>NC_079392.1:19379896-20606846 GCF_029220125.1 Pseudoliparis swirei | reverse complement strand
AATTCATTTAATTTAGCCGTCAGTGTATAGAGATGGTTTGGACCGTAAAAGATTCATGTCTGGGTGGAAAAGGTGAACATTTATTAGTCTTGTTAATTTTCGAATATGATTTTAATAAGTCTGGACTTGTGCATCACCTGTCTTTTGATCCACCTTCAATAATCTTATTTGGCTTGTTCCAGTGTAGCTCTATTTCACAGCCATATTGTCCAGCTGCTATCAGTTAAATTCTTGCCAAAATGATTAAATCCAGCCGAGAAAACAATGCAAGGAAGCTCGGCGGAGACATTTGAAATGGAAGTTCCTTCTGTCTCCAGAACGCGGCGCTGTTATGCCTCCTCGCCGTGGTTCGGGTGCAATCCTCTCCTGAAGAGCAGTGTGTGTTGTCTGCAATGAGGATAATCACACAGCTCTGGTTACGAATGAGTCCCGACCAGGTGAGATCTAAACACGCACACATCCCATGCACACAGGCGTAGTGTAGGATGGCAAGCGTGTCCAGACTGGCTGCCGAGGTAGCTCATGAGATTGTGCGCTGGAGATTGTGCGCCTTTTAGTTTTTGGTGTTTATTTTTAATGTTTTCTCTTGCTACAAACACATCGGCACTAACAGCATAATGCGATCATAGCACACTTTTTGGACATAAACTTTTGCGCAAAACATAGGAGTTTTTTGTCCACTTTTTCCATCGATCCAGCGTGGCTGCAGAGATCGTAGACGACGGCGAATCTGGTTACATCAACAACAGTGGAGCGCTACTACGGGAGACGCAACGACGAAAACATCGAGGAAACGGAGCGCGAATTCGAACAGACTTCTGAGAGTTCAAGCCCACCGCTTCACCTCTGCCTGGTAGCATCCCTTCTTAAGCTAACGCCCAGTCTCTGGAAAATAAGATGGATGATGTTAGGCAAGTGATCAGATTCCAACGGGACATGAGGACTGTAATATCTTTTGTCTGGACGGAAACATGGCTGAATTCCGCTGGTGCTTATCTACGGATCGAGTCATATGCCCAACCGAGTCCTTTTCTGTTTTCCGTGCAGACAGAACGGAAGAGTCTGGTAAATCCCAAGGGTGAGGGGTTTGCTTCATGACTAACAAATATACGTGGTGCAGAAAGTAATTCTTCAAGAACATTAAGACTTTTCTCGCTCCTGCTCGTCAACCTGGAACATCTGATTTTATCTCATGCCGGGCCATTCATTCTACCTTCCGGAGTTCAGCTCGGTCATCACCACAGTCAGCTTCACTATTCCACCACAAGCGGACAATTCCGACGTAGCACTATCGGGACCTTACTATGATGTGTTATGCGTTCGGCATCAGAACAAGTATCCCGGACGCTGCTGTGGTGGTGGCTGGGGACTTTATTGCATTAGGCTAACTCTAAAAAGTCATGCCGAATCCTCACATTACGTGTGCTACCAGAGGGAAAAGAACGCTGGACCACTGCTATACTTTCATTCAAGAGAGGGGTTACAAGGCTGTCTCTCTCTCCTCCGCTCGAAAATCAGTGACCATGCCGCCGGTATTTTTCGTTTTTGCACCGTACTGCAAAATATCGCTGGAAGCGGGAGTGACGAGGAACGTGAAGCGGTGGTCTGACCAATCAGTGGAGGCTGAGCTACAGGACGCTTCATGCAGGTCGCCGACTGTGGACATGATCCAATCCAGTTCCCAGTGACGCCAGCGTAGTTTATGGAAGTGAAGCAATGAGCCCTCATAGCAACGCTATATGGACACCATCGTCCCCCACGGTAAAAGTTAGGTCTTTCCCAACCAAAAGCCAGGTTGATGGATCCATCCGGTGAAGCTCAGGAACGCCCGTCGACATTGCTGCTGCCTATAACTCCGGGTCTTGTATCCGGCAACATGGACGAGTACAAGGCAGCGGGTCTGGGTGGACTGGGAGGAGGGCGTGCAGAAGGAAGTCAAAAAGGAGGTACCGAGACAGAGGAATCACAGATGGAGCAGCGCTGACACCAGGCGCCCATGGTGCAGGTAGGCTACGGACTATCACAGACTACCGTGAGCAGACCTCCGCCGGGCAATGGCAGAAAAGCCGACGCATCCCTAGCGGACGACCTGAACTCATTTTATGCACGGTTTGAGGCTAGGCAACAACAAAGCGCTAGCTCAGCCGGCTAACAAACAACACTCAAGTAGCGAGCCGAGGTGGTGAAAGCCCTTCCTAATACTCATGGGGACACACACTCTCTGTGACTCGAGCACAGTTGCGTGAGGAGGGCCTCTGTTGAGGGTGAACACCAGTGAAAGCTGCAGGTCCAGATGGCATATCTGGGCGAGTACTGAAGACCTGTAGCACCAGCTAGCTCCAGTGTTCACCACAATATTCAACCTCTCCCTGGCTGGAGTCCTGGTGGTCCCCGCGCCCCTGCTTCAAGAGATCCCACTATTGTCCCTTGTGCCCAAGAATGCTTCCTTCCAGCATGTATGAATGACTACTGCACCGTGGCCCTCACCGTGGTCATGAAATGCTTTGAGGCTGAGCAAAGGACTACATCTGCGCCTTCCTCCCTTCCCCTCCATGGACCCGGCTTGCAGTTTGCTTATCGCCCAAACAGCATCCACACAGATGATGCTGTCTCCCAGGTACTGCACACCACACTCTCTCATCTGACAGCCAGAGGGGGGGCTATGTGAGACTCAAGCTGTTCATTGATTATAGTTCAGCTTTCAACACCATAAGTCCCCTCCAGACTGGCCGGCAAGCTGGATTGAGCTGGGATCAACACCCCCCTGTGTGCTTGGGATCCTGGACTTCCTGACCGCCAGGCCACAGGCAGGTCAGGGTGGGCAGACACATTCCCTCTCCAAACTCCCTCACCCTGAACACAGGATCCCCTCAGGGTTGCGCCTCCTCAGCCCCTACTGTATTCCCCTGTGGCCACACATGACTGTGTGGCCAGGTTCGAGCTCCAAATACCATCATCAAGTTTCATGGATGACACAGTGGTGGTGGGCCTGGATCTCCTACCAAATCCCACGAAGTTAGCCTACCTGGAGGAAGTTGCTGATCTGTCACCTAAGGTGCCAGGACAACAGCCTCTCATCATGAAGCGTCACCAAAAACTAAGGAGCTGATTGTGGACTTTAGGAGGGTACAACAACAGAGGACGTACTCACCACTGGGGATTAACGGGACTACTGTGGAGAGGGTGAGCGGGTATAAATACTCTGGGGAGTCCACATCACCGAGCAGATCTGACAATATGGTCAACAAACACAGACACTCTGGTGAGAAAGGCAAGGCAGCGCCCTTCTACCACCTCAGGCAGCTGAGGAAATTTAAAGTTTCTCAGTAGAGATCCTTTCCAGGTCCTTCTACTCTGGAGCTGTAGAGAGCGGCCCCTGACAGGAAGCATCATACAGCCTGGTTTGGCAACTGCTCCGCCAGGACAGGAAGGCTCTGCAGAGAGTAGTGTGTTCCGGCTGAACGCACTATTGGAAACTACATACTCCCACCCTGCAGGACTTGTACACCAGGAGGGTGCAGAACCAGAGCCGGGCAGGATCAGGCGAAGGATCCTCACCCACCCCAACAACAGACTGTTTCCCAGCTGCTGCGGTCAGGCAGGCGCCCGTAGTCACGCTTGCAAGAACAGAGAGACTGAGACGGAGTTTCTTTCCTCAGGCCATCAGTGATTGTGAACTCCGACCTCACCAGGGAGCTCCCACATATTCCACACAACTGCCTCCCCTCTTAGGCACACACACACACACACAATACCCTACTAAATATTGTGTTGTTTTTTATTGTAAATAGTGTGTACTTGTTGCCCTTGCACATTCCTGCTGAGCATTGCCACTTTCATTTCACTGCACACCCTGTGTGTGTATGTGACAAATAAAACATCTTGAATCTTGAATCTTGAACTGTTGTCCCTGTTGCCATGCTCCAGGTGCAGACACATCCCGTGCTCCAGTCTACTCTGCAGCTGGGTGTTGTCCTGTTGCCATGCTCCAGGTGCAGACACATCCCGTGCTCCAGTCTACTCTGCAGCTGCTTTTAGTCAATATCGAACCACAAGTCTATTCAGGTTTAGTGGTCAAATATCCACAGACATCGAACCGCAAGTCATTTTTCAGGTATGCTGTCAGTCATCCACAGAAAGCAGATGAAGATTGGAGAATACATCTGTGTGTTTTGTGTGTGTGTGTGTGTGTTCCAGGCTCTGTTGTGTGTGGATAATGTGGTGTCCCAGAAGTGTCCAGATCAGCTGCTGCTGGCTGCTCTGGAGTTCCTCTCCTCCCTGGGGAAGATCTTAGTTCCTCCCAACAACCAGGTAATGCGACCAGTCTATTTTTGTTAGGGATCTCACCTTTTTTTAAAGTTCATTTATTGTCATATTTTCTCATTCACACCAACTTTTTTGTTTTGTGCTTAGAACTCAGATTCTGCCGAGGCTAAGTCCGGCTTTAAGTCATTGTTGGTGTGTCCTGGGCTGGCTGACAGCTTCAGCAGCACACCCTGGAGGCCTTCTCAGCTTCAGCTTCAGAGGAAGCAGCAGGGCAGCAACTCAATCGCACCTATGGTTAATGATATGGCTATGCTTGTTGCCTGGTCATAAACTTAACGTGTCCTTTTGTGATTCAAGATTACAAACCATGAAGAGGTTATTTCTCAAAGTTTGAGTGTAGAAGATACCAAGACGAAGGTGGTGAACTATCTTAGCAAGGTAAGGAGACGCTAACGCATCGCAATGCAGATCCACTATGGATAACACAAATGGATGTAAATAAGCATGTCTTGTTGTAGACTGCTAATCCACAAGAAGCTGCGGAGTCGAGGCTCCGGAGGCTCAAGCTGGAGACGGCAGAAATTGAACAACACAACGAGCGGCTGGAAACGAACAAAGGAGATGCTTCCAACACACTGCCTGCTGAAGCGGAGGCAGAGTCGGAGGTTAGTGGAGATTAAGTTAAATCCAAACTTCATTCACAGGCTTCTGGAAAACGAAAACGATGACATCACTCTCACTTCTACCATTACACCGGTCCCACTTCACTGAGTGGCAGTTGGGCAGCTGGGACCCACACGACACTGCCTAGCCTCGCCTCTGTACGCAGTTATGTACCCCAGTGCCCGTAGGACAGTGGTGGTTCAACAACCTTTTCCAGATTCAGTGATGTACCTCTGTAAATACTGTCAGCCGGCACCCCCAGTACCCCTCAACCAGCGCAAATAATCTTTTGAAAAAAGTAGTACACAAGACAGCACTTAATGTGCCATCAGTGTCGGATTTATTGGAAATCCGTGTCAATAATGAACATTGTATTAAACATTAAACTGGAATGCTTTAGCATAGCCATGATCATTTTAATGAGGAAAACTGTGCTTGTGCCAGGCTTCACTGAGGATCCTTTTTTGCCGTCTTGGTGGCAGGAGGCCACTGCTGTGATGAAGCTCTTCCTCCAGGGGCACAGTCTGTTTCTTTGTTTTGTTTTGATCACAGTCATTGCAGAGAGAAGGAGGCCCTCACATAAATATGTGGAGCAAAGCAAAGGCAGTAGCTGTCTCCAAAGCTTTCGGTCCCAGGTCAGTAAGGTCAGGGTTTTCCTGCTTCACACACAAGTCACACACACACCCAAAACTGTGTGAGTGTGGATGTGGCAAACTTCATCTGGAGGCCACGGTCAGATGACACTTCCAGGATAATAAATAAGCAATACATAGTTATCATATATGCTGTAAGGTATTCTCGAAACTGGGCACTCTGCAGATGGTGGAAAAACAGGCTTCTTCCGGACACCTATGGATTAAGTTATCAACATTTAATGGCAGGAAGGAAGTAAACAATCATTTGAGGTGCCTCCTCTCTGTGTCTCTTTCTGCTTCCTCGTGGCTCCTCCGGGAGCTCACGGGAGCACACCCTCCTGCGCGTCACTTACCTGGAGAAAGAGACCGACCTCTTCTCTGAGACGATGGAATTTTCTCTCACCAGTCGTAAAACGCGTCACTTCCAGTCCAGTCGCCACAATATATATTCCTGCCTTTGGTTTTGATCTGCATTAAAAGTCACCTTCACAATAAAAAAGTCTTCGTTATTGTGAGAGTCACTAATGGATTTCTAACCGCTTGTCATTAATTCATATAATACTAACGCACAGTCACTCTCCATATGCAATATACATTAATTCTGCTATTTACATTTGCATAGAGTAAACATTAATCCCTATGGTTTTCATAATACATGATCATAATAATATCAATATTCTCCTCCTTAATATTGTCTATTATTATAATATCTTTCATATGTATTAATTTAAAACATAAGACCTCTGCAGATGTTATCAAATAAACTATTACAACTTAAATAATGCCCTTCAAAATACATTCATAAACCATATATAAACCTAAACCTCTGTAAATGTACATAAACAGTTATTAAATGCTTTATAACGGTCATGATTTATTCACATATGATTACAACTTTTATGTTTTGTTTTTAAGCATTTCTACATGGGCGATAGTCATATGTGTAACTGTTTACAACTTCCAAAACATGAAGTGTTATTAAACCATTAAGTAAGTTACAATAAACTCCTAAATGCTAAACTGTTATTAATTTGTGAGCACCAGAATACAGATGGCTGGCTGTTTAAACATTTTTTTTTTCAAATTGGTCGGATAATGTTTTCCTTTCATTGGTGGCATGAAAAGCACCTTGTGTGTAATAACAACGCCATGTTTCAGACAGTAGGTTCTGTATGTGTTCGGGCCGACCTCTGACCTCCGCCCGCCCTTCCCTCCCTCCCTCCCTCCTTCCCATTGTCTGTTCTGTGGAATAAATACAATTGGACGGTAACTCAACGCGTGTACGTGTGATTTTACTTTTCACTCAAATATATCAAGGAATGCTGGATTGAGACCTCCAGTGGCATCACATTTGAGATATATTTACATTTTTATTGACTAATAGGTAAGTTTATACGGATTTATAAAACAGATTCCCCACGAAGAATCATACGGCATGACAAAGCATTAAAAATAGAGATGCTCCGATCAGGTTTTTTGGTGCCGATCACTGAAATCAGTATCTGCCGATCCGATAATACCGATCACTGTCGAATCGACAGTGTCGATTGAAGCATTATTTATGAAATGAATTATTCTTAACAACATTGGTTATGTATTTTAAGTATTTACAATTAAAATACATTAAATACACAACATTTAAATTTAGTACATTAAAATTGTTTGATTGCCAGTGTAGGGGATTTCAGATATGTATGGAACACATCTGCATCAGTCATTTCCTGGAAATCTTGTGGAAATCTATATACAGGACTTCAAATAATCAGAAATGTGCTTTTTTAACACACAAAAGTCTGACCTTTATTTTTATTAACTCTTCCTTGGTACAGTAACAATTTAATTTCAGCATAATTTAAATCTCAGAAACGATCTATAAAGATACAAAATCAGTTCATTGCTTACTTTGATTTCTTAGTGTATGATTTGTCGACATCTTATTTTGAAAAACGGATGTTTTTTCACGTGGTTCTTTCCGCTAATTTTGAAAAACCGGATGTTGTGTCACGTGAATCCTTCCGTTAACTTTATCAAAACCCTCGCGCGCTCCCGATCAAATGCATGTACCGTGAACATCAGTCTATCGGGGCACAGAAATTATTTGTCGGCTGAGTTGACCACGGAGATCCGAGCGTCGGCTGAGCTGACCGCATTTTGGCGGGACAGGGACGCCGCTCGGTGAGTGAGGATCCCCTCTGCTCTCTGCCGGTGTTACACCCCTACTGGTTTTCAAACCTACTGGTTTCCCTACGCGTGCGTGTGTTGTGTTCTCTTCACATCTGCAGCGGGGCTCTGTCTCGCTCACCAGATTCGTCATACATTCACAAACATATTGCTGGAGATCTTCAAGCCTCCGTTCATATCCATTTCGGCGATTACGATTGTATAAGTCAGTGGTTCTCAAATGGGGGTCCGCGTACCCCTGGGGTACGTGAGATTTTTTAAAATCTATTTAAAATTATCATCCATTCAAAAATCCTTTTAAAATAGTTATTTAATAAATATTCAATAAAACACAAGTGTAAGTTCATAAACTGAATTGTATATTAAGTAGGCAATTTAATTTAATTATCCTAAAAACCCAGAGTCTCGCCCATATCAGGATGGTTTGACCCAACGTGGCACACGCTAACGGTCATGACCCGTCTATCACTGCCGGCTTTTAAACTCAAATAATGAAGTCGTGGTTGAAGCGGAGCAATGCTGCTGAAAACACGGAGGGACAAGTGCCAAAGAAGGCCAAACCAGAGCCGGCAAAATCCGTCAGTTTTCAGACGACTATGTTTAATGGGATTTACGTCCACGAGCAGCGCCGCCCCATAACGTGCACGCGCTGCGCGTAGGGCACCAAGTCCTGAGGGGGCTCCACAAAATAGAACAAGAGATATATTTAATCGCTCAGCACCCCCCGTTAACACTTCTCGGGTCGCATCGCTCTGCCGAGCACACTCTCACTAGCACCCCACCCCCACCCCGCAGCATCTGCACGGACGCAGCGGCCTCAATGACGGGCAGCGCGAGAGGACTCATAGCGTGCATTAAAAAAGAAAACCCCGACATGAAGTGGACTCACTGTGTCATACACAGGGAAGCGTTGGCGTACAAGAAAATGAGCCCTGTGTTACATGACGTTTTGAACGACAGCGTCAAAGTGATCAACTTCATAAAGTCAAGGCCACGCAATGCACGCCTGTTTCGCCGCCTCTGTGAAAATATGGGAGCTGAACACACAACACTGCTGCTGCACACAGAAGTACGCTGGCTCTCTCGGGAGAATACTCAACCGGCTGTTGGAATTACGATCTGAAGTACACACCTTTCTGATCGAGCACAGGTCTCCCCATGCCACGTTGTTCCAGGACACAGACTGGCTTGCAAAGCTGTGCTATCTGGCAGATATATTCAGCAAACTGAACGAACTGAATGTGTCTCTGCAGGGCAAGGAGACCAGCATTTTAAACATGTATGACAAGTTGGGTGGCTTCCTGAAGAAAGCAGAGCTGTGGAGAAGGTCCTCTGCAGAGGGAGATTTCACCTGCTTTCCCCAGGTGGGTGCTTTTCTCTCTCATGAGGATGTGGACAGAGCTGCAGTCAAGTCGGTCATAGTGGGACATTTGACCAACGTGATTAAAGATTTTCATTCCTACTTTCCTGACATGGAGGATAAATCTGTACAGCTGGATTGGGTGAGAAACCCATTTCTCTTGTCTGAAGCAAACAGAAGCTACCTGTCACTTATCAGGAAAAACTCCTGGAAGTGTCATCTGACCGTGGCCTCCAGATGAAGTGTGCCACATCCACACTCACACAGTTTTGGGTGTGTGTGAAGCAGGAGCACTCTGACCTGGGACAGAAAGCTTTGGAGCAGCTACTGCCCTTTGCCTCCACATATTTATGTGAGGCCTCCTTCTCTGCAATGACTGTGATCAAAACAAAGCAAAGAAACAGACTGTGCCTGGAGAAGAGCTTCATCACAGCAGTGGCCTCCCTGCCATCAAGACTGACAAAGATCCTCAGTGAAGCACAAGCACACGTTTCTCATTAAAATGTAAATGCTAAAGCATTCAGTTTAATGCAATGTTCATTGTTGACAGTTTAATAAATCCGACACTGATGGCACAGTGCTGTGTATTACTACTTTTTTTTTACCAAAGATTATTTGCGCTGGTTAGGGGGTACTTGGCTGAAAAAAGTATTTCACAAAGGGTACATCACTGAAAAAAGGTTGAGAACCACTGGTATAAGTGAGCAGTGCATCACAGCCACGTATGAAGAAATAATTTTTTTATTTATTATTCAGTGTTCGCAATGTTTCTAATCTCTGTTCACAGTACCATCGTCATTATATACTCGTCACGAAAGTCAATTAGTTGTTGTCGGTATTGTGTGGCTGTTGCGTTGCGAACAAGCATCGCTAAACATGTTTCAAAGTGTAAATATCCGAACAAGGTAACCAGTTGTTTCAGATCCCCTCCACCAAACTGTTCCCATGAAACAAAAGATGTGACGTAATTGTTGAATATATCAATTACTTGAGTTGAAACTAATATCTGGTGGCGCAGCGCACAGACTGCGTGGCTTAGAGTGCAGTCTCATTTTGCGTGACAGATCGAAACCAGGTCGGGCGATCTTTTTATTTTTTATTAAATGTATTTATTCCTACGTGGCTGTGATGCACTGCTCACTTATACAATCGTAATCGCCGAAATGGATATGAACGGAGGCTTGAAGATCTCCAGCAATATGTTTGTGAATGTGTCGAATCTGGTGAGCGAGACGGAGCCCGCTGCAGATGTTAAGAGAACACAACACACGCACGCGTAGGGAAACCAGTAGGTTTGAAAACCAGTAGGGGTGTAACACCGGCCCTCTCAGGGCGCATTTTCTCCGTTGCTATGCGCCGCCATTGAGACGTCTCTGATAGTTCTCGCAGATTCTATGTCATCTGATCGGCCAAGTTTCATCGGCCGTTTTGAGAACGCCGATCGAAACCGATATGGGGAATATCGGCCGATATGGATCGGCGCCGATCAGATCGGAGCATCCCTAATATATATATATATTATAATTATTCATCACGGCAACAGTTTCATTGCAAGTCAAACGGACAAACTTCCTCTTCACTCCTTTGAAACTTTCACTTTCATTTATGTGGTTTCGCCATATTTGGTCAAACTTAAGAAAAAATTAATATAAAAAAATAAAAAATAAATGCAATTACATAACAGTTGGTGGCGCTAAAGCACCAAACAGTTTGCCAACCGCCATTAAAGAAGAAGGTACAAATTTGCATAGAATCTGTTGTCATGGAGATAGAACCCATCAGCATTGCCTTTCATGCTCAACATAATATAGTGACATCATCATGATGACATAATACCTTTGTTAGAAAATTTAAGTTTTAGTTCCAGGAAAAGCCATTCAATTAACAAATTGAACGTGCACATTATTTAACAGAAAATCTTTTCTGTTGAATAATGTGCATGTTTAATTAGATAATTGAGAGCTGATGACCTCACTGTGTGACACCACAGATGGCTTTGATCCCTTCAAACTGCCCACTAACAGAGAGCTGATGTCATTAGTGACATCACACTAATCACTCTCAGAGTTTGTAAATAGACCCAAATCATCAGGTTCCGAGAGCAGGACGAGAGACGCCCAACGCAGGGACAGAAGTGCGCTTCAACTTGGACGTTGGAATGCGGCGTGCCAGGCACCGGTTAAACTTTTAACTGCAACGATCTTTTTCCCTTTTGTTTCAGTGTTGAGAGCAGGACGAATGACTCTCGGCAGAGACTGGTACGCGGTCTGCATTTTGTCCCTTTCGTTTCAGGTTCTGATAGAGCATGCATGGACGAGACGCCCAACGCAGGGACAGAAGATCATTCAACACTAATAAGTAGATCAAGCAAAATATATCAAGGTACTTCATGTAATAATACCTTTGTTAGAAAATGTATGTTTTAGTTCCAGGAAAAGCCATTCAATTAACAAATTGAACGTGCACATTATTCAACAGAAAATCTTTTCTGTTGAATAATGTGCATGTTTAATTAGATAATTGAGAGCTGATGACCTCACTGTGTGACACCACAGATGGCTTTGATCCCTTCAAACTGCCCACTAACAGAGAGCTGATGTCATTAGTGACATCACACTAATCACTCTCAGAGTTTGTAAATAGACCCAAATCATCAGGTTCCGAGAGCAGGACGAGAGACGCCCAACGCAGGGACAGAAGTGCGCTTCAACTTGGACGTTGGAATGCGGCGTGCCAGGCACCGGTTAAACTTTTAACTGCAACGATCTTTTTCCCTTTTGTTTCAGTGTTGAGAGCAGGACGAATGACTCTCGGCAGAGACTGGTACGCGGTCTGCATTTTGTCCCTTTCGTTTCAGGTTCTGATAGAGCATGCATGGACGAGAGGCGTAACGAGGGACAGAAGATCATTCAACACTAATAAGTAGATCAAGCAAAATATATCATGGTACTTCATGTAATAATACCTTTGCTAGAAAATGTATGTTTTAGTTCCAGGAAAAGCCATTCAATTAACAAATTGAACGTGCACATTATTCAACAGAAAATCTTTTCTGTTGAATAATGTGCATGTTTAATTAGATAATTGAGAGCTGATGACCTCACTGTGTGACACCACAGATGGCTTTGATCCCTTCAAACTGCCCACTAACAGAGAGCTGATGTCATTAGTGACATCACACTAATCACTCTCAGAGTTTGTAAATAGACCCAAATCATCAGGTTCCGAGAGCAGGACGAGAGACGCCCAACGCAGGGACAGAAGTGCGCTTCAACTTGGACGTTGGAATGCGGCGTGCCAGGCACCGGTTAAACTTTTAACTGCAACGATCTTTTTCCCTTTTGTTTCAGTGTTGAGAGCAGGACGAATGACTCTCGGCAGAGACTGGTACGCGGTCTGCATTTTGTCCCTTCGTTTCAGGTTCTGATAGAGCATGCATGGACGAGAGGCGTAGCGAGGGACAGAAGATCATTCAACACTAATAAGTAGATCAAGCAAAATATATCAAGGTACTTCATGTAATAATACCTTTGCTAGAAAATGTATGTTTTAGTTCCAGGAAAAGCCATTCAATTAACAAATTGAGCAGACATTATTCAACAGAAAATCTTTTCTGTTGAATAATGTGCATGTTTAATTAGATAATTGAGAGCTGATGACCTCACTGTGTGACACCACAGATGGCTTTGATCCCTTCAAACTGCCCACTAACAGAGAGCTGATGTCATTAGTGACATCACACTAATCACTCTCAGAGTTTGTAAATAGACCCAAATCATCAGGTTCCGAGAGCAGGACGAGAGACGCCCAACGCAGGGACAGAAGTGCGCTTCAACTTGGACGTTGGAATGCGGCGTGCCAGGCACCGGTTAAACTTTTAACTGCAACGATCTTTTTCCCTTTTGTTTCAGTGTTGAGAGCAGGACGAATGACTCTCGGCAGAGACTGGTACGCGGTCTGCATTTTGTCCCTTTCGTTTCAGGTTCTGATAGAGCATGCATGGACGAGAGACGCCCAACGCAGGGACAGAAGATCATTCAACACTAATAAGTAGATCAAGCAAAATATATCAAGGTACTTCATGTAATAATACCTTTGTTAGAAAATGTATGTTTTAGTTCCAGGAAAAGCCATTCAATTAACAAATTGAACGTGCACATTATTCAACAGAAAATCTTTTCTGTTGAATAATGTGCATGTTTAATTAGATAATTGAGAGCTGATGACCTCACTGTGTGACACCACAGATGGCTTTGATCCCTTCAAACTGCCCACTAACAGAGAGCTGATGTCATTAGTGACATCACACTAATCACTCTCAGAGTTTGTAAATAGACCCAAATCATCAGGTTCCGAGAGCAGGACGAGAGACGCCCAACGCAGGGACAGAAGTGCGCTTCAACTTGGACGTTGGAATGCGGCGTGCCAGGCACCGGTTAAACTTTTAACTGCAACGATCTTTTTCCCTTTTGTTTCAGTGTTGAGAGCAGGACGAATGACTCTCGGCAGAGACTGGTACGCGGTCTGCATTTTGTCCCTTTCGTTTCAGGTTCTGATAGAGCATGCATGGACGAGAGACGTAACGCAGGGACAGAAGATCATTCAACACTAATAAGTAGATCAAGCAAAATATATCAAGGTACTTCATGTAATAATACCTTTGCTAGAAAATGTATGTTTTAGTTCCAGGAAAAGCCATTCAATTAACAAATTGAACGTGCACATTATTCAACAGAAAATCTTTTCTGTTGAATAATGTGCATGTTTAATTAGATAATTGAGAGCTGATGACCTCACTGTGTGACACCACAGATGGCTTTGATCCCTTCAAACTGCCCACTAACAGAGAGCTGATGTCATTAGTGACATCACACTAATCACTCTCAGAGTTTGTAAATAGACCCAAATCATCAGGTTCCGAGAGCAGGACGAGAGACGCCCAACGCAGGGACAGAAGTGCGCTTCAACTTGGACGTTGGAATGCGGCGTGCCAGGCACGTTAAACTTTTAACTGCAACGATCTTTTTCCCTTTTGTTTCAGTGTTGAGAGCAGGACGAATGACTCTCGGCAGAGACTGGTACGCGGTCTGCATTTTGTCCCTTTCGTTTCAGGTTCTGATAGAGCATGCATGGACGAGAGACGCCCAACGCAGGGACAGAAGATCATTCAACACTAATAAGTAGATCAAGCAAAATATATCAAGGTACTTCATGTAATAATACCTTTGTTAGAAAATGTATGTTTTAGTTCCAGGAAAAGCCATTCAATTAACAAATTGAACGTGCACATTATTCAACAGAAAATCTTTTCTGTTGAATAATGTGCATGTTTAATTAGATAATTGAGAGCTGATGACCTCACTGTGTGACACCACAGATGGCTTTGATCCCTTCAAACTGCCCACTAACAGAGAGCTGATGTCATTAGTGACATCACACTAATCACTCTCAGAGTTTGTAAATAGACCCAAATCATCAGGTTCCGAGAGCAGGACGAGAGACGCCCAACGCAGGGACAGAAGTGCGCTTCAACTTGGACGTTGGAATGCGGCGTGCCAGGCACCGGTTAAACTTTTAACTGCAACGATCTTTTTCCCTTTTGTTTCAGTGTTGAGAGCAGGACGAATGACTCTCGGCAGAGACTGGTACGCGGTCTGCATTTTGTCCCTTTCGTTTCAGGTTCTGATAGAGCATGCATGGACGAGAGACGCCCAACGCAGGGACAGAAGATCACTCGACACTCATAAGTAGATCAAGCAAAATGATTTTTGTGAAATATATCAAGGTACTTCATGTAATAATACCTTTGCTAGAAAATGTATGTTTTAGTTCCAGGAAAAGCCATTCAATTAACAAATTGAACGTGCACATTATTCAACAGAAAATCTTTTCTGTTGAATAATGTGCATGTTTAATTAGATAATTGAGAGCTGATGACCTCACTGTGTGACACCACAGATGGCTTTGATCCCTTCAAACTGCCCACTTAAAGAGAGCTGATGTTGTTAGTGACATCACACTAATCACTCTGAGTTTGTAAATAGATCCAAATCATCAGGTTCCGAGAGCAGGACGAGAGACGCCCAACGCAGGGACAGAAGTGCGCTTCAACTTGGACGTTGGAATGCGGCGTGCCAGGCACCGGTTAAACTTTTAACTGCAACGATCTTTTTCCCTTTTGTTTCAGTGTTGAGAGCAGGACGAATGACTCGGCAGAGACTGGTACGCGGTCTGCATTTTGTCCCTTTCGTTTCAGGTTCTGATAGAGCATGCATGGACGAGAGACGCCCAACGCAGGGACAGAAGATCACTCAACACTAATAAGTAGATCAAGCAAAATGATTTTTGTGAAATATATCAAGGTACTTCATGTAATAATACCTTTGTTAGAAAATGTATGTTTCTAGTCTTCTAGCTGTATAGCTTCCAGTCCTGTAGCTTCTAGCTCTGTAGCTTCCAGTCCTGTAGGTTCTAGCTCTGTAGGTTCTAGCTCTGTAGCTTCTAGCTGTATAGCTTCCAGTCCTGTAGGTTCTAGCTCTGTAGCTTCTAGCTGTGTAGGTTCCAGTCCTGTAGGTTCTAGCTCTGTAGCTTCTAGCTGTATAGCTTCCAGTCCTGTAGCTTCTAGCTCTGTAGCTTCTAGCTCTGTAGCTTCCAGTCCTGTAGGTTCTAGCTCTGTAGCTCCTAGCTGTGTAGCTTCTAGCTCTGTAGCTTCTAGCTGTATAGCTTCCAGTCCTGTAGCTTCTAGCTCTGTAGGTTCTAGCTCTGTAGGTTTTAGCTGTGTAGCTTCTAGCTCTGTAGGTTCTAGCTCTGTAGCTTCTAGCTGTGTAGCTTCTAGCTCTGTAGCTTCTAGCTCTGTAGGTTTTAGCTCTGTAGCTTCTAGCTGTGTAGCTTCTAGCTCTGTAGGTTCTAGCTGTATAGCTTCCAGTCCTGTAGCTTCTAGCTCTGTAGCTTCCAGTCTTGTAGCTTCTAGCTGTATAGCTTCCAGTCCTGTAGCTTCTAGCTCTGTAGGTTCTAGCTCTGTAGCTTCTAGCTCTGTAGCTTCCAGCTCTGTAGGTTCTAGCTCTGTAGCTTCTAGCTGTGTAGCTTCTAGCTCTGTAGCTTCTAGCTGTATAGCTTCCAGTCCTGTAGCTTCTAGCTGTGTAGCTTCTAGCTCTGTAGCTTCCAGTCCTGTATCTTCTAGCTGTATAGCTTCCAGTCCTGTAGCTTCTAGCTCTGTAGCTTCCAGTCCTGTAGGTTCTAGCTCTGTAGCTTCTAGCTGTATAGCTTCCAGTCCTGTAGGTTCTAGCTCTGTAGCTTCTAGCTGTGTAGCTTCTAGCTCTGTAGCTTCTAGCTGTGTAGCTTCTAGCTGTATAGCTTCCAGTCCTGTAGGTTCTAGCTCTGTAGCTTCTAGCTGTATAGCTTCCAGTCCTGTAGCTTCTAGCTCTGTAGCTTCTAGCTCTGTAGCTTCCAGTCCTGTAGGTTCTAGCTCTGTAGCTCCTAGCTGTGTAGCTTCTAGCTCTGTAGGTTCTAGCTCTGTAGGTTTTAGCTCTGTAGCTTCTAGCTGTGTAGCTTCTAGCTCTGTAGCTTCTAGCTCTGTAGGTTTTAGCTCTGTAGCTTCTAGCTGTGTAGCTTCTAGCTCTGTAGGTTCTAGCTGTATAGCTTCCAGTCCTGTAGCTTCTAGCTCTGTAGCTTCCAGTCTTGTAGCTTCTAGCTGTATAGCTTCCAGTCCTGTAGCTTCTAGCTCTGTAGGTTCTAGCTCTGTAGCTTCTAGCTCTGTAGCTTCTAGCTCTGTAGCTTCTAGCTGTGTAGCTTCTAGCTGTATAGCTTCCAGTCCTGTAGGTTCTAGCTCTGTAGCTTCTAGCTGTATAGCTTCCAGTCCTGTAGCTTCTAGCTCTGTAGCTTCTAGCTCTGTAGCTTCCAGTCCTGTAGGTTCTAGCTCTGTAGCTCCTAGCTGTGTAGCTTCTAGCTCTGTAGCTTCTAGCTCTGTAGCTTCTAGCTCTGTAGCTTCTAGCTGTATAGCTTCCAGTCCTGTAGCTTCTAGCTCTGTAGGTTCTAGCTCTGTAGGTTTTAGCTGTGTAGCTTCTAGCTGTGTAGCTTCTAGCTCTGTAGCTTCTAGCTCTGTAGGTTTTAGCTCTGTAGCTTCTAGCTGTGTAGCTTCTAGCTGTGTAGCTTCTAGCTCTGTAGGTTCTAGCTCTGTAGGTTCTAGCTGTATAGCTTCCAGTCCTGTAGCTTCTAGCTCTGTAGCTTCTAGCTGTGGAGCTTCCAGTCTTGTAGCTTCTAGCTCTGTAGGTTCTAGCTCTGTAGCTTCCAGCTGTGTAGCTTCTAGCTCTGTAGCTTCCAGTCCTGTAGCTTCTAGCTCTGTAGGTTTTAGCTGTGTAGCTTCTAGCTCTGTAGGTTCTAGCTCTGTAGGTTTGAGCTCTGTAGCTTCTAGCTGTGTAGCTTCTAGCTCTGTAGGTTCTAGCTCTGTAGGTTCTAGCTGTATAGCTTCCAGTCCTGTAGCTTCTAGCTCTGTAGCTTCCAGTCCTGTAGCTTCTAGCTCTGTAGGTTCTAGCTCTGTAGCTTCTAGCTGTGTAGCTTCTAGCTCTGTAGCTTCTAGCTCTGTAGCTTCTAGCTGTGTAGCTTCTAGCTCTGTAGGTTCTAGCTCTGTAGGTTCTAGCTGTATAGCTTCCAGTCCTGTAGCTTCTAGCTCTGTAGCTTCTAGCTGTGGAGCTTCCAGTCTTGTAGCTTCTAGCTGTATAGCTTCCAGTCCTGTAGCTTCTAGCTCTGTAGGTTCTAGCTCTGTAGCTTCCAGCTGTGTAGCTTCTAGCTCTGTAGCTTCCAGTCCTGTATCTTCTAGCTGTATAGCTTCCAGTCCTGTAGCTTCTAGCTCTGTAGCTTCCAGTCCTGTAGCTTCTAGCTCTGTAGCTTCCAGTCCTGTAGGTTCTAGCTCTGTAGCTTCTAGCTGTATAGCTTCCAGTCCTGTAGGTTCTAGCTCTGTAGCTTCTAGCTGTGTAGCTTCTAGCTCTGTAGCTTCTAGCTCTGTAGCTTCTAGCTGTATAGCTTCCAGTCCTGTAGCTTCTAGCTCTGTAGGTTCTAGCTCTGTAGGTTTTAGCTGTGTAGCTTCTAGCTCTGTAGGTTCTAGCTCTGTAGGTTTTAGCTCTGTAGCTTCTAGCTGTGTAGCTTCTAGCTCTGTAGCTTCTAGCTCTGTAGGTTTTAGCTCTGTAGCTTCTAGCTGTGTAGCTTCTAGCTCTGTAGGTTCTAGCTCTGTAGGTTCTAGCTGTATAGCTTCCAGTCCTGTAGCTTCTAGCTCTGTAGCTTCCAGTCTTGTAGCTTCTAGCTGTATAGCTTCCAGTCCTGTAGCTTCTAGCTCTGTAGCTTCTAGCTCTGTAGCTTCCAGCTCTGTAGGTTCTAGCTCTGTAGCTTCTAGCTGTATAGCTTCCAGTCCTGTAGCTTCTAGCTCTGTAGGTTCTAGCTCTGTAGCTTCTAGCTCTGTAGCTTCTAGCTGTATAGCTTCCAGTCCTGTAGGTTCTAGCTCTGTAGCTTCTAGCTCTGTAGCTTCCAGTCCTGTAGGTTCTAGCTCTGTAGCTCCTAGCTGTGTAGCTTCTAGCTCTGTAGCTTCTAGCTCTGTAGCTTCTAGCTCTGTAGGTTTTAGCTGTGTAGCTTCTAGCTCTGTAGGTTCTAGCTCTGTAGGTTTGAGCTCTGTAGCTTCTAGCTCTGTAGGTTCTAGCTCTGTAGGTTCTAGCTGTATAGCTTCCAGTCCTGTAGCTTCTAGCTCTGTAGCTTCTAGCTGTGGAGCTTCCAGTCTTGTAGCTTCTAGCTGTATAGCTTCCAGTCCTGTAGCTTCTAGCTCTGTAGGTTCTAGCTCTGTAGCTTCCAGCTTTGTAGCTTCTAGCTCTGTAGCTTCCAGTCCTGTAGCTTCTAGCTCTGTAGCTTCCAGTCCTGTAGCTTCTAGCTCTGTAGCTTCCAGTCCTGTAGGTTCTAGCTCTGTAGCTTCTAGCTCTGTAGCTTCTAGCTGTGTAGCTTCTAGCTGTATAGCTTCCAGTCCTGTAGGTTCTAGCTCTGTAGCTTCTAGCTGTATAGCTTCCAGTCCTGTAGCTTCTAGCTCTGTAGCTTCCAGTCCTGTAGGTTCTAGCTCTGTAGCTCCTAGCTGTGTAGCTTCTAGCTCTGTAGCTTCTAGCTGTATAGCTTCCAGTCCTGTAGCTTCTAGCTCTGTAGGTTCTAGCTCTGTAGGTTTTAGCTCTGTAGCTTCTAGCTGTGTAGCTTCTAGCTCTGTAGCTTCTAGCTCTGTAGGTTTTAGCTCTGTAGCTTCTAGCTGTGTAGCTTCTAGCTCTGTAGGTTCTAGCTCTGTAGGTTCTAGCTGTATAGCTTCCAGTCCTGTAGCTTCTAGCTGTGGAGCTTCCAGTCTTGTAGCTTCTAGCTGTATAGCTTCCAGTCCTGTAGCTTCTAGCTCTGTAGGTTCTAGCTCTGTAGCTTCTAGCTCTGTAGCTTCCAGCTCTGTAGGTTCTAGCTCTGTAGCTTCTAGCTGTGTAGCTTCTAGCTCTGTAGCTTCTAGCTGTATAGCTTCCAGTCCTGTAGCTTCTAGCTCTGTAGGTTTTAGCTCTGTAGCTTCTAGCTGTGTAGCTTCCAGTCCTGTATCTTCTAGCTGTATAGCTTCCAGTCCTGTAGCTTCTAGCTCTGTAGGTTCTAGCTCTGTAGCTTCTAGCTCTGTAGGTTCTAGCTCTGTAGCTTCGAGTCCTGTAGCTTCTAGCTCTGTAGCTTCTAGCTCTGTAGGTTCTAGCTCTGTAGCTTCCAGTCCTGTAGCTTCTAGCTCTGTAGGTTCTAGCTCTGTAGCTTCTAGCTCTGTAGGTTCTAGCTCTGTAGCTTCCAGTCCTGTAGCTTCTAGCTCTGTAGGTTCTAGCTCTGTAGCTTCCAGTCCTGTAGCTTCTAGCTCTGTAGGTTCTAGCTCTGTAGCTTCCAGTCCTGTAGCTTCTAGCTCTGTAGGTTCTAGCTGTGTAGCTTCTAGCTGTATAGCTTCTAGCTCTGTAGGTTCTAGCTCTGTAGCTTCTAGCTGTATAGCTTCCAGTCCTGTAGCTTCTAGCTCTGTAGCTTCTAGCTCTGTAGATAGATAGATAGATTCTAGATATACTATTAATCCCCAAGGAAATTTGTCGAGTCAGTAGCAGCAACACACAAGAATAAAAAACAAACACAAAATATAAGAAGGGTTAGTGATCTGGCAAGAGGTGATCTGTTGTAGAGCCTGTAGCTCAGGAATGTTCTCCTGTATCTCTCTGTGGCAGCGGAGCGTGAGCGATCTGGAGAAAGTACTCCTCTGTCCCTGTAGGAGGTGGTGGAGAGGGTGGTCCGGGGTCCAATATGGACACCAGTTTCTTCAACGACCTCCTCTCCACCACCTTCCAGGTGCTCCAGCTGGCAACCGATGATGGAGCCAGCCTTCCTAACCAGTTTGTTAAGGCGGCTGGTGTCCTGTAGGTTCTAGCTGTAGCTTCTAGCTCTGTAGCTTCTAGCTCTGTAGCTTCTAGCTGTATAGCTTCTAGCACTGTAGGTTCTAGCTCTGTAGCTTCTAGCTCTGTAGCTTCTAGCTGTGTAGCTTCTAGCTCTGTAGGTTCTAGCTCTGTAGCTTCTAGCTGTGTAGCTTCTAGCTCTGTAGCTTCTAGCTCTGTAGCTTCTAGCTCTGTAGCTTCTAGCTGTAGCTTCCAGTCCTGTAGCTTCTAGCTCTGTAGGTTCTATCTCTGTAGCTTCTAGCTGTATAGCTTCCAGTCCTGTAGCTTCTAACTCTGTAGGTTCTAGCTCTGTAGCTTCTAGCTGTGTAGGTTCTAGCTCTGTAGCTTCTAGCTGTGTAGGTTTTAGCTCTGTAGCTTCTAGCTGTGTAGCTTCTAGCTCTGTAGGTTCTAGCTCTGTAGCTTCTAGCTGTATAGCTTCCAGTCCTGTAGCTTCTAGCTGTGGAGCTTCCAGTCTTGTAGCTTCTAGCATATTTCCATGACTTTTCCAAAACTTTTGAGGTTTAATTTCTTTCAAAGACTTTTTCCAGGCCTGGAAATAACCATTTAAAAATTCCATGACTTTTTCTAGGTTTTCCGTGACTGTATGACCACTGGTGCAGTGATGTCTGCCAAACTCTGGATGACACTGTTTGTTAGTGTGGCAGTGGGGGGTGTGTAGGCTCGGCTGCTGAGTGGGTGGAGCGGGGGTGTGGTTCAGGGAACGGTGTCTGATTGTCATCAGCTGGACTAATTGCTAATCAGAGTGGTAATCAGTCCAGCTG
Organism: Pseudoliparis swirei; assembly: GCF_029220125.1. Classification (NCBI taxonomy): domain Eukaryota; kingdom Metazoa; phylum Chordata; class Actinopteri; order Perciformes; family Liparidae; genus Pseudoliparis; species Pseudoliparis swirei. The sequence goes on along the minus strand of NC_079392.1, from coordinate 20,585,518 downwards.
ATGACGTGTGTTGGTGTATCTGAGGCTGTCTCCATAAAGGAGCTGGCTGGACAGCAGATCGGGAGTCAGGGTGGAGAGCAGAAACACAGTCTGCCATGGAAATAAACATGATTACCAACTATCCCTCTGGCTGCTCAGTCCTTCTTGGTGCTTAGGGGGGGGGGAACCTACTGGTGACGGCAACACGCGTGTCACAATCACTCTTTTCTCTGCAATCTTTTGCTTTTTGCAAACTTGCTCAGGGGCATTTGTTTGAAAAAAGTATGTACAGTACAGCAACACGTTCATCTGATGCACTTATAAAGGTTTGGTATTTCAGTGGGAAAAATTGACACTTTTTTAAATAGCTTTTTTCCGGCACAATAAATTCAATCTCTGAAAGCTGAATTAGGTTTGAATGTCTTGCTTTTCATTTTTTTCCCAGTCGTGAGCTTCACATAGTCATTATTTGGAGTCGTGGAATGAGATTATTGTTGCCTTCATCGCTTCTCCATAACCTTAACTGACCTCCTGGAAAGCCCAACATGACATCCAGAGAACGATGATGACACTAAAGACAGTATTCCTCATAGAGGACATCCCAGTGATTTCCATCTGATTAACATGTCTTCATCTCTGGAACATTGCTTGTAGGCTGCCTGAGGCCAAAAGAAATCTGAATAAATGCAGCCCACATGGAAAAAAAAAAAAAAAAGGTGTGTGCATGGGGACATTCACGAGTATCCCATAGTGTCAGCGGAGATTAGATACGGGGGGAAAAAGCATAACGTGAAGGTTGCGGTTAGCTCCCGCCTTACGCACCCCTTAATCTTGGGAATCGATTGGCCGGGCTTTGACAAATTAATGGGAAGGCTGCGGGTGCGTTCACGGCAGACAGGGTCATGCGGTGTGCGCCGTGCTCAGCGGTGACGCGAGGATGTCCGACACTGCAGACGGGGAGGGGGAACCGGGGGAGCCTCCTATGGCGACTCCTCCGGCTCCCGAGTTTCACTCCATGGAAGATTTTCCACTCGAGCAGTCTCGGGATGATACTCACGCTCAGCCTTTGACCAAGTGATACGAATTGATGGTCAGCTGGTGCGCCCTGACGCAGCGCAGACCTATCCGCACTTCACATTGATCAGGGACAGGCTGTACAGAGTGAGCCGTGACACTCACACAGGGCAGGAAAGCACCCAGTTGCTGGTGCCGAAGAGCCGCCGGGAAATGGTTTTCCAGGCGGCTCATTATAACCCGATGGCTGGTCACATGGGATATGATAAAACTCTGGACCGGATAATGACCCGATTCTATTGGCCGGGCATCCGGGCGGATGTGCGCCGTTGGTGTGCGTCCTGCCCGGACTGTCAATTGGTAAACCCTCCGGCCATTCCGAGGGCACCTTGCGCCTCTGCCATTAATGGAGGTTCCATTTGAGCGAATCGCTATGGACCTCATCGGGCCATTTCACCGGAGTGCACGCGGATATCGCTTTGTGTTAGTCTTCGTGGATTACGCAACACGATACCCGGAGGCGGTGCCCTTGCGCAGCATTTCTGCAAAGAGTGTCGCACAGGCGCTGTTTCAGGTCATCTCGAGTCGGAATCCCGAAGAGATTCTGACTGACCAGGGCACCCAGTTCATGTCAAGAACACTGAGAGAACTTTACGGGTTACTGGGCATCAAGTCTATTCGGACCAGCGTGTACCACCCACAGACCGACGGTCTGGTGGAGCGTCTGAATAAGACTTTGAAGTCCATGATCCGTAAATTTATTAATGACGATGAACGTAATTGGGATAAATGGCTTGACGCTCTGTTGTTTGCAGTACGGGAGGTTCCCCAGGCCTCCACGGGATTTTCTCCCTTTGAACTTTTGTTCGGCAGGACTCCGGGGTGCTCGACCTCATTAAAGAAAACTGGGAGGAGGGGCCGAGCACCAGTAAAAACGAGATCCAACACGTCCTGGACCTGCGAGCAAAGCTCCACACCCTGGGTCAGCTGTCACGTGAGCATTTGCTCCAGGCCCAGGAGCGTCAGCAGCGGCTGTACAACAGAGGTGCCAGGCTGAGACAATTCACACCGGGAGAGAAGGTACTTGTATTGCTTCCTTCTTCCAGCTCTAAACTCCTCGCCAAGTGGCAAGGGCCCTTTGTGGTCACACGGCGAGTGGGGGATGTCGACTATGAGGTGGTGCGTTCTGATAGGGGCGGAGCTACACAGATTTACCACCTCAACCTCCTAAAGGCATGGAGGGAGGCGGAGTCTGTTTCTCTGGTGTCCTCGGTATCTGAGAGAGAGGAGCTGGGGCCTGAGGTCCCAAAATCCACCAATCCGGCCTCGCTCCTTTGTGAAGACCGTCTCTCCGGGACCCAGAAAACAGACATTGCCCGGTTGCAAAAGCAGTTTGCTGATGTGTTCTCTCTCCTTCCAGGACGCACCAACCTCATAGAGCACGAGATCGAGACTCCTCCGGGCGTGACAGTGCGGTTACGACCCTACAGGTTACCTGAACACAAGAGAAAGGTGGTTCAGCGGAATTGGCTGCAATGCTGGAGATGGGGTAATAGAAGAGTCCCACAGTGCCTGGTGTAGTCCCATTGTTCTTGTGGTCAAGAAGGATGGGTCTATTCGGTTCTGCGTGGACTATCGCAGGGTGAACGAGGTGTCACGGTTCGATGCTTACCCAATGCCCGGTCGACGAGCTCCTGGACCGACTGGGCACTGCGTGTTTCTTTACGACACTGGATTTAACCAAGGGCTACTGGCAGATTCCTCTGTCGCCAGAGTCTAAGGAAAAAACGGCCTTCTCCACTCCGTTTGGGTTATACCAATTCACCACGCTTCCCTTTGGGTTGTTCGGGGCCCCAGCCACCTTTCAGCGCCTCATGGACCGGGTGCTGCGTCCGCACGCTGCATATGCTGCCGCCTACCTGGATGATGTGATCATACACAGCACCACCTGGGCGGAGCATGTGCAGCGGGTCGGGCGCGGTGCTGGAGTCCCTGAGGCAGGCGGGGCTTACGGCCAACCCGGGGAAGTGTGCAGTTGGACGGAGGGAGGTACGGTATCTGGGGTACCACTTGGGCGCCGGGCAGGTGCGCCTCAGGTGGACAAGACCGCCGCCATCGCAGCCTGTCCGCGGCCCAAGACTAAAAAAGAGGTGAGGCAGTTTTTGGGGCTGGCGGGCTATTACAGGCGGTTCATCCCGAACTTTGCGGAGCTGACCAGCCCCATGACTGACCTGACCGGAAAGGTGCCTCAGATCCGGTCCAGTGGACGGAGCGGTGCCAGTTGGCGTTTGAGGAGGTAAAGCAAGCTCTCTGTGGGGAACCACTCCTTCACACACCTAACTTCTCTCTCCCTTTTACTCTGCAGACCGATGCGTCGAACAGAGGGCTGGGGGCCGTTTTGTCCCAGCAGGTAGAGGGGTTTGACCGCCCCGTGCTGTACATCAGCCGCAAGCTGTCGGAGAGGGAGGGCAGGTACAGCACGGTGGAGAAGGAGTGCCTCGCCATCCGGTGGGCGGTCGACTCCCTGCGCTACTACCTCCTGGGACGCTCATTCACCCTCTGGTCGGACCACGCCCGCTCAATGGCTCCACCGCATGAAAGATACCAACGCCCGAATCACTCGGTGGTATCTGGCTTTACAGCCTTTTAATTTCAAGGTGATCCATAGGCCGGGTACACAGATGGTCGTGGCCGACTTCCTCTCCCGCTCTCATGGGGAGGGGAGTAGGTTAGGCGGATGTTGCCCGGCCTAAGTCGGGCGGTGGAGGTATGTGGCAGTGGGGGTGTAGGCTCGGCTGCTGAGTGGGTGGAGCGGGGGTGTGGTTCAGGGAACGGTGTCTGATTGTCATCAGCTGGACTAATTGCTAATCAGAGTGGTAATCAGTCCAGCTGATGACGTGTGTTGGTGTATCTGAGGCTGTCTCCATAAAGGAGCTGGCTGGACAGCAGATCGGGAGTCAGGGTGGAGAGCAGAAACACAGTCTGCCATGGAAATAAACATGATTACCAACTATCCCTCTGGCTGCTCAGTCCTTCTTGGTGCTTAGGGGGGGGGGAACCTACTGGTGACGGCAACACGCGTGTCACAGTTAGCTACTCTCCTGCTTTGATCCAGACTTTTACCGATATTCATGGTACCTGGAGGACAAATCCGTGATGTGGACATGTGTGGCTACAGGGTGGGCTGCCATTCAATTTGGGAGGATGTTGGGTATCAAGATGATTTGTAATCACGTTGGGGGGATCGCCATCACACGGTCAAAATGTCACATTGTCGGTGCGCGGATGTTTCGGCGCGTATCACGGCAGAGCGATGCGCGTTATGGGAGCGGCGGCGCTGGGCTTAGCCAGAAGAGTGAAGCAGATAAGTGGAGCAACGACATTTTTAGACATAGAAACACTCTCAGACAGCAGCTTGCTGTTATGTGCGCCTGCTGGCAGCCTGACTCCGCTGTTTTGCGCGAATGACGTCACGTGCGACCTGGAGGTGTTAACCACTTGTGTGTCAAATCTTTTTTTCTTTTTTTCAAAATTAACATTCGGGGCTAATTAAAAAACATCCGGGGCTTTAGCCCCGAGTGTTTTAGCTTAGGGACGCCACTGGTGGAGGGGCTAGATTGAATTTTCCAATTTTGGGCACCTGGCGACAGGACAGCCGGAAGCGGGACAGGGAATAGATCAACTATGAAGTTTTTTTTTCAGGATTTAAATGATCACATTCAGTGCTCTACACTGTTCTGCTCTCCATTTAAATCTGCTGTTTCTGTTCCTCTCAGATCCAAGGCACAGGTGCTGCTTCTTCTTGTTCTTGTTCTTCTTCTTCCTCTTGATGTCTAATGGCGGTTTGCATCCATATATTCATTGCATTACCGCCACCTTCTGGCCCGGAGTATACAACCTAGTTCGATGCCTATAGGTGGAGGGGCTAGATTGAATATTCCAATTTTGGGCACCTGGCGACAGGACAGCCGGAAGCGGGACAGGGAATAGATCAACTATGAACAGTTTTTTTTTTCAGGATTTAAATGATCACATTCAGTGCTCGACACTGTTCTGCTCTACATTTAAATCTGCTGTTTCTGTTCCTCCCAGATTAACGGCACAGGTCACGCTCATTGTTTTTCGGTGGTTGATCTCTCCAGATTTCAATGTAGAGCAGAACAGTGATCTACACTGTTCTGCTCTACATTTAAATCTGCTGTTTCTGTTCCTCCCAGCAGCACCTCTTTCAGGTGAATGGGACAGCCGAAAGCGAGACGGGAGGAGGGGGGGACCGGCGACGGGACAGACGGAAGCGGGACAGGGAATAGATAAACCACGAACAGGTTTTTTTTCAGGATTTAAATGATCACATTCAGTGCTCGACACGGTTCTGCTCTACATTTAAATCTGCTGTTTCTGTTCCTTCCAGATGAACGTCACAGGTGATGCTTCTTCTTCTTCTTCTTCTTGATGTCTAATGGCGGTTTGCATCCATATATTCGTTGCATTACCGCCACCTTCTGGCCCGGAGTATACAACCTAGTTTGATGCCTATAGGTGGAGGGGCTAGATTGAATTTTCCAATGTTGCGCACCTGGCTATGGAGGACTTAAAATGACTTATGTATAAATAAATAAATGCATGAATAAATACAAGAATAAATGTATAAATACAGAAATAAATACAAGTTGTAACTCAACGTAAATGTCACACATAAATAAATGAAGAAATACGTGTGGACACATAAATAGATAAATAAATAAATGAAGAAATACAGAAATGCAGAAATATATTTATTTAATGATGTCTTGTTGATTTATAACTTATATTTATTCATTCCTGTATTTATTTATACATTTATTTAAGCATTTATTTATTTATGTATACATTTATTTATTTATGTATACATTTATTTAAGCATTTATTTATTCATTTATTTAAGCATTTATTTATTTATTCTTGTATTTATTCATGCATTCATTTATTTATTTATTTATACTTAAGTCATTTTAAGTCCTCCATACGTAACAGCAAGCTTCTGTCTGAGAGTGTTTCTATGTCTACAAATTTCGCTGCTTCACTCCTCTGGGCTAAGCCCAGCGCCGCCGCGACACATCCGCACACTCTCCCTAAAAAAACTCACTAGCACCCCCCTCCCCCGTCGACAACGCTCGCCGTGGGTCACTTTCTTATCTAAGCTGCATTGGCTAAGCCCCAGATGTATCCAAATCCTAGAGACGCGCCTGACACAGGGTTCATTTTATTGCACGCCAACGCTTCCCTGTGTATGACACAGTGAGTCCACTTCATGTCGGGGTTTTCATTTTTAATGCGCGCTATGAGTCCTCTCGCGCTGCCCGTCATTGAGGCCGCTGCGTCCGTGCAGATGCTGTGGCAGGATTTCCAGCTCATGCCGTTAGCGTGTGCCACGTTGGGTCAAACCATCCTGATATGGGGGAGACTCTGGGTTTTTAGGATAATTAAATTAAATTGCCTACTTAATATACAATTCAGTTTATGAACTTACACTTGTGTTTTATTGAATATTTATTAAATAACTATTTTTAAAGGATTTTTGAATGGATGCTAATTTTAAATAGATTTTAAAAAAATCTCACGTACCCCCTGGAGTGCCTTCACGTACCCCCAGGGGTACGCGGACCCCCATTTGAGAACCACTGCTCTAGGAGGTACTGAGAGGCTAGTTCATATGATCTCACGACAAAAGTTGACCTTTTCTGACATACCATGTTATGACTCATTGAAGAATATGTCATTGTATAGTATGTCTTAAAAAATTTAATTGACAAAATTATAATTAAGTATTTTAAAATGTATATATTATCTGTGTAATATATATGTATATCGGTAATATAAATGGCATTGAATAGTATGTGATTGAAAAATATCAGAAAAGGTCATAGTATGTCAAATGTGTGTGATGACATCACGATATACAAGTCACAATATAGTACCTCATAAGGTTAATGTCATGAAAAAACTATATATAATAATGTATATAGTAAGTCATACTATTGTTTTGAATGGCTCAATGTAATGACAAATCATAGTGTGACTTAAAGTGTGATATAAAAATATTTGTATCGTATGTCTTAAAGAAGTCATTCAAATAGTGCAGAAAGTATCATAAAAGTCCTAAAATGCAATAACAAGAGCACTGGAAATCGTAAATTTTATTCAGCAAAATATTTCTCAGTAAAGTTTTACATTTTTATTTAGCAGTAACGAGTCAAACAGGTTTGTAAATTGAGCAAAATTGTATCTCATGCTTCATTGCCAAAGTGTATTAACACAAATTATGAAGCAGACTATAAACTTGTAACTCATGACAAAAAGCTGCTACAGTTTCAATCCCGTTTGTCTTTCGGAGGAAAAATTCCTCACAACTCGGACACTTAACCCTTGTGTTGCCTTAGGGTCATTTTGACCCGAATCAATATTACACCCTCCCCCCGCCTTAGGATTAATTTGACCCCATTCAATGTTTAATGTCGGTGTTCTTTCGGTAGTCAACAAACAAACATAAAGTGCCTCACACTTAAACTTGGAAAACAATATTAATTCTAATAATTTTCTGGAGGTTTTAATTGCTGGCGTCAAATTGAACCCAAAGGGTAAAATATGTTAGTAAATATAAAGGTAACAGGAGGGTGAAACATTGAATCGGGTCAAAATGACCCAAAGGCGGGGGGAGGGTGTAATATTGATTCGGGTCAAAATGACCCTAAGGCAACACAAGGGTTAAAAGGAGATTTTGATAAGCATTGCTGCCTTTTGAGGGACCACAAGAGAAAAAGGTTCCCACTCGGTTTCGATGTCAAAAAGATTATAGTTGAAAAATATTTTGTTTTGAGTGAAGTCGTTGACAGTTATAAGAAATGGCTGCTTTAAACATATTTAAATGTCTGTATGAAAACCCCACCACGCACACCCACCTCAGTCAGGTTGTCCACTGCGAACCTGGCGGTGAGCGTCGCGGCATCGATGGTCGAGTCAGCCTGCAGAGAGTTACAGTTTTCCGATAGTCCGGCATCACTCGCTCCGCTCTGGTCCAGCGGCAGCAGAGCCGGAGAGGACAGTTTGATGTCCGGCACCATGTCTGCAAACAAATCCAGGTCGGGGTCTGGCGCTTCCTTTCGCTTCACCTTAATGGTGAACTCCTCCCCCAGACCTCCTCGGCCACTAATCCTCCGTGACACTGTAGGTTTGGTCTTGGGGTTCAATGGGTTGTGCCATTGCTCCGCGTCTCCGTCGTCTTGAGCCCAGCCGTCGCCCAGCGAGGACGCGGTCGTGCTCTGTGCAGATTGTCGCAGTGCTGAGGTCAATTTGAGCGGTTTGGAGGAGCCCAGTTTCAGTACTTCAGGAGCATAATTAGCAGGTCTGTTGGCGCCCCCTCTGGGTGGTGCGAGTATAACCGGGTCTGATAAAGGAGCCGTAGGGGAAAGATCCGAGGTGGGTTCGGTTCCCTCAAAGTCGTCCCACGGCTCCTCGTCCATGTTGGCGTGCGAGAGTGGCAGTCTGCCGCCGCCTGGATTTTCTCTCTCCGAGGCCTGAATGTGGATCTGGACTGCCTGCCCGTCTCTTTTCTCGTTCTCTTCGGAGTCAGGCCAGTCTTCCACTGGACCCTCTCGTCCGCCAGTCTGCTCTGGGCTGTAAGACAGCGGCTCCATCTCACTGTCCTGGCGAAAGCCATTTAACGGGAGAGACATCTGTCTACTGACATCTGAAAGATGTAGGAAAAAAAAGAAGTTTATAAATACTAAAATAAAAAAGACAGACTGCGATTCAGACAAAATAAAAACTGAATACAAAATATAAAAAGGATGGAAGGGGGTCATACCTGATTTTATTGGCTGCGGGTCACTTTGTGGCGTCTCCCTACTCCCTGCTAAGCTGCCCATGTGACCCAGGACCAGGCCTTTGGTCTCTGGTGGTCTGGGGCACAGATTCAAGACTTTTGAAGGTTGGGCCACATGAGGGTGGCAGCCTCCAACGATATGGACAGGTGAAGCTGAAGAACAGAGGAAAGATTAGTGTTCACCCAATGTATATCACAAGAGTGATATTCACTTATTAAAATCCAGATTTTCTAGTTTGAACTGGTCCACTCAGAAAACAAGTGGACAAAATGAATGCCGTGTATTATTTAATAGTCAGCTTATCCAAACACCCAAAAGTAATTTTAAATGCCATTAAAAAAAAGTTAGTCATAAAAAAGTGTTTGTGAAAATTGTCATAAAAAAAAGTCAGAATGTAGTACATTATAAATTCATAGAATGACTATTGAATAAACATCTATGTTGTAAAATTGTCATTAAGTCTTAATAGTATAAAGAAATAAAAAAGCCATTGTACAGCATTTCATAAAAAAATTAAGTAGTATAGTTCGTCATAACAAATAATTTAAAAGTCTCAAGATGGTATGTCCCAAAAAAAAAAAGAAGAAGCTGTATCATATAATTTCACAAAAGGTTTTTTTAAAGAATGCCATTTACTATTGACAACTTATTAATATATTGATGTATATATGGACATAAACATAATTGATACAAGTCGGCACGTCTCCTTGTTCTGGTCATGATTGATAGACTCGAGACAAGGGGTCAGAGTTCAGCAGGCCCGTCTGCAGGGTCTTGGTCAGACTGTCAGCTCCTGTGACACTGAAACAGAGGAAAGAGTGGGATGAAGCCGTGTAAGAGAAGCTCCCTGTAGGCATCGATACACGGCTGCAGACATTAGGCTACTCACCACAGCTATTCAGGAGAGACACGAGGGTCTCCACCAACTTCCCAAAAGCGTAACAGTCCCGAGAGTGAGCATTTTGATCCGGAAGCGTTTTAAAGCCCTCGACCTGTCGACAACATGTTTCATGAGAACTTGTGAACCAAAAGTTCTTCCTTTCCCCCCCCAACACAACCATGAAGCTGCTTACCTGCTCTTCTGGGGGAAACATAAAAATATGGATCTATTCGTTTACTTTATTTATAGCCATTGTGCAATGAAAGGTACAGGAATCTTAATATATAACACGTTCACACATTGCTGTTATCTAAATACAAACTTTCTAAAAATAAACGTGAATGGCTGCATAGAATTGTTTTCATCCTTATGATAAAAGATTGACCTTAAAAAACGTTGAAGATGTAACCTGCTTGACGACATACGTGTCGCCTCTGTGGTGTCTTCAAAGAGTTTTTGATCAACAGTTGAAAAACATGTCGATGTGTCGTTTAAAGATTTACGTGTGTCTGGATTTCCTCAATGAAGAGTTGAGAGGGTTTTTAAACGGTCCGGTTTTTAAACTGCTTGGAGCTGGAAGAGCCTCCAGAGGGAGACAGCCTCCTTTAAGTGGATTGTGTCTGACTGTCTTGACTCACACTGAACCCCCAAAGTAAAGAGAAACTCCCAGAACACAAGGCAGCATGTATTTGTACATGCATATCTCACTATAATAGATTGTTTGTATAACAACTTACTTCTACCAGGCTATGTATTGGTTTATTTAACAGGGACAGTAATTCATATGAATGCATTTAAGCAAGAGGCTATTTAAAAAAACATTGATAAGAAAGAGGCTATTTTCCATCAGTATAGTATTTGGGAAAATGTTATTCATCCCCATAAATACGACTAATTACAAAGTTGACATCTTCTCCATTTTCTTGGAGAAGATGTTTTAAATAGAGAGCTATATTCCTAATTAATATTTAAATCGAAATCTAATTTTAACACGTGTCTTTTGAAACAACAACGTCAGACACACAGACTTAACACACTCCACGGAGCACTACTGCTGTCCACTCCACGGGGAATTCTCAACCTCGCTGCTTTGCGCCACTTTTCCTGCGTCAGTCTTCCTCAGCTGTTGCTGATGAGGCAGAGGGCTCTCGGCAGGTCTGCTGCACAGGTGCAGCCAACACCGGTTGCGCCTGTGGATTCAGTTGTGTCGGCACGAGTGTTTCTAGATGTGCCAGTAGCTCACTCCTCAAATATAACCACACACATAGTACAGGGCACACAGCCACAGGCCTGGTATTTGTTATTTACAACTCCATTACAGTTGAACCCAAGGGGGTAGGTTTGGCAGCGGCGGGCCGTCTAAGCCTTCTCTAAAGGCCTAAACATAATTACAAAGTTAAAGCTATTTTATAATACAAAATAAAATAAACTTTTAGTTTCTTAACTTTTATTTTCTTATTGCACTATTGTCTTCCTCTGTTGCTGTGTTTATATGAGGTGCAGATAAAATCTGTCAGGACTGTCAGAAACTCTTTTTACTGAGAACGGTTCAACAAAGAAGTTGAGGTTTTCAGGCAACATACGCTACAGACAAAACACAAGGAATCTAGGACAGGTAAAAACGACCGGGACACATGCCGCTAACTAAGAGACCAATCTGGGAGGGGACAAGGGAAAGACTGAGAATATATAAGGGGGGAAACCACAGGTGTAGGGCATGAGTAAATCAGGGAGACAGAGGAGTGGCTGAGGGCAGGTGAAGGGAATGAACAATCAAGAGACAGGAGAGACAGAGCAGGTGAAGGGAATGAACAATCAAGAGACAGGAAGACAGATCAGGTGAAGGAAATGAACAATCAAGAGACAGGAAGACACACTTCTTCCAACTCCCCTCTCACGGAGCAGAATATACTGGGTAACAGGTTCACTGACTTGAGGAAATGTATTTTACTTTTATTTATGACTTTATAATAATAGACAGCTGCTGTCGTAACTGTCTGCATTTAATATGAAGAACTTTTTCTCATAAAAGATGTCAATCATTCCTGTTTCAAGGAATACGTATTTGTATCTATCTTTCGTCTCTTTGTATTTGTGTTGCCGACACAGACGATAGGCCGAGTCTTGCACTGTAAACCCAAAGGAAAGAAACCGAGAGCAGCTTTCTTTCCGACATCGATTCAAACCGCTAACCAGAACCTTCATCCTGTCGTGTTATGAGGTTGGCCACTTTTGTTTCACTGATATTTAATTCTGAAATGCTGTAACACATCAAAATGTTCGTGTACATGCCTACTAAAAATATGTAGTCATATCTATATTTATTGTATTTTTATTTGATGTGTTTATTAAATAACACTTTCACACATTAAATATAATTTATTCTTTTGTTTCAAATAAAATGATAAAATGAAGACACTGATAAATGACTGGTTAGAATTGTGCAATATATCGTATCTTAATTTGAGACTAGGTATTATCTTTCAATTTAATTAAGTTTATTTTGTATAGCGCGATATCACAAATTAGAATTAGCCTCAGAGGGCTTTACAGTCTGTACATAGACGACATCCCTGTCCCAGGACCTCACATTGGAGAAGGAAAAACTCCCAAGAAATAGAAAACAACGTTCACAGGGACTTCTGGAGATCATAACATGGCTTTAGGCTCTTCTTTTTCTGGTTTGAAAGGCTGCCTTACATGAAAGTCATTTTCTGAACACAGCAGGCTGCTCTAGCTATTGTTCTATTATTTACCTTTACTTCTAGTCATATCCAAATTACTGATTATTGATCAAAAATGCCAATGTATAACTCTTTTGTTAAACACTAATAGTTAAACCCACAATATTGTCTCTATATTTAAGGTATATAGTCAAATATATTGTGAAGTTTGATTTTCTCCATTCCTAACTTGTGTTTAGTTTGAATTCTGTCTGTCAGGCATTTTTAACTCCTACAGATAGTAAACTGTTGCACACCTGTAATATCTATGTCAACAAACAAAAACTTGACAAAAGGCCTCCAGTAACAAATGGTTCAGCGTGTGTATTTAAATGCACAGCCATGTTGTTTATTAAGTGCTCCATTTAAAGTAAAGTGCATTTGCCACTAGACAGCGTTGAATACAGTAAAATATAAATAATTCACTCAATACATTTGTGTCAGACTGAGGTAAACGATCTCTTTGGAGCAATGTGTGTTAACGCAGCACAGAAGTAATGACAAAAATAAACTGGAAACGATTGAACAGAGAATAAATGTCTTGTATTGCACGTCTGCAGCGGCCCAGTCTGTGTGGATCCATCAGTCTGGGTTTGCTTCAGAAGCGGTAGGCCAGCTGTTCGGTGAATCTGAACGGCTTGGTTTCATTGAAGGAACAAAGCAGATCCCTTGTTCGCCGCACGCGCCGCTCCTCCAGCACCAACCTGCGGGAGCGCTCTCGAGTCACCTGCTGCGCCGCCCGCTTCTCCGCCCACTTCCGCTTCAGCCACCTGAGGATGGAGAGGGCCAGGAGCCAATTTAGAAATGATTTTGAAATTAATATTTGATAAGAGACAAACAGTACAATGTGAAATGTGAACATTAAAAAATGTGTTACAGGTGTTGTGATTTTACATATGGAAATGTGGCTACTAAGTAACTAACTAACAAACTCACTGTTACTACATGTCTATTACCATTTCAGGAAAAAAACATAGCATTATTCTTTATATGTGAGGATACAACTTCAAGGGAGACATATTAATAAACTGACAGTTTGGCCAATTATTTGTCCCTGTAAGTGAAAAGTAGCTCACAGTTTGAAGGCCCGTTCACACTCCTCGCGGCTGTGCAGGAGGTAACCAGCCTCCTCCTCCAGCCTCTTGAGCTCCACCAGCTGTCTCTCCTTCTGCTGCTGCTCCTGCTTCCTCTGAAGCCACAGCCGGAAGGAATCTTCACAGTCGCTGGAGTCTGTCTGCTTTGAAAGATTTGCAAGAGCAAAACTATAGTGCTTATTTGAAAATGACCAAGAATTATATTATAGATAGTGAAAATGGAATTAGTGTCACGCATTGGTAGAATGTAACTAAGTACAATTGTACGGTATTTTAATTTTAGACTTATATACAGTACAATTTGGAAACTAATTTCGTATTCTATTGTTTAGTCCTCTACATTGTTGGGGATAACTTTAGTAAATGTGCATATTCAGATTATTAATATAAACTTTTTAAACAGCAACAAAAATGTGATTTTAAATAAATGTGGATGTAGTATTAAGGATTAAACAGGACGTTTTTTACCAGTATTAATTCATCACTGATTCAAATCCAGTTATTAAATATGTGATTCTGAAATATGCCCTTCTGCATTATGAATACTTTTCTTTTGGTACTTTCAATACATTTTGAGAATGCATGACTCACTGCTGGCTTATGTCTGCATGTGTCACGGTGCTTTACAGCCATGCCTTTGTGCCCCCTGGTGGTGATACCTTGGAACTCATCTTCTCCATCTCCTGGGCTCTTTGGATCCTTTTCTCCCCATGAAACTGCTCCCTCTTCCTCAGCAGCCACGCCTTAAACGCCAGCTCGTTCTCCTGCCTCTTCTGCTCCTCTTCCTCCAGTTTCCTCTGCTCCTCCTGCCATGGGAAGCGAGAAATGTTTTATTGTCAGATCCACTACTTTATCTTTTCAGAATCTTACAACATTTTTTAATTTTTTTTATAAACCTCTATATCACTCCTTTCTTACCTCTCTGGCCACTTTCTCCTTCCTCTCCCGGATCCTCTGCAGCAGCTCCTTCTGATGCGGGGAAAGGGTGTAGGTGGCCTGGGAGGGTGTCCCGGTGGCCGACTGCACCCGCCGCTTGCTGACCAGATGACCGCCTCTCTGGCTGTGGCTGGCTGAACTGGGCCGGTTCCTGGGCTGAGCGGGAGGTTTGGGGGCACGGAGGTGATCCGTGCCTGGCTGGAAGGGGGAGGACCTGTGGGTCTTACTGGAGCTCACAGTTGGCTGCTGGTGACGTGGGGAGGAGTTGCTCACCAGAGGAGGGAGGAGTCCTTGGCTTTCCACCTCTTTCAGACTGACCAGATCAAACTTACCATCCTTTTCCACAAGGACTCTACCCTCCTTTCCTCCTCCCTCAGCGGTCTCCACAGCCCTGTTAGATCCCACGCTTTCCCCCCGAGGGGAAAGTTTAAGCTCCGACAGCTTCCCTGACACGTCGGTCTCCGCCTCTGAATCCTTGTTTCCCTGTTCCCCTTCACCCTCACCAGTGTGCCCATCTTGCCGCGGAGGCACCACCAGATCCACCAGCGTCTCTTTAAAATGCAGCCGCCTACGCCTCGTCATATCTGGAGCTTCTTGGTCGTGCAAGTCTTGATTAGCCTGCTGGATCTTCTCCAAAATGAACTTCTTCTCCTCCTCAGTCTGTTCCTCCATCCTCGGGGGTGGCGGGGCTATAGATGATGACTTATTCGGGCTGTCTCTGTCTGAGTCAAACTCAAATGGCTCCATGGGTGAGGGCCACCTCTCTTCATCTTCTTCCAGCTCCCCTGTTTTCGTGCCTCTCTTCTCCTCCTTGTGGCGATTGAGTTTTCTTTTCTTTCCTTTCTGCTCGTCATCATCCTCCAGTTCTTTGTCAATTTCTGCTTCTATGTCGTCAAAGTCAGGACCCTGTGGGGCGGAAAGGCAGACACTCGTTAATCAGGTTGAGGTAAATGAAAGAGCAGCATCGATACCTGAGCAGGTAATAGGCGCGCTGGTTTGATAACAGACATGCGTGTTCATTAATAATGCATCTCGTGGCGAATAGTGAAAGTAGTCAGTGTCTGTGAACAGAGTGGGTCTCACCTGCATACAGTGATATGTACCAGGTAACTTAAACCCTACTCACTGTTACACATTTACAGAGCAAATTCAGGGACCCATGCTGCACCAAGTCTGCAGTGAGTAGCGCACACTTAGCTTCACACGACAAACTATGAAGCAGTGTGATTACAAATAAAAAAGAAAAAAGAAAATTATTGCTTACTTGGTCTTCACTTCGACTTTCCTCACAGATCAGCCAGTCCAGATCCTTCTCAAAGTCGTCCTCATATTCCTCCTGAGGCTTTGTGCAAACCACCTCACTCATAATCGTCACTGGAAGAAGATCGGAGACAAATTTAAACAAGATTCTTGTCACACTTGAAGAATATATATATATATATATATATATATATATATATATATTTATTCTGGTGCAAATAAAACCCCATGTTTCATATATGAATGTATTACTATGTTGTAAATTGCATGACAATACAGACATCGCAGATAATACGGTTTTATTCACCACTTTGGATGAGTGGCATGAACACCCTGTGACTGAGGATATTACCAGACATGCAATACGAAGTTATTACAGCAGCGCACAATACAGATCAAGGAATCCCAACAGGTTCCATCTATTTGGATAATCAAAACATCAACAAATCAAAATACGACTTCAACATTCAACTTATTGTGTGTCATGAATGTATTTATTGTGGCACTAATTCCCACACATCTCACATCCCTATAGGTGCAGGAGACGTGGTTCCTCCAGAGCTGGACTGTGACTGAGCTGCTTGTGTTGGGGATGGGTCGCCACCTAGTGGACATACATTAGTACTGCACGCTTACTAATAAAACGTTTCTCTTGTTTTGTTTTTAGCTTTTTTGTTTTTTTGAACAAACATGCCCTTTGCTCTGCTGAAGTATAGGTGATGTTTACATCACATCTGTTTATGTTGCGACTCGGAACACATTTCAATGGCTACAAAACGGTTCGGAGTTTAATAAAGACTATAATCCTGTTTATGTGTAATGCTCGGCGGAGTACACAAGTCAACAGGACGGAGAGCGAATTAGGAGCTGACTCGTAGGGGACTCTTCACACTTATAGGAATTATAACAACCACATGTGTTGGTTACTGGGAATAAATAGCAGTTAACATTGTGGCAAGGTGCGTGAACTCACCAGCAGCAGCTTTATTGCTTTATTGAGTATTCCTGTTGAGTTGACGCGGGTCGCTTTGTGGATATCACTCCATTTAACCGGCCCACACACTGTCTGCTCGTCTGAGAGCAACACCTGCGCACATAATCTGCGTCTGTCCCTCTCCAGCCCTACAAGGTTTAATATACCCGTTGTCATAGAGACCGACAACACGCTTTACTACCTGCGCATGCGCGCACACACACACATACAACTCTCCCGCAAGCAATACAATCTCCATGTCCACACTCAGGATAAACAAGAGGCAACAGACACATTTGTTCTACAAACCAAAGATATTTTAAATAATCCACTATGGACACTTTACTTTCTATTTACTATAGTTACTATAGTATATGCATAGCATGATATGTGTACTTAAACACAGAATCATAAGAAATGTAAAATCGATACAATTACAAGTATCAAATATTAAAATACAACTTTAAAACAGATACAATAATACTCGAAACAAATAACAATGCTAAGAAGACCGAATAATAGAAACAATTACCAAAGGATGTATTGATATTTTGTAATTTGCAATAGTCGTGAATTATTAATTAAGTTTAAAACGGAGTCACTGGGTGCTCAGTTCCATGTTGTTTGATCCAGAGCCATTTTTTAGACTTATAAACACTTAGACTTAAACACTTCTAAACTCTAAACAAAAACGTGATACAGGGATTATTTATAACTTTATGAGTATAATGACCTGAAACAAAGAGTTTAAAGTAGCCTAAATGGAGTTCAGAAAATCCCCAAATCAAAGTCCAGGAGCTTGTTTACTGACTGATTATTGCATAAACTAGATGCAAAAGTGACCCCGGGTTGTCCTTTGGAAAATCTACATAATTTAGTTTTTGCATTGGAAATAAAACACAATCTCATTCACCGGGTTACACTTTAAACCAACAGACCATCGGTTGTAGCAACGAATGAAAAGCAACAATTAAAAGATTATATGCCATGCATATAAATACAAAAATCCAAATAAAAGATAAGACAAAAAAACTAATAATGAATAAATTCATAAAACAGTTTAAGATGGATGGAAAAGGGTGTTTTCAGAGAAATAGCAGCGCCTTCATTTGTATTCATGTGTCATGTTGTTTGTGTGATTATTTGTATTTGCATGGTTGAGGTGGGTAAACAGTGGCTCTGTGACCCCACCAAACGCAGAGCAAAGGGCATTTCATCACGACACCGACGCCGCAATTCGACCGCTAAGTAATGCCTGGCTGTAAACCATTTGATCCTTTAAAATGAGGAGCATCGTTTTCCCAACAAAAGGTGTTGTGCTGTTTGCATGGTTAGCTTTTAGCCGCCGCCACGTTGAGAGCCGTAGGGAGGCAATTAAAATGCTCCTAATCCTTATCTTCAGGGATTTACTATTAAGGGGCCAGAATGCCAGCTTTACATTCTTCCTTCTAAGGGGCAGTGTGCAATATTTAGTGGCATCTAGCTGTGAGGCTTCAGTTTGCAAATAACAACATATCTGCCAACCAGTGAGGAACTTTGCTTTGCGAGTGGATTTGTTTTCCAGTTATCCTTTTTATCCGTTAAAACGTCAAACTGAAGGTGACATTTTGGGCCTCCAGTAGTTTCCAGTTTACACCCTCAGGGCGTTCCATAGATCATGCTGTGAGCTTCGCTAAAAAAACATTTATTTTGGGGATATGCACAATTTTAGCACAGTTTCACCTCAATTAATCTATTTTGGACAAGGCCTGTAGATGAGGAAGTGGTCCATGGGACTAATCTTTAGCTTTTTCAGTTTATACCGTGGTTTAAAATTGTAGAAAATTCCCAAAGATTATATAACTCCTTCCAGTAAATGATTGCAAGACGCCTTAGTTCTTCGCTAACTGGTGGATGCATTCGTCTCAAGTGCCCCTCAGTCAATCCACCGTCATATGACTAAGTAAAGGTAAATAATAGAACAATATCTATAGCAGGTATGCTATGTTCAGAAAATGACTTTAATGTAAGGCAGCCTTTCAAATCAGAAAAAGAAGACCCTCAAGCCATATTACGATCTCCAGAATCAAAGATAATATCTAGTCTCAAATTAAGATACAACGATATATTGCACAATCCTAACAAGTCATTTATCAGTGTCTTCATTTCATCATTTTATTTTAAACAAAAGAATAAATGACATTTAATTTCATGAACACATCAAATAAAAATACAATAAATATAGATATGACATTACATATTTTTAGTAGGCATGTACACAAACATTTTTATGTGTTACAGCATTTCAGAATTAATTATCAGTTAAACAAAAGTGGCCAACCTCATAAAACGACAGGATGAAGGTTCTGGTTAGCGGTTTGAATCGATGTCGGAAAGAAAGCTGCTCTCGGTTTCTTTCCTTTGGGTTTACAGTGCAAGACTCGGCCTATCGTCTGTGTCGGCAACACAAATACAAAGAGACGAAAGATAGATACAAATACGTTTTCCTTGAAACAGGAATGATTGACATCTTTTATGAAAAAAAGTTCTTCATATTAAATGCAGACAGTTACGACAGCAGCTGTCTATTATTATAAAGTCATAAATAAAAGTAAAACACAAACACCATTTCCTCAGGTCAGTGAACATGTTAACCAGTATATTCTGCTCCGTGAGAGGGGAGTGACACAAAGTAGTCGACGGAAAACATTTTCACTTTCAGACTTAACCCAGAGAAAGACAGAGTGCATGATCATTCAATATTCAGCATATTAGAACATATCTCTTCCTTAAACTCTTTGTTCGAGTACCATTTTATAAACAGTGCACCGCTTATGTTGAAAATATGTTTTACTGGCTCTACGTGTAATAACATATGTAACAGTACCATTTGTGAATCATTTTAAACTACTGACCACTGAAACCAAGTTATTTGTAAGGTATTCTTAGTGTTTATGAACATTAGATATTAGATATGTCATCCGGAACCAGAACAACTCAAAGCAACACAAAAATTGCCGTTATTCTCTTTGGATTCTTCACAGTTCAGTGAGATTACAGCTATGATCAGTCTTCTATGAAACAGCTTCTTACCAGGAACAACAAAACAAAGTGAGTTGGGTTTTTAGAAGCCGTCACTGGAGGGAAAGAAAGAACAAAAAGGCAAACTCAAGTACTTATGTGTCGAGAAACATAAAAAAAAAAATGCGACTGAGAACACAAAAATTACAATATTATTAATCTTGCACTTCAAACAGTACAAAAATAGAATTGTTCTGATCCAGAGGTCGATTCAATAAATAGTTAAAATATATAGACGGATTTGATAGAAGGGGATGAACTGCTCCGGCCTCTACAGTTCATCTTTCGGGTTGATGTTGAGGCCTTGACCCCACACGGACTCTGTGTCCAACGCCTGGATCACCTCGTCCGCCTGCAGTCTCTCCTGGGACAGAAGAAGAAACGAGAATTACTTCCTCGGCCAACCAGTTCACAGCCATGTCCGTCTAAAATGTCATCGCTTCACCGTTTATCCAATCAGACATTTGTGGGTGATTGTCATGATTAGCAAATCGATTCTTGAATTATCGACAAAAACGTGATTTGCGAGGTCAGAGATGGCCGAGTGAAGAATCAACCGAGACGCAGAGTGATCATCGCCTCTCTGGTAATAATAGTTTACCAGTTCTCTGAAGAGCGGGTCCAGAGTGAACCACAGAGCGACAGCACACCTCTGCCCGCTGGTCACGGCCTTCACGCCGTGTGGATTCTCCCCTCCTGATGAGAAACCCACCATCCTGCCACATAAGGGCTTCACTGACGCCTGGAGAGGAGGGAGGAGACAGGAGAGGAGACAGGAGACAGAGTAGGAGAGGAGGGGAGGTTAAAAAGGATGTTTGTATTCGTGAGGCCAACACATTTACATGCCGCTTGGTTGTTTGAGCAGGCTTTTGTCCGTCTGGAGGGGCAACAGTGTGACCCAAGTGAGCCTCAACGCTGATCAGTTTGGGTCAGGGTTCGTACACATTTTGACCAATAGATTTCCATGACCAAACGTTTTGTGAAATCTCGGTGTATGACGTGAAATAAAAAAGGGAGAAATGAGAATTCCAAAGCATACAGTATACCTTCAATGACACAAATAAATGAGATCCAATAGTTTGAAAATAATTCATATTTATATAAATGTTTATTCTTTTATTGTCCCTTATGTGCAAATCCATCTGTTTGGACTGTAACTAGTGGTTCAGGCTTTGGTCAAATAGAAAGACATCGGTCCTTTGCTTCAACACGCTGGACAACGAGCCCCAACGAGCAGAGATAGAACGTTTAGCATTTGCTTTCGACAAAATTATTAATTAAAAAAATACAATGCCATTTTATGAAACTAATTAATTATCTGCAAGATAAGCATGTTCACTGCCTTCCTGTGCAGTGAAATAATTTGTACAACCAAATCTCACATGTCAGGGGAAATCCTCTCACCGTGACTGTTTTGGCATCCATTTCTGTGAATATGAACTCCCCTCCTTCAAAATCTCCATTTAGATATAACAGTGCACTGAAAGTAAAACAAAGCAAAGGAGAGATCAGTACAGACTCAACATTCCCGTGAGAGAGATAGTAATGACCGATATCCCTCTTGCATTATATTATGCAGCTGCAGCAAAGTAGGTTTGTTATGTTCATACCTGTAGTCTCTGTGTGTGTACGCTGGTGGTTCCTTCCAGCACTCATTGGCCTCAGGGTCCAACAGACAGTTGTCAGCATGGATGGGATGGCTCAGGTCATTCCTGTGATCTTGCTGGCCTGTGATCAGACAACAAACACACAAATAAATAAATACTCTCATATGAATATATATATCAATAAATCCAACATCTTTTGCACTTTTCCAAGTTTTTCCTCCTGGGTTGTTATACTATTTTTTTTACTACCACTTCCCAAAAATTCCGCCAGTGAACTGGAATCATTTATGAATCCTTAGTATGTTTAAGGAATCTGAGATGATGGTATACGTGTGTATGTTTCTGTGGGCGAGTGACCTGTGATGGCTGTCCGGCACACCAGGTGTGTGTAGGAGAAGTGCAGGGTGGCGTTGAGCAGGAAGTAAGACTCGATGACCCGTCTTGCTCGCTCGCTGATGTCGTAGAACAGGCGAGCGCTCCTCATCAGCACTCTGCCTTCGTAGCCGTACTGCAGGGAATAAAAAACAAAAAAAGGGACACTATACAGGTAAAGCGGTCCATTGCAACACAATTTATTGAGCCGTATATATAATAAAGCAACAAACGTAATAATCCTGATGATCTTGCTTGCTTGCAACCGTGGTATCTATTTGGGCAGATGAGGGAGAGAATCATGTCCTTTGCTTTAGCGGTCAGCGTACCTGCAGGGTTTTGAGGACAGTGGCTCCTTCAAACTTCTCATTGGGAGTGTGTGGAGACATCCTCCCTCTGTAACCGTCTCCTGCCATGGTGACAGTCTTGAATACCAGGGGGAAAAAAAGCCAGAATGAAGCTTTACAGTCAAGATATAAAAATCATGACGTTATCAGAGTTGTGCAATGCCCCTACATGAGCCAGGCGCCTGAGCTCTGAGCACTCTTCCTCGGATATAACATGATCCAGCAGCACCCGCTGGGTCCCGTTCAAGGCTGCAGAGTTCTGCACCAGCTGCACGTCGTCATACAGCAAGGGGCCACCTACACAGATCACACAACAGTGTTTTAGGAGCGCAACATGTCATCTCGGCCATCGTGGTGAGAGAAGGTTCAACTGAACACTAATAACTATCTTTTGGCAGTTTAACTCCCGTTCTGCTTCATTTCAGTGAAGGTTTACCTTCTTTGAGGTGCTGGTGAGCGGCCGCTGTGACGTTCTTCTTGTCTGAAATGGGAACATACTCCATCCAGCCGTCTGTCCCGGAGGGAATCCTGGAAGAACAGACAATGCGTTTTCATACGAGCAGCCAAAACTGTGACTGTAAAATCTATACCTGCAATAACTGAAACACTGACACATTAAGTTGTATATATACACTACCGTTAAAAAGTTTGGGGTCATCCAGACAATTTTGTGTCTTCCATGAAAACTCACTTTTATTTATCAAATGAATTGAAAATTGAATAGAAAATATAGTCAAGACATTGACAAGGTTAGAAATAATGATTAATATTTGAAGTATAAATTTTGTTCTTCAAACTTCAAGCTCAAAGGAAGGCCAATTGTATAGCTTATATCACCAGCATAACTGTTTTCAGCTGTGCTAACATAATTGCACAAGGGTTTTCTAATCAGATATTAGTCTTCTAAGGCGATTAGCAAACACAATGTACCATTAGAACACTGGAGTGATAGTTAATGGAAATGGGCCTCTATACACCTATGGAGATATTTCATTAGAAACCAGACGTTTCCACCTAGAATAGTCATTTACCACATTAACAATGTATAGTGTGTATTTTTGATTAATGTTATCTTTATTGAAAAAACAGTGCTTTTCTTTGAAAAATAAACATTTCTAAGTGACCCCAAACTTTTGAACGGTAGTGTATTTGATAACGGAAGTCTTCCAGGTTGTGGACTTCAGTTTACACAGGCTGTGCATGGAGTCTGAGCCCACATCAAAACTAACTAACAAATAATTTGGCACCTCATTGATGGGACCCCAAACTTTTGAACGGGAGTGTATATATACAGGACTATCTCAGAAAATTAGAATATTGTGATGAAGTTCTTTATTTTCTGTAATGCAATTCAAAAAACAAAAATGTCATGCATTCTGGATTCATTACAAATCAACTGAAATATTGCAAGCCTTTTATTCTTTTAATATTGCTGATTATGGCTTACAGCTTAAGAAAACTCAAATATCCTATCTCTAAATATTAGAATATCATGAAAAAGTATACTAGTAGGGTATTAAACAAATCACTTGAATTGTCTAATTAACTCGAAACACCTGCAAGGGTTTCCTGAGCCTTGACAAACACTCAGCTGTTATAATTTTTTTTACTTGGTCTGAGGAAATATTAAAATTTTATGAGATAGGATTTTAGAGTTTTCTTAAGCTGTAAGCCATAATCAGCAATATTAAAAGAATAAAAGGCTTGCAATATTTCAGTTGATTTGTAATGAATCCAGAATGCATGACATTTTTTTTTAAATTGCATTACAGAAAATAAAGAACTTTATCACAATATTCTAATTTTCTGAGACAGTCCTGTATATATTAGGGCTGTGAAACGATAAAAAATTGTTATCAGGTTAATCACAGGTTTCTGTGGATTAATCATGATTAATCACATATATACATTTATACACAGGGGTGCACATAACTTGCTCACCAGTGCGCGCGCCAGCATCGGAGCTCTGCGGCGCGCGAGACGGAGATCGGAGACGTGTTAACGCGACACGTAGAGACAGAGTGACATGCTGCTGTAGAGATGACCAACAGACGGATTGAAGCTCATTCTGCGCATGCGTTAAAAAAAAATTATCTAATTAATCCTGTAATTTAATCATAACGCGTTCTTTTTCACAGCACTAATATATATATACATATATATATATTTCTGTTCATGCGGTTACCGAGGAAAACGCTCCAGGTAGTGAGAAGTTAAATTATAGTAATACAAACAAGACTACACTCAACGTTAAATTTTTTCCAGATGCAGAACTCTCACCTGTTTGAGTCCTCTCTTCCACCTGTGCTGCTCCAGTAATTCTGCAAGAGAGAGACGAGGAGCAGAAAGACAGCAAGTCATTAAAAACACAAAGAAGACACCAGAGCAGTGCGACTGGTTCGACACTCGTCAACGTGGCCAGCAGGAGTCGCTGTGGGCTGCGAGGACAGCTGCGGGTCAGACACCTGTTACCCTGCTTGAGTCAGCCAGCAGCGGGACACACTAATGCGTTGACACACCCTGCAGGAGATCTGCTCTGCATCAGACACAAGTGGACCGGCTTACAAACAACTGTCCAATAAATTACACAATATAATGTTTTTCTTTCCGGGAAAAACAAAACAATTTAAGGGCACTCGTCCGTCAATAAATACTTGTAGTTTGAGTTTATAGTAACATGAACACGCTTTGGGATGTCGTTGTGTATTCTGTTTACTCACCCCGTCTATAAATTCCACCCCCATGGTTTTACTGCCAATCAGAAGAAGCTCCAGTTCCTGTCTGTGCCTCCTCAGGTACCATGCCGCTTCCTGGGAACACAAACACGCCAAAGGTTTACAGTCATGAACGTCAATTCAAACACATGCTTTTGTATAGGAGGGAAATAACTGCAGAGAAAGAGAGAGAAATACATTATATATTTTAACAGTATATAACATGATATAGCAGATTTTAAATCACTGCATTGTTTTCAAGCTCACAGTTACAGCACATATACAAGTATATATATATAGTGAACTAATATTAACCTGCCATTTATTAAAGCTCATAACCATTCCAAACTCTTAAAGTGACAGTGTACTCTTGTCCTTCGCCCTTTCACAGCCAATAAAAGAAACCCCAAAGAGTCTTTCCCTCGGCTCAGTGCCAGGATGTATGGAGTGGGATGGCCTCTCTTTCCTCTGTGTCTTCTCTGAGGGACATTCTAGTCGTCTATGCATAGATTATGTGCAACAGAAATAGACAGTGTGTAAGAGCAGTTTTACAACCAAGTGTAAATGTGCTATAAGACTACATACAGTCCTGTCTTTTTCTATTTTTGTCTGTGCGAAAAAGGGAGATGTGGTTAGATTTGAAGCCACGAGGGTGAATACTATGAAACTGGAGCAACCAATAGTGTTTTTGTTGTTGTGGTTAAAAAACCCAGAAGTCCTCTTTCCAGCACACTTAATGAGAACAGCTCTCAAATTGTTCCAGAGACTTCTGTGGGCACACTGACATGACTTTTCCTCCTCCTCCACCATTCCTGAAAGCAGGAATCTTTGGCAGGGAGGCAGGACAGGCCTGGCACTCAGATCTAAGTCTCTGTAAATGCGCACCCCAAGGCCGGAGAGAGAGAGGGCGCAGAGAGGAGCGATCTGTGGGCCAACGACTGATGGGACTGGAAAGACTTGAGGGCTAGAAAAATGTCAGCTATGAGTAGAAAAACATTAGCATGAGCTGCAACACGTCGGCTTCTCTTTATCACACACACACACATTCCTGCTGGGAGCCTTGCTCACTATAATGAGTCCCAGGCTTTCTAGGAAAAAGATGTTGTGAAATTGAGGCTGAAATTCTTGACTTTTCAAAGCAGCTGATCAGAGTTTTAGGGAGAACTCATTCTCGAAGCTGAAATGCCTGATGGGTACCCAGACTTGGCAAATTAAATTTTTCTCCAGTGGGCAGACATTCAGCCTTTAATCAGTCAGAGTGCTAGGAATACCAGGAGTCAAGGAAATAATAAAGTGCACAGCCAGAGGAGAAATGTGCTTAATACTTCCAGTTGGATTGAGAACATATACAAGGGGAACGCACACTTCACAAGACAATAGCTGCGAAGCAGCGAATAGCAAGTTCATCAGAGAAATGCAGCAAACGGCCGGCCGCCTCCCCCTTTTCTCTGATATCCACACTTTTCCTCTCCAGTCACTTTCTCTACCTTCCAAAGGTATATTGTTCAACAAACTGGAGATTACACCATCCTTAATGAGTTTTACTCTTACATCAACTGAGAACATGCTTGTACTTCTAAAAGGAAACTTAAGAAAGCTAAATTCCTATTCCACGTTCTTGTGAACTTTTACAGAGGAGCAGAAGAAACCATCCCGACTGGACAAATCCCAAACCTGCATGGGATGTGCACGGCTCAGGACAGGAGGGCTCTGCAGCGCCCAGATCTTCATTGGTACATCTACTGATTATCAGGGATATTGGGGAGGGGAGGAGCCTGCGCAGACCCCAAAGGATATTAAAAGACACCGGCAAAGCTCGTTCACCCCGCTGCCATCTGGGAAGCGATACAAAAGTATCCGTTGTCGAGCCCCCAGACTACAGAGCAGCTTCTTTCCTCAGACGGCTGCACGACTCGACTCATCCTCCATCATGCGCCATAACAAATAGTTTAGTTTTTGTAGCATAAAAGGGACTTTTACTTGCATTTCATTGTGCAAGCCTGTGTTGTAAAACAACAATAAGTGAACCTTGAATCCGTTTAGTTGTGCCACCTATAATCTGGAGCAGTTTTCGGTATTCCATATTGTGCCCGATTCTGCAGATAATTCAAATATTTCAAGTTTGGTCAATAAGTTTTTAATCTGTAAATCTTCCTTTCTTCCTTGCAAACCTGCCTTTATGGTGTCCACCTTGCATGTGTCTTTTTAATCTGAATAATGTCAACCTGTGATCTTTTGTTTCTTTTAGTTTTTCAATCTTCTGCATGACTTTGTTTTTTTAAACTTTGGTGTTCTAAATATTTTGAATTTTTTATCGTATCCACAATGTTTAATTACTGCCACACTCGATCCTCTTGTTTGTTTATTTAGCCGGTCATTCATGCGGTTTCACTTATTCTTTCACCAATACAGCTTTCACACAGACACAATGATCCATGCAGCCTTCAATATCCTAATGGTGAGATTGCTCTTCTAAGTTAATAAAACCATTGTCAAATAAAATGTAAATAAATCCCAAATGAATTCACCAAACTACCTATCCTGGTATTTACTGTATTTTTTTGCTCTCCTCAGATCCTCACCTCTCTTGGCTTGCCGTCGTGTGCCAGCGTCTCTCTGTAGTAATCCACGTTGTCCGTCATGGACTCCTCTCCCTCGTGGAATAACAGGTAGGTCAGGGAGCACTGGAGCGCCTCCTCCAGGCGGTCCACTGCAGAGAGAGACAGAAAGCAATTAGTTGTCTGGTACTGCTGTGGATCTGTTTGTTTACACCATACACAGTGTCACAGTCGCCACCATGGTTACACACGATACCGCTGATCAACAGTGCGGCCTTGGGTTCCTGCTGATCCATCTACTGGATGGACTGGTTGACCAGTGTGATGCGCGTGCGTGTGTGAAATGTGGAAATGTATCCATCATGGCCGACATTCCCAACCCATTAACACGATGGAGCGAAAAGCTGCACTGTGGTTGACATAGTGGAAAAATACTGCCTGATTTTGAACATGCAACATACTACGAAAAAAAATACAATAATTATGCTAGATATAAATGGACTTTGTGGACTGTTTACAAAAGAGAGAAGTCTTGTATTTCACATATTTTTAATCCGACATGTAAAACATACACAGCCTTGATTATGTAGTGGGTAACACCCAAGTGGATGAAACAAGTGCATATTTAACATAATTAATGTTTATTTAAGGTTAAAGTACCTCAAGACATTCAACCGATTGCATTTGAAAGTAACCTTGTTCTGCAGCATCCTAACAGAAATGCGTTTTCCCCATTTAATGTTTAGAATACAGATAATGTAAAATCATCATGGGTAACACCATGAAAATACCCATTTTGTGTGATCATCCTTCTCGCATTTTAGAGGATTTTAACCAACAAAGGGAATTCCAAAGCATACAGTATACCTTCAATGACACAAATACATGAGATACAATAGTTTGATGAAAAGAATACATATTTGAATAAATATGTATTCTTTTAATCAAACTATTGTCCTTTACGTGCAAATCCATCTGTTTGGACTGTAACTAGTGGTTCAGGCTTTGGTCAAATAGAAAGACATCGGCCCTTTGCTTCAACACGCTGGACGACGTGAGACTCTTGAAGTGACGCAGCCCCAACGAGCAGAGATATCACCTTAAGCATTTGCTTTCGACAAAAGCTACCGGGGAACATTCGTCAAAATAGCAAGCTGGCATCTTCAGATGATTTTAAATAAAAATTGGAATTGGCAACCTTCAGTGTTCACATTACCGCAGTCAGGACTTCACTTTTCGTTACAGCATCGGTTATCGACGCCTGCGTTTCAATGAAAAGAGAGTCATGCCGCTCGGTGTTGGAGTAGCCCTCGCTGTGGTGAGCGAGCCGGTGATGGGGGTTGCTGTAGCTTTTAGCTGTAGCTTTGCCAGCTGTAGCTTGGCTAGCTGTAGCTCTCCGATGTCTGCTTCCTTTATCATGGCTCGTTAATGCCGCCTCTCCCATGTTTGAAATGTCGATTATTTTGCCACCACACAACCAGAGTAGCCAAGCATGGTTCAAGATACACTCCACTGGCATAGTAGATTATCCTGACCACTTCCCTGAACTACTTTTGTTATGGCCACCAAACTTTTCAGTTATGGTGCCAGTATGAGAGCTTATGCCTACTTATATTTTGAGCATCTTTCTTTTAAAAATATATACATTATTTCAAACTCAGCATAAGTGAACATGTGAATATAACACATTTCCATGACTTTTGGGATATACATTTTTTTTCAGGGCACTTTTCCAGGCCTGGAAATAACTTTTTTTTTAAATACCTTGACTTTTCCAGGTTTTCCATGACCGTACAAACCCTGAATACCGACTCACTGAGACTCTTCTTATCAACTCAATACTTTTCAGGCTCCCACAGACTTAAAACACAGACAAGAAGACTGAAACAACACACACACACCCAGCAGCGGCTGTAGGAAATCAAAGCCTGCTCTGTGTGTTTGCACAGATCCAACGAGCCACTTTGCTTTATTAGAGCCACGTGCTTATGTGTCATTAAGTATAACCTGGTGATCTCACAACCACTCAAGCTCACTGTCCTTCCCAACTACGCTTTGTTGTTGTGCCAACACCTTTGTCTCGAAGGGGTTCTCTCTACTTCAACAACAGAAGACTTGAGCCTAATCACTCGCTCACACAGGAACAAACACCTGAGAGCTCCTACATCAGACTGCACACGCCCATATAAAAGATAATGTCATTCCTGGGGAACAATGAGGAACTCTAAACAGGTTGAGACCAAAAGTTAGTTGGGCTCGGCCCGTCTGCAGCTCTGTGATCACGATGAGTTCTTGTCCGTGCACATGTGTGACGTGTGGGTGTATCCATCCTCTTTATTCAAAATTAAACTAAGCATAGTCACACAGATGTCATGTTTTCCCATCAAAAAATCCACCCTAAGGTCTGAATAAGTATTACATTCCTTGAACAACTTACCGTGGAAGTAGGCAAACTGAAGGTAGTCGTAGTGCAGGGGCAGGTAGTTCTCCATCGGCGAGAGGCGGCCCGGCCGGGTGGCGAGGTCACGAACGCACTCGTGTTCACAGTGCAGCACCTGAGTGAAGTGATCTAAAACAAAATAAGATCATCAGCTTCACTTTGAGATGGTCAGCCGCTTCTTAAATGATGCATTTGGCTTTTTACTTCCTTGAGTTGTCGTTTTTAGCTAAATACCAGTGTTCCCGATACCAATACAACTGAGGTGAGGAGAAGATTTTACAGACAACTGCAGAATAGAGAAATAAGGTTATAGAACACCAGTTCTTGTAAATAATAACAATTCGATATCTGAAATCATATTTACAAGAGTCCCGAAACGACTGTACAATCCTCTTTATCCTTAAATCTTGATTTGAATGAGAAAACCTCAAAAAAACCTTTAATGGAAGAAAATATAAATAAATACTTATTTTCAGGAAGGACAGACATGCAGTCTTGACCAGAACACCTTTTTATTGGTTGATTACAGAAGACAATACTTTGATCAGTTTGAAAGTTTCAAACTAGAAAATAATGTCATAAAAAAAAGGGACAGTGGCCATCGGCTCCCATTACAGCATTTTACTACAGATAGTTTACTGCACGCCCAATACCACTGGGCCTATTGAGTCACTTAGAAGACGTGGTGGTGGTCTGTTGCAATTGTAATGCACACATACAATTTATGGTCACTATTCCAGTAACATCCCATGGCCACAGCTATTAACTCAGCTGAGATTAATGGTGTGACATCATCTCAGGGATAAAGGACTACTTGAAATACAGCTGAAAATAATGAATAACTTAGGAACTAAGAGCAGCTGATCTCCAGCGTATTATATTGATGAACCTGTTAGGCATCAAGGTATTATAACTACATCACTTAGCAGATAACGTGTATGTGACTGTTGTTTACCATATAGATCTTCATTCAACTTTAAAGCATCATTATGTGTTCCTATGCTACAAATAATGAAGAAGCAGATATTGAACATGTTTGTATTTTTTCCCTTGTTTTAGGGAAATGTCTGTTATTTGTGGGGGGAAAACCCTGGAGTGAGTTCAACTTGAGGAGTTGTATCAAATCAAATACAGCAAGTCCAACATCATGTTATTCCCTGTCGCTATGAAGTAGATCAACTCAACGTTGTTCCCCCTTTACCAGTAAAGTACTCACACGTCTTTGTCCTCCCCACAGGATCAACAACAAACAGGAATCACCACCACCTGAGGAACATCAGACTTTTACGAGGCAATTCAAATTATTGTCTTATGTCTGGCCCCAAGAGAAGAGCCGATTGGATGATGGCGTGGTTGTGTGTGTGGGGGGTTTTCTGTGAGCGTGAGTGAGGTCACTCTTGTGCAGCTGCAGCGCTACTTCCCTCAGCCAGACAGCAGAGCTGTGGTCTGTTTCAATCTCTTCAAGAGTCAGAGGAGCAGAAATATGAAATGTTTTAGGCCAGAATCAAGCAGGACTGTGAGCAGTTTATTTAGTTCTTAAGTAAATCAAACCACTACACCAGGAAGTCATTCAATTAAATACTTTCTTTTATTTCACTCGCATAACAAATTATATTACTCTTAAAACAATACAAACGTACATCTTAACACAAATAAACATAATCACAGACTCTAGTGGAGTGGTGCTATGGAAAATAATCCCCCTGATTTTAAGTCAAACAAAACTAATCAGCCAGCTTTTCTGTGTTTATGCAACCTGGCCATACATTTTGGAGACAAAGCACACTTGTCAGCAATTAAGCTGCGGCTACTGCACAAAACCCGCCTCGACTTCCAGAGAGAAAAGCCTGAATCGTGTCATCAGGAACACCGCTGACCACAGGAGATGTGTCTGTATAACAGTATCATCGCGTTATTATGATGATCTGGTGCTTTGCTGTGGATACACGCTTCCCTCCACATCAAAAAAGGCCATGGTTCTCTGCAGGAAGATAGTTATTGGCTGCCAACCATTTTTTAAACAAAATTACATAACAACGCAGCACATAAAAGATAGCGTTGTGCTCGTTATTGCTCATTTAAACTGTATGACTCACACTTGGAGATGAACTAACCCTGAGGCTTCTCTGTAACAGCCAGATGAAAGGGTGTTGGGAGGAAGTTCTGAAACCTGAATTTAAACTAGTCTACAGTCATTAACAAACTATACTGTTTAACAATGAAAACAAAGTGAAAGTTTGAATACTAACAAAGTAGAAGGAAGTCTCTGAACCAGAAACTGAGAGCACCAAATTAATGAAATGAACAATCCATAATATTCAACACCACAACAACAACATTCGCCGTTTGTAATATATGCCAAGAAAAAGCCCTGCAGTGTCAGAAAAGAAGAAACAAGGTCACTCCAGGTGAAAGAGCGACAGAGAAGGAGAAGTGTTGTCTCGACCAAGTGGCATCTTGGACGCACTCTGCTGTGCTGGCTCGGATTCAGGTGATTTTTCTGGTCCGTCAAAGACGGTAACGGAGCATGTCTACTGAACTCCAGGGCTGGAACTGAACAGTCTACTTCAGAGAATATCACTCAAGACTTTGGCGCTAACTGGGGGCTCGGACGGATCTTCCTTTGTGTGATTTTTTGTCATTTAATATATTTCTAAGAAACTGTGTAAAATTAATTAATATGCCGATTTGTTTGAGATTTTTTACTTTGGATCTGCATGCTATCCATTGATTGATTCTATATTGATGAGTTTGTTAAAGCATACAGTGGAAGCTAAATAATCTCAAAATCCACTCATTGATTTGGGCAGTCAGTTGGATCAGCAGGCTCTGCCATGTGCCACGAGTCTTCCACGCCATGTCTTAACATCAGAAGTGGGGTTTAGCGAT
Organism: Pseudoliparis swirei; assembly: GCF_029220125.1. NCBI lineage: Eukaryota > Metazoa > Chordata > Actinopteri > Perciformes > Liparidae > Pseudoliparis > Pseudoliparis swirei. Next base: position 20,552,810 of record NC_079392.1, on the reverse strand, counting down.
TCCAAAGGGTCTGTAATGTGGTCCCGCCTAGTAAAGGAACGTAAATGTTCAGATAATGTTTCTACGTTAAACCATAAAATGTGGAACGTATGCTCCATTTAAAAAGAGCTTGATGCAGCTTTCTACCTAATTTAATAATCCTCAGACCTCAGTGCTGTGGTAAACCATACAACAATGAACAACTGAAGGAAGTCTGTGGGATCGAATCTTGCAACATATGGGGACAAGGCGTCTCATTCATAAAACAGTGTGAAGGATCCACACTGTTTTCACTTTGTCTGAGTACAGTATGGTGAATATTACTATGGAATAAACCAAGACCGAATCAAAGTTGTGTTTACCGCAGCGATTTTTACTCAAACACCAAGATCATACTGGGTGAAATATCCACAGTATTAGAGGATTGTTGAAAACTAATGACGCTGATATCTATGTCCCCTGTTTGCGTTTGTTTTGACCACAGACTACACTGGCTCTGCTACGATGTGTATGAATCTGTTCTGAAGACTTTGCAGTCTCCAAGGAACTCAAGCCAAAGAACCGGCATTTAAATCTCTGTTTCAACAGGAAAAGCTTGGCGACCGATGAAAACAAATATTAATCAAATGAATCAAAGCTCAACTGTAACTAACAGTCGACACTACATGACATCATTCACACCCATTCATACACTGCTGGGAGGGGCTAACATGCAAGGTACCCCCTTCCCATCAGGACTATAATCATTCACATTCATTCACACAACGCAGGGTTATTGTGGTTAAGTGTCTTGCCCAAGGACACATCGACATGGACTAGCAGAGCGGGGGATCGAACCGCCGATTCTCTAATTGAAGGGTAACCCTGGTCTACCACTGAGCCAGTCAAACACGTATACAGAATTTAAAGGGCGTAATATGAGATTGCGAGCATTTCTATTGACACAACGGCAAACGGTGCTAACCACACCAACAGGATAAACCGTGGCAAACGTGCTACCGGAACCGACAGTGTTTACCCGAGGGGAACCGGAGGATGGGCGCTACGCTTCCACAGCCATGCTGTTGGTTGGGACGGCATTATCATCTGTAACCGCCATATGACAGCAGTGCAGACCGGTGACTCGCATGCACTAAAAGCATCACGTCATCTACGTCAACACACCAAGGAGAAGCTTGGTTGACGACGCGGAGCGAGAGCGACTTTATTCTATACTCCGCTAGACCATACTCCACCTGATACTTACGTAGAAAATCGTTGTTTGTTTTCTATATTATTGATCTGAATGTTGTATATTGCTCCGTTAACAGCTGTCATTTTTAGGGCTGCTATCCTTATTACGTCTGCTCTCCCTGATCACCTAGTGAGCATGAAGGGCGTTGTTTGGCCGCATCAACTTGATAACATGTTTCCCAAATAAGCAGTCTCATTTAGAATCAACTAAAAACTGGATTTATGAAACCACAGTCAGAGGGCAGGGTGTCTTAAAATGAACACGACACGTGGGATTTTTAAATCAACAGAAAACACAGGGCAGGGTTACTTAGAAGGCAAAGACCAAACGAGCAACGCTCGACTGCATTGCAACAAGCATGAGGCGGTCATTTCAGACATCAGTTCAAACTAGAAATACAATATTAAAATATGCTATAATGCAACAATCAAAAAACTGAAACAGCTTGAACCAATGTTAGATGTCATCTTACGGTTTTGCTTAATCAATTTGCATGTTTAATAAAGGGTATGATTGTAACACAAAGACGGTGTGAAGAATTGAAACCTAAACAAGAAAGTCCTGGTTCTAATTAGAGACATGCAGTATAAATAGTTCATTATTTCTCAAATGTTGCCATCGTGAAGAATAAATACAGCTGGTTGCACCAACAAATCATATCCAAAATGCAAATCCCGGGATTTAAATGCAATATATACATATATTTCCCTTGATATTTACATTATGCAGCTCATGGACATGTTTTGTGCTGCTTGAGAAGATGCAGGTCAACAGTTTTCCATTTGTGTAAACTTGTTAGGCTGGTGGCTCTTACCTGATACGACTTCATGGAGGCTGTAACGGTAGCGGAGGTGGTCATGGCCATCGAACCTCTGCGGCCACTGACAAAGGGCCCGGCACTCAGAGTCTGCTTTGTAGTACTCCGCCACAGCCTCCTCAAACAGAGCGATGGCTCCTTCATGCTCCCCTTTCTCATACAAGCTCACTGCTGCTGCGAAGGAGCGCTGTGAGGAGAGACGGAGGAATGATGGGATGAGTGTTTATGACCTGCGGTGTCCAGAAAAGCGCTTTATGATATGCCGATGTAATAGCTATTTATCTTGACTGTTTTACACAAGACATGTTTGTTGTCCATAAATGCTTTTTACAATTCCTCTGGCACACATCACGTTTCCTGCAGCAATAATAATCATTTGTTTGTAATAAACAAAACAGATGTTGGACGGTGAACCAGAACAGTTGCCAGAAAGGATTCCCCCTGAATACATTTATAATACGATGTAATATACATAAATCTAGGGTTTCATCGACTGGAAAGTAAAGAAGTTAAAAAGGCACACAATAACTTCAATTATCGCTCATGCAAGTTTAGTTAAGGTACAGTTGGTATGAATGACGGATTAAAGTAGTGTTTGTAACTTCTTCCAGAAGGTTCTGTGTCTCAGGAGTTTTACTTGGCGATAAAAGAGAGAATTGAGATTGTAAAAGAATCAGAGCAAAAAGGATCCCAAACTCTTCAGTATTTCACTGCAACGAGCACTGAAGAGTTTCCAGCCATCAAACTCGTAGTACTATTAACACAAAGGGCCCTTCAAATGGGGACCACAGCTGTACTTTTCCCTTTAGGAAATACATGGAGTACACACATGTGAAGAAACCGTAGCCAGACATTCAGGCCTGATTTGAACAAAGATGACAGTAGATCACACTGATGATCTCAAACGTGCTCAGATAAGAGTCACAAACGAGATTAAATAAGTCAAGTGAAAAATAATACAAATGTTCTTACCTGGTGAGGCCGAGCTTCTCGGTCCACAAAGTGCTCTTCCTCCACGCCCTGCAGGTCTTTGTACTGCTCCAGGTTCTGATCCATCTCCACATGTTCTGGGTTGGCCTGGAAATAAGTGTGAGCCGCCGCCGCTGCCTTGTCTGGCTGCTTCAACTAAAGAGAAAGAAAGAGCAATGTTATACATTAATAATGATATCAATAAACAGACCTGTGAAGGCACACATTCAACTGTGTAGTTCAGTGGTTCTCAACCTTTTTTGAGTTATGTAACCCCTGGGAAATATTTCTTTTCAGCAGAGTACCCCTGACCAGTGCAAAGTATTTGGGGTTGAAAAAAAAGATCCAATACGCATTAAATATATAATATATACAATTCAGTTTATGAATTTACACTTCTATTTTATTGAATATTTATTAAATAACTATATTTTTAATGGATGCTCATTTTAAATACGTAGCCCCTAGAGGGCCTTCACGTACCCCCATTTGAGAACCACTGGTGGAGTTGAAGAAGTTAGCTAAAAGTAGTCATGGCAGGTCAAATGTGTGAGTTTATAACTGCAGGAAGAATGTGTTTACAAAGTATTGCCAACACAATCATCAACAAATTTGGAAAATCATAGACAGTTTCCAGGCGTTCTTCTGAAGCCGCTACTGCAGGAAGAACAGACACTTGCCAAAATACGGGGGTGCATTCAAACATTTCCTAGAACAAAATTATTGGCAAGAAATTTGGAATCCACTTGAAATAAGTAATCATTCTGCATTTGATTATTTAGTAAACAGAGAAACTGACGCACAGTTACCAACCACATCTCGTCATCAGAGAGATAATTCTTTACTGCAGTTTACTAATCCTGCAGCTACTATGATTAAGGAGGGCTCTGCACTCAAAACCATGAACTTGATTGATGTTGGGAGTATTAAAACAAAATATTTCCCACAGGAAACATCCTCTTTCTCAGAAATGTATCAAATATAAACACATGAGAAAAGAGACAGCACGATAAGAGAAACCCCGAGTGGCAGGGGAATGTCGACGTCAGTGTTTGAGTGATGCCGATACAGCGCAGTGACTTGAAGATGAAAAGGATGACAGACAGCAGCTGTAACACATCAGCTGGTAAACTGATAAACCAAGCACATCAAAACAATAGAGACAAGAAGCAAATAGGAGCTTCCTATAACACAATTAATATAATGATAATTTGTCTACGATTTTTTAGTTAATCTGCCAATTATTTGCATGGTTCTTATCAGATAAGATCCTTAGCATGATCAAGCATCAACATAGGTCATATAGCGTTATGGTAAATAGACTATTTGTATAGCGCCTTTCTAGTCTCTCGACCACTCAACGCACGGTCACACTACTGATGGGAGGGGCTACCATGTGAGGGGGCCACCTGCACATCATGACTTTTTTTTTTTTTTTTTAAAGGTTCAAACTCAACCGCACAACATCTACACAGATAATAAAATAAATGAAAAAATAAAATAAATGAAAAAATAAAATAAAAAAATAGAAGTAATAGTAAGCAGTCGTCTGGAAACACTTCTATTCATACAAATTCATTTTAATTAGGTATTCCATTTGGTCGGTGTCACAACTCATATTCAAGTTCCCATTTCTTCCAGTTCCTAAATGTATACCGCGACTCTCAGGATACATGTCAGACTTTTCAATAACACAGATGTCTTGAACAATTTCTGTTTTGGAATGTTTACATGAAGCCAATTTCTGGTAACGCCGTTTTTACTTGATGCAAGTAAAACTTTAGCCAAGTAGAAGTCATCTCTCATCACAGGGCAGATGTTCGGGATCTCGTATCCCAAAATGTTTTTAACAACAGCATGAACATTTTTCCTGGAAAGCCTAATCTTTGTACAGTTCTGGAAAATATGCGAGTGGTCAGCATTCATGTTCCCACACGGCCTCAAACATTGTGTTGTGCAGCACGTTGCCTGCTTTATATTTTGAGTGTAATTAAAAATTCCAGCAAAATTTCTTCCATACGAGTGAGTTTGTGGACATGTTTTAAATCATTCTTCCTGTTATTTAACCCTAATAATGATGCTTTTTATTTGAAACATACTTTTCATTCAAAAGAATCTCACAGTGCCACTTTGCTTGCCATTTGTCAAATATTTGTCTCTCATTAAGATCTGGGTCAGGTAACCCTGTCGCTCCCTTTCCATCAGGACTATCGAACATTCACACACACAATGGGGGGTGAAGGGTCTTGCCTATGGTCACATCCACATGAACTAAAGGAGCCGGGGATCTAACCGCCGATTTTCTGATTGAGGGGCGATCCACTCAAACTTCTGAGCCACATTTATGTCGTCTTTGACAGTAACTGAACGGAACAAATTGCGAGTTAATCAGGAAAAGGAAATAAAATACAGATTCAGAGAGCTGAAAACAAACCGAGCATGCTCTCTCGTGAAGGACATCTTGCAGAAATGTTACCTCAGGACAGAATCTCAGAGACATCCGACTGCCTTTGTTTGAATTCTTCCTGTTCCCAACAGGTGCAACTGTAGTACAGATCCTAGTGTTTCACAGTTGAGAAGGTCAGCCTGGTACGACTGCCAAAAACACAACTGGCTTCTCAACACACTGGGTCCTGTGTTTTGCCACTCAGCACTGATTCATGTTTGCCAGGAAAGACTTTTGTTGGCATGAAAACCTTTTTTGCTTTGTTTTCATGGGGTGAATCAGAAAGATAACGCTTGGGAAATCCCATATTATCACAGGATTTGGAAAATATGGAGCTCAAGAGCAGAATGACACAATGTACAGACCCACGTAGATACGAAAACAATAGACTTTGTGTTTCCATGAAGTCTGCACAATACTTCACAAAACAAACTGATATGATAGAAGCAGAAATAATTTGTTCCCTAAAACCACCCACTCCTTCATAAAGAATGACTCCCGAGACACAATTGGGTCTCTTTGATGTGGTAGCAGAAAAGGCAGGAGAGACAAGTCCAACGAGACATGCTTATTTTCCCGTAAAAGGCCAAAGAGTTGCGTTCCTCACCAGATCATCCGGCTAAAGCCACAAGGAGATAGAACCTGACCAATAGGGGAGGTGTGTGGCACATATTAGGTCTTGTCTATTCATATGCAGTACATTACCAGTTTTATGAAATACTGTATGTAACAGCTGAAGAACGAGCAGGGACAGAGTTCAGAGTACAAAGACAGTTGTTACTCGCAGTCGTATGCCCCCGCCAACCGGCCGAGCTGCAGTTTCCAGCAATGTCATCGTATTATCATTTTATCCGATTGGCCGTTTGTGTGAAATGGTCAGAATTAGCATATTCATTCTTGAGTTATGGCCAAAAAGTGTTTAGTGAGGTCACACCAATCGTTGACCACCAAAGTCTAATCCGTTCACCCTTGGGTGCAGATGGACTTTGGCACCAAGTTTGAAGAAACTCTGTTCCGCCGTTCATGCAAAATTAAGTTCACGAGAATGGAACGGACTGAAAACCTGCACCAGCGCGCAGACATAAAAACCTTAAGTTTTCAAATAACCATATAAATAAAAACATTATTTCAGAAAAATGTATAAATCATGGAGCCTTTCTTAATCACATTAGTTACTGCTGCAACACAGAATATGTGATGGCATGCTATTTCCAGTGCATCGAGATGAATTGGAGAACAATATTCAGATTATTATATAGCAAGAAAAGAATGACAACAATGTACAGACCAAATAGTTGCAGAAAATGCACCAAGTTAAAACCAGAGTTCTTTTGAAATGCACAAGTAAACCACAATCAAGTAGAAACAGACTGCACAAAGCACACTGAGCAAAGATGAGCAAACCAAAAACTCTTGGTTGAAACTCTTGAGCGCACAATACAATGTGGATTGCATTAATCGCTGACGAAATCAGTGGAAGTGTATCCTGGGGTGGATTGTTTTCCTCTGACTGATGGCGCAACCTCAAGCACACATGTGTCCTCTGCATTCCTGAAAAAGGCTCCTCAAGGTTGTTCAGAGAGAACTTCCTCCATAAAGACACGATTGTCGACCTGATAACCTTCTGCTGATACGTTTAGTCCAGACCCCCACAGACCTATGAGAGACAGCGGTTGTGATGAACATAGGAGGTGTAGAGGGGGGGGGGGGGGGGGGGGGTGCTGCCCTCAGACCCTCCGGGACAACCTGGCTCAGGCCAGTTTATTGGAGGAAGAGGGGAATTACTCCATCGAGCACCGTCCCAGCACCAACACAGCTGTGATTGGCCACAGCCAGATCTATTGTCCCAAAACCTGGGGAAGCCTTGAACATTAAGAGACTCACTGTTTTTCCTCTTCTATCATAAGGTGATCACAGTCATGGCTTATATGATTCCTAATAGACCGCTTATTTTGAAAAGTAATAATGGTATAAAATCATGCCATTACAAAAAAACTTTAGAATTTCTATTTGACAAGTAAAACAAAATGCCATCCAGGAGGCAACCAAAGAGAAGAAAATACCAGATCTGTGTTTTTTAGTGGGAGACAGACTCACCCACTACTTTTTAAGACCTGAATTCACACAGACAAGTGGTCACCACTTTTTTACAGAGACAGATAATTCAACATGGAGGATTTCTTGGTGTCCAAGTACTGTATGACGATGTCAAAAGCTCCAAACAGTCCAAGCTTGGACATTCTGAATTGAAAACACATGCCCGTATATCAACCAGAGCAGAGTGAACGGTTATAGCTCCCCCTCAGGATGACAGAGCAAAAATCGATCATGGATTTGAAGCGAAATTGCCATTATTCTGGAGTGTCATGGAAAGCAAAACAACCTAGCAACCGCAGTGTACGGGTAAATCAAAATGTTTCGTCTGTCCTGCATTTGCCAGAGCAGAAAATGGATACTCGGAAAGTGAGTTCTGCTTCTCTCGATAGGAGTGAAAGGTAGGGACGAAGGAATCATCTCTTTTAAAATGATTTTCAACTTGCACGCCACTTTGATCCAATTAAAAGACACTGAAAAATGTGCACTATACAACCAAAATATTTGATTTGAACTCCATCAGTGAATTCTGACATTAAACTGGACAAGATTTAAAAACTCAGCAATGCTAAAACTCTACCGTTAAAAAGGCAAAGCTTGTGTCCGTCTTGTACCACATGAGTACATTTTTCCTCTAGCAGGAATTTCAAAGGAGCACCTGCAGAGGTGAATAACTAGCACTCAGTCTGAGCCCTCAATTTGCCCTCCTTACTAAACAGCAGCCAGTGTTAGAGCTGCGGGACCGCCCTGCCTCGAGAGATGTGCTCTTGATGTGGGCACCCGGAGTCGGGACTGCCAAGGTAAATGTTCCGTTGCATGCTTTTCTCCCCTTGGCCTGCTGCTTGATTCACAGGTATGTACAGTGCATCCGGAAAGTATTCACAGCGCTTCACTTTTTCCACATTTTGTTATGTTACAGCCTTATTCCAAAATGGATTAAATTCATTATTTTCCTCAACATTCTACACACAAAAACCCATAATGACAAAGTGAAAACTGTTTTTTGCAAATCTGTTAAAAATAAAGAACGAAAACATAACATGTACATAAATATTCACAGCCTTTGCCATGACACTCAAAATGTAGCTCTGGTGCATCCTGTTTCCACTGATCATCCTTGAGATGTCTGATTGGAGTCCACCTGTGCTAAATTCTGTTGATTGGACATGATTGAGAAAGGCACACACCTGTCTATATAAGGTATCACAGTTGTCAGAGCATAAACCAAGCCATGAAGTTCAAGGAATTATCTATAGACCTCCGAGACAGAATTGTATCTAGGCACAGATCTGGCGAAGGGTACAGAAAGATTTCTGCAGCATTGAAAGTCCCAATGAGCACAGTGGCCTCCATCATCCGGACATGGAAGAAGTTTGGAACCACCAGGACTCTTCCTACAGTTGGCCGCCCAGCCAGACTGAGCGATCGGGGGAGAAGGGCCTTAGTCAGGGAGGTGACCAGGAACCCGATGGTCACTCTGACAGAGCTCCAGCGTTGTTCTATGACGAGAGGAGAACCTTCCAGAAGGACAACCATCTCTGCAGCACTCCACAAATCAGGCCTGTTTGGTAGAGTGGCCAGATGGAAGCCACTCAGTAAAAAGCACATGACAGCCCGCCTAGAGTTTGCAAAAAAGCACCTGAAGGACTCTCAGACCATGAGAAACAAAATTCTCTGGTCTGATGAAACAAAGATTGAACTCTTTGGCCTGAATGCCAAGCGTCATGTCTGGAGGAAACCAGGCACTGCTCATCACCTGGCCAATACCATCCCTACAGTGAAGCATGGTGGTGGCAGAATCATGCTGTGGGATGTTTTTCAGCGGGAGGAACTGGGAGACTAGTCAGGATTGAGGGAAAGATGAATGCAGCAATGTACAGAGACATCCTGGATGAAAACATGCTCCAAAGCGCTCTGGACCTCAGACTGGGGCGACGGTTCATCTTCCAACAGGAGTTGGAGTCGAGACTCGGAGGACAAAGACATAGGAGTCTTCCGTTGGAGTCGAGACTCGGAGGACAAAGACATAGGAGTACTCGGAGGACAAAGACATAGGAGTACTCGGAGGACAAAGACATAGGAGTCTTCCGTTGGAGTCTTCGGGGGTGGCTGAGTATTTCCCCATTTTTTGAATATGTGTCTTTTTCCATACCTGCGTATCTCTACCAGAAGTTACTATAGGAAGCTCATTCATGTACCGAACCTCCTCTGTTATCCTTCTCACCTGTTCTACTCACACCCAGCACCTGGTCACAGGAGGCCTCTGGAACTGTCAGTCAGCCAACCATGAGGCATTTCATCTCTGGGCTGGCTGAGCAGTCGCTTGACTTCCTGGCTCACTGAGACCTGGATCACAGCAGACAACAAATCTACCCGGCTGCTCTCTCTCTGCTCCTTCTCCTTTAGCCACACACCCAGACCCTCTGGTGGGGGTGGAGGTACAGGTTTACTCATCTCACCCACATGGTGTTTCTGTCCCTACCGCTTCCACTCTTTATCCCACTGACTTTGGGTTCCATGCTGTGATGATTACTCATCGGTTCAACTTCACATTGTTGTTCTCTACCGTCCCCCTGGTTCTTTGGGAGATTTCTTGGGCGAGCTAGGCGTCCTCCTATCGAATTTCGAACACGGCCCCCGCTCATCCTTCTGGGTGACTTTAACATCCAGACAGAGAAGTCATGTGATCTCTTACTCTACTGTCTTCCTTTAACCTCTCCTCAGTCCCTCCTCCCTACTCACAAAGCCGGCAACCACCTTGACTACATTTTCACAGAAACTGCTCTACCTCTAACCTCACTGTGACTCCTCTCCATGTCTCTGACCACTTCTTCATCTCTTACTCTCTCTCTCGCTCTCTGGTACTGACAACCCACCCATATCTACAGACTCTGCACCTGTACGCCTGCAACATTCGCACCCTCTGCCCCTCCTCCTCTGGCCTCCTCTGTCCTATCTGCTCTCCCTCAACTGACTGCTTCTCACTCATGCACCTAACTCTGCCGCAGAACCTCTCCTCTCTTCCCTGTCTTCATCTCTTGATTCTCTTTGTCCTTTTTAGACACGACCGGTTCGAAACTCTCTCCTCCGTGGTTGTCTGACTCGGTCTTGGCGCCCGAGAGAGCCACCACCCTGCGGCGACGGAAGAAAATGGCGCGTCGAATCAAGCGGAAGACTTGCTCTTCTATCCTTCTCTCCTCTCCTCCTTCTCTTCCTCTATCTCTGCAGCCAAAACTTCGTTCTACCTGACCAAAATTCAGTCTTCCTTCTCTAACCCAAAAACTCTTCTCTATCTCCAACCTCCTTGATCCCCCTGTCCCTCCTCCTTCCACCCTTTTGCCGAGCCACTTTTTCGACTACTTTACAAACAAGATAGGCGACATCGCTCTCCTTACAAATCCATCTTCTATCACCCTCACCAACACTAACTTCTTCATCCCCTCTGCCTTTCCTCCTGCCCCTTGTCTCCCAATCAAGTTCTTAGCTTGGCGACCTCCGGCCTCGACCGACCACCTGCGCCCTTGACCCCGTCCGTCTCCCATTCTCCAGGCTATTGCTCTGACCTTCTGACCTTCCTCACCCATCTTATTAACAGCTCCTCTCAACTGGCTGTTTCCCTGACTCTCTGAAGGAGGCGAGATCAACCCTCTCCTGAAGAAACCCACGCTCGACCCGTCTGAAGTCAGCAACTACAGACCGTCTCTCTTCTACCTTTTCTCTCAAAACTCTGGGCGAGCTATCTTGGGCCAAGTGTCCTCCTATCTCCACAGTAACAACCTTCTTGACCCTCACCAGTCTGGATTCAAGGCGCCATCGACAGAGACTGCTCTTTCTGGCTGTCTCTGAGCAGCTTCACACTGCTAGAGCAGCCTCTCTCTCCTCTGTCCTTATCCTTCTCGACCTTTCTGCAGCATTCGACACGTGAACCACCAGATCTGATCTCTTCTTCAGGACCTGGGGATCTCAGGCACTGCACCTCTCTTTCTCTTCTACCTTAAAGACCGCACCTACCGGGTAACTTGGAGGATCTGTGTCTGATCCTTGTCCTCTCACTACTGGGGTTCCTCAAGGCTCGTCTGGGTCCCCTCCTCTCCCTTGGCCTGCTGCTTGATTCACAGGTATGTACAGTGCATCCGGAAAGTATTCACAGCGCTTCACTTTTTCCACATTTTGTTATGTTACAGCCTTATTCCAAAATGGATTAAATTCATTATTTTCCTCAACATTCTACACACAAAAACCCATAATGACAAAGTGAAAACTGTTTTTTGCAAATCTGTTAAAAATAAAGAACGAAAACATAACATGTACATAAATATTCACAGCCTTTGCCATGACACTAAAAATTTATCTCAGGTGCATCCTGTTTCCACTGATCATCCTTGAGATGTCTGATTGGAGTCCACCTGTGCTAAATTCTGTTGATTGGACATGATTGAGAAAGGCACACACCTGTCTATATAAGGTATCACAGTTGTCAGAGCATAAACCAAGCCATGAAGTTCAAGGAATTATCTATAGACCTCCGAGACAGAATTGTATCGAGGCACAGATCTGGCGAAGGGTACAGAAAGATTTCTGCAGCATTGAAAGTCCCAATGAGCACAGTGGCCTCCATCATCCGGAAATGGAAGAAGTTTGGAACCACCAGGACTCTTCCTAGAGTTGGCCGCCCAGCCAGACTGAGCGATCGGGGGAGAAGGGCCTTAGTCAGGGAGGTGACCAGGAACCCGATGGTCACTCTGACAGAGCTCCAGCGTTGTTCTATGAAGAGAGGAGAACCTTCCAGAAGGACAACCATCTCTGCAGCACTCCACAAATCAGGCCTGTTTGGTAGAGTGGCCAGATGGAAGCCACTCAGTAAAAAGCACATGACAGCCCGCCTAGAGTTTGCAAAAAAGCACCTGAAGGACTCTCAGACCATGAGAAACAAAATTCTCTGGTCTGATGAAACAAAGATTGAACTCTTTGGCCTGAATGCCAAGCGTCATGTCTGGAGGAAACCAGGCACTGCTCATCACCTGGCCAATACCATCCCTACAGTGAAGCATGGTGGTGGCAGAATCATGCTGTGGGATGTTTTTCAGCGGGAGGAACTGGGAGACTAGTCAGGATTGAGGGAAAGATGAATGCAGCAATGTACAGAGACATCCTGGATGAAAACATGCTCCAAAGCGCTCTGGACCTCAGACTGGGGCGACGGTTCATCTTCCAACAGGACAACGACCCGAAGCACACAGCCAAGATAACAAAGGAATGGCTTCGGGACAACACTGTGAATGTCCTTGAGTGGCCCAGCCAGAGCCCTGACTTGAACCCGATTGAACATCTCTGGAGAGATCTGAAAATGGCTGTGCACCGACGCTCCCCATCCAACCTGATGGAACTTGAGAGGTTCTGCAAAGAAGAATGGGAGAAACTGCCCAGAAATAGGTGTGCCACGCTTGTGGAATCATACCCAAGAAGACTTGAGGCTGTAATTGCTGCCAAAGGTGCTTCAACAAAGTATTGCGCAAAGGCTGTGAATACTTATGTACATGTTATGTTTTCGTTCTTTATTTTTAATAAATGTGCAAACATTTGCAAAAAACAGTTTTCACTTTGTCATTATGGGTTTTTGTGTGTAGAATGTTGAGGAAAATAATGAATTTAATCCATTTTGGAATAAGGCTGTAACATAACAAAATGTGGAAAAAATGAAGCGCTGTGAATACTTTCCGGATGCACTGTAAATAAGCTTGGGCTGGCGCCAGACATGCAGAGATGGAGTTGTGGCAAACAGCACGTATGCTGCAGTTACACAGACGGCAGAACTACCACACAAGCGACTAGAACGGGCACTCGGTAGAGCGCATACCTTCGCATATCACAAGATTGGGCATTGAATTATGAACATTTTGGCATTAGTTGCATGCCAATTGGATATGAATTGAACATTTTGACCTTTTCATGACCTTGACCTTTGACCCGATCGATCCCAAAATCTAATCAAATGGTCCCCGGATAATAACCAATCATCCCACCAAATTTCATGCGATTCGGTTTAATACTTTTTGACTTATGCGAATAACACACACGCACACATACAAATACACGGAGATCAAAACATTACCTTCCGCATTTTCAATGCGAAGGTAATGAGAGGAGTTGGCAACAAGTGTCAAACCTGGCAAACCGCAGCCGTGTACACTTGAGAGGCGAGCCGTTTCAAAGAGTTCCTCAGAGGTTAAGAAACTCTTGTGAAGCTGATAGGTCAGTGTTCAGGTTAACACTCGACACAAGTACAGCTGCAATAAATCAGAAGGCCTCCATGTGCAGTGAGGATGTCAAGCCCCGACCGAAAGGGCTTGCGTTAGAAAAAGACGGAATGTGTGCGCTGTGATCTCCATATTGTCTGTGAAGGCGGCCTTCAAGTGTTAGAAACCGCCGTGAAAGCTGTTGTCTTCCCACGCAGTTGAAGAACATGTCCAACAAACATTTATGTTTTACGATCCCGCCTGAAGCCCGTGTTCAAACTCATTAAAAACCCGGATTCACTTGAATGAAACCAGTTGACATGCATTGACCCACTGTGGGTGCTGAGGCAGAGGGCTTCAGCAAAAAGGGTTGAACATGGATACGTTTTTGTTGCAAGGCAATGCAAAGCCATCCGACAATGCAATGCACTGGACAACCAAATGAGTACAAGCGCATAATGCAAATAAATCATCAAACGGAGGATAACATCAGAGTTTTAGTGTCTGATGAGCCGTACAACATACTGATGTGTTACTCAAGTTCAAATACCCAAATCACATTTCATCTTCTTTCTGGTACCTTCTTAGAATACCCGTACACAACATTTCAGCCATTTTCAGACTGAACGTCACATCATTTCTAATTACTTATATTTACATAAACCATTAAGCCCGCTAAATCTCGACTGACCCTTCCTTAAACGATGCATTACATAATTACCAGCTTCCTAAAATATAGTATGGCACCACTTTGCTTCGAACACTTTCTCTCTGAAACATCTGCGAGCGTGGTAACTGCATCCTTGTACAGCCAATACTGGTTTTAAGGCCAGTAAAGTGAGCGGTGGTGTCTGCTTCAGAAAGGTCAATGTTACAGCTTCAGTGGAACCGTCAGGTTATCAGGCATACAAAGACTTTCAGTTCAACCTAAACTCGTAAAACTTTTGATGGAAAGGGATGGAAATAAAATAAAAAGTTGGTCCTCAAATAGGATTAAAGTTGAACGTAAAGTAGACAGATAACTACTGCCAGGAGTTCCTACCAATGCTAAATCTATTGACTTATATACACAGGGAAAGGCATTTTTGCTGCACAGCTGGGCCCTTAACATCCCAGCTATCCGTTTGTATAGATCCAGGGAGTGTTTTAATGGGAAGATATTTACTCTCGTCTAAACACAGTCGCTATTTTCTTGACTAGACCAATGGCAACGTTTACTGTCACTAAACCAATATTTGTGTCACAAGGTGGAGGGTTTGAGGCATATTCGTCATAAAGGTATTCATCCCCTAAACAAGCAAGTAAACCATAATTATCTGTCTTTGGCTCAATTATCTGTCTTTGGCACTGAATCATGACACGGACCGCCCAGTAGTTGTTCTACTCATATCAACAATCGAGTCTCTTTGTTTCACCGTCTAGGTCCATTTAATTAATGTGAGGTTCGATCTTGAGAAGACACATGGCACCTTTAAGAGGTTGGCACTTTGATTTGAGCATCTGGATAGAATGAAGACATTTCACAATACTTTAAATCTTCACCAAATGGGTGTCAGATTAGGGTTACTTTTGTTTTTTCAAACAGAGCTCTTTATTGCAGCAGCAATGCTTCGGGGAAGGTATTGGCACCAATGCCTGGCACCAGGAACTCACTGTAGGAAAGTTTGTCTAAATGGCTTATTACCTCCCCATGAGGCGAGCGCCTCACTTCCTTCCACTCTGGATCGTTTCAAAAGGCACACAGCGAGCATGATTCTAGGAACTTCAGAAATTCCTGGAAGTCTGGAAAACAACTTATGTCTGTTTTTGAGCGTGTCGACGGAAAGATCTCCTTCTGTAAGACAATACGTCGACCCCCTAACCAATCAGACGCAGGTTTGACAAGATGAAGGAGACGGCATTGTGGTGGCAAAGGGCGCTCATGATGTATGGGTGACACTAATTGGACAGGAACACATTACAGACTCTAGAGGTTAACCCCTCCATTACCCACCCGTAAGTCTTTAGTCTCATTAATTCTGTAGCTTTGACGGCCAAAAAGCTGCTTCAGTTCATGCTTACTGGACACACAGGCCACATAATGTCTTTACTGTACACTCGAGGTGTGAATCAGTCGCTTGATGATCTCAGCTAAATGAACCAGACAAGGGTTTGTTTTTGCTCTGCGGCTAAATCAAATAACACTTTAAGAGCTGGACTGTAGCTCAGACTGTTGCCAGTCAGGAAACCAGCCGGCTGGCCAGTGTGTACATTACATGCAAGACGGCTAACATGTTAAAGCACATGCTGTGGAAAATAAATAAATAAGGGGATCGTTTCCTCTTAATGATGTCATGGGTAAATGTTGTCCACCTTGATGTCCTCCCCTCCATCTCCGTCACACCACCCCTCTCTCTCTCTCATGTGTCCGTCCTGCTGACGGCTCAGCACAGAGGCCTCTTTCTGCCTGTCCTCGCCCCTCCCAGGGCCAGAGCGTGGTCCTCCTATAAGGTCATGTCGAAGGAATGCCTGAAAAAGCCTCACCGCTGCTAAAAAGCCTCTTTCATTACCCCGGGATAGACACAGGAGGCATGACGGCGCTCGCTCTTTCCTTCACCGGCCTCCATCAGTCATCCGTCTTCAAAGATCCCCAGCAGGCACCCAAAAGAGAGCAGTGGTAGAATAATAATAATGGCACTTTATATTAGAGCAAATAGCTCTGGCTTTGTTTTGCGTGCTCATGTTCTGAAGCTGCTGGCTTTGATTAGGGGGGGAATGAGTGAACGCTCTTGAACACAGTGGCCGAAAAGTAAAGGGAGCCCAGAATGTGGAACACGCCCTCAGGGTCCAGAATCCATAAGTTATCAAAACACAGTTCATGTCCATTGTGAGCTAATCTGGATCAGGATACTTGAACGGTTATTTGTACATCTGTAGTTGACTGCCCTGTGGCGGATATCATTTTGATGAAAAGGGAAATGCTTCCATTATCCTCTCCATCTTCAGGAACAACAACGTTTATCTTTGTGGGAGTTTTGACACTGAACAACTTCTCAACCTTTTTTCTCCGAGCTATCCTGTGTATCCTGAGTCAACCAGTACTCCCGTTTCAATGTCTGATCTTGCTTCCTGTGCAGCTTCGGGACAAGGCCAGCTTTGTGTGGAAATGTCAAAAACACAAGGTGTGTACATTTAAAAGTAGTCCAAACGGGGTGGAAAATCACCCATAATGTCTTCCTCCTCCTGACACATCTCTCACGCTCCCTCCTGCCGAAAATACAGTCCTGCACTCTTTTCTCTCAGACGTTTCTAAATACAGCTGCATACGCCCACTGACCTACGTCTTATTTTTACGCTACAATCCTCTGATCTCACACTCCACCACTTTCCACTAACAAAAAGGTGTTTTTTTTCCAGACTGGAAAAACACACTGTGACTGGTCTGAGAAACCTGAAACAGTTGTGTTTTGTCTCTCCAACTTTGGCTTCGGTTGAGGATGTGGTGTGTGTATCAAAAGTGTATACAGACTGGAACTGGAGCCCACACATGGGATGCCAAAGATACTAGCAGTCAGCTTTTCATCAGAAACCTGCAATAGCTTAAATTAACAGTTCTTCATTTTGAGAAATACACTCATTTCCTTTCTTACGGAGAGTTACGTCTCTAAAGACGATACCGCCACACACTTCGAGTGGGTCATAAGTGATTATATTTGTACCAGTCTATACATATTTTTTTCAGAAAAATCCTCCTCCATGCGCCTTTAAATTGACAGATATAATACGTTTACAGTGTTGCATTCAAAAAAGTTTCCATTTCTTGATTTTCTCTAAGTTTTCTTAACATTGCTTTTCACCAAAAGTGACGTTGCGCCCCAATGGACACATATGTTCCACCACCAACCTTTACAAGAAGAAACTAAACACTCGTTTACATACAAATTTCAGCCCGGACAAACATCATTCCAGCACAACTCACAGCAAGAAAGCGCAGAAGATTATTTAACAGAATGTCAAACTATTCCTTTCACACTTTCGTTTCAAAAGATCACCATTATCTCAGAGGCGGTAACACGAGACTAAGCCACTTCAGAACATTTGTAGGCCTTTCGAAGGGAAGATTTCTCATCCGACAGAAACATTACAAGGCACAGCACATTAGAGGGACCCATTTACAAGCAGGCCACTCAGGGACAAAGGTCAAAGGTCACCCGCTCACATGCACGTGGGCGGATTCAGCTTTTCCACTGAGCCTGTAAATACATTGGACTGGGAGAAAAAAATATGGCGAGCATGAAGTGGTGTTTAAGTGTTAAATCTAAAGCAGACAAATGTTTAGTTCAAACACAACAGGGTCTTCAAGAAAAAACTAAGGGGGATGCTATGAGGAGCTGTGCGTGCAAGTGTGTGTGTGTGTGTGTGTGCGTGTGTGCGCATGCGCGCCCCAGCAGACAATGCCAGCATTCATCCAGTCAGTTTTCACCATGTCGGGCCCCTGCTTACCCTAGAGAAGTATAAAATATATTTCTTCATGTAGAAAATCAATCTGGAGTTGTAGCGATGACCCGCTTTTAAAAAACAAAAGCCATTACACAACGCTCACAACTCAGCTTCAGCTGAGAGACCAATGCCGTATAAACCATCACAGGGGGTGTTATACATTTGGAAACTATGGGAAGCCATTAAACGCATGTCCTTTTATTGAAACAAATCCAAACAGTTGTTTTTGCATGAAAGTGAGCACTTACGAGCAACTTGCCATGAAATGTTAACCAGCATAGTTGATGATAGGTGAGTAGGCTGTCATCTTAAAGACTTAAAGTGTCAGAAGATTTTCCCTTAAGATTAGAGTGTGACAGGTTCAAGTGCCCTGAAGGAGTATTTCCTGGTTCATCCTCCCTCCTATGGTTAGGTAATGGATACACAATAAATCAAACAATGACAGAATGGTCCTATCCAACGTTTAACCACAAAATCAGCCCATCAATCAAGATGCCAACCCCAAGCCCTGGAGAAAAAGAGAAAAAAAATACATACATATATATATATCCTGGCGCACTTCAGACAATTGTTTGGAAAGGGTCAGGAAATGGCCAAGAAAGTCAAGCCTGCATGGTTAAAGGATTATCCAAAGAGGAGAAGAATGTGCCTCCTTCAGCCTCTTCGTAAAGCTGTTGGTGGTATGCGTGCTCAGACTGAGCGAAGCGATCCACAGCGGAGCATGAAGGCTAAAATGACCACCAGACTGACCAGGAGTCCTGTCTCAACATCACACAGAGCCAGAAGTATTTCTAATCCTAAAATGATCCAGTAACGTCTCCCTTTTCCTAGAAGATGAGCATCCTCTTCCAAGGCACTGAACATGTAAGACGGTGTGGAGCTTTGGCGACCTCGTGGAGTTACAGTTTAGTTCCGCTACAGAGGATGCAACCGGATGCGGGAGACGCTCCCTGCAGGTTTGAACAGACGGATGTTATGAGGGGGTTGGGGGGAGATGACAAGAAATGCTGACAAGATTTAAGTCATTTTAATGGTAGTGCATTAACAGCTTATTTAAGACTGGCCTCTCTGGCTTCTCATACATCTGGGACAGTAGTGGGAGGCTTTGTGTGTCGTCTACTGAAGACAAAAAAACCTGGAAAAACAAAAACATTAAGACCTCGGTCAAGGGAATGGAGAAATAAATCCTCTGTTATGAAGGAAAATAAATCACTTTGTGGCAAGTTCAATAAGGCCATTTAAGAATCTTATTACATAAGAATGAAAACCTTACTACTATACGACTACTACGTACAAATTGTTAGGTGTAAATATCATTGACATGCTTCAACCATTATTGTTTATGGATGGCAAACACAACCAAAAAGTGATTTAAGGTCTAACTGTCAAGAAATGTGCATAAACTCACACACCCAAGACACACACTTTCCCATTCACCCACTGGGAGATCTGGCCCAGACAGTGTTCAAGTGACAGCAACAGTAACTTAGATTTCGTGCATTTTAACAGTCGAACCCGAGTCCCGACCCTTAATGATGATATGACTGGAAGGAAAGTCCATTACCGCATGACAGACATTTTCTCAGCCTGTCACCACTTCCCTCTGGGGGGCCGTTTTCAGAAAAACCCAGCCACGCTGCCGCGTCAGGCTTTCAACACACCGCCTCATTTCATCTGGTTTTTTTTACACAGGCACATGTGTGAGAAAACCCAAACTTGTGAATTTTTTTGCATGTGTGAGAGGCCATGTCTGCCGGATGATGTGTGAGCGAGTGGCCGTAACTCTTCCATACGAGTGCGTCCACACATGAGAACACGAGGAAGGTTACTGCAGAGAAGTGCCACTGTTCCTTGGCAGAGGGAGAAAAAATACCTGTGAATACAAAGTGGGAAAGGCCTCGATTTAGCAAGTTATTGTCCAATATTTAGATTTTCACAATTATCATGGAACTGAAAAGTGTGTGTTCTCTGAACATCTCAGGAGCCGCTCATCCGATCTACTTTGCACTTGGTGGGTGTTATACTGGGGAACCCATGAAATGTTTCATCAAATATGGTGCCATTTGGACTCGCTAGACGATCAATATTTATACTACCGGAGTGTACTCCGTTAGTCAAAAGTTTCTACACTAGATGTCTAACTGATAGTGCTGTAGCTAAATTTAAAGAAGCGATTCCTTCTGTATTTGATTCGATACCACGTCTCAATATAACAGAGGACTCCTGGTCTAACTTTAGTCCGTCCCAGATTGATCATCTTGTTGACAGTGCCATAGGCTCTCTGAGAATGACACTGGACCCGATAGCCCCTCTGAAGAAGAAGACAGTGAGGAAGAGGAGGTTTGCTCCCTGGTATAACCCTCAGACCCGCAAACTGAAGCAAACGTCACGAAAGCTTGAACGCATATGGCGTTCAACTAATCTCAAGAATCCCGCTTAGTTTGGCGAGATAGTCTTAAAACATATAAGAAGGCCCTCCGTAATGCCAGAGCAGCCTATTACTCATCAATAATAGAAAAAAATAAAAACAACCCCAGGTTTCTCTTCAGCACTGTAGCCAGGCTGACAGAGAGTCACAGCTCTGTGGAGCCGAGCATTCCTATAAACCTTAGTGGTAATGACTTTATGAACTTCTTTAATGAAAAGATTTTAACTATTAGGGACAAGATTAATAATCTCTTGCCCATAACCAGTGCCAATCTGTCCTCAAGTGGAATGGCCTTGGAAACCGCTGTATGCCCTGGTGTATATTTGGAGGGGTTTTCTCCTATCAGCCGTGGCCAATTATTGTCGACGGTCTCTAGTTCCAGCACGTCTACCTGTCTCTTGGACCCCACCCCGACAAGGCTGCCTAAAGACGTTTGCCTTTAATTGGCGGCTCTCATTAGATATTATCAATGTGTCTCTGCTAACAGGCCACGTACCACACTCCTTCAAGGTGGCTGTTATTAAACCTCTCCTGAAGAAGCCCACTCTGGATTCAGAGGTATTGGCTAACTACAGACCGATCTCTAACCTTTCCTTCCTCTCCAAGATCCTTGAGAAAGTGGTCGCAAATCAGTTGTGCGACTTTCTACATCATAATAGTTTATTTGAGAAATTTCAATCAGGATTTAGAAAACACCACAGCACCGAGACGGCACTGGTGAAAATTACAAATGACCTCTTAATGGCAGCAGATAAAGGACTCCTCTCTGTCCTGGTCTTGTTAGACCTTAGTGCTGCATTCGACACCATTGACCATGACATCCTGTTACAGAGACTGGAGCAGTCGATTGGCATTTCAGGCACGGCACTAATTTGGTTTAAATCCTATTTATCAGATCGATCTCAGTTTGTATTTGTAAACGATGACGCCTCGATAACCACCAACGTTAATCACGGAGTTCCACAAGGTTCTGTGCTTGGACCAATTTTATTTACCTTATACATGCTTCCTTTGGGCAATATTATCAGGAAACACTCCATAAACTTTCATTGTTATGCAGATGACACTCAACTATATTTATCGATAAAACCAGAGGAGAGCAACCAACTCTGTAAAATTCAAGCATGTCTTAAAGACATAAAACATGGATGACCTGCAACTTTGATGTTAAACTCAGACAAAACCAAGTAATTTTAATCGGCCCTGAGCACCTCAGAGATCAATTATCTGGTGATGTGGATTCTGTAGACGGCATTGCCCTGGCATCCAACACCACTGTAAAGAATCTTGGCGTTATCTTTGATCGGGACTTGTCCTTTAACTCCCACGTAAAGCAAATCTCAAGGACTGCATTCTTTCATCTACGTAATATTTCAAAAATCAGGCACATCTTGTCTCAAAAGATGCAGAAAATTGGTTCACGCGTCGTTACTTGAGACTGGATTACTGCAACTCCTTATTAGCAGGCTGCTCTAATAAATCTCTTAGGTCCCTCCAGTTGATCCAGAATGCTGCAGCTCGTGTTCTCACTAAAACTAAGAAAAGAGATCACATCACTCCTGCACTAGCTGCTCTGCACTGGCTCCCAGTAAAATCAAGAATCACTTTTAAAATTCTTCTTAACCTACAAAGCCTTGATTGGTGATGCTCCATCATATCTTAAGGAGCTTGTCGTACCATATTGCCCCACTAGAGAGCTACGCCACTAAATGCGGACTACTTGTAGTTCCTAGAGTCTTA
The DNA here is from genome assembly GCF_029220125.1 of Pseudoliparis swirei. NCBI lineage: Eukaryota > Metazoa > Chordata > Actinopteri > Perciformes > Liparidae > Pseudoliparis > Pseudoliparis swirei. Next base: position 20,530,388 of record NC_079392.1, on the reverse strand, counting down.
AAAGTAGAATGGGAGCCAGAGCCTTTAGTTATCCAGCTCCTCTGTTATGGAACCAGCTTCCAATATCAGTCCGGGAGGCAGACACAGTCACCACTGTTAAGAGTATACTTAAGACCTTCCTCTTTGACAGAGTTATAGTTAGGGTGGAATCGGGTTTGACCTGGTTCTGCCCCTTGATATACTGCTATAGCCATAGAGGTGCCGGCCGTCGTTTTAGGATGCACTGAGTACCTATCTCCTCTTTTTCTCTCCTTAAGGATGAATTTTCATCTCTCAATCACACGTTACTAACTCTGCTTTCTCCCGAAGTCCTTTTGACTTTACGTCTCATGGGGTCATCGGACCCTATGAGACGGCATAGATCCCATCTGCCTGATGGATCGCCTGGGTCGTGGAATTCCTGCTCATGACTACGCCACTGTCCTGTTGAGACTCCGCCACTCCTCCTCCCCACCGCCATCTGCCTGATGGATCGTGGAGGTCTCCATCGTGGAATATGCCTACTATGAACTATTCATACACTCTGTCATATTCATTGAATGTATTTTAACTCTAAATCTGTCCTTCTGTACACATTACATCTATTGCATCTGTCCATCCTAGGAGAGGGATCCTCCTCTGTTGTTCTCCTCCAGGTTTCTTCCCTTTTCCCCTGAAGGGTTATTTGGGAGTTTTTCCTGGTCCGATGTGAGGTTTTGGGGCAGGGATGTCTATGTGTACAGATTGTAAAGCACTCCGAGACAAATTTGTAATTTGTGAAATTGGGCTATACAAATAAACTGAATTGAATTGAATATGAGATGTAACATCATAATAAAAAAGTTTTTATAGATTGTTTGCTTCACTAATGGATTTTTTTCTTTTTAGGTCGACAAAAAACTAAACAGTCTACGCTTTTATTGACGTCATTTTAATGAATGACTTAAGAGTGCTGCATTTCTTTCCCCATTCTTTTTATTTAGTCAAGCGTTCACAGATTCCCCTCAAGCTCTTACCCACCACATGCCATCCAATCAGTTTATTTCTTTCAACTTGAGATATTTCACTTCTGCAACCATCCTGTGGGTAAATCTCTTCAAAGGCCTCACACAATTGAGTTGTACTCCCTTCATAAAAACACCATGTTCCTGTTGTCACATTACACAAATCTAGTTTTCTTGACACACAGCATGCTGACTGGAATTCGGTCCACATAACCAAACACACACACACACACACTGCAGATCACATGGTATTGATTTCTATTTTTCTAAGATCCAGTAAGATCTGAGGATTTTAAGACTCAAGTAAGTGTGTGGTATACCTATCACGATATCACATGTGACTGGTTGTGACTGGCTGGACAGGGGTGAGGTCAGCCAGGGGTGTCGGGGTGCCATGCTGATGGCTCGGTGGTGAGACGTCCAAGGGAGCAGCATGCCTCTCATGAGGAGGAACTCAGTGACCGTCGCTCTGATCAAAGTCTTTCAATTTAAAAGTTTTTTTTTTAAGAAGAGTCTGCTGTTTTAAGCACAACAGTTTAAAGTTTAGACTTATAATTTGTTAGCTGAAATGTACTCACGGAATTGCATGCCATTTCATTTTATTCGTTTGAAGATGCCAACTTTGTAGAGCGAAGCGTAACGGAGCCGGCCAGGAGTCAAATTGATACACACTGTTTCTTAGATTTGATTGGCTCAGTCAGTCAACATGAACAGTGGCAGGCAGGGTTGGAATCTTGGTCAGGAAAATACAAGGAATCGAGGTGCTCATATAAATGTTTTACAATAGTGGCGTGGCTCAGTGAGCGGCGATGGAGGTCGGCCCACCACGTTGGTCGAGACTAAATATCTGGACAACTACCTGATGGATTGACATTTTGTCCAGATAATCATGGGGCCTCGAGTTTGAATCCTTATGACTTTTCTTCTCTTGCCACAATGAGATTTAAAGTGAAATGTCTTCAAAACTGTTCGATGGATTGCAATGAGATTAATTTACCTGGAAGCACCACTTGGCCACAGTACAGCCTCACAGAGCCGTTAACGTGGTAATAAACACAAGATGTTTTATTACTGATCAGGCCACATGGCATCCTCACCAATGTGTCTACTGCAGACAAACTCTAGGCACATTTGACACTTGCTGACTTTCAGACTCCGTTTCTGGGTCAATAAGAATAATTAAAAAATCTTCACGCTTCACACTCGTGAGCCGCAAGAGCAGCCAGGACCAAATGTTGGAAACTCAGCTGAGGATGTGTTCCTTCATTTCTTTCATTCTTCCCATTATTCTTTAAACGTTGGTGTGTTTTTCTACCATCTGGAAATCTAGATGCAAAAGAGATGTTATCAAAAGCTTCAGCAGGCCCAGTGCGGTAGAGTGGTGAGCAACAGTTGCCCAGCCCGGTACCGCCTTGCGTCATAAAAGAGACCGTGTGCTGATAACAGGGCAGGGTGGGACTGCTCGACTGCATGGTGGAGTCAAGGTTGTGGTTTTGTACGACATGAATGAAACAGTCAGGAGTTGGAGCGTGCTTTTAATTTCGGTCATGCTGCTGGCTCGTCTTTGCTGGTGCAACTCTAGAGTCGTCAGCCAAGCACATGCACATGTAAAAGTTAGAATAGAACAACAGAAGACACCAGTCAAAATCTTGCTTAGAAATACAGATATAAAATACCAAAGTCATGCTAATCGCTTACAATCATACATTCAGACCTGGCAACAATATGCTCCATGGGTTTTTCCCTGGAGATCCTAAATAAGGTTCCAGCAGGGATTTACATTCCTCATTATGAAAGGCTGCTCACACTTCTGCCCTCTATGTTCTTTGTTATGAGGGCAACCCTCACATACCTCTGCTGTTACAGGTACTGGGACTGTTAGCAATGTGGGTCCAGAATAATGGGAGCCAATGGCTCCCAGTATAGAGTCAAAGCCTGCCATTTGGTTTTCATTCCATGCCAAATTAAAGAGAGAGTAAAAGTCGGTCTCCAGGCCTTAATTCCCCATGTTGTGAAAGGTAGAAGGAAAAAAAGGGGACAAGATGAGAGAACTGGCCCAGCTGTGGGCAGTCTGCTTACAATCTTACACTATTTGCTTGTCTGTTGAGATTCTATTTCCTGTGATAGAAATTCCTGTTGGGCCACACACAGAGAGCCCCGGTGTCCTCAAGCGTCACATTCTGACTGTTTACACATCAGTCAACAAATGGCATTTGTATCAGTGACTGAGAAATAATGTTGTTTTGAAAGTTTGAGAAAAATAATGGAAATTTAAACTCAACAGAATAAAACATGAGCTGATTTCATTGTAAAAAAAAAAAGAGTTACTTTTATAGTTGCTATAAATCACGGAAGCTACAAAAAACACTTAAAAATATCAGTGACTGTTTTAAGAGAAAACAGGCTTTACCAAAGCCACAGACGTACACCAGTACATGAGGCCCACTATTAGAAGAAAACACCGAGGGATGAAAATAATCACCGCTATCTATCTGAAAAAGATCTCCTATCCTGTAGAGATAGCACCTCGAGTCAATTAGACATTTGATTGACTGACAAGCATTAGTTAAAATCAAACTGTAAATATTAAATGTCCTTATTTTTAAGTTTTTTTTTTTACTCGTTACTCTTTAAATCTTTTGTTGCTTTTCGTTAATGTTGCTAGAAGATGGATTTTAAGCATTGGGCTAAATATAAACAAGTTCAAAACCCACCCAAATACAAAGGCTTTGAGCACTGAAGGGTGAAGGCCTGCAGTTGGAATGCAGCTTCACTGACCGAGTGATGGACAGGCTTTCTGGATGACTACCTATAGTGACTAAATGATACAACAACCACCATTTAGAATAAGTGTTTCTGTATGTGTTGTTTCTCGTGACAGTGAATGACTGACAGCAGCTAATGCGTCCGTACCAACCGTCCTGAAACACTTGGAGATATTCATCTGCACCCTCAGTCTGCACGGGGGCGCAGCCCACCTGGTACTGGTTTCTGCTGTGGGCATGCTGGGTCACAGGCAATACAATCCACACACGTTCTACTGTGTCATCGAACACTGGGCCCTTCCTCCAAAGAGCACCTCGGAAAATAAAAACATGTGCAGAGATTACCTGTCGAGGTTAACCAAGAGTCACTTTGAGATCAGCTTGGATTGGAGGGAGGTGGGGAAAGATGTGCGTGGGCAGAAGGATGCGTGTGCAGAGTTATTGTTATTGTTGATGTGTCCCACCTGCAGCAGCCCCACAGGCTGTGTGTGCACCTCAGGTTTGCCGACTCTCCGGTCTAATTAACCCTTGTGTTGCCTTCGGGTAAATTTGACCCGATTCAATGTTTCACCCTCCTGTCGCCTTCGGGTCAATATGACCCGATTCAATGTTTAACCCTCCTGTTACCTTTATATTTACTAACATATTTTACCCTTGAGGTCAATATGACCCCAGCTATTAAAATCTCCAGAAAATTATTAGAATTAATATTGTTTTCCAAGTTTAAGTGTGAGGTACTTTATGTTTGTTTGTTGACTCCCGAAAGAACACAGACATTAAACATTGAATCGGGTCAAATTGACCCGAAGGCGACAGGAGGGTTAAATATTGAATCGGGTCAAAATGACCCAAAGGCAACACAAGGGTTAAGCAGGCAGAATAAATAATGATATGCGCTGATGCCCTCTTTCAACATTTTACCCCTCGAATGTTCCCTCCATAAATGCACAAAAAGCAAGAAGAGGCCGACCGGCCTCGAAGCAGGGGAAGAGGATTCTCTTCCTCAAAGAATCTCGAACATTCAGACTCTGGCAGCTCAGACGCTCACTTCACTTGAACTATTTTCAGGGCCGTGACACTGGCAGGAAACAATGCCAGCTGCCACTTAGAATAATGAACAGAGAGGCTTCTGGACCTCAGCGACTATTAAACCCTGAGTGAGCATTTTGAGAGGTTTGTTGGAGGTCTGGACTCACTGGCCTGTTAAACTACTGTGAGGAAGTGGTTTGGCAAAGAGGGACACGCAGGAGGTCTGGAATTACACGTCTGGAATTATAAGAAGTCTGTTTCTTTTCTGCAGAGAAATCCTGGTTTTAGCTGGCAGACTGCGGTCAACAGCTTACTTTGTTTCTTTGAACAATTTATGAAATTACCAACAAACCGTCTGAAAACACAGCTGCCCTGATTCAGCAAGAATGAAAACAATTACCAGATACATCTCTCAAAAGGTCTCTAAACAACTACCACACTGAGTGCCACTGAATGAAATCCATCAACGAACAGGCTAAAGCCACAGCTCACGCTGTACTGGTGGTCGGACCACATCAAGGATCATTGAAGTTATTCAGTTCCTTGAGTTTTGTTGAAAGAGGAGTTCAGTCAGACAAACCGCAGGACCAACGTTCCCAACTTCGAGGTCATGCGATCAGACACCATGAAGAGTTTTGGTTCATTAGTTTGTAATTATTAAAATATAGATTACAGATGCTTTAACACGATTGTCTTTCATTTTAACAGTATGCAATAGCAGATAGATCACAACACGTATCTGACCTCAAGAGCATCAGCAGTAAGGCAAAACCACTGTGAACACAGCAGACCACATGTTGACATATTTAGAAATGATTCCCCTGAAGCCAGTGTCTTTGACTTCAACTAACTCTCAAACTGATGAATAAATAATGTGTCTTTTAAAGCCTAATACGTATTCATTAGTGAAGTCCAGACTCACATTTTTCACATGGTCACGCTGATCTCAACATCCTGATCCTGACCAGAGGAGCTGTTGCCCCGGTGATACTTCCTTCACAACAGACGATGAGAATGAGATCATTGTGCTGAGATTAAATGAAGGAGGAAATTTAGGGAGGAAAATGTCTGATACTAAACTTGGACAAGATTCAGACTCTGAGCCCAAGAACCAAGTTTACTCAGAAACATGGAGTTTTTGGACCAGAAGACAAACAAGGTGCAAACAGCTGTACGGTTGATGTTGGCATTTGTGCCTCACTCGGTTCAACTCAAACGCTCTTTTTGTCTTAAGCTTGTATCGGTAGCAAGAAACCCCAAATCCCAATGATAAATCAGCAAAATATGCTCGTAATTTAAATGAGTCTGTCCCAGCATGTTCTGCCACGACTACATACTCGATCTGCTACGGTATTAAAAAAAAGCTCATGACTGTGCAGGAACAGCATTATTGAGAGTCTTTCTCGAGAGGAGAAGATATTGATAACAGGTTCACCAATATACGGGCCAGGGAGGCCAGACATGACCCCGCCCAGCTGTTTAACAGGAGGCCCTCGGGTACCACTGGCCCATATTTCTATCAGCATATTTCTACTTCTCAGAACGTAATGATGCCAATTACTTTAGAAAAACATGGTGCGACACAGAACAGGCTCGACCAAACTGTTGTCTAATCAATCAGGCCCGGGCTAAAAGTTGAGGGCAAAGGTCAGGTCATTCACTGGGGTGTACTTGACTCAAGGCACAGCACAAGAGAAATCCATTCTCGTTACCACATATCTCAAATAACAGTGGACACCAACAAGATTTTTGTTTAAAAATAGCTAGTTTTGGAGATGTTAAGTTGGAAGTTTCAGCAAATAAATATTTTAGCCTGTTGGTGGTGCAAGACAAAAGGTCAAAGGATCAATACCATTAGGAAACATCATCAGGGAACTAGAGCACTTTTATCTTAATATTTCTTTGTAGCCAATGAGGCTGCCAAAAATTAACAGCATCCATCATTTCAGCAAGCGGCCCAAAAGCACATGCCAACTTTAAAAGTCACAAAGCCCTCCAGTGACCGTGTACATAATGACAGGAGTAAATGAGGAAGTCAGCCGACGGTATAGAATCCATGTAAGAAAGAGGCTGTGGTGGATAGTTGGGTTAAAACGTTGGACTTTAACACGGGAGACCGTTTTTTTAAAGCATGACCACAATTAAATAAAATGTATTTTGTTTAGTCCAAAATCACAAATTTGCCTCAGAAGGCTTTACAATCTGTAGACATTCAACATCCTGTCCTGGGACCTCACATCGGCACAGGAAAAACTCCCACAGAAAAAAACTTTAACGGGTAGAAAAAAGACATAACAAATCTCGAGGACAGACAAAGTGGAGGATCCCTCTCCCCGGAGGGACAGAAGTGAAATAGATGTTTAGGTAAAGAATGAACAACATAACAGAGTTACAACACATTGAATGCTGGATCTTTCCCTTACTTTAAAAACTTGTTTTTTATAGTCACCGTGAGGAAGCCATACCAAATAAAATATTTATTTGAACTAAAATCATCATCTTTGCCTCAACCTAACCAAACCTTAAACATAGCTTCGTCACATCACAAAACTAATTTCAGTTCTGGAGGGCATTTTGCTGGTAGGGGTGAACAGATGATGATTTAACCTGAACAGATTCACTTTGACATCTGGAATAGCCGCTTAGCCTGCTGCCCTTGCACCGGCCCCGTGTAAGGAGAGCAAAATGGATGGAAGGAAATTAACTTTTAATTTTCAACCCTCTCAAACCACGCAAAACGGTTTCACAACTCAGATTTCCCTTCCACAAACATTTTTTAGACTCAGGCTGTTATATTAATTTCCCCCTCTGTATTTCCTCTAGTCCAGACCTGAGTCATCCGACACACAGCTGCTAAAGTTATAGAAGAAAATGATTGATTTATATTTAATTTCCATTCATGAATGTCAAATGAAAAACCTATCGGCTACATTCCCTCACCCGATAAAGTTCACCAAGTACAATGCTGCAAAATGGAAACAAGTGATTTAATGGGAGTTTTAGATAAGAAAAAAAAATTCCTGCATCAAGCAATACAGGAAAGAAACGGTCCAGTCACTGAAACCAGTTTCCACTGAGTCACAGCTCAGATAACAGGATGCCCCCTGGGAAGGAGAGGAAATCCCCAGCAATCTGGAGGGGAAAACCTCCTCCAGACCTCCAAAAACAAAAGCTTTCTGGACAGTTTGACCGACCACCACGACCATAACAGCTTAAGCCAGGTGACCGTTCAGCTCTACAAGTGTCACGTACAGATCCTTTAAAAGAAAGAGATAATGAAAAGAGGTGAAGAAATACATTGTCATTGGTGTGGGTGGCTCTCTATATTGAGGCTGACCTCATTTCCTCCCTTTCCACAACTGACTCCCTGAGAATGAAGCAAGCCACATCTTCCCTCGTCTCGTCTTCCCGCCTCCATTCACCAGGGTGTGAACCGGCATCCGGCTTTTGATCACAACTGCCGTTTCCACTAACTTCATTAGCTGCAGACTCCCAATCCACAGACACACTATTCCAAAGAGCACCCTTTTGTTCTGCGCTTTATTGTGTGGCTGTGATGACAGGAATTGCTGTGATCTGTGTCCTGTTTGGCACATTGAGGAAAGAATAATAGCTGGAAACAACCAGAAAATGAAGTAATCACTTCCCCCCCATCACGTCATTGGAAAAAGAGACTCACTTGATGTTTCCGATAGCCCGAGGAGGTACACAGGCAACTGAATGCATGTGTTAGCAAATGAAAACATCCTAATAACCTGCTAACAAAATAGGGGTCATTCCCAAAACGCAATCCCTAAATTATAAAGCATGGGGCGACAGGTATGAGGTGCTAAAACTATCACTGAACAATCCCACAAAAAAGGTGTGTACCCACAAAGTGCTCGAATAAGCCGCTTGTGAGACAGTAAATTATACCTACTGAAGTCTCTAAGGCCTGCAGGATAACCTCGGATGAAGGATTGTTATGAGTGTAAATGTCAACACTAAGCCATGACAGCTGTAAGTGGTGGGCCTGACAAAAACAAACCAGGCCTAAGGCATTCCCAGAAACCTTCAAACATTTACCTCTTAATGTTAAACGGTGAAGGAAAGTGACAAAGTAGTGTTCTTACATAACAGAATGGGGCTTAGCACCAGAAAGCCACTCGTGTCTTATTTGTAGCTCTTCCTCAGATGACACACGGATGTGCGTTGTGGTGGATACACTGTTTCAAATGGTGTGCTGCCACAACATATAGAGGAAAGTATGTTATACTGGTGCATAGTCTTATATTGGGCTTAAATTACGTCTACAAAGATGACTTTGCGCACACACACTTCTCTCTCCCTAACATGAGGTACAAGAACGCCAGGCGTGGATACACACAGCGGCCTTGTGTTGTTCCAGTATTAACCGGTGGAAAGGAGACTGTAGAGCAAGGGCCGGGATGCTTAGACACAATAACGATAGGAGAGTGACGAGGGGGGAGACGTCGGCAAGGACCTCACATTCCTTAAAGTAACCGGCTTGAAATGGGGAAGGAGTTACGCCGAGGGACGAGAAATATGCAATGAGGGAGTGGAAAGAGGCTGCACACGCATCGAGTATTGGTAGAAATATTATGTCACGGTGTTCGGGAGTTGGGAAAGACAGATGTGGAGGGAGGTTGTTGTTGTCCATTGTTGAAGGAAGAAATCCAGCCACAACAGTGTGTAGGGTTGTCTCGGGGCATCTATGTGAAGTTCGAACAAACGGTGAGGAGGAAGAAAAAGACAAGACATGATTGAAAACACACACGGTTCTTTTTTTAAATGCTTCACTGACACTCGTGATCCACTTTACTAGACAACAGATCTGTACCAATGTGCACAGAAACCCGTTGCATTCCAACGCCCCATCGCCCGGCACTGGATAGTATCCATTGTCACGTTGCGAGTATACAACTATCTCTGCTGGAGCCGGACCAGGGAGTTGGCCAGACCGATGCTGCTTTCAAAGACACTGTTTTAGAGAAGGGATTTAGAAACACTGTGTTACCAATGTTACACAAAGTTCGGACACGCACCGATTCATTTCTTGCCCACTGCCCACACCATTTAGCTTTTTCTCTTCCAATAGAAACGAAAAACATTAAGTAAACGTTTTCTTGGCAATCAGCACCCACATTCATCACACACAAAAAAAGAAGGAAATACTAGGCAGGTTATCAGTGCTTAATTGGATGTCGGATTATGTTATAAACTCAAAGTGTGGTGGCGTAGCAGGACAAGAGGAGATGATCGACAAGCGTTTACTGAGGATTTGGTGTCTAAAGCAAAAAGCGCCCTTTTGGCAATATTTTGAATTCAAGCCCAATGCGAGTAAAGAACCTGACAACGTAATTCAAGCAATCTGTAAAGGAAAGAAAAGAAGAAGAAAAAACAACGGGCCGCAGCCGGAACACGGCACCAGATGGAAACCTGCAGCCCTGCAGTGACAGTTTGACTTGAGAGGCCTGGCAGTGGCACACAGCCATAAAGATCAAAGTCAAGGCTCTACAGATATCATTGAGGAACATCTTGTTTTGTAAAATGTCTGTTGTAAAATCGCCAACACCGATGTTGTCACAAGTTTGTGGGAAGACTCCCATAACCCGGCATCCAGTATGTGTTTTGGGTACAGTTCTTTATCAAAAGGTTTGTGCTTATGTAAAAGAAAAATCCTATTAGCTTGTACATCATCATCATATTGTCTCTACTCTCTATATTAGGCTCACATATCAAGTATTATAATGCTCTTTATACCTTCCCATAGAGGCATATTAGTTGGTTTTGAATGACCCTGCATGTTGGAAAACACTGATTTCACATTATGCATCACTCATTCCACAAAACTTTATAATAGCCCTTATTCACATGAGCTCATTCAGGCAGTGACGCGGCGTCCGAGTCAGCGCCTGGGCATCCCATGACGGGTTCCCTCAGCTATGCCTCTCACACCACACGTACAGCACGAGCTGGAGCCTCCTCCAGGCCGACGGTGCACTTAAACCTCGCCGCCATGGCCCATAAACCACAGACGAGGTTACAGGAGACGCGAGCAGCTCATGGAAAACATGAAATACAGAGGCCTGCATGCATGACATGTCTGCGCGTTACTGAAAACCACACTGCACCCGGCAAGCGAGAGGACCAAAAGGGCTTTGTTATTGTTGGCTACTGCGGGTACCGGCCCACACAAGCCGTAAAGACGGAATAAGTATCATACAGAGAGAACCATCAGTAAAAAGTCTATTCAAATAAACTTTAGATATTTGAAAAAATCCCGCGATTAGCAGGTCAAACCAGTGCCAGCTGTGGCCCGATGTTTATTAAAAGCGGTCAAGATGAAGTGAAAGTGTAAAACCAAATGAAACTTCACTTCAGAGAAATATGCAACTCTAATAACCCATCGTAAGATTTTCCACCCAAACTGCGTATGACAAAGACGAGTTGTTTACTGTCCAACATCTATAGAATGTCATGAACCCGTTTCTGAACACTACAATGGCTCTACTGTACAGAAATGCATGTTCCGCTTGCTCGTCTCAATCAGACTCCATATGATAGACTCTTGGGTCTATAACAGCTCATTCCCTAAAAATGACACAATCTCCACGATTCAGCTTTTTGCCCAAACCATGTCAAAATTCCTCTCTGATGAAGAGATGCTGGAAGCCACCAAACCACGACGCAGCAAGTCTCTCATTGGGTTTTGTTTGCATCTCTGCTGCTGCTTAGAAACCGGCCCACAAGGTGAGCTTCGGCACCGGGTTTAATTCATCAGCATCTTCTGTGAGGAAGCAGTGACAGAAGAATGGCCGACACGTTTCACAACACCGTCGCTGACATTCAACATCTTAATTAGATGTGGTTCAGTTTGTGTGAGCGGCAGTTAAAGTGAGGAATTCACGTCTTTAGTTAATGATATTTTTTATTTTTTTAGCTGGGCCAAGGCAAAGCTTCACACCCTCCCAAACGTTTGCCATAAACAGACGAGATATTCTTAGAACCTACCACCTATCATTAACTAAAGCCACTTTAAATACCATGCACAGCCTTATTTAGACCATTAAAAGCAAATATTTGGGCTTTACTTTCCAAGAGTTTTGGGGTTTACCAACAAAGCAACATGAAAAGAAACTTCCGAGTGATGTGGATTTTCAATGCGTCAGCTCTATTACCGTTCCAAAGGAAAGTGTACAGTACAGAAAGTAAACTAAAATAAAACATCTCAACTGATCTGTGACCATTTAAACATCACTATGGCACAATAGTTCAGTAAAGATAATTGTGCATCAGTTAGTAATCCAGATGTATACATATTATTACAATATAAAGGTTATAATATATGATTCAGTGAAATTTAGCATAAACTTGGCCAATGTTAATATAATAACTTAAGTATCAACTGTTTACTCACTACAATAAGGACCAACGGTTGCAACTAAGCAACAATAAACTCAGCGTTACAACTCCTATAATGTGTAAACATTACATGATGAACTGTCTGTTGTTGATAATAAACATTAGACCAGTTGGTAACGAAGTAAATATTGACAGATTCGAAAACTCAAGTGAAAGTCATGTCTCATCAAGTCCATCCGAATTGTTCCATGAAGGGAAACGCACCAGCAGGTTTAGCGTCACCTCGACAAATACGACGTGAGCTAAACAGACAAACACAACGACACCAAACTGCACATCAGTTCAAACCATCCGCTGCCAGGACAATAACACAATTTCACCGTGCAAGAGGAGGCAGAGAGGGCAGATTTTAATGCGCCTCGTAAGTGTATGGAAATGATGTAAATATTTCCATACAAGACATCAATAAAAGGGGGTAATTCTCTTTCTATTAAATTCCTTGGCTGTTTTGCAATATTTATCATTACAGAAAGCGGAAGTGTATTTTCCCATATTCTTCTGCCTCCACAAGTTTAATGATTACTTCTGCATGGAGAGAGTCAAGTGGGCCGGGGCCTTCCCTCTGTATTGAGTGCATGTGGTCACAGGGCAATAAGCCTAGAAGTGGCAGCTCAGAGGCAGTTTCCTCTCAAAATCTAGATTCCAAAAGGTTTACATTCCTTGCGTGGACTCTCCAACTGGGTGACATCACATTCCTCTGAACGCTTTACATAAACTGAACCTCCAAATCTTCACATAAATGACTGATTACTAAATTGGCAAGCGAGGCCGAACATAAGCACTCGCCTCAAGCCAAAAGTAAAACGCTTGTCAAATAAATGGCGAATTGGACATGCAGCGTTAGCTGATGTCAATCTGCAGGGATTTAAACAAGCCGTGCCTCGTTTAGGCCTTTCGAAGCAAATCCTTTAACATTTTTTTTATAGATTTGGAATCAGGTTTGGCCAAAGTTGTAAGAAGTTAATAAATCTTTTAAACTACAGTTCAATCACGGTCATCCCCAAGACAAGGATGCAAGACAAATGCATTTTTTTACCACATGAGGCCATAAAACTATGATGTAACTTTAGTCACAGCTGCAGTGTTTCACGTCCTCTGGACTCATTATAGCGTTCCTTTGGCATTGTACCATCAACACCACTTGAAAGAATACACATGGCCTTTGCAAACTGTGCGGTGAATAACTTTTACAATTCTGTACATGACAGTGCACAAATGTTAGCGTGACAATCTTAGTAGTTATAGTAGCTGTAGATGTTTGGTGTCTCAGCCCATTGTCGTGGTTTAACAACTTGCAACTGAACTGTTTTGGCTCTCATAGCATCGTAGTCTGCTGCGACAGGTCGCCGTTTTCAGTAACAAAAATGAAACGGTAAAAACTCCAATGGAAACCACGTGCTCAGCACCAGCTGGTAAACTAAAAGGAGGGTAAATAACAATCATTCGTCATGACAACAGAAACGCTGGATGTGTAAATCAGGAACTGTATGTATAATTCAGCATATTATGATAACATCTTGGTCTTCCTCCTACTGTACAAGCCAAAGTTTCATGGATACAGTAACTTTCATGTGGATCCAGAGTCCTTCCAGTCGTGACTAGAGAAGCTGCTGAAGCGAGGTCCTGCCCATAGACCTGTTCAAGCCAATCGCAAGGCGAGCACAGCCACGCCTTGGTAGCATGAGCCATCTAGCGGCTATGTTAGCATCTCTGTAGCCAATTGGCTAGAAAAACAAAACAAACAAACCATAATATCTGTGCTGAAGGCTCGATGAAAATACTGATGAAAATTGACGCATATTCTATTTTTTTTAAAACCTTGTGATTAGTGTTTCACAAACATCATTGGAGTGTCTGCTGGACTCCACAACTCTTACGCCGTCCCCGTTTTCCCTGTGAGTTTAAAAAAATAGTTTTTGCTGATCCAAGGTGAGTTCCTGCTACAGGGATGTCATATATGTAAAGATTGAAAAGCCTGCCGAGGCAAATTTGTAATGTTGGGCTATAAAAAATAAATTGTATTACTTCAGCTGTCAATCAAAAATGTCAATCATGACGTAAAATCGCCTTTACAGCATCAAATATAGAATCAAATTAATCCAGAAAATTAACACTTAACATAGATCGGCATGATAAGAACTACCGTAAATGACAGAAACATTTATTTTGATAAAAATGTATTTTACGTGTCCTTCAAATGTTTAACTTTGACCCATCTCTCATCCACTAACAAGGAGGGGACAGCATTATACTGCAGCCAGCCTCCAGAGGACGGTCAACATTTTTTGTCTTCACTTTTCGGGAGCTATCATTTCATCCATCTTTATATCCATTCTATGATTTAGGCGAGAAAGTAAATTGCTAATGATCCCAAAAATCCAGATTTTTGAGGATAATTTGTTGCAGCTGTGCTTTGAGCAGATGGGTACAAACCACATCCACATGTTGAGAGTCCAAAACTACTTGAGCTGTATGTTGATCGCCATGACTTCATTGTCTCATACTTGACATCTCCAGAAGGACTTCTTTATTGGCTAAAGATGAGATATAAGAGCCATGCAAGAGCAAAAAGCACCTCAGTGCACATGTAATAACAATAACGTACACTGTTATTAATCCTACAGTGGGGAGTTCTTCTCTCCATTTGACCCAGTCTTAGTTATTAAGGAGCAGTGGGCTGCATTCAAGCGCCCAGGGAGCAACTGGGGGTTTAGCGTCTTGCTCAAGGACACTTTGACATACAACTATGGGGAGGGCGGGGATTGAACTGGGCACCTTGTGGTAGCGGGATCACTCTCCCCCATAAGCTACAGTCGACCCCATTTCACCCTCAACTTCACTTTCTCCTAATCCTGCCACACTACTTTGACAGAGTAGATAGGACTTTCTTTAGCTCGTTTTGCCCAACGCTGTTAGCTGTAATTTACAGAGATCTGAACCAGATGTGGAGATGCTGCTGTGAGGTCAGTGTCGGCCAGGGGCCAGGTCAAGATTGGATCGTGAAAACTATTCTCTCCTGTTGTCCAATTAGGTTTAATACTACCTGTTTCCCTGCAGGGGAAATACTCTCAGGGAGGGAGCTGAGATCCAAGAACAAAGATAAGCAGGCCACAGGGCAGCAGGGGATAATAGTTGGAAATCCTGGCGTTATGCACTAGAATGAATTACTCTTTGGCAGTCGGAGGTGGGAGGAGGGATGGGGGGCATACTCTCCTTTCTCTGCGCCAGCTGTCAAACTCAACTTGGTGATGTGCAGCGTGAAGTGGATTCCGAGAGCTGTACTTAACATGTTTCATTGTGTGAAATAAAATCATCTGCACGGTAACATGTATGATACAAAACTGGACATAGCTGAAATGCACCTCAACAACTAGAGCTGTTCAACTCGATGATTTTGTCGACTAGGCAATGTGTTGATTAAATCAACAGATCTGTAAAACTCCATAAAGGTCCCTTCAAATATTGCTCAAATGTGCTCATGGAGTGAAAAGGCATTTAAAAATGAGGGCGGCCCTACCAACGACATATCTTAGTTTCTTACACACATTCAGTACACACAACCATAGACAGTGTCACATAAGCACACATTTACTACAGAGTCGCCGTGGGACCATCGCCCGGCAGCGGTGCAGATAAACAATCAACACTTCCAATTCATTTTTACAGGAAACAGCTGTGGGGTCAAGAAGGCAAACAAACTGCCTTCAAAAGATGAACGTCTCCGACCGTACTGGAGGATTTATATGTGTAAAGAAAACATATTCAATTTGATTTAATGAATTATGTATCAGGTAAAAAAAAAAATTTCATTCAAATGTGATCAGATTCAGCCAAACGGCAAGAATAAAAAAGAAAATACCTAAATGAGTCAATTTCCTGTGTCTGTGTCACATGGGTTTCAACACTGCCCCGCAATTTAAAAAGACTAGGGGCTGGTCCTACTAGTCTATCAACTCCAACCGGAGAAGTGAACAAGAACAAAGATTATGACCGATTATTTTGCTTCATATTACTTAAAGTAACATTTGGCAAAATGGTATTTACCAGACAGAAATAAATTATCTTTATTTGACATTCTCTGTCTCAGACTCACTTTTGCAATGTCTGGCAACTACAGTTGTGAATGCCCAAGCTAACTAATTTATCTAATGCTAAATATGGCCATTAGGGGTGTAAATGTTTGTTGGATGCAAGAAAAAATATGCAAATACAACCCAATATGCTTATCCATCAATTTAACAAATCGCTTACCCATTGTGAGGCTGCTGTGGGAATACATACAATCACATTGTGTGATCACACGTGTGCATCACCACACCAGTGGAAGAGGAAAAAGGAGACATGTGACCCTGCTATGGCCCTGAAAAGGCTCCCTGCAACTGGGACTACGCACCAAATACCAAAAACCTTCTGCCAGTCAGAACTCTTTACCAGAGGAGCTCTCACTTTAATACCAGAAGCTCCCAGCTCTCCACATCCTAGAAATGATCCGCAAAAGACAGAAGTCACCTGAGACGTCGTAACGATTCATAGCTCACGGTTGTGAGGGTGGATACAGGATACCTCAGAAAACCTGTGGAAAATGTTGCCCTTTGTGTGGACTAAAAGGTTGGCTTAAATATGTGCCAACCGTTCCGTCAACGCCAGATATGCATTTAGTCACACTCAGAATAGTTCACTCCTGAACTGGCTACTGGCTTCCTATGAAGAAACATTTTGGAGGAAAAAAAATAAATCAAATGAACAACATCGCTACTCAGTGGACACTGGCCCTTTCTCTCCGTCCCATTCCAGCAGCCAGGTTCACGGTGTACGACACGCCCACGGGTCTGTGAGGACGTTATCAACAGAGATCAAGGTCTGTTCTTGGTCTCCAGCATAGCAGCTTCCTTCTCTCCGATGTAACCACAGCAACCACATCGTCTGAAGCTGGACATACTCAAAACCATCCGAAGGTGACTAATTGTCTGGAAAAGTTAGTGAAGGAAAACATCAGTTGGTGTTTACTGTGTGGCTGTCACAAAAGTGAGATACTTTCTTTCTGCTTTTTTATGACATGATGGAAAAGAAATACCAGCTTGTAGCTGCTGTGTAAAAAGATAACACGACGCAGAGAAGCGGTTTTCTCTGCTTGCACCACCGCAGCCAACAAATAGTTCAAGACACCAGTGAAGCTGAACAGATGCTTGGCAAACTCTGCGTTTTCCATCCCAGCACCGATTTCTCCACTCAGACAGCCGGGAGTGTTTGGCCAGACTGATAATGACTAAAAACAAAGAATCTCACTCTTTGACGTACGCTCACACACACAGAGAAGGACACACAGCTGGTTGGACCAACACAATGAACCGTGGTCCAAATCCTCCCTTTTGTGGCAAGTCATAAATTATCCAAGACATTGGGAACACTGGTCAGAATGCAGTCACTGTGATAAATATTTATGAATTAATAAAAAGTTTGGAGCTTGATTTAAAACAAGTCCCGATCGCCGTTGGGCTAAAGCCTCAGACGCACAAGCCAGCGCCTCGCAGTCACCTCCGAGCCCAGAACCACTTCAGTGGCCCATTAGCAGCTCACTGCAGCCCTTTCATTGTTAATCAGGGCGAGTACTATATTGGTGTGTTATGCCACGGCGTGCCCCAACATTCCTGTGGTGTGTTATCCGCTCCTATCCAGTCATGCAGGAGGCCACACTTTCTGGGCAGAGCACAGCGCACTAGGGAAGCAGCATGTTGGCACTGCAGGTGTGTGTGCAGAGGAGGTGGTGGTCAGTTACATGCATTAACAGACAGCGTCCAGTGTCGTTTCTCTTTCGCAATCCCTCTTTTCCATTATCAATAGGATTAATTTTCTTGGGAATTGGAATGAGAGCAGAATTGAAACTTGAAATGGGGGAAGACAGCTAGGTTAGCTCTGTGATTAAATATAATCCCCCTCTCTGCATCTTTCCAGCTCGATAATTTTTAAAAAGTGTTGAAAAAATCAAAGTGTAAAAAAATATGTTTAACAGTGAATGATGTGCAGGATAGTTAACTCTTAATTATAGTATGGAATTGAAACACTTATTTCCCCTAAAGATGCTCAAACTTGCAACAGTACATTACCACCTTATCTACGGTACCCAAGTCTACTTTGTCTGATCCTGCGTTACATCTCAGTCACTTTGCAAATAGGAGAACAGCAAAAACTGACCCTTGAGATCAAACGTTAAAAAAGTCTGACTGAGGCGAACAAATTGCCGGCCTCTGGGCAGAAGCCCTTCCCCCTCTGTCGAAGACCCATCAATCCCCTCATCAGCTGCAGATGACAATAACATCATCTGTGATTCCCATCTAACTCACAAACATCAGGGCTCACGCTGGATTGCCCCCCCCCCCCATGCTGCTGTGTGTTTGGCTAATTGTGTCACTGTATCTCAATGAGCTCTAAAAGGGGGACATTTTAGGATACACTGAGCACCGATCTCTATTTATGGATGAATTTTCGTCTCTCCATCACACATTAATAACTCTGCTTCCTCCTCGGAGTCTTGGTTATTTCACTTCTCATAGGGTCCATTGGACCTGGCTGTGTCTGATGCCCCCTGCCATGGGCCTGCTCCCCCCACCCCTCCTCTCTACCTCCATCTGTCTCATGGATTGTGGAGGTCTGGATCGTGGTCCATGCCTACTACGACTACAACTATTCATACATTGTCATATTCATTGAATGTGTTTATGTAACTCTTTAATGCTTCCTTCTGTAAACATGACATCTATTGCTTCTGTCCTTCCTCGAGAGGGATCCTCCTCTGTTGCTCTCCTGAAGGTCTCGTCCCTTTTTTTTCTTATTCCTTGGGAGTTTTCCTGATCCGATGTGAGGTCCTGGGACAGGGAGGTAATATGTGTACACAGCGTAAAGCCCTCTGAGGCAAATTTGTAATGTGTGATATTGGGCTATACAAAATAAACTGAATTGAATTAAAAGGGAAGATAAAACAAAATCGCAGCAGGAATGTACCAGAAGCACAGCGATCATTACCAGCGCCAAGACGTTTGCACACCGTAACCTCTCATCACAACCAAGCCAGCAGGTTTCATCTCACCATGAGGCCATCCATGGCCATCCGAGGGAGACTGTGCTTGAGCCAAAAGATGCCTGCCGTGTTGGAATCATCACAGTCACAGTGAAATCATGAATGGGTCGGACTAAAAAGAGAAAAATTCCAGAGGAGGCTCACAACATCAGCAGGCTCCAGAGGCTGTCCTGACCCAGTCACCTTCTAACATCGTGCTGGGTGACCCAGGGAAGTAAAAAAATAATTACAAAAAATGACGTTTGGATCGCTGTTGTGTCTCATATTCCCAGGAATTTCACCATTGAGTGTCAAATATTTTGCCTTTTTGCTGTTTTCAGCATGGATCTTGTAAATGCTCGAGTTTCTCAACATGACAGCAGGGCTCCAGACTGCGACCAAATGGTCGCATTTTGCGCCTAAAATTAGACACAGTGCGAGTAAATTTTTCATCAACTCGCGCATGCGCGACCAGTAAATTAGCAGATTTCTTTTTTTTTAAATTAAATATTTTTGTTGTTTACAAACTTGTTCTACACTTCAGCCCACTATAGTTAGCGGTAATGCCTGAATGACTGGTTTACTAACCGACATTAACTCCAGAAGAAGAAGAAAAGAGACGAAAACCGAAGAAGAAGGCTGGCCTGTGTGTGAGGGGGGGGGGGGGCTAATGTGTGAAAAGAGGCGCACCGCAACGGAGACGCAACGAGGGCGAGGGCCGCAGAGTGAGAGGTCAGAGGGGATCCTCACGCACCGAGCGGCGTCCCCGTCCCCCGAGTTGAATCTCTGGGTCAACTCAGCCGACTCTCACATGTCTGCCCCGACAGACTGATGCTCACGGTAAACGCATTCGATCGGGAGCGTGCGAGGGTTTTGATAAAGTTAGCGGAAGGATTTAACTGACAACATCCGGTTTTGCAAAGTTAGCGGAAAGAACCACGTGAAACAACATCAGTTTATCAAAATAAGATGTCGACAAATCATACACTAACATATAAAAGTAAACAATGAACTGATGTTGTATCTTTATAGATCGTTTCTGAGATTTAGCTTAAATTATGCTAACATTAAAACATTTTTACTGTACCAAGGGAGTGGTTTATAAAAATTAGTCAGTCTTTTGTATGCTAAACAAAGTCCTGTCTATAGATTTCCCCAAGAGTTCCAGGAAATGAATAATGCAGATGTGTTCCATACATATCTGAAATCCCCTACAATAGCAATCAAACAATTTTAATGTATCAATTAGGACATTTTTCAAAGTAAAAGTCCTAAATGTTTAAAGAAATCGGTAATTTCTTTAATGTTTGAGGTGCTTTATATATGTATTTCCTCATAGTCCTAGGCAATAACGCTACACAATAAATAGAATGCTTCAATCGACACCGTGATCGGTGATCGGTATTATCGGATCGGCAGATACTGATTTCAGTGATCAGTGATCGGTATTATCGGTGATCGGCAGATACTGATTTCAGTGATCGGTGATCGGCACCAAAAACCTGATCGGTGCATCTCTTGAAACCAACAAATATTTTGATTGGCCACATCGAAGTGCAAAATGCACATGCTCAAGGTATGTTTTCTCTTAAAATATGTTTAAACTCAATACAGTAACTTCTGAAGAGTTACAGGGTGACGGGTGGAGATTCCCCCTGTTATAATAGTAGGGGAAACACTGGAGTTGATAAGCGTGTCTTCTTGTCTGATCAATACACAACTGTGAGGTGCGTGAATGGACAAAGCGGCCAGCTGCTGATCACTCACTCAACAGCTCGACCTGCACGAATAGACGGTGCGCACGCAGCACGCAAACATTATTTTTGGGGAGCACCGAAGACCCATTTTGACCAACGAAAAAACCTGTGTGCGCCCCTAAATGTTCTGCTTGCGCCCCTAAAATTTTAAGTTAGGGGCCACTGTGCTCCTAGTAAAAAAAGTTAGTCTGGAGCCCTGTGACAGTATATTTACATTGGTGGCTCCAAATGTGTGGCCTCCAAAGTGGTATGAGAACATCAACAGGGTCATTATGGAGCATCGCCACCTCCTTAATTACAAGTAATGTATATCCCAATCTCCCCAAACTCTCCTGGAACACAGATAATCATTATCAAAAATAATACACTGTATTTGCTGGCAGACTTGTAAAGTGAGCCGTCAAACAAACCCCATTATGACCTGGTGATATGAGATACAGTCACGAGATGAAAAGAATGTATACGTCCCACTAACACTGGGAACTGCAATCCTAAATATCTGGATGGGTGGTATGCAGAAGACAAATCCACAGAAATTAAAAAAGGTCCACTGTTTGAGATCGTGAGCATTTCTATTAAATAATCTTATCCCACTCTGTTTGTCCGCATCTTAAATATAATGCACCATGGTATTCCAGTTTTTCCATTTAAACTAAACAATATCCACACCGATTAAAATATTCAAAACCAAGACTCATGATGTTTAACTGAGTTTCAAGGAGAAATATCCAGATGTTTGGGATAGATTAAACTGATGTTCTATATAATGTAATATGCCCATGCAACAACAAAAAAAATCATTTTTCGAGAAATTATCTTCTATTTATAATCAAATTAAACATTCATAAATTCACAGACCAGAAATAATGAGTCCTTCTTTTAGAGCAGCAGTGCTGCGAGTCCAATCAGATTGAGGATAAAGAGGCTTGAGATACGATCTCTTCTTGCACCTGAGGGCCTCTGATCGCTCTGCAGTTGGGCAACTGAAGTGGGAGCAGAGGGCCGAGCCCGAGTTCACTGGAGGCCATTGGGGTCCAGCCCAAAGGGCAGCCACAGAAGTCTCCCTTTAATACCTGCAAAAGGTGGCGTGTCTCTCTTTTTTTAGAAAAGCAAACTGATCAGGAAAATAAATAAAATATTTGCCGGGCTAAATGATGGGCGAGCTGGGGGACACACGCAGCAGCCGGAGCAATGAGAACAGTTGGCGACTGTGGAGCCTCTTCGAACAGGCCCAAAGGCTGCATTGTGCCAGAGGCTGTCAGGAGGAGGGTGTGTGGCGCTGGGATATGCAGGAATGTTATTTATGTTCACAAACACCACCAAACGCCCCCATACTAACACACACGTGAGGGCGCCTGCACACACATACAGAAGATCCAGATGCTAATATGTTGTACACACCGACTGGTTTGATGTGCTCTCATCCGGCGGGCCAATGGGAGTGCTCCAGCTCAGCCTCTCCTAACCTGTGGCAAGATAAACCTCAGAGCTCTCAGCCTTGATGTGCTGCCACATACTTAGTTCATAAAGACGTCAACACGCTAAGGGGAGAGATCTGTTCAAACGTTCACGAGAGCTCTGGTTGATGCTTTGTTGTGAGAGAGAAAAAATAAATAATGAGCCACAGATGTTTGCGTAATCAGAATTTTCAAAAGAGTCGCAATATGTTTTACAGCTGGGCGAGACTCTGCGTGTGTGGTAAGGCGGTGTCTATATGCTCATGTCTAGACAGGAGCGTGCACTTTCGTGGAGGATCACATCAGCTCCGATTCAGGAAACAATAGAGAACCCCTTTGCTCGGCAGCAGACGATGACAAGGCCCGTGGACTTCCCACCACTTCTGAGAAGTGGAAGCTGTGCGTCATCACCCCGGCATTTGGAGCTGGTCTGATGTCAGCAACAGTGGAAGTCGACTGGTTCTCAGGTTCATGGAAGGAGACGCCGACAGCTTCCGAAGTGAGCTCCACGTGTCAAACGTCACTCTCTTGCACACGTGAAGTTAAAAAGTCCAGTCAAGCTCAACCATGGACGAGTTTATTATTCGTACCAGATGTCGCCGCCGCTATCTGATTGTCACTGACCCCCCACCAAGTGTCCTGAAGTTGACCCCGAGCAAGCCGTTGATGGACGGATCAAGAAAGACAATTTCCTTCCAGAGTTATCATTGTTGCGGTCACATATTTTAATAAAATACCTGCATGTTGAATGAAGTGTTTGTCAAGATCAAATTCTACTCTTTTCATCGGTCAGAAGTCCAAGATAGTCAGCGGAAAAGGAGATTGGGAGTCATTCGGGTTGTCACAGATCTAGGGGGTTTCCAACTCTTTAAAAAAGGAGCTCTGAATACAAATATGGGGTGTCTTCTTACATTTGAGAAACTACAAAATACAAACTATTCTGATGGCAAATATTCTCCAGGCACATCAAACTCACTGGTTCCTCAGAAACAAATATAGCATAAAGTCTGAATCAGCAAATTACACTTTCTTCCCAGCTCTCCTGTTTTATCCGTATCTTGTTCCCACGCCTAGTGCTCAACATAGTTGCAGCCAAGAGATGTCATGGAAATTTGTATGATTGTAGAGTGAATGATTTCTAAAGCGTAGAGATTGCGGAATAGTTTTAGTTTAAGAGTGCTGCGATAATATAAAAGCTCACCGAGTCTATAATCTGACTGCACTTCAAAGTAAATCCTGATTATTGCACTCTCGTTACAAGCGTGTTGAAACCAATGTGGAAAGAGAAAGAAAGAAAAAGTTGGAGCTGTCAAAACAGAAAGAGAAATTGCCAAATGTGTTGCCCAAAAATAACACTGCTCACAGAGGATCTATAACAACTGAAGCATGGCTGAAGCAAGTGCACAGACATCTGTAGAGTCAACCTGCTGGGCCTCGATCTACTTACAACTAAAACTAATAAACAACACGGTAGTCTTTGGCAGGTGCATGTCGTGCACGTTGCATCTCACTGAAAACTGAAATAAGCTTTCGCTTGTATATTATTTAGAAGGAGTCTGACTGATATGATCAGCACGCCACTATTATTTGACAGAATTGAAAAATGTAATTCTAGTTAGAATGAAAGGTCAAACTAATTTTAACTTTTAGCCTCCGCTTTGAAATTAAACAGTAGCCTATCGTTCAACTGTAAAAGAACCAACCTGTTGAATAGTAGCCAAATAAATCTATTCTCCTAAAGTTGTTCTTCATTGTTATTGGACCAAGCACTTTAAAAATATATATATATATATATATAATGTTTATATAAAATATTTTATGGATATTGTTCAACTGTAGTAGAGTTGTAAATAACAAATACCAGGCCTGTGGCTGTGTGCCCTGTACTATGTGTGTGGTTATATTTGAGGAGTGAGGTACTGGCACATCTAGAAATACTAGTGCCGACACTACTGAATCCACAGGAGCAACCGGTGTTGGCTGCACGTGTGCAGCAGACCTCCCGAGAGCCCTCTGCCTCATCAGCAACAGCTGAGGAAGACTGACGCAAGAAAAGTGGCGCAAAGCAGCGAGGTTGAGAATTCCCCGCGGAGTGGTCAGCAGTAGTGCTCCGTGGAGTGTGCTAGTCTGTGACCCCCCCGGCCCCCCCTCCTCCCCACTTACCTTCTGATATGCCAGCTGAAGGTAGTTGTAGGGGATCCTCCGTTGGAAGTCCTGCACGACATCCTCGCTGACTTTATGCACGGACTGAGTGCCAATGTTCTCCTCGATGCATGTGTTCATACACGCCGCTCTCCGGAGCACCACGTCGGCGAAGCGCAGGTCCGAGAAGGTTCCATCAAAGGGATGCTGGTACTGGCACCTCAGCCGGCACCGGACTTTAGTGTGCCGGACTTCTTTGTAGCTGCCGAGCGCTCCCTCCATGAAGCGCACCACATTCGTATAGTCGCCTATGTAAAACGCCTGCACCGCACTGTCGTACAAAAGGTCGTATGGCTCCAGGGAGGCTGCTGGAGATAACAACGCGACCGTGAGGAGGACTGCGAAGAGGATAGCGGCCGGTGAGAAGGTTCCATCCATCCTCTGCTTCGGTTCAGACGGCGAGGAGCGACAGGAGCGGACTGCGACCACGATCAGCTCGGACTCGTCTTGGAGTCCATTTAAAAAAGCTCCTCGCGGAGATACGCAGGACGGCACCGGTCCAGGGTCTGAAATAAAGTTGCGTTAGTCGGGGACACACATTTTGTTATGACACCTCGTTGGCTCCGCTGACTCCGCCCCTCCAAGACGCGAATGGCCGGAGCACAATCACCGCTTTCCTGGAGCAGCCGAGCGGGGGACCCACAAGGGTCCTTCGGGGAGTCGCGTGGGTCGCCTCAAACACGAACACGAAATACTTTTGGTAAAACGTCATTTACCGCATCGTTTTATAAAAATAAAAAAAAGTTTAAGTGGTTGTTTCGCAAGACACGTTTTAAGTCTCAACTTTCCGCTGGAGATAATGAGGAACTTAAACGAAAAAAAGTATTCGATAATGTGACTTTAAGAATGCCTGTAAAAGAAACTGCACCAAATACTTAAAACAGAGGTTGCTTTAATAGACCAGGAAGCATTACATACAATTACATATTCTACTATTTAAGAGCGATTTCGATTGAGATATTAATTAGGAATATAGCTCTATATTTAAAACTTCTTCCCCAAGAAAATTAAGACGTCAACTTTGTAATTAGTCGTATGTCCATTTATTAGGACGACTAATATTTGCTTACTTGATGGAAAATATCTCTTGTTTATTAATATTAATTATTCTCCCAGTTAAATCAACCAATGAATACCCTGATATTAGTAAGTTGTTATGCAAACAACCCCTCACAAAAATCGTGAGATATGCATGTACAAATACTTGCTACTTTGTGTTCTGGGAGTTTCTCTTTACTTTGGGGGGTTCAGTGTGAGTCAAGACAGTCAGACACAATCCACTTAAAGGAGGCTGTCTCCCTCTGGAGGCTCTTCCAGCTCATAGCAGTTTAAAAACCGGACCGTTTAAAAACCCTTTCAACTCTTCATTGAGGAAATCCAGACACACGTGAATCTTTAAACGACACATGTTGATCCAAATCTCTTTGAAGACACCACAGAGGCGACAAGTATGTAGTAAAGCAGGTTACATCTTCAACGTTTTTTAAGGTCAGTATTTTATCATAAGGATGAAAACATTCATATGCAGCCATTCAAGTTTATTTTTAGATCGTTTGTATTTCGATAACAGCAATGTGTGAATGTGTTATCTATTTAGATTCCTGTACCTTTCATCGCACATTGGCTAAAGATAAATAAGTTATAATTTTAGGATCGTGACAACCGGGTAGAAGAAGGAACAGACTCATGGAACAGAATCCTGGAACAGAATCATGGAACAGAATCACGGAACAGGCTCATGGAACAGAATCATGGAACAGAATCACGGAACAGGCTCATGGAACAGAATCATGGAACAGAATCATGGAACAGGCTCAAAGCTCAGCAGAGCAAACGAGTAAAAAAAAAGGAAGTTGGTTCATGACGGGCTTTAACCATATTATATATAATGACAATGTAAAGTTGTTATTACTATTATTAGGGCCCGATCACTGAATTATTCAGAGGACCTTTTTTCTTAAAATGTTTGTTATTATTATTTAGATTTGTGGTCAGAACTATTGAAAGACCGGAGTTATAAAAGCTTTGAGGTGTTATCAAACAACGTGGATGTGGTGTGGCGACCAAAAAAAGCGATATCATGATATTTATATTGTATATTTATGGATCATATTATACTGAATATTATGATATATATATATATATATAAATATTAATATTATGTTGCTGTAATGAAGTCATGACAGGGAACATAGATCCACATGGTTTTTTTCACTATGCTAAAACATGACAAGATTTAAAGCAAATAATGATGAATACCAGCATGTTTCATTAGGTACTTTGCATAGCTGCATGGCTTCAAGACGCCCATCATACAGCTTTCTATTTTCTACCATTTTACTTTCACTTCTTCTCTAAAGATTCAGGAAGAATCTGGGCAGCAGTTTGCCACGTCCCATGAGAGACTCCTAATGAGTTTACATCCGTGGAGGACACTACAACGTCTCCTGTTATTTGTTGTGTTTCTACGAAAACATGAGGCTGTTTGGTCCTGTCTAGGAGGACTTTCCTGTCCTTTCAATCATTCTGCAGTTAATATTGATGTGCCTATTTGTCCAATAAATAAAAAACAAATGTAATTCAAAGGGCCACTGATGCACCATGTGTTTGTAATTTAATCAGACGTGTTTCTCTTTTTCTTTTGTTATTTATTAAACAAAACCAGCCAAATCAACAAACGGATGAACAAAGGAGCTCCTATCGCCGCCTCTCCCTGCTCTGTGAAAAAAGCACAAGCCCACCCTGGTGCATGCTGGTCCTGTGCCTGTCTACTCTGACAACAAAATGAAACAATACTACTCAATACTAACATCAAATAAATAGCTCCAACAACTATCTTTAGAGAAATTAATTTCAATTAAGTAATTCTGTCAAACAAGGAGTTTCCTTCAAGATTACAGAATGCTCCTATACTGTGGTAATATATGTTATAGGAACCTATGAGACACATGTTATCTCTATATTCTATTGTATCTATTAACACTGCATAGACTGCATGAGTGCTTTTGAATTCGGCCCCCAAGACCCTATTATTTAGTCAAGCAGAACTGAAGGCAATGATAAATCATAAACAAATTAAAAGCATCTGTGAGATATGACAACATATATAACTGTGGGGGGTCTGCAGGGACCCCAGTTGGTAGAAGGAGGGTCAAAGGTCATGTTTTCTCTTGTGTATTCTCCCGTCTTTAATATCCGTCGTAACGCAATGTGAACCCAATTTGAGTTAAAGCTCGTACACCGACTCTCAGCTCGTTTTCAGACAGAACTTCTTACACCCCTCCAATCAATTCTGTTCTCTGAGTTCCTCGCAGCAGCAGCTGTAATAACAGATGACCATAAACACAATATTTACAGGGTAAAACGATAGCAGATACGGGAGGAAGGAAACTGTTTCACTGTCAGGAAAGCTCTCATTACTGGAGGACTCTTTTTAAGGCAACAGGATCCACTTTTTCACAGTAAACAGCAACGTCTCACTGGATAATACAATGTTGATGAACTGAATCAAATTTGATCAACAAAGTACATTTCACTAAGAACATTACTCATTCCGCTCTTTAATTCTGAGGTACTTGTACTTTTGCATTTATTACTACTTTATATATGTATATTGCTTTATTTTTATACCACTATATCACAGAAGATAATTATACTTTTCACTTGATGATATTTAAATGATGTTGGATTACATGTTATATATTATCTTGGAATGGCCATTCTGCATTGTGAGGTGACTACTTTTTCTTTTTGCACTTTAAGTATATTATCATGCAAATACTTGTGAAGTTTTATGTTTATGAGTATTTCTTACACTACTGATGCTCACCTGTGTCAGTAAATCTTCCGCACTGAGAGAAAACACCATTCATGTGATTATATTACCTGAGCGGCTCTGGCTAAGAGGAAGTGTCGGTAGTTCTCTAATCAGAAGATTGGTGGTTCGATTCCCGACTCCTTGGGGAAACTACTGAGAGGCTAAACAAATGAATTTACCATTTAAAGAAAGGGACTAATTGATTTCTTTCGACTGTACTATTGGAGTCTGAATTTGAGTATAACGAGTAATTTAAGTAAGTGGATAACATCAATCCAGTGTCACATGAAAAGTAAATATCAAATAATTTGCCTAAAACCTTTACCTGTCTTAAGAACAAAAACAAATCGATTAAAACACAATACTTAAAATAGGGAATAACTAAATTGAAATGAGTTTCATTTTTGAAAACATATTTTGTACGGTGTATGTTAAAATGTACCTCCACACTGTGTGCAATCAAATAGAACGTAACGTAGGCCAGAGGGAAGACCACAGAAATATTTTATTTTTATTTCAAAACATCTTTTAAATGGCAACAGCAACAAAATTACATGAAAACACGACAAGACAATATAAAAACTAACAAACAACATTGCACAAACAAATCTCCATTAACACCAGCGTGGAACTGAAGAGGAATGAATTGTACACAATGTACACCATAAAATAAATATTTCCATCAAGTGTCGAATCTTTGGGTCTATGCTGCAAACTATTGAAAGTGTTCTTCATCAGGAATTGTGATGAGGAAATTTTTGAAGTCATAATTTCATAAACAGGCTGACGAAGTTTAAGAATATATATATATATATATATATATATATATATATATATATATATATATATATGAATACCTGGAAGAATTAGTGCTGCAGGGATGACATGTTTTTTTTGGTTCCCTCAACACAAAGCCAATGGGATGTGTCTGGGTTTTAGGACTCATTTCCGCAGCATATTGCTAACTTTATATAATATTTGAATTTTTTAAATAAATTACAAATGGAATCCTTACATTTATTTCTCTCAATGGAAAATAAAAACTGCTGACAGCAGCGTAAATTACTGCAGTGACTGACAGCACCGAAGTAATAACCACACATAAGTGTGATATGTGGTTATCAGCTTGATCTTGTGTGTATTCCTGATCCTGATTTCTGACTTGATGTTCAGCAGGCGGTATTTATAATCCTTCAGTGGGATTTTTCCTCATCGTAGAAACACAACCTGCTCCTGTTGGTAAATTGATCACTGGTTGTATCAAAGCCTCTCCTCTGCTCTCCTCCTCTAGACGTAGTTGGACTTTGGGTGGCTGGTGGAGAGGAAGTGGTTGGAGCTCTTGGACTGGGACTGAGAGCATCTTCGACAGCCCAGGAAAGCACCGCCAGCCATAGTGAGGAGGCCGCCAGCCCAGCTGACGAACACGGCATTACCGAACTCAAAGCTGCAGAGAAAAACACACACAATTATGTACAGAACCAACGCTGTGTGTGTGTGTGTGTGTGTGTGTGTGTGTTTATACCTCTGCAGGCGATGGGCTTGATTGAAGATCTGAACAATCATTTTGACGTACCAGGATGTTATGATGAGGGTTAATAAACCTGAACAAAGAAAACATATATTGTTCATGACAAGTTTTAAGTGCGGCTAATCTTTTTTTTAAACTGTTTTTACAAATTACATATTTACAGGTGTAAAATAGATGTAGAAGGTTATTCATTACCAATGCTCAATATGATCCACTATTTTCCTTTTACTTATATAATTTCAAGAGGTTTGAATTATGAAAAGATTAAGGCAATATCTTTAGATAGGAGCTGATGATATATTTTTTTGTCTTATCTTTCGTGTGTTATTTGCCTGTAACTCTGTTATTGCTGCCTATTTTGGCCAAGAGAAAACTTCGATTTTAAATCTTAGTAAGGCCTTTCTAGTTAAATAAAGGTACAAATGAACACACCTGCAACCATGAACATGATTCCTCCGACCATAGCTGTTGTGGATTTGCTCTCATCTTTGCCGTCCATGAAGCGAGTGCACTTCATTCCCACTGTGGACACCAGCAGCGCCACAGCGGAGAGGAAGACGCTGAGCAGCATCACGCCTCTGGTAGCCTGCACCTCAGCTAGAGGAGCAGCCATGGGAATGTTACATTTAAACAGTATAAACTTCTCATTGATATACTCATATTGTTTTTCTTCTGTACATTCTATTTATATTCTAAATGTATTACAATTGTGTTATTTTGTGTGGTTTGGGCTCTATGCTTGACCTTTACACTTTTTCAAGAGCACACAATTAAATAAAAGCTGAAATAGAGAGAACAATTTTCCAAAACACCCTAAGGAATTGCCACAATATCAGACATGGGGTCAGACGAGGTCAATCCAAAGATCTAAAAAAGATGCATTTCTGTCTTATTATATAAACTTATTAAAGGGGAAGGTATCTCAGCAAGCAGCGTCTGTTTTTTAGAGCCGATACAGACGCGATAACAACGTACTTGGCAGCTTCAGGAGGTACTGGTGGAATTCACAGGTTGTCCTCTCGTTGCCACTGCAGCTCATCCACAAGCCCTCGTAGATGCGGTGCGTCTTGCCCTGGTACTGCTTCTTCCATTCGACCATCAGAGTAGCGGCGACGGTGACCGCGAGACCGACCAGTGAGAGGAAGAAGCCGAGGAGCTGCAGTCCCGAGCTGGCCATCGCATCCAGATAACAGCAGAGCGGGAAGAGTTGGGGAAATTAGCTTTAAACGTCCGATAACTTGGTTGTAAACTTAATTAACAGAGAGAGAACAAATATGGAAGTGATTTGAGGTCCTTAATAAAGGAAACAGTGTGGTTTCCCTCTCGGTGGCTCCTCGCAGCTTTCAGACCGTTATACGCGCGCTTCTCTGCAACCTCTATTTAAAGTCCCAAGGCGCGTGACGCGTGTGAGGTCTCTACTCCACCTGCAGTGGGTGATGGGAAAAGTTGTTGTTGATGTTATGTCTTATCAGACCAGTTAATGACGGTAAGTACTGACTATTTTAAAGAAGAAGTACAATTTCTGGTCGGAAAAATGATTTAGCTCTTTTCACTTCATTAGTATATTTCACACAATGAGACAACAGAGGACTCCAGGTCACACATGTGTCAAACATGACGCGGTTGAGTCCATGACCTACTTCCATTGTGGTCACTGATGTAAATATAGCATTGATATTCCATATAAAATACATGCAAAAAATACGAAATGTAAAATCAGCATTCAAATCCCTCCAAATTAGAACTTAAAGAATCTAAAAAATATATATGAACTAAAGTAATGAACTGATACTATATCAATAAGCCATGAATCAGCTTCAGATGTATACAGTTTACTGCAGCTTAGAAGCAACATGTTAATCCTCACAATTGTATTGCAGCTGAAGAAACAATATGTTCCACACAATGCGCTTGTTTTCTCGCATAGTTTAGTGATGGTTAGCATAACAAGGTGTCCATTGGCTTCCTTTTTCTATGGCGGGTATCCTAAGTTATCTGTTGGTGACCACGAGGAGTAAACTTCGATTGAAGTTATTTCCGTGCCTTCAAGTAAACAGTATGTTTTGTCAAATAAATTACTTCAGCTTCATGCAACACGAGTTTAATTTACATGTCGGTAACAAGAACATAAAACTGACATCTGATAAAAACATCAGAATGAAAACATTATCCGTCACCCAAACAAGTGAGGGTTAATTGCTCAGCAAATTACAGTACCGAGCTTCAGTTTACGTCTTCATTTTAACCAGATTAACAAATGAGTTGACCATATATGGTTAAGGGGATGCCAGTTTGTAAACACGCTGTATTTGTCTGTTAGATTGGATCGGTTTCCACCCTTTCCTGATAAAAAGCCCAAATCAAAACATTGCTTAGAGCAATTAAAGTCACAACTCCCTTCTGAATTTGCTTACAACCAGTCATAATGCAGCCCTCCCTTGAAAGCAATAGTTTTTTTCTTCTTTTTTCACAGCCATTGTTTAATTCAGGTCAGCCCAGTTCAAACTTTATTCCCGACGAATTCCTGCTACATGTTTGCAGACTGCATTTCACGATCGTGACAATATCAGGAAAAGTGGACTAATTTCCCTTCGATATCCATCCATCAACAGTTAAAATTGCTATAATGCACCATAATCATAGTTATTAAACCACTTGGCCTCCGTCTGATTATAAATAGACCTCCTTTTATATTATGCTGTGCGCAGAGGATTATAGATAAACGAAAAGAATGTCAACCCTCTTCCCCCATGTGCTCCAACTGTAAATAGGCTGTACCCTTTCCTGCGTGTGTCATCAGTGACTCATCACCAGAGGATTTTGTGAAAATAGTAGAATGATATGAAGGATTTGTGATTTGAATATGTGATGAACACGTGGAGCAGGTGTGTGGTGGTGTGTGCTGTGGTGTTCATTCAACTTGAGAGACGAATGTATCCCCACTTTAAATGAAGGGGGTGAAAACATTGAAAGCCATTTCTTTATTGTACGAAACATAACACCAGAGACACGCAATACTGAAACAGCCTGATGTAACAAGTTCATAGCGTTCTAATTGTTCACTTTGTGTCCCGCCATAATATAACTGCTTTTATGTCTTCGCAAAAAAGTTCTACAAGTTTGAAGGCAGCAACTCACACTTTCTCATAAAATTGCCTATTTTATGAAGCCATTGAGTGCCTGCTGACCCCTCTCACACTGCTGTTACTCGGCCCCGGCCTGTAGGGGGCGCTAGTGATAACACATCGTATACCAGCTCACATTGGGCAAAAGGTTACGCCTAGACAGGCTGTTGATCTGTCACAGGCCACAAACACTCACACCTACGGGCATTTAGAGTTGCCAGTTCACCAAACTTGTTTGGCCGGTGGGTGGAAACTCACTTTGGCTCAAGAGGAACACACATAACTCAGTTAGGTGCACTAGATTTACTCAAATGACCTTCTGGTTATGCAATGCTCCTGACTGAATATCCTCTTCTTACATTCTGTATGCATGAAATTATGCCATTCACCCCACTGAATCACGTCATTTGTATTCACTGAAATGCGCTGATGTCCCCACCAATGTGTTATCTAATATCTTGAATGTGGTCAATAGTGTGAACTGACCTGTTATTGTGGGTTTTCTGCCGGCACTTTCTCCATTACAAATCTTCTTCATTTACACAACTTTGTTAATAGTTTAAGTAAAAAGTCATAGTGAACAAGTCCAGTTCATAACCTGCTGTGGGATAAATAAAAACATCATCCAAACAACTGCAAACATCCATTTGATGCTATAATAATGTATGAACAAGCCTTGTGACGGACGCTGTTGTGAATAATCCTGACCCATCATGTTGTGGGCATTATATGTTTGGCAATTCACAGCCAAAGTTAAAGTAAGCCTTCACACTTTTCTTCTCGCTGCCAAAAGGTTTTCCAAAAACCTCCAAACAGAAATCAAATGAATCAAAAGGGGAAAGAGGTCACAGTCTGTAACATTGATATGACACTTTTTATGGTGAGATTCAAAAACAAGGGAGGGGTCACTGTGACACACACACACACACACACACGTACACACACGTACACACACGTACACACAGACAGACAGACAGACGCACGCACGCACGCACACACGCACACACACACACACACACACACACACACACACAAACAGAAACATAGTTCCTTTAAAAACCGGAGCAGGTTGTGTTTCTACGATGAGTAAAAATCCCACTGAAGGCACACACACACACACACGCACACACCACACACACTTCTTGTGTAGAGTCAGAACCTATCCCTCTGAGATGAAGACAAATGGCAACAAATCCATGTGACAGTATTTACAAGTGTCACAACCCACTTCTGATAGTAATCTGAGTGTAAGAGTTTATGAAACACACCCGTAAAATGAAGCTACATTAAGGAAAATATACTTGAGAAACCGTGGACAGCGCTGAACCAATCATCAGGAAACAAGTCAATTGTATGATCTAAAAATGATGACGGGACTGAAATATCGCAACAACGATTGGATGGATTGTCATGTATTGGATGCATCCGTTCACAAAGGGATGAACCATATAACTCGATCATCCCCTCATGCTGCATCTATAGCTTCATCTTTCGGTCAGTATTTCGGATTCATTCAATACTTGGTTAGTAATTAAATACCTGCACTTTGTGTTTACCGCTCAGTAGCGTATGCTACCATGCGCGCTGAACTCAGATGGTGATTATGGTAAACGCATCATCTCGCTTATGAACATGTTGGCATGCTTTTATTAGCGTTTATTATTATTATTATGATTTTTATCTTTATTTACAGGGGACCATGTACGTTTAAAAGATAAATGTCACCATTCGATGCACTGTACCAGAGTGTAGCTTCAGCTAATTCATCATTCATCTGTAGTCCCCTGACAGACCGTACAACATAAAACATAGAACAATAACAAATAGTACAGGATCAATACACACAATGCAAAGTTACAGTACAGCATTTTAAATTTAAGAAGAACATCCTGTTTAAAAGTAAGTATTAAAAACCATTAAAAGTAAGTAATACACAACATTAAAAACAAGTAATAAAAACCATTAAAAGTAACTGATACACACTGTCAAAAGTAAGTAATAAAAACCATCAAAAGTAATACGAGCCATAATAATTTAGCTTCTAATAAGGTTGCATCTCAGTACAGGAGACTCTTGTTGCGCGCTCTACTCCCCAAACTGAGAAAGGACCATGCAAAGAGCTAAAATGACATTAGCATAAAAGCGGAAACTGACTCAATGTCACAGAGGGAAAATGATTCCTTAATGTATCACACCTACTAAAAAACCTTCCCTGAATTGTATTTAAAACAAAGAAAGAGGCAGTCATACCAGTCGTTATCAAAACCAGCAGGCTGAGATGGTTTCCTCTAACAAATACATGTGTTTATGTGCATATCAAATATGAAATGTCCAGAAGGTGTCCATGTGGTGCTTAAAAAAACACATTGAGGTTGTTTTTCTCAGGAAAATAAAGTCCTCTGAGATCAGCTGTAAACTCTTAATGTTTTTTTATTGTTTACTTTCAATAGGAGCAAGATTGCAGCAGATGTAAAACAAACATATTTTCGGCTTTATCTTTATGCACTGAGGGGACCAACCTGGTTTTCTCTCTTACGTTACTTATTCTATCATGTCCTGTCACATCTATCAGTGTGACAGGAAGTGCAGACCACACACCTGACACACACACACACACACACACATTATTTACAGAATGACATGGCCAAAACATAGAAAAACAATGCATTACATATCAATGACTTAGCACTTTTGAAGAGCTCAGTCAACACCAGTTCAACTGAAATACAGGTTTAATTTCTTGGAAAATTGCACATCACCACTTGTCTAATTTACAGTAAATAATATGGTGAAGGTATAAGTCCTTTAAACCCCGAAATGAGTCAGCATTTTTGCACTTCTGGTTCCCTCGTGTAAAAGTCAATTCGCTTTTTTATTATATTCTTGGTTATATTCCAGAAATAATCTCTGTGGTTAACAAAGTTTAAAAAAGGTTCAGGTTTTGTAAATCCCGTTCTTTTCTTAAACCTTTGAAGTGTCTTTGAACTAGTGCACCTTTACAGCCTTGTTGCGTACACACACACACTCATGCAACCGAGGTGTGGTGAGACTGTAGCCTAACGTGCTGATTGCATTCATGCTTCAAAAATCAATGAAATTGGTGTTAATTCTTGAACAAATATGTTGATGGACAAAATGTGTAAGTATCATCAATTTGTGTTTAAAATCCTTGATTTCTCTCAAGGCAGCCAGTGTGACGATGACTTTGAGGGTCGGCCTACAAAAATGTGTCATTCCTGCAGCGCTTTATGATGTTATCACTGTTTCACTGTTATAATTCATTTTCTCGCCATAGGGGACAAGGTTGGAGATCCAATCCTTCTTACTTTCTGACTTTTTGGGATATCTGTTGTCATTGCTTGGCATCCTGTAGGTGCTGCCCAATACTGACATTGGGGAGGAGTTACAGAGTAACCTCATTTCTGGGAATAGCAGCGAGAACATTCAGGTTAATTACACACACATATTTATAATGTTATGTTGCTAAGTAGAGAGGACACAATCGAAAGTAAAGTCATGTGCTGTTGTCTAATGTTTAAAAAATGTCCTAAAGCCAAAAGCTACCAATGCTAGATCATAAGTAAATCAACACCCCGATCAAAAGCTGATAAAGCAAAAACTCCATTTGTGAAGTCCATACACAGTTTCTCAGTTTGCACAGTGCTGGTGAAGATGCATCTACATATACTGGGAACTATGTGAGGAAGATGCCATCTAGTGGCCCCTGTGACCACGAGGGCCGCCAGGAGCAGAGTCACTGTACCAGTAAGCATACCGCTTTGATCGCAGTCATTTCTGTACATATACAATACTTCAAACAAATAGTATATGCATGTAGTATATGTGATATATTTACAATATGTCTCCTGCAATACGAAACTGACAAAGTCAAGTCATTACTGTTTAACCAAGTGATTCAAACAAGAAGTCTGAGAGGCTGTGACTCATTCTTACTTCAGAATGTATTATCTAAAACCACAAAGGACACATCTGTTTTCAGGTCCGTGCTTGTATGTTTACACGCTTTAATGTTCAAACAACTCTTTATTTTCGTCCGAAAATAACCTCTATTTATATATTATATAAACCTGCTTTATAATTTAAAAAGACACACTTTGCAGTATAGGATGTTAAAATACTGTAGCTGCCTTATCTCATCCTCACCTCTCAAACACAGGTGTAACTAACAAGGTTAATGGTGGCTGCGGTCCATGAGGTGTTTTAACGCGTAGCTCTGGTGCTCTAGAAACAGGACGGCGACATCACATTGCTGTGAGGACGGTCTGTAAGAGTGTGTCTGGTTTGTACAAATACAAACAAGGCAAGTGTTGTTATTGTGCTTTTTGATATTCTATCAGTAGTTTTTTATGTTATATTTACTGTGTGTTAACTGAACCAGCTGCAGTCAGCTCAACAGTCATCAACTGAAGTCGGCCCTGCCTCTGCCTGTCTTATTTGTCCACGTGTCATTGACAATCTGCATTGACTCTATTGTCTATTTTTATGCTTGTTGGTCAAAATTTTAGTCAATAAGTGAAGGGATTCATACAATTTAAAACCTGAAGAATATTTTAAAAAACAATGCACCAAAGGTTCCCAGTATCTTGTATCTTTGTTATTTAACGTCGGAAAAAAATGGTTTGAGTTGCATGAAAGGCTGAACACGTTTTCCAAAAGTCTATGCAACATATACAATGGAAGATGGTGCAAGCTTTCTTCTGCTCTCCTCAAATGGAAGCTGCGGGGCTCCTCTAGTGAACGGAAGATAAAAAAGAGACAACATGTATATCATAAACAATAGAGCCGGACTCCTTGGGGACCTCTAAGATCAGGGGAGCAATGACTTTGAACTTGAAAGAGATTTTTTTCCCCAGCACTTGTTCCCCTGAACAGGAGGGTCAGGGGCTGAGGTCCAACATGCCATTTCTTCGAATCCTTCCCAAAGTTAAGCATCTGTTAGTTTTTCATGCAGCATAAGTTGTGTCGAACCTGTGAAGTGCATCACAACTGCTCAGTGAGAACCCTGAAACATGGTAGCCTAAGCATTGTAAAGTAGTATACGAAAAGCACAGGTGTGATAATATTAGCAATCTTTTCAATTCAAGTGTTCCTGTAAGTCTTGAAAGTGAGCCAGTATGCACGGTACCAGGACCCTGAAACTGAAGCAGCTAAATCTAATTCAGCCATTATTGATTTTATTATTTAGACCTGTCAAAATGTCTTTTGTTAAAACAACCTATACCTGTGACTGAAAGCCAAACAGACTGCTGTCCCCAAGATGTCGATAAAACACCTTTTAATGTGATCGGAATTCGATACCCTGTAATTAAAAGTCAATGTAACATTTATATATTGGTGCTTTAACTTTAAAACAACAACAATATGTTCTTTTGTGTTTCTTATTTTTAATCGTTTAGGATCTTTCTATGGACTCTTCAGTTAAAGTGTACCAGCGGATCAATATCCTGCTAATACTGTGTCCATTCGTGCAAGCTAAAAGGAAGCACTGGATAATTACCTCTGGATTGGAGGGTGACTCCCTGCTCCGATGGGCCTTGGTGCTGCTCCAAACCAGTCCGGTGTCATTCCTGCATCAGGCACAGCAGAGCGCCTCAGGCCCAACGGCCTGCCTCATTTCTTACACCCCACGATGAGAATGTTTGCTTTCGTTCACATGCTCCATTATAAACTCTAAAATAAAGGCAGACTATAATCCAGGGCTGTGAGTGCCATTCTTAAAATAATTTGGTTATAAGACGGTGAATTTAGAAAATACGAATTCAAGAGATGAGCATTATGCATATGGTCACATATATAAGTGTCATATATACAGGGCTATACTTCATATCTTGTTAGACTTTGAGCCAAGCGTGTACAGTATGTGGGTAGATTTATTTATTTAGGAACAGTGTCTAGCTGAAGGCGTGGCACAACTGTGCAGATGCAATCCTGTCTGCGTAGGATTAATCCTCAGAGTATTAGTGTATAAAGTACTCAGATTAAAACCGGTAATGTGGCGTTTCAACAATTTATTCATTCATTTTATTTTATTCTAATTACATTTCATGTTTTAATCCATGACTGATTTATTGATTCCCTCTCCATAGACAGCTCTACGCTGTTCTCTGTTGAGGGTTGGATCATTTGAGTCTGACTAACTATTCTTTGACTCCCTCCACCGGTTTTTCCTGAAGGTGCGCCTCCGGGCTTCAAGAGACAGAGAGGGAGAAAAAACATGCAATGTGTTGAATTCTAACGACTGCATGGCGCTTTTTCCTTTACAGAAACAAATTAAAAGAGTGTCGAGGGAGCAAATGCTTTATATGTTCCTCTCTGTGTGGGATTTACATTTTGATAGACACTTAACCTGGATGGACAGAGACATCCAGTGAGAGTGATTGTCTCTCTCTCTCTCTCTCTCTCTCTCTCTCTCTCTCTCTCTCTCTCTCTCTCTCTCTCTCTCTCTCTCTCTAGTGGGTGTGTCTTCGTGTCTCGACATGGCATGCTGCAGTTGATAGACAGCTGCACTCAGCTTTTTACCTGCCAGGTGAGACACGGAACATGCATTCAGTCCTCAGAGTCCATTTCCCTGGCTCGGTACACATCCGCAGCGGCGGTTGTTCATCCCTCTCGTGCCACTTGACTGATCGGAGGACAGGTGAGTTAACTTACCTGTGAATAGATACTGTTCTGTTTTGCAGTTCTGTAACAAGCTGTTCGTGAGGATGCACACCTTGTTTTTTATTCAGCGCAAACACCTGTTGCGTCTGCTGAATGATACTGAGAGACACTGCGAGTCACATTAATAAACTGACATATCAAACGACTTTCAGCTCATGAATCAATATTTGCCTGCAATTGTGAGCTCCGGGATCATTGTGTGTATTTAGTAATGCGTGGAGGCCTCCTAAGTTACGCAGAACTATACAGGCCTCTGTTGTTGACACACAAAACAATAACTTTTCTTTTCTCTTCACAGGATTCTTTTATTTGTCTTTTTTTGTGTTTGCAGCATTTCTGTTACCCGCACTGCTGGAAACTTTGCCTTGGAATTTCTGTACTAAAAAAAAGTTCAGTCATTGTTTCTGGTCGTGTGTGTAATGTGCATTCAAGACCAAATAGCCGCCTGCCACATGGAGGTTTGGATGGATTTGTTTAAGAGCGACTGCAGTTCAACATATGCATCATCATTGTAGCAT
Organism: Pseudoliparis swirei; assembly: GCF_029220125.1. Taxonomy (NCBI): domain Eukaryota; kingdom Metazoa; phylum Chordata; class Actinopteri; order Perciformes; family Liparidae; genus Pseudoliparis; species Pseudoliparis swirei. The sequence continues at coordinate 20,490,047 of NC_079392.1, read as the reverse complement.
AATATATGTGCATTGGTAAGAAGATACCATCCAAATGTTGGCTGACTGTCTAATCCTTTTTTGTAAAAGCATCAGAAATCTCATCTGAAGAGCATTTTATTTTATAATTCCCCAGATAGGCCACTAGGAGCGAAACATATCAACCTGTTTTATATGTTTAGACTCTTTAATCTCTGCAGCAGAAGCAGCCTCTCTTCTGGTTATGGAGGTGTAGTTTAGTTGTGACATATCCCACGAGGGCATGGCAGTGGTGTTACCACTTGCAGAGGAGGCATCAGTAGGTCAGGTATGTTGGGGAACCAGATCCACTCACCGTTCTCAGGTGAAGGGTGTAACTCGGTACTTTCCTTTGGAGTGGCATGATGTATTAAAACGCTGGCAATAAAAGACTACCTGGCACTGTGAACAAGGACATTATTGCACAATAAATGCACTGAGCACATTATTGAATAAAACAAATCTAAAAGGACAAATGTTAAATGAGCATATTGTTCCAGTGAATTTGTTCCTTCCGAAATAAAGATGAGAAACAAATGCTTGTACAACAATCACAACTGAGCTTTATAGTTGATATCTGTATGTGCAAACAGCAGACTGTCTCCACATAGCTCAGTTGCACACTTTTTATTTACCTGCTGCGTGCTAAAGCTTTCAGCAGGTCAGAGACGAAGGAGTATGAAGACAGACACTTCGTCTTCCTGGTTGCTGTGGGCCGTTTGTGTTTCTTGGGAACCGAACAACTGGACTCGAGTATACAACGTGTCACCTTTGTGCGAAGGTCACAATCCGGAAATAAGTGTGAAGAAATGACTTTCTTGGTCTCATTTGAGGCCTGATCCTCTGTTTTACTGGTGAGCTCAGTGAGCAGCGTCTTTTCTGGGACCGAATAAAAGTCATATTCATAAAGAGTGGAAATGCCAATAGTTTATTACATTGAGATGCTATAAGTAAGAGCCACTTGTTATTCATTAATTTTACTTAAAAAGTTCTGATACAGCAAGTTAACACAATGTGTTGATTCATAATTGGCAGATTGCATACAAGCCCTGGATTAAAGAACATTTAAAACGTAGCACTCATGTTTGATGTAGACGGCACTCTATTCCAAAGTAATGTTGGATTTGAACTTCCACAAATACAAAGACACGTCCCGATCAGATGGATGTTTTCACTTGTCAACATGTCCACATGGTGGTGCCCTCACCAAAGAATAACTCCCCACCTTGGTGGGTGTGGTAGCTCTTCTACGTCCACAATAACCTTGTCCCATTTTCAAATCCCTGAAAAAAAATTAACTGACGGCACAAATGTCATTTCGTCAACAGCAATAAGAAAAAAAAAGAAAAAAACGCCATGTTTGTCCTCGGCAATGCAAACGTCTCTGAACGGGGAGGGACTCAATTTGGAAACGGTTACAATTTCAGCAACATTTATTATAACGTGAGAACCTGGAAACAGCACTAAATGTTCAAAGACTGAATCACTTTGTCACGAAAACCTCTGTTAACTCACAGGCTGCACTGTGCTCTTCATCGACCTCATCCTTATTATTCAATATGAACAGAAAATAATGGATCCCGGAGTAGTAAAAACACAAAAAATAGGTCCCTTTGATAAGTAAGTAAGTTATATTTATATATTGAGCAGATCTGGTGACTGATTTCCCTCCATCCAGATGTAATTCTATTGTGAGAATGTTTGTCTTTACTGCAGGCAGGAAGTAATGTCTGCCTTTGAGCTCAAAACAAAGAGAAGACTAAAAGTGAGCGAGGGGGAATGGAAATTAAGGGAACAATCTTGAGGAAAGACAAACTAAATGTTGTATAAAAATAAAATATAAAGATCCCTTTTCAAAACAAAGATGAGTAGAGGGAAACAAGATACTGGGGAACATAACATGGAAGCACAAGTAAAAAAAATAAAAAAGGATATTTACATTTAAATAAAACAAGAGCAAATATTCAAGTGCACGTCTGTGCTGTAAGCACAAGCAGGAATTCAGGTTGAACAGACAAGCAATGTACATGCATTTCATTTTGGTACTGGTTCTTTTATGGGCCAGTTACGGTGAGTCGATATGAAATAGTGGCAGAAAGATATATTGAACAGTAATACATGAGCCAACAGTTTGTTCATTTACAAAAAGAAAGGGCTCGAGCCCTACCAGACAAACGGATCATTTGACAGAGCTGAAATGCATGTACACAGTTGTACACTCTCAGTAAGCATGCACATAAACAGTGAGTCATACACTGAACACCATCCGGCCACAGTTCTAAGGGTGATGGGGTCACAGTTCCCCGCCCAAGAAGAAGACAGCCAACTAGATGTCCATCGATGATCACGAAGCTCCGCCTCCTCCGCACTGGTAAAACACGTCAAAGCCAAAACTACCAGCATCTTTATAAAAGCTTATTTAGAATACGTCGTTTGAATACAGTTACAGAAGCGTCTTCCTGTTTGGCCCGTGAGGAGGGCCCGTGGAGCCTCGCTGAACCGCATCACGAGAACACAACTGCAGCACAAAGCAGCTGCCACGATGGGAGCAAAGACACTGGAGCAGCCGCGTTGGACCCGACAGGCACGTCCCGTGAGGAGTCATGAGGAATTTTGAGATTGCATGGCGATACCCAGCGGAGGCCTTGAGCCCTCGGGATGGCGTGGTCCACAGATGGGACGAACATCAGCACACGACGGCCATAAAAAGGTTCCTTCATGTCAGCAGCTCCGAATCAGGGCTGCCGTCTTGTTTGGCTCGTCTTGATGTCGAGTCAGTTAAAAGAAAATATATTAAATCACACTTTACAAATTTAAAAAAACGGTGAGTGTGATCCCAGCAGCCACAGCCTCCTTAACTCTGGGCCAACTTCAGGGGAAAGAAATCCCATTGCCAACTCAACAGATTGTCCCAAGGCGTTTGATCAAAAAAATGTGAATGGTTGAAAACAAAGAGATAAATGTATGAGAAAAACAAACATGAATGGACGAAGGTGGACTGACGGCATGTCGGTAGAGAGCCTGAGTCACCGCCTCGGATGGGCACCTGGAGGAGACGAGAGAGAGATCCATCAGCAACTTGACACATCACACTGCAAGCCAAGTTGGATTGTCGGCGTACAGTTTTTGCACTTTTGAGACATCGTGTCTGTCTTCTTTGAGATTTGGAAATTATTTCTGCTCGTCTCCGACGATGCCAACTGCTCATGTGGCACACGTTCACCACCTCCCTGGGCGCCGTGTCCTCGAGGTTAACGCACCCAGGCAGACACCAAACGTAAAGATGAACTGATGGTGGTCCTGTTCATTTCACCAACAGTTGATCGATTAGTCAAATGAAAGCATATTTTCTGGAAACGTTGATAATAATTTGGTTAATTCCCGTTCAAGTTCATATTAAAGCAAAAAAGCCAAACATTGATGCTTCTTCTTTGCCAGCTTGGGCAGTATCTGATCTGATATTTCACTAGATTACACATATTTTCTATACCAATTATTTTCAAATTTTTTTTTTTTTTTCATTCGTTTCTCTGTCACCTGTCACCCATCCCCCCGCCCCATGGCGACGTTGTTTTTTTTAATTTTGCCTTTAATCTTTTAGATATATATTATCATTGTCTTCTCTAACAGGCCCTCACCACACTCCTTCAAGGTGCTGTTATTAAACTCTCCCTGAAGAAGCTCACTCTGATCCAGAGGTATTGGACTACAGAACCGATCTCTCCTAACCTCCCTCTCTCAAGATCCTTGAGAAAGTGGTGTAAATCAGTTTGTGCGACTTTCTACAGGAAAAACCCACAGCAACCAGACGGCACTGGTGAAAAATTACATGAAAATTTAATGCAGGCAGCAGATAAAGGACTCTGTCCTCTCTTGTTAGACCTTTAGTGCTGCATCATTCGCACCATTGACCATGACATCCTGGAGCAGTCGATTGGCATTCAGGCACGGCACTAATTTGTTTAAATCCTATTTTTTATAACGATGACGCCTCGATAACCACCAACGTTAATCAATTTTTACCTTATACATGCTTCCTTTTTTGGGCATTATCAGGAAACACTCCATAAACTTTCATTGTTTATGCAGATGACAACAACTATATTTATCGAAAAAAAGGAGAGAGCACAAAACTGTAAAATTCAAGCCATGTCTTAAGACATAAAAACATGGACAAAAAGTAGTATTTTAATCGGCCCTGAGCACCTCAGAATGTGATTGTAGAGGCATTGCCCCTGGCATCCAACACCACTGTAAAGAATCTTGGCGTTATATTGATCGACTTGTCTCCTAACTCCCACCACGTAGCAAATCTCAAGGACTGCATTCTTTCATCTACGAAATATTTCAAAAATCAGGCACATCTAGAATGCTGCAGCTCGTGTCTCACTAAAAAAAGAAAAGAGATCACATGCTTTGGCCCACCCATCACTTCTACCACTAAGGACTACTTGTAGTTCCTATCTAGAGTCTTAAAAGAATGGGAGTCAGAGCCAGAGCCTTAGTTAAGCTTTTATCACCCTCCTTCAATTTCCAGCCGGTTCAGTCCACACAGACACAGTCACCTCGTTTAAGAAGAAGAGAAGACTTAAGACCTTCCTCTTTGTTAGTGTTATAGTTTTAGGGTTTGCTCCTGGTCCCCTGGTCAGCCCCTTTGATATGCTGCTATATAGCTGGGGGGGGGGGGTTTAGGGATGCCCTATCTCTCTCTCCTTTTTTCTCCTCCTGAATGAATTTTTCAATCTCTCATCACACGTTACTAACTCTCTCCCGGAAGTCCTTTTGACTTTTTCACGTCTGGGGTCGGGGGACCCTGACGGACACAAGATCATCTGCTGATGGAATGCCTGCTGGGTCGGAATTTTCTGCTGACCTACGCCCACTGTCCTGTGAGACTCCGCCCACTCTCCCTCCCCACCGCATCGTGGAGAGGTCCATCGTGGAATATGCCTACTATGAACTATTCACCCTAGAGAGGGATCCTCCTCCTCCTCTCTCTTTCTTTCTTTTTTTTTTTTTTTCCCTGAAGGGAGTTTTTTTTTTCCGATCTGGTTTTTGTTTGGGGGGGATGTGTCTATGTGTACAGATAAAAAACTCGAGAGACTAATTTGTGAAATTGGGCTATACAAATAAACTGAATTGAATTGAATTGAATATGACTGGAGGGAAGACTAAACCCTCAGCTGTCTGTCACACCACTGACCTCTGGTGGCGAGTGCTGTGCACTAAAATACATCAATACAGCGTAGATATGATGCTATTGAACATCAAACTCAGGATTTCTAAATTCCTTGGTATACCATAATAATACCACTAAAGCATATGTGATAGTCAATTTAATTTAGCTGAATTGATTTATTATAGGTAGGGGGTGCGAATAGTCCCAAGTGAAAAATTCTCAACCTATAAAATGGATTTAGCACCTCGTGGTGGCTCCGTCAACCAGTCAAGTTGCCTCTTTTATCCATATTATCTAAAATGACATCACTTTGTAGTGCAATTGCCATTAACAACATATTCACTCTTGAGTTATGGTAAAATATTTGTTGTGCGGGGGACCTCCGATCACCAAATCCAAATCAGTTCATCCTTTATTCAAAGTGGACGCTTGTGCTACATTTGAAGTAATTCCCTCCAGACCGCCCCGAGATACTGTGTTTAAAAGAATGGACCGGACGAGAGGTCACAGTGCCCTTGACCTCCATCATTTAGTTAGTTCATCCTAATACTATTCCCTGCTGAGATATCACATTCACTAGAACAGCGCAGAGGCATAACAAGTCTGATAAGAATAAATCCAAAATAATTTCAAAAGTAAGCACAGATGTCTGCCGTATGCAATTCATCGTGAGAATGCACTGATGGACACCAGTGTGGTCCTCAGGCCCAGAACCCGGTACCTTTGTAAGCAGCCTCAGGTCTGCGGGGGGGAGCAGGGTGGTCCGAGTAGCCGTAGCCAGAGTTCACGTTCTCATAGTCGTGTGCACGAGGCTGAGGAGGCCTGAGGCGGACGGAGAGAGACAAACAGCGGCAGGAAATGTTTGAAATAATGGAATAACTTCTTGACTCACGAGAAGTATTTATTCTGAAGGAGGACTGGACTTGTACCCGGCGGCCTTGTTGTGGTTCCTCTGCCTCTGGTGGTCATGCTCATCTCGTGTTCTGGGCCGGACGACTTCCTCAGAGTTCGGCTGCAAGCCAACAACACACACGATAATGGTTCCAGAGCCGCAGTGGAAACACGCTTTTATATAAAAGAAAGTCAGACGCTGCAAAAAAAGATTCGATCCCAAAGCACAGGTTTAGAAATAAGTATGGTTAAGGCAAATTACCCTGTAGTCTCCTTCTGGCCGCCTCCTCTCCATTGCCTTCTTCTCCATTGCCTTCCTCTCCATGGCATGCCTCTCCCTCTCCTTCTCCTTCTCCTTCTCCCGCTCTCTCTCGTTCTCCTGTTCTCTGTTCTTCCTGTACCCCTTCTTCTCTTGTTCCATCATCAGTCGGGCGATTTCCTGCCAAAGTGAGACATCAGAAACGTGGCATTTCTTCTTAGATAATCTGAGGCCAGAAAAAGTCTTGGTGTGCCTCCACTTAATAAACTCAGAGATGATTCAATTGGCTCCGTTCAGAAAAAAACAAAAGAGACGGCATGAGACCGCATTTAGAGTTCTAGATCGAGACCTCATAGCCACTCACCTCATCCTGCGCCACTTGGGCTGTACGGACGTGCATCTTGCTGGCCTGAAACCAGAGAACAATTAAAAAGTCAGATTTCCCTCCCAAGTGGAACACATTGTCCCAACGTTACATAACATAGGAAATGACAAAGATTGAGGCCTTTCAGCATGTATATTTAGGCTTCCAGTCTTTTGAAGAGTAGAATATATCACGTATATCCGGATATTAAAGCTGTTGTTTACCTATCATTTGAACAATCTAAACCTTGTACATTATTGAAAATTATTTGCTTTTTATGTCCTAAAACCTTCTTCTATGGATTTGATTAACCTGGTGTGAAGATCTGATGTTGAAGTAGTTAAATTGATTTATGAGCTCCTTTAATACTTTCTATATCTGACATGACTTCTCATTCTACCATCATCCAGAGGCTGGGTGCCTCAGGTTGGCTTTGACTTACAATATTCAGGTATTAATGTCTTTAAAAAAAAGACACAGGACAACACTTTGGGAAGTTTCAGGACAAGATAGCAGCTTAAGGGGGGAAGAGATGATCGATAAATAAATAAATACTAGTCACCATTGGAGAATGTGCTGCCCAATCACAATACATGACATCATTAACACGCCCAGAGGTCACCAGACACTCGTACAGACACTCTGCAAACAACAACCTGGACTTTATGCTGAGGAAAATATTCGAATCGGGTTCATTTATGGAACTCAAAAGACGTTAAGATAAAACCGTTTCATGGCCGTTTCCTTCCTCACCTTGATTTCCTCCTCTTGCATTTGCCTGGCCACCTCCATGTCCTTGTGCTCCTGCTCACGGATGTCGAGCTTGGTTAACCCCTTGGTGGCGTCGCTCACTCCGTACACAGTTTCCGCGATCACCGCTCCGCTGACCCGGTGCACGATACGACCTGCGGAGGACGGCACGCGGCATCAGCAACAGACAGCTGCAACTATCGATTACTTTTCTTGTGAAATTCATTTGTTGAATTCGTTTTTCCAATTTTGAGGTCGTCACACTTCAGACAATTAGGCCAAATCATTTAAAGAATTTGAAAACATTATTTCCATGTCTTCAAGTTTCTTGTTTGGCCTGATTTTTCGGGGCCTTTTTCTTGATAAATGACAAATAATGATTCAAATCATACAACATTCCGACGAGTCGGCGTTTCATTACTGCAATAGATTAATTTGTCGGTGGATTAGCGACATAAGGCACCTGAGCGGGCTGGAAATCTATGAAGCTATTCCACTACAAACACCACAGCTCACATTTCAGTCGCAGCAGCGTAATCTTGTCATGCAACAACCCGGCAGACGAAACACAAATCCACACCACAGCAACAAATCAGATGTTAAACTATCAAAATATAAATCAGATATTACTGTTGAAGTGTCGTCATCCTCATGAGAACAGGAGTTTAGTGTCTTCATTTGTGATTGTTAGATCGACCCACCACCTGAGTGCCAAAGCAAAAAAATAAACTCCAGCACACCACACAAACCCCCCCCCCCCCCCCCCGGAGCACAGAAGGGGGCTCAGGGCGGTACCTGTCTCTCCGTTGGGGTGAGAATGACCCCCGCCCTGCGCGTCCAGCTCGTCAAACACCTCTTCAGGGCCGGAGTGGATACGTTGCCGGCCCCGGGCCCTCCCTTCCCCCTCACCATCAGCCCCTCCCTCCTCCCAAGAAGCCCTGCCCTCCCTTGAATAGTGCCTGCTGGGCCCCGGCTCCTCTTCGAGTCCCCTCTCTCTGCTCCTGGTTCTCGCTCGCTGGCCGTCTTTCTCTCTCCGCTTCTGCCGGTCTCTCTCTCTCCGTCTGTCTTCACTCAGTCCTCTGTCTCTCTCTCTCCGTCTGTCTTCACTCAGTCCTCTGTCTCTGGATCTTTCCCCGTCTCTTCCTCCCCTGAGGTCCGGCTCCCTGTCTCTCCTCTGCTCTTTTCCCATCTGCCTCTCCCACTCCAGGTCTCTGCTCCTTTCCCGCTCATGTTTTCTATCCCAGGCCTCTTTGGGGCTCTGCGGGGGAGGAGGTCTGGCTGGTCGGTCCTTCCTCCTCACCGCTCTGTCGGTGTCCTCCCTCCCAGGGCCCCGGGCTTTGCCAGTCTCTGTGGGCTCATAATCTGGGTATCTGTCCCCGTGCCTGCCTCGAGAAGTCAATAGGTGTTCTGGGTGCGGATCTGCATGCCTGCTCCGCCCTCCGTCTGCCACTAGGTGGTGCTCAGGATTTCTGGAGCGGCTGTTTGGTGCAGCTGGGTCCTGCTTTGGGTACCGGCTCCTTTTGGGCTCCGTTGAGCTATAATCTGGGGAGGAGTCACGATGACGTGGGCTCAGTTGAGCATGTGCATCATATCGATTTGGGGAGGGGGATTGGTTACGGGTGTGTTTGTCCAAGTCGAGGGTTCTTCTTGCAGCTGAACAGGGCAGAGAAGGAGGAGGGAGGGCGGCATGGAGAGAATGATGATGATGATGGTTGATGAGAACATAGAAATGTGAAGGGAAAAAAAAAAAAACACAGACAGGAATGATTTAAACTTATATAAGTAAGCACCGAGTTAGACTCAGTACCTGTGAGGATCCAAAGACAAAGTGCATACTAAAGATGTAGAGAGGGAATTAGCTGCACCCAAAATGTCCAGAGTTGTGGATCCTACTCTGGGATTATTTGGACAGTGGCAACAAGATGGTCATATTAATATTTAAATGTGACATAGCAAACAGACCAAATGTGCTGCAGCACCCTTGTATACACCATGTGTCTTTCGTCACCTGCTATACCGTCCATCCATACGGTCAGCAGCTGCTAACGACGACAAACAAACTACAACTGGTTCAAAAAAGAGCTGCCAGATTAGCACTTGTGTTCAATAAGCACTAAAACAGGACATATGCACTCTCGTCTGTCATGGTTCTCAGTGTAAATTAAACATCACTCACTATAGCCTTCTCATGCGTTTCAGAAACCTAGTATTTAATCAGAAACCTAAATATTTCTATAAATCAGTCACAATATACATATAACAGCCAATATACATAAACCAGGGATGTCAACACTGAAACACACGCGCCAGCCTGCACACACGCACACGCACACTCAATTTAATGGGTTTTTATTGTATTGTATGGGTTTTATTGTATTGTATTAACTGTGTTTAGTTTAGAGGATCTACTGCCTGTGTTGCTCTTGTATATATCTTATTATCTTATGATGTGTATGTTAGGTGTATGAACACTCAGTCTATGCATGGATGTTTTGTCAGGTCTTCTCTGTGTATGGAGAGCTGTCTGCACACATACACCACTTTTAGATTAGTTTTAGATCTAGACATGTTTCTTGTTTCTGTTTTGTTTTGTTTTGTTTTAGAAAGGCCTGACCAGGGACTGGGGTTGCAAATTAGCCAATTGGCTAGAAACCTTCTGTATCACATGTACACTTTGTGTAATAATGTGCGCTGCTTTGTCCCTGACAAATAACATTTAAAATCAAAAAATAAAATAACCATCACAGAAGGAACACTATCGTAGGCCACTTGATACCTACAACCCCAGGAACAAACTTCTTCAAGCGTACGAAAGAGAGCTCTTCAAGCAGTTATCCTTCGTGCAATTACTGCTTGGAACTTGCTCCCTCCTCATATATCCGTTGCCTTGGTAGTCATCAGATCCTTCTTTGTATAAATTACAGATGCACTGTACTAGCTATCAGACTGCACTATTTCTATCATCATTTGTGTCATTCGGTTTGTACTATTTGTAACTGTTTGTTTCACGTCATGTTCTGTATGCATGCCATTTTGTCCTTTCTGTGGTCCCCATGAAGATTAGCGGCCGCTGAGGCGTCAGCTCGTGGGGATCCAGCTAATTAAATTAACGATGTGCCGTTTGATGCACACCGTTTTAAAGGAATATGTAGCACACTTAATGTCAACAAAGCATAAGCTGTTTTAGACCCAGTGCACGGACAGAACTTGAGAACAGCATGTTCATCTCTTATGAAAACCATCTGGCTGGAACAAAAGTTTCAAAGAAAACAAATGAGTGAAAAGGCACAATGAGGAAGCACACAGCCGAGGCTCATTACTCAGTCAGCTCAATGGAATTCAAGTCATCTAACCGGCTGCTTGACGTCTAATCGATGGGCCTTTGCTTGTGTTCAAACATTTGAAAAGCAAGTTCACAGACAGCCTGACCGGTACCTGCTCGGAGCGAATGGACGAGTTTAAGCGTTTGCTCTTCTGTACCGCCTCGTTTCTATTCCAGGAGTGTACGTGTCGAGCGGAGACACAGGTATTGCCGCCAACGCCGGTTTGTGTGCAACTGTGATCCACTGGATTAAGTCAAACACAAACACAGCCCACGACACAGGCGGGAGAAAAGCAACATGGTTTCACACAAGTGTGCGAGTGTGTAAACGCGTGCATCGAGAAGATGCAAAAACAACTTTGGTGGAGATTGAAAAAGAGACAAATCACAGGCGCAAGACGGTTCTCTAAAACGGAACACCTTCGCGTACGGCGACAATCTCGTAACCTGCATAGTGGCGTCGTCAGGCCCCCTCAGCATGGATACACGGCGAAGAAACAACCTTAATCTTTGTTTTACATGCATTTTCCATGCACAAACACACCAACAGCAGGGCCATTACAGGTGAGTGGTTATGTAACTTGCAAGACATAATGAGTCTGGCAAAGGCTCAGATAGCGTAGTACAAATAGAGTCGGGCAAAGCGGCACGGTCAGCACGGACGTGCTGTGGCTTGCACTCGACCACCTGCCATGTGGAGACAGACTGTTCTCTTTAAGCCACGCCCGTCTGTTGACAACTGGCCTTCTCCCGCTGTCCTGTTTGGCACCATGTGTTTAACATACAAACACATCCTGAGGCGGCGTTTCCCACAGACCCATTTGAGAGACTGTGGCGAATGGATGAATCATGCAGTGGAAGTGTGCATGAAAAACCTTGAAATAGATTCCAATAGATGACACTGATGGCATAATACAGAGGTGTGACATCAGTTGCATTCATTACGAACTAGATATTCATCCAATATCTGGAGGTCAAATCTGCTACCAAAGCACATTTAAGATGCTTTTTTTTTTTAACTGGAGCACTGTTAAACCCCTTTACAGCAGCGTGGGAGCAACATGACAAACAGTTTCTCTGCAGGAATATGTAAGCAAAATCTTTGCCTCGAGTCAGCGACAATCTCCAGCGCCGTGCGGCATCAAAAGCAAACCCTCACACATCCGGAGCTGAAAAATAAATATCCTAGCACACAGAAGAGGAGGTTTATCTCCTCTCTGGTCCTTACAGGCGGAGGATTCCGCACACAGGAGCAGTCCCACATTAACACGAGTCAGTGGAGCTCTTCCTACCTCCGTGATCCTCAAAGTACTCCTCCTCAAAGTTAGCTTCCAGCTGCTTCTGTCTCCTCTTTTCCTCTTTCATCTCCTTCTCCTGCAGCTTACGCGCTATGGCCTGCAAACAAACAAAACACGTAGACATGTCGTATTCTTTTGGGTTGATGTTTTTCTTCTCTTTTGCCAGTCAGTATAGCTTCAAACATGTGAGATTACATTACAGAGGTGAGGTGCATCGTTTCCTGATGTGTGTTCCATACTCGGGCAAAGTAGGGCATTTTTTCACAGAAGTATGCAGCAATGAGTCCCATGACTCCCTCAACTTACAGGCAATGTCAACATCAGTCGTAGAACAATAAGTGTATTGGAAACATAAACAGTGGCAGCTCAGGAGGAACGGACCACAACTGAACCATCGCCCTTTATTTGATCTCATTGTGGGGGAAAAGACTCGTTTATCGATGGCATCATGAGAAAAAAAACATTTACAAAAACACCCCGTTACTGTAGCATCAGCATATACTTTGCTCTTCATGCAAGGTAAATACACACATTGTAATTACAACTTAATGAACCAATACAGGTCGGGTCACTATGGCTGTCATGACATTAATGGAATCGGGAGGCACAAACAAAGTGACGACTCAAGTGGAACGACTCGCCCACAACACCACATTGATATTACGAGTCAAGCCACTGACGGGCGGATGTGACTTTGTGCTTCAGTGGGCAGAACTCGGAATGTGTGCGTTTCCTACCGCGTCCTTCTCTTCCTGCTGCCGCTGTTGCTCCGCCTGTCGGACCAGTTGATCCTGAATCTCCTGGGCGATCTCATTGTCTTGACGCTCGCTGAGCTTCCCGAGGGTTCGTGTGCAGATGGGGAGGTGTTTGGAGAACATTAAAACATTCATTCAACATATCGTGACACCAGCCTCCCAACTAAGTATGCATCAGTGATGCTTGTAACACTGATTACATCAACAAGATGTTGCCATGAACTCGTGTTTAGACTTTTTATACACATGCACAATAAAAGGCTTCAAATGTATATATCTATTTTACAATACCCCTCTCCTCTGTATTAGTATAGTACCTTAAATTAAAATGAACAAAGAGCTGCATAACTGTTTCAATAACCTAGTTACAGCAGAGGAACACAGAAGGGAACGCAGTACACGACCAGCAGTGAAGTGATCCAATACGTGGTGAGGCAGCGAGTGTTTTCCTCCAGGCAGGAGCGGGAACACATCGGCCTGTTGCTCAAAGCGCGATGTTGACAACACCACCATCTGCCTGCAGGGCAGTTTGTGCGCGTCGACATACACGAGTGAAATGTTTGAAAAGGAAGCGTGAGCGCTCAACTGCAACTGTGTTTAACCCCGGCAGCAGCCGACAGCTCGGGAGAACTTAAAACGTACAAAAGTAAACAAACTGCGGCATCTTAATATTCCTTTGTGGCAAAGTACCAATAAATAAACAAGTGATGTCGCATTTTACCCACGTGTGTGATTAGTCAAACGCCTGAGCGTTGTATCGTGGGTGGATAAGAAGTGGCTTTGGCGAGTGCAGGTTGGATGGCAGCGTGAGCTCCCAGCATGACAAGCAGCTTTGGCTTGCCTGCATCCATGGTGGAGCATCTGGCTTCTCCTTGGGGGGGGGGGGGGGGGGCACTTCTCTATGCCCGTGTGTTTGTGAAACACTGATCTCACTTTGCTGTGAGTCAGCAATATTTTATTATTTAAGGGGGTGGTGGAGGGGGACCTTTACTCGGAGTGGGCTTTGGCGCAATGTATGACTCCGTAGTCCTCTTCACTATTCTGAATAAAAGGCATTTCTTACCCAACAAAGCTAAACCGTTGCTCAATGCTCACGAACCAAATGAAAGTAGTGAATGCAAAACATCGCCTCCTAATTTACGACAGTTTGGAGTGATGGGGGAGTCGCACGTCTGTCGACACACGGGGTTTGGGAGTAATTACTCCAGATTACACTGATCTGAAACAGATGCTCTCGATCAAGCAGCAAATACGAGACACGGCTCTCGGCTGAAGAGCATTCTGATGACTTCTTGTTGAGGCTCATTTCATATAAGACATTAAACAAATAAAGATTCACAATTTAGCACCAAGAAGGATGGTTATAGCTACAACTTGATGATTGTACACAATTATAATCAGCAAACAGCTTTCAAGTAAATGTCAAATCACACATTATTTATCAACCATAAGACAATTACATTGCTAAATGTTTTAGCGTCACACGAGTTACCTTCTCTTTGTCCAAAGAAGTGTGCAGGTTTGGTTTTATTGGCAATTTCTCCATTTAGTATTGCTCTTTGATACAAACATAAGTGTGGTGTGTGTGTGTGTCACCCACATGTCAGTGTGCTGCTTCTGGTTCTGGCCCTTGGCCCTCAGATCCTCTTCCTCCTGCAGCTTCTTGGCCACCTGCAGGTCTTTCTGCACCAGACGGCTCTTGTTGATGTTGGACGCCAAGTGGCTTTCGACTGTTCGACACAAGAACAAAAGCAACGCTCTTACAACGTGTGCACACACAGACACACACACACCACAGGAGTAGGTCAGCTGGCTGGACCGCACGTGTGATGAGGAATTAAGAGCGATGAGCAGCAGAGCACTCAAGAGTTTATTTACGGAGCCACGCGTTCGAGATGTTTCCCCGCTGATACGCGGTCGTGTTGCTCAGATGGCCGGAAGAGAACACGAGAACAGGGAGGCACAGACGCTCCGGTCTCTGGTTATAAACAAGGAGCGGTCCAAGTCACTGACAAATTAATTTTGACAGCGGCGGTGCCGTTCCAAGGTTGTACGATGGCACATTGAGGGCCATAACAGATGATGAATCCTGCTTGCTGACGCACTCCAAGCACTTCGTAAGCATGGAGAGCATCACTCACTCGCTCAGCTTCACCTGGCTATCGACCTGTTCGTGTGAAAAGGACCAAATCACGTTTGGCAATTTACCCGCGAGAGGCTTCATAAAGTTTCTGCTTTCCGACTGGTGGGATTGAAGGAGGAAGCTGTGCGTCACCGCTGTGGCGACCTGATAAAAGTCAAGGGGTTGACATCGATTTTTTGGGGGGGACGACACTGATCAATTGTTTACGTTGAAGACTCCGTACCAAAAATAATGTTAAAAGGCAAACTGATGACACAACTCAAGATAAGGCGATCATTTATCCACCGCCACATTTCTCAACGGGAAAATGTATATAAAAAAAAAAAAAGGAGTAAAAAAACATGACCAGACATTGTGACACTCGTTCATTCAACAAACATTTGGAAGGAAAGAGGACTTGGGGTGAGAAAGTTAGACTATCTGAACCTTCTTACAAAGCAGCGCAGAGACGTACACGGAGGGAGAAAAAAACAAGTGCCGACAAAGCCATAAAGAAATACTTCCCAGGAGTAAGGAGTGTGCTTCGTGCTCAAATAAAATTAATCTTTAACTCCGTGTCGAATATGAAATGATTGTGCAAAAAAAGCCCCTTTGGAGATGGTCATCTGCTGATGTGATCAAGGAAGAAGAAAGAGGGTCGCTGCATATTTAGAAGACCATCAGGTTACGTCAGCCAGCATTCACCTCGGTGACATCTCGGGTCAAAGGTGAAACAAAATCTTTGTTTCACCTTTGACCCCAGCTGAAAGCAGATCAGTTAGCGTTTCAACAAAGGCATACAAGCGCTGCTCGTAGATCACCGAGGCTTTAAAAGGGTTAATGACAACACAAGGCCAGCCAAAACCAAATTAATCACTGCGAACACTGAGCCTAATCTGCACTTAGGGTCTGCCGGGTGACATCTGGCCTTCTTTCTTGCAGAGCGTGTTGCATAATGTACCCTTTTATGGGGACGTATGAAAACTATTGTTCCTGTGCAGATCCGTAAAAGCACTCAAGTTCCCACTTTCGACTCTAAATCAAAAGCCTAACAAATATATATACTAATTTCCTGCACAGGCTAAAAGCAGTCGCCTCTTTCAATTCAATTATTTTCTTTGTGAGTGCAGGAGATGACGAAGTGCAGTGGCCACTAGCCATCTGCAGGCATTCCTTTGTGTCTAATAAAAGGAAGGCCTCGTTATGTCTGGGTCAGAAACCGGCCTTTCAACCAAACTCTGCAGGAGATTTCCTTCAGTGAGCGGCCAGCAGCGCCTGGGAGAATTTTAACCGGAATCCCGAAAGCAAAAAGGACAAAAAGTTGCAAAAAAAACGAGACTTTCAATTCACCTTAATGCACATCATCTTTAGTCGGTCTCCAAAGTGCCTTTATTACATCTTGTGAAAAAGATAACGACTAATTCCGCACACATTAAAGTACCGGCTAATCTAGTCACGGGGGGACAAACACTAGAACAACATGCACACACAATGTTCCTTTCCGGAAAAACACACACGGTTAGAAACAATGTTATCTCTCAGTGCGGTCGAGATAATATAAATAAATAAAACCTTCCTAAGCCGACTGTGCCGTCTAACTTCAGATCCAGCTTCTCTGTGCAGCCGCGAGCAGAAATTATTGTGATCCAAACGGATCCACCGTAGTCGGCCATGACGGAGTGGTGTGGCGGCCTCCTGCATCATTCACACATTTACTGTGTGGCTGAAGCTGGGTTTGTGTCAGATTTATCAGGCTGTGGCCACCGACGCTGCAGTTTGTTAGACTTTTTTTACCAGAACACAGAAGGAAAAAGAGGAAAACTGTGGACTGCGTTCATTTGTCTTCTTCTATGCTCTGAAAGCATCTTTTAGAGTTAGCTCTTTTGCAAAGTAAGCAGTGAGTGACCTACAGGAGAAATGCAGCAGGCAGCTTGACAGAAATAGCCAACAGTGACGCAACGGGCCCGACGCAAAAAACATTACAATAAACTAGAACGGGCACTCGGTAGAGCGCATACCTTCGCATATCACAAGATTGGGCATTGAATTATGAACATTTTGGCATTAGTTGCATGCCAATTGGATAAAATGTGACCACGCTATGGTAAAAAGAAGATTTTGACCTTTTCGTGATCTTGACCTTTTACCCCAAAATCTAATCAAATGGTCCCCGGATAATAACCAATCATCCCACAAAATTTCATGCAATTCGGTTTAATACTTTTTGAGTTATGCGAGTAACACACATACACATAAATAAATACACGGCGATCAAAACATAACCTTCCGCATTGAAGGTAATGACTAAAGTGTTTGAACAGAAGGAATGCAGCCACGGTACCGGAATGAGTTCTCCACATTTGTACGTCTGAACAAAGAAACCGAGCTTTTCCCCGACTGAAGTTGACCTCAGATCAGTGCTTAGACGCATAATAAATAAATTAAATGAAAGCACAAATCCCCGATTTGAATGAATGACGAGGAGTTACCCATCTCTTTAGGGGAAAACACAGGGGCGGGAAATGATAATAATAAAAAAAAAACATGGCTGCTTTGTAGTTTCTTACTCTCTTGCTCCTGGAGGTTGTAGGCCAGGCAGTGATCCTCCAGCACAGCAAAGTCTTTGCACACTGAAAAAAAAGAGAGGAGATGGAAGTTGAAGAACAATACAGAGAAAAAAAACAAAGTTTAAAATGAGTTTCAACTCCTGCACGCTTGATCATTCGGCCTCTTAAGTCATGCAGCGGGTGCGAGTCGAGCTTGAGGCCGTAGAGATGCGAAGATCTCCATCTGGCGTTCGCAGTTGCAGGTGTTTAACATCCGGCCCCCTCTGCCCCATTCTCACATCGAAAAAGGGTAAGGTTAAAAGGGTTAAATCTAGCCCACAACCGAGAACAGGACGGTACAACCAGAACAGACAAACGGCGGATTACATTTGTTGTCAATGCCAGATTTAATTTCTTGATTGAATGTGCGAGCTGACGTGATGTACGAGTTGTACGACTACTGGATGCATCCAGAGATCTGTTCAGCGCACGGTGGTTCTCGGTCTGATCGAGTGCTTTTCCACCTGGCGCGTGGTTTGGTTCTCTTTCAGCGGCAAAGACATGAAGTGAAACTGTGAATGAAGAACGATCATTTCCCGTCAGACTGAAAGTCTAAATCCAGACTGAAAGTTTAAATCCAGACTGATGTTGCGGGAGCTGTTGAGCTTATAGAGGTGCAAAGGGCCTTTACAAATGGAGAAGCAAGCCCACTACTGAAACGCTGCCAGTTTAAATTCCTGAACTGGCAAATTCAGTGCAAGAGTTAAACTACCGCTTTACGAGAAACTCTGAAAAATGCATGTGTCAATCAGTGGAGATGAACATATATTAAAACAGGTGATGTAACCTACATGCTTAAGTTAATCAGCCACCAATACTGAGTTGTAAAGCTCGGAGATAAAATATTACAGACCGCATGAGAGCTGACGGAACACATCCACCACATTTACTGAAGGGGAGGTTTTTTTACAGCAGCTTGTGGTTTTTATTTGGCTTATTCTCTCAGCTCTAGGCCTCAAACTGCACACGTACAGCTACAATCATGATCTTACTTATCTGTACAGAGTGAGAGTTATTTGACTACTAGTTTTCCATCTCACATCTTCGCAAAAAAATCTAAACTGCACAGACTTTCCATTCATGGTTTCAATATTACAGACACTGATAACAAGTTGTAAACATTCATTCTGGAAGCGACTGTGCAAACGGCTGGAGGAGGGGAGTTTCTCATAAAAACCCCGATACAAATACCACACGGCCATCCTAACTGTTCTGAAATAAAGCAGCTTTTCTGCCTTTGAATACTCAGGATCCACCATTCTTCAAACGCTGACAGTTTCCTGTGTAGGAAACCGAAGCGGTGAGGACATTTAGGACCCGTCTCGCTGCCTCAGCTAAGTCTGGATGTGGCCCTTACAGCATAGCCACGCACCACTCTGCTCAAATCAACTTACCCACTGCATTGATTTTGCCTAAGATAACTATTATACAATATATACCATCATACACAGATTCACTCATATCAAAGCTTTGTGTGACATTTATCTTGTATGTACGGCTCTCCTCCTCAGCCTTCATTAAACAGCCTAAACACAGTCATTAACTGCTCACACCCAGCATCTGCTCTCACAAAGATGACTTCATCCACATAAATAAGAGCCAGCAACTGTCTCTGACTATGTGTTACCGTGAGTTACTGAAAAGCACAAAGAAGGCTTGGATTCAAGCTGAATACAGATCGGTGGTCCAGATTGTCCGTTTGCATGCGGCGGGAGGCGACTGGGTGGATGATTGGGTTTAAACAGATGCTGGGAAGAGGGCAATACCCCCTCGAAGCCCCCCCCCCCCCCACTACCACCAACCAGGATGGGATTTGACGAACACGGAATTCAATTCAATTCAGTTTATTTGTATAGCCCAATTTCACAAATTACAAATTTGTCTCAGAGTGCTTTACAATCTGTACACATAGACATCCCTGCCCCAAAACCTCACATCGGACCAGGAAAAACTCCCAAATAACCCTTCAGGGGGAAAAAAAGGGAAGAAACCTTCAGGAGAGCAACAGAGGAGGATCCCTCTCCAGGATGGACAGATGCAATAGATGTCATGTGTACAGAAGGATAGATTTAGAATTTAAATACATATTCCACGATGGAGACCGCCACGAACAATTTACAACCACACGCTTAAGCTTCTTTGCCAAGAAACTAGATGGATTAGGGCCAGTGTAGCTTTAAACAGTCCCGTTAACAACTGTACAAATAAGTGTGAGTTTGAGTGACAATTCCCTCTAAAGCTTTGTTCTTGTTTTACATTTTGGAGAAAGCATTTCACTTGGTCTAGTGTTCACAACGCAAAGCAACAGAAGTATTTCAGCGGCTACGGTCCTCATCGCGTTGTGCTGGAAACATCAGCCTGACGCCAAGATGCAAAGACCACACGACTCGAGTCTTTGTGCTTCGCATGCAGATTACAGGCAAATACCATCACCGGTTCATCTGTGAGTTACAGCACTACAACTAGACAGCTCACAATATTTACTATTCTCCTTACACACGAGGGATGAAATTAAAACGCTTCTATCAGATTTCTCAGGCTCTCTCTCTGCAGACCAGCCAAGCAGTGGGGAATGCACGTTCCTCCAGCTATCTGACCAGAATAACAAGCACCCTGCCGAGCAGCTGCTGCACACTGCAACAGGGAAGGGTCCTTCCCACGAGCACACCTTCCCTTCCCCAAAGCCTCCTTGCTACCTGAGCTTCACCTTCACATCAGCAACAGACTGAAGTCGTGGCTGTTTATAAAAGTTAGGAGGAATGTGTTTGTGTGTGGGGGGTTGGTTCTCTCTTGCTGCAAATTAAAGTCACTCATCATAATGTTTAAAAGCAGCAGCATTATAGTGAAATGCTGAGAAATTATTTGATGTGCACATTTAAAAAGAAGTAAGAGGCCAGTGTCCATGTAGCTTTCATCTGCATCAAACAAAGTAGATTGTCCTCCCCATCCCTGACACCATGGAGACACTTCCATGTGATCAGCCCTCAGGCTATCAACACCTGACTTATACCAGGTTGTGTCTACCCATTACAGTGGAACATCCACGGGTCCACATTTCACATTAATCCGAACGGTATGTGCAATGAGAAGTGGGAAACAACAAGACATCGCGTCGCCTTCCGTCTCATCTCTAATCAGTGCCGTCTCCCTGACCCCAGCATAGAGTCCACTGATGTAGCTTCGACTAGCAAGCTGTGCTAACAAACCACCACAACCATAACACCCAACACCAAACGAACAGCTGTGTTCACTCAGTTAACATTAGCCTCGTGCCACCGACTAGAAACGCGTGACGCGACACAGCGAGTTTAAAATCACAAATATGTTATGGACGTTACCCTCTTTCACTCCAGGTAGTTTATTCTTGTCGATGCTAACGTCACATTCAGCCATGTTGTCACCGATAATAAGTCAAAAAAACGCCGTTGACGTTGAATTACACTTCCGCGTTTCAACGAGGTGAAACTGATTGATCGCCTTCACTTATAAAAATCGATTGGCGGTTTAGGTGCTGGACGGCTCTTTTGATTAGTTTCGGTGAGCCAGCCTCTCCCGATACGTCGCCTCTGTAATTGCCTGGCTGCTACTCTGCTGAAGCTAGCGTGTCGGGTTTTCTGTGAGCGTCCCTCCCTCCACGAAGCTCTCGCACGAGCCCGCAAAGTTACAGTGTTTTAATACACCACTTCCGGTTAGACATGTCAGAATAAAAGACGTGGTGTTTTTTTAATTTAACGCGCCCTTAAATGTGATTTATGTTGTTTCTATATAACACAATATATAAGGGACAGTAACAGTAAACGGTGTTAGTTAGTTATTCAGATATTCACAGTGAGAACTAAGCTATTATTGGGTGGGTGTGGTTTGATCAATTGTGATTGTCAATGACAATACAAACTGCCTTCAGATACCATTTTGTTAAATCCCTATTAGAGCGCAGATGAACAGCATGGGGCATTGTTTTTCAAATGAGCCCTGCAACCACAAATAGTTACAAGATAATAGAAACAAATAGTCACACCACGATGTCTTGTGCAAAATAACCAAACTTGTTTT
Source organism: Pseudoliparis swirei (assembly GCF_029220125.1). Lineage (NCBI taxonomy): Eukaryota > Metazoa > Chordata > Actinopteri > Perciformes > Liparidae > Pseudoliparis > Pseudoliparis swirei. The sequence continues at coordinate 20,468,451 of NC_079392.1, read as the reverse complement.
GATTTATACAACATTTCTAATTTACGTTTCTCAGTATTTGACAACCCTACTTTTAAAATAGTTTAAAATGATGAACAAATGCTCTGTACATAGATCACATAAAGACTCCATCGTTACATTGGCTGAATAAAGCTGTGAAATGATTTAAGAATATGTTCTTGATTTTATGTTATTATACTACATTAATACGGGGGTTGATTACACAATATATAGTTGCTAAAAGACTAAATATTGTTATATATGTACAGCATATAATATGGCGAAAGTGTAAATCATTTCATACAATAACTACATCATGTATTACACTACATTTAAATCGAAGGCAACTCATCCAATTTATTATAGAAGCCTAGAAGTAGCCATGCTATTAATGTGTCATTAAATTAGGAATAATTAGTATCACACTTCCGGTATAATTTTAGCTACCGCTAGTTAACTTGTTGCAGCTCCCTCTTCAAGGTTCAAAGACTGTATACCTCTGCAGCTACAATAAGTATTAAGTACGAAGTATATGAGCACAGGAACACACACACCTCGTTGGGCTTCATCTACGGGCCAATAGGGGCTGCATGCGGGGTCTCTCTCTCTCTCTCTCTCTCTCTCTCTCTCTCTCTCTCTCTCTCTCTCTCTCTCTCTCTCTCTCTCTCTCTCTCTCTCTCTCTCTCTCTCTGTGACAGCTGCTGGTGTTATGAATTGTGTTTATGTAGTTGCTCCCTCTAGTGTTCAACTTTAAAATCTCGAGCTGCCCGTGTCCGCCACACCTGCACCAATTAATTTTCTTTACTTATCATCATCTAAAGAACTGGTATTAGTGGTCCATGTCCTGGCCAGTCAATGCCACCATTAGGAGCCACCCAGTCACTGCGCCCATCCTCAATGGTGAATTAGTTATTATCTGTTTGACTTCAGGTCCACATATTTCTTGCACAGGAATAGAAAGTCAAACCGGTATCTGGAAACAAACTGTTTGTGAAAAGCATTGAACGCCACTGCTGTAATATTCAGAGGAAAAGAAAGGCCATGGTGCATGCAGCTGACATTTACTTGATATGAACAATAAGCTCCCCTATTCGTAACACAACTGTTTCAGGTGCCCCATTAATTCATTAAATGTGACTTTATATGACTAAAACAACACATTGGGGATTGAATCAAAGAGGTGTTCCTTATTGCGAGTTTTAGTTTTGATCAAACCCTTGAGCTGCTGTGTCTTCAAAAGCTGAGGGACTAAAGTGATGGATTCATAAGAGGATCTTGGGTGTGAGACACCAGACTTCACCAGGCTCCTACCTCATTTTTTGAGCCAGCCAAATTCAATTGGTGCCAGCAAGTTAATTTCCCAAATTCTACACAAGCACAATGCCTGCTCCTCTGGCGGAGGTGTGATGGGTGGTTTCCACGATGCACAAAATAGACTCAAGAGGTGTTGGGCAGTTGGCTCCGCTTCAGTGATTGATGGTCCTTCAGCTCCAAATCAGTCCTGAAGTCAAGAATTTGGAGCTCATATGTGGCCATCATGCACTTAGAGACTGAACCAATTTACTTGCCACCTTGTTCCCGAGACCAACACACTCCCATATGTCTATTTAAAGAAGCAATTAATGTAAGAGAAAAAAACACCTGCAAGTGCCAAGACCATCTGATTCTGGTCTCTCATAACCAACAGGCTGATTGATAACTTCCTCTCTCGGTCTGATTTGCTCATGTCAGAGTGATGTAGGGTTACTGGCCTCGCCTACGTCAGACCCCAGCATTTCACTCAGACTCTCCACGATTTAAGTGAAAAGGTGGCCTATTGACGAAACCAACAATGACGAGCAATTGATTTACTACGTAAGGAGTTGACTGGCCCCTCCCCCCGGCCCCTGAGAGGATAAATATATTGACGTGATGGCCCCAAGTCAGTGGATTTCTCGTCTTACTTGAGGCAGTGGTCATAGTGCAGCATAGTTTGGGACAATGAGTACAATGGATAGGGTTACAGTGGTGAACTACTGCTTAGGACTCCTGGGTTTGTTACTACTGCAGGGAGTGCTAAATGTGGAGGGACGGAGCATATTTAACCCAGGTAAGTGTGAAAGACTGTCAATGGATTCAGGTTAAGAGATGAAGACTATACAATGTGATGGATGTGACATTGTCGGCTTGTTTTGTGATATTTAGAGAGCTAAAAGTTGCAGTTTTATTTGCTTTGTGTGAACAGGAAACCATGTTTATAATCTGAAAGAAGACACCGATCCTCAGAGCAAGATTCTAGCGCTGTTGCTACACAAGAGCTTAGTTCCTGTTGAAAAGGATGACCCGCTAGGTGAGGGATACAAATACAATGGTGAATATAGATAACGAAAATGAATTCCTTGCTTTGATGATGACGGAATTCCCTTTCTGCAGGTCTGGAGCTGGCCAATAAACTAGCTGAATTAGAGGAGGTAAGAAAATCCACAGATTCACCTTGATGTAACTTTGGAAAAAAATGTGGCCCTGATTAATAACCACAGTGTGAAGAGAAGTTGTTCGCCTTTTATTGGTGTGTTTGCATCTTCTTATTTTATAAAACAAAAGTGTATTTATTCTAGACATGAGGCTTTGAATGAAAACCCGGTCACTTCCTTCCTAAAAGTCATTGATTAGATTGAATAGGAGTGTTGATACCGAGATGAGGTCTACCTGTCGTGGTGCGTTTAAAGCCTCTGATCTCTGCTTGCAGCTGCGTGCGCTGAGGGAGGACCTGGAGCTGGAGAGGGATATCACAGCCAATTTGGCAGAAGGCAAATCCATGACTAAGAAGAGGGGCGAACGTGAGTTCAATTTGTACTTCCGGATTAATTAGCATCATGCGAACTGATTAATATGTGTAATTAATTCCAACCATCACAGTATTAATATTCTGTGTGCTTCTTTCGCCTGCAGCTTGCTTCTGGAAGTACTGCGTCTGACACAGATGCAAGAGGAGGAGGAACACTGTGAACTGTGATCTTGCTGCGAAGCCCAACATAGCCTTAAGACTCAAAACACCTGTAATATAATCACACTGTATTTATCCCAGCAATATGGAGTTGTACCATAATCAAAGTCATCAATAAACATTTCCACCGCCCTAAGGTGCCCTCATGGGAGATTTAAGTACTGTAGCTGTACATCTTTAATCTGTAAATAATCAGCTAACACTGGAAATACTTGAGGGTCAGATATGACAAAATGTACTTGACAGCAAAGACATACTATTATTTAACAACAGTTTTATTTGCCTACTGCTCGTGTTTATGTTGCTCTCTTGTGGCCGAATCGTGCCAAACATTGTTTGTACCGCTGCCAACATGTCAGTCACTGCTTTTAGAATGCACTGCTGTTTATTTTACAAAATAAATACAATTATAACGTGTATCTGCACTTTATTTTATCTTTAAGGAAAATGATTTCCGACTTGGTCACTGAATGACGTTTTTTGCATAACTTTCCGATGAAAAGGGTTACAAATGTTATTGAACTCTGAATACATCTCTACTCATATCTACTTTTTATTCTTATTTACTTTAATGATCGAATATTTGATTCAGTGGAGAAGTGAAGGGATTTGCAACATGTTGCACATCTGCACAGTGAGGTGTATCTGTCTTTTGGAGGAGGGTGACAAAGATGAGTCTCGTGCTTTATGATTAATGGGAGTGCTGCTGCTCACTCAGAGGAGGATGACAGAGGATGTGACGCTTTGCGACTTTTGCGTTGAGCCAGTGAGTCATTTGCAGCTGCAAAAACATGTACATTATAGTAACACATTAATAACAATCTCATTTGTTTTATATCAACTATTGCAAGGTAAGAAACAAAGAACCAATTCCATATAGCAATGGGGCGACAGTGTCTGCATGGTTAGCAGGTCCGTCTTTCAATCAGAGGATTGGCGGTTCCATCCCTGCTCATGGCTCTATTGATGTGTCCTTGAGCAAGACACTTAACCCCAAATTGCTCCCTTTAGCTGTGTCTACGGTGTATGAACGTAAGTCGCTTTGGATAAAAGCGTCAGCTAAATGAAATGTAATGCAATAGACCGCTCTATGGAGGTTCCTTACGTGGTGTTGTGTAGATTAGTAATATTATTTTATTTTTTTCCTTTTTTAAATTTCAAATATTCAATGTAATTTATAATTCATTCATTATTCCTTAGTCATTAGTCACTTAATCACTGTTCTGTGTGAGTTTTTGAAAGATAATAGCCAATAAGATGTAACTGAAAAAATAAAGGAAATACAAATTCCATATCACGTAATTATCACTTAGTTCTTTTTAAGGACAATTACCTTTTTTTCCAAATAGAGGGAGACATTTGAATTATATCCCAGCTGTATAACATTGGTTCAGCAGCCAACAGCAACACACACTCACTTCTTGTTCCCATCACAACCGTCTTTCTTTATATACTTTAAAGTGACAGAAAAGAAAATATACAAGAAAAACTAGAACATATACATAAATAATCAGATTTCAATTGCAATGTACACTGACCGGAAAATCGGTCCCGGGTTAACGGCTATGCTCATGTTTGCACATAGCAGATACAATTATTCATCCCGTAAATTCAAAGGGGTAGAAGCTAACTGACTCAGCATGCATCACGCATCCACAACTTTTGTACAAACTCAGCTAACATGGGATGCTTTTGTATACCAGTTTTTTTAAATGTCTAAATGTATTTTTGAAAACCTTTATTTAAAAGGTAAAAATATATATATATATTTACAATCAAACACTTGAAATGATGAAGGCACTTGCAAATGCCCATTAAGATAATTTTTTTTTTTAAACAACCTCTTTTTCGAGGATGATCTGGCCAAGACAGGCAGCAACATAATAAATACTTAGTTACAAACAAAAAACACACAGAACAAGAGGAGTTAAAAGAAACAAAAAGTTAAGAGACAGTGACATAACCGAGTTCATGTAAGAAACATTGACATTTTTGGGAAACTGTCTGTTGGTATCTGGCAGGGGCGTCGTTAGGCCTATTTTAGGGGGGCTTCGTAACTGACTCAATGCAGAAATGGTTGTTATCTGTTTCAGTTTGAGTGCAGGCAGAGTGGGGTCAGTACTTCCTGTTGAGATAAGTCGACAGGAACTGAGCCGACATCCGATGTGTCACTCCACGGCAGCAAAAAGAAGTAGGAGCCAAAGGTCTCTTTGTTCCCGACACAAGACAAGAAATAAAAACATTCCAAAAACTCAGCACATACAAGGAAAAAAATAAAGACACTATTGGAAAGTCATTCATTTTGGGGTGGCAGTGGTAACAGTTAGTAAAAACATAAACAATAAAAACAGAACAATTTTAATCCTGAATAAGTACATTTTATGTGAAAGTGCGTTTAAGCTAAAGAGACATTTTAAACTATAAGTAAAATATGCAAGTTTTTAAAAACAGGATTAGGGATAACTTGAGCACTAAATTAACTTTTTCTGACATTAAATTACAATTATCTCGTTCATATAATTTGCTGATAAAATTATGATCAGTAAAACATACAAGTCATTGCATTCATCCAATATTGTCATATTATTCCAGGTCCACGGCAGGTGAGATATGAGGTTATGGTAAAGGGCAGCATGAAGGATGTGAAGCGTGTTGGCAGACTTTTGGGCGAGCATTGTGTTGGAGCAGAGGGCGGGATAACTTGATGGACAGGGGGCTCAGCTCTTTAAGAGGAGCACAGATCCCAGCAACATGACCCCAATATCAATCAGACAATGATGGATTCTCACATGAGAGGTTAGTGGAATATTTCACTTGTTTTGCTTTCAACCCCAACTCAAGTTTGCTCTTTTTATTGCAATTTAAGAGAGACAAAAAATCAAAATGTTTTTATTGTTATTTTATTCTATATTCGATTAATTTCAGTGTTGCATTAAAAACGGACACATGTAAAATATGGTGGTGTTTTGAGTAAACAGTGAAAGATAATTACAAAGCTCTGTTATTTGATGGGATATTAGTGACGTATTTAATTTCAGATTTGATTTAGTGGGTTAAAATGTGTTTTAATTTCAATTTTGCAGGCACCTTGTGGACGACACTCGTCGTCTTCACACTGCCACACCTCACGTACTCACTCTGCCCTGGCGGCTGCCTGTGTGAGTCTAACGGTAATGTTGATTGTGTAGGCGACAACATCACAGATATACCAAAGCAGCTGCCTGTCCACACATACCGACTGCAGCTTAATGAAACGAACATGCACATCATAAATGAGCAGAGCTTGGCAAACCAGACGCTCCTGTTGCGTTTCCTTCTGGTTCGCAGCCAACTCCACACGATCCATCCCAAAGCCTTCCATGTTGCTCCACAGCTCAAGTCTGTCAAGCTGTCGTGCAATAATCTCTCCACCCTCAGTGCTCGAGTCTTCAGTCCTCTGACCTCTCTGGAGCAGCTGAGTTTAGATGAGAACCAGTTGAAGGACATAGCTCCGGATATGTTTGAAGGACTTGTAAATTTGCAGCAACTGGACCTGAGCCGTAACAACCTGAATAGTCCTGCTTCCAATATTTTCGACGGACTGACCAACCTCACCTTCCTGCACCTTGGCAGGAACTCCATAAAGAAGTTTCCATCAACCATCTTTCACGGCTTGACTAATCTTCGCAAACTCATTATCTATAACAACAAGCTGGAGGTGCTAGAAGCTGGGATGTTTGATGACCTTGTCAACCTTGTGGAGCTAAAAATGAATTCTAACAAGATAACCAGCCTCCCACCTCAAGTCTTCTGGTCACTGAGGAACCTGGAGCAGCTGACACTGTCCTCCAACAAACTTCAGGCGATCCCGGAAAAAAGCTTCTACAACATGCCCAAGCTGATCACGCTTACCATTTCTAACAATCCTCTATTATCTCTACCATACCAGCTAATGGGTCACATGCCTGACATGATTGAATTGTATCTGTATTACACCAACCTCACCGCAGTTCCTGGAAGCTTGTTTGCCAACATGTCTGGACTCCAGAGGCTTAACCTTCATTTTAATAACAAGCTGAGGGAGTTGCCCTCAGACCTCTTCTGCTGCGTTCCTAAGCTGGTGAAGCTCTCGTTGAAATCCAACGACCTCCATTATCTACATCCTCAGCTGTTCTCCAGTCTTACCACACTGGACATCCTGCTTCTTAATAACAATAAGCTGCAAAACCTGTCAGATAACATTTTCCACGGCCTTGAACGTGTTCTGGCAATTAATTTAATGAATAACCGCCTCAAGAATCTTCCAGGAGATATTTTCTTGTCAAACACAGTTCTGAGGGTTCTTACTCTGAGTGGCAACCCCTGGAACTGTGTTTGTAGTATCGGAGGTATTGCCAAATGGATAAGACGTAATGAGCGTGTGGTTCTTGACAAAGATGATGTGAAGTGTGATAGTCCAGTGAACCGACAGCACCAAACCGTTGGCTCCCTGCATGATGAGGTTTACAACCTTTGTGATAATACAAGAATCCGGTTGAGATATTTTTCTACACAAGAACCAACAACACATATCATTTCGACCAGCAGACAAGCTTCAGCTATAGCTCCAACAACCACACCGCCCACAACAACATCGACAAGCAGACTAACTTCAGCTATAGCTCCGACAACCACACCACCCACAACAACATCGACCAGCAGACTAACTTCAGCTTCGACAACCACACCGCCCACAACATCGGCCACCATTCAACTAGCTCTCCAACACGTCACCATCCAAACACCCATTTCAACTACAAAACCCTCTGCCGTACATACAACGAGCCCACCAACCACTCTTCAATTTCCCACCACCACTCTGCCTGGCGAGGAGTTTCTTCTCATCAGCGAGACTCCTTCGTCTCATTCCACGTCACCTACTTTCTATAACACAATGGTGTTTGAACAGGGGCCCGAGTTTGTTCACCACAACGTTCACAAGGGCTGGGTGTACGTGTGGTTTCTGCCCTCAGATGCAGCCTTGACCGGGCTCCTCATGTTCTGTTACACCCTTCTTGTGGCCGCAGGCTTCTTCCTCATTCTCGCTGCCATGTTTTACATGCATCGCCTCAACAAGACCCTGGAGGAGCTGAAGGCTGAGTTTGAACGTCTTCCAGGGTAATACAACATGTTATCAGGCCTGGGGGGAAAAATAGGCCATTTTGTCCTTTTCCAAAAGCCGCATTTTATCAAAGATCCCGAGGTGTAGGTTTTTTAGATGATGTGTTATATTGTATCTTCAAGTGTAAGATAGTCAGACTTAGAATTTGAGATTTCTGCGAGTTATTTTAAGATATCGAAAAATTACGGCAAGATAATGCAGTGTTAAAATCATATAATCAAATGCAGTACATAATACAGCATGTAACCCTCTCACCAGCTATACCGTTGTTACCACTTGTTTGTTCATATTTTTTATATAATTTACATAGAGATGTGATTTGGATAGAGCTATCAATAAAATACATATATTTTTCAACTATTTTGAGAATTGATCATTTGGTTTCAATTCTTTCTCTATTAGCTTGTCAAATGTGATGATGTGCTATTATTTTTCTCTACTTTTACATGATGTGTACACCAAACAATTAATGGATTAATTAGGAAAATATGTGGCATATTAATTAAATTGTTGGTTTAAAAATAAACAGAAAAATACATGTTCTTTCTGTCATTTTTTGTTTTCTAAAGTGCCAAGTACATATGCCGTCAAGGGTTTCTGCGAGAAATATCAAAATGTGATCCATACACGTTTAATGTATCTGCCTTTTTTTATGTAGAGTGCAACATTAAGCTTCATGAAGCAAGTCAAGCCATGTCGTCAAAAGTGATCACAAGGGATTAGCTTCCCTCTAGCTGTGAGAGTTTCAAACTGCGTTATTAAGGCACATCACAACTCAAACACACTGTTTGCTCTACTTTTGAGGAATCAGTTTTCTACGAATATTTCAAGTTGTTTCATGAACTTTTGTGGGGTCACGAGTCGTGGTTGAGAGAGCTACTGTAACCAAACCTGCTGTAATTTCCCGCTTGCGGGATCAATAAAGTATACATCTATCTATCTATCTATTTCAGTTTCTTATCTTTTTGGAATGTGGGAGGAACATGCATTTCCAAAATGAATCATAATTTGGATACTGGGAAGTATAACACCATCATCTTTGTAAAATCCTTTAAAACAGGAAGCTCTTATTTAGTCAATGTTCAGATTACAAAAGGTTGTTAAGCAAAATGACTGTTAAGATTACTCAACAACAATTGCAAAGCAAGCCTCCATTATGAGCCAGAACCGCAACAATGGGCAGTTATAGTTCCCAGAGGTCCAAGATCACTTATAACATCACGTGACTTATATAGCCAAGACAATTATTTCTAAATAGTTTTTTAAAAATGTTATCCTAAAGTCTTCATTCAATAATAATATTGAAAAGTACTCTTTTGTGGGCGAAAACATTAGAGACTTTTCGACTGCTTGTCAAAAAAATCTTTCAAATCTTTTAAACCTGCCCAAAAAGACAACGGATGCCTCAAATTCCACGAGAAGTGATTGAACTTTAAAACAAACAGCAAACAAAAGAGTATGAATTGGTGAACAACACCCAAGTTCATTGCGATGGCAACGGGTGATTCGGCCTTTCCAGTACGCTGAGCTCACACAACAGTGGGCACACACACACACTCACACTCACATAGACAGACAGTGAGAGAGGGGGAGTATGCGGAGAGGAAATCATACTGCAGCGTTTACAAGAAATATCTGACCACAGTGGAAAATAAGAGGATTTTTTTTAAAAACCCAGCTTTTATGTGTATTTCAATGTATTTTAACCTGGTATTCATTGGGATTTTCCAAAGCCCATTTGTAATTTTGGTCTGAGCAGACCAGCCTGTAGAGTAGAGGTAATCCTCTTAAATCCAATAATTAACTGTTAGAAAACATTTTGACATTAATAAAATATAAATGGAGACAAACATTTTGCCCAAACAATATTGTTATGGTTCTGTGTTATTATCATACAGTCAAGTTCTCTGTTTAGTCATACCTAATTCATCTATTTAAGTATTCTTTTTAAAGTATTTTGGGGATCAAATAAACTCATTGTATTACTATACATGGTTGTTACTGGAACCCTTGTAAACTAATTAATCTGGTGCCATTCCGACCTTCACTCTGTGAGTCTGGCTCATCTACTTGCAACACTGTTAAATATTCTCAGGGATTTCATTCGCTACTGAACAGCACCTCAAATGTGAAAGGCTATAGAAAAAGAAGAGTATTATCACAGGGTTGTAATTTATATTTGTCTATTTTGGTAAAAAAGGGAAACATAAAGGAAAGTATCCTGCCATATTACACATTGTCTTCATCTGTCTCCTGACCTTTTGACCTAACTCAGATGAGGAACATGAACTTCTGTAAGACTGCGAGGCAACCTGGTTTCACTGGCAAATGTACTAGCTTACAGTTCACAGGCCAAATGTGGGCCAAATGTCTGAGCTGACAGCATGTTTACTGGAAATGAAGCTAGCAGCGCTTAAACAGTCTTTATTTTTATTTTTTATGAACTAGGGTAGGCTATAACAAGTCATGATGCACCAGTAACACCTAAGTTGTAACACATACATAATGTCCAGTTTATCAGTGAAGTAATAGGCCAATAAGCACAAATACCTCTTTAAGAGCATCACGGTTGGAGACTGGAAACTGTTGCTATACAGAGGATAATGTGTTCAAGGTTAATGACTGTTACAGCCGTCTTCCAATCTCTTTAAAGTAAACCAGAACACTTTCTGTACGTTAACTCCACCCTCCTTATCTGTTTTCTGTGGTGAGTTTGTTTGTCACGTTAGAGAACAGATGGCTTTACTTATGGCAACTCAGGAATGTTAAATGCGGAAGAACACTTGCTGCTCAGCCTTTTATGTTTCACTGATTTATTGAAGAACAGACCTTTCCACATGTTAGCACCAAAGCTAAAACCCATTTAATTTACATGAACAAGGTTGAGAAAAAAATAAACACACTATTTTCTGAACAGAGATCATTTTCAGAGGCAGTGTCATGTTTTCTGCTTAATTACTTAAATTATTTGGGGTACAATCCAGATATTCATGATTCAGTCAGTCTTATACACCCACATACTGGATATGCACAACAGCAGTTAATGATTTCATCCAGAATTATTCGATTAACATTTTATTAATTTTCCCAAACATGACTGCACATGGGGTTGATTATCAATTCATTATGTGTGCAACACAAGTCAGACTAAACAGGCATTTGCAGACTGTGTGGTTGTTTTTCAGATCATCTTGCAATCTGTAATTCCCTAACTGTTAGTTTTGTGAATTTCCAAAACTAGCAATTGCCCAAACCATCGGCTTACAAGCATACCGAGGAGATCATACCAAAGAAATGTGCAGCTGAATGTGAACACCCAAACAAGTGGGAACGTACAGACAAAACAATGTCGTGATTAAAAACAAGAAAACAGCTTCATTGTCTTTAACCAAATCACATTCCCAGCCTGTTATAAAAACATGCAGTTAAATTATCGAAAACATATGGTTGCCTGAAGATGAAGCAAAGAACACACCCTTCCTTAAATCCATTAAAGCACCCTTATTGTAAACACAAATCACCAGAGGGTGGGGCCTCCGCTTGCTAACTTTATCCCTCAGCACCACATTTAACAAGAAATGTGAGCTTGAGTGTGAGAGAGGAAGAGAGGGGGCAGGGGGACAGCTGGGTCGCTGAACAGTGCTATTGAGTCCTCAGAAAGGAGCTGCAGAATTCATGAGCTCAGGGCAAAAACAAAAAAACTGGTTGGTGAGAGGAATCCAGTGATGACGAAGATCAGGGAAATGTGATGGTGTGAGCGTACAGATGCTGGAAACTTTCATCAGAGGATTTGCAAGGTTGAGAAGGAAGGGAGGACGTTCTTAAAAGTTAACCACACCAGCTCACTCTCCGTTTACTCAATCGTCAGCCACTACGAGAGGTAAGTTCTGCAAAGCGGCCCAGCTGTCTCGGTAAACAGAGTGCATATCTTGAAGAAATGTTACTTTCTTGATCCTTGTTGTTCTGAGTTTGTATACTCATGGTTAAATGCACTTATTGTATGTTCGTTGCTTTGGATAAAACCATCTGCTAAATGACATGTAATGTAATGTAGCAAGTGCTGATCGCTACATACTTGTGATATACTTGTCGAGAATAATGAGGCAGAAAGATACAATTAATCCGGACCTAAAAAAGATAAGGATAACAGTTACTAAGCTATAACAGCAATCTGTATATGTGTACCTTTAACTTAAAAGTGCAATCTTCTCATAATTCAACCCTTTATTATGCAAAAATAACGTCTGTATTTATGTGTAAACGATAATACTGCCAATAGGTTTGCACTGAATCAAGGGAATTGTTTTAATTAAAAAGTGTGCTTTACTTTTGGATAACTTGAGTCTTAACACTATGTTAGATAAAGTGGTAATCAACCTTGTATGTCAAACATGAATGAACTTAACTGGCTTGACTGCTGGTCTCTGGCACCGCAGTTACCCACTTTGAGTTTAGTCTTTTCAAGAGCTACAAAGTGCTGATCCTTCAGCTATGGCAAGGGAAAAAAAACACAAGGAATTAATGGTGAACTGGAAATGTTTTAGCCATTACGCTGTACAGCAGAGCTCTCCAGGCTGTCCCAGTCAGGAGCAGACTGTGGTTTTGGTTGGATGTCGCATTAAATATCAGAGAGGGAACGTGGTTTAGCTGTCAGGTTCTGCAGATTTTGTTTCTATAACCAGTGATGCGAGAACGTGTCATGTGTCTGAAAGCTTCTAAAGCTGCTTAAATCCATTGTTCTAGGCATTTAAAAAATTGAAAAGTTTTCCACAAATTCAAGGGAATGGGAACTGGATAAAGATCAACAACAGACATCTGTCTTTCTGGTAGTTGCGTAATCAGGGACACATACCTGACTTAAATGTGAACTTTAACTTTTTGATAGGGGAAACGGATGAGACCAGTAGTAGTTGCCCAACACAACCTACATTTAAAAAAAAAAATTAAAGTAAGAAAGGAGTACTGGTAAATTAGGAGTGCTGGTAGGGCCGGGAATACAACATTTAAAAAATAGTTTAACTAACAATGAAAACATTATTTTCCATCTCACAGCAGGGACCCAGCACCCCACCCCTTAAATGAAAGCAGAACAATCCCACACATATTAAAAAAAGGAAACAGCTTCGATGCAAAAGGCTATATTATATGACCCTCAACCGTTGATGGAAAAAAGAAGAAAAGAATGAATGAAAGAAAGAAAGAAAATAAATCTGGTTCCTCTGGCCGAATTGAGGGACATTCTGGTCTCTATAGAAAGTTACTTCCTCAGACAGACTCTCTCTGCACCCTAATACATCTCAACCACTGAGCAACAGCTCATGCTTGCCAACCTTAAGTTGCAGAATGGATTTGTATGGAGAAGCAGATCTTCATGTTGGCACATCTTTGCCGTTGGAGCCTCCTGTTCCATAACAAACAGCAAACACAGCCTCCACCACGGCCTCAAACGTGTGCAGGCAGTCCGTCATGTTTAGATGCGCTGTACAACACAGAGATCATCAACATTCTCTTGTGGCAGTAAACCAAACGCTGTGTCATATCTAAAGGGAATATACTCTGTGGTTTGGGGATTTAATTCAAAAACCTTCTGCAGCAAACTTTATATGTGAGCTCCAAACTCACTGTTGAACACAGTTCCTGAATACATGGTTTTATTGCCAAAAGGTTGCTAAGCAAAGTGGTTCATCAGCCAACCCTGTTGGCAATGTTGATGAAGCCAATGGCAACAAAGTACAACATTGAATCAATTCATACAAATATCTAATTTTATGTTAAGACAGGAATGGTGAGGCTGCATTTGAGTTTCCTTCAGTATAAACTCCACGTTCATCACCATCAGTGCGTTTACATGATGGTATAATTCGAATCTTGCTTTAGTCGGACTATGCTATCTTTTGGGGGATCTGCTATTATCCCAATATACATGGCAGTGAGTAATTCGAATCATTGGCCGAAAGCATGTCCTATCCGATACGATAGGTGGCGCTGTTTTCATTACAACTCGTGGTGATACAGCCATTTCCGCTTGACCTCTTCACCACTACCAACAACAACCAACAACAACAACAACATCAACATTTCAAGAAAGATGGCGAACAGAGAGCAAGGCGAAGCTACATCCCTCTACTATTCTTGCATGATGTTAATAGGAGTACAGCGAATGCAAATGGCGCTATTGGCGTTGTGTGTTTGTTTTCTGCCGGCCAGGCTCCCGGCAGTGACAACTTATCGTCTCTTTCGACTTCCGGGTCACGACATGGGAGGGAGGAGGGCGGTGGGATCTCAAGCATGCGCAAAGACGCAAAGTCCAGTTCCTAATCCAATTCACCGTTACATGCCGCGATAGTCGAATTATCAACCGGATCGGATCGAGTTATCCAGGGGTGTTAATCGGATCGTAGTCGGACCGCACATAGTCGAACAAAGGTGTTTACATGAAACGGATAATTCGATTTCAGTCCGACTAAGCCAGTTATTCGAATGCATGGAAACACGGTCCATGATAAGGAGTTTATACTGAAGGAAACTCACATCCTGTATCTTTCTGAGATCATGATCCGTTCACAAAGCCCTTTGCTATCCATATCAATCTGATTCATCTTAACCAACCTTGACTGTAACAGCCATTTCTGTTGTTCTAGGTTAAATCATGGACCAGCCCCTGACACTTCCCGTGCTCCTACTTCTTTGTTCGATCACCGCTGTTGTTTGGGCGTGTCCGGAGGGATGTAAATGTCAAGGAACCAGAATCCTCTGCAGTGGCCTCTCAGACTTCCCCACAGATGTGCCCTCATCTACCACAGCCCTCTACTTCTCCAATTGCAGTATCTATTTCTTGAAACCAGAGGTATTAAAAGATTTTTCAAATACCCTTAGCATCCTTGTGATTAAAGACACCGTTTTGAGGGAAGTGCGCGCCGGCACATTTAATTCCACTCCGAACATAAATGCCATCGGATTTACGACCACCGAACTGCAAGATCTACCTGAGACCTTGTTCCAAAATCTACAGAAGCTTGAGACTCTGAATCTGAAGGACAACAAGCTCATCGTACTCCGCCCTGACTGGTTTTCTCCATTGGCCAAGCTGAAAAACCTTGACCTCAGTAAGAACCTTTTCATTTCTGTACCTCAGGAAACTTTTCACCCTCTTACTGAGCTGCAATACCTTCTTCTTTCGGGGAATAATATCGGACAACTACCGAAAGAGACATTTATGGGGCTTTCTAAGCTGAAAACCTTACGGATTAATAAAAATTTGCTGCAGGAACTACCCCTTGGCAGTTTGGATGATCTTGGCAACCTGGAGGAACTATCCCTACATGACAATCTTATCACTCATCTCCACCCTGATCTGTTCTCCAACACTTTAAAACTCAAGAAGCTGTTCATCTCCCACAACAGGCTCACAACTCTCCCACAAGGGATCTTCTTAAACCTGCCCCTTCTTTCCCAGATCTCCCTGTATGAAAACCAACTGGAGAGTCTGGGACCAGGAGTGTTTGGGCCCATGGGCCTGCAAGAGTTGTGGCTGTATGACAACAAGCTGAGCCACATAGAGGATGACACATTCAGGAACCTGACTCAGTTGCGTCTCCTGGTCCTCAGTCGCAATCAGATCAGCTCTGTATCCACCGGGGCCTTTGGAGGATTGGAGCAGCTGGGAGAGATATCACTTCACACCAATCTGCTAACAACCCTGCAATCTGGGGTTTTCCAAGGGTTGCCACATCTGGTCAACATTTCCTTAGAGCACAACACCATCAGCTCCCTACCCTTGGGGTTTCTACAAGGCCTGAGTAGCCTGGGACAGATAGACCTGCATAATAACTCCCTTCCCAACCTGCCACAGGAGAGTCTAGATGCCCTCACTGTCGCAAAGGAAGTTCTTTTGCAGCAGAACCCCTGGAGGTGTGACAGAGATATTCTGCCACTAAAAAAATGGCTGACACAACACCCATCCAAGACCAACAAAACACTTGTAGTCTGTGAAACACCTTTCAGTCTGAACGGTGAGATAATTGCTCTGCTAGCAGATGAGAACTTTCTGCCTCTCAGCTCTTCGGAGGAGCCCGTGTTGACCTCAACCGAGAAGAGTAAGAAACCCCCCCCTCCTCCAACTAGACAAAGCACTTCTTCACCTGCGGTCAAGTCAACCCCCACATCAGAGCGCGAGCAGGTCACCAGTGGAGGCCAAGGAGAGACAGGAGCAGCTTCTAATGATACTTCGATCATCCTCATCGCCATTGCTGTAATATCCACTGTCATCATCAGCACTGTCATCATCAGCTGTGTGTGCTGGAAGAGGAACAAGAGAGGCAGAGGAAATATAGACCGCAGTAATAAGAACTCTGTGCTGTAGCTTAGACCACCCAATTTTAGCGACCCAAGAACGTTTTAAGCCAAGGGAAAGTACTCAATGATTACTGTGGTTTAATTGTAAAGTGTGAAGATCAGAGTTGATTTTAGAATCTCAGAGGCAACAGAAATAATCTCGGCAGCTTCATTCAGATGTACCAGCTAGAACAAACAAGTCAACTTTTGAATTCATTAGCTTTCACTTTTAATGATCAGATGTACCAGCCAGCATTCCTCTTCATGTGTGTTGTAAAAGAGAACTGACATTGCATGTACTAATGGTGAAAACACCCAGACTGCCATCTTGTGGGCAACCTGAAAATGTTGGTGAATCACATGCACTGAAAAGGTGCACTTCTTATAGCATAATTAAGACTGCGTGCAGTATTAGTTTTCAATTTTTCAGAATTAGTCATTGCAGTTTGACAAAGGGTTTCTGTGTTAACAACAATACTTAAAGGAGAAAGTTTTACTTTTATGCAAAATGGTTATCCATTAAAAATCAAAACATGTAATTTTGACTCCACTAGTCCACTGTAACACAAATCCAATGGTTTCAACACCTTCAATTTCAAAATGCTATATGTTGAATAAATGCAGTCCTTTTAGTGGGAGAAATCTTACCTTGTGTTTATCATTTACTGAATTAAGCAATACTACATGCAAGTTTCACCTCCCTGAATCCGATGGTAAATATAATGTTATCTACGTATTATACAGCAGTGAAAAGGAGTATACATATTCCTTTAAAATGAAGGTTATGTTATATGAATAGGAAGTAGTATTATGCTAGCATACGGTATACATTACATTAAAAAAAAGAAACACATGAACACATCTAAAAGTATTAAGTACCATCATACTGCAAACAAGATGGTCTAATTGTGATCACTAAATAGCCATTAGACAAATATTTTAGATATTTAATCACCAGTATGTTACTGGTTTTGTCGATTGTACCAATTTAGTTTGTGGGGTATCCAGAAGAACACAAGGAACTTCAGACAGAGTAGACAGTAGACACAGCATTTCATTTACATCATTTACAATTTTTATGTAATGGAGTCACTGGTAAATATATCACTGGTAATAACTACAGCCATCTTTTTTATGTCTATATTCTAGGGCTGTGAAACGATTAAAATTTTAATCGGGTTAATCACAGGTTTTTGTGGATTAATCATGATTAATCACATATTACCGATATTCTCGGTATATTTTGTGAGAACATAGAGATTTATGACAAAAGACGGATATATACATTTATACATTCTTCTATACAATGATGCTGCAACTCAGCAGTTATTTAGCAGTTTTCTTCCATATGGAACATTAATACATCTTCATCTTAAACAGAATGTTTAACCCTCCTGTTACCTTTCGGGTCAATTTGACCCCATTCAATATTTAATGTCGGTGTTCTTTGGGGTCAATTTGACCCCAGGCTGTTTTTCACTGTGTCAAACATATAAGAAATATCAACTTTTTTATTTATTTAAAGGGCTATTTAGGTAGTCAACAAACAAACATAAAGTACCTCACACTTAAACTTGGGAAGCAATATTAATTCTAATAATTTTCTGGAGGTTTTAATTGCTGGGGTCAAATTGACCCCGAGGGTAAAATATGTTAGTAAATGTAAAAGTAACAGGAGGGTTAAACAGAGCATTTTTCTCTTGTTTGTCAACCATTAACTCCACCATGATACAATCTAAAGGCCTCTAGTCTTCCTCTAGCAGCTGCTGAGGCAAACTGACTGTGTGGGTTTTCGTCATGAACTGGGCCGTGATGAAAGGGACGGCGGGGACACCGCTGCAAGCTGAAACCTCACTGGCCCGGACAGGTGGACAGATTGACAAGTGACTTTTTTTTTGTTCGGTCCTGATGCGCGCGCACGGAGCTCTGTGGCGCACGAGACGGAGATCGATAAGTGTTAACGCAACGCGAAGAGACAGAAATGACATGCTGCTGTGGAGATACGATCAACAACAGACGTTTAGTTTAATAAAAGAACAAAGACGTGCTATAGAGAACATGTCAGGGGGCGGGCCAATCTTTTTAATGTCATGCGATCTACCGACACTACGCCGCGATCGACTGGCAGGTCGCGATCGACGTGTTGAGACCCTGATCTACAGGAAGTAAAAGTCGTAACAAGGTTTCCGGAGGTGAACCTGCGGAAGGATCATTACCGATGAACAGACCGTCTGCATGAGAGCGGACAGAGTTCAGATTGAAGTGGTGTATTGGAAGCTCATTTTGCAAGAGACTTTTTTTTCGTCCCGACGACCAACAACAGACGGATTGGAAGCTCATTCTGCGCATGCGTTAAATGCGTTAAAAATAAATAACTCGTTAAACCTGTAATTGAATTAACTGAGTTAACGCGTTATTTTTCACAGCACTACTATATTCCTCTCCATTACATCAGTTATATACAAAAACTGCCATCTAATGGAAGGGATTCAGAATAATGTATGAAGCATTTGAATAAAATCTAAATATTGCACCCTTTGCTTTTCCTGCAATTACATATGCCAGCCAAAACAACTCAGTAAGTTGCTGTAATGTGTTTCTGATGTGTGTCTGACAATGGTAACTGTAGCCTTATGATATATGGTTCAAGCTATAATAAAAGACTGAGCTGTCCTGGCTATTATCTGAATCTATTAGTGCTCAGCTAAGTTATATGAAGCACATTTGATAGGTGCTTGGTTCAGGGCCTAAGTAGCTAAATAAAGAACGGTCCCTGAACTCAATCAAGAAGAAACCTTACAAGTAATGGCTCGCAACGAGCAGCACCTCAAAATGCAACAAAAAACGGTACGCCAATGCAGCCCCAAAGAGTGAAATAGTTTATAAACCCCACATGACGGAGACGAAACCAGATGAATGGGGCTTCAAAGAAACACGAGGAGAAAGGGGGAAGCAGGAGAAGAAGAACTAGGAAACCCCTAGAGAGTGGGGCAACGATGCAGAGGTAACGCAACGCAGAATATCTTAATTTGAGTGGCATGGGGAAGCTATTCTGAGACCAGAAGCGCTCAGAAAAGCGATAAGTAAATGGGAAGGCAAAGTGGAAGAAGAGAGCATGTGATATTGAGAGAATGGAAGAAAAGCCTCAGAAATAAGTTAGAGATATTATACAAGGGAAGGAAAGCTGAGTTCTTATACAGGATTTGAGGACAAAGCAGGAAAAACCACAGCATTCAGTAATGTGCACTAAATCAGGCGAAGAGAGAAGGCAGTTGGGAAGTAGAGTGGAGAGGTGAAACACAGCGACTGTACTCAAGCAAAAAGAGGTTTTAAAAATGAGGATATTACGGTTTAAAAAACACGTGGTAAGAGTTTGAGCGACTGAGAAGTTCAACGATAGAGAAGAGCTTCAACGTACACACAGGCCCGAAGCTTGAAGAAAGAATTTTGAAAAGCGCCAATGAGTGAATTGGAGCACAGAAGCGACAGTGATGCAGCAAAAAGAACAAAGAAACTCAAGGAAGGTTGGCGGAAGACAAAGCCAAGAGCCAGCGAATGGTTTCAAGATAAGAGCGTAAGCGGAAAAGACATGGGCGGCAGATGTCGCAAATGCATGTGACAAAGAAGCAGAACACGTGGAGTAAAGTGTGGCGTGAAGCCCGCGTGAGAGGCGAGAGAACGCAAGATCTAGGGAAGCGGCATGCAGAGGCCAAAAAGCGCGCTCTGAGGCGAGAAGGGTTCGATGGCAGGGCCCCCAGGTGACTCATGTCACCACTGACATAACCTGTTTCAAGCGACTCAAAAGCTCACTCTTCAAGCGACATTGTCGAGCTGAAAGCGGCACCCGATAAGCTCGGGGCAAGCGTTGCACAGGGCCTGCTGAGGAATGCGACATAGCGCGACGCGACAGCGCAGACGCTGAGAGGAAACGCATCTCCCAGGTGCACAGGCAGGCGGAATGCAGCGGATCTGAGGCGTGGTGGACAGGACTTAGTGGAGCTTCGCCACTCTGGGATAAGTTTAACCAGGTGAAGTGGCGGATGCATTAAGACCATATTTGTGTCATGTAAAGATGGAAAGCTGTAAAAGGAATGTACCAAATGTGAAGATAATAAGTGTAATGCCTGTGTGCAAGAAACAGACACATGGGTTGCATATGTGTATGTGTAAAATTGATGTATTGAAAAATTGCAGTGGTTGTGTGGAGTGGTTGCAAAAAAAAGTGTTGGGTAAACAGTGTCAGGTAAACAGGGGCCCAGTTTTGAAAAAACCAGAAATAGGACCCTGGTGCTCCTACAGTTGCAAACCAGATTACAGGACAACACTCCTTGGCAATCCTGTATCTACTGAGAAGAGGTGAGGACAATGCAGGCAGTTAATTCTGATACTTGCAGTTCAGTGTTTGTTTATTAATTAAGAAAAGTTTTGAAAAACACAGGCACAAAAAGGAAGAAGAGAAAAAGCAGATGCTAGAATGGGAAGGTGCACAGGAATATAGGAAGGTGAGGTGCATCATGCGAAGTCAGTTTAAAAGTGTTGAGGAAAGAAAATAATATTATTCAAACACCAAATATCAGACGCCAGCCATCAGACAACAACAGCTTTTGAGAATTGGCAGATTTTGAGGCTGAAAGTGCTTTGAGATGGGTAGCATAAAACAAGCTGAAGTGCATTAAAACTGACAGCAACCAGAACAAACACAAGCAACAATTTAACAACCAACGACAGGCAGAACAACAAGCGTACAGGGCAGACAAAAAGCCCAAATATCCAAAAAAAAAAAAATTTGGGAAACACAAATAATTTGGGTCTATATATTATGAAGCTTGATTTAGCAAGGAAGAAGGAGAGATGTGAAGATTTGGTGTATTGGTCTAACTGAAAACAACAAAGCACAACAAACAACAGACAAACAAACAAACAAAACAAACACAGACTAGTAAACAGACAGGTGAGCAGATCAAAAGCGATACACACAGAGGTGAGCCAGATCAACAGACTGCTATGATGATACCACTGAGCGAAACTAAAACCACGGATAGGTAGTAGGAAAAGAGTGAGAGGTATAGTGAAAAAACAGACAGAGTGACCAGTGTGCCAAACCATAGAGTGTAAGTGACCATCTAGAGACAGAAGAGAGAAAAGAATCCCAGGTGAGAAAGAGAATGAAAAAGAGTGTTTAAGATGAGTTCATAACTGAAGATAGACTGCTGTAGAGCTGTGTGTGTGACTACACAGCTATTTGGGGAGGCAGCATGGGGGTCAGCTCACTCAACAATGGGACAAAAAGTAATGGACAAAAACAAAACAATAAAAAAAAAAAAGACCAAAATCATCATGCAAAAAAACAAGACAACCATGGGGTAGACTGTAGGAGAGGAGGACACTGGGGGGGTGATGGAGATCAGATGGACAGACAACACAGGAGACAAATACCAAGGGTTTGAGACAGCCAAGGGTTACAGACTAGAAAGAGATAGACTAGCAGACGTTCACCGACGAGTGACATGGACGAGTAACCAAGTGCACACAAAAGCTGCAACAAAGAATGGAATTGAAAACCATGAATCTTACAAGAAACTGCTTGCATGCCCATAGATTAACATACCAGACATTATCCACCAGAGGGGGATGAAAAGAGGTATAAGAGAATACTTAGGGAAATAAGAAATCCCGCCGAACAGTTATTGGCCGAAATTGAATTGGAATTTTGCACAATTGCCTTACTGAGGATGGATTCACACAAAAGCCAGCCGACCAATTGTGTTTTATGCCAGTCAAGAAAAGAAGAGATGACCAAAAAAAGTGAAGTAAGACTGAAAGGGTTTGCTGGAGTGCTCTTTGGAGAGTATGTGTAGTACATAGAGGTTCTTTTTTGTTGTGTTTTTTGTGTGTGTGCTTTTGTTTTTTTTGAGTTTGTGAGTTCAAGAGTGGGTGTTGAGATATGTGAGTATGATGTATATGTGTGTGATGCTGTACTGTGGTATGTATATGGTATATACATAGGGGCGGCGCAGGTGCGCTAGGCTAAGTGCTATAATATAATATACTTGGTTTGGTTGTTAGTGTTGATGAGACTGATGTGATGACTGATGTGTGCTAAATAAAATAAAACACCAACAAGAGATAATCCATCATTTTTTTCTTTCTCGAATGCGCACGGTAGCTGCTGCAACAGTGCTCCACAACTCAACAGTAACAATGGTCAAGTAAGGTAATTAAAATTTAAAAAACACTGGAGATAAAGGCTTGTGAAATGGAGGTTTCTGCTTTTCCTGATGTGGGAACAGATGCATATGCTATAAATAACTAAATGTTGAAGTACCATAGAGTATATGTTCCAGGGACAGTGTGTACGTTGTAGTGGCATCTAGTGGTTTGTAGCTGGTTGCTCAATGAAATACCCCTGAGCTCGCCCCTCCCTTGTTTCTTAGCAAGTCACAAAAGTGGCCTACAACTAGAGGCTACTCTTATCAATACTTGGTTCTTCTATGAAAAATAATTGTTTTGAAAAACAAATACATTCAGACCAGAATAAGAAGATATTTATAATTTAGATATTGATACATATTGTTTCTAGCGTAACAACAGTTATGACAAATTCACTGTACACAGCCAATAATATATCACTGGAAACATGTAAATTTCAATAAAATAAACAACATTTAAGAGAGAAGTTTATAAAAAATGAAGAACACCGACTGACAGTTTCAGTCTGTGCTTGTGTAAACAAAGCAACGTCAGCCGACTGAATTAGGTTTCACTTTTGTATCACATGTTCTTAGATTTATTGATAACAAATTGGCTTTTTACTGTCAAATATGTAATTGCACGTACAGGTGTAAGCGGAGCTATGCCGTCAACTCGAGTATCACGTGACCTGCTTCACTTCACCACAGCAGCATGTCGGCTCGCTTTATTATTTAGTACCAAGGCCCGTTTAATTATGTTTTTTTTCTTCAGATAACGTTAAACTTGAAAGGCTCTAATGGTTGAATCTGTTTGTCTTGTAATGACTGAAACACACACACACAACAAACATCCTATTGCAGCAGGGGGAGACAGAGATCCAAGAAACTTCCAATTTTTACTCAGAAAACAAGAGTAATTTAGGAAATTATTGAACACCATCAAGAATTGGTGAACATGTGTCTGAAATGTATGATATCCTAGTAGATTGAATACAATGTTTGGGCTTTATTTGTCTCCATCACTGGCATTCTATGAAGGTGCACTGTTACCTCTACTGAAATGATTGCCCTCTTCTCAAAAGGTCCAAATATATCTTTCCAGTTGAACAAATAAGTCCCACAATTCATAAAGTGTCAGAACTGAGAACACTGAGCAGGAGTCTAGGACTGGGATTCGTGTTTGGTGGGGTGGTCTGTCTTAGAACAGTAGGCCAGATTCATTCTCCTTGCCCCAGCTTCCTCCCTCCTGCCCCTTGGCCCTGGCCAGGGCCTGGCCTCCTGCCTCAATGGCCCTGCCTCCTTGGCTGTGCCTCCTGTCGGCCCTGCTGATGCCCCTCCTCTCTACCTCCTTCTGTTTACATGGATTGTGGTTATCTGGATCGTGTTCCATGCCGACTACTCATTATTCATAATTTCTATCACATTCATTGAAAGTGTTGTAACTTTGTAAAGTGATGTCGTATGTGTACAGATTGTAAAACCCTCTGAGGCAAATTTGTAATTTGTGATTCTGGGCTATACAAAATCAAATTGAATTAACCCAGTTTGTGTAATCATATGTGTGAGTTTGTGTGTGAGAGACAAAAACATAATCAAGAACTGAAACGTATCTGAATAGAAACGGTACACCTGCTGTTGTATAAGATGGTATATCATATCAGTAACTATGAAGGGTCAGCTTTAATATCGGGTTTTTTACATCGTGTACATTTTTCAAAAGCCCTTTTTATGTTAATTAAAAGATGCAAGATGGCAGACTCCTTGGAAGACATCTGGCTCCCTACGTAGGCCTATACATAAATGGCTTTTTCAAAGCTAAGGTAAACATACCAAGTCAGTTTGTGGTGATTATACTCTGCTCAAATGTTACACACTGTCCCTTTTAATGTTTAGAGTATGTGCATAAATGATAAATACTTAAGCTTTTATCCGTAGTTTATGCTGCTGTCCTGAGTGAATAACCTAACATCAGATGATAGGTACTGCTCAAAATTCAGTGCTGCAAGCTTAATCATGCATTAATTCCAATACTATTGGAGCCATGCTGCAGAGAAGGGAAGCAACCTGCTCTTATCTCAAGCTGCAGAAGTGTGTTACACCACGCCTAACAGCTAAACTCTCCAGTCCTGCTGGCCAACATCACTACAGGACGCAACTCATGAAATGTGACTAGTGTGTGTCTCCTCACTGCTGTAACAACTGGTTTCATCCTGGGACAGGAAATAATACGGTATGGTTTTGGCATTTGAATGTAACAGCTCGTTGAGTTATTGATAACTTGGCAGAGCAAAGCTTTGTATGATGTTATTGATAGTAGAGCACTCATATGCTATCGTAAGAAAGATCAAATTAACACACTAAACTACTTTTTTAAACTGTAAACAATATCCAGGTAAATCTACTCAATTATCAAATGTTGTACATTGTTAATTTTTCTTTCTTTTTTCAGGGGATAAGCATGTCAAGAGGACACATTGTTGTTCTTTTTCTGTCTTTACTGTTTGAGTCTTCATTGTCTGAAAACAAACCATGTGCAAAGGAGACCGATTGCCCCAATGTAAACCAGGATGTTTTTAGTTCATCTACAACAGAAATCCCACGTTTCCTGAGACCAGCTGTGACAGAGGTTTTCTTTGTGGATAGCCAGATTAAAACAATCCCCAAAGCAGCATTTGTTGAAAACCGGCAACTTGAAAAGGTGGAGTTCATGAACACCAACACAACATCTATTGAGCCTGGAGCTTTTGATGGTTTGTCAAACCTCAAGTCTATCGAGATCTCCAGCACTCCACTAACATCGATCCCAGTGGGAGTCTTTAAAGATCTAAGTAACCTGGAGAGGATTATACTAAAGCTAAACAAGCTCCGTAGTCTGGAGAAAGGCTTATTTGACGGTCTTGAAAAAGTAAAAGAGCTGCAGTTACATGGGAACAAGATTGAATCGATTGAAGATGGGATCTTTGATAGCCTCGAGAACCTAATAATGCTCCATTTAGCTAAAAACAATCTCTCTGCTGTATCTACTGACTGGTTCTCAAACCTAAACAAACTGCAGACGCTGCGGCTTTACGAGAATCAGTTGACCAGTATTCCTGATGATATTTTTCTGAATTTGCCAAATTTGAAAGAAATTGGATTGCACGGAAACAAAATAGCAGACTTGTCACCTGATCTTTTTCCTCATAAAGACAAACTAAATAAGCTATTTTTGGATAATAATCATCTGACTAGTTTGCCTCAAGGATTCTTTGTTGGTTTCCCTCAGCTTAAAAGTCTCACTCTCCAGAAGAATAAACTGACAAGTCTACCAACTGTACTTTTTGGAGAAATGCCTAAATTGACAGACTTAAGTCTCAGCCAAAATAATCTCAGCGCCTTTCCTAATGGAATATTCAGCCCTCTGAAGAAACTCAAGAAGTTAGATCTGTCTAAGAATCACTTGGTCACCTTGTATCCTGAGTACTTTGAAGGTCCTGAGAAGCTCATGGAGCTAAATCTACAGAACAACAAGATACAGTCACTGGACGCAGATGTGTTTGAAAAACTACAATCACTGATCACACTCAAGCTAGCTCACAACGCCCTCCAGACGCTTCCTGAGGATATTTTTGAGCCTTTAATAAAACTGAAAAAGCTTTACCTCAATGACAACCGGTGGCACTGTGACTGCAATCTGATACATCTTCACCTCTGGATGAAAGCCAACTCGGAAAAGATTGTAACTGCTGTGTTCTGTGAGTATCCAGAACATCTAAAAGGCCAGGAAATCAAATTATTACCAGAGGATCAATTTATTTGCCCCACTCTTCTCCCAACAACAACCACAATAACTACAACGGCACTCCCAACCACGGAACTATCAACCACCATCCTTACTACCTCAACGCTACTTCCTACAACACCAACCACCACAGCCACCACTACACTCCCAACCACAGAAGCAACAACCACTACCCAAACCACTACAGCATCTACAACCACTTTGCCAACTACAACAAACACCACTGTCTCCACCACACAGCCAGCCACCACCACCACAACATTATCAACAACTACTGTTCTGCAAACAACTACACCCACATCCATTATGACCACAACTACACCTTCAACAACTATGCCAACAACCACCATGATCACAACTACATCTTCAACAACGATGCCCACAACCACTATGACCACAACTACACCTTTAACAACTATGCCAACAACCACTATGACCACAACTACACCTTTAACAACTATGCCAACAACCACTATGACCACAACTACACCTTCAACAACTATGCCAACAACCACTATGACCACAACTACACCTTCAACAACTATGCCAACAACCACTATGACCACAACTACACCTTCAACAACTATGCCAACAACCACTATGACCACAACTACACCTTCAACAACTATGCCAACAACCACTATGACCACAACTACACCTTCAACAACTATGCCAACAACCACTATGACCACAACTACACCTTCAACAACTATGCCAACAACCACTATGACCACAACTACACCTTCAACAACTATGCCAACAACTACTATGACCACAACTACACCTTTAACAACAACTATGCCAACAACCACTATGACCACAACTACACCTTCAACAACTATGCCAACAACCACTATGACCACAACTACACCTTCAACAACTATGCCAACAACCACTATGACCACAACTACACCTTCAACAACTATGCCAACAACCACTATGACCACAACTACACCTTCAACAACTATGCCAACAACTACTATGACCACAACTACACCTTTAACAACAACTATGCCAACAACCACTATGACCACAACTACACCTTCAACAACTATGCCAACAACCACTATGACCACAACTACACCTTCAACAACTATGCCAACAACCACTATGACCACAACTACACCTTCAACAACTATGCCAACAACCACTATGATCACAACTACACCTTCAACAACGATGACCACAACTACACCTTCAACAACTATGCCCATAACCACTATGACAACAACTACATCTTCAACAACTAAGCCCACAACCGCTATGGCCACAACTACACCAGCAACAACCAATCCCACTACCACTATGACCACAACTACACCTTTAACAACTAAGTCCACTGCCACTATGATCACAACTACACCTTCAACAACTAAGCCCACAACCACCATCCTCAACACTATCCAACCGACCACCACTCAAACAACGACCACTCCTCCACAAACCTCTCCAGAGATCTTCACCTGTCCTATGGAGCCAGTCACTCAAGGGCCATCGCCTTCTTTCACCTATCAGAACAGAGAGAAAGCTAAGAGGTGCAAATCACAGATGATGATCTACACTGCGCTGCTGCTGGTGATGATTATTTGCACACTGGCACTGGCTAAGTTCACGCTGTCTCTTTACCACCTGCTGCAGTGCAGAAAGAGGACAAACCACAGGGTCAAACTCACCCATTTCTCCTACACGAAAGAGGTCATCTTCAGGCCTCTCCAAGAGGCAGAGACTGTAGGACTTTAAACATCACTTTTGAGAAAGCTCACTTCTTTTGCCAATGACAGTAAATAAGCGCATTCACAGCCATACAACCGGCAAAAGCATCCTTGGGTAAGATGTTGAACCCCATATTAAAGTAAGCTTTATATTCCTCCTAATATATTATTGCTGGTTGCATTCTTTAGCAGGTTGTACATATCATGTAACAATGTCAAAGCTGGAATTTGTTCTGCTGTCAAGTATTTCTGAAAAAATACTTATATGCATAATACATTGTACAACTAATTAAAAACATCTTCCTGGAAATCTGTTTGTCTTGTTATGACTGAAATGCAGGCACAACAAACACTTGATTACAGAATGGGGAGGCAGAGATCCAGCTTTCATTTCAGGGTTTTTACGTAATGTACATTATTCAAACGCCCTTTTAATGTCAATTAAAAGATACTTAAAAGGTTAAATGGGCAATGAATCCCTACACTGTCAAAACCCCAGGCTGCTTTAAAACTGATTTGTAATGTTGCTTCTGTGTGGAGCTTGCATGTTCTCCCTGTGGCAGTGTAGGTTCTCTGGCTTCCTTCCACAGTCTATATGTAACACTGTTTTGTGTGTGTCTCCCCAGTGTCTCCCCATTGTCTCTTGATTGTTCATTCCCGTCACCTGCCCTCAGTCACTCCTTTCCCCCGGATTGTTCACTCCCTTCACCTGCCCTCAGTCTTTCCTGTATCTTGATTGTTCATTCCCTTCACCTGCCCACAGTCTCTCCTGTATCTTGATTGTTCATTCCCTTCACCTGCCCTCAGCCACTCCTCTGTCTCCCTGATTTACTCATGCCCTACACCTGTTGTTTCCCCCCTTATATATTCTCACAGTCTTTCCCTTGTCCCTTGCCAGATTGGTAACTTAGTTAGTGTCATGTGTCCCTGTCTTTGTTACCCGTGTTAAATTCCTTGTGTTTTGTCTGTAGTGTACGGTGCCTGTAACCTGAACTTCTTTGTTGAACTTTTTCCCAGTAAAAAGATTTTGTTTAATTTAAACTGAAGTCTTGCCTGTTTTTCTTTGCACCTGAGCCTCGCCCCACGAAACCTCTGACACTATGACTATAGGCATGCCAAGCAACTTAGGTTAATTGATGACTTTAAATTTCCCGCAGGTGTCAATGTGAACAGGAATGGTTGTCTGTTTCATTGTACCTGACCTGCGAAAGACTGCCAACCTGTCCAGGGTATACCCTGCATTCACCCAAAGTCAGCTGGGATTCCCTACTGACTAGATCTACCCTACTGGGACTAAAAACAATATATTATTTACCAAACACATGTGTGAAAGAAACAATCTAACCTTCTTAACCGAACAATGCCCTCACATTTCTGTCCAAGTACAAGAAATTATCAACATTTGCTCTTGGCATGTCTTTAACTATTTTGTTTTAATGCAACATTAGTATTAATGTGTTTGTCTACTGAACCAATAATAAACTGCCATGTTGTAATCTTCTACTTACATTAGTTTATCTTTCTCAGATGTGCTTTTTACAAATTTCCGGTTGCTAGTTTGTGTAAATAAGAAACTCAACAATGTGGATATGCACAGATATGAATCTCTTCCACTAGAGGGAATTTCTGCATTTGACACAGCAGCAATATCCAAACACAAAAACAACAGAAAAATATTAATTTAACCGTTTTACTAAAATGCTCCAAATGGTGAAATTAAGTAATATAGACAACATAATCTAGTTTTAAGTAAAATACAATATGTGTTCATACTTAATCAGATGGGATGCAATTTTAGATTACTCCAGAAAATGTACAGAAATCCCTTTAGATTAGTCTTCTGTGAAGGAAAAATGCATGAAGTTGTGCCAGACCGCATGGCTTGTGAATGAAATGACTGAATGAGGGTAACATAACTTTGCTTTAGCAGATTCACCTCGAGGCTATATGGAGAAACACACTCCCCACCCACCTCCCAACCACAGCAAAGTGGGATAACTCAATTGCATCAGATATGGTCGTTCTGATGTCAGTGGGGGTTTATCAACACCCAGCTTTATCAGAAAGGACAGAATGTAAACAAACATTAAATGTATTTGTGAATTTTAAACTGCTTAATTAGTCTTGTCCAATCAGTAAAAAAATCAAAGATATGTCTTACACCGATGAACACCAACATACTACATTACTCAAATGAAGAGTTATGTTGGTAAATATTTCCTCCCGCTCTCAATTGCATCTGAGTGTAATGCCGCATGTTTAGCTGTTGTTAAGTCCTCTCCTATAATGTTGCATTAAAAAGCTATTTTAGTCTCATATTTGTTATTTATGCAGATTTGAGTAACTTGTCTATTTTAGTCCGCTCTACACTTTACAGATAAGCAATTGCATTTCTGGGCTTCACAGTTGAAATCATATGGTCAATTACACTAACTTGTGCTCAAATCTTTATCTATTTATTTATTTGTTGGCTAAAAGTAGTCAAATTTGAATTAAGTGTTGACATTAAGGTTAATTGAGCATATCTTCCTACTGATTGATCTGCAAAGCAAAGGGGTCCCAAGACACTATAAATGAGCTGTCACAAGAAGATTAAGGTGATAAATAAGGAAGAAAATAACGAATGCCACATTTATTTCGCAGCTCTTATTTTATTTCCATCTGCTGCATTCAAATAAATCTCATAAATTCAGACCAAAGCACAATAAATAGCTTGCTATCTCACTAGCGCTTCTTTCGCTGCAGTAGACTATTTCTTTGGGAGGAGAGTGGTACGCTGCTGTAGCAACTGCCAAACCCTCGCAACAGGATACTGATCTTGCACCGCCCCGACTCCGCTCCGGATCAGAAAGCTCTACCGGAATCAATGTGGAATTATGTATTAAAAGTCCCCTGAAAGATGTAGAAGAGTAGTCCTATGAAAAACGGCCTTTTAAAATAAATATATTTATTTATTGAGCTATAGTGATGTATATTTATAATGATATTTATTTAAATGTGTATTTCTTACTTATTCATTTCAGTATATATTTCAAAGCCATATTTGGTCATTTAATATTGATTGAAATAGTATTCCATAAGTGCAGATCCAACGTTTGACAATAAGTCAGTATTTTACCCACTTGAACATTCAATGAGGAAGAGGGTAGAGGATTATATTCTTGCTCATAAACACCGTGAAAGTTTGCAAGGGATCAAACCGTATTTACAGTTTCTAGAAGCCTTCCTGGGGGACTACAGCCAGGTGATTTAAAATACATCTGGAGAAATCTGCAGCAGAGATATTTCGTGCTCATACAATACAGTGTAGCCAAAGTGATGAAACTATAACTTGATATATTCATCTTCCTTCAGGGATTCTTCCGATTATAAGAGATCATGTGCTCAATTCACTTTCATTTCTCATTTTGAATTTCAATTGGCTTTACAGTTATACAGTTTTAGATGAGCTAAACGGTCCTTTTCCAGAAGCGGAAGAGCTTGTCATATCCCTTGAAGCCTCTACCTTTATATATTAGGAAGGGATAAGCTTGCAGGTCCTGCTAATGAGTCTGAAATGGAGCGGAGGAGGTAATTGCGTGTGAAAAGGGCAATGTGTCTGAAGAAAATAAGAGGCCATAAAATTAGGAGGAGCCCTGTACAGGCATACTAAGAGATTTCAACTGGAAAATAGTATGCAGTAACCTGATGGATTTTCAGCCGGAAATGTCCACCTGATGACTTAGGCTTAATGAGCGGTTGTTTGTCTCGGTCACCAGATTCGTCATACATTCACAAAGATATTGCTGGAGATCTTGAAGCCACATTTCGTATCCTTTGCAGCGAATACAATTGTATAAGTGAGCACTATATCACAACCACGAATGAAGAAATACATTCAAGACAAAATATATATAGAAAGATTGTAACGACCTGGATTCAATCTCTTTCAAGCAAAATGAAAATATGTTGAAAAACGTCCAGTCTTTGCACTTTGCCCCCTGTTGTTAGTTTCAATGCAAGTAATTTAGATATTCACCCATTACGTCACATCTCTTCCGTGTTCAGGGAACAGTTTGATCTAGTTCAGGGGTATTCAACTAAAATTCAGCTATGGTCCACATAATGTCAAATTGTTGCACAATATGATTTTGTGCCATATTTATTGCAGTAGCCAACAGTTGTATTCACGTATGTATATCGTCAACAACTGACTGTCAAATTAAATACAAAAATTAAATTTAATAACATCTAAACTATATTTAGCATTTTTTCGGTCAAGGGTCAAGACACAACAGCACCCGGCGCCCGGACCGCCTGTTAATGATCACTGTCATAGATCATAGACCGATATGGCGGACTGATTTTTGAAGCACTCCAACTCCCATCCATCACAGTATTTTATTGCTTTATGAAGACATAATAAAAGCTGAGACAAAGCTCTTGAGGGAGATTTATATTTGATCAACTGTGGCTGAAGAATAAAGATCTTGAGGCAAAAAGTAAATAAAATAAGATAGTCAATACTAAAGTGCAGCATTCAAAAGTTACTAAAAAGCATTTCTGATATAAACCAACAAGTTCACATCCCCTCCTTTTGTGATTGTTGTCAAAGGTAATTCTGGGAAACTGGCAATTGTAAGTTGAGAAGTTGGGTTGAAGAAAATTGTGAACAGCAACAAGCAATAACAATTCTTCATAACTGGATGCTCCAATCACACTTCATGACATATAGTGGGAATGTTTCATTTTAAAGCTTCAAAAAGTGATATTTTAAAGGTTCTACAGTACTTTCTCATTCATTTTCTTATGGGCAGTGGGATCCTACATGAACACAACATAGTTGGCCAAAGTGAGTACATATTTTGTCTTCAGTGTTGTTGTTGTTGCTCCTCTGACATGATTGAAGTGGTCAGGGCTTAAACCAGTTGAATGCTTCTGGCATTCAGCATGGTCAGCGTGGTGCTGTGCAGCTTCGAGGTGTTTGTTTATGTTGTCAATCACTTCACACCCACACACTGAAGAAGATTAGCCAAGTTTTTAATGGTAACTCTTCATAAATATTCATTCAGGATGTTTTTGTCTGAACTTTGACTTCAGTTAAATACGAATGATTTGACACCAAGTTTGTATTGGCAATACTAGAAACACAGAATAAAATTACTCTCTGATGCTGCTGCTCCCACTGACAATCAACACTAAACTAAACCTAGAATTGTAATTATATAATGTTCAAAAGTGTCATGATCTGGAGTTTGTGTCTCGTTTTGTGTCTCGTTTTGTGTCTTATTTTGAAGTCCTTGTGTCATCTCTCTCCCTGTGATTGTCTGCCCTGGCCCTGATTGTTTCCTTCTGTGTGATTGCTGGTCCCGCCCTCATTGTGTTCACCTGTGTCTCGTTCCCCGTTGTCCAATCACCTCCGCCTGCCTGTGTATGTAAACCCTGTTCGTCTCATTCACAGTGTGGCTTCGTACTGTATGGTCCGCGTATTTGTTGTCCTGTTAGTAGTTTGAAATTAAATATAGTTTTTTGCAGAATATGTCGGCATTTGGGTCCTCTCTCTCTGCGACATCCGTGACTTATGACACAAAAGCAGCTCAAACCACAACATCACCTCTGAAAATACAAATACAATAGTGACATCAAAGCTGCAAAAGCAATCTTTTTTTTTTCTGTGTTGCTCACAAAATACATACTTTCTTTTGTAGTTTGTATTCTGCATATGTCTGCTGATGAATTATGCTATTATTCATCGCTTGACTGATACTTGACTGACCCACAGATTGACAGACGTCTTCTCTTGGATCAGTGCACTCACTCAAGCTGCCCTCGAGCCTCAAGAAGCTTCCTTGTGTTGCAGCTGCAACCTGCTGTTGTCCACGCACAAATGTTTTGACTTATTCATCATCAAGAAGATCTATATTCAGCAAAATGAAAACCTTTCACACACATGTATACAACCTTAGCTCCTGCAGTGACCTTCACCACCACTTCTCTCATATTTAACCACGGCCATAAATATAATCCTAATCCAAAATTGTACTACACAATCAAGTCTTGAAATCGCTTACAGAGCGGTTTCCTCGTCCTTGTATTGTTTTGCACATGCACAAGATGTCTCACACAGGCAGACGGCGCTGAGGGGCAGTCCTGGCCTCTGGCACTGGAGAACACAGATGCCTTGGCGCTGGTGTCTCGCCCCCTACGCCACCACCTGAGTCTCCAGCAGTGCAAGCTGAGTCCAATCTCTGCCTGACAGCTGCACCCCCCAGGCGGCCAGCAACATTGAGCTGGGGTCACAATGACGCTTTCTCACTCACTGGGAGAAATGGATTCGGCCAGGTACTGCAACTTGTCATGGTGGCACATTGGACACAGAACATTTGTAATGTGTTCAATACAACTGATTATCTTGAAAAAATTATTTAATGGAAACCTAAACAAATGTCTTCGTCCCTCAGTTAATGATTAGATTATTGAATTGTCTCAAGAGACAGATATATCTTTAACA
This sequence comes from Pseudoliparis swirei, assembly GCF_029220125.1. Classification (NCBI taxonomy): domain Eukaryota; kingdom Metazoa; phylum Chordata; class Actinopteri; order Perciformes; family Liparidae; genus Pseudoliparis; species Pseudoliparis swirei. Next base: position 20,433,838 of record NC_079392.1, on the reverse strand, counting down.
TCTAACCAGTGCATGAAATCTTTTACATTTACAGATTGCGTCCTTTTCAGGAAACATGCATATGACTATAACATTTTGGACCTTAGGGGTGAAATGGTTATTAATAATATGGCAGTTAGAGGTGTTTGCAACCATGACTAAACTAAAGTGTGATACAGTGTATGCTGCAAGAAAACCATCACACTTCTGTTAAATATCACATAATAGAAAAATCTCTTCAGTTATATGAAAATATGAACCTATTCATTTTTGAATCGGCATGGTTGTTGTTGAAAGAACAGACGGATTGCTTTTCACATATATCAGTATGTCACCATAAATCCCAAAATGTGTTTAAACCTACATCATGCATGTGTGAAGTGCTTCTACAATTACTCTCTTCATGTTTGCACACAGAGTCTAATATGCTGATGTATAATTATGTGGCAGCAGAATACACATTTCAGGGATGCAGTAATTAAAGGGGTTATTAATATGCGACAAGATTTCAGTGAGCTGAAGGGGTTGCTGAGAAAATATTTTCAGAAAAGAAAACATTATCAAAACACACTGAAATGTGCCAAAACATTTATCAGTGCATTGATAAAAATATGACATCTACATACACATTTTTAAATGTTTTAAACCTAAAATTATAAAAAACCTTTTCATGTCTTTAACCTTTGAGATATCAGCATTAACAATATATTTTGACAATCCTGGAGAAAAAAGGAATTGGAAAATGTTCAATAAACAGAAGATGAATTTTGGATGATACTTTGATTAATGACACCAACGACCTAGCTGCCAAAACGAGAAGAAATAATGGCTTCAAATAATGACTTGTCAGGATTTGTATGAGAAAATTAACCAGAAATAGCTCTGCTTGAAAAAGAAAAAAAGACATGCCTATTTTTGGCCTGTCCTCTTCTCCTTTTACTAATTTTAGTTATGAATTATCTTGCTGTCTGCTCCGGCACAAGTCTCATCCATCTGCACAAGGGTGTTGTAAAAAAAATGTACAGGAACAACTCCATCATCCATATTGAAGCAGGATTCACACACACACAATTGCCTAGATCTCAAAGTCTCATCCTTTTCTTCATTTAAAGGTCAGTTTGAGTTACTAGATAAAAGAGAAGTTTGAGATATTTTGGCATCTATGATGCCATTTTTAAACACACTGGTGATAATGCTGTCATTGACTTATAATGAGCTGTTTCCCCTCCACTTAAGTAGGTGATACGGCATCCGCCAGCGATCAGGACACAATTCATGATTTATGGCAGTGTCGTTCTATACTGGGCTGCACTCTTGCTTCAATTTTATAAAATAAGCAAATGGTAAGTAGACGGGCTGCTGTGATACAAATACGTTCTAAAAATAAAACACTGATTGCAGATTTTTTATATGTTTTGGTCGGTGGCTTCTTCACCCAACGTACAGTAAGTGGGTTTGACCAAAGGACTTCAATTATTCCCCATCTTCAGCGATAAAAATCAAAGTCTCAACCAATGCCATAATCACTCATGCCACCATAAGTGATTATTAATATGTGCTTAAGCATGAACACTGTTCAATAAATTGAGAAACTGTAGGGAAAAACTATTTACATTAAACATGTATCAGTTAACATTGTTATTGATTTTGACATTTAATCAAATGGCCCTCTTATGTGAATGGGGCTGTTAAGGAAGCTTTGACTCTGCATCTCTTTTAGCTCATTTCTTTTGGTTTTACAGCCAAAATATCTGCTATTCGGTTGAATCATCTTTTCCCAGAAAACCAGCTCTGACAAACTCAATGATTGCTAACCAAAACTAAAAAGGGAAGCGAAATTGGACTTACATTTTTTAGGTGAACAGACACACATCTCCAAATCAATGCTATGGTCTGTCAGAGGTGAGAATATTTGCCCAGACACGTGTATATAGCCTCGGGTTAGTCCTTCAGCAAGGACAATCACATGCAAATGAGCTGATGGGGAATCATCATCATAACCAGAAAACGTTTAATATTGTGTATGTTTCTTCTTGTGGTAAACCAACAGTCTCAGAGTCCCTCAAAGTTCTTCATGTTCTCCATCCAGCCACATTCAAGTAGAACATGTTGGAAGTGTACAGACAGATACATAAATACAGCTTTGTCTAATGGTGTGACATCACTTTGGCCGCACGGACAAGTTCAACCCGTGTGGATACAGCAGCCATAAATCACACTTTAGCTGGAGATAAGGTGGTGGCTATGTATATTGAAATGTGTTGTGCCCTGATGGTCAAAATATGATTACTATATTTCATTATAAGTGTGTGGCATCTATATATCAACAATTTATTTTAGTGCATTTATAATAATCAAGCTCTTATAAAACTAATGTGTTAAAACAAGAAATGAACCTGGGGCCTTAACATATTTTGTCATGTTTCAAATGCACACACACACACACACAATATGTACAAATTGACCCGATCAAATTTGTTTTAAAGTGATTAACAAGCAGTCTCGGTTATGTCCTTGTTTGTCTCGTGTCCAAACTGGAAACCGGATATTTTTAGATAAGAGTATCACCTTTCTGTCAAATTAGATTAAAACATTGTGAGACAGCCAATGAAATATCCACCTACATATCTCTTCAGCTGAGTATATTACAATAAGCAAATAACAGTCTTTTGCTGAAGGTTTTCTTGCAATCTTTAAGACACAACCCTCCGGTCATTAAAAAAATTCATCTTACATATACGTATAACAAATGATAGCAAAGAAAGCCCAGAATCATATCACTACTCATCACAAAAGCTATGGGGTCAGATCAGTCTCAATAATTGCAAATGCACACAGAGACTCACAAATGCAAACACGAATATCCACACGTAAATAAATTACGATTTATATAAATGTAAAAGAAAAATCTCAAATATATTTATGCATCACTATGTGGATTTGTATATTTGTTTGTGGATGTATTTATCTGTGGATCGCACTGCATTTGTTTGTGGATCGCTACACATTGGTGCATGGATTTTTGAGACTCCCCTGCCGTGGCTCAAAACTTAGATGCGTTTTTTAATACATAGACCTATCTTTAGCCAATCAGATGTCGTCCCACCTGAGAGGGGCGGGGCTTTTCTCTGATGGCGTTGGCCTTGGCGACTAGAGTAGTAGCAGTCTAGACTAGAGTACCTCTAAGGCGGGAATGAAACGAATGACGCTCATGTTTAAATGTTTAAATGTTTAAAAAAACACATTAATGAGTTAAGCCACTGCATGAGAGTCTCAAAAATCTGTGTACAAATGTGTAGCGATCCACAAACAAATGCAGTGCGATACACAAATAAATACATATAAATCCACAAACAAATAGACAAATCCATATAGAAATTTTATAAATATTTGTAATTTGTATTTTACATTTATATAAATCTTAATTTATTTACGTGTGCATTGGAATGTATTTGTGAATCATTCTCCGTGCATTTGTAAATTGTTTATATTTGTGAATTATTCTGTGCGCATTTGTGAATCTACGTGTTTACATTTGTGAATCTCTCTGTGTGCATTTGTAATTATTGAGATTGACCTGACCTCATACGTAACTGCTGAAATTCTCTTCGGCCTGCTCAGGACAGCGCTGGACCTTCCTGCTGTCGCTAAGCTAAAGATGGACCATTCGTCTACGTAAAGATGAGGAAAGCTTTTTCGAGGGGGCTGATTAATGTTTAGCAGATCTCTACTTCATATTGTATTACAAGAACTGTGTGGAGTTCATTTGCAGTGACAATGACATACTGGAAGTAAAGCAAATGAGAATAATTATTGAATTGATGATCTTCTGCCACTAGTTTTCATGAAATGGACTGGTGTGACTTCACAAACCAGATTCACTTTTCACATTAGGAGCTTTTTTTCCATACAATATAACAAACAGATATTTACTTGAACAGGAGAGGTGGTGTACTTTCAGATGAAAGCTGGAAGGACTCGAGAATGGCCGGGACATTTTCATTATGAATTGTTTTTGCAATTAATCAATTAATCACTAATTCAAAAAGGCACACTTTAACCCTAACAAGGTTCATAGGGTATCTTAATATATACACATGTTCTATTATATTTTATATAAATATATGTGATTTATATTATACAATATTTATATTTTATTATAATATATTTATGATATGTATATTGTATGTTTACATTAGATGGTATTTATATATCATATTATACTGAACATTATTTTATGATATATATATATATAAATATATATATATGCTTTTTTACTGAATTGTATGAATAAGATGTCTTTCTTATGACAGTGTTGGAATACATGTTAAATAGTTAACTACAAAGTAGTTTTTTTAATTGAATCATACTGGGATGTTTGCTGAAATTGATTGGATGGCCCTACCAAAAGTAAACTACACCAGCCGCCACTGATTGAATGTATCCACCTTTAGGCACCTAGTTACCCAGAGCAGGTATCTTAGATAAACAATGGCGAGCAATACTATAGAGAAGGTGCCTTTTTAAGGTTATACAACTAGAGCCTGAAGATGCAACAGCCTGACTCACAACATATGTGGGGAAGTGTCACCTCAGCCATGAATCAATTGATATCTTCCTCCACACTAGAGTCCCAGGAGCTGGTTGTTCCTCCATCCTGCAGTCCAACACTGCCTGAGCAGCACTGAGGATGGTTCTCGCCAGTCTTCCTGGTGATGGTTCCCAGAATATAAAGGTGTAGAATCTCATAGTAAAGTGTAAAAGCAGTGTGTCTCTCTTCAACACACAGCAGCACTTGTAATGATGGAGATATCCAGTTTTCTGTGTCTAGTTCACGGGGGCCTCTCAGTCATTGTGAAGCGATACCGGGTGAGATGGAACAGCCGGGGGTTTGGAGCCGTCATCAGATGGATTTACACTTTGGAAATAACAGCCTCCACAGGATTTGTGGCTGCGCACAACATTTTCTGTTATGGTCCAGATAAATTGAGTGTGATTGTCAGGTATAGAGGTTTCATTTCATATGTCATCTTGAAAGATCAGATTGAAGAATAATACAATGTAACCAACTTTTAAGTCCACTCAAATAACAAAACTGTCAGAAGTTGATTTAGGTAGGGGTTGATTGCAATGTAATTTGAGCTGTGTATCATTTATTGTGCTCTTAAATGTGTCTTTTTTTCAAGTTGAATGAAAAATTGTGTTTTATGAAACTTTGAATCCTGAATACTGGATATTTGGATTTCGTACATTTACATTTACATGATGTCATCTCCTCAGGAAGAGGTCTGGTAAAAAAGTGTCAACACCGACATAATGTCCTTTAACACAAAAACTCTGATAATCTGTTGTCCTGAATTTTAAAACGTAGAAACAAACAAGCTTTATTTAGAGTCTGTTAAATTAGTGAGCTTTTTCATCTCACTAATTCTATTTTTAACAGTTATCAATTAGTAACACAGATAACAAAATGCATACATTAACGCATAACTCTAACACAACATGCCTCCTTCTCTTCTACTATATTTGAAGACACACTCACACTTAGACTCTGCCCGACCCTTCCTTCTTACTGGCATTGCGGTGACCCACAAGGAGTCATCTGGGTACACCTATCGGTAGTGTTGGGCCACCGTTCAAGAGGTTTTCTCTGATATAATAAATAAATAAATACTTCAGCTAGTAAAACCTGAATAGTGTCAACAGGAAAATTAACATCCAGAAAATGTACAGGAAATATTCTACGACTCTATTACAGCTAAGGTCATTACTTCTTCTTTTGGTGGAAGAAGTACTCAGATCCTTTTTTGATAAAAGTAATAATACCAGACAGAAAAAGTACTAAAGAACTTAATTTTACAACCAGTATAATGTATTTAAAGTATCAACAGTAAAAGTATTCACTCTGAAAAACTGTCATTTTTAGAGTTCAATTATTGTTTCAAAGTCCTAATTTTATTTTTATCTTATGGAAAATAAATTATTTTCGAGTACAACCAGATAAAAGACAATATATTGTATTTGTTTATTTATTGTATATATTTACTTATGTATGATAGATAATAAAGTGACTCCGTGGTGTGAATGTGTGTGAAATGGCTGACCTCTCACACTGGGTGCTGGGATAGGCTCCAGACCCATGTGGCCCTGCAAGATAAGCAGGTATAGACAATGGATGGATGGATGTTTGCTGTTGTTTGTATGGAGAGGCAGAATGACTCAGCGGTCAACCACCAGGACCAGCAGGTGAGAGGGGAACCATCTGTTTTCTCATAGCTCTCAAACATCACACAACAATCTCACCCGCCTGACCCTGCCACATTTCATTTGATGTTTGTTTACCAGACTGAGGTCGCACACCTCCTCCTCCTCAATCCAAAAACAAGACTTGTATTTTTCAAAACAACTTACCTTGAATAATACATAGTTTCAACAAGTGTTTGCCATTCACAACAAAAAGGAATCATGCAAATACTGCTTGAAGAATTATGCAAATCATTCATCACAGCGAGATGTGGGGATGTGAAAGGATGCATATAAATAAAACAAAAAGCGCTGATAGACTGAAAGAGATTTAGATACGAATAAAGAAAATGTCTGAGATGTAATGCCTACAATTCCTTCACAAGAAAGAGAAGTATGGAATACATAATTGGCATGAAGTGTCAAGGAAATATGGTTCATAAAAGCTGTAATGTTTACAAAATCAAAAATCCTTGTAAATATATAGATAACATCAACATAAAAACAATTAATCTACTGAATATGGAATGTGCAGATTTAGATATATGTTTAGCGACTCTCCACCTGCTAATGTGGTAACGACTTGGTGCAAGTGATCTATTAGATGCATTTAATTTGACATGTCAGTGTGCTCTGCTCTCGCTTGAGCTGTGTTTCCTGTTGACGGATCTGTTTGTTAGTTGTTGATGTATTTGTTGTCTCATACATTGTTGTCACTACAGTGACAGCTTTCCAATGCTGTCTCCCATGAAATCTACGTCTCCACCCGACTCCTGTCACTCCTCCCATTGAGGCATTGGATAATAATAAGTGAAATTACCTTATAACGTCGTTAATTCCAAAAGAAAATGGAAAAAAATGATGTCGATGTCGCCCTTTATTTTGTCACTTACGATGTTTCTGTGTGTTTGACTTCCAGCAACTATATTCCTAAATCAATGAATAAACTATCAGTAAATAAGTCGCTGTGTCTTTTATTCAAGCTGTGCTTTTCCGCCGACACGCCTGTCACATATTTAGATTTGAAACGATTAAATAAAATGTTATACTTCAAGGGATTTCACATTTACTCGTGAACCCCTCAGGATCTGAATGACTTTTTCTTTGGTTTTCAGATCCCCTAAAAAAAAGAAAAGCACATGACAGCTTTTCAACCTCTGAAAGATAAATCTATCTTGCTCATTTCCTTCACTTTTCTTGAAGAGTAAAGTCTTAACAATTCCCCGGTGAGACTCATTACTCAAAATGATGAGTAAACAATACAGGCTGCTGTCAGCTCACCGACTGAGGAGTTGCACTGAGTGGCTACAGCCCAAAAAGCCTCATTGTATTAAAATTCAGCTTCAACTGCTCATTTGAAACTCTACCGTCAACCTGCAACTCAATCACTGCTGTCCTCCATGTTAGGCAAGACGACTCTTCCAATTCAAATTCATACTAAATACCTCACCTCTTTTTTCCCATTAACTGTTTTCTAAGAGAGACATTTTTTGTCACAACTTGAACCAGTGGTGAAGGTTTCCTCCAGCATTTTGTGGGTTACATTCATCTCCAGAGGAGACAAAATGCAAATGAAGTGCAGCAATATCTTGAGGCCTTCCAAGGTCACACCTACTGGTGGTAAGTGGCCTTCTTGAATTTTCATGAAGTGAACACATTACTGATTGTGGTGCCGAGGCTAGTGATATTCAGTATGATTGAGGTGATATATTTTATAGCCCATAATCAAAACATAGCTCACGTCTCCCGTGCAAGGGGCTTCATTGTTTCTCTTTTACAATTACTAAACTACCATTGGATCCCTGCACTATTGAAACTAATACGTAGAAGGAGACACACTTGAGCTGCTCGCTGCAGGCTGTCAACGCTTCAAGATCCCATAAATGGATCCAGTCGCAGAAAAGAGAGCTGACTGTTCCCATAGAATTTGTTATTTATCTGAACAGAATAGCAGCGTGATTGTATATATGTGGATGTTTGTTGTGGCTCACACACAGGAGACACGTTCACAATGAAGAAAGAAGAACTGTGAACTCTCTCGGAGGCAATACAGCAGACCTGTCAGCGTTACATAAGGAAGGGACTGCACCTTTTAAAGAGATCGGCACTTCTGTGCTTTTTTTCAACCCCTGACTGTTATCTTTCCACGTTGGCAAAAACTGCATCCATTTCATGCTGAGATGTCAGTTGTTTGTTACAAACTTGAAACTGTGTTGAACAATTTAATGAACAGGCCATATTTGTTCAATGATTTTGTTGCTTATTTTTTAAGCAGAGAAGGACATTTACTTTTAATCTGCAAGAGGCTTAACCCCCCCACTGTGAATTGAAGTAATGTGTATAATCCCTAAAGTCACAAGTTTATCAAAATTGTGGATTTAGCCATGAAGCATCCTCACAGCAGTGACCTTCATTATAATCAGTTCCACAAATAGCCCACCCTCAGAATGTAATAATACTACTATCAGTGATCTTCTATACAGAAAATACTGGTGATGTTTTGGACACCCACTTTCTCTTGAATTGTCTGCTTGAATTTTTTGTTCCCACTGTCTAATATTTTTTAGGGTCAGAGCTCAGTGTCAGAGCTATAACATGATGACCTGGCCAGTGGCTGTAGAACTGCTGCTCCGGTTACCTGGTTAGAGTTTGATGTGAGGACAGCGTCACTAAAGCAACATAGACGAGGAGAGGCCTTGAAGAGAACAACAGGGAGAAACGTCATTCCTTTCTGTAGTTGTGAATGTAAATAGCATGTTACAGAGTTTTTGTTGTTGTGGTCAAAAAGCGATATGAACTAAGGAAGTAAAGAAGAAACATTACCTTTACTGCTTGTTTAGGGAGGAGCTTGATGCTCGACAAAGGAGAGACGGTCACATTGACAGTGATGACTGATGTCTGATCTGCAGCAGTCTGGTTCCCTGCAGCCGAACACCTGATCACTGCGCAATGGATGCAAAAATGGTGATGTTCAGCTAGGACGATGGAGCTGATCCTGAAAACAGAAAAGTTATTGTAATAAACTGAGACAAAACAGGTTAAAAAAGTACATAACTCACAAAAATCAAATACCTTGAACTCTGCTGCAGTGCAGCACAGCATGTATGTCCAGTGCCAATTCTCACAGAGAAGTTTAGGAGCTTATTTGATCGGTGTAGCTCTGCAGTCCAGAGCGTGTTCACTGTGGAGGGATCACAGTGAAGGAAGACCTGAAGGAAGAAGTTGATGTACATTACACTGTTAGAATAACTATAACATTCAAGTTAGCCTATTACAACTGTTGCATTAATATAAGCATTAAGCACTCCGAGACAAATTTGTAATTTTTTGAATCTGGGCTATACAAATAAACTGAATTGAAAACTGAATTGAATTGAATAAAGTGAATACATTATTGACACTTCGACACTTGCAGGGAGAAGGAGAACTCTGTTAACCAGCAGTGGTGGTTCCACTATTGATGGACAGTTAAACTGGTGCTGTGGTGGCATGATGTCCTGGTTGTCATGAGCTGATCCAGTATCTCAGAGCCCGACAGTAGGTGAGGCAGAGGCAGGCAGGTGTTTTATCATCCTCTACGTTAAAGAATGACTGGGACAAGCAGGAAGTATAACGTGTCTCTGTGTGACAGTTCAGTTGGTGCTGCAGTCTCTGGCCTGTTGCAGCATGTCTTAGTTGCTATGAGCTGATGCTCACAGTGCTGAAGGAGGTGAGGACAAGGCTGGCAAGTGTTATTTTAGATGACACAATATAACTATCTCTAGTCCAGGGGAAAGGAAACGTAACATTACAGAGGACACAGGAGAACTGTGTTTTCTGTCCATCAGAAATTAAACTCATGAGTAACAGTCTCCAGAGTGTATAGTGTGAAATTGGGTGGCGTGGACATTTTGGGTTTCAATTGGTCAGTACACCAGATACACAGTAAATCCCCCAGTGTTACAAATTCAGTATTAAAGTATATTGACTCTTTCAGAGTTATTACAACACTAGCAAGAGTAAATAGCCCCCAGTGTTGGTGTACATTTTCAGAGTTAAAGATGTTTGTGTAAAATATACAGTGTTAAAGTGAATTGACTCTGTCAGAGTCATTACAACTAAAGCCAGTAAACAACGTTCACTGTTACTCTGGAAAGCTCCGCCTCCTCCTTTGAAATTGAGTTTCATCACGCAAGTTTTAATTCCAGACAGAATTTCTCGAAATCACTTTTTTATATAAAATGTTGATATTTCAGCAGAAGCAACATTTTAGAATAACTCTATACTGTATCAAACTTACACTTGAGCTGTTTTTGTGTCTTGAAAAACCAAATTGCAGACGGCTAATGTGACAGTCAAAAGCTGCAGTCAAATTAAAGAGTACATTAACACTAAGCCAGTAAACATACAATCAACAGAGAGTTAAAGAGCCACTATGGGTCAGTGGTTAGCAGGTCTGTCTTATAATATGGGGGTTGGCGGTTCAATCCCCACCCTAGTTGATCCTTGAGTAAGACACTTAACCCTGAATGTTCATTTGGACACTACAAGTGTTATTTACATTTGCCACTCGAACTAATGTTAATCAAAATGAACACTTCTGAGTTTAGTGTAGATTATAATAAGAACTCTTACCAGAGTTGCGTTAGCGCTGAAATATTAATACTATGGTCAGTGTTACTTTAACACTCTAAAGATAAGGGACCATATGTTCACTGGAGAGTGTTAAAATGTACTCTGTGTTAAATTGACACTGCCAAGCAGAACACGAGTATTCATAATGTTTACCTATCTGAACACATAAATCCATTCAAAATCTGTATTTTAGTATATATTTAGTATGTTAGTATTAGTATTTAGTATTGTTATTGTGTTAATGTGATGCTGACATTACTGTAACTCATTCAATAAGATGCTAAATTACCACAAGATGTTAAGTTTCATTTGAAAGACGCATTGAAAATCGTTTTTCCTAATGCACCGAGTTGTTTAAATGTCAAGACGCCCGATGTAAACGTGCACTGCAAGTGTTGTTTAATGGGATTTTCTTTTGTCCCGTGTACATTTTCTCATGATAAAGTTCTCAGGTACTCTGTGTGCTTGAGTGGTCACAATGTGTCCCTCACTAACTCAGAGGCCACTGTAGTCCTCCATGTGAATTTGGGGGTTCATGCATTATTCCGTGGTGGTCTGCCTGGCTGCTGAGACGTATCGTGAACTCCTTCAAGTGGTGGTGGTGCGTTTGCAGCCATGTTGCCGACAGTTTGTTCACATATCCGTAGTCTGAGATAGTCTCGGTGTCGGTACTTCTCTGAGACTTAGATCGGAGGGTGACTATAATATTTTTTAAGTGACGGGATGTGAGCAAGGGTGTAGGTTTGCATATGGTCCATAGGGACTAGTCACAACCAAAGTTTTGGGAAAGACAATTGTCCCCTCCAATATTTTGTTAATTTTAATTGCTTGTTAGAAAAAGTAATTGTGCACAATATATTTGCAAACTCTGTTCGAACTATGTTCGTTACCCAGAAGAGTAAAAACTACATTTCCTAGTTTTCCATGACTTCCTAAAACCTTTGGGATTGAATTTTTTTCAAGGACTTCCAGGCATGGAAATCATCTGATTACAAAAACGACAAAACGGAAGTGCTTGAAATGAATGTCAAAATAAAAGCCAGCGATAGAGGGAGGAGCAGTTTATCTTCCTAGCAAAAAAAAAAGAAGAAATGCCATGAAAAAAGAAAAGAGATATCCAAAGTCTGTTCACCTCCCAGAGGGTCGTTGTTAGCTAGCTAGTAGCAGGCTAACTGCCCACACAGTGCAAACCTGCATCAGTTTTAAATGCATTCAGGAAACTTGTTAATTAGGCTACCATGCATTAGCAATGAAACTGAAACATGTTTTGGGAATCTGACCTCACGTCAGCCCTTTTGGATTGTAAAGAATGTGATGTGGAATAAAAAAACAAGGCTGCTCCATTAAACCTGAACCTAGTACCTAAATTGCTTTCAAAATAAATACATATACTACTCATATATAAGGTCTACATTAATTTATTCAGGCATTATTTTGAATGCATTCATAAACCTCAGAAATGAGTTTGAGGAGCAGGAGGCAAAGTTATTATGTGACATTCATTTAAAATGTTGTAATTTCTTTTTTTAAGACACAACTGGTACAAGTTGTTTATATATATTGGATATACTGTAGAATATGCCGTTACTGTATTTTGGCATTTTAGCAGAACTTTTCTGATTCATTTATTTTTCGTGTGCAGAATACTGTTTTGTATTTAAACTATACGGTTTTATTACAGCAAATAAATCAGTTCCAAGTTGCACAAATGTTAATATATATTAATAAAATATGCATGTTCAACATAATAGCAACTACTGCTTGGACCATCAGAGGGTCTGTTTTGTCAGGACCCAAACACAGACACGGGGACAACAAGGTTGGGTGAAGGTAAAGAGTTTATGAGATGGTACGACAGGAGGGGAATGCAGACAGAAAGGTGAGGGATGGTGAGGGGTGGTGAGGGGGCGTGAGCTGCAGCTCTCTAAACGCGAGAGAGGCTGAGATTTAAGTACCACTGGAAACGGTGAAATTATCTGGCAACTGGTGAGGGAAGCCGGGGTGTTTCAACAGGAAGCAATTGATGTCTTGATTGAAGACCGGTGCTGGAGACGACGTGCAGGTGTGGAGATGAGGCCAGGTGCCGGAAGTCACGCCGATGACTCCCACGTAACAAGAGAGAGAGAGACAGGGAAAAAACAAAAAAAGTCACAAATATGATATAATAAAGAATATAAAAAAGCAGATGGAAATAAACTACGTCCTTTGTGCTGGTGGGGAGGGGACCCTCCTCGTCCTCTCGGCTGGTGGTGTTGGGGTGGAGGGGCTGGGAGGACCTTACTCCCTGGGTCTCGGACTCGGGTGATGAGAGGGGTTCAGGGGGGTCGGTTGACATCAACCCTCAGCTTCCCTCCATCAGGTCCTGTGGTCCTCCGTCCTTCTCATCTGGTCCTGTGGTCCTCCGTCCTTCTCATCTGGTCCTGGTCCTCCATCCTTGATGCTGCTTCTTGTGCTACGGCCATCGAAACCTGAGTAAAAAAGACTTGGAGACTTTCCTTCACGTTAGTAGTTTTTTACAACACATCTGTCGGGTTCAGCCACCTTCACCTAACTCTAAGAAATAACCAGAGAGTCAAATGAACACAGGGAACACATCTGATTTATTGCAGAGAATACAAACACAGTTGTACAGAGACCCGGTAGTGGGGACATTTCAAGAATCACAGCAGTAGACATCAGAACATTAATAGAAAATAAACATAAAACACAAAACTAAATATTAAAAACTAAATACTAAAAACTAAATACTAATACTAAATATACAGGGGGAAAACAGAGTAAAGTGCCAAGTTTGCCAGGATCTCCAGCGATCTACTGCAGTGTGTTGTGCAGCCTGACAGCAGCAGGAAGGAAGGACTTGTGGTTCCTCTCCCTCAGACACCAGGGAGGAATCAGCCGGTGGCTGAAGGAGCTGTGCAGAGCGACGAGAGTCCAGGCGACGTTCCTAAAGTCTGAAAGATGAAAATTTCCCATACTTACCGATGATATTAGCGCGACAAGTTTTTTAGGTTTCAAATCTGTGGTCGGTTCATCAAGATTAAGCCTCCTTAAAATAGTGTTCCGACGATTTGGTGGTTTGATGGTAAAAATGCTTCGCAATGAAGATCCGGAGTAAACTAAAAGTTGTTCCAATTCTAAAGTCCCCATGTAGCCAACCACGGTCCAGATGCCCGGATGGGACTTGCTCCACTTTACCGAATGCAGAATGCATTTCCCACCAGCATCAGGGAACAATGGCGGAGGAGACAATACACAACTGGAAATGTAAACTTTGAAATGATGTTTTCTTGAGGTGAGATGTGAGTTGTTTAGGCATCACATCTGGTCGGGTATCAAGATTAAGCCTCCATAAAAATGGATCTGAGGTGATGATGTCGTCAGGTGAGCTGCTGTTCTAATTGCAGGATGACCGTACTGCATCCTCCCGTGCCTGGGACTCCAAAGTACACATCTGGGGGCGGAGCTTCTTCAGGATGATCCGCACCAAAACCTCTCCTACAGGATGAAACCTATTGCCAACCCCGGCACACGCGAGGGAAGGCTGTCTGGTGCTTTGTCAGTCCTGCCAGACATAGAGATTTAAAATCCTGCAGCGAACAGGCTGGGGGTCTCAATCCGAGTCGCTGTCCTCCTCCCACTGCCAGTGTGTTCTGTTTGTGGAGGATCCGAGGCCTGAAGTGGAGGGCGGAGATCGTGGTCCTCATCTCAAAACCAGTTCTTGTCTGAACTTGTGAAACATCTCAAGTCTGTCAAGTTGTTCCAATTCTGAAGTTCCCATAGAGCCAAAGTGGGAGGAGTCACATCTGAGCACACTTTAACGGTGATGCATCCTCAATGACTTGTCCGTACTTGGGAGACAAATATCCCAGAATTCTGCCTCCTTAAAATTGTGCTGGGACAATTTGGTGGCGTGATGGTAAAAATGCTTCACAGGGAGGAGCCCGAGTAAACTCAAGAGCAAGAGCAGCTGATGTGATGATGTAATCAGGTGAGCTGCTGTTCTAAAGGCAGAATGACCGCACTGCGTCCTCCTGACCATGGGACTCCAAAGTGCAAAACGGGGACGGAGCTTCTTCAGGATTGACCGCACCAAAACCTGTGCTGCAGGATGAAACCTATTCCCAACCCCGCCAGACGCGAGGGAAGGTCCTGCAGCAAGCAAGTGGTCGGCCTCAATCCTCGTCGCTGTCCTCATCCGTCTGCCAGTATCTTCGGAAGGTAGCAACGTCCCTGAAGTCCTCTTCTCTGGTCCTCTTGGTGGAGGGTCCCGCGCCGTCCTCTTCCCTGGTCCTCTTCACGGAGGAGCCGAAGCCGGAGGTGGAGGGGGCGGAGTCCTCTTCGTCCTCTTCGTCCTCTTCTGGCTGGGGGAAGAAGGGGGGCGGCGCACCAAGGAAGGGGATGGGAGGAAGGAAGGCCTGGTCATCTTCTTCGTCCTCCCTCTCGGACATGGAGCCGTAGCCGGAGTCCTCGCTGTCTGAGTTGGCCTCCCATCCCTCGTCGTCATCAAATGGGACCTGGGGATGCCACCAACCGCGACCCCAACCACCGCGATCCCAACCACCCTCAGGCATGGCCTGACCCACAAATGCAATAGCAGCCTCACCTCGATTACCTTCGTCGTCTAAGGCGATCCGGAAGACGTCCATCGCAGGCAGCAGCACGATGTCGTTCAGAGCAGCTAAGAGGGAAACGTTCAAACCGTCAGGATTTCTCGTAACAGGAAATAAATATTTCTGTATTACATTTAGCAATAATATATTATTATTAGAAATAATAGAAAATAAAAAAAACACAGCGTATCCTTACAACGACAGACCACATAAGAGTGCTGAAGAGTGCATAAGAGCCTTTTATACATTTAACAGTTACATCCAACATAGTGCAGCTCTGTTTAAACAGATGAGGGAATCAGAATCAAGTAATGCTGCTTCCATGTGACACTTCATGTTAAACTTTAATACATTTTGTAAATCTTAAAAAAATATGTTTCACAAAGATGGACATGTTGACTATATAATAAAGATTTATTCTAATGGAAATCATAATAATAATATTTATCGTTATTGATAATGTCAGCAGCATTTGCATATGCCCCAAACAACAAAGTGGGGTTCATAATGAATTAGTTAATTTAATAATTATTCATTCATAAAGTTTGGGGGCATTTCACAGCTTTTTTGGTGGTCAATTAAGCGACAGTTGAGCTCTCGGCAAAGACATTTATTCAGGACGTCGGTGAATAAAAATATGAATAAATGGTTCGCGATAAACGGCGTGAACGTATTTAATATACATGAAACCACGCGCGTCATGACGCACAGTGAAACATGGCGACACAGTAACCTCTTTGCTTTATAACTCATTATTATCCCGTTCACGAGGTGCACCTCCGGGCGCGTGGAGGATGCTGGAGGCAGCGCGCGCTCTGCGCTGCCATCAGTTAACGCTACTTAACAGATCGCTCTCTTGTCCCCCCGAAAGCAAAGCACCGCAACAACGAGCACAGTGCATTTCAATGTTAAATGTCAAATAAATCACTTTAATAGCTAAAGTAAGGGAGCAGATGTGTGTACAGTAAGTCGCGTTTCAACGGGCACAACAGAGCAACTCAGGGTCACGTGCATGCAGGTCACGTGACCGCGGAGGCCCCAGCGCTTCACATCGAACAAAATAAATGCACTTTGCAAATTTTACTTGAAAATTCTATAAAAACGTTCGAGGCGCCATCTTTTTTCTGTAATTGCCAAGTTAAATGTTGACGTTTTGATGCCTTAAATCCTAAATCATCTGGGTTTCGATGCCCTACACTCATTGTCAACACACTCCGCACATCTTCAGCAATTTTCAAGACAGTCTGCAACTCAAATATTTTTTTACACGACGAATCATCGACTGAGGCTCACTTTTCACAAACATCGTTTTCCCCTCATTGCCGGACAACATTTTAAACCTTACAACTCAAACAGTTTCACTGATTTGTAAACTGAGAACACTTTTATGGATTTAAGGGGACACATTAATAATATAAATGCTAAATTAAATGTAAAATGGGTCTTACCGTCACAGTTATAGTCCAAATCAAAGCCCAGTCCGTTCAGCAGGGGCTCGTCCTCGGTTGTCGGTCGTCGGAGGGCCTCTTTCAGGGTCTCAGGGTCTCTCGTAGTCCGGATCTCGTGTCGATCGGTTCGCCAACAAGTTTTGTATCCAGCAAAAAGTCTCAAGAAGTGCAAAAGTCTCAAGGTATCCTTCACAGGTTTGGGTTCACAGGAGAGTCCACGGGGGGTTCAGCTCATGTCAAAGTCCAATTTGCAAAGGGAAGAATCAGAACGTCCGCGGCCTTTTTATAGCCTCGGTCCGGTTTCCATGGCATTGACGTTAGTGCGGGTGCGTGCGTGCCTGCGTGCGTGCGTGCGAGCGATTGAGCAATACAGAGAGAGATATTAATGATTTCCCCCATATTTTTTAAATATACATTTGATTCATACTAAACTCATTATTACTATTATTATTATTATTATTATTATTATTATTATTATTATTATTAATGTTGTATTTCTCACTCATCTGTTGCTACTCAGTGCAGCTGTATGAGCTGTAAAGCCAAACTGGATGCTAAATGAAATATACTTTGTTATCGTGCAATACATCATTATAATCTATAGATTATAATTATGATCTCGTTGTAATTAATCACGCAGCATATGGAGCGTTATTATGTGCTTTACTTTGTTGCAGATCGACTTATTTCTTGATGATTAGTAGATGTATATGATATATAAATGACGGGCTATCAAGTGTCTTCCGACTAAACTTAATTTATTTGACAGATAATATACTTTGCAGATTATGTCTTGACACTTTTAGAGGTGTAAAAGTATTACTGCCATTATTATTATTTTTTTACCAGAAACAAACTATTTGTTCTTCTTCTTTTTATATTGAGTAGTCAACCTATTCTAACACATGAGACTTTGGGGAAAGAAGACAAAGCTGAACATCAGAAATCGGATATTGTTGTCAAATGTTTTGTCCTTTTGTCTCATTTTACAACTGGCACATCTCCGGCTCGAGGATTATTTGCAGGGACGCTCATGTACTCCGCGTTACGGGAAGAAAAGTCACTTTCGCGGAGCTAAAGAACACGTGCGTTGTACTGTACAGCATGTGTATCATCTGGATAGAACACGTACTTTCTGATGTATGTCTGAAGCAGTCATAGTTAGCTGTACACAGCTGCTCGCATAGCCACACCGAATTAAGCCCGCAGGAGAAGAGTCCGTGTGGCTCTACGAGCCTGGCTGCTGCTGCAAGCCACACTGAATTGTTTTCCCTCAGTGACTTCCTGAGCATAATCAAATATCTTGTGTTGTTTAATAGGACTGACAGAAGTAGGGAAAACTCAAACTTTCCGATGTATGGCATCAAATATAATGTTTTTATATTACATTTGGTTTTGCCACAATTTATTCAACTGTGAGTTGATGTATATGGAATCCTAAGGCCAATACGGTAACTCCTCCCACTGATATACACTAATTTATTATCTGTCATAGTATTACTTTCACTGAATAAAAGCACAGATGTGTTGAGCAGCTGTTAACCCATGACTTCTGTGGTATTTTCTCTCCTCAGGAATCCCCATCCATCATATTGGCTCATGCATGACCAGTATGATAAAGAACTTAAACTTGACTCTGTGGCAGAGGGAGGCACTGAACACTGGGGCTACTGATTGAATCAGTGTGTGCTGCTGGTTGTTATTTGGAGGCTTCTTTTTTTTATAACTTCTGGTGTAATTACATATAGTTTTAAGCCATTTATCCTTTCTCCTTTTGATAAATTAGTACAATCTAAAACAACTAGAATCTTTAAAAGATTATCGTATAATAATGAATATATAAGTATAATTCATTTTTTCACCAACCACATTATGATAATTAATTATGTTAAATAGCCAAAAGATGTCTTATAGTCATGCCCTGGCCTACACCTAAACATGAACTGCACTTAATAGACTGCCTTTAAGGAATACTTCAACCACAAAATGACTAATTTTATATCAATGTATTACCCTGTGTTAACCAGAGGTAAAGTACTGTACATGTGAAATAAGGATGTCCTTTCTTGTTCCATTTTGCAACAGATTTCGGAACTATTTTTTCTGCAGCTTATTATCTGCACTGATTAAACACAATGATGACTGTGAGCTATTAAAGCCGAGTCGGTTCAGTGAAAGGGATGACTCATTTTACTCAATGAAGCTGCACAAGGACAGATGATTGAGAAATGTAACTGTGGGACATCCATACAATCGCCTTAAGCCTCCACTTCACTGCATGAAGTAAAGATCGCTGTGATGTCAAGTTCAGAGGTCACTAAAGGTCACCAGTAATTGGCCACTGATGAATTAGTTATTTTCAGACAGCTAGAGACACGGAGAATCAGCATGTAAGCCGATGCACTCCGATTTACCTTTCTGCAATAGTGGAATAAGATGCTGGCGGCGAGACTTTGGTAACATATAAATTAGTTCACCTGGAGTGCAGACATTACAATGACTAGACTCATTTACATATTGTCGTGCTATTTTTAACTCTCACTCGAGTTTAATTAAAAGCACCAAATGCTAAAATTGCAGTGAGCTGTTCCTTTTGGAAAATTTAACAGTGGTTTATCCAGTAAATCACACGTGCCATAATTAATTCACAAATGAAATAAAATGAGGGGTGCTGCTGACGTGCTTGAGTTTTAGTCAGTAAAGACGCAAAATAAACACGACAACTAAAGGGTGGTAGGAAGTAACATCTCTTCCTTTTTACCTCGACTTTAAGTCACCTCATACGTTTCCTAAAAGGAGCGAGCATAACAAATGTCTTTACCTGTATACCTTCTGCTTTTCCTTCTGCTCAGCTGTCAGATGGTGACAAGACTGGGCTCCATAAAAGAAAGAGACAGACGAGCGGAGAGGGAGAGGAAGACTAATAGAGAGAGCGGTTCTTCGCTGCATTGCTGGGCTTGTGCCCCATCATTTCTCCATCTCATTGAATTTATCAGATATAGCCTGGCGGATCCACCCAACCTTGGCAGTGAGTATGTTCACCTTGTCAGTCATTCTCTTCGGATGTCTGTGGAACCACATGAGGGGCAAGCAATGATTACACTGTACAGCCATTATAACACATGGAGCTATACATACAGTAATATACATTGTGTATAGATCTCTATAGCGAGGGTTCATTTGTTAATGCTAAGTTCAGTAATCAAGTCAATAAATAAGCCCTGCTTTGTGGCATTACCTCTATGGAAATACATTTTTTGTGGCAATTTACTGAAGATGAGGGATAAAAGCTCTGTCAGCAAATTCAGCACTAAAGAAAGGTCTGGCTCCACACATTATCATTCTGGCATAGGGGGAAAAATGCTTTGACTTGTATGTATTTCTTGAAAACAATCACAATTGGTGTAATAAACCGGTACTTATACTTCACGGTCCGAATCTTTGTTCCCCAAAATACAGTGATCACACAAATTCCTTCCCCAACTGACGAAGCATGTAACTGTTGAGACACCATATGATGGTGTGATTAACACATGCTTACTTGCATGTTAAGGTCCCCAGTGTTAATTTGTCAGAATAGCATCCAGCTGTTGTGGTGTGAGGGGTCAGCACAGGCTCGCCTTGAGTCCATATGACACCCCTCAGTTTCCAAAGACTGGCAGAGTGGGTGGCTTGATGACGCAGTTGGAACGTGGTTTCCATCTGTGGCTCTACAGTAATGCCAAGATGTCCTTGAGGAAATGGGAATTTCCCAGCAGACATGCTTAATATCAGATAGCAACTGGGGATGGATGAGACTATTGTGCATCTCTCAGAGGAGAATGCAGATTTAAGAGTGATCTTAAAAGAGAGGCACTTGTGCATGTGCGCTGGTTTTCTAGTTACACTGAGGTAATTTAGAAGATCCTGTTCACAGTTTTGCACGTCAACTCATACTCATACTTATCACTGATTTTGATAAATCTGTGTCGATGAGTGGTTTAACTCTGAAAGAAACCAGGACACTGTAAAACGTTAATGATAAGAGTTGTGGACAGTGGCGGCTGGTGGAATTTCTTTTTGGAAGGGCCATCCAATCTATTGCAGCAAACATCCCAGTATGATTCAATGCAAAAAAAAGTATCAAACACGCATTTCTACTTTGCAGTTAAATATTTAATATTTATTCAAACACTGACATAACAAGAACATTTCATTCATACAATTCAGTATATTAATATGCATTAATATCATAATACAATTCAGTATTATATGTAATATGATACTTTTCTTAATATGGCTGCTCGATGGAGTTATCCATGTGTGTCCTGGTGCTTTCATGTTTTCTGTGTGTTTCATGTCCCTTTCTCCTGTATCTGCCCATGCTAGATCTGTCCCCGTTGACAAGAAAAAGCAATCATGGAACGCTAAATATGGC
This sequence comes from Pseudoliparis swirei, assembly GCF_029220125.1. Lineage (NCBI taxonomy): Eukaryota > Metazoa > Chordata > Actinopteri > Perciformes > Liparidae > Pseudoliparis > Pseudoliparis swirei. The sequence goes on along the minus strand of NC_079392.1, from coordinate 20,412,527 downwards.
ATTAGCACGACTGCATCCAGCTAGCCAAACCATCCTGGTGTACCAGCCTCGACAGAAGCTTCATGTGCCGCTTCCCTTTCAGCCAGTCTGTTGTCTGGGCCCAGTGGTTTTACCTGTAGGTTTTCCTTCAAAGTTCTTGTCTCAAACGGATCTTGGAGTAGAGATTTTACCAGGTCAAGTCTTCTTGGAAGAGAAGGGCTTGTGCTCGCATTCGCGTTCGCCGTTGTCATATCGTTACAATAGCGCCTGGCGAGAATGAGCAGCTTTGCGCCAGACGACTTTGGCCCAATGCTGAATCTATTTTAGGATGCTGATTGGCTAAAATGTATGTCACTTATTTAAATCTTTAATCAATAATTGGTTAAACTGCTTCTTGTTCTTGTGGCTCAAGATGGGGCCAGGCCCCATGGCCCTCTATTGGCCAGCCGCCACTGGTTTTGGAAGGTGTATGATATATCTGCTATTTGCATACATGTAAGCATGTCTTCAACTTAGTGATTTAAACTGTAGATGTGTGCTATCGCCCCTTACTTCTAATTGAACATGTGTCTGGTCCCTATCAATGTTATTTGTCTGTCTGTCTGTCTCTTGTGTTGTGTGTATATTTATGTCCCCCCCCCCCCCTCTTTCCTCTCTGCTTTATGGTTCTGAGAGACTCCTTTGGTCTCAGCATATTGTTTGTAATTTGAAAGGGCACCACGTGTTGGTGTTCCGCCATCCTGTGTGATTATGCTAAATAAAAACATTTGATCGCAAAAAAAACTTAGTGATTTAAAATAGGGTACGCTATAAAGCTTTTCACTTTCGATAATTATATCAATATATTGTATACAACATATAATTATCTCTTTAGACCTACTAGGATAACGCAAGATGAGTTCTAAGCTGCATGACGTTCAAACATGACGGATGTGTGGGATGTTGCAGTCCTGTCCTGAGAAGGAAACCTTGAAAACCATCTTCACATCATTAGCTCTCCGAATACTTGTTCCTTGTCTGATATTGACAAATGAGTAATGTAGTTTTGGGTCTTTTGAGTTTGTTCTTAACAAAGAAATGTCCACTGAGGTCTGAACTGAGCCAGGACTATAAGGTCTATGATTGAGAATTTTATCAATCCAGGTCAGACTGGGTTGGTTAGATTGACTGATTGTTCCACAGGAGTGGCTGAAGAGACGATAATTAAAGAGTACCGGTACCATCTAAAAAAAACTATAGTAATGCCTCCTCTCTTTGATTGACAGGTGATTTATTTGACTTGTCTCATTAAAGAGATTTTCCACCTTAATGTCCCGGTGGAAAATGTGTTTCTGCCCGAGGTCAATTGCTGCATCCACCAACTGCTTGATTAAAATCTGAAAGACAAAAAGAGAGAGTTGAGTGATCAGAGAGTAGGATGCTTTGGCATATTGTCATGGCTATGAGTTGACGACAGCAGCTTACCTTGGCTTCCGTTTCCTTCAAGTAGCCTCCTTTGGTTTCAATGTAGTTGCCGAGGTCTACGGCCGGCATCGGTCTCTCCAGCACCAGGATCAGCTCCTGGTCCACAACATAGTAGGTCAATGGGTGCTGAACGCTGCTCTGATTCAGCCGCTAGTTTCCTTAGGATGACGACCTCCATGGGGATCTGGTTCCCACCACCGTCTTTGTAAAGGTGGAGATTGTTGTCTATGCTGATACGCTTGATGGCGACCTATAGGAGAAACAAAACAGACTTTTTGGTTAAACTTCCTGACCATGTGTGTGTGTGTCTGCATGTGTGTGCAAGAACATGTAAGAAAAACTTACAGACAGACTATCCACTATGCGGTAGCCAGCAAACACGCATCCATATCCTCCTTGGCCAAGTTTCTGCTGCTGCTGGTACTTGGCCTTAAAGATAGCTGACTCGTCTAGAATCCTTTTCTTCTGAACCGGTCTGTCATCGGCGACCGCCTTCCTCTTAGCACTTGTCTTGCTCAGAGCCGCCTCAGGTGTGTTTCTACTTTCTAGAGATGAGAGAAAAAACATCACAACATGAATTTACTGACATTCACAACACGAACGAGGAAAAAAAGTCCCTCAAACTAAAAGACAAGACGATTATTTAAATTTCTCTTAAATCATTTATAGCAGAATAATAGTTAAAATATGGAATAAAGCTTACCGGTGTCCTCTGAGGAGGATGGCAACTCAGTGTCACAGGGGATGGCTTCCAGTCTTTTGCTTTTCTTACTCTGTTGGCTTTCCCCATCTTCCGCAAGTTTTCTCTTCATTCCTCCAGGGATGACACTAATGTCCTCTGAAGTGGACGGCAACTCAGTGTCACAGGGGATGGGTTCCAGTCTCTTGCTTTTCTTACTCTGTGGGCTATGTGTACAAGCATTCAATACGTAGTACGAAGTCATCTGGCTGGCTTTCCTCCAAACTAATACAATTTACTCAGGTTTTAAAAGAATTGTCTATCTTGATCTTAAAGTCAAACACTTTAAACTATGAATAAATACACATTTTGGGTTTTCCGTATGTTTTCTGTGAGTCAGAACACCACTTTGGTCCAGACTGATTTTAACTTTTTCTCAATCGCCACCTGCAGGTTCATTTTGTTTTGGTGAAATATTTGGATGGAATGCCATGAAATGTGGTGCAGATATCCAAAGTGCTCTGAAGCTCTTTTCTATCCCATGCAACCTGCAGAGTTCCGTACATTTACTTTTGCTTTTACACTTACTTTTTTTGCAGTCTACCGTCTTTTTCTCGATTTGAAATAATTTCTTAAAAGTTACCTTTTAAAAAGGCACTTGCATTTGATTCATACCCATGGGTTGTACAATCAAAAATGGCAGCTATCTAGTATATAATGAAGTATCGTTGTCTTTAGGCACAGTGTAAAAAGGTAATTTGGCCATAAAGCTGAAAAGTTTACGCCTGATTTATTAAAATTCTTCAAATCTCTTGTGAAAACATAGCTTTAGTCATGTGGACATCTATTTTGGTTCTTGAAATTGGTTTACCAGATGCAGATTTGGTTCAGTATCAGCTGTTAAATGAAGCTAAGCAGCTAGCTTCACATCCAACAAATCAATTATGAGAGTGGCATCAATGTTGTCATTTGACAGCTAACTTGTTAGCGTAGCTCCGACAATGTTGAAACAAATGTAATAGCAGCGATTTATTAAAAACAGTCAAGTCTAAAAAGAGAATAGCTCCTATTTTTAGATAATGGATAGATTGTGGACAGTTTGTTGGGGTTGGTACTATAGCTGGACCCAAGTGCAAACACATAGTAATGTAGGTTACGGAATGGGTTTATTCAGAGTTCACTGGTGGTCTGGCGGAGCCAGTGGTGACTAGCAAGACTTGGGGGTGTCAGCGGTGGTAGCTTGGCTGAAGTGCAGGCACGGGAATCCTTGGCACAGGGAACAAAGGTTAGTAAAAAGTCAATACAGGATAAATCACGAAAATAATATTTCGTCGTTTAAAAGGACTCAGAGCGGCCGAGAGTCACACAACCATTTAGCTGACGAAATAATCTGGCAACGAGTCGAAGGAAGCCGGGGTATTTCACAGGATGGTTTTATGACTCGGATTGCAGACAGGTGTTAGAGATGAGCCCAGGTGCCAGTTAAAAGAAGCCATACCCACGCCACACACACACACACACACACACACACACACACACACACGTATAAACAGAGAATAGACAGGGGACATTAGAGAAGCAGGGAAGCGGCAGAGCCGTGACACAATTAATTTTCAGGGTGCAACACATATACCCTTTAAATTACGTACTTATTTCAGGTTATTCACACTACACTTAATCCGTTGAAACTGAGCCCCAGTATCATGTTTACCTACCACTGGGGCACTGGTTTGCTGTGATGCTGAAAGAGGAAAAATTCAGATTCATCAATGGTGCGCAAAGCTATAGTACAATTAAGAACACACTTATTTTAATAGCCTATAGAATGCATTTATTTATGGTGAAACAACGCCACAATTGATAAACACCTGCATATCCCTATAATAGTACCTTTTGCCTATTGGAGTAGCCACACGTGGATGCATTCACACAACTCCTACACGAAAGGGTTAATTAGTTAAGAAAGGGGGCGTGGCTTAGGTACAGGGACAGGGCTAACTCACTCCACAGAAACCGTAACCCTCTGCTGAGACCAATGATGCCTGCCTTCACTGTCAACAACAACCGGTTGTTGTTCATGCTTCATGATTCTGTTTAGAAGTTGTGCACCATTTTGTCATAGGCCACTCTCATTGCCACCCATGACTTTATATGTTCATCTACAAGCATAACATGCTGCAGAACAAAAAGTGTGTTTCGATTACAGAGCACTTTGTATCCATTTATATTGTTCTGCCATTAAAAGTGAAAGTGCTTTGTGGTTTGGGTGTTTTCTGCTATGTGGGGAATAATAAAGCTCCCCTTTGGCATAAGCTTGAGAGGATCCTTAATAAAAATACAAATAATTCTAATGCTGTACTAATTGACCTTACCACAAATAGTAAAGTGTATAGATAAAAGGAGAGGCACTGAGGGGTCAACATTGTTTGAAGGCGCTCGCAGCTCAGCGGGCTTGTGAATACAACCTGCTTTTATCGGCCACCGAACGACGAAATGCAGCAAAAGCAGGCAGCGACATTTACATTCTAAACAGTAACAATCAGCGGGTGGAGATATCAAAGCACTGCAGACCCCTTGATCTACTTTCATATTCATCAAGAAAATCCTGCATTTGCTGATAAATATAAATACTTCTGCATATGAATATTCCTAGTTTGGTTAATCTGGAGCATTTCAACTGATATACAAGTGTGTGTTTGCATTGGAAATGAATGCGATTCATGTGTATGCGTCTACTCATCAGAGGGAATATTTGAGAAACATGAATTATGAATCCGATGCTGTGCACAGAAAACAGTGGTAATGAAGCCGGCAGAACAACTGGATAGGCTACATATTTAAAGAGGCTTCTTCCTTTGTCAATATGGGCATTAAAGATTTAGACGTTGTGATAGCCCAACATTAGAATGCAGGTTCAGAGGTTTGAGACGAGGGTATTATTTGGTCATTATTATCGGGCTGGTGCTTGCAAGAAACCAGAGCTGGCAGGACAAGGCCCACATGAGGTGACAGCCGATGTAAGCTTTACTGGGAGGTATTCATAATACCACTGGAAAGACTTCACAATATCCTACATTTTAAATGTTGCACATTTATGATGCTAATAATATTCACATGCTGAATGTGTTCAGCAAATGTGGTATTATTTATTTCTGCCAACTTAAAACCTCTAAGAAACTGGGTTGAATCTTTACTTGACAGTGTAAATCATTAAACCTTGGCAAAGGTAGCTAAACTCCCCAAAAAACAAAAGACTAGTTTAAATAAGGCACCTGCTGGTTTTTCTCCAACTTAGTTTGGATGTGACACATCTCCACCATCCAGTTTCTTTACTAAATTAACTTTACATGATCCTTATGCTGTCTGTGGCACCAGGCTACTGGCGTGAATCAGGCTATATAACTTACCAGAAGAGAGAACAAGGCCAATGCATGCTGTTTAATCCTCCAATCCATGGTTAACCAACACTGTTTGTTTAATCAAACTCCAAGTGGAGTCAGCTCACTGCAGACACTGAGAGAAGAAAAGAAACAGAATACCACTGAAAGGGCCTGCTTGACATTACTGAACGAACATGTCAACCTTTGACGGGGCTTTTAGATCCACTTGCAGCTGGATGTCTAGATCACTGGTAGCAGCTCACCTCTTCTTTTTGTGTCCTCATTCAAGCTTTTTATAAGCCAACTTGGAAAAATCCCAGAAATCCATTGGTACTAACATCATTTAAAGACACTTTTTTGTGTACATCACTTTCGGCATGGGGCCCATTGAGTGAGTCTGTTCTTTCTTTCCGGCACTTTAAAAAAAAATCAGGCTTAATTTTTCTCAACTCAACCATGATAGCGAGTTAAATGCAAATTCACCGCGATCAATTTATTGTGAGTCTCTACGGATGCCAGCGTACCACTACCACCGCTTCCTTTGACTGATGTATCTCAACAAATATGTAAAAGACAGCGAGAAGATGAATCCAGCTGACTTCAATGATCCACGGACATTTCCTTTCAGCTTTATTTTCTATTTAGGGCTAATTAGAAAATGATGAACTATATGCTTTAAAAAAAAGGTGTATTATTATTTATATTTTAACTAACATGGTGAACGTGGTAAATGGCATACTGCGAAACATCAACCTAAAAATGCGTTATCATTGTGAGCATTACAGCATGCTGATGTTAGCATTTAGCTCATGTGCTCCCACACAGCATGGCTAGACTCTGTACAGGTTACTTATATCTCCAGAAAAACTGATGCTTAGCTTTGTGACTCATATTTAATGGCAATACATAAGAGACACAAACTGGTGCAAACTAAGAGCAGGTACACATTGTAATATAATTGATTGTGACCAGTCTTTAACCTTAATATATTCAGTAACGATAGTAATATCATCACACTCTGCATTCACCAGAAGCTGGTGTATTCCTTACCAAAGGCAAAGGGTCCGAGAAAAGTGTTTGTTCGAGTGTAAACTGGTGCAAAGTGTCTTCCACTCTCGATCATTTGACATCATTTGTTTGCTCTATTACCTTTTTGTCATTCTTCTCCTCAGCGCTGGGTTTTGCTGGGTCACTGTTAATGACTCGTCCTCCAAACAGCAGATTATATGTTAGCGTGGTAGTTCCGCCATGTGCTGAATCAAAATAGATGACATTTTGTGTGAGGGGACCTGATGAATCATGTCTTTTTCAGGTGTTGTGTTGGAAGGAAAAGTCACATAAAACTACAGAGACCAAACAGAAAGAAGCACAATAATCTGCTCTGTGGTGTCCAATTCGTTATTGTTTATCAAGCAAAAAAACACATTATTCCTCTGAATATTCCTCTGAACAAACTAACAACACTCAGTTCCTCTAATAGGGTTGTTTGTGAAAACACACACACTTTCAGATTGCTGGGTAACACTGACTGAAGGTCTGACCCGTCGCAAGCAACCAACGCATGGCGTTGACGCCACTGGGCTCTATTGCAGCAGAAACAAACACACAATACACAGACGGAAAAACGGTAGAAAACACAAGAGAGCAATTTCCATTCGATCATGAAATGTGGTCCAGAATTGTGTTTACAGTCTGTGACCTGAGGCTTGTGGGAAGATGGCATTATGCTTGACTGCAAGAGATGTGTGACTGAACTTATATCAGGCACCACTTTGGAGGTACCTAGTGCTTTGTATTATTTGCTGCATGCTATATTCAAGATTTCAAGATTCAAGATGTTTTATTTGTCACATACACACACAGGGTGTGCAGTGAAATGAAAGTGGCAATGCTCAGCAGGAATGTGCAAGGGCAACAAGTACACACTATTTACAATAAAAAACAACACAATATTTACAGTAAGTGTGTGTGTGTGTGTGTGTGCCTAAGAGGGGCAGTTGTGTGGGTCTATGTGGGGGTCCTGGTGAGGTCGGAGTTCACAATCCTGATGGCCTGAGGAAAGAAACTCCGTCTCAGTCTCTCTGTTCTTGCAGCGTGACTACGGAGGCGCCTGCCTGACCGCAGCAGCTGAAACAGTCTGTTGTTGGGGTGGTGAGGATCCTTCATGATCCTGCCGGCTCTGGTTCTGCACCTCCTGGTGTACAAGTCCTGCAGGGTGGCCAGTGTAGTTCCAATAGTGCGTTCAGCCGAACGCACTACTCTCTGCAGAGCCTTCCTGTCCTGAGCGGAGCAGTTGCCAAACCAGGCTGTGATGCTTCCTGTCAGGACGCCTCTACAGCTCCAGAGTAGAAGGACTGAAGGATCCTCTGGGAAACTTTAAATTTCCTCAGCTGCCTGAGGTGGTAGAGGCGCTGCCTTGCCTTTCTCACCAGAGTGTCTGTGTTCGTTGACCATGTCAGATCCTCGGTGATGTGGACTCCCAGGTATTTATACCCGCTCACCCTCTCCACAGTAGTCCCGTTAATCCCCAGTGGTGAGTACGTCCTCTGTTGTTGTACCCTCCTGAAGTCCACAATCAGCTCCTTAGTTTTGGTGACATTCATGATGAGGCTGTTGTCCTGGCACCAGAGTGACAGATCAGCAACTTCCTCCAGGTAGGCCTTCTCGTCGTTGTCGGAGATCAGGCCCACCACCACTGTGTCATCCGCAAACTTGATGATGGTGTTGAGCTGAACCTGGCCACACAGTCATGTGTGTACAGGGAGTACAGTAGGGGGCTGAGGACGCAACCCTGGGGGGATCCTGTGTTCAGGGTGAGGGGTTTGGAGGTGTGTCTGCCCACCCTGACCACCTGTGGCCTGGCGGTCAGGAAGTCCAGGATCCAAGCACACAGTGGGGTGTTCAGTCCCAGCTCAATCAGCTTGCCGCCAGTCTGGAGGGACTATGGTGTTGAAAGCTGAACTATAATGAATGAACAGCATTCGCACATAGCCACCCGTCTGGCTGTCCAGATGAGAGAGTGTGGTGTGCAGTACCTGGGAGACAGCATCATCCGTGGATCTGTTTGGGCGATAAGCAAACTGCAGCGGGTCCATGGAGGAAGGGAGGAAGGCGCAGATGTAGTCCTTTATCAGCCTCTCAGCATTTCATGACCACCGAGGTGAGGGCCACCGGTCGGTAGTCATTCATACATGCTGGAGAAGCATTCTTGGGCACAGGGACAATAGTGGATCTCTTGAAGCAGGCGGGACCACGGACTCACCCAGTGAGAGGTTGAATATTGTGGTGAACACTGGAGCTAGCTGGTTAGCACAGGTCTTCAGTACTCGCCCAGATATGCCATCTGGACCTGCAGCTTTCCTGGTGTTCACCCTCAACAGAGCCCTCCTCACATTGTGCTCGGTCACAGAGAGTGTGTGTTCATCCCCAGCGGTAGAACTCACCTCGGCTACGCTAACGGTGTTGTTGTTAGCCGGCGAGCTAGCGCTGTTGTTGCTAGCCTCAAACCGTGCATAAAATGAGTTCAGGTCGTCCGCTAGGGATGCGTCGGCACTCACCATTGCGCGGGGTCTGCTCTGGTAGTCTGTGATAGTCCGTAGCCCCTGCCATAGGTGCCTGGTGTCGCGCTGCTCCATCTGTGATTCCACTCTGTCTCGGTACCTCCTTTTGGCCTCCTTCACCGCCCTCCTCAGTCCATAGACCGCTGCCTTGTACTCGTCCATGTTGCCGGATACAAGACCGGAGTTATAGGCAGCAGTACGGGCGTTCACGTATATTGTAAGGTGAACTGTGTAGTAGCCTCCTGGCAATGTCTCAGGAACTATTTAACATCAAACATGCCTTTACAACATAACATTAAACTTAACTTGAAAGTATATTGTACTTTCCCCACATGTTCGACTGCAGTACATTTAGCTGTACTCGACTTAAAGCAACTGTGACGTCACATGATGTACCTATCAGGCAATAGATGATGAATTACATGAAATAGAGATTTCAATTTTTAATGCGCAAATTTGTCTGTTGGATTTGGTATACGTCTGCTATTAATGGAGCCATGAAATGTGACAACTCAGCTATTTTTGTTCTCATTCATAAATATGCAGGCACTACTTCATTTGAAATACTGTGAAGCCAGAAATCAATGTCCTAAGAGGCTATTTCAGAAATGTACATTGCCATCTGTAATACAGTTTTGAATGCTGACCTGCAGCATAAGAACAAATACCTTACTTCAATTAAATAATAATAGGTAAAATAACTTACTTCATTAAAGTGTTTTTTTTATATTTTTACTGTATTTAATACTTTTATTTGTAATATCTCAAACACTTTTTCAAATTACTTAATTAACAGTGATATCAGTGAAATAATAAATGTTATTTACAGATTTTTCCTATATTATTACAGTCAAATACCTTCTGAATAAAGTGATATAATTTGTTATTAATATTACAATCATTTTAAAGTAAATTTGATGTTAATTTTTGCAATATATGAAAAATAAAGTGATTTTTTCAAAATGCAGTAAGAAAAATTTTTATTTTTTATTCTTTTATATTCTAAATTTTTTGCAGTGAAAGATATGAAATTTACAATTAAAGGTTGATATTTCTAATCCCACAGATTGAAGTTTTTTCCTATATTAATACAGTCAAATACCTTCAATAGTGATATTTTTATGATAGAAATAAGTGAATTACTTAGATTTTCCTATATTATATATATTAAAATATAAATTTATGAGATTAGATATTTCTAATGTAAAACAGTTAAATTCTGTGATTTTAGATTTTTTCTTCTCTTCTTTTAAACAAAACAATTTCAATAATAAAGTGAATTCAATTTATTTTATTTAAGATTTTTTTGAATTACTGAAATTAAAAAAACATTAAATTCTCTCTACAATTAAGAAATTTTACAAACATTAAAAAGTTAGAAACTTAATTACATCAAACAACACACAATATTGAGATTAAAAAATTTTCTAATTACCATTTTCAATTCACAAAATTTCAAATAAACCAATAAACTTAAATCAAAAAACAAACATACAAAAGTCCAATATATATAGTGCCAGGAATTTTTACCAGATAAAGAACAATCTTCCTAATTTTCTAATCAATCAGCATCTAAAAGAACATCAAACAAATAAAGAACCAAAAAAATTGAAAAGTTAAACAGTCTTTTTAAAAAGTCCTTATACCAAAGCTTTATTTAAACAAACAAAATGTTTTTTAAAAAAAAAATTCAGTCACAAATTGGTACCAATAATCTGAATCAACTCAACCATAGCAACATCAACTAAGTTTAATAATATTCATTTTAATTTGTACCTAGTTAAAAACGATGTCTCATCGTTTCAATCTTTTTTTTCTGTCTCACACATTCAACAACTTACATTAACACCTACCAAAAGCACAACAGCAGGTGTCCCTTCCGTGTTCATTTTTTTTTCACATGCTTTTTTTGACTTTTTCAATTTTCATCTGTCATGTGCAGCTTTCTAAATGCTGCACTACTGGCTGTCTGCTTGTGTTTTGTTTTTCAATTTGATGAAGTTTTTTCTTAATTTTTGTTTTGTTTTAAGTTTATTTTCGTTTTAGTTTTTGCAGGCCAAGGAACCAAGTTAATAAGGACGGAAAAAGTGAAAAAAAGCTAGTTTTTTTTTTTGCCACCTGAAATGTCTAAAAAAAAAGTTAAAAGATAGGAAAGTACTAGAAAAATAATATCTTATATTAAGAAAAAATAAGTTTAGCAATAGTGGTTCAAATGGACTAATATCTTTTATATATATGCTACAGTGATTTAACTTTTATGGACTTTGGAGTGCTTGTTTGAGTATCTTGATGAAAAAAAGAGCAAAGCTTTACGCAGTGTGTTGATCAGGTATTGTTGAAAATGATCAGAAATGAATCAGAAAAAAAGAGCCACCACATATTTTTTGTGCTGGTTGAAACTCAACCATCATTCGCTTAGACTGACTACATCAAGGGCTTACAGACTTTCCTTGCATCATTGGACTCACTGGTCAATCAGACATGTCAGACCAGAGGGACAACGAAGACACTACACAGATGTTCAGACAGACACAGGGACGGAGTAATAAGGGTCAAGGCGAAGTGAAGATTACACTGGAAACTTGGTTCCAGGACATGTCATCATGCTTGTCTTAACAGACAAAGAAAAAAGTAAAAAAATTAAACATAAATAATAATATATACTTAAAATAAAATTCAAAAATAAAAAAAAGTTCTAAATCTGTATGTATTCTGTTGTTTTGATTTTAAAACAACTCAAAACAACTATCTTGACAAAATATCCGACCTTGACTAAATTAATCATGGGTAACTAAAACAACCATTTGACATAAATGTAAACATTGACTGGTGACGACATGATGTGATGTCCTGATCTGATAATGTGGACAGTAAATGGAATTTGATCATGAAACCATCCTCTCACTGGACTCTCACTGGACAGCTGAGGCAGTGTGCTATGTCAGATCAAGCCAGTCCGCTGCAGCAAGCGTCAGTTCGTCATGTGTCAGGTGAACAGTCCAACACGCCAGCAGCATCAAGTTCACGTAATCAAAGTCCCGACACCATATGCCCAGCGCCCAACAGCATCATACACAACAACTCAACAGCGGTCAGCACGACAGCGTAGTCGTGAACAGGTGTTAGGCACGACCGTGAAGCGTCACGTGAACAAGTCGTGAACACAGCAGCCGACGGCATATGACACAGCGCACGTGAATCAGGAGTCCGACAAACACCGACACCGTACACAGCAGCACGTCATGTAGCCGTCCCCGACGTCATGTGACATCCCGCACAGCCGGGCCGTCACGTTAGTTGTGAGCGCACGTGGCGACGTACGTGACAAGACAACAGCGGCGTGTATTTGTGTCCGACAACCTGTATCCCGAAAGTTGTCTACGCAGGACTTGGAGTGGCTTCTAAGCTGGTCCTGTATTGTCATGGTGTGTATTAGATGAGTGCTGTGTGGATGAAGTGATAACATGTGTCAGCAACCTAATACTGGCCCTAACATTACTTAAAGACTGGCGTATGGGTAATGTCTTAAATAAACATTAATGGCTCAATATGTTCACATAACATGTATTGGAATAAACACTCACACGAAGCTAATGAAACGTGAACTAGATAAACGACAGAACAGTGAACACACCACTTCACACTTTACACAAAGGGCTAAACTACACAGATGATAAAGAGCGGACTACCGATGTCAAACGAGGCTACTCGAGACTAGCAACCATTCAAGTAGGCTAAGGCGAGCTCACACTCACCTTTCTTCAGAAAAGAACCAGTAAACCTCAACCGTTATCGTTCCGCGTGCATTACTCAATAAGGAATTAAATTAAGTGCAGGCGTTTCCCTCAATTGTTAAGTCAAGTAAACAGTCTGTCACCAGTTCTGCCTTGTTTCCTGAGTCATTGCTGCACTGCGACACCAACGGGAGGGTTCTCCGCCGAGGGTACCGGAGAAAAGAGCCAGTTTTTTTGTCTGTCTGTCATCTGCTGTTGTGTGTTCTTTGCTGTCTCTCTCTCTCCTCTGTCTGTCCCTCTTTCTCTCTCTCTCTCTCTCTCTCTTTCTGTCTTCATTGGACATTCTCGCTATTTTCTACAATACAATATTATAAAATAGCAGGACATTACAATAAGATAACAGGAAATTAAATAAATAATTTAAAAAGTGTATTAATAAAGGAAAATTAAATAGTAAAAATAATAAGAAATGTAATAAAGTAAAAAGTGTAAGTAAAGGGAATGTTGTGTTCGTTGAGGAGGTTCAATTTGAGGAGGATCTGGCAGAGAGAAGGAATGGTTCTCCTGTGTCTGAAGGGTTCTGTTTTGAACTTACCGGTCTATTCTCTCCTATTCTTGGAGTTCTCTCTCTTTCTCCTGGATTCTCCTGGTGTAGGAGGTTTCTTCTGTTCTGGGAGGTTCTCTCTATCAGGAAAAGGAATCTCTCCTGTATCTAGGAATCTTCTCTAAGGGTCTGAATCACCTCCTGTGTCCTTGTGCCTGTCGCTAAAGCAGTCTGTTGAGAGAACGTAGTTCGCTGTGTGTAGGTGGGAGGCTTGGCTCTGCTATCCAGGAGAGTGGTCTATGGTCCCTTCTCCCTGGAACAATGGTGGGTTTGTGGTCCCCTCCACCTGTTCGGGATGTCCCATTCTTCTCCACAATGGATTGGAGAGTCCACCAGTTCCTCTTGCAGCCAATGATGGGTGTGTTCCAGTTACAATAGTGCATCAGAGCAGACTACCAGTCACCTGGCAGAACAGACTCCAAGAGTACAACATCACACACTGGTGGGAGGACATCTCCAACATCTCCAACATCTCAGGGTCCAACAGAACAGAACAGACTGGTAGAACATCATAATTACCATTATTGGACCTTGATTTGTTTTGAGTGGTTTTTTTCCTTTTTGTTTTTTTTTTGGTTTGTTTTTTTTAAATGCTATTTTAACATGGCTTTGCCTTACTGCTCCAATGGTTGGGTCCCATTTGGGAGTTTGCAACCTGGTAAAAGCTAAGCTTAAAAGCTAGCTAAAAGAAGCTAAAATAAGCCCAAACTCTTAACAGGATCAGATTTCAGAAGCCACAAACCCACTTCCAGACTGGATCTCAGATTGACAAGCCTGGATTACTCTTTGGGGTCACCTCATTGTAGGCCCCAATCCTGTCATTTGTGTTCCCTGTTATGTCTCCTGTTTCCAATCTTGGATATCCAGGACATATATTTAGGAGATATTTATATTTTGCACTTGTTCAAAAATATTGGAATATTTAGACCTTTTTGATGGACCTTTTTTTGGACCCTTTTTGAACAAAACTCTGTCCCTAAAGTATTAGTATTCCAAAATTAAGGGTATTCATATTAATCATAGGAAGAGAATCCACAGGAAAGTGTTCCTGAAAGTTCAAGTAAGGACAAATTAACTAAAAGTTTGGTTTCTCTTTTTTCCTCTTTAAAAGATTAATCATTTATCATTCTATAATATGATGTATAAATATAATATTAAATATAATTAATAAGATATTATTAGTTGGTTAGGGAGTGTAGGTGTGTGTGTGTTGTGTGTGTGTGTGTGTGTTGTGTGTGTGTTGTGTGTGAGTTGTGTGTGTGTGTTGTGTGTTAGTGTGTGTTTTTAATTTTAATATTTTTATTATCAGATTACATTTATTGGATTCTACAACAAATATTTTCTGGACAAATAACACGCCCTCCTATCCTCCTGATGCTCCTCTAAAACTTAAGTATATTTCTTCTACTTTGTTTTCTTGAAAAAACTTTGTAATAAAAATGTTGAAATGAATATGAAATGAAAAATGATTAGTTAGCTTTAAATTATTTAGTTGAGTTTGTATGTAAAGTAATAAATATAATTAATATAACCTAAAATGATCAAAAAAAACAAAAAAAAAAAAAGTAATTAAAAATAAAAATAAATATATAATAACACACATAATTACAGGTATTAATTGTTATTTTTTTTATGAATTTGTATGTCATTTAAGAAAGTAAAAAAAGTGTATTAATAATACATCATTTCTTACAAAAAAAAAAAAAAAAAAATATTTTTTATTAATTAGCATAATAATTAAATTATTAAATTAGTTGTTGTTAATTTAATGGATAATGTCTGTAATTTCACAGAGTGTATGTTTAAAAAAAAAAAGGTACTGTAAATAATTTAGGTTATTTTATTTAAAAATTAGGATCTTTTCTTACAGTGTGTAGTGAATGAATAATAATGGAGTGAATACATAAAACCTGTATTGGAAAAAAGTCTATAAAATCTAAAAATATTATAAAAATATTTATAAACAAGCTTGTCAATTATTTTAATTATCATAAAACGTACTCACCTGAAGTGGCACTACACATGCCTCTTCAGGTGGGATTCACTCACTGCATTTTTCTATTCATAAGGTGATTTTCATTTATTTGCACAAAAGCAAAACGATGTGGTCTATATTTCCTCTAACGTTATTAAAATTGTGCACTTTTATTCTAGCTTAATTACAATACCCTCCATAATTTTGGGAAATATATCTTTGCATTTTCACTTAAAACAACTAAAACTCCGTTTTTAAACGTTTATTCTAGATAACTGAACCCATGTTGCATAATATTTAGACCAATGACACTAATTATGAGTATTTGTATTCAAGTCCCTGCTCAGCATCAATGAAACAGGGGCTCTCTCTTTCAGCTGGTACATTTCAAAGGAATATTTATATTTGACTGAAACGAGTTGACCATCAGAGAGCGCAGGCTGTCTGGTCCCTTATTCGGAGAAGTAATTCTCCTCTTCTTGACATTGATTATTTTCTCCTTGTGTCTGTCAACACAAAGAGATTGATGGCTGACGGAAAACAAACAACGAAAAATAGATTCAATGATCACCATCTGCACATCTGTCATCTCAAATCAGGAGAGTGTATAATCATTTTTCATCGATACAATATGTGCAAGCAAATATGAAAAACATCTTTTGACATAGCCTGGCAAATGTATTTGTGTGTTTCTGGTGTTTAATATAGGCACAAACTCGAGGGGTAATAATCATGCTGACTTTAATACCGAGAGGGTCGGTTTGTTTTCATCTCATGAGGCATGAAGAATAACAAAACACTGCGAAGTGGAAGGACTGTTGCATTCCTGTTATCGCATAACACATAATACAGAATGGCTGATGACCTGTTGATACCGGTGACCGTCTTCAGCCGACAAAGAAATAGAGTAATAGGACATGCTCTTGATAAGGAGTGACGAAGAACTCTAGAGAGAGAAATCTACACTCATTAATATTAGATCCTTTCACCTTTTGACAGTCAGCAGACAAGTGTTATACAATTGTGAGAGAGTACTACTTTCTGGCATCTGAAGCATGCAGTGTTAGAAGTTTCTCTGTTTAGTGGTATAATATCTTCCCCGTCCAATACACTTCCCTCAAATCGTAATTGAGAGAACCGTTTACTTGTATGGGAATGTACAACAGGGTTGGGCCTAATCATAACTTATTCATGCTCTGTTATTGAATAAAAGCAATCTACTTCTTTAACCCACTATCTTGAGACATGTGCCATCTAGTTGGAATGTGGCATTCATTTTGATCTCGACTACACACCTGTAGTTGTGTGACGTCCAAATATGCTATGAGCGTAACAATAGGGGGCAGCGGCCCCCTCGCCACACATCTAGCTTCGAACGAGAACCTAACTTTGATTTGTAAAGTTTCCTGAATGCAACGGTTGTGATGCTGTCCCATTGACAACATCTGCCAGTTCCCGCTGCTATAGCCAGCCTTACCAGGACCAGTGAAAACAACACAAGCATTGCTGTTGAGGCTGGTAGCACTGACAGCGTGGAAGGGGGCATCACTGTGTACAATCCGCCACAGAGTTCCTGGCACAATACCTGGTGTTGTTATGAGTTAATCCATTTATTTATTCATGTTAATTTAGATCCATGCTGTGCCCCCTGCAGTCTTTGCCTGCAGCCATCCTGGAGAAAAGTGGATCAGCCTATAGCCAGGAATCTCTGGCTGGGTGAGGTCTGAAACATCTTTTGAAAAACTGAAGTTTGCATCTGCGTGGTGGGTTTGTATAACTGTGAACAAGCAGGACTTTGGAGAGAATATCACAAATGCCCTATTTTGTTCGAACTTTAACAATTATGTTTATATTCTTCTTCTTCTTCATCCTCTTCTTCTTATTACATAGTTCTAAAGGGTGATAAATTGTGTTTGCCAACATGTGGCTGATGGTGAAGTACCTTCACTCATACCAGATAATTTGCTCTCGTTCTCCGACATAATTATCTTGAAATTATTTGACTTGTAGTTTTGGTTCCATAATTGTTTCTCCCACTAATTGGACAACTGGGAACAACAGCAAATTTTGCTCTTTGCATGCAAATACACTTTTTCAGACGCAGTTTGCTTTTAGCATAGGAAATTGCACAATATGTTGCATTGAGGAAGAGAAACTTGTTTTGAAAATTGATATTATTTAAAATTGATCTAAAAAAACCGATTGAGAAGTAATTTAAATATACGTGATATGTGTTGTTTACAGGACATAAAGGAAAAAATATATAATATAAATGTGGATTAAATGGTGTGCGCATTTCGGAAACTTTCCACGTGTGATTGAAATGTTCTTGTGTGCCTCCTTGTGGAGCACCTCAGCACTGGAGGAGGAACCAGAGGGCTGGGTCAGAGGAGCGCACTATAAGAAGAGAAGGAACCCCGAGCAGCGTAAAAAACATTTAGACCCAAGCCGGTAGAGGAGGAGAGGAGAGGAGAGAGGGAGACAGAAGCACGGCCAGAGACCCGAAACAGAGAGAGAGACGTGGAAAACGGCAATGCGTTCAGGGTTTAAATCGCGGTGATTTGTTCCCCTCCCACAAGGACCCCAAAGGCTTTTACTTGTCATAATCCAGCGTCAGCAGACTTTGAGGGAAGCTAAAAGTGAGGTCCGACGTTGCGCCCGGCGCGCCTCGGTGTCACCGCGCGCAGAAGAAACGTCCTGGAAGAGCGCAAAGTGTCCGCTTCAGCGCCTGAGGAGAGGACAGCTCCTCTGTCCAGAAACTCCGCTTCAGCTTTTCATGTCAACACTCCCAGTCTGAGTGTCTGCTTCACACGTCTGGAAGAAGTGCAAAGATCCGCTGACGGAGAGATCCGCGAGTGTGCTCATTATGTACCAGGGGCATTTACAGGTAAGAGAGACATGCACCCTCTTTTGGTAGTTCTTATGATAACGAACTATTTTAGCTCTTATGGAGCGAATTAAGTGATGTGAACAGGGCGAGGTTTATTCTTTTATTTAAGGGATTTGAGGTAATACCAGTTAGTCCTAAACGAGTAGAGACCAACCAACTATACCCAGAAAGACATGTCTGCTGCATTGGTCTGCTTTAAAGACAGACACATTGCTTAAATTGATTGTAAGGGATGCCCATGGAACTCCAACTGCAGGTACTCATAGTCAGCCATTTACAGGAGTCATTGAGAAAACACAGAGTGAGCGACGGTAGCGCGCCCCTTGCATGTGCACGTGCACCTGCATGTCCAATATAAACAGGAGGTACGCCTATCGTCCGGGCAGCCCTGGCAGTGGAGGCAGCTACTCATTAGTTTCATAACGCGCATGCTTGTGCTCACGTGACGCCACACAATCATTTATTTGTACACTGCAAACTGCAGTGTTAACAATATAATTTGTGTTGCATCAGGCATAGACAATAACAATCAACCCAGGCACCAACAATGGTGACACCATGTTTAAAACATGACAAGACACATGAAAAGCTTGATCACAGCTACAGTGGACCTGTAACACATTGTCATTTGAACACAGTTATCTTATCGTTCAAAACAATAATTCGTCCTCAGTGGATAATGAAGTCCTTTCCCTGTATAACAATCATGGATTTTTAGTTGCCAGAGAAACTTTAGCTCCCAAACAGTTGATTATGTAATAAAAGACCACTCCTGAGTCAGACCTCGGGAGCATTAAAGATCAACATTTAATATTTCATGATATATTACTCAAGCAGCAGTGCATGAAAAGGCGGTCGGCAGCTGTTGTCTGGATTGCCCCCTGAGCCTGTGAGTTATGGTTTATTAAGACACATGATAAATGATCAAACACAGATTATATTTGAATCACAGTTTTCCATGTTTCATCTCATATTGTTTCAACCATCTCACAATTTATATGTTTTTCATCACATGCATATGCATCCTAACACCAAGCCTTATCTCAAACCAGATATGGCTCATTACGCAGGGCTAATTGAGCAGCACATGTCCGGTTAATGCAAAGCAGGTGCTCTAACTGTCCGTAATGGATCTTTCTCCATGACACTTGTTAGTGTAACTGATGGGTTTGTCTTGATGTTCACAACACTTTCTCCTTGAAGTCAAGTGTGCATGTGCAAATGAAATCAGAGCTACCTGAATTTGTAAGTAATACAGCCAGAACTTTGTCAGAGAGTAGGATGAACGTATTGCTTGTGTAGTGAATGGGTGGTTTGTTATATCTTGACACGTACAATCATATGCGACATTTAAAACTTTCAAATGAATTAATTAGGGAACTCTTCTGTATTTATTGTTTTAAATCTCATCATGTTCTTATTCAAAGGTTATATTTCAAAAAGCAAAGTGTAGGCGTGGCACAATGCTTTCAGAACAAAGGAAAACATTTTCAAGTTAGCTTTTACGTGTGTTGCATTTGAGTCAAATCACAGAAAAACATATTAAAACATTACATGAATGTTGGGATCTTTTTTTTCTCATATTGCACTGTGTGGATGTGACCTCTGACTGCAGGCGTCAGGCATAAATCAGTGAGAGCTGGAAGCCATAGCTTGGAATTTTAAATGAAGCTCATACCTCATCAAAAGCGCTATATAAATTCAAAGTTTTACTTTTATTATTATACCGTATAGTCTGTCGCTTCCACCTCAAAGTAGATACACTTGTAAGTCCTTATTTATTAGGTTTTCAGGATTGTCAGTAAGCAAGATAAGCTCAGGAAGCAGTTGTCTGTGGGAACAAGATAAGTCCAATCTCTTGTTAGTATTTTTCATTCATTTACATTTTGATTTCTCACTGACCTTGTGTGTTGATATGTGTTGTTTAATGTGGTGATATCACCCGTGGAGCATAAGCTATTTCCATAAACACTCATAAAATGTTTGCATAATTGCAATAGATCTGCACACAAGGCTACAATATTCGTTAGATAGAATTTCTTGGCCTGAGTTTCAAAAACAACGCCTAATCTGGTCCTCATGGTTGGCCGGTGTAGATTGGTAATATCAGAGCTTGATGTTCGAGTGTTGCTTGGCAGAAATATAATGCTGCACTGGGTCTTCAATTCCTCCAATCATGCTTTTTTGTCTTAAAAGTCTCACTAACAGAATACATAATGGTGTTATAAGCATTAAGTACAGATTTGTGTTGTGCGTGATGATCGATGCAGTTAAGGAAAAGGAACGTGTGGATGCCAGCCTCCTTGCTCTTTCTGTGAACATACTGCCAAAGCGAGCTGATTCAGCACTGCTGTTAATCTTTGTCAAACAAAAACCTACAAGAAAATTAATGTGACGTATATATATATATATATATATAAAGATCTCAATCCTTACACCATCAGATGGTACTTTACTATTTCATTTTGACATAGATTGCAAAGTAATTGTTGTAGTGGTTTCCCTGCTTTGGTATTCATGTTTATGATAATCTGATTACGGAAACCCTTGTATTGTAAGTATTAAAGATGTCCTGGGTGACTGTAAGTGATGCTCCAAGGCCTTTCGATATTTGCTCTGTTAAGCATACAAGGATTACATAATTTGATTACAATATTTCAACTTCCCCGGGGAAGAAGGAGGATGGATGCTATCGTTGATCAGAAGTAGATCAAGTCTCAAAAGATCGTGTTTGTTCACACCATCTTTTCATTCAGCTGCCAATATGTTTATGATGTTTGGTTTGCTAGTTGAAAAATAATTTGATTTTTCGCGGTTATCCTCCAGAGCTCTGCAAGAGTAAATAGGCCAATGATACAATATGAAAATTGCTGAGTTGTTCAGAATCAGAATCTAATGCATTTCCTGTGTTCTGTTTGGTTTTGGTGGATATTTTTGGCAACCTTGTGCTTTGCTTTGTGTTTGTATCTGCCAAAGCCCTGATAGATTATTGCCACTGGAGTTCACATTCCCCTCCTAACTTGACTTTATAGACGCAGTTAATTAGCTACATCAGATGTGATTTATGAAATGCAAAATAACTTGTAAGTTATAAGTTAAAATATTCCAATGAATTGCTCAAATGAAAATGAAGTCGTGTTTAATGAAGGAAACGTCTTGAAGAGATAGTGACCGTGTTTACATGCATTCGAATAACTGGCTTAGTCGGACTGAAATTGAATTATCCGTTTCATGTAAACA
Organism: Pseudoliparis swirei; assembly: GCF_029220125.1. Classification (NCBI taxonomy): domain Eukaryota; kingdom Metazoa; phylum Chordata; class Actinopteri; order Perciformes; family Liparidae; genus Pseudoliparis; species Pseudoliparis swirei. Next base: position 20,391,022 of record NC_079392.1, on the reverse strand, counting down.
CCTTTGTTCGACTATGTGCGGTCCGACTACGATCCGATTAACACCCCTGGATAACTCGATCCGATCCGGTTGATAATTCGACTATCGCGGCATGTAACGGTGAATTGGATTAGGAACTGAATTTTGCATCTTTGCGCATGCTTGAGATCCCTCCTCCCTCCCTCCCTCCCATGTCGTGACCCGGAAGTCGAAAGAGACGATAAGTTGTCACTGCCGGGAGCCTGGCCGGCAGAAAACAAACAAACAACGCTCTGGAGAACACAAGAGCCACCACACATGTCTGGACCGAAGAGCAGACAGAATTTATGCTTAATGTATTGAAGGAGTTGAACATACTAAAGTTCATGGTTCTTTCTCGAAATGTTGATGTTGTTGTTGTTGGTTCTTGTTGGTAGTGGTGAAGAAGTTAAGCGGTAATGGCTTGTAATGAAAACAGAGCCACCTATCGTATCGGATATGACATGCTTTCAGCCAATGATTCGAATTACTCACTGCCATGTATATTGGGATAATAGCAGATCCCCCAAAAGATAGCATAGTCCGACTAAAGCAAGATTCAAATTATACCATCATGTAAACACACTGACAGATGCAGAATAATCAACCAACAGGCAGTAAAATCAGAGCACGGCACTACAAAGACAAGTCAACAGGGCATCACAATATCAGCAGAAAACTATTCACTTCACGCCTCAAACACGCTTTCATCAATTATAGTTGCACATCAGTTCCATCAGACCATCATTCGTGAGCTCTGGTTTAAGTCTACTAAAGTGGCACTAAGAGGCTTTCATCAAGACTTCTCCCACAGCCGAGGTGGTCAGCTACAGGCATGACAAAGGGGTATAAAACGCTTTCCCCACAGATAAACCGTTTTAAAGTCTCCTTGATTTAATGAACCATGGTCCTGATTAAGAGTGATTTAATAGGCCTGACTATTTCAGGAGCCAGGATAATGAGTGAAATCCGCTGGTATCCAGCTGGAACCAAAGCTCTACAGACAATACTGCTCTCCTTGTTGGAGGTGTGCGGTAAGGAAGAAAAGTAATTGGTCACTGTATTTTGGAGAATAGCTTCATAAGTTCTTTGCGAAATGAGAAAATGTTAACTAGAGAAAGACATTTCTACACCAAAGTATAATTAGAAAGAGAGGAGCAGTCATTTAACAATGGCAAGAATGTCAAGTTGATCTGGAAGGTTTATGAGGTCGAGCGTCAAGGAGGTAAATCATTTTTGGTTCAACTTTTGCTGACTTTGATTTAATTGCCTTTAACAAAATGTAGAAAATTGTTGAACTGAAGGATTCTTTTTTTTTTAAACAAAAACTCGGAGGAGCGGGTTGACACTAAAATGAGTATAGCTGGTTCACCTTTTAAAGACAGAGCCCTGAAAGTGGCAGAAAAATTAAATTACATTTCATTTAGCTGACGCTTTTATCCAAAAGGACTTGCATTCATACACCGTAGACACAGCTACGGGGAGCAAGTTGGAGTCAAGTGTCTGCTCAAGGACACATCGACTAGGTCTAGTGGAGCTGGGGATAAAACCACTCATCCTCTGACTTGAAGATCGACCTGCTAACCCCGACAGAGTGTACTAAGGCAGACACACAGCTTGCAGCTAACTCATTGATGTGGTGTAGTTTTACTGGAAAAGTAGCTTCGCGTGTCCAAGACACTTAACATCGCGGCTACTAACTCTCCTTGACGGGTGAACTCGGTTCTCTTTTTTAGATTTAACCCGTTTTCGCATTGAGTCATCACTGCAGCTGGGCGGCTGGTTCGGCACTTCATGGAGGTTTTGCAAAGCTGTTCTTTCCAATGGACAGAGATAGCATCGTGCATTACAAATACTTCCAATGGCTCAATATAATTCTGTTATTGGAGGAACCGACAGGTATGAGAGCAGCGAGGGTGTTGGAACTGTTCTTGTGTCTTAAAGGACTTGAGTATAAACTCTCAACCATGGCAGAACATAATACTTATGATCCACATTCAGTGAGTTGTAATCGATAGCATCCTAGTAGCCTGGAAAGTTATTTTACAAACGGTTCACGCTTCTGAAATTTGAGCTGAAACATTCACATGTGACGTTATTTGATGCTGCTTGTTTGTCTCGTTCTGCCCACAAATAAAGAAAACAATGTTTAAAAAATATTAATGAACCCGATGCACAACCTAAAGGATTTGCATTGTGCCATGGTGATCACCAAGATGGCTGGCATCCAGTCCTCAGCTACTGGCGGGGGGATCTCCCCTTCTCCCTGGTTGGGTTGTTGAGGCTCGACAGAGGCTTTGAGCAGCTTTTGGAGCTCATAAAGCAGAATAAAGGGACGAAGAGGGATTCCAGCATACATCAGCAGCAGTTGTGCTATAAGCTGATTGAGGGTTTTTTGTTCTTGCTAACCTAGCATGGGAAATGTTTTTTTTTTCCCATTCACTGTCATCTGTGCACTCCTAACAACCACTGATCCATCCTATACAATCATTAAAAGTGAAAATAATTAACATTGGGTCAGATGTGTGTGTGTATGATGAAAGGGGATATGGGAGCTGGGGATGGGAGGATTCAAATGCATATTGTATTGCCAAGGTACTGAAACAAAGTCAGTCTGTTAATTAAAAATGGGTCTTTGTTTATTGTACACTTTAATCAAGACCTTAATCGTCTTTTCAATTTCACTTGATGACTTATTTTGGTCTGACGGAGCTGATGAGATGACCTCCTGTGAGAGGAGTCTCATACATGGTGCTCCAGTTCATTATAGCCACAGTTTGACAGTAGGAGTGTGTGTCTATGTGCAGCTACGTGTGTGAGACATCTCTCTTCCCCGTTTGAGAATCGAATCCACGGTTGGAATCCTGATTTAACGTTGACAAAATAAACTCAAAATCCAGAGCTGTGACAGAATTGAAATGATGAGATTGGGCTTCCCGAGTATTCATGTCATGTCGTTGTGCCACTCACAGAGCAGAAATGTTCACTTGTCAGGAACTAATAAGGTTGTGTTCTTCGACTGAAAACACAGACTTATTTACTTTTTCAGATGCATGAACCCAAAGTGAAGAATTTATTCATCAAAGAAAGCTGAAAAGAAAATATTTGTCGCCAAAAATATTATGTTGACGTTATGGTGATGGTCCAATATTCACTTTCTCTGAATTAAGGTATGCTTTACTTTTCCCTCATTATTTAGTTTAATAAAATCAATATAGCTCAAAATGTAATTTCTTATTAATACCCTCACACTGGTTATTGGCTGATTGCTGATGCTCTGTTAAAGGTTACCACAATCCAATTGAAGCAACTTTATTCTATTATTGATTGCTATTGTTTAAGCCAATCATAGAATTTTTTTCCTGGAAGCCGCTCATCAATAAGATTGACAATCAGAAACAATCTTTCAGGAATAAAATATATTAAACCTCCTAAAATATCCCCCCAAAAAGCGAGAAATAGACAATTTAAACCACAAATACACCAGCTTTAGGAAATGTTATCAACATTCTTGCCAACAAGCAACTACAGTTACACCTCTGGCACCAACGCTGCTGATGATTCTGTGATCAGATACTGTCGGCCCGACGTTCACGTTGACCCCGCACATCATCTAAAGATACTTGCCTCCAGGCATAACAACTTTTCTGACAGAAAGCCTGGAGCTTTAGATGAGGTGGAAAAAAGGATGGGATTTGATGTGCACTTTATAAATCCTACATATCTCATTTTAATATAAAATGTATTGCTGTAACTATCGACAAGATCCCCAGTCTCAATCACAGTCAGCCTGTAGAGGGTAAGTAATGTAAACAAAGAATGCCTTTTCAATGAGGTTTTTTTGGGAATTTTATTTTCAGATTTTATACAAAATAAATAATACATTGTCGATAACATTTTTACTCTGCTTTTTGTTGTTTTATTGATATCTGATGGCATGTGTTACGGAACTGTAGATTTTTGCAACTCGACAAGCTGTTCAAAAGACAAACAATGGCGTCATGTATGTGGCGTCATGTATGTGGCATCATGTACTGTATGTCCGACATGCGGCTTATTTTATGCTCAAATAAACAGGTGTTTTTGTGTTTTGACACAGAAAGAGTAACAGAGGATAATTCTTGTCTCCACCACGGCAGAGAACCATCTCACAAGCCGTACACAATATTATGAGTCTCAATCTGAATGTCATGGGACTGAGTCGGCCTGAACTACAGACTCACACACACACAGACACACACACGCGCGCATCAAAAATCAACACAGTGTATCATGCTTTCTCAAACAAGACACTTGCATCTGAGACGGGATATAATCAATGTGAATTACCCAAATTCGCAGCTTCACAGCTCTACATTATTCTCTCTGTTGGTAGATTTCCTCTAGGTGTCTTTGTGCTCCAAGTCAGTTAACACACAGCAGCCTCACTTGGAGAATCCCCTGAGCTACTGTACAAAGCCACATTTTTCCTCCCACAAAAGTAGGACAAGCCTCAGCATCTTTGTTAGTGGGAGCAGAGGGCTGTGCAGAAGAAAGGGAAGCCCATCCATCTCTCTCGCCCAACCCATTCATTACAGTCATTCTCCAACTGGGAATTAATTTGCTCCAGAAACCATTTGTCTCAGCGGTGGAGTGGAGAGAACATGTGTTTGGTCCCCTGGGGAGATATGGGCTATCATGGATGAGAACAGTTGATAAACAAATATGTAGTTTACTGTGGCAGATGTGAGCATGACTTTTACTTCCAAATAATTAGTTTGTGCCGACCCTCCTCTGATGTGGTACTAGATAATCAGTCTGTGACTCCACATGCCAAAGTAGTACTTTTACTGAAAAACATTACTTGGCTGTTCTTGTCTTGACCCTTACTTAAATGCATTGTCCACTACTCGTAAGAGAAATAAAAAATTGATATTAGCGACTAATATGATAATTGTTTTGTTGAATCTATAAACGACAATTTCCCAAATCCCAAATATAATTCCTCAAATGACTATCAGCAACATAGTCAAATCTTAAAATGGGGGATTTATTACATACATACAGTACACAAAACAGTGTGTCCAGTCTATTTTACGAGCACAGGCACTTGCAGGAAAGACAGGATGATGACATTTAAGTCACTTGGACACGATGACCCTCGTAGCCAAGTGGAAACCATACATTGGTCTTTAGTCTTCTTGCTTGATGAATGGTTGAAACCATTAAATAAGTAGTACTGTTTTTTTCTAATAATTGACTTTGATATATGATTATATTTCAGAAAGAAAAGAAGGTACGAGATGCAACAAAGGTGCCAAGGCCGTAATGAAACCCGGGATAGTTCAGTTATATGAAATGCACAGTAACCACTCGGCACTCAATGCTCTTAATTTAACCTCTAATTAAAAGCTTTTTTAATCACATTAATAATCCGTCATTTTCTGCTGCCTATTTACTAAACAGTTTAAACAGTATAAACAAAAACACCCCACAATGCATGTTCTGTTTCTCCCTCTCCTTGTGCCTTTCAGAACGCAGCAGCTGATAGTGAGAACAGATTGTCACGTTAGAAGTCAGGTATATCCAAAGTTAGTTGCTAAATAGGAAACAGATGAAACGCTGCTCTCGTCTTCATCATGCCTCATTCTCGTCACTGTTATGTTCGGAGAATCTGTTTCGCACTTCAAGCAAGAGCATCTCTTGATTTGCAGACTGCGGACATCCTGCCTCTGGATTTTAACCCGACAACTCAATCTTAACCCTCAGCCCGACACAATTGCTCTTCCTCTCTGAGTAGGTGATCTTTTCAGATAATCATTGGAGAACACACACCAAGGTCTGCATATTATCACACCAATTAGCATGGCCTCAAAAATACCATTTACCTCCCTTTTATGATCGCCACTAATGACAATTTCAACACTCTCCATCACAGCGCTGTACTTACGACCGAGCTCTACCCGACAGTTTACAGCAAGGAAAAGCAAGATGTGTACAAAAGTCTCAATAATGAAACGTAGACTGAAGCTTCTCTGAATCCCCTTAAATTTATTTCAAATGCTTTTTCGCCGCATGGACCAATAATTTGTCCCTCCAAAGCTCTCTTGTGTAAGGCTGGAGTGGAAATAGGAATCATTGATGTCATTTGTACACACTGAATGAGGGATGATGAAGTGTGGAGGATAATGATGTTGTGGCTGAAATATGTGGCAATTTAACATCATTTGCAAAGAGTCAGAAAATGTGCGAACGAGGAGTTTGTTTAGTGTTTTGAGGTGGATGGAGTTCCAGCGGACTAGAGGATAGGTCGAGTTATCGCTTTCCTTGGAGTGTATTTCAAATCTAGTGAGGTGTATTTCAGTGTCTATGCACCATAACTTCCTGGCGGAGATTGTCGGTTGGCTCAGAGGAAATTGCCTTGAATTTCTATAAATACTTGCAAGACATGCAGTTAATGAATTCTCTGGCAGAAGTTGAGGGCTGGGCTGCAGAGCAGAGTACAGGGAGGAGCTGGGTGGACAGATGAGCACCAGCAGAGACGTCTGAAGGCAGGAAGGTTTCGTTAGCAGTGCAGGACCGACTCCTCACCTGGAGCCGTCCCACAGGCCTCAGTCTTACTTTGACTGTTTGTGCGTCTCAGTTCACGCTTGTTCATAGATTATGTGCTTGCACATGAAATACTTCCATGCTACTGTGTGCCCGCGTACATGCAGGCATGTTCACACAAGTTTAGGCAACGAGGCATGGCGTTGATGTGGGATTCATTTGTCTCCACATGACAGGGGCAGTAGCAGTGTGCCAGGGAAGAGGTCCCTCCTGACGTCCCTCCATACATGAAGGAAATTAGCAACCCGTCTTGGCGTCTTCTGTCCGTGATATGTTGCATTAGTTGGAAATATTATTACAAAGTAATAAGTGAGCTGTTTTATGAAGGAATTCTCATTGAGATCAAGATCTTGTTAACAAGACAGACCTGAAAAGAAATGGCATGACAAATATGAGTAACATATCGAAAAAGACTTTGAATTGATCCTCTTCTTTGTTTGAATAATAGACAGAGTTGTATCATAAAAAAATGCAATTAGCTGCTGTACTATGCTGTACGTAGGTTTCCCATCCAGAGTGAGCGAGGGATATGAAAATGGGGAGAAAAGAGAAGTAACAATGGGACTGTGGGAACAACTACTTTAAAAGAGATGAACACATGTTTCAATATGATGTGACATTCTAGTTATTTGGGAAGAAATATGTTGAGGATGTCAAAAGCCAAAGCAAAACAAAGATAAATCTCACAATATGCCATAGGTACACATTTATTTCTACAACACTCATCTCTTGTGGCACGTTGTTCCATTGTTTCTCCCAATTCAGTGCTCTCTCAGCATAATCCATCACTGACAGAGGCAATGCGAGAGTTGGTGTTTCTACGTGTCTGTGACGGTGGCTGCTTCCAAGGAAAGAGGCCTGTGTGTCAGTCACTTTGAGGGTTGCTGGCTGTGGGAAAGTTTATTTTAAGTAAAATAGATACCAGAGATCGTTGTTATGTTGGCCTGTTCACACTTTCTATCTGTGTTTGTGTGTGTGGTGTGTTTGTGCTGGATCATCCCACACAGATTAGATAGATTAAATAAATGCTATTAAATATATATTTTAAATAAATGCTTATTTCCCTTTCGTGACATTGTGATATATACAATGGAGGAAGGAGGAATACGTCCTCTTCTTACTCAGGCTCTGGTCATCTCACACCTCAACTACTGCAACTCCCTCCTGGCTGGTCTACCTGCTAAGGCCATCCGACCTCTGCAGCTCATCCAGAATGCAGCCGCTCGACTTGTCTTCAGCCTCCCGAAATTCACCCACACCACTCCGTTCCTCCGCTCTCTCCACTGGTTACCGGTGGCTGCCCGCATCCGCTTCAAAACACTGGTTCTGGCGTACCGTGCTCTGAACGGATCGGGCCCCGTCTCCATCCGGGATATGGTCACACCGTACACCCCGGCACGTTCGCTTCGCTCGGCAACAGCCAACCGACTTGTGACTCCTCCACCTCGAGCTAATCACTCGAAATCCAGACTGTTTGCTGTCCTGGCTCCTCAGTGGTGGAACGAGCTCCCCACTGACATCAGGACAGCAGAAAGTCTCCACAGCTTCCGCCGGAAACTAAAAACACATCTTTTCCCACTATATCTGGATTAAAACACAGATTTGCACTTCAGTGGCACTTAAATAAACCTGTTTCTGATTCTGATTCTGATTCTGATTATTATGGTACTTTTGTAGTTCGACTATGTTGAGGAAATGCTACTTTCTGTATTCTTGTTGTTCTTAGTTTGTACTCTAGGTTGATGCACTTATTGTAAGACTCTTTGGATAGTGTCTGCTAAATGACATGTAATGTAATGTGATGAAACTCAGAGATACCATATACAGTAAATAATGGGAACCTCAGTTTGTCAGGCTGTGATAACAATTTACCTAATTTCCTGTGTGGGGGGGGGGCAATTTGATCTTGACTCGTGGGACATTTTGTCAAATGAGTAACATGTCTTCAAATGTAAGTAAGCAATATTCGACAAGCATTCAAAATGGAGAGAAAAGGGTTTTCCCTCTGCAAAAGTGCCACAAAAAGAAAGAGGTGGCCCAGTCGGAAGGACATCATGGCTGCACACATTCATGATGTATTCATACTTCTGCGTTCAGGTTTACGGTGTACCTACCAAAGGTCGACCAATAGTTAACTTTTAATGGAAATATAAAGACGAGATGATAGCTGACCCTGACACAAACACACACACACCTGTACTTCTGTCTTTTTGATGACCATGATTGTCATAAGGCATTCATTAGCACCCTGCCCTAACTTTAACCATCACAACTAAATACTAGTGCTGTGAAAAATAATGCGTTAACGCGTTATGATTAAATTACAGGATTAATTATTTAATTTTTTTAACGCATTTAACGCATGCGCAGAATGAGCTTCCAATACGTCTGTTGTTGGTCGTCTCTAACCAGCAGCATGTCATTCTGTCTCGTATGTCGCGTTAACACGACTCCGATCTCCGTCCTCGCCGCAGAGCTTCGATCCGGTGTGCACATAGGGGCGCACACACGAAAAAAGAAAAGTCACTTGCACACCCGTCAACAACTCTTCTCGGCTCGTGGTGAGCAAGTTATGTGCACCCCTGTGTATAAATGTATATATCCGTCTTTTGTCATAAATCTTTATGTTCTCACAAAAATATACCGAGAATATCGGTAATATGTGATTAATCATGATTAATCCACAGAAACCTGTGATTAACCTGATTAAAAATTGTAATCGTTTCACAGCCCTACTAAATACCTGACCTAAATCGTTACAATGGATGTTAAAACTAAGTTTGAACCCAACTATGTAGCAAGTACAAGAACACATACACACACACACACACACACACACACACTTGATACATTAAACTTTTAATGAAGCTCTGCGGCACTTTGACATATGCTTCTCTCTCTGTGAGGAGAGGGCATTTTCATTTATCAGATAGTTACTGGTTCTAACCTCTGGACTGCCTGCGAAAAGTAATGAGTGAAGGCTTAGCAAAGTTTTACCCCACACCTAAAAGCTCAAGGTGAACATGAGCGAGGTCCGTAACTCCCATGTGGTCCAGTAGTGACAAATAATAGGACAGTGGTTGGACTGGGAATCTCCCAGATGGGAATGTATGGAAAAGATTCAGGCAATGCATTTTTTTTGATCATACTGTAGTTTAAAAAAAAGTTTTTTAATTTGCATTAATCTATACACTGTACCACATATCTGGCACATATCCTGTTGTTTGTCATCATTATCGGAGCACTAAAACTTCACTAGCATCACAAATGTTGCTATGCGCTCTGGTCATTTGAGGTGAGGGTTTGCGGGTATCCCGCCGAGGATATCTGTGGTGTAGGTTTGCGTCAGATTTAACCATTGATAGAACACTCGCAACACTTGACAGATGTATTCTATGCTGGAGACGTATCGTTAATATATTATATTCCCCATATTAATGGCCATGTTAACAATATTTCACTCACAATTAACACATGACGGTGTGTTCACACAGAGCACATTTTTGCCGCACTTAACTTGCGCAAGTTCGACCGTGGGATCATATGTGACCCAAAATGCTTCACTCGTTCTATACATGCCGGAGAGGAGGTGGAGCCTAAACCAACAGCGTTTCATCAGCCATGGCCGAAATAAAAACTATTGCTGCACATGTACAGATGTAGATGTTTTGGAAGTTCCAGATATGTTTGAAAACCATACGCAGAGCTATCTGGGCTCATAACATCATTCGGGGACGCTCTGTGAATTTTAGACCTTTTTACCGTATCGAGCAAGCCAGACACCGGCTGGTTTACTACAGCGATGTGCACCCAAAATACTACTGACTGAAATAAATGGATAAAATGATTGTCGACATAACTACATAATAATGAACAAAGTCAGGACGACAGTGACGACCGGAGACCAATATAAACACTGATGTGCAAACATCCATTCCCATCGTTGCATTGACGTTTTGTGAACACACCATTACCTTTTTATTCTAACAAAACAAATTTAATGCTGAAATGAGATGGGTCTTTGCGCAATTCTTTGGTGTATGTGTGTGTGAAACAAATCTGAAGTTGAATTTCAGAAAAACGAATGTGGGCATAAGTGACATGGAGCAATACGATGAGATAAGAGTTGCATGTTTTAACTCTAAATCTGTCCTTCTGTACACATGACATCTATTGCACCTGTCCATCCTGGAGAGGGATCCTCCTCTGTTGCTCTCCTGAAGGTTTCTTCCCTTTTTTCCCCCTGAAGGGTTATTTGGGAGTTTTTCCTGATCCGATGTGAGGTTTTGGGACAGGGATGTCTATGTGTACAGATTGTAAAGCACTCTGAGACAAATTTGTAATTTGTGAAATTGGGCTATACAAATGAACTGAATAGAATTGAATGTTCGTGGTTCTTAAAGCAGCCAGTGTAAGGTTTTTTTCAGGCTTGGCAACTGCTTAGTTTTCAACTCAAGAGAGAGAAAGAAATCTATACAGTCCGATGTGAAGGTCGTAGAGAGCACTTGGGCTCAACTAGGTTCAGTCAGGAAGTGAAACATGGCTCTACTGAGGATATTCAAAATGTCTTTTCTAGCCATTAAAGTATTTAAGTAATAAACTGATCACATTGAGGGCTAGAGCAAAGAGTTCAAAGCTTCATTCACAAAGTTGATGTCCAAATTCTAAATGCACTATTTGAATGCTGCACAGTCAGTATTAATTCAGTTTAAACTAGTGCTGTGAAAAATAACGCGTTAACTCAGTTAATTCAATTACAGGTTTAACTAGTTTTTTTTTTTTTTACGCATTTAACGCATGCGCAGAATGAGCTTCCAATCCGTCTGTTGTTGGTCGTCGGGACGAAAAAAAAGTCACTTGCAAAATGAGCTTCCAATACACCACTTCAATCTGAACTCTGTCCGCTCTCATGCAGACGGTCTGTTCATCGGTAATGATCCTTCCGCAGGTTCACCTCCGGAAACCTTGTTACGACTTTTACTTCCTGTAGATCAGGGTCTCAACACGTCGATCACGACCTGCCAGTCGATCGCGCGTAGTGTTGGTAGATCGCATGACATTAAAGAGATTGGCACGCCCCTGACATGTTCTCTATAGCACGTCTTTGTTCTTTTATTAAACTAAACATCTGTTGTTGATCGTATCTCCACAGCAGCATGTCATTTCTGTCTCTTCGCGTTGCGTTAACACTTATCGATCTCCGTCTCGCGCCACAGAGCTCCGTGCGCGCATCGACCGAGCAAAAAAAGTCACTTGTCAATCTGTCCCGTGTCCGGGCCGGTGAGGTTTCAGCTTTGCAGCGGTGTCCCGCCGTCCCTTTCATCACGGCCCAGTTCATGAAGAAAACCCACACAGTCAGTTTGCCTCAGCAGCTGCTAGAGGAAGACTAGAGGCCTTTAGATTGTATCATGGTGGAGTTAATGGTTGACAAACAAGAGAAGCATGTTCTGTTTAACCCTCCTGTTACCTTTACATTTACTAACATATTTTACCCTCGGGGTCAATTTGACCCCAGCAATTAAAACCTCCAGAAAATTATTAGAATTAATATTGCTTCCCAAGTTTAAGTGTGAGGTACTTTATGTTTGTTTGTTGACTACCTAAATAGCCCTTTAAATAAATAAAAAAGTTGATATTTCTTATATGTTTGACACAGTGAAAAACAGCCTGGGGTCAAATTGACCCCAAAGAACACCGACATTAAACATTGAATGGGGTCAAATTGACCCGAAAGGTAACAGGAGGGTTAAACATTCTGTTTAGGATGAAGATGTATTAATGTTCCATATGGAAGAAAACTGCTAAATAACTGCTGAGTTGCAGCACCATTGTATAGAAGAATGTATAAATGTATATATCCGACTTTTGTCATAAATCTCTATGTTCTCACAAAATTTGGGGTGGCTTTAGCTCAGTGGGGTAAGAGGGCCGTCCTGCAACCGCAGGGTTGTGGGTTCGATCCCCGCTCCCCCCATTAGTTGCAAGTCGAAGTGTCCTTGAGCAAGGCACTGAACCCCCAGTTGCTTCCCGGGCGCTTCACCGCAGCCCACTGCTCCTTAATAACTAAGGATGGGTTAAATGCAGAGAACTAATTTCCCCTTGGGGATTAATAAAAGTGTATATTCTATTCTATTCTAAAATATACCGAGAATATCGGTAATATGTGATTAATCATGATTAATCCACAAAAACCTGTGATTAACTCGATTAAAATTTTTAATCGTTTCACAGCCCTAGTTTAAACCCAATATTTCATAACAATGTGTCTAGGCTATAGTGTTTCCTCTATATTGCTTCTGCAGCGCTGCATCACGATCATTAATAGCCTCTGCTCTTGAGTTTCAGAGGAGCAGAGGAGAGACAGGTGAGGTGAAGATAACATTGTTGGCACCGGTTATATGCAAGGGATAGCATTATACTATTTGTAGGATTAGATTGCGGTGGTGGTAGGATTATTTCCTGCTGGGATAACAACTTCATTTAACTCTGCTCAGGTAGACATCACTCCACTTTATCTTGACATAGAAAATAGTTGTTTTCTGCTATACCAATGCTCGGAGTGTTGACAGACTTTCTTAGCCGAATTTCAAAACCTCAATCGATTGTAGTGTTTATGCTGAATTAATAAAAAGCGAAATCAATCTGTTTCCTTTCATATCGTTGCTCAAGGTTGGAAATGTCTCTTCATGAATTGAGATGGCATGGACCAATCTAGAGCGTAACCTTTCGATTTCAACATTTCTCCATACTTACTCCTCTCCCTCACCCTACACACCTCAAGAATGCTATCACGTCAATTAAAGCCTATCCTCCAGCTTTCAGGGTAGTTGGACAGGCTGCCAAAGAAAAGGTCAGTCACAGCTGTAACAATGGTGCAAGGAGAAATAAAGACACAGAAGATAGAATAGTGTTGTTGCTGGGAATGAAGAGCTGACACGGCTCAAGAGCAGATCAGATTAGTGCGGTTTTACAACATTTATTATCAATCAATAAAAAATGTTATTATTAGAAGGAATAATGATACTTGAATTTTTTTTCTTTTCTTGTACCTTTAAAGGATTGTAACACAGATTGGACAAATGCTTTTCAAACAGTTTATAGTAAAGTTCAATATGGACAGATTGGATAAATTCACGCAGTTTGGGTAAAGGTTTTTGGCAAGAACAATTCAGTCTGGATCAAAGTGGTGTCATGACAAAAATGACTGAAACAGGAAGCACAATTAATTGACTTAATGTACAGAGTTAGGTGGAATGTATTCACTCAATGCGCCCCTGGCATTCATGCATGATGTCTCTTCACCTTGAGTGCACAGATCCTTTAACTTGTTTTTGAAGATGCAGCTCAATCCTGCAGATTCATTTCCTCTAATTCATCCTTTCAACAACATAATCCATATAAATATATTGCTTATCATATCCATGACAGACGGCAGTGAATATATACTGTAAATTCAAATAAGCAACTTAGAGTTATTCAGAGAGACGTGCACAATATAACTAAAACTGCCAGCTTGTTCCAGCTCCATCAATCCTATTAGAGCATTATTATACAGCATCATCTTTTCTGTTAATGTAAATCAGTTGGTTGTGCACAACAGAGGATGTGTTCATGCTTTGAAGAGTGAGATAATGCGTGGTATTTTTACTACGCTGTTGGCAGCCTCTTTTATGGACAACAGCTTTAACTCCAATAACCGACTGTAAGAGAAAAATCATACATTGGAAGTATCGGAGACGAGATGGTTGCCTCTTCACAGCATGCTCATTATTGCAGTTTGTTCCTCTCTGCATTCATTTGCAGCACAAAGTTTTCAAAAGGCAGCGAGACAGAGCGGAGATGTAAACTCTCCATTTAGGCAGAGGGTAAGAGATGGTGATAAACTAAGCTGTATGACGTGATTGCGTGTGCCTTACAGACCCTTGTGTCATCAAAATCGCTGCCCACATCTAATCTTGTGTGAAGAGCACCCTCCACACTGCCGACACACACACACACACACACAGAGATTACCATCAAACCATTCTAGATGACCAGGAGAGAATGTGTTCTTTGATGACGAACTACTCAGATTTGATTTGAGCTGGAAGTCAGACATGTATATGAGGAAAGCTACAACGGTAAGATCCTTCCCTCATCAGAAATAACCACTCAAGTGCACTCCAGTTAGAAAATAATCATACTACATTTATTTTTGGCATTGAGGAAAGAAGCACTTTACACTGATTGGTAGGTCACACGATGTTTCCAGTCAAAAGTGTTGTGGTTAAGGGTTCAAAGCCAAATCAATCAGGTATCATGACACGTGGTTGAAAAAGTAAACAACAACTCAATAACAACTAAAAGAGAATAGCAAATAGCTTGTTTTGGTCTTCAGTTATGAAATAAGGGACCTAAATTGGCCCCAGACCTCAAACCCATTGTGGAATCTGCTATTGCCTGTTCAATGATTTGTCTTGGCTCTAAACTTGTGGATGTTGTTCTTGGGAATCCTTACCCTGTAAACATCCTTCTCGGTCATTCATGCAATCCCCTAATAATTACAGATAACCAATGAACACATTTGTCTGCTTAAAGGACATCGTTGGTTGTCTTGTTCCACCTCTGTTTTAGTGAATGAAGAGGAAGGACTTAGAATAGCATATTGATGTTATCAAACCTTTCTACAAAGCTATGAAGCAGCTCAGCATGTCAACGTGATTCTTTTGTGAAGAACTCAATGAATTCATTCTGTCTGGCATGGAAGGGCGTCGGTAGAAGTTTGCCAAAGGGTGAGATTATTATAGATTATCCTAATTAGACATGATGCTAATGGGATCCTTTTGAGCTAATTCATTGTTTGACAATGAATGAAACGTGGGCTATCTTGGCTATCTGGACTAACGGCTGCTTAGTTTTACAAAGAGTAAGCGTCAAAGAGAACATTTTGAGAGTCTAAATCTGATTTAAAAGCTTTCAGGACAACAGCAAATGAAACGGAGTGAGCCAGTGTGCAGAAGATTAGAAATAGCTGGCAATAAAGCTGCCATCAGTATCTTACCTTGCACACTTACTCTGCATGAATGGCCATGGTCTCCTAAAAATCAGATTTTGTGATGTTCGGCTTAGTGATCGCAGTCATATCGGGACATCAGTCTTCTTCTGATAAAGGGCCCCGGGGGGGAAATCCAGCCTGATCAGATTTTTGCCAAAGAATAAAAGTCAGGCACTGATTTTTGATGCCTCCTTTTCTTGCAATAAATGGCGTTCGCCACATTGACCCTTGATCACAGTTAGATTTACTGTCACAAATTTCAAAAGAGATTACTGCAGATTTAAAGTAAAGACTCTTGAAACATTTAATCAGAAAAACGAGATGCCAAGACTGAACGGTGACACATCACCTCTATGTTTGGGCTTCGTGACAGACAGAGATTCATGGCTGTGTGATGCAAGCGTGGCAGCCCTGCATGTCAGAGATGCCATGTTGAGTTAGACGGCCTCCTTTGAGATCAATGACGCCGTAAGAGGACATTCATCTGCATCATGGATACCTTGTGATTGTGGTGAACGGTTAATGAGCTGCCTGTGGCCGCCTCCTCTCTCTTTCTGTCTTTGTCACAGTTTCTCTTTATCACATACACACACACCCCTGCCCATTGTAAACTTCCTCACAATAGATAACCATATATAACAGCTGGCAGTTACAATTTAAGGCACGCTCCTCTCTATGGGTCATACTTCAGTTTGATAAATGTGTACTATTACAATGTGATGATCACTTTAGAGCCATTAGACGGTTGACTGCGCCCTTTCTCAAAATGAAATGACTGCATGCCATGTACGTAGGTACAGTGTCATTGTAGGAAAGTCCCCACATTCATTCAGTTCATTCCAGACAAACAAGTTGTAACAGACGAGCACAACTTGCTTTGGACTGGCTGCACATGTCCAGTAAATGCTTTTAAAACATCAGCAACCAAAAATGACTAACTAAGTGCACAAGGGCTGCTTAGTGGTCCCTCTGGATGTGCCTTTACATCATAGGTTTGCATAACGTTTGGAGCATTGGCTTCTCCTTCAAACTTAACAATTATAAACTTAATAATTGTAACTCCTAAACGTTTCCAAAATGATGGATGGCAGTGTTGTTCCTCTCTGAATTAATGAGATATTTTACTGTTAACGTCTCTCATAAAAGCTCATATCCAGCATATTCAGCTGAGTTCATGAGAGGAAGTGAATATGTTAGTGTTTGAGTAAAAGTCCCGGCTCACTACCAGTCCACAAAACTAATGTTGTTGGTGACATTTTTTTATCTATACATATCAAGTATGTGTATTGTGCTGTTTGACGCTGTGTTTGTGTTTGAAGACAATTTGTGTTGCAGAGAAGATGCAAGGATTTCAAGAAAGCGGATTAGCTGATGCTGGCAGCCTGACGTTTGGTTCTGCCTAAATGTTTGGTTAATCACTTGGATCTTTCTGTGCACAAGAAGTCCAAAAAGGTCCCTGGCTCAGTTTTAGAGATAAGAATCAGCCCAATGGGCGCTGACCCAGATGGTGTTCTTAAAACGAAATGCCGGAACAAACTGTCCCTTCGCTTCAGAGTATAATTACTTACAAAGCAAAGGAATGCCATAGTTTTTGCCACAATCTTGAAGCTGTCACATTTTGTAGTTACTGAAATTAGGAAATAAATCTTATAAAAAAGAATCTTACCATATCAATGAAAGCACAGCATAATGGAATTAATCGGCCGATGAATGATCGCTTTACTGTCATATCCTCAAGTAGTCAGATCTCTTTGTGATATGTAAATGGATGCATCTGAAGAGCTGTAATTTCCTCTCCCAACATGGGTGAGCTTCCTCAAACAATAAGTCGTTACTGGCATCCTATCTTGTTTATGCAGTAAGACCATGATCCATTTCAGTGAAGGACCCGTGAGTGAGAGGCAGCTGGGTGACAGCAGGCAGGTGGGGTTGTGACACCGTACTAATCAGGATGCGGTGTGCAAGTTCCACAGGGGACCTGCA
Organism: Pseudoliparis swirei; assembly: GCF_029220125.1. Taxonomy (NCBI): domain Eukaryota; kingdom Metazoa; phylum Chordata; class Actinopteri; order Perciformes; family Liparidae; genus Pseudoliparis; species Pseudoliparis swirei. The sequence continues at coordinate 20,373,420 of NC_079392.1, read as the reverse complement.
CTTGACCTGGGGTTGCTTGTTAATGCATAAACGGTGAAAGCCTGAGTCCTTACTTTTAATCATTTGTACTTGATCTGAATCAAATTGGACCATCTCTGTGGGTCGTAAACACATTACATATTACTTGACAACTTTTTGCAGCTCTAATGGAGCACATTGATAGTTGGCTGTTGGTGTTATAGGTCTGTAAATTAATCAATGAGCCACACTATACTATCAAGCCAGAAATAACTTGCTCGGTATTCACAATGAGGATATTGATTGGATTTTGATCAGAGCTGACTTGCATGTCAGAAAACATATAAAAGGAGGACGGGCTCACAAATTGGTCCCGATCAGCAGGCTGGGAGTTTGATGTAATCCTGATGTTTGCACATAAATGACCCCTCCTTCTCCTCCCGACATGTTTCTATTCCCGCAGCTGCTGTTTTCAAAGGTTTTAATTGGGCAAAGTCACTCAAGGTAACAAGGGCCTCAAGGGCCTGAGTCTGGGCAACCTGGTGTTGGTGTGTGTGTGCGTGTGTGTTGGTGTGTGCGTGTGTGTTGGTGTGTGTTGGTGTGCGTGTTGGTGCGTTTGTGTGCGTTTGTGTGTGTGTTGGTGTGTTAGTTAAAGGTACTGGGTGGATTTTTCATAACATTTGGTTTGCATAATCATATCTATTATTTTAAAACTTCAGGTTTTCCAACACTTTGGTTTATGAACAAATACCTGCAAAAATAACATTCTGTCAGCCTCAGTTGCACCTTGTGTGTGGTGCTAATTGGCATATGTAAGTCAGTAGTTAGCAGGTCCGTCTTTCAATCAGAGGATTGGAGGTTCAATCCCCGCCCTAGTCGATGTGTCTTTGAGCAAGACAGTTAACCCTGACTTGCTCCCTGTAGCTGTTTCTACTGTGTATGAATGTAACATGATTGTAAGTCGCTTTGGATAAAAGCGTCAGCTAAATGAAACGTAATGTTAGGATGATAACTCAGCTCGCTAAACTACAATGGTTTGATCATTCTGAGCATGTTAGTAATGCTGATGTTAGCATTTAGCTCAAAGCATCACTGCCGAGTGGACCCTCAGAGCTGTTGGCATAACTGTACTCTGACTCTTGGACTAAATGTCCATCAGACTATGACTCTCTGTTACGGGGTGAGCAAGGCAGGAACCCAAAAGCAGCACAAGGAGTCTTTCCAAATAAAAAGGTTTCTTTTAATTGTTCACTGAGCAGAACCACAGTCTGGCAACAGGAGAGAAACAGGAACAGGGACAAGAACCAGACAGGAACAAAAACGACCAGACACCGAACAAGCAGAAGGACACAGGCTAAATACACTGGGGAAACGAGACACAGGTGGAGACACAGGTGGAAACAATCAGGGCGTGGCTGGGGACAATCAGGAACGAAATAGACAAGCACAGGGAACGAAGCACAGGGAAACAGGAAACAAGACAGGGACTTCAAAACAAAACAGGAAACACTCTAAATCATAACAGTACCCCCCCCTCAAGGGACGGATTCCAGACGTCCCACCAGGGCGGGTGGAGGGGAGCCGGAGGAGGGGCCAAGTGCATGGCGGACAGAGTCTGGGGGGCGGGCCGGGGGACGACCACCCGGACGAGGGACGCGCTCCGGAAGACGGGCCGGAGGACAGGAACGGGAAGCTAGGGGAACCGGGGCTGGACGGGACGAGTCACGGGGAACCGGGGCTGGACGGGACGGTTCACGGGGAACCGGGGCTGGGACATCGGGGACTAGAACTGACGACGGAACGCCGGGGACTGGCGCCGGAACACCGGGGACTGGAACATCGGAGACTGGAACCGGTGACGGAACACCGGGGACTGGAGCTGGAACACTGGGGACTGGAACATCGGAGACTGGAACCGGCAACGGAACACCGGGGGCTGGAACTGGTGACGGAACACCCAGGACTGGAACTGGTGACGAAACACCGGGGACTGGAGCCGGTGACGAAACACCGGGGACTGGAACTGGTGACGGAACACCGGGGACTGGAGACGGAACACTGGAGACTGGAAGCGGAACACTGGAGACTGGAACATCGGAGACTGGAACTGGTGACGGAACACCGGGGACTGGAGCCGGATGCTTCCACGAAATGGTCCGATTGATCATGTCAGATAAACTCTGCTGTATCTCCTCCCAGGTCCTGGGTGCTGGCGTCGGTGGAACCGGAACTGCCGGGTGCTTCCACGAAATGGTCCGATTGATGTTGTAAAAACTCTCCTGCGCTGGGTCCATCTTCTTGGTCTGGTCGTTCTGTCGTGTAGGGCGAGGTTTGGACCCAAACGCAGCAGGCATAGTTTCAAAATAACAAGGTTTCTTTAATTGTTCACTGAGCAGAACCACAGTCTGGCAACAGGAGAGAAACAACAGGAACAGGGACAAGAACCAGACAGGAACAAAAACGACCAGACACCGAACAAGCAGAAGGACACAGGCTAAATACACTGGGGAAACGAGACACAGGTGGAGACACAGGTGGAAACAATCAGGGCGTGGCTGGGGACAATCAGGAACGAAATAGACAAGCACAGGGAACGAAGCACAGGGAAACAGGAAACAAGACAGGGACTTCAAAACAAAACAGGAAACACTCTAAATCATAACACTCTCTCTCTCTCTCTATATATATATATATATATAGCTCTGGGTCTATTTCAGTCTAACAGAAACCTGATTCAGGTAAATGAATGGGCCTGGATTGAATTGCAGGTCTTAAAATGATAAAAGCATTAGTACGTCACCTTGGCTATCGCTTTTGATTTGCACAATATGGTCAATTTCTTTCTTCCTGTCCACCTCTCAGTCATGTAATAGAAAGGCAGCTGGACCAGCATCTCAATGTAGGTGGCTGATTAAATCAAAATACATCTTGATGGGCTGAAATAGTAATGCATGAAGACGACAGAAAGCCACGTTTTGCAATCAAAGCACTCAGGGGCAGACAGATGCCTATTAGCCATTTGTACGACAGAGCCTTACGAAGCACACCGATATAAACACATCTACAGAGAGAAAGACAGTGCAGTCGCCCGGATCTCGGCCACTTGGAGGCTCGAAGTGAGAGACAGGTCTGCAGCGAAAATGTAATGCCATTTTCCAGGCAGACACTAGTAATCAAGTTACTGTACTCTCCTGCTCAATGCACAGAGGGGATCCTCCTCCTTTTATTGCCATCCCTCATCATTAGCAGCTGCAGGCCAAGCTGCAAGTAGCGACACAGCCATATTGTAAGTAATGACTTGGCTGGCTCTGCAAGAGGGGCTGAGTGTCCTCTTTCTCCACAGTTTTGTCTTAATGGGCAGGTCATGGTGAAAGAGGGAATTGGCCACTGGGCTCTGGAGAGGGCTTTTGTTCTGTCTGGATATAAGGAGTAATCAAAGGGGAGGGAGCTAAGGTAGAAGCAGAAGCAGAGTTCTGTGTGAGTGTTACAACCCAGCTATCATCACCTTAAACTTTCAATTATACTCTCTCGCCATCATGTCCGCAACAACTACTATTACAAACCCTATTATCTCTCAAAGTCACTCTCAGATCTGTATGTGTGATACCTGGAAGAAAAAAGAATCTGGAATTAATTCAATCTTTTGTATTTTGTGTTGGTTTGTTTTGGGCAATTTTCAATAGGGTTGAGTCGGTGTTAAAAATATCAAACTGGTTTTATAATAGGACAAACACCAAATTCTACCACTAGGTTTTTCATGTGATACAGCATCTTAAAGAGATAGTTTGGATTATTTGAAGTGGGGTTGTATTTTGCGGTGTAACTCCTGTCTGCTTCTCCAAACGTGGGGCTAAGTAGTACTTTAAAATCTCACTTCAAATAATAACTATCCCTTCAACTGAACCTGGGCCAAAGATGTCGCTGCCTCTACTTCAGAATGATTTTTACTTAAAGCCACCATGTCTGCTAGAAATTCTGTTCATATACTGCTGATTTGCAACTGCAAATATGTATTATTAGTAGGGCTGTCAGCGTTAACGCGTTAATCTATGCGATTAATTTGGCCGCGTTAACGCACTAAAATATTTTAACGCAACTTTGTTTACTTCCGGTGTGCGTTGAAGTTTTTTCACTCCTCTGAGTGTCAAACCGCGGCAGTACGGTTTAACACTGTTTCCGCTTTTAAAACAATTATTTCTCTGCGAAAATAAGGAGCAGAAATCAATTTAAACTCGTGGATGAATCAGTCGGGTTTCCTCCTGCTCCTCCTTCCTCCCGTCTGCTCCTCGGATCCACAGAGGAACAGAGGGGCGACGTGTCGGGTGACGCGGTGCGGAAATAACTCGTCACACGAAACCTTCACCATGATTTGTCAATCCGTTTGTCTGTCAACATTTTGCGAAAAAAAACAACCAATGAACACTCAGTAAATCACAAAGGTCCGACCCACCACACAGGTGAGGCTCAGCCTGTCAGTCAGAGAACCAGAGAACACGGCGCGAGGACAACTGAGCCTCATTATAGAGAGCTGAGATTGTTCTGGAATGTTTGATGTATAACACATGGGGATGTGTCACATGCAAACGCCTTTAAAAGGTGAATTTACATTTTTTTCTGTAAAATGGAGAAAATGAGCCCAGACTCCAGAGGGTTAACGTGACATATTTGAATGTCAGTCAGTTACCAAGGCCACTGGTTCTGCTGCTGTTTAGTCTTAAAGATGACAGGACCAATGTGTCTCAATATACTTCTTTTTTTTTACTAATCTGGATGTTTCGCTGAAGAAACAATTTATCATCCACAATATTAAATACCTCGCTGGCACTTTATAGTTAGGAGCCTCTTTGAAAACACAGCTCTGTCTGAAGTTTTGTCTTTAAAAAGAAGGAAAACAAACTTTTAATCGCGATTAATGATTTTCAAAATGTGCGATTAATTAGTTAATTTTTTTAAATCGATTGACAGCCCTAATTATTAGTTAATGTTAAATATTCACCAAATCATAAAATGTCTATTCTAAATGTATTTGCAAAGTGTTGACACGCCTGTTTTCTTTTTCATTTGTATTAAAATGCACACATAGCATTGCAATATCTGACTTTAGTAACTACAGCATGATTAATGTTTTATGGTTATGTTCAGGCACTCAAAGCGTTTGGTTAAGCTTTGTGAAAGATTTTGTATAAAGATAAAGTTGCAAACAACTCTAAAATAAATTGCAACATTTAAATAATTAAAATAACATTGTCTGCTTGCAAAACTGTCAGATAAAATATAAATAAACGTGTGTAAAAGTATGGAATGTTTGCTGAAGTTTGCGTCCTCTGTTGTAGTTCAATGATCTTTCAGTGTCGCTCTGTTCTCCCCTCACTCTTCTACCTCATAGATTAATGAAAGTGGGAGATGTGCAGCCGCACTTCAGCAGCAGAGACGACACAGCACTCTTACAAGACTTTAATGTCAGCTTCTTTTATTTCTGTCCAGCTGATGGCTCTGCTGCTGATGGAGGAATTACAACTCCAAGTTCAGCATTGACAGAAACCCTGCAGGTATTACTGCAGCTCTCAGCACTGATGAGAGAAATGTAGGAGTCAGGCTCAGCTAACGGGAGTTGGAGTCGAGCACTTATTGTTTTTTAAACACAAGGTCAAGTAGAGGGATTAGTTAATGTTTACTCATTAAAAATAATTTCTTTTGATTACAGCAGCATGGGATGGGTCTAATGTCAGGATGAATTCATTCATGTATTAGTTTATCTTGTCCTCTCAGGTCATATCTGTCCATCCGGCTCCTAGATATCAAATCAGATAGGGGAGTTTCCTTTGTTTAGTTTCTTACTCACGACAGATGTAATCTGAGATCTACACTCTACGTGATTTAAATCAATCTGGTTTCAAGAACCTTCTTTCCTCTGAAACGGCACTGCTTTCACTGATGGAAGCCGTGAGGTTAAAAATATGAAGAAGGGATGTCCAGTTAATAGTTCCCATATTTCCAAAACCTCCTATCTAACCTGTCCAAACTAAGCATCTCTGGTACAGCAATATTCTGGTTGCAGTCCTACTACTCTGAATATACACCTCTTCACTTGACCCAATTATCTGCTCACAAAAAGCCTTGGAAGAAAATAGTCAAATATAAAACACCATATGATAAAATACATAAAAACTAGATTTCTATTCTTTCAAAACATAACCTTCCGGCATTTTCAATGCGAAGGTAATAAATACACGGCGATCAAAACATAACCTTCCGGCATTTTCAATGCGAAGGTAATAAACATTTTATGATTTGGTGAATACTTAACATTAACTAATCATTTTTGTATACTTTTTTTTGTGTGTTGCTCAAGGTGGGTGGGGCCAGGCCCCGTGGCCCTCTATTGGCCAGCCACCACTGCTTTGAAGCCGTATTTACTTTTTACTGCTCTGGTTCATCTAGAGTCAAACTTTTGGTTCCACGGCTGGCTGTTAACCATTTGGTTTAGTCTTTATACTGATGTCTCCATTGTTGCCGAAACAAGCAGTGTTTATCAGACAACAAGTCTTTTACCTTCATCAACGTTTCTTTTACACTGTTCTTTAAACCGCCACAAAAAATGTTGAGTTCTGTCCACATTAGGCCATACAAGGCTGCTCTTCTCCTGAATCGTCCAGGACCTCCACCTAAAGAACGTGTCCACCACGCCAAGCAGCCACAGGCCACCTTTGGTTCTGTGGACATACGGAAGAAAGAGGGATTCAAGGCCGCTGATCCCCTGGACTGTCCAGCACCTTCTTCCGACGAACAGGAACTAAAAACTGAGCTGATTACAACGAAATCTACAGTTTAAAAAAAAAGAAGCAACATAGAGAAATCTAAGATTCAATTGGATATCCAATAGCGGAATTTCTGTCGCAGAGTTCACCAAGAGGTAACTAAAATAAGCCGCCTGGAGAGGAGTGGAGACCTCACGGAGAAGGTGTTGTAGAATGTGCTGAGTCTTCAGGAGCACAAAGACGTGGAACTCGCCCAGCTGAAAGAAGAACTCCAACTACAGGAGGAAAAGATGGAGGATGCTGAGCGCCTCAGCCACCAGAATTAGAATGAGATGGTTGCTAAGTTTGAGGAATAGATCAAGAAAATCTGTTTAAAGAACACCACAGATCTCAACGAGAACGACCAGATCTTGGAGTCCAGTAAACAAGCATTGGACTTTAACAACGAAGCTCTGGCCGAACATTTCAAAGTGAACTGGACAAAAACAACCAGTTAAAAGCTACTTTTAAAAAGGCTTGGGAAAATATAAAGAGGCCGGCTGAGATGCATCAGAGCCAGCAGACAGAGGTCCAGCTGCTGCACTCTGAAGTCAAAGAGGTGCCAGAAGAACTTGCCAGTGAAGGTCTGAGCTGGAAGACTCTAGCTGACGGCCAACAACAAGGTCCTCGAAGACGTCTGTCCTGAAATGAAAAAAATGAGCTGGGCCATCTTAGTGGGCAGAGGTGGAGAAGATGATGAGGAAAATGCAGGGGAAGTAAGACAAAAAGAAAGAGGAGGAAAATGTGAAAAGAAATCAAACGGGAAAAGACGGAGACAGTTTTTTTTCAATCGACCAAAACACCGCGTGACGACGACGAAAAGGGACGAAGAGGACAACGACAGGAAGCTGGAGGGAGCTGCAGGTGATGTTCAACATCAGTAGCCACCTCTTCCTCCCCCACCCACTCCGTCCTCCATCTCCCTCCTTCCCATCAGTCAGCTATCCTCCCCTCCCACTTTCACCAAAGATGTAGGGCGACACCGTGGCTGCAGGGATTGTGAGTTAACACTGCAGCCTCACAGAGACACCTCCCTTCTCTCTGTCTGGAGTTTAAATATTTTCGCTGTGTCCTGGTGCTCAGGTTCCCTCCCACAGAATAAACAAATATTCTCTTTAGGCTAATTGAAACTATAACAATCTTCCATTTTGGGTTTACTCCTGTTAAGCAGGTTTAATAAACAATCAAATCAATGTTCTAGGTTTCCGCCTCTCTGATTAAATATATAGAGTATTAATACAATGGTATCATGACATGATGATGACTAAGGATTAAAGGGCGGGTTGATATGTTTGTGTGGTGACTCTATGGTCATGGCCGCTCACATGAAAGCTTGCTCCCTGTCCTTGTGGCTGACAAGACCATAAAGAACCACCATTTGGTTCTTCTAAAATAGGACACTCACTGCTGCTCACTTCACTCAGTTTTACGATTCAATCTCACTCCAGTGTTGCCAGACTGGAGGAGTCATATAAAGAGTCCAAAGCAAGAATCAATCCTCTCCTGCTAAGAGTGGAAGTCAAAACAAAGCCTATCATGTGGTGCTGTGTTGCCGAGAGTCATCTCTAGGCAACACAGCTTGAAGGAGGAAAGGAGAAAGGAGAAAAGGAAGAGTAAAGTAAACCGCATAGTGCATCTGAGAGGGTATAAGAATGTGTTATCACAAGCTTGTGAATGTGAATAACATGACAATTGTGCAATTAGTGAGATGAAAGTGAACAGGAATGCAACTCAAGCATGGCACAAAGTCATATGGATTCTAGAAATGTGGTTTATTTTTTAGATATTAGTATTATTAAATACTACGGATATGAATACTAACCGTCTGTAGTATTACTGTACAAAATACACATGTACTGAGTTGAATTAGTTTAAAATGCCATGATCTTCCCCACACATGGCCTACATGTACTGTAACTCCAGCCAGGGTGTTAAATATGTGTATGTGCTCTATAAAAGTAGCCCAAGTTATACAATAATAATAAAAAGTTAATATATGCAGTTATAATGACAAATGGGAATGCATTATCCACCCCTCAGTGGTTAACCAAGCACACTCGAAACCGCAGCAAAATCCATGTGTTTTTCTTGCCAAATTGGATTCTCGTTAATTAAATATCCAACTGCCACATAATAACTTGTGTGAGTACTCCAAGTGGGAGGGGCCCAAAGCTGACAGTAATGAAAACTACAGGCGACATTTAACACCAATGCTGACACTTCCTCAGCCGTTTCTCCCACCTGTCAACTAGAGTTTTCAGCCAAGTGGATACAGTGTCCAATGTGTGCATACATATTCATGAGTAACACATACATCCTCTCGTGTTGCCTCTGGAGTTGGGTTCTTGTATACCCAAAGTTGAAAATGGCATGCTTTTTACATGCTCTTTGATCCATGTTAATGTTTCATGAGCAGTAGCCTGCGTTTCATGTTTCATGAAGTATCCATAGAGATTCCATACCCATTGTTCCCATCCAGGCTGGAGGGTTTAGTTGTATGTTGTCAATCAGCAGGCTTAAAAAAAATGTGCACCTCTGCTTCAGTCATGTCTCCTGACCTTTGACCGACTGTGATATTTCGACAGTTTTCAGGGTCAATCATTAATTTATATTACATTACATGCTGTTGGATTTCTTGGCAGTTTTATTAAGTGGAAAAGACACATTGATATGAAATGTTATTGTTTGCTTGTTTTATTTTTAAAAGAGATTAATCGTTAAATATGGAAATCAGTTTTGATTATATGAATAAAGGCGACTTCAAGTTTAAGTCAGCCATGAAGTGACATTTTTAAATGTGTTAAATCTTCATGTGATCGAAAATGCACGACAACAATATTTAAACTAAGAAAGGCTCTTACACTACACCAGGCATTCAATCAACATTTTCTTTAAATCTATCTCATGTTATTTTGTTCCTGTCCTGAAACCGCTCTCCTTAAATTCCTCATTTCTGATAATGGCTGGATCCAAAATACCCTAATTACATTGACAATAAGGTAATAATATATTAGAGAGTAATTAGTTGTTTTACAATGGGTTTTATAATCTTTCTTTCCCTTTTTTAGAGAGAACAAACTGAGAATGATTTAATATGCTTGTGTTCTAATAAGCATTCATAGTTACAAGGTTTTCATAACTAAATAACAGTGTGATCAGATTTAAGAGATAGTGTTGGCAGATGTCCAGTTGCTCTGTATGTCACATCTAGTTATTTTACTGTTTCTTTTGGTTTCCTTTCTTGAATATCTTTCTTTTAATTACTTACAAAAATAAGATATTACTGTAATTTATTCTCTTTTATAACAAAGTAAAACATATCTGAAGTAGTTTGAGTAGTTATTAGTCATGAAGACAGACTCATTCTAAAAAATACAATAAAAGATGCACTTTCAGAAAATATTTTTTTAAACACCGTTACAGTGTGTGAGGATGTTTCAATGTCCATTTTCTTTTTCTGATGGCCTGAGGTTCAAACTGGCAACCATGAAGAGTAACACAGCTACAGCAGCCACTGTGTGCTAAAGCCTCACATCCTTACCTATCATCTGTTCCAAGAGTTCCCTCAAGTAACTTTGTTGTAAGAAATTTAAATATTAGGAGACAAGTACTGAGTTCAGGCTCTCATACAGTGGAAATGTCTGAACTGTGGCGCTGTAATTTCTCTTCATCGTCAGACACCACATGCACACCAATTATTGCTGAATATCAACTTGAAATTGTATATTTTCACAATTGCAAATAATGTGAATATTTCAACACCTTCGAATTAAAAGTAGAAGGAGGCCCCTTTTCAGTCTGTCAGTGCTAAAACAGCAGCAGCCAGCAATCGTACACGTCCTGCCTGTCACTGCATTGGCAGCTCAGCTGTAGCGAACAGTAGCTCAAGAAGGTGGTCTTAATGGTGTGAACTCAGAGGTAGGTACGTGGGTTTTTGGGCCATATTAGTCGACCTGATGCCTTTGCACTGATTTCTATTTTAGCCATATTTGCTCAGCTGTCTTTGGGAGCGGCAGCCTGTAAACCCCTCCGGGACTGTTTTCATCCATGTATCCCATCGCATTAGAGTCCTCTGCCTTTTCAAGAGTGCCACTTCATTTCTGGGAAAGCTCTGCCATGGAACATTCTGTTCACAAGGACATATGATGTGCTGCACTGAAATTAGGTTTACAGGGAATAATTATTTCCGCGTACGTGAATCTTATCAGGGACACTTACTGTAGATCTTGTTTGTTGACAAAAATGGTTCATTAATTGGAGACTGCATATTAGCTCAATATTGTCAAATTAATTTACAAACAATTACTAAATATATTATTTGACTCAACAGCAGCACTTATGTTATCTCACTTTGAGTAGTCATTTAATGCAATTTGACTTCTGTTTCTATTGCATACTTTTTGTTAACTAATAGTTTTTTGTTGTTTGCCTAAATCAATGTATAAAAAAGTGTTTTTCCTTTAGGATATATATTTGAAGTAACCGGCATACATTGATTTAGACAAAACAACAAAAATGACGATCAAACAAGTATATTTCTCAAAATGTCACTATTACTTCAACCCAATGTAGGAATTATGGAATTGATTTTCAGTCTGCTGTTGTTAGTGTAAATTCCCATGTTTCACTTTCCCGTTTGATTGTTTCTGGAAAAAAATCACAATGAAAATGATGTACTAAATTGCACTGTGATGAGTGTTCCTATGCTATACTATGGGGCTTTACATGACATTGTATGCATGTGAAAAAACTATAGAAAATTCACAACTTTGCTCCAGCCTCCTATACCTCTAATTAGTTCTGTGGCCTGAATTGCTCTTTTGTTCTGCATAAAATATAGTAACTAATGAATCACAAAACTGATTAGAGATGAAAAACAAATCCACCATGCTGTTTTTCAGGGTTATAATCATGTTGAGATTAGAATAAATGCAATTAAATTAGATAATGTATCAGGGAGCACAAAATAACATTGCTTCACCAATCAAAACGCGTCTGTGATCCTGAATGTGGCTTTAAAATAATTTCGTTTTTGGGAGTTTGATCATGTCAAGTCCTGAGACATATTATTTGACTGGCAATTCCATATTTGTTCAAGTGTTTAGAAACCACTCTGAGCCCATGGGTGCTAAATGTATCCTCAGGAAATGAGACTTGTCGTTGAAGGCAGTTATTTCAACCGGAAAGTACATTTATCTCGGCTGTAGACTTATCCTAAAATACTAAAGTAATAAATAAAAAAACACATATACAGGACTGTCTCAGAAAATTAGAATATTGTGATAAAGTTCTTTATTTTCTGTAAATAATAAAAAAAACAAAAAAATCATGCATTCTGGATTCATTACAAATCAACTGAAATATTGCAAGCCTTTTATTCTTTTAATATTGCTGATTATGGCTTACAGCTTAAGAAAACTCTAAAATCCTATCTCATAAAATTTGAATATTTCCTCAGACCAAGTTAAAAAGATTTATAACAGCTGAGTGTTTGTCAAGGCTCAGGAAACCCTTGCAGGTGTTTGAGTTAATTAGACAATTCAAGTGATTTGTTTAATACCCTACTAGTATACTTTTTCATGATATTCTAATATTTAGAGATAGGATATTTGAGTTTTCTTAAGCTGTAAGCCATAATCAGCAATATTAAAAGAATAAAAGGCTTGCAATATTTCAGTTGATTTGTAATGAATCCAGAATGCATGACATTTTTGTTTTTTTAATTGCATTACAGAAAATAAAGAACTTCATCACAATATTCTAATTTTCTGAGACAGTCCTGTATATATTTACATATCTGCTTCCACCAAACCAAATTAATTAAAGGAAGCGGTCCCCATCAAGTTGATGAAAGCCATCAATGGCAGCAATGAAATGTAAGACCCAGGGTAACATTCATAGGCTTAGCATAGCTTATCAGGAGTATTAGCACTAGTGTACAGTAATTGGCTTTAATAACGGGTGTGTCTGTGTGCAGGGCTCCAGACTGCGACCAAATGGTCGCATTTTGCGCCTAAAATTAGACACAGTGCGAGTAAATTTGTCATCAACTCGCGCATGCGCGACCAGTAAATTAGCAGATTTCTTTTTTTTGTTATTAAATATTTTTGTTGCTTACAAACTTGTTCTACACTTCAGCCCACTATAGTTAGCGGTAATGCCTGAATGACTGGTTTGCTAACCGACATTAACTCCAGAAGAAGAAGAAAGGAGACGAAAACCGAAGAAGAAGGCCGGCCTGTGTGAGGGGGCTAATGTGTGAAAAGAGGCAAACCGCAACGGAGACGCAACGAGGGCGAGGGCCGCAGAGTGAGAGGTCCACGAGGGGATCCTCACGCACCGAGCGTCCCGTCGTCCCCGAGTTGAATCTCTGGGTCAACTCAGCCGACTCTCACATGTCTGAGCCCCTAGAGACTGATGCTCACGGTAAACGCATTCGATCGGGAGCGCGCGAGGATTTTGATAAAGTTAGCGGAAGGATTTAAGTGACAACATCCGGTTTTGCAAAGTTAGCGGAAAGAACCACGTGAAACAACATCCGTTTTTCAAAATAAGATGTCGACAAATCATACACGAACATATAAAAGTAAACAATGAACTGATTTTGTATCTTTAGAGATCGTTTCTGAGATTTAGCTTAAATTATTCTAACATTAAAACATTTTTACTGGACCAAGGAAGAGTTTATAAAAATTAGTCAGTCTTGTATGTTAAGAAAAGTCCTGTATATAGATTTCCCCAAGAGTTCCAGGAAATGAATAATGCAGATGTGTTCCATACATATCTGAAATCCCCTACAATAGCAATCAAACTATTTTAATGTATCAATTAGGACATTTTCAAAGTAAAGTCCTAAATGTTTAAAGAAATCGTAATTTCTTTAATGTTTGAGTTGCTTTATATATATGTATTCCTCATAGTCCTAGGCAATAATGCTACACAATAAATAGAATGCTTCAATCAACACCGTGATCGTGATCGGTATTATCGGATCGGCAGATACTGATTTCAGTGATCGGTATTATCGGTGATCGGCAGATACTGATTTCAGTGATCGTATTATCGTGATCGGCAGATACTGATTTCAGTGATCGGTGATCGGCACCAAAACCTGATCGGTGCATCTCTAGAAACCAACAAATGTTTTGATTGGCCACATCGAAGGTGGGTAGACGAAAATTACAGAGTGGCGGGTGGAGATTTCACCCTGTTATAATGGTAGGGGAAACACTGGAGTTGATAAGCGTGTCTTCATGTCTGATCAATACACAACTGTGAGGTGCGTGAATGGACAGAGCGTGAATGGACTCACTCAACAGCTCGATCTACACGAATAGACGGTGCAGCAGCTGCAAACATTTTTTTTGGGGAGCACAGAAGACCCATTTTGACCCAGGAAAAACCATGTGTGCGTCCCTAAATTTTCTGCTTGCGCCCCTAACATTTTAAGTTAGGGGCCACTGTGCTCCTAGTAAAAAAAGTTAGTCTGGAGCCCTGGTGTGTGTGTGTGTGTGTGTGTGTGTGTGTGTGTGTGTGTGTGTGTGTGTGTGTGTGTGTGTGTGTGTGTGTGTGTGTGTGCGTCTGTGTGTGTGTTTTCCGTGTCAGTAGAAATACAAATGCAATGCTTTTTTGTTGCGTGATTGTGGCTCAAACAAACACGCTTGTATCAGAGGGAATAAAGTGTCACAGCTGAGGTGGTAGTTGAGGAGGTCTGGTGGAGTACTGCAATTTCAGTGCTTGTTTAGGGATACAAGTTGCACTCTCTTTTGTGCCTGCTCACTTAGTGGCCATCATTGCAGCTCTTAACGAGTCATGCCTGACCTTTTCAGCTTGTAACAAATCACTGTCTACTTGGAAACCACTCGACACTCGTTGCATTTGTGTACAACTTGTGACCAGTTTGAGCCATTTTTAAAAAGCTTGAAACAACCATATCCAATAATTTCACACTGGAAAAACATGTCTATCAATTTGTGAATCATAATTGCCTTTCAGATTTCTTACCTTGCATCTGGCAACCCTAAATATTTGACTTCCTTAACCTGGAGGCTGGGACCTCTGCTCTAACCAGTGTAGAAACCCTTGGATTTTGTCCACTTGCACACTTACATTACTTGGACATACCGTCCAAGAAATGTAAGTGTAATATGATGCTGTAGTTTACTCATTACTTGCCCATGTATATGGGCTTGATATAAACGGTGTACCACATATTTTCATCTCAAGTACACGTTGAGTATGTGCTCGTCCCTGACGGATCAATATTCCATCTATAGAGAAGAATCTCAGCTATTGTTTGAGGCATTTCTCTGAAGCCAAGAGCGAATCACACGAGAGATGAGAGGATAAAGGGTTTGCAAAAACTCCACTCCAGTAACATAGCCAGCTAATTCTGTACCATGTGGCAAGGTTACAGTATGTTACAAATATGCCTTCCCTGAACTCTTTACGTTGGTCAACACCTAAAAAGGATGATCCTGAGTCCAGCGACCTTTTTTGACCAGCGACCTTGAGTTCAGACATTTAAAAAAGTGTGATACAGTTATCTGGGTCATCTGACAATCGTGTCTCTCCTGCAACCATTTACAGTATTTTGTCTCTAAAGAGGTTGAGCAAAGAACGTCTTCTACTTGTGTAGAAACAATGATCCGTGAAATTCTGATTATTTGACTACTGTCTTGTGAATGTCACAAAAGATGGTACATAGCCAGTCTGCATTTAAAATGTAAATTGACGCATCATTAGTCGTAGACACCATGCCTCCCATGCATGGGAGGAATTACGCTTTAATTGTACACCTGTTGATTGTTTCTGTCCCTTTTTCAAATTAAATGGTAATAAAAAGCCATACACAAATGTTAAATAGTGCAGGTGCCACAGCTTGATGTAACACCAGCTTAAACAAAAATCTGCAATTCATGTGAAGCACTCTGTAAAAACTGCTTCATGTGGATATCAAAGCTCCTCAACTTTGGTCTCAAACACACTCGCATTGAATGCAGGTAGTGTTTGATGTAAAGCGGCTTGAGACCCTTTGTAAAACCAGGCCATGAGCCTCGGGTTAGTGACACCTACTGTTTGTCTGGATGAGGAAAAGTCATAATTTTAACCGATAGAAGAAGCCAGCAATGTGTGACCATGTTCATTGAATGTATTTTAACTCTAAATCTGTCCTTCTGTACACATTACATATATTGTACCTGTCCATCTTGGAGAGGGATCCTCCTCTGTTGCACTCCTGAAGGTTTTTTCCCTTTGTTTCCCGTGAAAGGGTTATTTGGGAGTTTTTCCTGATCCGATGTAATGTTCTGGGACAGGGATGTCTATGTGTACAGATTGTAAAGCACTCCGAGACAAATTTGTAATTTGTGAAAATGGGCTATACAAATAAACTGAATTGAATTGAATTGACCAGTGCTTTACATTGTTCTGGGGTTTGAAGTCCATCTACTGAAAAGTTTACAGCAAAAGCCCAACACATTCTTTTATCTTTTAAAGAGTTATCGCAATAAACAAAAAAGAGCATCAAGGTCCTTGGCTAAAGAATTCATCATCATTATTTTCGGTTGTCTTTGAAATTAGTAACTAAGACATGAAGTGAAGTCACTGCTTCAGCATGAAAGCAAAATTGCAGTTCTTCACGAAGACCATATCCAAGATGCCTTTCCCCACGATAAATACAACATACTGCATGTGGTAGAAACTCTCCAGACTCACTACCACTGAGTCGTATGAAGTTCATAAAGCTTTTCAGTCCAACTTATGAGAATGCCACATGTTACTTTCCAGTAAATGATAATAACAATAATGCATGTATTAGTTTAGAGTAGACTAATGAACACACTGTAGTGGTTGAGAGATTGTAAATTGATTTTCTGAGCCTTGAGATTAACTGCAACATTTATGTCCTCTGCCACCATCAGCACCTAATAATTCGATGAATATGTTTGCATAATTGTGCAGTCAATCTCATCTACTGTGTTTTTTTTCATTGTATCTTCCAGAACAGGCCCACAGTGACCACATATTTAATCAGATCCTGCTGGATTAGGAAAGGAACCTATTTAACCCTTGTGTTGCCTTAGGGTCATTTTGACCCGAATCAATATTACACCCTCCCCCCGCCTTTGGGTCATTTTGACCCGATTCAATGTTTCACCCTCCTGTTACCTTTATATTTACTAACATATTTTACCCTTTGGGTTCAATTTGACGCCAGCAATTAAAACCTCCAGAAAATTCTTAGAATTAATATTGTTTTCCAAGTTTAAGTGTGAGGCACTTTATGTTTGTTTGTTGACTACCGAAAGAACACCGACATTAAACATTGAATGGGGTCAAATTAATCCTAAAGGGGAGTATTGATTCGGGTCAAAATGACCCTAAGGCAACACAAGGGTTAAGGAAAATGTGCCAGGTGGAAGACACCCTGGACCAGTGGCGTCTGATGGAATTTTTATTTGGTAGGGCCATCCAATCAATTTCAGCAAACATCCCAGTGTGATTCAATGCAAAACAAAAATATCAAACACCTATTTCTACTTTGTAGTTAAATATTTAACATTTATTCCAACCCTAACATAATAAGGACATCTTATTCATACAATTCAGTATATTAATATATATTATATAATAATATTCAGTATATGATATATAAATACCATCTAATGTAAATATACAATATAAATATCATAAATATATTATAATAAAATAGACATATCGTATAATATGAATCAAATATATATATATATCAAATCTAATATAACATATTTATATATTAAGATGGACCTATGAACCTTGTTAGGGTTACAGTGAGCCCTTTTTTATCCTCATTGTGTTTCTTCACCTCCTGTGTCCGTCCTCCAGCTGTAGTGACGTTCACGTTCACTTTGCCCAATATGGCTGCTGAAGGAGTTATCATGTGTGTCCTTGTATTTTCTTAAGTGCTTCATGTCCCTTCCTCCCATAACTGTCTATTCTGGATCTGTCCCCGTTGATTTAAAAAGCAAGCACGGAAAACAAAACACTAGCACAACATCATCCAGCTACTGGTCTCTGCAGAAGCTTCGTGTGTTGCTTCCCTTTCTGTTCTCTTATTATGAGGTCCGGTTGGTCTGGCCCAGCTGTTTATGTGTATATTTTTCTGCCAAAGTTATTCTCTCAAACGGGTCTCCGGGGAGGGATTTTACAGAGTTAGGGTCGGGTCTTTTTGTAAGTTCAGTGCTTTTGCTTGCGCTCGCCATGGTCATGTTGTTAAAATGCCAACTCGCAAAGTTTCGCGAGATATCGCGAACAAGATTTTTCGAAAATCTTTTGGCCCAGATGACTTTAGTCCCAAGCTGAACCTATTTTAAGATGCTGATTGGCTAAATTGTTTATGACTCATTTATGTCTTTAATCAGTGATTGGCTCTACTGCTTCTTAGACTCGTCTCCTGTGGGCACAAACGATTCTGCCACAACTCAGCCGTTACAACAATACTGACAGAGAGATGCAGAGGACGTGCAGGAAAAGCATATATTTGGCACAGATATCCTATTTTAAAAATATTAATGGCTATATTCCATATCTTCAAAATAAAAATATTGACAATTTGTATAATTTATAAATAAAATAATGATAATTTTTTTTTCTGGCTCAAGGTGGGTGGGGCCAGGCCCCGTGGCCCTCTATGGGCCAGCCACCACTGCCCTGGACACTGTTGGCTAACACAACACCTGCACATACGGCACAGAAGGAACATTCAACACTTTTCGAATTGCATCACGTGCCATTCAGAAAAACAACTCTAAACAACTGTTTCAAGCTGTTCTGAATCATCTCTTGCCATGTGAACGCTGCTTTGCTGATGGGGTCGTCTTGGCAAAAGATGCTTCATGTGTAGTCGAAGAGGCAGCAGTCTACTAAACATAAAAACTGAGAGTGATTAGCAGCAGTTTTGTCTCTCTCTCTGGTCAGCCAATTTAATTGCAAAACGATGAGCTCCTTCTGATAAAATATGTGGTCTCTTGTCACAGCTATAATTATGATACATCTGTGTGTCTTAAAATGATTAATAGTGTACAATATAATCTGTCTTCTGGCTATGTAAATTGTGAAGTGAATGAATGTCTGAAGCTGGGGGGTCTGCCGTAAAGCCGAGGTGAAGGGGATGACAATAGGCTGGCAAAATCTATTCAACCTCATATTTAATAATTCTGTACTGTTATGTAATGTAGCTAAGAACGACGAGGGGCTGTGGGTGGCAGACGGAGGACGAGGCAGTTTTGGTATTGTGAAGGTCACCTTACATTCTAGTTGCCTGCTTATATTGTCATCATCACTACTGTCAACTAAAAATATAAGTTTTAAGGGCATCTAATTAATACGTAAAGTAAGAGGTTCTCTCTCTCTCTCTCTCTTTCTCTCTCTCTGTACACACACACACATATATATATATATATATATATATATATAATATTATAACAAAGTAATGCTAAATATATGACACTTGAGTATTTAAAAAAAAAATGTTGTGGAAGAACCAACCATCAAGATGGTTTGGTTAGGCATTGGTGGTCAGACCAAGATCAAGTTCATTTACAAGTACTAAATAATTACATATGTATAAAAACATTCTAGTTCAAATAATTACTTTGAAATCTTTTTTTATTTTTGTGAATTGTCACTTTCTGACAACAAACAAATTAAATGCAATTAAAACATTGAACTTAGTTTTTTTACAAACAGAGCATCGTTGTTTACAGACGGGGTGTTAATCACAAATAGCTTTACCATGCTATCGGTTTCACTGTGAAAAGAAATATGAAAAAACTCCGAGGCTTGTCACATAAAGGTGAATAGCTGGTCCACTTTAAAGGTCAGCCCACCTTAAGTGTGACTATCTCCTTAGGGATCTCCACACTGCTATGCCATGTTAACAACTTCAGACTTATAGTAAGACACGCTTTCTCTCTCTCGACTAGACTCTTGGTAATGTTTCGCTGAGCTTGCCATACACTGGGGGGAAGGGAACCCCAAACCCAGTCAGAAACACAGCTACCCACCTAACAGCATTATTAACCGATGCGGTGGAGACGGAAGTGGCTGCACGTGTCCACAACAATAAATACAACTCTGTAACTGATAACTCTCTAAGATGGGGGAACATGAGACCACCTGTTTTGATGGATTTGATATGTGCATCGGGTTAACATTGCAGCTGGACGGCTTATAAGGCTCAGCCAACTACAGGTAAATGTTATGTTGCTGTTGTGGTTTTGGGTTTGTTTGTATTGTCGTAGTTTTACAAGTACAAGTATGAGTACAGGAGCACAGATTCTGACCTGATACCTGATGCTGGTATCAATGGATCCCTAGATTTGGTAAAGACGTGGCCATCGCCCAAAGTAAAGCAGAAAACCATCCCTTTGTCACCCACTCCCAAAAAGTAAATCATTCATGCTCAATGGTATTCAATGTTCTCTGATCATTAGAAACTTGAGGTATCCATTGGTGTTTACTCAAATCAAAACAGTGGGCACATTCAGTGCTACTCACCAAAACGCCACTTGGCTTAACAAAACTGTCATTGTTTTATTTATGTTTAATTGCGAGCAGCCTACTTCTTCCCGTCTGCTGGTAGATTTTTAGTGCTTTACCACCACCTGTTGATTAGTGGACATCAGTCATGTTGCTACAAGTGGTCAACAACTCAACAGCGAGCAGTATTAGATCCTCTCCTTCTTTTATTCTCCCATAACTTTGATCTTTTTTAGTATTGAGCTTCACAGATCACAACAACATGAGAACTGTCTGCAGTTCATCACATGACCTTTCAGGACTGAAGTTTGAACCTTTCATATATCTCTATGTGAGTCCAACATGTCTAATGTAGCTTTGATCAGGACGACCGTCAGCTGCCCAGTACTCATGGACTTTCATCTGCCATACACTGTACATAATTCTTCGTAAGTAATGTGGTCTGTGTAATGAGCTCTGTATGATATTTTGTCATCATAACTACTTGATAAGTACTGCTGTAGACGACCATGCTCATCACTGTCTTCAGTCAACCGTCCACATTGTGCAGTGACCCTCTTTTCATTGCCATGGTCTTGTGGAAATGTCTTTAGTCGATGTGTTGTTACCGTAGACAGTTACCCACACAGTATTTCCATCATCATAAGGTAAAGTCTTTTCTGTAAGATGCCCTGGATGGGGGCAAAAAGCACTGAGTTTTTAAACTGTCCTGACACAAGTCATTGTTGATTTCACTGTTGTAGGGGAAAGACTCTAGGGCTGCAGATAAGACTGTTGCCATGGTCCTGAAGGAGATACCAAGTAAGGCGTCATCAGAAGGGAAGCCCCTCCTCACAGTGACTACCAAGGTGGGCAGATCCTTTTCAGAAACCCCCTCGCCCTCCCCCCCTGCCTCCAATTGGAACGTCCTCCTGTGTGATACTGAACAAAGCAACGCTTTAAGTGTCCTGTAACTGAGCTCCACTGTCTTCCAACTTATTTCTTAAGCCTTTTGACTGTTGTATCTAACAAAGAAGCAATAAATACTTCATTTCCAGCTGCTCTATGTGGTGTATAAAACCCTGCTACTACATCACTACATTTACACAAACAGTGAATAATGATCTTATGATCTATAGAAGCAGCCTCACATTTCTGCAATTATCCACATTACTTTTTATCTCTGAAAGATTCATGGTGCTATTCAAGTTAACATGTATTAAGCAATTGTTATGTATGGGGTGGATTAACTAGAGGGTCACATACATGTCCTCTCTCATTCCTAGTCAGGACAAAAACTAACCTCACATGAACTTTTTACACCTCATAAGCAGCTAATCCTCAACACAAGCAGTGTGTTAATCCATTTCCAAAATGCTATGCCACACATGGGGTTGAGCTATTGATTGAGCTCCATGAGTACAAAATACTGCAGCAAATGACTGAAGCTTTGCTGAGCTTTTCACTTCTCTTTTGCTTTTTAAATGTTGTAGCTGGATACTGTCGGTGTTCCAGTTTCTTGCTCTGTGCTTGATTGCTTTTTGTTCTGTGTGTGTGTGTTTGTCCTTTTTGTATATTACGTTACATTGTATACAACATTATATCTGTCTGTTTAATGACCTGTAGCATGCTTTATAGTTGTTAAACTTTCTAATACAATGTTTGATAAGCTGTCATACAACCAAGATAATGCTTCCACTCAAGTGGAGCAGATTTAATTATGCCTCAGCATCTTTGCTGAGAGATGGAAGCTGCTGAGTTCACACTAACAAGATATGACTTGTATATATTTTGTAAATATATAGTTAATTTTGTTGAATGTGTAAATCATAATTTGTCATAACTTATATTTTCTTATATATATTTTATAAATTGGCAAGATAACATTAGGGAAGAACAGCTTTTCTCTGCAACACATTTTTGCAATTATTTATAGTCCCTTAAGATGCAGCAGTGTTGCAAGAAAAACATCTTTATTATGGATAACAGTTTCGATAATTACAAACAATTTTACCACATGCACAAATCAATATGCTCATACTTCAGAGAACTCAGAGATGGGCTCAACTGAGAAAAACATAAACGCATCCATGAGCACATCCAGCACAATAGTGAGGAACCATTATCAAGCTCATGAAGGTTTTCAGTGAGTGTGAGAGGCAGTTTCAAAGGAAATATCCTCCAGTTCACAGGCATAACAGTCATGAGTTTCCATTATCAAACAATGGTGTTTTGGAAATACACACATGCAGACCTGCTCATGCAGCAACAGCTTCTACAGCCGAACAGACAAAGAATAGAAGCACCTTTAGAAACACAAACTTCATTTGCAAAAGTCAAGTAATACCAGTAATATCCGAGCGTTCTCCGGCATGTATTAGCCACAAACTACACGGAATAATGCCACCAAACATATCATGTTTCATGAAGCATGTTTCCTAGTTAACGTCATCTAATCATAATTGTCATACTATTTGCCTGTAAAGTGAACAATGAATATAATTTAACCTAAACCAGCTAACAGCTCAGCCATATTGTGATTAAACATGACAAACATATCAGAAGAGAGCAAACACAATGACAAAAGTAACAACAATTATTTTGTATTATCAGGTTAAATCATGTATGGATTTGAGCTGCCTGCCCCTAAGAATGACATATGGTAATATATTACAATTATGTTTTTGTTGTAGTTATTATTGGTTATTTCCAAGTATCCTTCACTATAGTACAAAGTCAGACCTAAATGCAAAAGTTGAGAAAAACGTTACGTGCTAAATTTACAGGTAAAAGTTGAATAGCTGTAAAACAGTTGTTGTTTTTTTAAATACGATAGGCGTTGAGCTGGAAAGTTCCCAAAGCACGTTGGTAACACTTATCATTGACTCAGGCTTTAGAAGAACAAAGCCTGGCTCTATCTGACTTGCTTTGTTGTATTCAACCCTCTGGTAAATATTTCAAGTCTGAACTGAGCAAAAAAATAAAAGAAGAAAAAAAAGATTAGGTTGCTTGTTTTTTCTTTTTTTATGCAAATAATTTCATTTTTAACAATCTAGATTTCCAAGTATATGTCACGTCTCAATTTGTATTATTGATCACTTTGCTTAAACCCTTTTTTAAGGAAAATAAACACAATATTTAATCATGTAGGTTGCTTCAATACAGCCACAACTCATGATTGCAGTGCTTTGCTGAGGCTGAAGTTTTAGGGGCAGCGTGTCCCATCGTGATGTCACTTAGCAAGTGAGGAAGGAGGCTCAGTGACAGGCTGCGACTCCACACGCCAGATGTCATCTCAAGTCAAGTCAAGTGTGTCTGTAAAGCCAAATATCACATACGATGTCTCATTGGGCTTCTACAGAGCCATGGGTCTCAGCTCAGATCTAGATCTCTGAGAAGATGAGGAAAACATTAAAGGAAGCAGCATGAACATCAGACGTTGTATATAGGCTACACTATCTATTCTATACTATACATAACAACACCCAAAACTATTTTAACATTTGTGTCATTCCGTAGTGCCATTATTTAATTTCTACTCAACCAAAACCAACCAACCAAAATTGTTTTACTGCTTAAAGGATCAATTCTGTGTTTTTTCATAATTTCAACAAATTTCATGAAAAGTCAAAAATGAACAATGAATGATTCCACCAGTATTGGTGTCTGTGTAGCCAAAGCCTGATATAATTTATTAATGGATGAAAAATGTTCCTTCATTACAAACATGGCCACCATAGTTAATTTTGAGTCAATACCACATCATTCTATTGCCATAAATACACAAAAGTACCAAATGTGTTAATACGCAGCTAATAATTGTTCTTCACAAATGCAATATTCTTTCCTAGTAAATGTTTGCAAAAAAAACACACAAAAAACAAACAATATATTCATGACCTGTATTGAGAGATGCACTACTATATTGCCGATGTTGGTGTTTTCATAGGGTTTGCTATGTATAAACTGATACAAAAATAATTCCACCCTTATCCTTTAAAAAAAGTGAAATACAAATCCAGTGTAAATTCAGTCTTCGCTTTTTCACAATTTGATTTCAAATATTGTGGCCTGAAGACAAATCCTGTAAAGTCATCATGAGTCATAACATGCCCAACTGAGGTGACTGAACTCCAGTAGGCAGGCCCGTGGGAGTACAACAGTTCATCGCCACCCACAACAACAGCTTTGAGACAACTGTAATGAGTAAACAACCTGCTTGCTGCATTACAGGGAACATTTTCAAAAGATATGTCAGATTAAATTCAATTAAATTCAGCTTAAAAAAAAATACATATTCTGAAGAGTTAAATGTGAATCGTATTCCACCTAAACAAAACACTTAAAGATGTTGGCTGGAATTATTTCTCAAGACAACCATCCCTAATAAAGCCTCAGCCTGTATTATTCTAGCCTCTGCCTGTATTTTTCATACACCATTCCCTTTGTGTATTGTTTTCAATTCTCTCCACCTCCCCCTGTCCTCACCTCGACCTCCCCGCCTTCAAAGCTCTGACAAGTTTAACTGGTACACGGCTCCATTAACAGCAACATCTGAGAGATCTCTTGGAGTCAAGCCCAAGCTGCACAATTAGCTCATGTTCTCCATTACATAATTTTCTCCATCACTCTTTCAAGCAAACAAAGTGCCAACGTGATTTACATAGGAGATGAGCAAAAAGGTAGAACTGAAGGGGAGCAGAAGGCAGAAGGGGAAAACGGTAACCTCCTTGTAGTAAAAGTAATAGGCAAACAGCTCAGCAAGCTGCTGCTGCTGTCTTGGTTAATTGGCGTTTGCAGGTTACCTGCTACCAAAGTGCTTGATGCATCTCCCCAGACAAATGCGGTCGACCTTCGTCCCCATATTCTGGATGATTAAAAGATGAAAATGCCGAAGTCTCATCTTTACAAGACCATTATTTAAAGTAGGCCCCGATGGCAATCACAGGAAGTGCTTAGGGAAACAGCAACCGTGTAGTGTACAGTGAAGATAGTTCAATGCCCTCCATCAGGTGACTGCCAGTGGTGATGTAGGCCTACAGCCACATCCTTGATCCTAAATGACATCTGACTTTTGCAATTATTAGTTTCGACCAATTATAAGTCACTCTGTCAGTCAGTTGTTTTGTAAAAGTCTGCAGCAACGCCTGTAGCTTTGTTAGACTGTACTTGGATACAGCAGGGATATGTGCTAAATGCTAGCATCGTTATGCTAACATGCTCACAATGACAACGCAAACGTGCCGATGTGTAAAACATTATCATGTTTTATGTTTGCTATGTTACCACGTTGCCATACTAACGAGTGTTAATTTGCTGTATTAACTGTGAAGCTGAGGTTGCTGTTGGGTGAAGTTTCATGTTGAACATAAAGGTGTACATTTCATAGTATTCCATCCTACACATGTTAATGCATTTAACTGAAAAACAAACATTTTAATCGCATGGCAGCACGAGAGGAAAAGTGTCCAACATAAAGTCGAACCTTGGTGCAACGAGGGATCAACCGACTCCAGCTGCTAGCAGGGCTTAAAACTACAACAATTTAGAATCCTACATATACAGGACTGTCTCAGAAAATTAGAATATTGTGATAAAGTTCTTTATTTTCTGTAATGCAATTAAAAAAACAAAAATGTCATGCATTCTGGATTCATTACAAATCAACTGAAATATTGCAAGCCTTTTATTCCTTTAATATTGCTGATTATGGCTTACAGCTTAAGAAAACTCAAATATCCTATTTCTAAATATTAGAATATCATGAAAAAGTATACTAGTAGGGTATTAAACAAATCACTTGAATCGTCTAATTAACTCGAAACACCTGGAAACACATTTTCAAATGTTTGATTTTGTTTTGCTGTTATAAATCTTCTTTTTAACTTGGTCTGAGGAAATATTCAAATTTTATGAGATAGGATTTTAGAGTTTTCTTAAGCTGTAAGCCATAATCAGCAATATTAAAAGAATAAAAGGCTTGCAATATTTCAGTTGATTTGTAATGAATCCAGAATGCATGACATTTTTGTTTTTTTAATTGCATTACAGAAAATAAAGAACTTTATCACAATATTCTAATTTTCTGAGACAGTCCTGTACATCATTCAGTTAGGAAAGGAGAGGCTTCCTCTACCAGAGATCACGTTTTAATAATCCTCAGTCGATCAAGGGACAAGCTTATACATTTGAAGAAGATGTTTACACAACAATATTAAGAGAGATTAGGGAGGGAATTATGACCCGTTTACAATACCTCTCAGCAGTTTATAATGCATCATCAAAAGCACTGTACATAAAAAAATACTGTTGACAAGATTTTTTTTTAATCCATACAAAAACTTTTATTTCCTTATCATTTGAATTGTGTGTGTTTTAATGATGTGAAAATACTATGGATGACTATAAAAAAGTACAAGGATAATATAACTGTTGATGGTTTACACTGACTTCAGAGTGGTTGAAATAATTTTTTGGACAGTGTACAAAATTAAGAATAGTCTGGAGACTTGTAGACCAGCTGTATAATAAACAACAACAATTTGTATTGAAGGCAAAAAAAAACATGACCAGGGAGTTTTATGAGCCGTTACAGCACTACTGTCAACATTTTTCATTATTCCCTAAAAACCTCCTGACAATTTAATGTATTAGCTGCAGATTATGGTATGCAATAAATTTCCAGCATGCTGCACAGTTGGCATTGCTGACCTTCACTCAATCTGTCACCACATCAAAATCAATGAGATCCTAGGTCCTTTATCATGAGGGGAGTTTTCACACAGACTACACGGTTTAAAAGTTCACCTCATTTAATGCAGACTGTAACTCTCAGAAGATGCTTCGCAAGCATCACAAAAGTTGTTATTCTCTTCCAGATGTTTATCTGGTTATTTCCCACTCAGCCACTAATAACATGTGCATGTAATTTCCATTGTTAAGAGATGCTCCCCCTCCAGTGTTCAGGTTGCATGTCATTATACAGCTCAGCTGGCATTCTCGTTTTATGGACCAATCAGCTGTTTGGATCGAGCTACATTTGATTTGTTAAATCCAGGAAAACCAGAAAATATTTTCATTGCATTCAACATTATCGATCTGCAAAGCAATTGAATTGTGGTAGTTTGTATTTAATTTAATTGATATTTCGGAAGATCACTGATTCATCTGAAAGCACTAACATACTTAATAATCTTATTTGTTATACGTATTAAATCATAATTTCAGGACCAGGACACTTCATTACTGTAGTGGACACTTGAATCAATTAAGTTATACATTTTTACATTGATGGTTTGTATTTTTGCTTAGAAAGTGACTGACAATTAATAGATAAGCTAAATTGATGCAGGTTATTTTTCTGTCACGTATCTGATTTTGTACAACACCTGCCAAACATGTTTGCATACCTGAGCGAACCAGATGTGAAATATTCCACAAGATAAAAAGCCAGTTTTCTGAAAAGCATACCTAGCAGCCGACACATATCACAGTGAGCCCGACCACTATACCCCCCACTCATGAAAAATAGGAAACACAAACATGTGGTAAATAATAATAGCAGGGTGGATGAATGCTGCCGTTTTATTTTTCTCTAAATGACACGCAGGGCTTCTCTCATCTCGTTGCCAGTGTTAGGTCTGTCAGTTTCACAATTTCTACCTATGTTCCAGGAAGTGTTTCAGTTGAATGTGGGCAAAAATCATCTAATTCATTAAAACACCAGAAGCCATTTGAAATGATTCATTTCCTCCAATAAAGTCCAACAGTTGAGTGGCTTCCTTTATTAAAAAAATGTTTTACGTCAAGAAGCAATTATGCGTCAACCCCTTTGACAGAACCAACAACTGTAACCGAGTCACCGGTGGCTCAGCCTTCACTTAGACTTTTTTACACTTTTACAAGCATAGACCGTAAATCACTGGATACATTTCCCTTTAAAAACATCACGGTGTATTTTCATACTATGATTTGTCGCTGCAATCCAAAATTGGAGGAAAATGCAGCGGAGGATGAAATCAGATAACCTCACACTGTGAGACTTCCTGTGAACCAAAGCTTTATTCTGACACCACAACAGCACAAACTCTAATGAACTATGCCAGGTCAGCGTTCTTCTATCGGAGCACAAACTATTGCTCAACAAAGTAATGACTCCTCTCTGAATATTATTTAGGTACTTTTTCAGAATTTTTCTGGCAAGTTTCTTCTTTATTCTTTTGTGCAGCAAATTATCATTGTCTTCTCCATTTCACTTATCTCTTTGCTGGACAGCATTAGTGATGAAGTGCCAAGTGAAGAAATATTTCTGTTGTCACATGAAGCAAAATTCATGGAATCCACCTCATCATGAATTATAATTAGTGTTCTCTTTTATTGAGGCCTATAGCGCCTCACAACTGAAGATGCTAAAACAATGTTGTGAGGATTGCTTACAAATACAACTGTGAAATGATGACATGTTTCAGAAGACCGCAACGGAAAATGGCTTATTACTTTAGTTTAGGGTCTCAGATAAATGCACTATATTTGTGTGCATCTTACACCAAGACCGGGCTCCCAAATTCAATGTGGATATCTGTTGTTATTATTATTCATTCTTTTCATAGTCAATCAATTAAATTCCTGATGTCTAATTGACCCCTATCAAAACTAAAATTACCATATTGGATAGCATACTCTACATTGCTGTAAGCAATTATAAAAACTAAAGTAATATACACTCAGTTGTGACATTACTAGATCCATCTAGCTAGAGCTAATGCTGTTTAATATAACAGTCATGCAAGAAATCCTATTTTTATGAATGTTATATGTTCTGTTTTTTAGGTTGTTTTAGCGAGGTGTGGATTTAATGAGGTGGGGATTTATAGTTTATTTCACTGGAGTGTGAGGAGAACCTTTATATCAAGCTTATGGCGGGTTTTGTGCAGTGCATTCCATAATTGGTAATTAAACTTTAGCACCTTCATTTAAATTCTGCATGCGATTATGGCCTGGGGAGCTACAAAAACAAATGTCATGTTTCCTCACCGCCAGCATTATATACACGATACACAGGCTGACAGAAGTGGTGGTGGCTTATCCTTTCCAAGAGACAACACTGGTTTTTACCTCCAAGTTATAACACATTGGTTGGTAAATCCAGCTGCACCTGGAACATCGAGGCTTCAGGGTACCAATAATGAATTGGAAGTAATCTTTTCTGCAGCTGCACAGGCAAGCCCATGAACGGGTGCATCACAGCCAATGTCATTAGCATGTTCATGGTTTGGAAGGTGAGATAGCCAATAATGGTTCAGAAATTATTGTTTGGGACAGATCCAGCGTGTTTCTCTCAGCTCACCTCAGTAGTTCTCTCATTGACTATAATGCACTGTGGTAACCTGCTCATCTTTCTGTAGTAAACTGATTTCTTAAAGGGTACCTGTAGTGCAAAACAACAACGTGCTACATCCATTCGGCGCATCAAATAAATCATATTTACCCCGCCGCTATTGTCAACAAGTCACGCATAGCCCGAGGATTTACATTTCTTTGTCAACATTCCGAGTCCGTGGGCGCAGCCATTTTGCTAGTTATTTACTCCAGCTCAAAGCTAACTATGACGTAGAGTCGTTGAAAGGAATTCAGCCCATCCGGAGCCACTTCTACACGCGTTGCTTCTTGGGATAGATCGGTGGCCTCAAGAATTACACAATCTATATCAGGGGTGCTCAATACGTCGATCGCGGCGTAGTATTGGTAGATCGCATGACATAAAAAAAAATTGGGCCGCCCCCCTGTCACTTTCTCTATAGCGCCACATTACAGCAGAAGCACGTCATTTCTGTCTCTACGTGTTGCGTTGACAGTCCTCTGCCCGCCGTCTCGTGTGCCGCGGAGCTCCAACACCGGTTTGCGCGCATCGGGACGGACGGAGCAAAGAAAAGTCACTAGCACCCCGAACATGTCGGCCGATCATTGCATCAATGAAAGACATCTCCAGCGCTGGCTTATGCGCCATGTAGCTATCAAGCTCACTCTTTTGTGTGAAGCAGATGAGGTCTAATGACACTATATCATCGGACATAAGTTCGTGCTCTTTACAACAAATGCACTCTATGTCTGTTTTCTGTGGCACACATTTCCCACAACTGCACCAAACGTCCGCCGACTTGCGTGCACGGTCCGCACGGTGAAGCATCTGGACCGGCGGTCCTTCGCATCAACTTCATCAGAATCATCGCTATCATCGCTGTCACAATTCACTAAATGGGGATAGTCTGCTTTTAAAGGTTCAAACAAGTATCCAGTTGCTGAATCAGACAATCTTTCATCGTCCATATTATCAATCTCTCAGCATTTGTTTGCGAGCGCTCGACGTTGTTTACATTGGTTTCTGAACACATCCGCTGTGGCTGGCTGTCGATCTCTCAACGATTTGACGTCACACCACCCGCGACATATTCAAGCTCCAGTGCAATGTCGCATGTCGGAGTTGAGGACTTTGAACAGCCTAAACTACATATTGTTATTGAATACTGGACCGTCAGTGCATGAATAACCTTTAGAAACACATTATCTTTTGATCTGGCTACATATTGTTTTGCACTACAGGTACCCTTTAAGCATATTTAGAATATTAAGCATCTTAAAGCGTAAAAGCCCTACACACCGGTGATTTCACTAATCATACCTTGATAGGCCGCTTCTGAAAGCCCGTTCACACTAAATTCAACTCTCCATTCATTCAAGTATCTTCTTTGGGGAACAAATTAAGGCCGCTCGGACACAATCTGATTGAAATTGCTCTTCAATGTCCAGCCAAGATAGATGCCATTTCAGAAAATATTTATTTGTATATTTATAATATGTATTATTTTTATTTATATCAAACAATGGTAAAATCAAACAAGCAGCAGAGACAAATAGATGCTTTTATTTATTTGATAAGAAGTCGCATAACTTACAAATTGTCGAATTATGTTGTTAGCCCTTCCAGTTCCCGCAGTTTATGTTTACAACTTTTCTTTTCCGACTTACTTTTTGCCCTACATGAAAAAAACGAAGAAGAGATCTCTTTGATTGCACCTTTTTAATGTAGTTTGATGACCTCATGTAATTTTAGCAGCTAAACCCACCATCAAAGTAAGAAGAGTTAAAATCACCCAGAAATGAAAACAGCTGTTTGTGTGTGACGGATCTTTACAACACAGTTTGACTAAAACTACAACTGAAATGCCCATTTGGTTCAAAATAGGAGGGGAAGGTATCTAATTGCAGATCAGCTTTATGTTAAGATTAATTACAGTCTAAGGAAAAAACGTTGTCCAGTATTCTGCCTTGCATCAATGTTAACTGTTAAAAAAGCTGCAACATCCCTGACATCCGATTGGATCAAAACACACTTGTATCACGTCAGTGTATCGATGTCAAGATGCTGTGAATAAATGATGTGCTGCAAAGAAGCAAATGTGTGTTATCTTCCTAAAACGACACGCAGACATGTTGAAAGACTTGTGCAAAGTAGTGTCAGTATGGGGACACTGGTGTCATCTGTATCATGCCAAGAAGGCCTGAACTTCACATAATGTTAACATACCAGAGACTCTTGTATGATGGGAGTTTCATGCTGAGTGAGAGCCTGAACTGGCTTGTCTGTTTGCCCTTCCAGCTGGTGAGTGAGCAACAAGAGAGCCGCCCGCTTTTAAGTCCCTCCATCGACGATTTCCTCTGCGAGACCAAGTGTGATGAGCTTTCCCGCCCAGTGACTTCCAACACAGCTGGTACAGTACACTAAACTTTCAGCCTAACAGTTGACATGGAAACAGACCTAGATGATTACCCAGTATCATAAGTCATTTAAAATGCCCTTTACCATTAGGACAGAGCTCTTTGTCAAAAGAGTAATATGGAATATGAATGGACTATATCCCTGCAGTGTATAACGTAGAGGAAAAGCTTTCCAATACCATGTTGTGTTTGTTAACATGTGAGGGACTTGAATGACGCATTGGATGTTCCCTCCTGTTACTGTAATATGTTTAACATGGCAACCATACTGGGTAGGGTGTTTTTTATTCAGCTTGGTTGTGTGTCTATCAAAGACAACATCATACTATTGGTCACGGTATACTAGCACTAGCTAAACAAGAGGTATGTTATCTGATGTACTGTACTTTAGATACATTTAGAAGAACATTTCAAGTAAATAATAAAGTTAATCTGTGGTATCTGTTTTAAACCACTCAGGCCTTTAAAAAAAGAAGAAAAAAATCTCCAGAAAATCAGTCAAAGAAAATGTCGCCCTAATATTCCTGTGCCATTAAACCATGATGATGAAAATAAAAAGGCATTGCCGCAAACTGGCAAATCAGATTTGACTTGTAGCATCCGTGAAGCACATGTGGAATTTAAGTTCATAAGTGTGTCCCTTATATATTTATTAATTACAACCTTTTCATCCCGCCACTGAATAAACCTAAAATGAACTGGGTCAAAGTAGGTGTTGAGTAATTGAATGTTCTGACTAACAGATGCCGAGTAATAGTGCCATCTTGGTTTTCATATGTTGACTGGACCTTGATCACTGAGCTGTACCATCTTTTGAATGACGACGATTTACAGAACCAGATTGCACAGCTGACGTGTCATCTCCACACTGGCCACTGACTGAGCTGATTCAGGCGGACAAAGCATGGGCGGATGTTGTGGGAAATGCTAAACCTTCTGTCTCCTCAGTGGCTCCTGCTGCTCCCACTGACAATGCTGTAGGCCTTATTTAATGGGTCAGGCTCCTCAAAATTCCAAAATGTTATCTGTGTATAATATTGCTTATTTATGTGGCATTTAAAAGCAAATACTTGTACATAACATCATCAGTTCCAAGTAGTTATAAAAGAGGAACAGATGTTTACTCCAGCTGCTCTGATTTCCTCTCCCAGTCTAAAGACATGCAGGGGAAGAGAACGTGTGATTGTTGATCTGTTTTCACACTGATGGACTGGCACTGGAAAATATTGGAATTAGCAATGAAATAAAAAATAAATAATGAACTATAATTACCAGCTCAAATATGATCATTCACATGAGACCGATGCCATGTTTTTGTCTTTTGCATGCAGTTTTTACTTTCGTCTGATTTTGAGGTTGAAGACTATTTTTGCCCGTTGAAGGAACTTTCAAAACCCCATCATGAATTATAAATTGGTTTCATGGGTATCTGATGTTTTAGAAACACACTAGTCAACAAAACAGTTTAAATTTAAAATGTAAGTAATAAAATGAAAAAAACGTATTGGCTGGTTGCCCCTAAGAAATAACCTCCTGCGTGTCCTTCCCACTATTCATCAGTACTCAAATGCCAACATAGACCGAAATGTATTTTCCTTAACCCTTGTGTTGCCTTCGGGTCATTTTGACCCGAATCAATATTACACCCTCCCCCCGCCTATGGGTCATTTTGACCCGATTCAATCAGTGCGGTTACATGATGGTATAATTCGAATCTTGCTTTAGTCGGACTATGCTATCTTTTGGGGGATCAGCTGTTATCCCAATATACATGGCAGTGAGTAATTATTTGGCGAAAGGCGAAAGCATGTCATATCCGATACGATAGGTGGCGCTGTTTTCATTACAACTCGTGGTGATACAGCCATTTCCGCTTGACCTCTTCACCACCACCAACAACAACATCAACATTTCGAGAAAGAACCATGAACTTTAGTATGTTCAACTCCTTCAATACATTAAGTATAAATTCTGTCTGCTCTTCGGTCCAGAAATGTGTGGTGGCTCTTGTGTTCTCCATAGCGTTGTTTGCAGCGCCGCCCCCTCCCATAACGCAGCACGGCGGCCGCGGCGAGGGGCACCAAGTCCTGAGGGGGCACCACAAAATAGGCAACTAATAAAATCCTCATAGTTATAATAATTATAATGCCGATATTATTTCAGTCTAGAAATATTAGGCGCCTTTAGGCAGAAAACAGGCAGAACAAGAGATATATTTAATCGCTCAGCAACTCCCCGTTAACACTTCTTCGCATCGCTCTGCCGTGATCGCCGACACATCGCGCGCACACAGACCCGATCTCAGGGGCATCATGAGGAGTTATGCTTAGGGCACCAACATGGTTAGCAGCGGACTGGTTATTTGTTGCAACCTGGCGGCAGAAACAATTTATCGTCTCTTTCGACTTCCGGGTCACGACATGGGAGGGAGGGAGGAGGAGGAGGGCGGCGGGATCTCGAGCATGCGCCAGCGCAAAGTCCAGTTCGAATCGAATTCAGAGTTACATGCCGCGAGTCGAATTATCAACTGGATCGGACCGAGCTATCCAGGGGTGTTAGTCGGACCGCACATAGTCCGACTAAGGTGTTTACATGAAACGGATAATTCGATTTCAGTCCGACTAAGGCAATAATTCGATTGCATGTAAACGCACTGACTGTTTCACCCTCCTGTTACCTTTATATTTACTAACATATTTTACCCTTTGGGTTCAATTTGACGCCAGCAATTAAAACCTCCAGAAAATTATTAGAATTAATATTGTTTTCCAAGTTTAAGTGTGAGGCACTTTATGTTTGTTTGTTGACTACCGAAAGAACACCGACATTAAACATTGAATGGGGTCAAATTAATCCGAAGGCGGGGGGAGGGTGTAATATTGATTCAGGGTCAAAATGACCCGAAGGCAACACAAGGGTTAAATACATTTTGCCCTTCATCAACACCCCCATCTCACCCCTCTCCTCCAATCTCAAGCTCAAGAGTCTTTTCTCTCTTTTGTCAGCTCTTTGCTCCAACAGGCCAGTTCAATGTTCACAGGAATACTCTAAAGACACAATGGTTTCCACATTTGTATTCACTTAAACACAATCGGTTGCTTGAGATGTTAGTGATCAATCTCTTCTCTCTTGAAATGTATTGTTTTTTAAATGTTAAATTGTAAATCTATATGTCTTATTAGGAAACATCCAAATGATCTTGAGCAACACACGTACCGTGAACATAAAGTGTCCATTTAAACCGGTTTGCCATGTAAATGTTAAAAGCACATTTTGGAAATAGTTTACGTAATTAGATCATTTGAGGGGTTTCTATAAAAATAAGTCAACCAGAGAATAATTAACCGATTCTAATAGCTTGAGATGATCGAATCTGCTTGCATTTCCTTTGACAAAATTAACAATTATTGGCCAGAAATGAGAAGCCTGCTTTTGTGTAGTCAAGGACCCAGTGTCTCAACAATAACTGTGACTTCTTAATCGGAGCCTGCAACTATAAACTGCAGAAAATGGTCAGTGTATGAAGGGAAACTTTCTTGAGAGTGTCTTGTTAACGCAGTATGCTAATACTAACCTCGAAGGCTTGACTCAGAAAGGTCATATTAGAATGCATGTCTTCTATTTTCATCATGTAGCGAAGATGAAAACCTAAAGACGACTAAAATGCTCAACAATCAAATGTGTTTGCTTGCCATCGCTCCATTGGCCACCAAAACCACTCATTATTCATTAGATTAAGAAGAAGAAGAATATACACTTTTATTAATCCCCAAGGGGAAATTAGTTCTCTGCATTTAACCCATCCTTAGTTATTAAGGAGCAGTGGGCTGCGGTGAGTGCCTTGCTCAGACACTTCGACTTGCAACTAATGGGGAGAGCGGGGATCGAACCCACAACCTTGCGGTTGCAGGACGGCCCTCTTACCCCACTGAGCTAAAGCCGTCTACAAGCATCCAGTTGACATTGATGAAGAGAAATTGTGCAATTGTCTTCCCAGCCTCATCATTTAAAGTAGACTTGAGAGTGCCAAAACATTTTTGACATCATGAACAGCTTTTGTTTCCTGTTGGTGTTGAAAACTCTTCAGGCGACCTTCCCCACGAGTGTGTCTCCCCTGATTTGTAATTGTGCTTGCCATCTAAAGAGCACTAGGCATGGAAGACAAGCATACTCTCTAATTACGCCGAGAGTTCAGTCAGCAAATGCTCTCAGTTGGTTGTCATGAAACAGCAGCACGCCAATTATGCAGTCATGTGTTCGTAGTTTTGAGCATGCATTGCACAAAGGACACAGCCAGGGACCTCGGAGATAAGTGAGAACATGTTGTAGGTTCCTCAAATAACCAATGCATACAAATTCTCTTTAACTGGGGTTACGAGCCTCTTATCCTACCTGAACTCGACTTTAATTCAATGTTTGGTCTCTTCTGTTTGGTTCCCAATGTTTTTCACAAATCGGGAGGTAATGAAAAAAGATCATAAGAAACAACACATCATATTCCATCTTAACAAAAAAAACATTTGAGATATGCCTTTCATGTATAAGATGTGCATTACACTGACTGTAATGTAATGTGTATAATGTATTTAGAAAATATGATAATGTTAACCATTGAGTTAAGAAATGAATGTGGTAAAAATTCACTTCATCCAAATGTACCATTACAATAATATTAAGAGGAAACAATCACCTAAAATGATGCTCCTTGTGTGCATTTTACACAATTTGTTTTATTTATTAATTAATATATTTTACTGTCGTCATGCAGCACTTTACATATTTTTTCCAGAAAATAACCTTGGTTGCCGTCTGAGAGTTCCAGCAAACACTGGCAACACATAAGCTGCCACAGTCAACCTACTGCTCGATTGACCTGAACTACAGTCAAATTACTAACACAGAAAATAATCAATAGACAAGATGTGAAAGAACAGTGTTAATGAATTTATTTACAATTATTAAATCTACAAAAAATATGCAAGAAATAAGAAAGCTTATAATTCTGCTATTACCTGAGGTTTTGAATGCATCCCAATAATTACTCAGTTTCAATAAAAATAGAAGATCAGCTCAGAATGATAACACTGTTATAGAATCTGCAACCATGAAGCTGGATGACATCACTGACAAAAGTTGACCCCTTTGACAGAAGTCTCTTTCCTTTTTTGCCGCTAAAACAACTTGCGATTGAATTATTTAATTGACCAAACTGAAGCGTCTCAAGGGGCGGACTTATCCTTATCAGACTGTGCAGTGACCTGTAGTATATTTAGATTCTTTGAAAAGAGCAGCAGTACACTTTTTAGATGTCCACCCAGGGGGCAGTACCATAACAGCTTAAGTATCTTTGACAGCTCAACTCACAGTGTCAGAAAATGTGTAGATCAAATCCATGCTTCATGCAGGACAATAAGTGAAAAGTTGTCAGAAAGGAAAGTTTACAAAATATAATGCATGCTGATGAATCTCAAACACCCCTTTGCAGAGTGGACAGCCTTATCCAAACCACACAATGAATGCAGAACTACTCAGATGACATTCATTAAAATGTTTTACTTGTATTAAATCTCACCTCTTAAAAAAAGGTGAGCAATTATTTCAGGCAACAAAAGATTAGAGAGAAAAAACATGGAGTAAGAGATTGAAACAGTATTTTTCGAGCATTAAAGGGAGCTCGAAGTATTCATGTATACGCAAATACTATAATGTGATGCAGTGAATTTGTTCAGAAATCTAATGTTGGAAAATAGCCCCTTCCCCACTTCCTAAACCCTGTCTTCCGGAGCACTTGCTTGGACGACGTCCGTCTTTTTAAAGTTTTGATCTCAGCATCACACTGTAAAGTTTCGTGACTGCAGCTTGCACAGTTGTGACGCTATCCAGTTGACAACATCTGTCCACAGACAGACAGATATATGAAAGACCTGACAAGCGTATTCAACATTGCTCCTGTGACAGTTGCCACAACAACAAGTTTCTCCAGGACACATTTTGACACACACAGACTCACAAGGTGTATACAATCAACTAAACTACTGTCACCTCCCTCAGTTCTATCTTCAACACTGGACTTGCTAGATCTCAGTGAACCTGGAGAAAGGAGGAGGAGCAAGGACAAAAGGAGCCCTCTCTCTTCCCGGGGCAACAGCCAGAAGAACAACTCCCACAAGAAGAAGACGGATGAGACAGAGCTGATCCAGGTGGAAGTTGAACAGATGGGACTAAGCATGAGAACCGCAGAGAGGGCATCACTAGATTCAGGTAGAGATGGATTGTTAACATTGGATTTTTCACAATCTTTTAGATAAGCCAAAAGTATAGACATTCCCCACATGCAATTTATGGGCAAAAGAAAGTCCATCTTTTGGGAGAATGATGCAGACTAACCATCAGTCACTTGGTATCACTTAATAACGCATACACTAGAGTGCATTAACCTGCATTTGGATAGGTATCATACTGACTAGATCAGGGGTCACCAACCTTTTTGACACCCAGAGCTACTTGTTTGATATAAACTTCCCGAAAAACAAATTTGCATGAATTACCTTTTAATAATGAGCCCCCACACGACATCCACGTGGTTTGATGAAACCTGAAGCTTTTATAACTAAGGTCTTTTGATTGTTCTGACCAACATTCTGATTAAGAACATAGATTTTGCCGAAGACACGTACAGTAATACAACATTATTTAATAATTAGATCCTCTGAACCCACTATCAGTCTTCAGGCCCTAATATTAATAAGCAGAGTGGTTATGTTTGCGCATTTTTTAAAAGATATTCATTGTTAGAGATGTAATTTTAGTGTCACATTGATATTTTATGCTCATTTGGACTTGGGTTATCACTGAGATAAAGATGAACTAGTTCAGTGTCTAATATACCATTCAATGGAGACAAATATTACACTCATTAACAACTACTGACATTCTGTAACTATCAGGCGTTACTGTTCACTCCGTGCATCATTACTTTGAGCTAAACTCGTTGGCTGTAATCCTGACTCTTTATGAGAGACGTTACTTGCAGAGTGAGAAAGCCAGCGCAGCAGCCTCCCCTAGGTCCTAGTGCCCGGGGATTATGGCCGTTTTTTTTGGGATGGAGCTCAATGTTGGCTATTTTTAGGACATGCCTTGCGGGCGACTCACGTGGTCCCTGCGAGCGACCAGGTGCCCGCGGGCACTGTGTTGGCTACCTCTAGACTAGAGGATGTGTGTCTTTATCACCAAGAACTGCAATCTTTCAGTGTAGCACTAAACACACAGTAAGCAAGCAGCACACAATACACAACACACAGTACACGGCAATGAGGAATTTATACCAAAAAAAAAACTGAAATGTTGTCCTTTATTTCTATCACTTATATATACTATTTCACCTGATGTATTATGTAACATACTATTTCACCTGATTTATTATGTAACATACATACAATATCATACACATTTGCGATGGAATCACCAGTCGCAATGCCACAACGGCCAAGGGTAAACCTGGACCCCCATGTGTCCATGATGTCTCACATACAGACTCACATGAGAAAAACCAAAGCGTCATTGGCAAGGCTGGTAAAACGTCAATCCTATTATCGCACACAGCCATTAACTTGCGAGCAACCACCTCACTCAGATTTTCAAAAGCCAGAAATCTCCGACCACACCAATACATAACCCGACAACTCCCATCAAGACTCGTGGAACTGACCTCGCACACACACGTTCAAGATAGAGCAAAAACGGATCAAGCCAATTTACTGTAATGAAAGGGATCATCTTAATAGACATTAAGAGGAAACGGCCAATTACTTTCCTATTCGCCAGTTGAAAAGGTTAACGTCTTCAATGAGAACTAATTATGCAGACTGTGAATAATTCTTGATGGTGAGAATGACTAGAACCCTGGAATCCTTTAACAAAACTGTACATCCTGTTACAATTGTGGTCATGTGTTTTTTTATTTAGACACCCACAGCACTAATTGTCAGCCTGCTTTAAGCTTGTTGTGCTATCAGAAAGACTGCATTAGGGTTGTAATCCGGGGTCAAAAGCTTTGCTTTTCAACGAATGGACAACATTAAATGTGTTTTCTTTTTTAAATACTGTCAATGCTTGATGCCAAAATTGCAATGTACCTTTCTTCATTTTTCACAAAGCTAAAAAACTCATTAGCATTTATCCAAATTCACAGATGAGACTGACCTGAGGGTAAATTATATTTCAGAGGTTAACGTTAGATTTAGAATTACTTATTTGATCCGTAGGTAAAGGATGTCCATGATGTGCAACAAATTGCCTCTGTGGCCAATTTGTGTTTTGTGATTTTGTTATTCATTACTTTATTACTGTCACCAGTTAACATATGTTCAACATTGGATAAATGGGAAGAGCTGAACCCCAACCCTGAGAGGAATGGCAACAGAAAATGGAAGTTGGAGAGACGGCGTTCTTCTAAAAATTCCTCCAATGAGTTGCTGTGGTAGGTATTGTCCTGAGCGGTATATGTACGCCATGCTCTAAACGGTAGACACAGACAAGCTGGTGACCACAGTGGAATACTTAGCAGCTAAAGATTTAGATATTTAACTCAGGAATTATATTTAAAATGTACACATAGTTATAAATGAAGCTTCTGTTACTTATGAGCGTACACTTGAGCTAAGGCATCTCCTGTAAGTATCAGAAACATTGTAGTCATATCAAGTGTGTCTGTATCATGTAAACCAACTGTTTTTCATCTACTTTAGGTCCATAGACTGTAAAACCCAAAAAGAGCCATTGAACAAGAACTCCTGGGAAGCAAATACCAAAGTGGAGCCAGATTCTGCTTTATCATCTCAAGTAAGTGTCCAGTAAAACAGAAGCGGTCAGTAATCCTCATTGTTGTATGCACTGTCAACATCCCTTTGAAGTGAGAAAGCTTCACACTTCTCAAACATATTCTCCTGACTGATTGTTAAACCCTGATAATGAGTTCATGAAATTATGTATTGAATGTGTTCATTTAGCAACTGCATGTCAATGCATGATATTGTAGCCCTAATATAGAAGTTTGCTTTCACTAAGTCGCCCTGTTGAGTAAGTGTTTCCCCATCATTATGCCCTAATACCTACAATTCTTCCATTTCAGCTCAACAGGCAGTATATTAGTAGAAGACATGTAAGCCTCCCTATGCATTCTTTCATACGATATTGAAAGAGTTATACATTTGCACCGGGGAAAACAAGCATCACCAAAATTGTACTTAAAAGCCCAAAACAGAGGAGATTATTGAAGCCAGAAGGCAGCCTTAACCAAATATAGATACATTGTTGGCCTTGAGATTGTTCCTTTGTGGTGCTGCAAGGTCCAAATGTCAAGCGCTTTCCTCCTCAGTTGATGTTTCCGTGTAGTTTTGCATAACTGGTCATAACACCATTATTCAGAATGTATAAATTACTCAGCAACCTTACTGTGAGCGCATTAGTGTTGAACTCACCAAGCTACCTTAACACCATTTCAGCACTCTGATAAATAATAGATCTGTGATTACTGACCGAGATGGAGGGAAATTATTGGCAAACAAACACGCTAAATTGATTTTGCTCAGGAATTACATAATAGCTGCCAGGGATTGTTTTTAGTTTCCTACTGAGCAGGTAAAACACACAAACGTAAACAGAAAAGGCCTGCAAGGAAGTGGTACTTGTGTTGCATGACATATACAGCCTGGGGCTCACTGAAGAAAGAATTGCAATATTTATATCTTTGCAGTATCACGAACAGGGTGACTGTGTAGTACAGTTTTTCGCCATCGTAAACAATGAATGGAACTATGCACAAAATTCAGAAAATAGCATGGAACAGCCCGAGACTTCAGACTGCTAAACTCAAAGCACAATCCAATGTTATCATGATATAAATGTTGTTATCATCCAAGGACTGAAATATTAAGTTAATATTTTCATATAAAGTGGTATTGCCACCCTGATGGAAGCCCTCATTGTTTCTGAAACACTGGCAACAGAGCCATTAGCAGCTAAAATATTCTTGATTCTTTTATGGCATTAAACTATGACTTTACTGGAAATCTTTTGTCAGGATGCCAAATCTTGCCACATTGCAGGGGATTCAAGATAAATAAATAAAACAAATAAATAAATACAACCAAAATGACGATGCAAATGTGTGAAGATGGATTTTTTGGTTGGAGTTGAAGATGCATTTTTGTTTCTAAAATAGAAAATTTACAATAAATGGATTAGGCAATTTATTCTGAGTCCATTATTACTGAGATTAAGTAACCTCAATTAATAATGGCAGTCTTTAGAGATGGAAATTGTTACAGGTACTGGCTGGCCCATTCTGTGTCATTCTCAGTCTTTGTTATAGATTTGCTTGCCCTGTTATTAGTGCAGTCCCTGCTATTCACAGAAAGTGCCATATCACACCTGAGCATGAAATGCTATCTCAAAATGATGTACCCTTCAGTTAAATGTGCAGATATAATGTGGAATCATGTAAACTACACTGTACACAAACCGCAAAACCACATGCGTGTAATTGGTCTGTTTTCATTTTCACAGCAGAGCAATGTTTTATCTGCTAGTTTGTAACGGAGAGTCTATCAACATAATTCAGATATTGCATGTGCAGATGCACAGGAAAGGGAGTAGGTAGGGGAGTGAAATTGCGAGAGGCTGGATGAGCATCATGGCACTCAGATGAGAGGCGGGGCGAGATGCTGACGGTCATGATTCTGCTGGCCTTCCTAAGCATGTCAGAG
Source organism: Pseudoliparis swirei (assembly GCF_029220125.1). Taxonomy (NCBI): domain Eukaryota; kingdom Metazoa; phylum Chordata; class Actinopteri; order Perciformes; family Liparidae; genus Pseudoliparis; species Pseudoliparis swirei. The sequence continues at coordinate 20,330,624 of NC_079392.1, read as the reverse complement.
CCTTTGTCGAGGTAGAGATATTTACTCGTCCCTGAGAAAGCAGAGACGGCTGACCCTGCACACACTCCCTGCCTGTCTCCCTCTGGCTGATTGGTTGTGTGAGTGATGTGCTGTGCTGCCACGTTGTTGTGGGTGCGTGTCTGCTTGTGATGTGTTGCGCGAATGTGAGTGTGTGTATATGTTTAATACAATAGAATATTGTATTAAACATAGAATATGTTAATATAGAATGGAATATATGCATATCTAAAAAAGTGTGTGTGTGTGTGTGTTTGTCTGTGTGTCACAGGCCCGCCTAGGCAAGGAACAGCGGTGGGGTGGCAGTGCCCTCCTGTCCAGACATCAGTCCCTGGAGGAGGAGTTTGAGCGTGCAAAGGCGGCAATTGAGGTAAGCGGTGTACCTCACACCTGTGACCGATCACAAGTTGACCATCTCCATCGCTTACTGAAAAGTGCAATCTGTAAGCTCGTGCCTGATTTTTTGTTTAACACATTAAAGATATCTGTGTACGATTTAATAGTTTGTTTCTTAGTCAAAATTGTAAATGGCAGAAATGTGAAGAGGAAAAAAAAGCTTTGTTCTCACCGCTACCAGAAGCCCACTTCACTTGGAGGAGGGCGGTTGTCGGCTCCGAGAGGCCTTCAGTTAACAGTCATCGGTTAGCTGTAGCATTAGCAGTTAGCAGCGTTGGTGAAGGGTCTAACCTGTGTGACGACTGCAATGGAAAGTTTACTGATCCGACAGGACGTCGGGGCAGTGAGTGTGGTTTTATAGAACTTCTTTTTTCCAAAATGTGTTTAGAAAAGAACGTCTTTCTCGCAGAAGAAACACCCACCCTGCCATTAACTTCAACTTTATGAAAAGGGGATTGAAAATATTCCTTTCATGTTCTGAGAAATTGAATAAAGAGATGCAATGAAGGGATAATTCTGTGAACTCTGAGCCAAGAAGTCGTTTTTTAGTATCACATTTCCAACATCAGTAGAGCCTCATAATTGTTCCTGCAATTTAATTGCATCTACCTGAGATCCTATGGAGCTAATTTCCATTTGAGTCCTTTTATCTCCTAGTCAAATGATTACTACGGTGCGTCATGCAATGTGTTCGCCCCTGTGGTGTTGGATGACAGTTTAATACTGCTAAATTCACACACACGCTGGAGTTCACAGAGTGTTTGACTCAGAGAAAAGAAGCTGACTAACAATAGGAAGGTAAATAGGTCAGTAATCTTACGGCCAGACATATCCGATACCACAGGGGATGACAGAGTTACAGTAATTAGATATGGCTTAATTCTTCATAGGACTGTGTACCGACACACTCCATGTGTTAAGTTGTGAGGTCTGCCTGATGCTCTCATGCTATCAGGGATGTGAGAGTTTGCCATGACAACATGGAAAATGACTCCTACATGTCCGAGAAAGAATAAGCTTTTGCTGGAGGCTCAAAGCACTTTTAGCACTTTGCTCTTCGATGCCATTTTACTAATTTCTCCTACTTTTCCCATTTTGCAATATGTTTACTTTCAGCTGAAACGCTATATCACATTGGCCCAACAACAGCTAAAAGAGCTGAGTGTCTGTACTGTATAGAAGTCTAGATAACTATGAAAGTTTGGGTTTTTACAGTGTTGCACAGTGAACTATGTGTAATGGTCAATAAATAGTAGAGCAGAGGTAAGAAGACGGGGAGAAATTGAGCGGAGCAGCAGCGGATAAGTGGGGGTTCCCTTCCCAAAGTTTGAAATGATGTCACATCTTCTACAAACCGTTAGCTACATCCTCTAAAACAACTGCACAGTTTGAGTTCAAGCATCGGCCGTAGGATGGGTAAGTGATGAGATTTTGAAATGCTCCGGGACAAACGTCTGAGAATGGATCATCGATTGGTAACAGTATCTTTCGGCTTTGATCGAGCCGACAGTGCAGGCCTCCACTCAAGAGGAATTCTGATACAAGTGGTCCGCTGTTTTGGCTTCAACCGCCAATGTCAAAGCCCACAATCAGATCATTTCCATTTCAGTAGCTGTGCATATGCATGCGCTTTCCTACTTATAAAGACATGGCGGTAGAAACTGCTCAGATGGCAGAGAGAGAACATTAAATCAGCACACAACCTTCCTCTCAATTCATTCAATTAGATGAAGCAGCCAGATACAACAAAATTAGGACCGACAGAGGACAAGGATTTAGGCTCCAAATTATCATCCATTTTACAAAGTAGGCACTGATGAGAAACTGTTTGTTAATGTGTAAAAAAGAACTTAAAAATTCAGAATAAAAAATGGCAATGGGCCACGAGAAGTCACTTGGCTTTGAATGTATATAAGAGTCTATTTTTTGCGAAGGTAAGTGACTTACGGTATCCACAGTTAGATAGATAGATGATAGATATATACTTTATTAATCCCCAAGGGGAAATTTGTCGAGTCAGTAGCAGCAACACACAAGAATTAAAAAAAAAAAAAAAAAAAAAAAAAAAAATATAAGAAGGGTTAGGGTGATCTGGCAAGAGGTGAACTGTTGTAGAGCCTCATAGCAGCCGTCGGCAGGAATGTTCTTCCTCTCTCCTGTGGCAGCGGAGCGTGAGGAGACGCCTGGAGAAAAGTACCTCTGTCCCTGTAGGAGGTGGTGGTTGTTCAATATGGACACCAGTTTCTTCTACCACCTCCTCTCCACCACCTGCTCCAGGTGCTCCAGCTGGCAGCCGATGATGGAGCCAGCCTTCCTAACCAGTTTGTTAAACGGGTTGGTGTCACCGGCTCGATGCTGCTCCCCAGCAGACAATGGCAAAGTGCAGCACACTGGCGACAACCGACTGGTAGAATAACTCCAGCATCTTGCTGCACACGTTGAAGGATCAAGCTTTTCAGGAAAAAGAGACGACTCATCCCCTTCTTGTACACAGCGTTGATGTTGGCCTTCCAGTTCAGTCGGCTGTCGATGGAGGCCCAGGTACTTGTACTCCTCCACCATGTCCACGTCCACTCCCAGGACACTCAGAGGTGTAAGAGTCGTCGCCTCCTGAAGTCCACCACCATCTCTGTGCTCTGTCTTGGCCACGCTCAGCCGCAGGTGGTTCTCATCACGCCACTTTTACACAGTCACCACCTGTACTCCCCCCCTCCTCTCATCCATCCCTACACCCGACCACTGCAGAATCATCAGAGTACTTCTGCAGATGGCATGACTCCGTGTTGTACTGGAAGTCACTGGTGTACAGGGTGAAGAGGAAGGGAGACAGAACAGTTGCCTGTGGGGCTCCAACACCACTGACCACCGTCCCAGACAGCACACGGCCCATTCTGACAAACTGTGGTCTGCCTGTGAGGTAGTCAGTGATCCAGGAGATGGTGGGCGCGTCCACACCGCCCACCCGCAGCTTCTCACTCAGCAGCAGTGGCTGGATGGTGTTAAATGCACTGGAGAAGTCAAAGAAAGTGACTCTCACAGAGACATCGGTTCCATCCAGGTGCGACACTGCTCGTTGCAGCAGGTAGATGATGGCGTCGTCCACTCCCACATGAGGCTGGTAAGCAAATTGCAGAGGGTCCAACGATGATTTCACCTGCGGCGGGAGGTGGGCCAAGACCAGCCTCTCCAGCACCTTCATCACATGGGAGGTGAGGCCGGTCGGTAGTCGTTGCACTGGTCGGTAGTCGTTGAGGCCAGATGGTGCTGACTTCTTTGGGACAGGGACCAGGCACGACGTCTTCCACAGCACGGGACTTCCCAGCCTCAGGCTGAGGTTGAAGAGGCGCTGCAGGACACCAGACAGCTGGGTGGCGCAGGTCTTTAGACCCTGGGGCTGATGCCATCAGGACCTTCAGCTCTGCGCTGGTGTAGTTTCTCCAGCTGTCTTCTCACCTGGTCAGTCGTCACAGAGAGGGGAGAGAGGAGGATTGTTATTGAGGAGCTTGTGGGTGATGCTCAGCTCAGGGGGACAGAGGAGGAGGTGTTTGGGAGGTGTGATGTGGAGAGGACGGGAGGCTGTGAACTGAACCTATTGAAAAACAGTTCAGCAGGCTGTGGCCTCTCCAGGGCCCCTGGCTGTCTCCTCCCACCTTGAAGCCAGTTATCTGCTTCATGCCAGACCACACCTCCTTGTGTTGTTCAGCTGGAGGGAGTTTGCTTCCTCCTCCTCCTGGAGTCCTCCTCCCTGAGCTTCACCTTTTCAGGTGCGCGCTGGGCTTCTCAGCTCATCCCTGTCTCCAGACCTGAAAGCAGCTTTTAAGAAGCGCCTTTTCAGGTCTTGTGATCCAGGGGCTTTGTTTGTGAAGCAGCGCGCACAGTCCGATGGGATGGTGGTGTGTTCACAGAACTTGATGTATTCCGTGATGCAGTCGGTCATACTGTTGATGTCCTCCCGTCCGTGGTCAGCACAGCACATCCATCGTTGACTCGAAGCAGTCCTGTAGGCGCCGTTAGCCTCCATAGACCACCTCCTCACAGTCCTGGTGGTCACCGCAGCCTCTTCACCACAGGAACATACCTGGGTGTCAGCCCCACCAGGTCATGATCAGACCTGCCGAGGGGGGGCAGTGGCGCCTGTAGCGCCCTTAGTATTAGCATACAGCAAGTCCAGAGTTTTATTGTTCCTAGTTGGGCAGTCTATGTATTGATGGAAGGTTGGCAGAGCTTTATCCAGTGTGGTGTGGTTAAAGTCACCAGTGATAGCCATGAATGCTCCAGGCTGATGATTCAGCAGAGCAGACACAGTGGAGTGGATGGTGTCCACAGCTTCCTCAGCGTCAGCTGATGGCGTACGCTACACGACAACCAAAATGGCGGACGTGAACTCTCTCGGCAAATAGTACGGGCGCATCCCGGCCAACAGTTCAATGTTCGGGCTACAAGCGCTCCTTCACGCACACATGGTCCGGGTGGCACCACCGCTCATTCACATAAACAGCGATCCCGCCTCTTCTTACCGCTTCTGTGTAGCTCTCTGTCAGCCCGAACAGTCCTGAAGCCGGCAAGACGCTGTGCAAACGAGCTGTGATCCGGATAGTCCGTGCAGCCACGCCTCAGTGAAGCACAGGAGACTGCTCTCACGGAAGACCCTCTCGGTCATTACCAGCGCCGAGCTCATCCGTCTTATTCGCCAAAGACCTCCCTGTTCCCCGTATGATCGACGGTACCGAGGGTTTGTATCTCGTTTTTAGCCCTCCGCTGACACCCCCTCCTGCAGCCGCGAGCCCCTCTCCCCAGCTCCAGCGGGATCACAGGTCTGTCTCCAGGCAGAAGCGCCTGCACAGCGCGATCAGCTGAGCGCGCGAGTAGACGACGGTCCCAGTCATTGTTATGTTGACAAAAGTGAACAAAAGCGACAAAGTGAACAAAAGAAAAAGTAGTTATGGTCCAGTGTCCGCCGTAACTAAGACAAACGTGAAAGAAAAGAAGAAGAAAAGTGCAAAAAAAGACAATAAAATAAAACGCCACTACTGAAACAAGCAGCGTTGGTTGGCGCTTCCTCCTTGTATTACTCTGAGCCGCTGAAACAATGAGCTGCTAGTTACAGCGCTTCCTCCTTGTATTACTCTGAGCCGATAACAATGTTATACTTTTATGACATAGAGAACCACTGGAACAACTACAGGGTGAATTAGGCTACAGAGAACAGTGTTTCTTCGCTGAGAGGCATGACAAAACGTTCCCACATTGGCAGTAAAGACGAGATGAAGGTAACTGCGTGGCCCCTTGTTTGATTTAACTTAAACAGCTGTGGGACAGGCTGACTTTAATCAGAATCAGTTTTTATTGGCCAAGTAAGTTTGCACAAACAAGGAATTTGACTAGGTAAAGTGTCTCTCAGTGCTTACACAAAATATACATTACAATACAATACAGAACAAACAAAACAAATCTTGCAGAACATGGTTCTGAGGCAGTTCTGCTTAAGTGACAGATTGCAGAGGCACAGACCTGCTGGGAAAATGTGAATGTAACAAATAAGTGAGTAATGTTTTCATCTCCTTCAACAACTTAAGTCTGTGTCAGAAATACACTTCCCAGTGGAGCTGCCAACATGACAATGAGGGTAAAGTGTAAATTAAAATGTGGCTTTATTTCCCCAGAGAGAAAATTAATTTGGTCAGAGATGCATATGGGGGGGATATAGTACAAGAAGGGAACAGTCCACAAAGGTAAAAATAAGACAAAAACTATACCTCATCCTCTTACAATGTTGTTTCACTTGTGAAAGTAAAATGCTTTAGTTTTAAGGTGCTTTTATATCTGATGAGTTTGCACATTTTGATCAGTTTAGGCTATTGAGATTTCACTCATTCGAACTCTGGTGCAGAAAAAACAATTGCCCAATTATCAGGTGACACTGATCCTATGTCGTAAATTCACAGTTAACTGCAAAATGCCCGGGCCACAGTCGCTCGATGTGTTGTTATCACAGACATCCATATTGTGTGTAATCACAGGGTCTGACGAAATGCATTGGTCGCACATTGTCCACTGAAATGTATTGTATTCATCTCTGAGTGACATTATCTCGACTCCAGCTTCCTATTTTTGTCTGACCAAGGACTTGGCCTATGCAGCAGAGCGGTGGATGGCTCATTAACATTAAAAGGCCCGGCTGGCTCTGGAGATGAGGAGAGCTTCTTCTTTTTTTCAGGCTGCTCCATGTCACTGGTAAATAATTAGAGTTTCTGCAGTGTAAGTCCCATGGAAAAGGTAAATAAGTAAACCTTATTCATGTGCTTCATTTCCTCCAAAGGTTGAGTCTCAAGTTAACACAGCTCAAACTGGAGTAAACAGATAAGGTTAGAGTTGACTGGAGAAGTGCTCATACACGAAGACCTAAGATCAAATTATTTGCACGAAACATCTCGCGACAGGATCTGATTTTGGCAGCAAAGCCCTCACTAAAAGCAACACATTAACATAAATGCACACATCCCTAAATATTTAAAAGTTAAACAATGTATTTATGGGGTCTTTCAGTTGTACAAACACTGAGCAAGTGAATCATGAAAAAGTACTTAATTTGCCTGAAATAGCATGATTTGGTTGCCAAAAGATTCAAAGCCAGACCAACATTCCCCTTTTAACTTTTTTATTCATATGCCGAATGGTCAACAGATATTTATAAATCGAGACGTGGTTGTGATCTGTATTTGTGCAACATCAAAATGTAGGAACACGCAGGATAAAGCTTAATGTTGCAAGTTAAGTACTGTTTGCATGGGAACCAATGAATATGTTGCTTACTTGATATGCGTGAACTGTAGCCAAACGGTCCTCTGAATGATGTTTATGACATTCATGTATTCTTTATCAACATGTCTATCCACAATAGCAGTCTTTTTTACGATCAGCAAGATTTTGTTTTCTGAAGCAATTGTTTTGTACCCTTTTCTATTTTACGACCATCCCTTTCTGTATTTTTGCTGACCTACAGTAGACAGAATTATCAAGTTGTGCAAATTACCTTCCTGGCAGCGAACATTAAGTTTCACTGTAAGACACTGATTAAGACACACTAATTGGATTCTAGAGGCAACATATAAATATAGCTTCTCTCAATGCGAGCCGAGGGTATGTGTAACCTTTAACATGATTATCTATGTTTTCAACAATGCATTTATGAAGTAACTAATGAATCCCCCACCCATCCTCCAACCCACATTTCCTTTCCAAACATTGGTGATATATTTGGTGGCAGGAAGCCCTCTGGATTCAATCCATTTCACCTGACACTTCATCAGAGCTTCTGAAATTAGAGTCGCAGTGATGGGCTTTCTCCTGTGATACACAGGATATAGATTACCTCGCTGTGTCGTTGTCTTGTTCCACATAATTAAACTGCCAATGCTAGTGTAAGAAAGCGCCCTTCACAGCATTATTAAGAGACGACTAGATTTCTTGTAAATTAAAAAACACGCAGGCATTTTTTCTCCATTTTAATATTGCGGGCAATTAGATGTCACCCGTGGTGCAATTAGGGGGCGAGCAAGTTACACACCAGATGGGATTTCACAACGCAAAACAACCGATTGTCTATGAGCCGCAAATGAGGAGATGATGGACGGAGGCACAGTGTAAATACAGGTCCATGCAACCATCGAGAAACAATGACAACACAAATGTAGACTGGATTATGTAAACGAGCTTAATAGCTGTCGCATGACAACCATTCACATGAGCGTAAAGCTGAAGACTGCCAGAGGCCAGAAGCAGCGCCTGGCTGTGCAGGGATTTAGCCGCAGGGTCGGCAGTTGGAACAGTTGGTCACATGACATTCACACACATCCATTACAAAAGGAACTGGGACGCAAGGTAACTAGACAAAGCACATTTCCTCATTCCTCCAAGTTGTGTTCTGACAGTAAGTGAATTTGAGCTATTTGTATACTTTATTTAGATATTTCAATTTTATGTTATATTATACTTCCACTTTATTATATCTCAAAGGGAAATATTGTACTTTATGAGTTGCTTTGCAAGTTCCGTAACCCATGAGAAGTTTCTCAATGATGATTTACTGTTGCAGGTTAAACTAACAGTGTATAAAGTAGTTAAACAAATAGACAAACTACATGCTCGCAATGCTGCAAGCACATTAATGTATCGAAGTGTCCTGCCATCTCATGGCCCATCCCTCATGGGATCATAAGACACATTCACAATACATCAATATTTACGGGACAACAGAGAACGGCTCCAAACTGGTCTGGTCATAAATCAAGCTTATTAAAAGGCAACAACAATAGGAATGATGCACCCGTTATTGATACAGTACATTCACTAAATACACTGAATTTGAAGCTCCCTTTGTTTAAACAACCATCTCAGACGATTTGTCATACATATGCAGCAACTCGCTTGTATTCTCCAAATCATTAGACAGAACATAACAAAGTCTACAGTATAAAGGGCAGTACAAAATATGATACTCATTTTCTATTTGTCCCAGATGACACTTTCTTCTTCCAAAGCAGTGACCAGTTTCAATATAATCATCTAGTATACTGGCTCTAATCTGAGCACAAATAGACTTGTTTGCCTTCAATAGATTCCTTTTCATGAATGCTATAATCCAATAATTTAATTCATATCATTAATTCATATTCAGAATGAGAGAGAGCAGAGCCTGTCAAATTCCCTGTCGCATACATTTTACAAATTAAATTGTTGCAACTTGAACTATAAGATCAGATGCATAAAGTCTTACTGAGACATAATTTCATGACATCATGTGTGTTGGAGTTCATTGTTTTTGCCCGCAAGTAAATAAATGAAACATAACAGTTATACCATCAAAACCAAATAAACCCACTTTGAACATATTTCTATCTAAATAAATAAGTACAGTGTAAACGTATTAGACGTCGCTGGAAAAAAACACTATTTAAACATGTCAACCTCTAAATTCGAGTCTCTGCTCGAAATTCTTTGACTTTTCCAGACCTACCGCTGCTGCCATCCATGTAGTTCCTCCACCTCAGGAACTGATGGCACACTTCCAGACAGCATTGACAGCAGCGACTCACCTTTGGGCAATTTGTCTGAGACTCAGCAGCCTGCAATTACCTGCAATCTCACCATCAGGAGCCACACTATGGTCTCAATGTCAATCACAAGACTCTGAAATGTGGAGATGAGAAGACCTCTGACACACACACACACACACACACACACCCTGCAGCACTCCTCTACAGTTTCACTACAAACACACATTTACTGTACACAGTACGGTCATGTATTGATGAGTTTCTGGCTGAAGAGGACTCCATTAGTCACAGGAGGCTGTTCAGCTCCGTTTCTTATTCTTCACCGCTTGCTCTGCCGGTGACAGGAAGACGTTAACGTCATCTGTGGTGACGATGCTGTACGCTAGGGGGAAAGGCATAACTCACGACTAACTGTGTGTGTATTGTTGTTATCGTTGTTTTTACCACAATGGGTAGAAATGGAGGACAGAAAAGAAGTCGTATCTCTTGCGTTTTCTACGTGCTGAGCACTGCGCCAGGCTAAGTTTTTTTTAAAAGCTTTTTAAATGCTACACTGCTTCTCAGCAACCATTCATATGGTAACTCAGGAGGCAATTTGGCACAAGCTGCAGCATTCTGGCTCAACTGGAGGGACCTACGATATTTATTAGAGCAGCCTGATAATAAGGAGTTGCAGTAATCTAGTCTAAAAGTAACAAATGTATGAACCAGTTTTTCTACATCTTTTTGAGACAAGATGTGTCTGATTTTTGAAATATTACGTAGATGAAAAAATGCAGTCCTTGAGATTTGCTTCACGTGGGAGTTAAAGGACAAGTCCTGATCAAAGATAACGCCGAGATTCTTTACAGTGGTGTTGGATGCCAGGGCAATGCCATCTACAGAAACCACATCACCAGATAATTGATCTCTGAGGTGTTCAGGGCCGAGTAAAATAACTTCAGTTTTGTCTGAGTTTAACATCAGGAAGTTGCAGGTCATCCCTGTTTTTATGTCTTTAACCCTTGCTCCTTCGTCAATTTGACGATTCATGATGTTTTTCCTTCTCATTCTCTTCTCGCGTTCAATATATGAATTCATTCAATGTTCCTCCTGTTTGTTACCTTTATATTTACACATATTACCCTTGAGGAGGGTCAACCCCCCCCTAAAAAAAAATCCAGAAAATTATTAATTTTAATATTTTTTTTTTTTTAAGTGTGAGTACTACTTTATGTTTGTTTGTTGACTCCGAACACACCGACATTATATTGAATCGGGTCAAATTGACCCGAAGGCGACAGGAGGGTTAAATATTGAATCGGGTCAAAATGACCCGAAGGCAACACAAGGGTTAGGACATCCTTAAATTTTAGTGAGCTGTTTGGTCTCCTCTGGTTTGATCGATAAATATAATTGAGTATCATCTGCATAACAATGAAAGTTTATGGAGTGTTTCCTGATATTATTGCCCAATAAAATGATGTGTCCAAGCACAGAACCTTGTGGAACTCCGTGACTAACGTTAGTGGTCATCAAGGCTTCATTGTTTACAAATACAAATTGAGATCGATCTGATAAATAGGATTTAAACCAACTTAGTGCGGTGCCTGTAATGCCAATCGACTGCTTCAGTCTCTGTAATAGGATGTCATGGTCAATAGTGTCGAACGCAGCATTAAGGTCTAACAAGACCAGTACAGGGATGAGTCCTTTATCTGATGCAATTAGGAGGTCATTTGTAATTTTCACCAGTGCTGTCTCCGTGCTGTGGTGTTTTCTAAATCCTGACTGAAACTCCTCAAATAAACTGTTATGATGTAGAAAGTCACACAACTGGTGTGTGACTACTTTCTCAAGGATCTTAGAGAGGAAGGGGAGGTTAGAGGTCGGTCTGGAGTTAGCCAACACCTCTGGATCCAGAGTGGGCTTCTTCAGGAGAGGTTTCATTACAGCTACTTTGAAGGAGTGTGGTACATGGCCTGTTAACAGAGACACATTGATATTATCTAATAGAGAGCTGCCAATTAAAGGCAAAGCGTCTTTAAGCAGCCTCGTCGGGATGGGGTCCAAGAGACAGGTAGATGGTTTTAAGTAGAAACTGTTGAAGAGAATTGGTCAAGATGGGAGAAAAGCCATCCAAATATACACCAGGGCATACAACGGTTTCCAAGGCCACTCCACTTGAGAACACATTGACACTGCTTAAGGGCAAGAGATCATCAATCTTGCCTCTAATAGTTAGAATATTTTCATGAAAGAAGTTCATAAAGTCATTACCACTGAGGTCTATAGGAATACACAGCTCCACAGAGCTATGACCCTCTGTCAGCTTGGCTTCAGTGTTAAAGAAAAACCTGGGGTTGTTCTCATTTATCTCTATTACTGATGAGTAATAGGCTGCTCTGGCATTACGGAGGTCCTTCTTACATGTTTTAAGACTATCTCGTCAAACTCAGCGGGATTCTTCCAGATTACTAGAACGCCATATACTTTCAACTAAGCTTTCGTGATGTTTGCTTTAGTTTGCGGGTCTGAGGGTTATACCAGGGAGCAAACTTTGCCTCACCGTCTTCTTCTTCGGAGGGGCTATCGAGTCTAGTATCATTCTCACTGAGCCTGTGGCACTATCAACAAGATGATCAATCTGGAACAGACTAATGTTAGACCAGGAGTCCTCTGTTATATTGAGACGTGATATTGAATCAAATGTAGAAGGGGTCGCTTTTTTTAATTTAGCTACAGCACTGTCAGTTAGACATCTGGTGGAGAAGCTTTTGACTAACAGTGTACACTCCGATAGTATATACTCAAAAGTTATGAGGTAATGGTCTGACAGAAGAGGGATCAGTTTTAAAGCCTGTTTCGCAGTTAAATCCCTTGATGCAGCTTTTTTAACACCTACGTCATTATAATCTTCTTGGTATTTGTATCTACAAACAATTAAACCTTCAGTCCAAGTTTTAACTTGGAAATTAGAGTTTTTCCACAACACTTATCTCCCCTCATCACAATTAACAATCAAACTCTCGAGGGAAATTGTAGGTCTGACTCAGAATTATAATTTCTCAAGGTAATCGGCACTCTGTCTTGCCTTTTGACAGCATCTTTTCCAAACCACTCGTCTGGTCTGATTCCGATTTCAAGCTTCTTTATCTTCATCTAGCTAAGCTGATGAACAAATGAAACGCACACACAATCGTCACTTAAATCCAATCCAACTCTGGGTAAAAGGGAACAATATCTCGTCATCCAAACATCTTGATTTTTGACTTGTAAAACTATTTCTGGTATTCGTTTAATATGTAAATGTGCACAATTAGGTTTTTAGCATTCACTCATCATGATTCTCGTGATTTTTGGACTTGTGTGCAAATTACTTGATGCCTTTATATATTTTTTTATGCAGCTCATTTCAGCCATTTAATATGCATCGGATGGGTGTGTTTATGTCCCATTATGCTAAGTTATCAAATGTGACATGCATTGCAGGCAAACACAATAAAGGTTTTGTATCAAACTTATTAGATATAGATACTTTCAAACCATTCTGATTGTTGCTAATTGAAAACAAAAGAAATGTATGGCCAACAGTGTGAGCTTGTGTCTATAGGTTCCTCCTACAAGTTCAATTTCCTGTTGGATAGAAAATGACAATTTATTCTCGAAGATGGATTGGCATATTCAACTTATAACCTTCACGGATCGCTCCGCTAACTGAAATGCCAACAAATAAGAGTTAAAATGTCAAACTAATAGATAGGTCAAGGCCCCAATCTGACGTTTCTGACCACCTAAATGTGAAGTCTATTCACATGCATGATTACAAAGTGCTCTCTCAGATGTGAAATCCACATTTTGTGCATTTCTTAACTCGTACATATATGAAGATACAAGTCAGTTTTCCAGCTATACTTACATTATTATACATCAATACTTGTTAAGTATACATTCATTTGTGTTCTTAAAAAGACCATTCAATCAATTTGAAAGTGTAAGTATTGGTTCTCATCTTGTTTATTGATTTTGTGTGGTGTGGCCACACATTTGTTTTACAATATTATTGTAAATAGCTCTGACTTGACTTGGAAATATGATGAGTCATCGCAGACGGAGGTCCATACGTTACCAGTGAGCCAGACAGATGTGACATTTCCAACAGTGGGATGACAGTAAATTATAGAAGCTGTTATTCTACTCTGCACTAATCACTCATTCCCTCCCTCATCTATGCATCCATCTTCCTCCCACCTCTCTCTCTCTCTCTCTCTCTCTCTGATGTCTGTAGTCAGATACCGAATTCTGGGATAAGATGCAGGCGGAGTGGGAAGAGCTCGCTCGGCGGAACTGGCTGACTGAAAACGAGCAGGCAGAGATTCCCTCCTCAGTCTCTCCACATGAGAAGGTCACGAACATTACAGCATGTGCAGAATTGTGTCTTCATGACACTGATGACAGGATGTACCGTACTGACAGCCTCTGCAGAGTAAACAATGCATGCCTGTCTTGAGTTCAACTGTAAAATGAGTGGGCCAGCACTTTGTGTAGAAATATACCTGAATAATGCATTCCTTTCCACCCAAATAAAAAAAAGACTAGTTCAACATTGAGAGAAATGCACGTACTCCCTTTCTTGAAGAGAGCTAGATAATGAGATCACTATCATCTATGTCTGTATCATAGAGCTAGAACCAGGAAGGGATTGACCTAGCTGAGCACAACGACTGTTTTATTCACAGTTCAGGTTATGTGTTAGTGAACAGGCTAAATGCTACAACTCCTCAAGTACCAGGAGAAATGTCTGGCTTTTCCCCTTCTGGGAGTGTTACACTGTCTCAGAGGAAGATCAGCAATAGTAATGTTATATTCCGTATGAAAAATACAAGAGGTGAAAGATAGCCCTATTAATGTTTGTCATCGCCCTTACATTGAATTTGTTAACATGACGATTACAAATCCTGAATGACAAACAACAAAAGAATTGTTGCCATTCCTTTATGCTTCCTGTTTCCAGTCTTTATGCTAAGCTAAAATGATCATTTCCAAGCCGTTGGTGTATTATTTGGTTCTGAGTTATAAACATGTGCGTTTTAAAGTTTGCTAGTGAATTCAAGTCCTTAACATGACTCTAACAAATCAGAAGTTATTATTACTTTAAATGTATTTCATGATTAGATGTATTTAAAGTACTATTTCATCCCCAAATTAATATATAGAGAGAATTTTGGAATATGAATTATTAAATGGGATATTATAGCCTATATTCTCTGCACATAGGACAGCAGAGCATATGGCTGAGCAGTATACGTGACCAGTTGACCTTCTTATATCGTGAAATCATACGAGATCAGACCTCTCTGCTTTCTGATTGATCCCAGTGTAGAACTAGTTCTTTAAAAAAAAAAGCTCTTTCAAAGTCATCACGCTCAGAAGCGGTCAACAACACACCAGGGTAATCAAAGTTGTAAAATGCAAAGTGTAACATTTAAAGAGAACAGAGAAATCCCGGGGAGCTCAGCCCAGGTTTGATGTGAGGCAGTAAAGATCAATTGCTGCTGCTGGAGCTTTTTGCTTCAACACACAACTGCACAGGACAGTCGCCCTGCTTTGCATCTGAATGTGGAAGAGAGAGAAACTGACATTGCCACTGTCCCTATTTATTTATTTTTGCTGACAGGGCTACTACTTCCACACAGATAATCCTTATAAAGACTTGCCTAACGTATTTGAAGAGGGACAAAAGAAGTCACGAGAGGGAGACTTGCAAAATGCTGTGCTTTTGCTGGAAGGAGCTGTCTTGCAGGACCCTCAAGATTCAGAGGTGAATTCATTTTTGCACACACCTATTTTTTCCTTATGTAACCGGTCAAGTTAATCGTGGAAATATTCATATTTACAGCTAGTGGATGGAGGTAAATTCACAGCACAGATGGTCAATCAAATTGTAGTCCTGCACTGGTCAACCTAACCGGAGCCTTTGGGTTTACCACGCAAACGTATGGCTAAATATAACCCCAATAACTTCCCCTCATATTGAGAGAATCTAGAGAGAAACAACGCCTTATTGACCACACAGGCTGTGTGAAGCAGATTTAGTCGGCAGCACCCACAGGCTAGACACTGGCTGTGTGTAGAGGGCAGTCTTCCTCTTGTTAAAAGAGTTCTTCACTGTAGCAAAAATATTCACATTGTTCATACTGTTGATGAGAATTCCCATTTGCCCAGTGAGCTGAATAATGGCTCAATCTGTAGGTTTTTCTCCTTTTTGTATTCTCCTGGTTTCTAAAGAAGTGACCTCTTTGCAGGCTGAAAGAGCAAAGCCTTCAGACAAAGTACTTTTGGAATCCCCTGGAAAATAGAAATGTGACAGTTATTCCGGGGAGAGGATTATCCCACGGTGTATGGAACTAATACGATTCCAAAATTCCTCCTAGGGCTCTTAGTGGCTTATTGCCCCACTGTGAAGACCTCTGAATCATTCAGAAAAAAATGTTGACCGTCATTTTGAGTGCAACAAAAATGCATCTACAAAGATTAGCCTCAGAACAGGTAATTAAGTGTCCCCTTACAGGCACAAATACAGAGGATGTAAGGGTTATTTATAACAGTGTGTGCCCTCTTGTGCTGATCAAGGGTACTTTCCATTTCAATGTCTCTGCGGAGGAACAACACTGGCAAAAAGAGTGCCCCTCACATGCTCACATTTAACCTTTACTGAGCAAAAACTCAACTCAAGGCTGGTTTCGAGGATAATAATTATTTAATAACTTACCCAGTGTGAGAATTTGCTACTTCTCTCTTTATTTAAATAATTGTAATTACATTTTTTCCATTACTGAGTGTCAGAAATGAGTCCATTACAGCCTACAATGCTGGATCGGATATCGGTGAGATATTTATGCCCCGATTCGATAGGAATTAATCATATGATTTGTCAGCATATTTATGCTTCACAGGAACAACAACACATGTAACTTGCTACCTGATCTTTATATCCTGCATAATCGGTACTGCACATGTGCAAACTAGTGCGACACGACTGTGGTTAAACACACCTTTTTTTTCTGAAATTGCTATATTGTGAGGAACAAATCTGCAATGCAATTGGCAGGAGAGTTAGATATCGTTAGCTGTAAGCAGCTGCTGGGCAGCACAGTCCTACTTGGTTAAATAGCGTGGTTAGCGTTACCGATACATTGAGTACAGTAAATCATAACTTCATGATAATCTCTTACCTTGTTATCCTTTGTTTTGATAATAAGTGGCTTTCTACCCTAACTTTTTTTTTGTACGCACAATTTTTTCATCTTAAATGCATGCACCATTGTTTGCCATTTGTTGGAGTTCTGAATGTTTAAATGCACTCCTGTGAAACACTGGCATCATTCGCTCTGTGCTGGATCTCACTGCATGGCAGGCGATGCTGCCGAGAGAGAATTCCAGCTCTGGAGTCCAGGTTTCCATCCTGCTGTTTACTTTTTTCCTGTATTTTGTTTCCCCGCAGGCATGGCAAGTTTTGGGGACAACGCAGGCGGAAAATGAGAACGAGCAGGCAGCAATCGTCTCCCTCCAGAGGTAAGGAGAAACAACTGCAACAAATTCCCATTTAGAATAAAGCTTCTATCAGCTGTTATTGCTCGGAGACACAGTATGTTTGTGTAAATATTACAAGATAAAGCTCTTCCTATTAAATTTGCTTGAGAGGTTTCGAGAAACTTTTTCGCAGCAAGAGAACAAAAAATCTCGTATTTATTGTCCCGAAGGAGAATGTCATCACCATTTTACTTAAATTTACTTTTTTTACTTTACCAACCGGGTATTGGAAGGAAACATTCTGAGACTTTTATTCCAAAAATAGAACCACTCCACATGGATGGTGATTGCACACAGCCAGGGTCTGCTCAATGGGAAGTGGCCCACTTTCATTCATAACACTGCTAAAGCCAAAAATTGCACCTATCTGAGAGTGTGAACACTGGCCAGTCAAACCTGAACACTGAGGAAACAGCCAATTAGTTGATCGTCCATTCTTTGAAATGTAATTGCTGTTCTACATAGAATGGGATTCCAAAAGATGTAAATAAGTATTTGTTTAATTCCTGCAAGAATCTCGAGATTTGTGCATATTCAGAAATGGTTGTCAGATCTTAGACAGTTTGCATGGTGTACAGTTTTGTTATATTTATTACCTGGGGGTGCGCGAGCTGCCTCTAGGGGGTGCGCGAGAGGAAACATGTAATGGTGGTCTAATGGTGTAATAATTAATATTAAACATTCTCAGGGCTCTCAAGTGTCATTTCGGTCTTAAAAATAAAAATAAATAATAAATATACACTTTTATTAATCCCCAAGGGGAAATTAGTTCTCTGCATTTAACCCATCCTTAGTTATTAAGGAGCAGTGGGCTGCGGTGAAGCGCCCGGGAAGCAACTGGGGGTTCAGTGCCTTGCTCAAGGACACTTCGACTTGAAACTAATGGGGAGAGCGGGGATCGAACCCACAACCTTGCGGTTGCAGGATGGCCCTCTTACCCCACTGAGCTACAGCCGCCCCAACTCACACACTCCCGCCACACATCGTATTTCTTACGCTGAAAAAAACTCGGTTATTTAATGTTTGAATACGTCGATCGTGGTCGCCGCAGAGCTCCGACGCCGGTCTGCGCGCATCGGGACGGAGCAAAGAAAAAGTCCCCCCCCCCCCCCCCGTCAACAACTCTTGCATTCTGTTGCGTTTTTTTTTTAAAGTGTTGGGGATTGGGGGTGCGTGAACCCGGTCGGGATGTAGAAGGGGGTGCGTGGTCTAAAAAGTTTGGGAACCCCTGCTCTAACACAAACTGACTGTTTCTTCTTCTATCCATTTCAATTACAAAAGCAAGCGTAGATCTTAGTGGCAGTTGTCCGAATTACATAACCGGTGATATAAGCCCCCGCTACAAACGCACATCCCTCGACATGGTACAATCACAAGGGCATTTTCTACTAAATGCAAACCTAATGCAAATCCTCTCATCCTGCTGCTGAGGGCAGCATGCACACCTTGTCCTCTGCAGGAGAGCAGAGCAGGAGGTACAGCTCATCCATCCAGAAATCATTAGCCATCGCCTGATGTTCCCTTGCTTTGGCCCGTCCTAATTAATTCCTGTCAAATCTAGATTTTCCTTTGAAGGGCACAATTTAAAACCATCTCTTCTTGCCCTTTCTCCATCCAGGTGTTTGGAACTCCACCCAAACAACCTCCCAGCCCTCATGGCTCTGGCAGTGAGCCTGACCAACACCGGTATGCGAAATGATGCCTGCGAGGCCCTGCTCCGCTGGCTGCGACACAATCCAAAGTACAAGCACCTAATGAAGGGCAAGGCCATCCTGATGGGATCCCCGAACTCTCAACGCAGGATATCTACGGTTCCCAACGTGGGAAGATACGAAAGGTGTACTAAGACTGAATAGGCTTTCTTTTTTTTTTACTTCTTTATGTTGCACACTTTTTGTAAAAAAGTTCAATGTCCAAACAAAAACACTGATATTAAAATACAAAGCCTGAATGTCAACCTTACCTACCAGAGTCACTGAGTACTGATGCTTAACGCTTAATCTTATTTTCTTTGTCATCACAATATAAACATCACAGAATTCTGTCTAAAACATGATGAACGAGAAAAATCCTTTATTTTAGGGATGTTAAAAACCCGGTATTAAACGGGCCCCTTGGCTAAAGACCGTAGAATATATTCCTACTATCAGCCTCCGTGGAGGAGCTCTACACACACACACACAAACACACGTAGGGAAGTCAGTAAATAGCAAATCAGAGAGGTCACAGTGGAGACATTGAAGGAAACCAGGTAAAGTGCAGATTTCTCTGCCAACATTGTGTATGTTCAATAAAGCCAATTATTCATTAATATAACTGTTTAAATAACTTGTAAACAAGTCACATGTTAATCTGCTCCGTCTGCTGGTTTACACAAGCAGTGCGCTGACTCGGTGATAATGAAATGTTACCAACAAGTTATTTTGTGGAGTTGCCTCTTTGAATTACTTCAGAGCGTTGATAAATATTTGACTGAGCCTCATTTGATGTCAACTGATGCTCCCATCAATGTTACAGATATCTCTCAACACATCATTTAGATTTTTAGCAACATTTTATTATTGATATGGTGCAAATGGCCAATGATCACCCTTTGGCTGAGTGGAGACTTTGTACTGCAGAGAGCACACAAACCGGTCATTTGAAGTTTCAAAATCAAAACAAGGAATGGAGCAAGAGCATCAAAGAAAGTCTGACACGCATCATCATGCTTTTGGAGAGTGTTCAGCCATTTGAACCAAAGGTGTACTATAAAACGTGAGTCTCTGACGTGTGTTCCAGTGGTTTTGTCCAGGGTTTTGTATTGTTAAGGGAAGAACGGAAAGGAGGGAAGTGATGATGCGCTCCTGCTGACACAGAGTAATACAAAAGTATTGACGCAGCGCAAGCTTAAACTAACGTCTGTGTTGTCTATCTGTTTAGCTTAGTTTGCCATGTATTTTTCATTTGTCAAATTTGTGTAAACTTGTCTTCTGGCTGAGCAAAAGCAGCCTCGCCACCTTCTACCAGAGGTACCTGCAGGCAGTGAATCTCCTGAGCAGAGGGAGGAGGACAGAGGACCGGATGAAGGACTGATACAGACGGATGTCTATGTTCTTCTCTCTCGACTTCCCTCAGGATGAAGATTCATTTCTTTGACATTTTAGATTTGTTTCCAGTGAGATATTAAGGATTTTAAATTGAGACGTTGCTGTTGTACACAATGCAGTTCCTGCTCAATTAAAAAAAGGTTAAATTCTAATCCGAATTTAAAGACAAATGTACATATATACGAGTACATACATAAATGGTGAGTGGACATAATGCGTCTAAAAATGGGTGGAAAACACCAGCTGAGCCACTTTCATCCTTTTTATCTAAGGTGCTGACTCAAATAAGCAAGTCAAAACAAAGATGAATGGATTTTTTAGCACCGTAATCTTTCACTGTGGCTTTGTTGCTCGATTTGTCTGAGTCAGTTTGGCCAACCTTTCAACCAGAAGTTGTGACGTCCTTGGAAGTAAATAGTCAGTGGGACAGAGCATGAAGCTCAGAGTAGAAAATGTATCTGCCAGCTGAGATCGTTTGTTCCTGCAGCATTCTAAAAGTTGCCCAATCCATAGCTCTGTGTGTGTGTGTGTGTGTGTGTGTGTGTGTGTGTGTGTGTGTGTGTGTGTGTGTGTGTGTGTGTGTGTGTGTGTGTGTGTGTGTGTGTGTGTGTGTGTGTGTGTGTGTGTGTGTGTGTGTGTGTGTGTGTGTGTGTTGTCCACAGTGCCCTGTTGCCCGAGGTGAAGGAGCTCTTCCTGGAAGCGGTTCAGCACAACTCTGACAGCATCGACCCAGATTTGCAGACCGGCCTCGGAGTGCTCTACAACCTCAGCAGCGAGTTTAACAAAGCCGTGGAGGCCTTTAATACGGCCCTGTCAGTGCGGCCCGAGGTAGGACACACACACACACACACACACACACAAATAAATCCAGAAAACATGCAGATTAGAAGGAATGCAGCTGTAGTTGCACAAACACTTGTCAGAGGCATGCAAAATGCAAGAGATGCAACTGTGCAAAATGCAAACGACCTCATTTGTAAATGTAACAAGCTAAAAGTTGAAAACTGCATCTTAAATTAATTACATGAATGTATAATTTGTTCCCTTTTTTACCATAATTTATGAAACAATCATTAAGTATACTGACATTTTTGGAAATACAGTATTTGTGTTGTATTACAATGAATAAAACAACAATTTAAATATACGGGGAGATTCTCGTATACTGTGTATTGTGCATTACAGAACAATATATTTTTTTCATGAAGGATATGTTTGAACACAAAAGAGAGAGTGCCATACAGTATGATATTGGCACAGATGTTGTAAATCGCCATATTCTTAGGGTCAGTTCACCTCAAAAGATACAGTACTTTACAATTAGACCCAGTGGTGTCCATGCAATTATTTTTATTTATCTTCTGAGAATTTGACATTTTTGCTGCTATTCATTACATACTGGTATCTCACTGGCAGAGATGTCAAAACCGGCCTCACTAGCTCTCTGTCTGCTGTGGTTGGTGAACACATGGATGCCCTGGTTTCCTTCCAGAGACAACATGTCTGATAGCTGGTTGACTCCAGCTGGCACTCAGTTGTGCCAATGATGTAAATTATTTACCTTTCATGAAACACTATTTATGGATGATCAGGGGATCATTCAAATATTCACAGCGGATACATTTTACAAAACTGGAAATCAGAGGATGCTGGTTGGTTTTCCCGTCCGAGCAGGTGCCTGTTGATAGGTTGTCATAGGTGTGTGATCCAACAATGTTCCTGTACAAGATGTTATTTCAGTAATTACAGAAATAAGATTTATTCTATAGTATTGTAATAATGATGGTAATAAAAACAGAAACTATGACGACTGTTATGCAACAGGACTTTTCTCTAAAATATACAAGGAAGGACTGCCATACAATATTGTGGCATATATTACACCTCCATATATAAAATATACTTTACTTATTGCATGCAGGCTTAAATGTATTACCTGAGATTTTATGACTGGTGTATTTATATTTTTTTACCTTGTAGTAAAAGCGCAAATATATATTCAATATTAATTAGAATTGCAATAGCAATATACATAGGATGTTTTGGACCTTAATCTGACTGAGAAATATTCAGTCCCAAAGATTTAGACACACAAAAAAGCTACACACAACACTGAGGCGCACACCATGATCTGTCACACACCATATGTTGTCGTGCAAACACATACAGCACGAAGCCCTCAAGCTTGTACACATCCTCGAAGAGATGGAGCCACAAATATCAAGGGAGAGCTCATGCAAACAGATGCAATGAAGCACATCAAACTGTCCCAGCAATATGTGAAGAAAGTAGCTGCCAAATATGGCCTTGTAAACTCTGGACTGGCACACATTTGCTCTCAGAGTTGAACAAGATCTAGTGCACACACACACACATATCGGCAAAAAAACTAAAACTAGACTTTGACGCATATTTCATACACAACAAACCACATTTTCCCCCCAATCTTTGCATCTCCATCATGTCTCGGTCCTCCCAGCACTGTCCCAAGGCCGGCTAGAATATTACTCACTGTTAAATCCAACCGCCCACATTTGAATTGGTAATATCTGCTCCCCCGCTGGTAAAAAAAAGATGCTCTGAACACAAAGGGAGATAATTATATCTGACTGCTAGGCTTAGCCAAAGATGAAGGACCTCTACACTGTAGTAGACCATGACCTCTGTATATGACTGTCTACCTGCAGGTGGGAAACAACAGCAAGGACGCCGTGTGACATAACTCAACTCTCCTTAAAACATCCTAATTAGGTTACTTCTTAGCAGGGAGCTGCATAATGCTCCAAATATTTCCTTGTTATTTGTGCATAAAGAATTAACAACATAATTTCAGACGCACATGAATGCATGTGTTTGCAGATATAAGGCTGAATGTTGTCTGGCATTAGCAGAAGACAGCTGACAGGTCTTTCAGGGATGGAAAGCATTTAAGACTTTAAGATAACTTAAAGGGACGTTGCTGATTAGTTTTTGAGGCAGACGGAAAGGAATTTGCCAGTAAGTACCTATTAAATAGATGCAGGAATATTTGTGGGATAACAACATTACCAACCATGACAGGGTCTTAATAACACGTCACTGTGAACTTTACTAAGATGTTGTCTTCACCATTTGTCATTGCTCACCACCCAACCAACGCCACCACTCGCCCTCCATCCAGGACTACTTGTTGTGGAACCGCCTGGGGGCCACACTGGCGAACGGGGACCGGAGTATAGAAGCAGTGGAGGCTTATACGAGAGCCCTAGAGCTGCAACCGGGGTTCATTAGGTCCCGCTACAACTTGGGCATCAGCTGTATTAACCTGGGGGCACACAGGTGAGTGACCTGGGACTACAACACTTAGTTATTACACTTGTTTAAAGAAGTGGGGTTGAGTTAATTAGAGTAGCATGAAGAAAAGTCAGAATGGTACTTTCAGCCATTGATAAGAATAAACAATCTACTGAAGTGAGATGAACAGATCTAAACTCAGCAAATCAAGGCTGTGATTATTGATTATTCTGCCTTTTCTGTTACAATAAGTGATCAATCTGTCAGAAAATAGGGAAAATTGCACAGTTTACCGTCAGTATTCAGATGTCTTGTTTGATTCCACCAATGGTTCAAACCTTAAATATATTTAGTTAGCTTCAAATCTGCACATTAAGAGGCTGCAACCAGAGAATTGTTGGCTATGACTGGAGAAATGACCGAAACAATTAACTAATTATAAATATTATAGCTTATCAACTAATCGTTGCAGCTCGGAGGAAATATCTTGAATTACTACATTGTGATGAGGAGATAAGATGATCAGCAGCACATATATGTATATAGAACTAATGTTGACTGTATCTTTTGTAACAGCAATTGCTTTTGAGTGATATTTCTCGAATGCTTTGTCAATTTCTTTTTTTTATGTGATAAAAATGTTCATTTTGTATTGTGACAAAGGCCTGTTGGACTTTTCATAAAGTTAGTATTACAGACAGGTTGAGTGAGCTGGCAAACATCTCGAGGGAAATACAATTCAGCCCCCCACATTCATTATACCCAAACATGAGAATTCATATTTCACAACTAGCTCGTTACATTAATCAAGAACATTATAAACTCATTATGAACCTGCAAGACAACGTCCAAATGAAAACAAACGTCAAAAAACAAATAATACTACGTAGCTTGTTGCAGAAAAGCATCAGTTAACATCAGTGTCAGGGGGGAGGGGGTGTAATTAATCCTCATTGAGTTGTTACCCTGGAAACAAGAACAAGACAAGGGACAATAAGGTATCTCTTGAGGAGAAGTTGGGGCTAATAGACGTAATGTTAAGTGCTGGAGTGTTGCGACATGATTATTCCTTCATAATTGCCCTGAAGCGACATGGCGGGAGCTCGCCAGTTAACAAGGTTATATGGCAGAAATGACGGGAGCATTTCATAATGTTAGCAAACTCATCAAAGGATCTATAAACAACAGCAGTGTGAAGTGGGGCGGGGGCGACTCATGGCGCTGAGCGGGTCGTCCACATTTGGCGGTTCGATCTCCGGCTCCTTCTGTCAACGTGTATCTAATTATTAATGTTTGCTCCCTAATTTACTGTTTTAGTGTTCGTGACAATTTCCTTTTGAAAAATGGAAATAGAGTGTGTTGTAGGGTCTTGAGATAAAGTTACAGATGTTGCTGCTTATACAATATCCAAATATGACAAATCATAACAAGGACTCGCTGTTTGAAGAGTTAGTTCACCAAAATTATAGAAAAGAAAGTGTTTTCCTTGCTTACCTCCAGTAGCTTTCAGTCGCCCATTTTAGATTAGATTATATTTAAATGAGATATTACTTTATTCATCCCCAGGCGAAATGTATTGAAGCAGCAGCAAACATGTTTA
Source organism: Pseudoliparis swirei (assembly GCF_029220125.1). Taxonomy (NCBI): domain Eukaryota; kingdom Metazoa; phylum Chordata; class Actinopteri; order Perciformes; family Liparidae; genus Pseudoliparis; species Pseudoliparis swirei. The sequence continues at coordinate 20,305,620 of NC_079392.1, read as the reverse complement.
CAAATATACAATAAAATAAAATAGCAGGGTATATTAAATGTAAGTATTTAAATAACAAAGGAAATGAAAAAATAAAATAAAAATGAATAATACAGTGCATCTAAAGTATAAAGTGCAAGGTTTTTGTGATTTATTATAAAAGTCTTATAGCAGTGGGCAGGAATGTTCCTCTGTTTCTGTCCTTGTCACAGCGGAGCTGAATCAGGTTATCCAATATGGACAATAATTTCTTCAATCTGTCTCTGAGTCTTTATATCAACAAAATAAAGTGAATCAAATTTGGTTCATAGTGCTAAAAACATTGACAATTTACACATAAGAAATGTTTATTTCCATGAAACAATGTTTATCAATCTGGGCAGATTACACACATGCCATGAGATCACCAGCATGCATTTAAAGGTTCTGCGCACACGCACACACACACATACACACACACACACACACACACACACACCACAGGTTGTTAATATTATGGCTGATTAGACCTCTGCTCAAAGCACAATAATAAAGGTATAATTTGTCCGATACTGGTAATCCAGACAAGTCAGAGAGGTCAAACGAACACAGTTCGTACACACCCACGTGGTCCTGCCCAGTCACATCACAGAGCCACAGCAAAGTTCATCTCTACGTCTCTATGTAGCTTTATAGGCATTGCTAGACTCTTGTTGACATAGGGACGTGGACGCGTGGTGAAGTGTCATGCTTACACGCTATAGCCAGAAGCATGATGCAAGTGTCAGTGCCAATAGCTTGCTGTGCTTGCCGGCTTACAAACTGTGACTTAGAATGCCAAGTTAGCTCAACTTTACATAGTGTACGCCAATAAACATTGAATAGGAGCGTAATGGACATTAACCTTTCAAAACAAGTTAGCAGGATGGTCAGAGCGGTGGCTATTTATGCTAATTCCTTTATGGACACACCTTGTCATGGCAGCACAAAAAAAGAGGTCCAATCAGTTTAAATAAGAGAAGTAACTATTGTATACTATGGTACAAAATATGTCGTTTGTTTGTTTGCATGATCCACTCTGCTGCTGTAATCCTGCAATTGTCCCCCTTGTGGGATTAATAAAGTATTATTTCATCTTATTTTATTTTATCTTCTGCAGGATCATCCATTGCTAAATTAACTCAACGCAGCGTACCCGAAACCAAGCATATTCCTATTATTGTTGTTTCCCCAGAGAGGCAGCCAGGAACTTCTTGACTGCCTTAAGCCTTCAGAGGAAGAGCCGGAGTCGCCAGCAGTCCCACCAGGTGATGTCTGGAAACATCTGGGCTGCGCTGAGGATAGCTTTATCCATGATGGACCAGCCCGAACTCTTCCAGGCTGCAAATATTGGTGACCTGGATCTTCTCATGCGAGCCTTCAACCTAGACGTTTGAGGAATGGGAGATAGTGACAATAGCATCTCAACTCTTACTTACCCTTCAATTTCTACCCAACAGCCAATAGCCCAAAGTGCACACATCAGAATGGATTGGATCTGATGTTAGAGACAATAGTGTGGTTTTTATGCACGTCGAAATTATCTACAGTGGTCAAAGTTGTCGTATTTCTTTCGTCCAAGTACTTGGAGCAGTTCTGAATACAGTTTCCAGTTAAGTGCTTGAAGTAACTGCTTTGTGATGGATTTGCACTGCAATTTGTGATTTCCCTGAAGAGCACAAGGACGGACAAAGATTGTACAAGCAACGCCTTAGAGAACACATCAATTAAAAAGGGACTCATCCAGTGGAACAGAGCTGAGCCAGAGCAGACGGGATGAGAATCTCACACAGGAACACTCACATGCTGTTTGCAGGGAACATATGAGGTTTTGAGACAGAAATGAAAAGGTGTGTTATCCAATTACTTTCAAAGACTCAAGACTGTCTCGCCCCCTGAAGGATGGATTTAGTGAGCAAACGATAAGGACTGCACCATATGACCTGGAGTTCCCCATTCTGTTCCTGGCTTGTTTTCATCCTCTTGCAATGGAGAATAACGATACTGCATGAATAAGCATTTTCATAGATGGATTCTTGTTTAAAATTAACACACTTATCAACAAACAACAACAACAACAAACAGATCTTCCTCAACCCATGTGGAATGTGCAAGCTTGGTTGTTGCCTTACTCAATGCATGACAACAACAATATTTCTATTGATACAATTTGTATGGAAACATGAACACACGAAGCATTTTCACACTGGTTTTGATTTCTTTAAATAAGCACCAACTTGAAAGCTTTTTTTTTTTTAGAGGGGGGGGGGTGATCCTAACTTCTCTTTGTCCCCTTTATGCTGACTAGTTGGAGAAATACACACAAAAACTCGGCAACATTGATTTGCAAATCCTTCATTAGTGTGGAAACTATCAACAACAAAACAAAAGTTATTACTGGTCTAAAAATGTCTCTCTCCTCCTCTAGCATGACCCTCGCATTTGATTATACTCACATTTTCTTACCGGTATTAATTTCAATACAGTACACCAACATGAGGTAGTACACGTGGAGCTGCAAGCCAAGATCTAGGGAATTTAGTGTGTTTCTTAAAGAAGTCATTTGTATCCTTGCTGTGCGGTCAACGAAGCTCATACATTGAATTAAATTGAACTGCCTCAGCCATCATGCATGATTTCAATATGTATGGAAGCTTCAGCAGGATGCTACGCATATTTGAAAAGATCTTTAAATGACATGAAAACATGAAGTTGTTGTGAATCCACAAAACACATAACTGTATGGAGCCAGTTAATATTACCTCCACCACGTAGGTTATGTTTTGGTTCGGTTTGTCAACTGGATTACAGGAAAAAAATGAGAAAACGACCGGGCGGGTTTTCATTAAACCTTGTGGAAGGGTCTAGCATGGACCAAGGAAGAACCAATACATTTTGGAGCTGATCCAAATCTCGTTGGCAGATACACATATCAATTTTCGCTTATGGAAACGGCCTTCGCTGAGGTCTGTGCCCTTCTAGTTCCAGATAATTCCTCTGCACCACCAGGGAAGCAAGACTTCAAAACATGTGTATTTTGGGCTTCTCTTGCATCGCTGGTGCTTGTTTGAAAGTCGCCCCGTGAGGTGAACATCACATTCCTGGCCGTGCAGGAGAGTAAATGATAGATAATCTGCTGTTCTGTGTAGCTCAGCAACTTGGTGTTTATCAGGCATGTCCCCAGTCTTGGTGTGCTGTAGAAAGTAGTTTTTTATTCTCCGATCCTATGCAAGAGGTCATGTTTTATGTTGCCATTCTGAATTTTCCATTTGTCCATGTCTGCCTCGGTGGGCCAAAGGGAAGTGGTGTTTCTGTGCTTTGAAAGAGCGCTATCAGTGGAAACCAGAGACCAGTACGAGAGCCATTCATCATCCAAACCGCACAGCTTTGATGTCACGGTCTGTATGAGAAGTGTTTCATTAAGAAACTAGGGGAGAGCAAAAACAAGTGCTCTTTTTCAAGAGAGAAACATGGTCGATACCCATACAGCGTCCTCCTAAAATGTAGCCTTCGTGTTGTGTCACTTTACTCCCACCAAGTTTACTGACGTATAGTATATCAAGCTATATATTTGCTATCCGATATAGGTTTTATGTCCCAAGCCACTGTCAAACTCCCCTTAGTTGCACTTTGAAAAGAAAACTTTGTTTAAGTGCACAACTACAAAACTGTAACCATTTCCCAGACAGTTCCATTAATATGTTATCCACTTCCAACAGAACCAGTAAGATGATATCTCAGGCTGAAACAGATCAGAAGCTACTGCAGTCAGATACATGTAAAAATGTTGGCGAACTCTCTGGCCATGCATGATGTTTAATAGATCAAGGAGGAGGGGGAGCCCAGTGAGACACAGCATATATGTGCACGCCACCTACAATCTGCATCGGGGGCCCAAAGGCAATGAGGCCAAAGCAGAAGTGCACGCACAAAATGTATTCAGAGATTTTATTGTGGTGTGGCTTTTTTACTGGAGAAATATTGGTGATATTCAGTAGTCCCATCACTGATGTCCAGTTAAATATTGTAATACCATTCAATTACTAAATAAGTTATTTTCAGCTTTGCTAGCAGCACGGCTTTAGAGATGGACATGTCGGTCTGTCTGCGCACCACTTTGGTTGACACTGAAATGTCTCAGCAGCTGTTTGATGGTTTGCAATGAAATTTGCTACCAACAGTCATGTTCCCCAGAAGAATGGATTGCCTTAAAAATTTGGTACGAAGATTCCTCCCCCCCCCCATATGAATTTAGTGATCTGATTTAGTAATCCAGCATCACCATCAGGTCAAAAACTAAATGTTCAATGCTTTGGTTTATGACCAAATACTTGCTATACTAATCACATTCTCATCAGTCTCAGCAGCACTAAACATTAGAGCTGCTGAACATCAGCATGTTGGCTGTAGACTTAGTCCTGCTTACATTTCTTTGTTAGAGCTGCACAGCAGCATTTAGACACTTCTAGAGGGATCCGACTGTACGTCTGTGTCAGCCAAGTGTTTGCTGCTTAAATTCTCCTCAGGCTTTTATCTTGTAGCCTGTGTGCTCACGCTGCTGGCTCGAAGCACACTGGTCCAGCTTGCTGAGCACGGTCCCTACTGCTGTTTCCTCACACTTTGCTCTCCATAAAACATGAACCCAACCTCCAATAGTTCCGTGAGAGATAGATTGTTGAGCGACATGGGAGTGGCTCTTCAGACCAGTTGCCGTACATTTCAAAATATTAACTCATATTCTCTCCCTTGTCCTCCCAGCTGACTTTTCTCTCAACAGTGTGTTGTCGAAATGCAAAACAAGATGTCGGCTAAGTTGTGATTTCCAAATCAACTCTAGTTTTCTTATGAGATTGTAGGCCAGTGCTTTTTTTGCATTTCAAGATACTGTAGTTGTTTTGAAAAATGAGAAAATGTATTTTTTTTTTCATATTCTCTCCCTTGTCCTCCCAGCTGACTTTTCTCTCAACAGTGTGTTGTCGAAATGCAAAACAAGATGTCGGCTAAGTTGTGATTTCCAAATCAACTCTAGTTTTCTTATGAGATTGTAGGCCAGTGCTTTTTTGCATTTCAAGATACTGTAGTTGTTTTGAAAAATGAGAAAATGTATTTTTTTAAGGAATCTTTAAATCGCTGGCTTAAAATCTAAACGTTTACTGTGTACACTCTACTGCAGCGCATTGAGATAGGATGCCTGATGACAGATTTCTTTTTGTAGAACCTACCTACCGTACCTTCTCAGGTGAACTGACCTAGCTTAACGCATGCTCATGAGGAACAGATCGAGGTCGATTGCATGCTAGATCCTCTACATTTATTTTTCTGAATGCTGTTTTTCATTTGTATGCATGAAATACATGAAAGTGCTTTTTTTCCCGCTCCCACTGACGTAGAAAAATTAAATATATATATATCAATATTTTTACAGTGCACTTTTAAAATCTGCATCCTTGACAAAAAGTGATGTATATATTCAGTATATATTCTACACAAGATGCTTTTCTTGCAAGCGAGTGTGCACGAGTGTGAGATGTAACACATTTAATCTCTTCCGAACGTGCCCAGACTTGAGCTTGAATACTGTTACATTGCTACAACTTGGTAATCATCGTTATATTCTATAGACATTTTGTAATTATGGCTTCTAAAAATGATGAATGTACTGGTGACACTTTAAATAACCCCAGCCAGTTGAGCTCTCTGACTGCTGTTACCATCTGCCTTTTCAGGTTGACACTTGATCGTGGTTAACATCACATCAATACATTGTTATGCACACATTCATAAAGTGACTGTTAAATACTGGAAAGCATTACAGTGAAATCAATTATATTAATACGTTTACACCGATTTGCTCTTAATGCTTTCCATATCATCAATTTGTAAAATATAACATAAATATATATTGCATTAAAAAAAAGACAATATTAATCATTAATAAATAGAGAAATATATTTAACCATTAAATAATGTGTGAAATTATCCGTGAACTCATCTTATTATTAAGTATTTTTCCCAATAGAGTGTATTCCAGGTTTACAGTAGTATTTATATTGCATTATATTTGATTGTGTTATACACACAACCAGTCCCAAGAGTGCATTATAAAATAAAAAAGAGATTGTTGAAAATGATGTTGTGAAATATAAAACTGATTTTGGAAAAGGATATTTGGACATTATGGTATGAAAAAGCCATTGATTGCTGATCCATAAAAGTGTATGTATTCATATAGATATATATATATATATATATATATATATATAATAACCATTACTGGCTACAGCAAGAAATAGAAAATATTCAAGACTTTTCTCAATTAAATTAAGATTTTTTTATTATGTTCATTTTGAGGAAACTGAACATAATAATAATGTTCAAGATATACAGACACAATTAACTCTATATTTATAGAGCGTTGTGAGTGTGATACTATCAATGTGTAGATGTGTTGAGTCTTCTACAGTAGATATCAAGTTATCGCACTCTGAAATGTTATTAGCAGCATCATTGGTTGGGGTTCATAAAGGTGATCAGTACATGTTGTGTATATTTCTTTCTTCACTCCTTTAATTCAACATGTGTAGAAAGGCAGTTTTTTCTGGCTTATATATTAATACATCAGACATGTGTGAATAAAATGATATTTTGTTGAATTAATTTAGAAATGATATACTTTAGATACAGTATGAATTACTTATTGAAACACCTACTATAATGCATATTACTGTCCCTGTATAATCACAAGGAAAGCATTAGCACCTTTAAAACATACAATATGAAAGTAATCTTTTTAAATAAACTGTTGTTATATATTCTATGCTCGTGTGTCTTTATTTTCTCAAAGAAAACATTTGTGTTGCAGCTTCTTGTTCATTCTTAAAGAGGCCAAGTCTCAACAAAGATATAGTTTATTAAATGATTCAAACATTGTAAGTAGACAGTGCCAGTGAGTATACTGTCATGACTATTCACGTACATCTAAGCCACATTTGGATAAACGCATACATTACAAAAGTCAACTTATAATTCCTTCAGGAAATCTATGTAATGAAAGCTACAGAATTGGCGAAAACTTGTTTGCATAAAGGCAACAAAGTAAAAACAAGTGAAGAACCTTTTTTTTACATTTAGTTAAATGAAAAAAGAGAATACATCTCACAAAAGTACAGTAGTACAATCCAAATGACTAAATGGCAACGTCAAGTGCACCCGCTGACAGTGAATATCCCCTTTTGTGACAAACTGAACCGTTTTATTAAAATAATATTCGAATAGACCGAGCTGGAGGGAAAGCTGAAACAAAAATACAAAACGATAACGCAACACAAAAGCTGCAGGCTAATACAAATCAATTGCACAGAATATCTGAACACATTAATGACTAATTATCATTAAGCAAGATGAGAAGTTCCCCCATTCACTGCTGATGAAGTGCAGAGACACGGATTACAGAGCAGGCTTTGAAAGGATACATTTGGTTTCTGACTGAATGAAAAATCCCTTTTGAGAGGAAGAAGGCAGAAACAGAAGACTTGCATAGAGAGAACTTTTAGAAGTCCCCGCAGACAAAGAGCACTGCAGCAGCTGATCAAGTAGCATCTGACGAAGGTCAGAGGTCAATGTATAATAAAACCAAAGTTCTGCTCAGTACAGTGTTGTTAAAGGGAACACCGCTGAAATACGGATTTAACTCTCGAAGAAAGACACTCCTATGACAATTAGAAGCATAACCTGAGGTTGTTGAAAGACATTTTTCAAAGTCCATCACTATCTTCCAGGTTCTGATGTTTATCAAATATGTCTCCTTTTGTTTCTTTGCACCCTCCTAGGAAAGTCTGTTTATTATCAAAGAATCTCTTTGAATAAGAGAACAAATTACATACAATTTAAATCTTAAAAGAAAAATGTATTACATCGTCACATCTTCCTCCAAGAATGAAATATTAATTTCGACCAAACCAGAGTAACTGGTTGTTTTAACTGGCAAGAATAACCAAGACGTGTTTTTGTAAGTTTTACTCCTGTCAAACACTTTGTGACCTCTGTCTGTAAAAGGTATTATGTACAGTAAATACATTGTAGAGCGATTAAGCCTCATTTTAGAGACAATTAAGCTTAAGGTCTTATTTCGGTGTAAGAGAGAAACATTAATTCAGAAGGTGTACAGTTGTATTTTGCGGGTTTATTAGCTTTTGCTGCCAAGACAGCACGCAATAGTGAACATTTTTCTCCAGTGGACTACAACTACCATGAGCACTGATTAGACATCCACATAAAATGTGACCATTAAGAAGGCATCAACTTTTGAAAAATGCTTTAACATAATTTTCATTCCAGTTCACGAAACTGGAATTGAGGGTTTGTGCTACTGAAAAAAACACCAACACTTTGTAATATTACTCTGCCCTTTTGAGATGCGGCAGATAACACATGAATGCATTCAGAGGCTGCAAATTCACTTATATCTGATAAACAACCACATAAAGTCTCCGTTGGCCAGTCCTACTGTGGCTGTAGAGTATTAAAGCTGAGCAGGAGGTTTTGGTTGTCGTGAGAACCATGAAGTCAAACATTCTGCACCACATCAGTTTTTACAAGAGATACCTGTCAGCAAACAGCTGTTTTCTCACAGAAGGTTCAGGAGTAGATTTGGTTGAAGTTGCATATATTGCTTTCGACGTGAAAACAGTTCCGATGCATAAATGGATTCACTCACCCGTAAAAAGTGGCAACAGGTGAAGAAAAAACATTCATTTTCGCTTTTGGGTCACAGTCTGAATCTGTCGAGAGTGATAAAGGAACTAAACTGGACCAGCTGCAGCCGAGAGTTAAAGTTGTGCCTACGATGAAAACATCGTGCAATTACGGCAAACATAATGAATGAAACTGCACTTAGAATAAGTACAACTTTGCTTATGTTGGATATCAATTATATGTAATGCTGTTGTCTGTTATATTAATGGCCACTTTAAGGATTTACAGGTTCAGCAGTTCAGAACCTTAAATTAAAGATATCAGATTCAATTGCTTACAATGGGAGAATCCAATGTCCAATTACATCAGCTGTAAAATATGACTTGTTTTAATCAAAAAGTGCTTTCAGGGAAGGAAAAACTTATATCTTAAGCTCTCAGCCAGTTCACCTCAGATGGCTTCTCGTTAAAAAGGGACAAATTTACACGTCATCTGGAGCAGTTCTGAGCCATTATTTAACCAGTAATGCATTTTTTTTAAACTACTGTTTGTTTTTGGTTTTTTAAAGTAAATTGCAAAGCCACCAGCTGTTTGTTGTTGCAGTTTCGCAGCATTTGATGGCTGGCAGTGAAGCCATTTCAATATACATTTATAAAATGTACCACTTTGAAAATACTGGCACAGTAGCAGAAGGCATAGATGAAGAACAATGAGATTTGATATGTGACATTATTTTGAGTGCAGAAGTGGACATTGCACACATCCCTCTGCACCCTAACTGACAAGAAAATGTCTTTTCTTAAACATGAATGCTGAAACACGCATTTAAAGCAGAACATAACACAAATGCACAAACAGCACATTGCTTTCCCTTTCTGACCAGGGATTCTGGTTGCTCCTGAATGACATCACGTTAAGGCGAGCGGCTGGTCTGAAAGGTTATTTCCATCGTTTCCAGTGCGGCTGTTATTAAGGATGTCTGTCAGTCTTCCGAGTGAAAGACTGCGGTTCTTTAAAAAGGTTGCATGGTGGAGGGGCGGTAACTTGAGTTTAGCTGCTAGATAGTCGATGGTAAAAGTAGATGTAGCCCAAGTCTTTTGGAGGCCGTTCTGACAAACACACTTTGTGGTCATTGTAGATCACCCACCTACAAGGACAAAAAGAACATGTGTGGGGAAATGCTTTCAAAGTGTCAGTTATTTCAAAAATTACTGTTAGAAAAGAAAATTGGTCAATTTATTCTTTCCACTCAGTCAAAAACATAGGCTGTCCCTGCGATTTTTTATAATTACTTTTCAGACGTCTGTTGGCAAAAAATAAACCAATAATAATATAAATATTTTTGGAAAATGTATTTCCAGAGATCAAAAGAGGTTAGACCATGAAAAAACAGCCATTTTTGTGACTGGGAATTTATGATAAGGGATGATTAATATTCTCGCAGTTCTGTCCCACAATAAACTAAATGTGCGACTCACCTTCCCTCCTTTTTGATGTGACAAACATAATGTCCAGACATGGTGGATGCTCCCATGTGACTGATGAAAGCAAAGAGCTCGTAACCTGAAAAGGGGAACACAAAGTCAGAGAACACTGCAGTGTTTCATGAATGCTAAATATCTTAATACAAACTTTCTTTTCGATAGCCTGTTTAAATGAACAGCTTCAGTAGGACATGTAAACACCCGGCATACACACAGGCTTTAACAGACTCTTTCAAGCCTCTACACAGGTGAACACAGTCAGATAAAAGGGCTGGTGCTGATGAAAATGTCCGTATGCTTCTGTGAATAGTGTAAACAATAAAAACAAATGTTTTAAATGATGAGAAGCCAGAACATCTGCATTGCTCATGGTATTTTATGATTTTTACCTACAATGTTGCTTTGTTTGAACATTATTTGTGTACAAGTATGTAGATGCATAAATAAGTTTCTTCGTGAGCATGGTTCAGAATGATCCTGAATGTTTTGTGCCTGTGGTTGGTCAGAACCCAGCAGCACCACCGGACACTATGTATCAGTGTCAGACATTAATTGGAGCTTTGGAAGAACATAATGTCCAGGTGAAATTAGAAAAATAGTAACAGACAACCATCTCATTACTTGATAAACTTCAGATAAGGATCAAAAAGGAAATAAATTAACAACAGCTAGTATCAATGAGATTATGCAGAGTCACTCACGTCCCGGTCCGTCTTTGACCCGCGGACCCGACGCGTCTCGGTCTGGAGACAGCGTGGAGTCGCTGTGCGAGTTGGCGTTGGAGAATGCGTTGTCATTTGGCTCCGTGTCAGCCATGTCTGAGAGAGCGTCGCTCGCCTCCACCTCCGGATGGATGAAGATCCAGTCGAGTGCTCGTTCCAGGTTATTGTTCTGAAAGCACGTTTTAAGTTTAAAGCATAAATTCCTTGTAAATCAAACCCAAAATGTCTCTAATGTATCAATATTGAGGGAACATTTTGATATCTATCAATTTCAGATGTTCAGATGTTTTGCCAGCGAAGACAACCTTTACATTTGCTGTTTTGAACATGTGCTGTATGAGGTGTCCTCGAGTATTTTCCTGGGGAAATCCTCTGCTGCACAGAAACTGATGCATAATATGACTGAAGCAGCACTTTCTGTGAATAAATACTAGTTGTAACAGGAAATAATGGCACATAGAAGACGACATATGGCCATGCAGAATTAAAACATATGAGCACACAATCTGGGCTGAGGATAAGAAATGTTCTTGTTCTATCTTGTTTTCTCACATTTATTCCTTTCTTGTATCTTAAGGTAGGTCCTCAAAAAAAACTAGGCACTGCTGAACATCATTTATTGGAGAAGTGGCAGCAGGTATCCATCTGTGCTAAATCCCCCCTGAGGATGTTTGCTTTTAATCTAGAATAGATGTGGGATTCCTGGAGAATATCTGTCTTGATTGACTAATAAAGCTGTCTGCTTTTTTGCTGCTCCCAGTCAAGTCACAGGTTGAAAACAAATTCCTCCTCCTAATTCGAGAGTAATAATAAACCAGGATATAAGACCCCTCTTTGCTTCACACCTTCATCCCCCTCATGAGGAATATATGTTCTTTTTTCACTTCAACAGCATCATGGATGGTGGAATCAGTGATGATAAAAAAGGAAGCCTGGTGTCTATTTCTGTTCCTTAATAACAGTCTGCTGTGCTATAGGGGGGCAGTTTGAAATGTGAAACATGAAATGTGAGAATCAGTTATTTTAAATGAATTTATTTATAAGATGTAATGATAAAATGGCTTGAGGCAGATCCCGTTCAGGCTGCATTAGTGTCCATATGCTGCTGGGACCTTTGTAAACACCATGTAGAGAAGACATATTTAATCCCTCTGACCGGTGAGGATCTATTCAATTTGAAATCTGTAAAGCAAACAAGTGGGCCAGCCAAGCCCATTTACGCGTGATATCGTTTCATCATCTCCCCGTCTCTTTGCCCTTTTTTCAAATAACACCTCAATTCATGCCAACCTCCTGCTTTGTCATGAACTACCTCACCAGGACACTCTTCCTCTTTCTGTGGTGTCAGGTGCTCATTGCTGTGGTGTTATTGCACTTCCTCAAATGTATTTATTCCTTTTTATGTAACTCTTTATTGTCTCTGTGAGTCCGAGACTAAACAAGGCCTTAACCCACCTGGGGCATCACGAATAAACAACACGAAAATACAGCTACTATGCAGCTAATATGTTGCATCTAAACTATTTATACCCACAGCGATACCAATTTGCAACAGTTGCCGCTCTTTTTTTAATAAAAGGTTTGAATAGATTTGCGCAGGCAGAGGACCTGGGATCCTATTGACCCAAAGCAGCGTCTGGCAGTCGGTCTGAGGTCCATTGTTGTGTAACCTAAGCTACTGTAACCTATTTTATCGAGATTCATTTTGTTCAAAATTAGTGAATTTAAACTCCCTCTGGTAAAAATGTAAGCATATGACGCTTTTATTGTAAAAAGAAAAAGGTACGAACGGAAAGAGTGGATCTGGTATTCGCTGCCTTTGTCCAGTTTGACAGGAGTAATAAAGTTTGCCGTCTTGGTTCAGGCTCAGTGTTGTTGTACAGTATAGTGTACATCTTAAATGTGTCCGTTCTGCACAACACGATTGGTTGATGACTTTTTTCCAGGATATATCATGATGCCTTTATCCTAGGATATATCATGATGCCTTTATCCCAGGATATATCATGATTACATTACATTACATTACATGTCATTTAGCAGACGCTTTTATCCAAAGCGACTTACAATAAGTGCATTTCAACCTAGAGTACAAACTAAGAACAACAAGAATACAGGAAGTAACATTTCCTCAACATAGTCGAACTACAAAAGTACCATAAGTAAGTGCTATTTAAGTGCCACTGAAGTGCAAATCTGTGTTTTAATCCAGATATAGTCGGAAAAGGTGTGTTTTCAGTCTCCGACGGAAGATGTAGAGACTTTCTGCTGTCCTGATGTCAGTGGGGAGCCCCTTCCACCACTGAGGAGCCAGGACAGCAAACAGTCTGGATTTCGAGTGATTAGCTCGAGGTGCAGGAGTCACAAGTCGATTGGCTGTTGCCGAGCGGAGCGAACGTGCCGGGGTGTACGGTGTGACCATATCCCGGATGGAGACGGGGCCCGATCCGTTTAGTGCATGGTACGCCAGAACCAGTGTTTTGAAGCGGATGCGAGCAGCCACCGGTAACCAGTGGAGAGAGCGGAGGAGCGGAGTGGTGTGGGTGAATTTCGGGAGACTGAAGACCAGTCGAGCTGCTGCATTCTGGATGAGCTGCAGAGGTCGGATGGCCTTAGCAGGTAGACCAGCCAGGAGGGAGTTGCAGTAGTCGAGGCGTGAAATGACCAGAGCCTGGATCAGAACCTGCGCCGCCTTCTGAGTAAGAAGAGGCCGTATTCTCCTGATGTTGTGCAGCATGTACCTACAGGAACGCTCTGTCGCAGTGATGTTGGCCGTCAGGGAGAGTTGACTGTCGAGTGTCACCCCGAGGTTTCTGGCAGTCGGGGTAGGGGCCAACACAGAGCTGTTGAAGGTGGTCGTCAGGTCATGGGTGGGGGAGCCTTTCCCTGGAAGGAATAGTAGCTCGGTCTTGTCAGGGTTGATCTTCAGGTGGTGAGCAGACATCCACTGAGAGATGTCAGTCAGACAGGCAGAGATTCGCGCCGCCACCTGTGTTTCGGACGGTGGAAACGAGAAGATCAGTTGGGTGTCATCGGCATAGCTATGGTAGGAGAAGCGATGCGAACGAATGACAGAGCCGAGAGAATTTGTGTACAGAGAGAAGAGGAGGGGACCCAGGACGGAGCCTTGAGGAACCCCAGTAGTGAGAGGACAAGGATCAGACACAGATCCTCTCCAAGTTACCCGGTAGGTGCGGTCTTTAAGGTAGGAAGAGAAAAGAGCGAGTGCAGTGCCTGAGATCCCCAGGTCCTGAAGAGAAGAGATAAGGATCTGGTGGTTCACGGTGTCAAATGCTGCAGAAAGGTCGAGAAGGATAAGGACAGAGGCGAGAGAGGCTGCTCTAGCAGTGTGAAGCTGCTCAGAGACAGCAAGGAGGGCAGTCTCTGTTGAGTGGCCGGCCTTGAATCCAGACTGGTGAGGGTCAAGAAGGTTGTTACTGTGGAGATAGGAGGACACTTGGCTCAAGATAGCTTGCTCCAGAGTTTTGGAGAGAAAAGGAAGAAGAGAGACCGGTCTGTAGTTGCTGACTTCAGACGGGTCGAGCGTGGGTTTCTTCAGGAGAGGGTTGACTCGCCTCCTTCAGAGAGTTGGGGAAACAGCCAGTTGAGAGTGAGCTGTTAATAAGATGGGTGAGAAAGGACAGAAGATCAGGAGCAATAGCCTGGAGAATGGGAGACGGGGTCAAGGGCGCAGGTGGTCGGTCGAGCGGAGGTCACCAAGCTAAGAACTTGATTGGGAGACAGGGGGGTGAAAGAGGAAAGAGAGGGGGATGAAGAAGTTAGTGTTGGTGAGGTGATAGAAGATGGATTTGTAAAGGAGGAGCGTATGTCGTCTATCTTGTTTGTAAAGTAGTCGACAAAGTGGCTCGGCAAAAGGGTGGAAGGAGGAGGGGGACAGGGGATCAAGGAGGTTGGAAAAGATAGAGAAGAGTTTTTTGGGGTTAGAGAAGGAAGACTGAATTTTGGTCAGGTAGAACGAGCTTTTGGCTGCAGAGATAGAGGTAGAGAATGAGGAGAGGAGAGATTGATAGAAGAGCAGGTCTTCCGCTTGATTCGATTTGCCATTTTCTTTCCGTCGCCGCAGGGTGGCTCTCTCGGCGCACCGAGTCCGACAACCACGGAGCCGGAGAGGATTTCAAACGGTCGTGTCTTAAAAGGACAAAGAGAATCAAGAGATGAAGACAGGGAAGAGAGGAGAGTGTCTGCGGCAGAGTTAGGCTGCATGAGTGAGAAGCAGTCAGTTGAGGGGAGAGCAGATAGGACAGAGGAGGCCAGAGAGGAGGGGCAGAGGGTGCGAATGTTGCGGCGTACAGGTGCAGAGTCTGTAGATATGGGTGGGTTGTCAGTACCAGAGAGCGAGAGAGAGTAAGAGATGAAGAAGTGGTCAGAGACATGGAGAGGAGTTACAGTGAGGTTGGAGGTAGAGTAGTTTCTAGTGAAAATGTAGTCAAGGTGGTTGCCGGCTTTGTGAGTGGGAGGGGAGGGACTGAGTGAGAGGTTAAAGGAAGACAGTAAGAGTAAGAGATCACATGACTTTATCCCAGGATATATCATGATACCTTTATCACAGGATATATCATGATGCCTTTATCCCAGGATATATCATGATTTCTTTATCCCAGGATATATCATGATGCCTTTATCCCAGGATATATCATGATTTCTTTATCCCAGGATATATCATGATTTCTTTATCCCAGGATATATCATGATGCCTTTATCCCATGATATATCATGATGCCTTTATCACAGGATATATCATGATGCCTTTATCCTAGGATAAATCATGATGCCTTTATCCTAGGATATATCATGATGCCTTTATCCCAGGATATATCATGATGCCTTTATCCTAGGATAAATCATGATGCCTTTATCCCAGGATATATCATGATTTCTTTATCCCAGGATATATCATGATGCCTTTATCACAGGATATATCATGATGCCTTTATCACAGGATATATCATGATGCCTTTATCCCAGGATATATCATGATGCCTTTATCCCAGGATATATCATGATGCCTTTATCCCAGGATATATCATGATTTCTTTATCCCAGGATATATCATGATGCCTTTGTCACAGGATATATCATGATGCCTTTATCACAGGATATATCATGATGCCTTTATCACAGGATATATCATGATGCCTTTATCACAGGATATATCATGATGCCTTTATCCCAGGATATATCATGATGCCTTTATCCCAGGATATTTCATGGGGGGGGGAAATCTACCTTGTTCCAGTCAAAAATGACGTTGCTTGTTTCACTGCGTCAGGTGTGAACGTACTCATGACAAAAACAACAATGTGTGAAGTAATTGAACCAACAACAAAAAACTCGGTGTGTACAGAAGTCTGCTTTTGGAAGTGGTGCTGATTCCTTTGCTAGTCATGGTGACCATCACTGCACCCGAGCTACCCTTCCTTTTCTGCTCATTCAAAACAAACCACTGTGACCACAATAGCAGCAGAGGATTTTAGTCACAGGAGAAGAATTAGACCCGAAGTGTTAGCAACAACAAATGTAGACACTCATAAACAATAAACAACCTTCTCAATATAATGTTGGAAATTAGGATTCATTTGAATTGGCAAGCAGAAACAAATAATTAGAAGAAGAAAAAGATGCCTGGAAAAGAACTCTAGCTGTCAGCTAATGAGAAAAAAGTCATTTATTATTGTAACAAAGTGTAAGCAAGAACAAAGTGGGCCAAAGACTGACCGTGGCTTTGAGGGCCTGGATGCTGTGAGCACGGGGGAAGCCCATTGAAGTGAGGATGGCGATGCTCTCCTCGGGGGGCAAGTTGCTCAGCAGGGTGGCGCTCACAGGGCTGTCGCTGGTGGAAGGACCAGGGTCCATTATGGATGGCAGAGTAAGAGGTTCTGCAAAGTCTGAGAAAATATGGAGGGAGAGAATAATAATGAGATGCTGTACCTCTCCATTTATATTTAACCCAATCTATGAATATATTCGTGCTGGCGGTCAAAGTTAGCAGATTCTAGACAGATATTTGCTTGTTTGTGTTGACAGAAGTTAGACTTTGAACACTGTGAGTACAAAGGACTAGTTTCATGAAGAAAGTTGTGCTATTGCTGTTTTTTTAGTAAAACATGTATTTGTAATATTTAGGTTAACGATTGGTGATAAATCATCTGGAAGGGTGAAGCACAGATCTCTGATATTAACGACTGTCCAGAAGAATGCATTCAGGGGGACCAGTGCCCACATTTAAATCAATTTAGGAAACATGCTCTGAATCTGAACACTGGAAACAACTTATACATGTTTATAACCTCTGCATTAAATACATTTACGAATTTCTGAGTGAACTTCAATGCTTTGTGCACTTTTAACAGATTCAAGTGAAAGTGAACCTCAATTCAGGCACAAGGTCACTCTCCTGCTGTAATCATAACACAGCTTTCATTACCACCCTTGTCATGAATGAAAACGTGTACCACTTATCTCCCACTCCTGTTTCTATCTCAGCCTCCTTCTCGTGGGCTCGTGTCCTTTTGATTACCCATAATACAGTTGTTTTTATGCAGTTAAGACACTTGTAAGAACATTTTAAAGAAATTAAAGTCACAACTTAATAGCTCAAGTTTGCACATTTTTTTCTAAATTGGATATCATATCAATCAATCTGTGTTTAGATCTCATCACCGCCTTTATTAAAAACATTCATGCAGTTTACTGAACTCTGGCCTGGTTTGAAAACGCTCAATTTAATTTTATACCAAATTCCCGGTAAAGATAATCACAAAAAATCAAGAATTGAGTTACCTTGCCTGCGCAGTGCTGTGGAAATCAAATTATTATAAGAAGGTGTCATTGGTTTATTGTTGTAAATGCAGCACTCAAGGTTCACCTCAGTCAAAAAGACATTTATCAAAAAATTCTTAACTGAAATAAAACATTCAAAGTAATTTAAGGAAACCGAACAAATGCGGGAGAGGAAGAAGTAGAGGTAACCTTTGTGCAGCAGGCGGGGACAGCCCGTTTTACTGAGGTCATTGAGCCTGAATGCAGCACTTTTTGCAAATTCATCAGGCCATTTAAAAAACAACAGGCTGCTCTAATTTCTCTCCCCTGCATAGAAGTCCTTCACTACCAACCAGGGAAATAAAAGTGCTACGAGTCAAAGCCTCAAGGGACCCTCTCTACACTTAAGAGGCCATATAAGACACAAAGTCTGCCCCGACAAAGTTTCTAGTGAAGATCACACACACACGCACTAACACACACACAGCGATTAACACCTGCAATACACAAAAGGATGCAAAGTCTGACACTTGCAAAATCAAGTTAACTGTAATGGAAGAACTGGATATGTGACATTTCCCTTTGTGTTCAAAACGTCCCACACAAATAAACTGGCCTCGGCTTTGTGTGCTTGCTGCAGAAATGTTGATGGCAGGTGTGTATAGGCAAAATCGTTTGCAGAAAAGACTCAGACTCAGCTTATTGCAATAGTTGGAGAACTATTTGTCTCTTACAGTGCAGCTGCTGTTCTCATTATTTGTCACCGGTATTTTTGGGTTACGGTTGCTCCTTTTACCCTCAACGCTCCCTTAACACCCTCTCCCCCATGCTCTATTTCTAGTCATCACTATTTTGTCTTGACTATTTTTGATCATTAGACCCGTACAATACATTTGGACATTACTTTTCATCAATGAAATATATTATTGGACTTTTTTTAATTCAAGGAGGCAAAATATTGACTGCAATATGTTAGATCTCAGCTAAGAATAGCTTAACATATAGTTAGAACCTTTGTAACATTGATGGCATGTAAGTTTATTTTATTGACCAGGAAAAGCCATCAACCCTCGAGTCACACTCGGTGCTTGAAATTTGAGCCAACATGGCAGACCTTTCGGAATCGTACTCAGTTTTTCCCGAAACTCTATCCATTGAAACAAACACTGTAGTGATGTTCTTTACCATCATCTATAAACACATCACATGGTTATTTACTTCAAACTATGACTGAATTGTGCACATTTTTGTTCTTGCTTTTGCTTGCACTGTCATTCCGTGAGTAACATACATAATAATGTGTGTCTGTTGATCTCTTCATATTTATCTTCCATTTGAATGCCGTGATGTTCCCTTACCAGGCTCCTCCATGTGAGCTATGATCCAGTTGAAGGCCATCTCGGTGCCCATGTTGCCTGTGTAATAGACCGCCTTCCTACAGGCCTCCAGCGGGAAGCCCATCTCTGCCAGCTGCATTACTGCCGCCTCGTCTATTTCTGGAGCTGTGAATACGACAGACATCAATAACTACAAACATAGCCGTTGCTGATTCAACACCACCTGTGACCTCACAAGTTAGACAACCAAACAGATCTGCGGTGGCTGTCTCCTTGGGCCTCATTAGACAAAAAGACCACAGGAGAATCCGCTCTGAGGAGGTCGTTATTGAGGGATGATTTATCAAGGAGAAAAATGAGTCCGGCTAACAAGCAGAGCCACGTGAAAAAGTTTGTGAGGAAGTAAAGAGCAGCTGCAGCACCTGCTCAAGCATACATGGTCATTGGTTTAGCTACATAGCATTAATCATTGCTTGGTGTCTAAAATACATTGTCCATGGCTAGAACTGTTTCATATAGATAATGCTGAATAACTGAGATCTGTGAAAGAGAAATTAAATACTCACAGTCTATGGAGCTCATGGAATTATCTGAAAGGAGAGGAGAATAAACATATTTCAGGACGTCACACAATGAGATTGCACACTATCACTGCTTTTGTGTAATTATTTGTATTTTGTATGTGGTTTGGAGTACTTTCAATGACAATAATGTTAATTAAGGTACTGATAATATCAAGTAAACCTTGATAATCCTTCAAAAATGTTGGTTAAATAATACGCTGCTGTAGATATTTCTGTAAAATGGACACTGCTGAATCAGTTTGCTGGCATGATGACTAATCTGTTCTTGTGCTGTTGTTACACTTACCATTTACCATAGTTGCCACTCGTGGGCAAAAGGGACACTTTTGTGCAATCACATTAGGGATGTCCCTTTATCGACGAAGTGTTAGATACAAGATGGGCTCAAGCTAAGCTTCTGGTAGTGCCCTGTCACCCGCTGCAGTGAGCAGATTGCCCCAACTATTGGCAAGCACTGCATCTCCACTTGGACAATTCATACTTGTATTAAAATATAACATAATTCTTCTTTTACTCTTTTTGTTTTCATCCTTTTGTCAGAGTTTTAGTCTTTTGCAGTTTTGTTTTATTGTCTTGCTCACACAATTTCTCAAGTGCTGCCTGGAAAACGCAGTCATTTTACAATTGACTGCGTTTTTCACTTTAATCTTAAAGGAGAAAATCAGATTAGCAAGGAAACCAAAACAACAAATCAATATCTAAACAAGTGTGAGCAGCTTTTAATTGTATATTTTGTCTTTTAGAAAAAGAAAATAGAATCACAAAAAGCCATGATACATATTTGTCTTCCATTTCCTTAATGGCCCAGAATAATTGAGTGACTGGGTGATACACGGAGCCAGGAGAAATAATGTGGTTCAAGCAGCATAAAGGGAAACTGTACTGTGTAATCAATAGGAAGCACTTCCGCCTACAGAAGAGTAGCCAGTGATTAATCACTGCTGAACCAGCTAGGGAATAATGGGCCAGTGGTTAATTCCCAAAACCCATCATATAAAATCCATCAGAAAATATTTCTTTTTTTTTTATCACATAATTTCCCGATGCTTTACACAGTGGTCCTTGTTCTAACCTCTCTGTCTAGCTCTGAACTAGAGACTAAATTAAAGATTAAAACAACTCTACCACCTCTAATTTACGACATCCAGACAACATTTACACATATTTTATGCACTGGTTGATGCTGTTAGATGTACATATCAATGCTGCCGCAGTGAGGTAGATTCATCTCTAAGAGAGAAAAATGTATGTGACGGTCTGACGAGTTTTATGTAGATGCACTCCTCCAAGAAGCCAATTTCATGTGTTTAGAGATCTGAGATAGCAGCTACAGCACATAACATTCACTCCTAAAATATCAAGGCAAACATGTTCAAACTTCAGTTTTGTCCTTAGACTTTTGTTTCGATTCTGTAAAGCTCTCAGAAAAGAAAACTCCCAAGTCTGATGTGTGACACAAAGGCTGCTTGCTGATGTTCTAGTGTCTTTGCACTGGAACCCTTTCTGTGTTGGTGTTTAGAGCTTGAGACGGCACAGAACACTCTGACTTCACGCCTGCTTAAATATTAAGGAGGAGACTGATACCTTGTTGTAGCTTAACTTTGCAAACAACGGAAGACGGGATGAGAATCACAATCACATAGGAGACAAAGAAAGGCAAACAAAAGGAGGGAAGGTATAGTTTGGGCCTTTGGGAAGATAGGCAGACAAAAAAGGCTCAAATACCACTAAGCATCAAAAAGTCTGACGCAACAACCTTTTCAAGAAAAGTAACAACAATACCGTTTGGGCTCCAAAACGCACTTGCTACTTTTCTATTCCCAGAACCCAGGGGAGTGCATTACAAGAGGATCTAATAAAATCATTATAACTTATTAGGCTTAGCCACACTGTGAACACAACAACTTTTCAGTAATTGATTGAGCTTGCCTTTCCCGTGGCACACCATTCAATATGCCCTGAAGAGAAAACCTGGGTGGCTTTGAGCAGAACTTCATATTAGAGACAATTTCACGGATCGTTTGTCTCTGTCACAAAAATCCTCTTCCACACATGATGTTAGGTAGCAGATTTGGGACAACACACATCTGAGTTAGTTCTCAAAGCAGCACTGTATTCGACTTTATTGGGAACAATCTGATAAAGTGTATACTGTTTCATATATTTAGTATTCAGTACACTCATGATTATCATTTCGTGTTTGGCTAGCTGGCTAAAATATGTTTTACAAATCTGGTGCACTGAGAAAACAATGCCCTTTAAAATGAATAAAAGGACTGTACAACTGAACATGAAGGGCCAAAAACACCTCCAGTAGTTAAGAGCACTGTTTTACTTTTCTTTTCTTTTTTACCCAAATGTAAATAAATCCCTTTAGGACACTGTAGGTGAGTCATGTCAGCTTGTGACCAGGGGATTCGTCTCTGTGAAAAATGGAGCTCTCTAAAAACAAGGGAATATATCTGAAACAAATGTTGGCACTAATTTCTATTTGCAAATATGCAGCAGAAATCTAAAAAGTCGGATAAAAAAAGTGCAAAATATGTCATTTACATTATCCTACTTTTAATTTAGTTGTATTTACATGTATCTTAATGTACACACACGCACACAGGTGCATAACTTGTTCAGTACCTCTGGTGTCTTCAGCTAGCATGATGGGAGGAAGGAGGTCAGGCAGCTCCTCTTCACTCGCCTGCAGCCCAATAGCCCGCAGCCTGCTCAGATCCAGAAAGTCTGGAACATCAATGGCCAAATCTATACAGGAATAGACACATATAAAACTACACTGAGGAATGGAGTGACATTCACGTTGACCGGAGTGTTTGTTGACTACAAGTCTCCTAAAAACAGGGTTCTCAAAGTGTCTTAGTCCATACACTTACAATGGGAGAGTACAAAGCAGTATTTACATGTTATTATTTTTTTCCCCTATTTAAATCTTTTCTCATTGTACACATTTATCAATTGTTCTTTTATCGATAGGTCGTTTTAAATGCTGGCACTTTCAATCAGGTAGGTGGTGCATGGACTTATTTTGATCACCTCTCACAGATTCCACTGAGGAGTGAAAACATATTTAAGAAAGACTTGATCACAAAAAAAGTGAGAGGTTCATGCTAGCTGTTTATGTAAATGACACCTGATGAAACCCTTGATTATGTTGGCAATGCGATAAGAGCACCCTGAGAGTTTCTGCAATCTAAAACACTCATTTTAATTTCGTGAATTTTAGTCAAAATTGTAGTTTCACTTTTTTAATTGCTGTTTGATGGTGACCTCTGCTGGACATTTACAACACTACAAATACTTATAATACCCGAGTCCCAACATTGGTGGAGGCCAGTATAGATGTGATGGGGAACAGATAGTTACCTAGTTTCTTCGGCACCCAGTCAACCCCGAATGTGAATTTCTTGATCTGCAAAACCAGATACTCTGGGAAGGAGGCGAAACGGGAAGTTCTGCAGAGGGAAATAACACAATGTTTTGATTTAAAATAGAGGAAGTAAAATTGTGAGAATACAATATTAATACAGTTTTTATTTAAAGTGATGTGAGGTGATGAAAAAACACTGATTCAGGGCCCAAGAACAGGGGGACCTTTGCTCACTTCACTGCAGCTGACTTGGCCTGCAGCGCTGAGCTCCAGAAGTCTGGAACGTTTTCCGGCTCTGTGAAGGCCTGCAGGCAGGCGGTGAAGGGGATCCGGGCTCTCACCGGCTCTGGGGGAGCCTGCATATTCTCCTCAGCATCCCTCCGCTTGGTCTCATATGCCATCAGCTCCTCTGATAGAATGACATCAAAGAGAAACACTTTGAGCTGCACAAAGTGTCAACATCAGCAAAACACCATAAGGGCCATAAAAGTTGCATTTTAATATCAATAAAAGGTATCAACTTTACCACGGTCACATGTGTTTAAAGTCATTAAATAAGACCATGGGCAGTCAATTGTAGAGATAAACATGTCATCTGTCTCTCTAAACTACACAGCAGCACACAAGGACCTTCTGTGCCCTTTCAGAGAAGAACCTGCTGATTCCCCAGCGGCTGGTGCCACCTGGGCCCAGCGGCGTGCAGCGCTATCGACCAGACGGAGCTGTGGCTTGCTGTGTGGGGGCTCTTTTTACCTCGATTGGTGGCCGCCTCAATGGGAGCTGGCAGCTGGATGCAGTAGTCCACCCGTTGACTGTAACGAACCTGACGTGTCTGGCAGCACTGAACTCGCTCCTCCACCAGGAAGCGGAAGATGTCGCTTGGATTCTCTAAACCTGCGCTGTTCCTCTGTAAGACAACAACATATCAGGAGGATGAGACTGAATATGAACACAAAATTATTGATGAGATTAGGCACGTTTTAGTTTGATAATGGACTATTTTTTTGTATTGAAGAGAGAGTGTCTTGGAATAAAGGTTGTTAAAAATACTTTTAAGAGTAAGTACTTTTTAAATTACTTTCGAAGTTTCAAGTCTAACAACTATTTAAATAAACTGGTATGTCTGCAGTCATGCAGAAACTTCACATGAACCATGAAGATGTGACGCTTCTGTGACACATGACAGCCTGAGGTTTCAAAAGCAACTCTATCTATGAATCTATTCTTGCTGCGATCCATTACGGTTTCCTGGCATGATCTCAACATAAATGTTTGACCCACATCTCTTAATACAGTCATTTAAATTGTAGATGAAACTCTTTCATGAAGGATGCGCCTCAACTAATTGTACTACTCCATAACTGAGTGCGTTACATCAATTCAGAATCACAGGCACATTAATCATCATCACCTCTCATGAACAGGGGCCACTGAAGTTTATACTGAGTTTATTTGAAGACTGTGATGAAGGGCAGCATCGTGCCTTCACACACTGGTTTGCACCGGAGCTTTTCTGCAACCTAGCCCTTCTATTCTCAGAGGTAATAGAAGTACACAAGTTATAATTTTACTTAGGTCAAGTATGCAGTCGGACATAGACAGAGACAAATGTTGCTGATGGTGGTGGGTGCCTGTAGTCACACTAACTATGTATGGATAAATAAAAATGTGTCTAGTTTGAAGACAGCAGGAGAGGCAACCAAGTGGACTAAAAGAGGGAAAGACAGGCATGGCCTCTTTTGAATAAGGGGACAAGTGGGAGAAATATGTAAAAATTAGGGCGTGGCAAATCTTAGTGGTATGTTGCTAGTCTTCACAATATAAAGTGGAGGAAGTGTCGGGTCCAAGTCAGGGCATGCACCATGGCTGAGGCAGAATAGAAGGCATTATCTGGCATCCCTGTGGAACAGATAGCACCGAGCTATATATATCCAGGTTGAGAGAGACATGTCAGAGGACCCCATGTGTACAGTACCACCAAAAAGACAGTGAGCTGCGGTCAGTCACAATCAGACCCGCTCCTCCCAATCAGCTGCCTGTCCATGTGTGTCAGGGGTCAGATATATGTTCTTTTATCAGCAAAACATTTACTATGACTCTGAATATCATAAACATTTAAATTAGATGGATATATATATATATATATATATATATAGAGAGAGAGAGAGAGAGAGATATATACACATATATATATATATATATATATAGAGAGAGAGAGAGAGAAAGAGATATATATATATATATAGATATATAGATATGTATAAATATATATATATATATATAGATATATAGATATGTATATGCACACATTTAAATTAGATGTGTATAGACATCTATATATATATAAATATATATATATAATTTAAATGTTTATGATATTCATAACATGAGTCCTGGTAAATGTTCTGCTGATAAAAAACATGAGGTGACTTCCTAATACTGCAGTGAATTCTTTTCCCCAATAATCAATCAAAAACTAGCAATATAAAATATTTTCATACACACATACATGCATACATGCATTTTTGGGAGATAATTCTGTAAATCGGAAGTCTATATAGAGCAAAATGTTATAGACATATAAATATATATATATGTATATATATACAGTACATATATATATATTTGATTGTTTATAAACTCACGTGTGTATTAATTTTAATCCCATGATGTCACATACATACCAATGTGACCTCTCCACATAAACAGTCTACTGGCTGTGGTTTCTGCTCATTTACTATAATTGTAAACATTTTTATATTTTTGACACACACAGAGGTTTAGCTTCACTCACCTCCACCATGTTGATGATGTGCAGGAGGAACTCGTGGGCGTCTTGCTGCCTGTTAGAGGAAAACTCTGGGTGTCCCCTGCCGACCAGAGCCTTCAACATTCGAGGGGGGACTCCTTTCTGCTGGTGCTGGAATGACAACATGTGGGTGTCACACACACACGGACTGTGCATAACCTCTGACATGTCTCAGAGATAAGTATCAGACAAGACTGCAGAGCGGACCAGTGGTGAATATTACAGATACACATTGAAAGCATCTTTGCCAGTACCGGGCTCTATACCAGAGAATTACCAGTGAGTCCAATAAAAAGAGGTGTGTTACATATATGTATTTAGAGCTTCAGTAAAGACATTTGCTTTTATCTCATGAAAAGGATTTTTGATCTGTAAAATAGCATATTGAGATATACCATAATATCAATTTTAGTGGTATTGGCTGTGACTCACGGTTAGTAAAGTGATGCAGAAAAGGTACAGCATCAACAATGAATGTCGAATAATTACTTTATATACTGCTGGGTATTTAAACCTATGATCAAATATTGTGAAATTGTTCATTAACCTGCAAAGTTAGTAGAAACTAAAATTATCAGATAAATAGGGCTCTTAGTCGATTTGTTAACTAATAGGCTGCTTTGGTCTTTGTCAAATAATATGTAATTCCAAGAATGTAAACACAAGATTTAAAGTGGAAGTTCTGGGTGATTCTTTCTGGAGAAACTCAGTTGTACAGATCTGTTGATTAAATCAGCTAATTGATTATTAATAAATCGAGTGCTAGTCCGCTAAGAATTTACTTGGTCTTACTTGGTCAAAGACAGCTCTATAAATATATGTAGTGGAGAATAAAAGTTATAAAAATGTATTGGAGTAGAAATTAATTTAGTAGCATAAAATAGAGTTATTCAAGTAAATTACAAGTCGGTCACGTAAAAATAGAACTAGTCCCCTACAATACTTAAGTGAATGTACTGAATCCATCAACACTGCCGGACAACTCTTTCTTAGTGCTCGGCCAAGCAAATCTCCTACAGGGCAAGCTACATAATATTCATAATCGATTAATAATAAATAAAACCAACGTGGGCACATGCAGACATCCCCTTGAAACACCATGTGGGCCCACTTCTAGCCACACCAGAGGTATCCATACAATACAAGTTTTTGACAGGGGAGTTAATTTAAGAAGTTATTTTAATGAGATTATATAATTGCAATGGGTATTACTTTCTTAATACTGATTGACCACAGCATGCCAACTGAAGCCCCTTCACAGCTGTCAATATGTATCCAAACCTGACCCCAGCATCACATGTGTAGGAAGTGCAGGATCACAGCTCTGCCCTATCAATTACTGTGGCTGGGAGGCTTAAAAGAAGCCCGGGGC
Organism: Pseudoliparis swirei; assembly: GCF_029220125.1. Taxonomy (NCBI): domain Eukaryota; kingdom Metazoa; phylum Chordata; class Actinopteri; order Perciformes; family Liparidae; genus Pseudoliparis; species Pseudoliparis swirei. The sequence goes on along the minus strand of NC_079392.1, from coordinate 20,278,462 downwards.
TTACAGACCAAGTACTTGGCCCCATTATGCTTTAATGGCTTTCCTCTCCTAGTTTCCTAGCAGCCGTGTAGTTTGTGTTTGAAAAGGCAATCATTTCATATCATGTGCATTTCATTTGTGAAGGATAAACACACAAAGAAATACCTACTTTAATTAATTCAACAAGGACTTGAGCGATTACATGAAGCACAAGACAATCATTAACCACAGCTAATCTTTGTGACAACATGAAGCAGTAGTGCGGGGAATTAACAACCAAACACAGTATTAGAGCTTTGCCTGGAGCTGCGTTCATAAACAATGTGAGTTGCACTGTGGGACTGCAGACGACTAAAGGAACAAAAGGTCACGAGAAAACTTGACAATGTATCTAAAAATCACATCCTCCTTGTTTCCATCCACATCTCTCTGGCTGTCACAATTACAAAATAAAACAAAACGCTCAGGTGTATTAACAACGCAGAAACACTTCATGTTTAGACTGGGAAAATGTCAAACTGACAGACGGACAGCATGACACTCCTAACAGTTTGAACATTACACAAAAAAGACTCACTTGCTACCACTAAGTTTTAACATGCTTCTTTAGTTATGGACCCAGTTTGGGAGCTAGACATACCCAGTTTAATACCTTGCTTTCTTCTTTCATCACCTGTTCAATGAGCTCAGATTTCATGGGTGGTTTGGAGTGCTGGCCTGAGAGCAGTCCATGTCCCAGTTTAGCCCTGCCGGACAACAACAAAAGGCATAAATATGACAATGTCGTGAGTCTTTTAGAATTTGAGTGATTTCTTGGATAACGCACCACGGGCGAAGTGTACACGTGTCTTCTGCACATTTCTAAAACCTTCACCTGGGGCGTGCTCCGCCAGTCCGCTGGCATGTTAACCCACAATGTTCATTGGACAAGAATTTTAACTCAGAAACAAACTTTTCAGGAATATATAATTTCTCTAATATCTGTCTTTTCCTAAATCCTTCTGATTCAGAGACGAGGTGTCTATAATTTATAACCTACATTTTCAAAAGGTATTTACAATAAACCATACATCAACTGCAGGGGGCAGTCTCAGTTTCATTTTCTTCAAAAGCTTATATTAAGATTAAAGTAAGTATTGTGTTGTTTTACACACATTTAGAAGTATGAAAGCAAAATAATCAAAATATCTCAAGCAGTGTATCTGAGCATTGACTTGCTTTCAGCTGTGATATCCTCCCAAGGCTGAAACAGAGAACACACAGGAGTCTATATATATGTTTGAAATTAAATATAATGAATGCACATGCCTTGAATCAAATTCAGTTTAAGATACGGCTGTTAATAAACATTCACTTTTCTTTTTTAATCCTTATCTAACCAAGAAAGCTTCACTGAGATCACAGCATACCCCAAGATGTATTAAACACAAATAAATAAGGCTCATAAAACACAGTAAGAAACGGGTTGAAGAATCAATTAAAGTTATTATTGTTTTCTAAATAATCTTAAAACCAAAATAATTACATTTCACAACGTTTGCAAAACATGAGTCTAAATCTGGAAATAATTATCTAAATCTCTTTCTGTACTTTCTTGTTTAAGCACAGCTATATCATCTATATTTGGTACAGGACACATCGTAATATATTACTTTTATACAGGATATTCCCACCTGTCCATGAAGATTGATTCAACACTTTTTAAGAGAGGGATCATATTTCAGCAATCCAGGCTCGACGCATTAGGGGAAACAGATTTTTTCTTCCGGAATTAACCGATTTGTGCCGACAGGCTATCAAATACAAACAGAGACGAGTAGAAACATGTTTATATGGCAATGTGCCTCAGAATATGACACATGTGTTGCTTCACATATCTTGATATCTATTCCCTGCCTGGCTAAGACTCTAATGACCTCCATCAGGACCACAGCACCCGACTGACCTGCAACACACTGGCTTACATGACACGGATTTATCAGAACATGTGGGAAAAAGGCTTTCACCCTAAAAAAAACATATTATTTATTAGCTGTATGGAGATTTGTAGAGAAGACTTGGCCCTCCTAAATAACTGCCTGAGTCGTGTATAGTAATTTAAAGCATTTTAATAACTAAGATACAAACTTGAAGTTAGTTATTGAAAACAAAACGTCAGCCTTTTTTCATCCACATAGACCATAGCAGTGGGAAAACACCGTCACTTGTTTTGTTTTGTGTATTATACACTGCATTATGTAACACTGGAGTCACTTACATTTGTGTGGCGAAGTCCTGGCTGGGGTCAAGGGGTGAATAGTCAAATATCCTCTGAAGATTACCAACATACCTACAGATCAAAACATATGTCACACGCTCACATCGGACCAGCACCGACAACACGAAACACAAAAAGTGGGACTGAGACGACACTATGACCAAGTATTACTCTGAATAACTCTGCATCACCTATCATACCTAATCCAGATCTAGACAATCAACAAACAAACAAATTATAGACTCCCGTCGATGATTACAAGCAAGCCAGTTGATGGAAAAAGAATACTTTACTTTAACTTTGAAGTAACTAAACCAGCATTGCAAAAACTACTACAAAGGTGGACCTATTAGGTCCTTTGTGTCCAATCTGTGACAGCAGTTTCTCTTTTTTGATGCCTTTTTTCATCGACTATCATACTTTATACATGATATATTATGAACAATTAAGGTTACTCTATCCAGTGCATCTGCGGTTTGGTTACAAATGATTTGTCGTTTTACCATTTATGATATAAACGATGAATGGACTTGCATTAATAAAGCGCAATTCTTGTCTTCCGACCACTCAATGCGCTCTACACTACATGTCAACATTCACCCATTCACACACTGGTGCCAACCTGCTCATCAGGTTCTAATCTAATCACTCACACATTGCACAGCCTGGAGCGGTTCGGGGTTCAGTATCTTGCTCTAGAACACTTTCACATGCGGACAGGGGGATTGATTACTCCTCCTCCTGAGTAACAGTTGCCTCAGTTCACTGATTACAGCATATGAATAATGTAAATACAAGTCTACAGCTCAAAAAATATAGATGATAACATGCTCTGCAAAATGAATGGTGTGTTTTCCTTTGAGAAAAGTCTCATCCCCGTGTACTCACATCCTCTGGAAGTCTGGGATGCTGAACAGGACCTGCATCACTGTGCCGAGGTAGCAGCTGTTGCCCAGGTTTTTGATGCCTGTGTAACCAGAACCAAACACCGCTTTCAGCTTCATGCCAGACTCCTGGATCACCTCCCATTCACTGACCCGCGGCCTGGAGTTATTTTCTGTGTGGTGACCATTCTCTGTCTACAGGGAGAGAGAGAAACAGAGTGAAAGCCTCACTTTTTATTTATCTTTGGTTTGTTTGTTTCCAAGCTTAGAAAAATACTTTTTTCTGCATCTGTAGCTTATCAATTCCAAAGTGTGACAAGTGTTCTGATATGTGAGGGTCCAGCACAGCTTCCTCCTCCTCAAATGAGTAGACATCTAAAAGCAAAGTATCAGTTTGATCAGTATGATGGGCTCACTTATTTTTAAACTTTTGTTGATGTTAACATGTTCATTTCAAATTCATAGTCCACCATACCAGTCCCCGAAATCTCACAAATGTCATCTCCGACACAGTTAATACAATCTAAAAATGATTAGCTTCATGACATATATATTATGTTGTTGCAGGACGGTTGTCTTGGATAACATTACATTGTACAGGTGTACCTGGTAAGACATTGTGTATATCATCTTAAAATTAGAACATTTAAACACACTAATATACAATAACAGCTACTGTACCGTTTTGTTTCCTAAAAGTGTGACAAACATTATAAGAAACATTACTAGAACTTTCTTTGTGTAAGTAAAACTAGAACACTTTAAAGGACATTGACTGAATGACTGACTAACACCATGTACTAAATCTGTTTAGATAATCAAGTCATGTGCCTCGGACCTGCTCCGTCTGGGGTGATGGTTTCTATTTTGACAGCCAGGGGGTATTTGGTCTCTTTGTAGTGATCCAGAGCGTGGCCGTTGCCTCCGCTCCCATCAAAGAACCACTTCCCACAGAGCACTGCTCCATCTGTCAGGTTCAACCACAGGTTTTCTCTCATCACGCACTTCTGACACTTCCAACCACTGATGGCAAAGAAACAGAGACTCTTATTAAAGTTGTGACTTGCAGTCATGCAAAGACTCACTGAATGACTGCATTATGCTCACAAGGAGGTGAAGAAGTGATCAGATTTACATTTAACTGTTCACAGATCAAATGCACAAAGCAAATATATCAGTGTGGCTCGGGGCCTTCCTACCTGGGTGGGATCCTGACCCCATTATCCAGCTGTCTGAGACTCCTGGCATGTCTGGACACCTGGATCTCCTCCTCCCAGGATTCAGGCTCCTGCTTCTTGTAAGCCGACGGTGCATTGAGCGCTGCATCACAAGCGATGGTAACCTGGACGTCACAGGAAACGGTAGAGATATAATCAACTTCTGGAAGTGGATGTGATTCAGGTCACGTCACAAATATACGTATATATATATATATATATATATATATATATAACTCCTTAAAAAGAAAACCTAAGGGATTAAGAACCTCTCTCTCTCTCTAATAGTGCATTTATTAGATAATTAAATGTATTTGAAACATATAGAAACATTAAACTTCTATGAACTAAATTAAATGTAAGTAATCAATAACAGTTTATATGCAGGACAATAGTGGACATGCAAGATCTATGCAAGACATTGTGAAGCTGTGCCACATCAAGCAAAACAAAACATTCCCCTGAATCTTTGCTTGGCAGAGCGTAGCCTTCGAAATTCAAAAATCTGCCACCAAAACCCATCCAGAAGAAAGCATTGGGGTTTGCTAACAGCTACTAGAGTTGATTGAAGCACAAGCGAAACTCTGAGCTTCCACAGAATGTATTAGATTCTTGAGTGGAAAGTTTTAAACGTGTGACCACAAAAATCTCACTTGAATTTGAACATAAGAATGAATTCTGGCTTTGCGGCTCTTCAGGACAAGAGGGATCAACCGGTCTGTTCAGTTACAGTCGAACCACTGCGTGCACCCCCCCATCAACATGCATGAAGACACACAAGAGCTCGTGCAGCACCGACTCACTGACCAGAGCGGGCAACTCCTCAATATTTGGTAAGGGGATCTCGAAGTGGTCTGGAAAAATGACCAGCTTGGCCTCGTCTTCATATTCATAGTCCTGTCCGTTAAAATCCCGGTTTAGCTCTAAATCTACAGGGGAGGAAGTAAACGTTATGTTACTGCATTGTTATTTGTTGTTCTCTTCTCTTCTACTCTTGAGAATAAAGTTTGTTCTTGTTTCTGCTTCGTATCTGCAGTCAATACCATAATAGTCTAAAGATGCAGGGCGACCAAAGAGATTAAACCTTGAACAATTAATAACACCAACAGTGACAGGATGACTTAATACGATGCTGATGACTCTTTTGCTAACACACAATACATGTAGAGCTATATTTAGCTATTTATCAGACACTCTTCTCACCAGCAATTTATAGTTAGTGCTCAGGAGTACTGAGAAATCTCTGACGTGTGTCTGTGAAGCTACGGTGCCTTCATTTATTTCTTATTGATTAAATAATGAAACTAAATTACCACAATAACAGCTGCAACTAACCCCTTTTTCCTTATTGATCCATTTGCTTGATGTTTTCTCGGCTAATCGTTTGGTCTTTAAAATCCTCACACTTTCCTAAGATGGCATCTCATTTTATATTATTCAATTCAATTCAATCACAAATTCATCACAAATTACGAATTTCCCTCATAGGGATTTAGAATCTGTACACATACGACATCCCTGTCCCAGGACCTCACATCAGATCAGAAAAAACACCCAAGAAATAGAAAAATGGAAAAAAAGGGAAGAAACAGTCAGGAGAGCAACAGAGGATGATCCCTCTCCCCGGATGGACAGAAGCAAGAGATGTCATGTGTACAGAATGAACAGCATTGCAGAGTTACTTGAACACATTATAAGACAACAAAACTGACATTTAATTCCTATGGAGCTGAAACAACTAGCAAATTGGTTAATGCTTTTCCGATTTCGTATTTTTGGTCTTACAAAACGAGCCTTATGAAAATTGTCAACCTGGGATTTTTTGGGATCAAACTAAACAATGAATCAATGAAGATTAATCCATAAAGACAATCATTAAATTTAGCGCAGGTTTCTATCAAGTAAGACAGAGAGAGGTGATACATCCTCACAGACATGCTCTGTCCATCAGCTAATTGATCAATAGACATGGGACGATATGCAAATTTCATGTCAGGATTATCTAGTCAAAGATTGCAATTCATGATATTCTGATAATAATCCAAATATGATAAAAACTCTTGGCAGTAAAACATACTGGAATTACATTACATTGTGTGAAGATACTATTTTCATTGCATCACAAAAAAGACACCTGATAATTTGGGGAACATCTTTTTAAGTGGGAAAAGAAACAAACAATCTCAGTTCTTTTTTACGTAATAATTCCTCAATTGTATTTTCACTTCTCTACCATGACAGTGAGCTTGGCCGCTTCTTGTCATGAAGATATTCCCAATTACGGTAATTTCCATTATTGGGTAATTAAGTAAGTAATTGAATTACCCAATCATGGAAATTCACCCCTATTAAGTTATAGTGAGTGTTTTTCATTGCGGCCTGCTATATAATCCTATGACGTCCTTATTGCTCATCGAATCATTTCCTTTATTACGTAAATGACATCAACCTGTTGGAAGGGGAATCAAGAGAGAGCCTCTTCTCTTCAGTCACTCTCCATACAGAGTTCTCTGTTCTCCCCTCTGGCCTAAAGTCGCGTAATGACTCATGAGAAACAGGATCATAGGTTATCCCGGACACTGTTATTGTGCCCACGAGCTTCATGTCCGTGGTAACCGGCTAGATTAGGTCACTGGACTGGTATGTGGATAACGACGGAAACATATATGCCCGCTGTCACATCAAAGATCCAAAATGGACGACAGAGAGAATCGTCTCTGACACATTTCTATAGGAGAGAGTCAGATGTTACGTAGAGGATTGACCTCATGGACAGCAACAATTGCAAGGCAATGGCTAGTAAGTCTCTCAAGCAGTGGACAATGATCACACAGAGACATCAATTACATTGAGGGTGAGTGGAAGGAATTCCTCCCCCGGAAGGCCAGCAGTGGGGGAGGGTGCGTGAGAGACACCTGGTCCTCGCCGAGCAGCGTCATAGCTGCAGTTGAAGCGTGTCAGGGAGGTTGACAGGTGGTGGCAGCTGAGAGGCCGACGACCAACCGCCCCCTCCCCACACCGAGGAGGAAGAGGAGGAGGAGGAGGAGACCGGGCTTTGATTTAGAACAGTTGCCAACCACATATACAAATAAATTGGCTATACTTGGACCACAGGAGGAGAAGCGTCATAGGAAATATCTGACGCTTTGGGTAAAGGCCGGCCGGAGGGGCAGCTGGCGGGTCACCACAGTGTAACAAACAATAACACCAACTTGTAATGGAGGGGTTCTCTGAGCAGACCACTTAAATCCCAATTACTTACATATTAAAACTCCAGATTTGGTCAAGCCTCCAACCAGTGGTGGACAGTAACTGATAATATTACACATTGAAAATGTCAGGCACTTGTAAGATACGTTTACATTTTATGCTTTTACTTCTTTTTTTTATATATATAAAGGAAAATGGTGTGCATTTATCTGACAGCTACAATTACTATTTACTTTTCAAATTAAGATTACAAAATATATATCTAATTATTTGTTTATGCTAGCTAATTTAGAAAATAACTAGCTGCACCTCGACCAGCTACAACATTATAATGCTGTTTACACAGCGGTGCGTCAGTGTATTTTTAAGGATTATTTATAATGGCCATCAGGAGTTTGTCTCTTTTGATTATAAAAAGAAGTCTGACTGAATAGAAGTCTATGAAACAAAAACCCTAGTTCTCACTTAAATTTATTACATCAAACACGGTAATATAAGGCTGTAATATAAGTGCTTTAGGGCATGGCTCCCTTATCAATGTCTTATTCAGCGTCCGGTACTTATCTACCCTCTCGTGTCATTTCTGGTTTTAAAAACAAGATGGCAACGACCAAAATGCCAAACTCAAGACTTTAAAGCCGTATTTAAAACCAATAAGTGATGTCACGGCGATGGTCTCCACTTATTCTACACAGTCTGTGGTTCTGGGCTGCTGGAGAAACATGGAGGTGTAACATGGCGGAAGAGTTCATGGACTTCATGGAAGAGGACACGTCGCCCCGAATGTAGATATGAAGGGCTCCTTCTAAGCTAACGACAGGTGATCATATACTAATAAAACATAGTTGTTCTAATATTATAATAATATTATATTCCACATTTACTAATAAATCCACCTAAATCCTTCACACGGGCTCTTGTAGAGAAGGTTCTGAGTTCTTCCTTCACCGCCTCTACTGTAGCCTACCTAGAAACACCTTTCCATTTCTTCGTCTGGGGATGGCGCCTCCTGCAGCTCCTGTGGCTTTCTGTGGGAAACAGGAAGGAAGACATTACATTGGATCAAAGAACCCTCATCACAATAAAAGCATCTTCTAACACTTTTGATGATTCACGATGTAAAATGCTGGAAAAGGCTTTTATGCTCTGGTGTGACTATGGGTGAGTGGGTAGCAGGTCCGTCTTTCAATCAGGGGGTTGGAGGTTCAATCCCCACCCTAGTCGATGTGTCCTTGAGCAAGATACTTAACCCTGAGTTGCTCCCTGTAGCTGTGTCTACGGTGAATGAATGTAACAGTATTGTAAGTCGCTTTGGATAAAAGCGTCAGCCAAATGACATGTAATGTAATGTGTGACAGAAGGTGCAGATGGTAGTTATTTAGAAAATAGATGCTGGATGTTCCAGTCGCCAGGTCGGGTTACAAGGCGAGGGGAAAAAAAAACTCTGTGGCTTGGTCAAAATTAAAGAATGAGAAATTAAACTGTTTCAGTTGCACAGTTTGATTTGGAGACTTGACACAGAAACCGTTTTGTGTGTTTGGGTTTTTCTCTCCAGAAAACTACATTTTCAGTTATAGATACACATTTTCAGTCTGACGACAATATTTTCAGTCCTGTCACATGGATCAATCAAACAAATCAAAAATCAAAAAGACCAACGTTGTCATTGAATCTACTAAAACCGTGAATGTGCCAAACGACTGGCAGCAAAACAACTAAGGTTTCCTATTGATCTCATCATGGTGGCTGCTTCCCTTCCACGCAGCAGGGAGGAGGAGGAGGAGGAGGACACAGTGGCAGACAGACAGAAAGACAGAGAATGCTGACACACTTGAGACCAAGTGGACTCATAGGGGGGGGACAGCAGACACAGAAGCCTGCAGAATGTGAGCAGCTGTTTAGGCCCGATCTAGGCATGGAAATAGCAGCTCTTTACAAAGCAGAACTTATCTGAGGGCAATTAGACACAGTGAGAAAACACGGCAGCAGCTTTTGTTGTTCACCATCAACTTTTAAAGGAGAGGCTTGTTTTGATTGATGTATGATTTTACATTAGTTCATTAATTTTCCACGAAGAAAAAGACAACGTTATTTAATTTTGTATACACACACGGATGGACAAAAAGCCTGACAATATAACGCAACAACCTAAAAAAATTCTAATCGAGTTGGTTCAGTCAACAAAGATTTAATGATCTTTTAAAATATTTTTTGGGAGGCTTGTGATTTTGAATTGCATTTTATTGTAATATGTTTTGTTAATTGTTCACCACGGGTACTGAGAGAAACATATTATGTTATAACCTTGTGCTACACTCAGTATAACACTACTATTTTAATTTCTGAAATACTTTTGAATTAACTGTTAAATATTGTTCATAATGCTATATTTTATGGGTGTGTAATTTCCAAATGCTTTTTAAATATTTTTTGTTGAAGTTTCTAGGACTGCAGTATTTAAATTGGTACAAATTACAGGGGAAATAAAAAATATCTTAAATAAAACATTCCATTTTCATCATTCATCAATTAAATGTTGATGACCAGGCATTCAAGCTCCTATAATGTGCATCACACAATGTCATTTAATTGCTGATGTTCAAAAGAACGGCATGAAGACATCAGCAATCCTGGTCCTTCAGGACATTTTAAGAGTTCCCTAATGTACAGCATTTGTCCAAAATGATAACTTTAACAACTATAACTCCTCCACTTATTCAATTTAGTTTGTTTTGTATAACCCATTCTCACAAATTACAAATTTGCCTCAGAGGGCTTTACAATCTGTACACATAGACATCCCTGTCTCAGGACCTCACATCGGATGGGGGAGTTATGATAGTTGACAAAAACATTTAGAAACATTAGTAGTGTGTTATAAACCAGTGTTTATATACTATTACAGAAGTATCAATTCCCCCATGATATTCTGTTCCCATGCTGAGATACTCAAAGTGTAATAATAAGTTGTGCATAACTCTAATTAATTAATTAATCCAATTTGTTATACTAAAATAAATATTATATGCTTTTATGCAATTGAGATCTGCCTGAAGCTGGCAAGAATATGCCTCAATTGAAACAAAGTTTTACATTTTAGGAGTAAAAACACAGTTCAAATATTATTGGTTGTAACCACTTTATCGTTGTTGCGTTTTACCTTTCTGTATCTATCATATTATCAGTCTGTCTACTATCATATTTTACGTTTTGTTTAACTGTTTACTTTTTTATTATATCTTGTCTTGCTTTATTTACTTATGTCTCTTGTTGCTCTATCCCCTTTGTTTATGGAAGTATTTGTTGCTGAAACTAATAAAGTATTATGTTATCTCTCTTAATTTCTCTCGAGCTGAGTCGGATTCTGATTTGATGTGCTATTGTTTTATTGATTGCAAAGTCCTTTGGAAATGTGATGTGTGAACGCACAATGTAAACAAAGACTTTACACTGCCTGTTATAGTCACTAAAAAAGCAGAGCGGGTGTCAAACGTACGTACCGCTTTGACATGTCGTTTGAGGTGCATGTAAACGCTCTGCCCTGTTTTGCGATAGTGTCTCTCCACATGTTCTCGTCCGAAGCCCAGGAATGTGTTCATACACACATAAAGGCCTCCCTCCGACTCCTGCAGACCAAAACAAACACGTACAATGAACAGCAGCAGGAGGTGAAGAACCATCAACATAACAGCACTTAAACACAAAAGTGCACATTATTAGAAAGTCGACCATATTCCAGGTCTTAGAATTGGTCTTTATATTGCCTCATTTCAAGAGAAGCTGGGAGGCAGTTTTATACTACTTGCAGTGTATTTTATACACCACACAAATATGTTCTAATCTGACACACAGAGGAAAGGGTAATAATAATAAAAAGCAAATTACTTTTAGTTTTGTTACAAAAGAATATTTAACATTAAAGCAGCATTTGTATTGTGATGCCACACTACATGGTACTAATTACTAGTAGTTTAACTCAACTTGCACAGTGGAAATGCAAGGAAGAGAGATATACCAATGATTCCAAAAGCACATTTTCAAAAAGGCTTTCTTGCTCAAACAGTATTCCTTGAATTTTGTCTAAAAATATGTCCCAGCACTCGAGTATACACAGAAAAAAATATCTCACTCGTAAAGAAAATGCCTGCTGCTGGAAAGCCTGTTTTTTAATCAAAATCCATAGAATCACAATCAAATTACAGACATTATTTTAGCCAAAGAATGTCTCAGAAATAGGATTTATCTCTGATATATATTTTTTGTTGTTGCTGCTACTGATGTTTTAACTAAAGAGTATGTGAATTCTGTTCCACAGTAATTTATCAAAATGTATTTTATTAATCAAGTAATAGCTCATTGATTTAGGGGCAACGAGAACCTGCAGGTTAAAGACACATTAGCCTTATCAGTTATTCGTCATAAAGCGTCTGTTTAGTGCCAGAGGGCTGAGGCCCTTACATGTCACATCTGACTACGATGACTTACTGTATCTGAATAGGATACAGTATACAGGATACAATGGTATGATCGTTCGTCTGCATGTGACCAGTAGCCCACATTTAGGCATTTTAAAGTGCAGGATAAATAAAGTGGGACCTTCTTTAGGCGTAAAAACCTTGTGCACTTTCACACGTGGACTGTCAGAGACAAAATACATCATGAATACCTCTTCAAAACTACCCTAAATTTGCAATCAGTGTGGGCCTTTAAGTGGCCCAGAGTGACATATGAGCTTCAACCGTGCAAGGATAAAAATAAACCAGGCCTCGTCGGGCCAACATGATGAACTCCAGGCAGCTGAGTCACTTTTAAAAACGGTTTCAATCGAGAAAGTATTTTTTGGGGGGGATGTCATGAGTTAATAGTATATTCTCACATTTAAATATCTTTTTTTTAATATCATCATCGATGTTTTGACGGTGGACAACTTCATCTTAATCAGAAAATATGGGTCATTATTTTCAATGAACTCTAGTGAGCAGTAATACAAGTAAACTATAATACTTCTATAAAGGCCCTCACAGAGTCACTATTGAGAAAGAAACTTGCTTTAAATGTATTCTTACAATACCACCATGGATAGCATTATTTTTTACAAGTTATTGTCAGTCTCAAAAACATAGTAGTGAATATTAACTGTACACAATAAACCAATTGTTATGAACTATGAAATGCTCGGTTTTAAAAATCCTTTTTAATTAATTGTGAGGAAATAATGATAGAAACATAGCATCAATATTACAAACTTCCGGCTATCACTGACACACTTCGAGTCAATTTTAGACAAATTATTTGTTTTAAACTAAACTCTTTCTCACACACACAATACAACACCCACAGCACCGTGACTGGGCTGGTAAAGCTTTATATAGGCGTGTCAGCTCGTGTACTAGTGGGCGAAGCGGCGATGGGGCCTGAACTGCACCGTCTACCTCTCCCCGCACAAAGGGAACCCCCTCCTGAGATGTAAACAACATTTAATTATTTATTCTCTCTCAAGTTCACGGGGAAAGGTGGCCATGGAGACACATGCGCGCGCGCGCACATACACACACACACACACACACACACACACACAAGTTACAATAGATTCACGTGTGGCAGTCTGTCAGCCCGCCTGCGACGCACATTCACCCTCCCCAACACAACCCGCTCGTGTGCGCGCGCGCGTGTGTGTGCGTGGGTGTGCGTGGCCACTTACGGGGGAGTCGAAGGAAAAGGCGCACTCGCTCTTGAAAACCCTATCTCCTGTCCTGGGCACCCTGACGGTGGGCATGTACGGGACCAGCAGCTCTCCGAGGTCTACAGCCATCTTCGCATTCCTGCTTCTCGCACCACAGTGCTGCGGAGCCACGGAGCAGCGCTGTCAGAGGAGAGGATGCTATTTTTAAAGCCCTCCGTCTCTACATTCCTCAAGCCAGGGGGGGATGTGACGCGGATAAACATAAAAATAAAATGACAGAGAGGGCGGAGGCTGGTTGCTACGCAGGCAGCAAAGGCTAATGAAGGCTAATCTTATTCTTTTGGGGGGGGTTCTTGGTGGAAAAACAAACCTTTGACCTGCGTAGAAATTGCATTGCTGCTGTTGACTGCGGTGACGCTGTCTGCATGAGGACGTTTTACCAGAAGAGGCCCCTCCCACCTCTGAGGATAATTCATAAAGCACCCACACTTACGACAACGTGTTACATCCCAGAACCGTGTAAAGTAGTAGTTAAGTCAAGGTAGGAAGGTAATAATGCTTCATTGTCACGTGATTCACGAAGCTTTCATGTACAGTAATTCCTCTGCGGCCAATTTGCATGTATATTGGTAGAAATGCAAACAGAATTGTGATTGTTGCTGAAATGTAGACAATAAAATAAGCAATTTACAATATTCCTATAGGGAGCAATGACATGCATATTTAGACACATCATGGTTTTTTTAAAGTGAAATGTGCTAAAATTTCAGGATTCATAAGTGTAACAACTACATTTAAACTTACCACCCTCTCCATCACCTACTGCAGGGACAGCGGAGCACTTTCTCCAACAGACTGATCCAGCTTTGCTGTCACAAGGACAGGTACAGGAGAACATTCCTGTTAACTGCAATAAGACTTTATAATAAATCTCCTCTGGCCAGATCCTACACTCAAAAAAACGATTCAAGCCCTTCTTAGAGGTGACACATTTAAATATTGTTTGATACATTTAAATAAATCAATTACAAAACGAAGATATTTATATTGAATGGGTGTAACACAAAATGTATGAATACTTTCATTTATTAGATTTATTTAGGTTACACTCACAAAAATGATTCAAGCCCTTCTTCGAGGTGACACATTTAAATATTGTTTGATACATTTAAATAAATCAATTACAAAAATAGATATTTATATTTAATGGGTGTAACACAAAATGTATGAATACTTTCATTTATTAGATTTATTTAGGTTAGATGGTGTGCATATCAACTCAAAATAAATGTGTTTCATTGAGGACTACCCTTTGCGCATGCGCCACCTGAAAATCAGTTGTTTACATGAGGTGAAGACACTTTCTTGGCTGTACGGTGGTGTAGTGGCTAGCACTGTCGCCTCACAGCCAGAGGTCTGTGGGTTCAATTCCCAGTCTGGGTGTTCCTTCTGTGTGGAGTTTGCATATTTTGTTAGTGAGTTAGTTTATATTTTGAGTTGGACAAACACAAATTAATTTAATTTAATGAATATAGTTATTTTATTTTAGATGTATTTGATACAAATGAGTTGGACTAACTTAATTACATTTTATTGCACTGATGTGCTAAATTTGAGTTGGAGTTGCATATAATTATTGGATGGAAAACCTGCCAACAATTTAATTGAGTTCATCCAATGAGTCATTTCTTTGAGTGTACTTCAATTGAATCAACATCAATGACCCTTGCAACGCTTTCACTTTATATACTTTACATTGTATATACATTGCAGTTTTTGTCATTTAAATGTAATATGTTCTGCTCTGCTATTTTTTGGTTTTGTATATATTGAGCATTTGTTCATACTTCATAATATTAGAGTAACTGCTTGCTGCTGCTACAACCAAATCCCCCCCAGGGATGAATAAAGTATCTACCGATATATATATATATATCTTACCTGCCTTGATGACTTTTTTTTTTGCCTTGATGACTTTTTTAATGCTACAATGGTTTAGGAATAGAGTGAGATTTAGTGGCATCTAGTGGTGAGGTTTCAGATTGCAAGCAACAACATACCCCTGTTCACTCCTCCCTTTCTACGCGTGTCAGAAAACGACGGTGGCCGTCTGATGGGGTTAGGTATCTATAGGATTGTATTACTGCAAGGAGATACCCTGTAGTTGCCATTTGTCCAATAAATCAATCAAATCTAAAAATCAAATTGCCTATGATGCACCGCGGGTTTTGTAGTTGAGCCAAAAGAAAGTAATGTCCACTCCATTTCCATATTCCATTTGTCTGATAATTTATTTACTAAACAAACAAGCAAACAAACTAAAAATAACAAACAACAACTGTTGACACTGCCTCTCATGTGCTGGTAAAAAACCATAGGCCACCCCAGTGCATGCTGGTCCTGGTCCGGCCCATTCCTGTATAATCCCCGGTGCCTACAGTCTTACCCAATTAGTGAACAATCAACAGAAAAAACTAAATAAATGTAAACGACAAAAACATATTACTTTTCAATAAAACTACATACTAATGTCAAAATAACTAGCCCCAACATATCATTATCAATAATTTGTCATTTTTATGACTGAATAACTGCTTTTAAAAACACCTATACAAAACACAAAAATTCAGAAAATATCAATATTGATTGTAAAGCAGTGACTACTGTTTACAACAACAATGTCACTTTATTAAGTCATTAATATCTCACTGGAATATAAGATATAAGATAGTCATTTATTTGCGAAAAAATATCTGTTCATTATGAATCAAATACATATACTCTATAATTTAAAGGCTTAACACTTTCCCAGTACAGATAGTGTGGCACAGTAAAAATAAAAGCATCATATGTATTCCAAGGCACCTAGGTGAAGACAAATGTCCTGTATGAATTTGTAAAATTCATATAAATGCCATTAATTTGCGGTCATCCATTCCTGGTTAGGCTCTCGAATATAATGCAAACAAATAGAAAGACTAATTCTGGGGTTAAAAAATAAAATACTGTACCCATGTGTACAAGCATGTGTTTATGTATTGTACATGACTGGGTATGCATTGACATACCTGTGTATGTGCTCATACATATATTCAACCAGTTGATCCATTACAAACTCAAACTATTAATTCAGTACTTGGAGAGTAATATTAGCCATGTTTTATCTGTACCCTGGTTAACCTTTGCAGAGTGGTGGCTATTTTGAGATTATGCCTGCCTACACTGGGTGAGGCAGGGTACCACCTGGACAGGTAGCCAGTCTGTCACATGCAGACAGACAAGCACTCTCACTTGTATTCCGAGCTATTGGGATATTTAGGCTCTATAAATTCCCCCTGACGGCATGTTGAACTGTGACAGAACACAGAAGCATCCGGAGACACAGAGAGGACATTCAGACTCCACACACAGAGATCATTCCTACCTCACCAAGGAAATGCAAACTATTTCACAAAAGATTTAAATAATTGTACGCACTTAAGGTAAACAAGTTATTGCAGCACAAAGCCAATAAAGACACTGTCTGACAAAATATCAGAGTTTATATAGATACTTTATTTACGCAAGAAGGGAAAAAATGTACACACAGTGACATTGATCGGCTTGATGTACTAATGGCTGACGCGTCAGGATTAATGGTCAGGACTATCCTTTGGGCTGTGATCAATCCGCCCCTTGTCTATTGTCTCCAAATGGAACCAGGGGCCGTCTCCCTTTGACCTCATCTGTCGACGCACCTCCAGCTGTGTCAGTCTGTTGACGACAAACAGGCAATGAATGAATGAAATCCTGCTTCAAAAATGGAAAAGACCAAGTTGTGAATCCCAGACTGTTGCTACACTACTCTTCACTTCCTTTTCACAAAGCCACGAGAAAAGAAAATTGATCACCCCAGTTTTCATAAAAATCAGATTTTCCTTTTTGCTTGGACAACAATTCTCATGAACATCCTTGTGTGATTAAACCCGTAGACAGGAATGGAATCTATATGCGTAAGCGTGTTGGTTTATGTCACCGGCAATTATAGTCATGTCAAATCTTTGTGTTCATGTGTCTATTTTCAGCATTTAATTTGTATTCCTGAAATGCTCAGTACATGTGTCATACAGAAATGGCTGCAACAGACCAATCCATTTCAGTTTTGAAAGTTACATACAAAAATATTTTAACACATATTTACACCCTGGAACAATAAATCAGTTTTAAGACTGTTAATGACTGTAAGAGGGGCTATGACAGCCCCTCTAACTGCTACAGACCAAACTTCTTCCTTAAAAGAAACAAATTTGTTGAAAAAAAAAAAAACATGAAACCTGTTGTGTTGAAACAAAACTGTCGCACTACTCTCAGGATGCTTCAGTGCAACTGGACACTTGTTACAATGATATACATAACACCAGATACAAGCGGAGTCCATGAAATTCAATATAAACTTGCACAAGAATCTGCCTCACACATGCTTAACTAACAGAAATCTGAAACCTTCAAATGAATCACTACAATAGTGTCAAAAGAAATATCACAGAATTATTGGACTGATCCCTTACAATGCATTCATACTTATAGCAATGAAACCACTATGCAAAGTAATAGTTTTATATCAATATTGTAATAATGTTGCACTATATAACACCAGTACTTTTTATATTTGCCAACAGTAGTAATACAAGGAATTAACATATTTTTTTCAGGATACTAACCTCACACATGGTCGTTTTTTTTCTAGGTAATGATAAAATACAGTAATGTCTACCTGAGCAGAGAATGAAGTCGCTTTCCCTCGAATGTGTTTGTTTACATAGCCAGGCCTTGGTTCCCCTTCAGGGAAACATGTCAGCGCTGTTGCAGTTGTTTAAATAGAAAGGTCTTCATGCCCTTGTATCACAACTGTGTTCCAGTCTTCATAAGTGACAATATTTTGGTGACAGAAGCTACAACATAACACACTAAGAATAAGAATAAGAATATACACTTTTATTAATCCCCAATTAAAGGAAAATTCTTCTCATTTACCCTTCTTAGTTTTTATGAGCAGGGCTGTGTGCGGCCGCGCGAAACAACTGGGGTTCAGCCTGCTCAAGGACACTTTCGACTTACACATAATGGGGGAGGGGGGGATCGAACCCACAACCCTGCGGTTGCAGGACGGCCCTCTTACCCCACTGAGCCGCCACTAGTACGAAAACTCACCTCATGTCTGCCTTTTCTTTCTCTATTTGGATTGCAGCCATCATCTTTTCATAGTCCTTCACTGGGGAGTCATAGAAGGTCCGTGTAATCCACCTGGTGATGGGGTGCTGCCATGACAGGTAAAAAGGAAAACAATATTTTTGAGGGCTGAAAATATATTTGATCTAAATAAACAAATCACAGATTTTTCCCCTGAAAGTAATCAAGTATTTCCTCAATTAGATGACTCTCCTCTTACTAAATCTATGGTCAAACATAGCTGCTTTAAAGTGTGGCACTGCAGCAAAAAAATTATTATGTCAAAGATAATTATAGTATGCACATACTGATGCAAATTTTAAATGTAAAGCATGCTTCAGCCCATAATCTTTTACTAGGGTTCAGACCCCTTACAATAAAAATCTGCTGGAAAAAATTAGATACGATGCAAGCAAAATACCTTGTAGTACTCCCAGTACTCAGGTTCGTAGTTTTCAGGAGCTTCAGTCAGCTCTGCTTCACCTTCACAACACAATCAACATTTTTTTTTACCTACTCCTCAAATGACATCTTTAAGTGACCAAATATTATTCATTTATCTAAATAATGCACACCAAAACTTAAAGTGGTGTCTTCTTTACTTACCAATGAAGATGTTCACACCTGTGACAATGACAACTATAGGAATGCCGGTCAGCAGGATGTAAAATTGCTGAAAAAAAATCAAAGAGGAGAATATAAATCAAGACTGAGCCAACATGTCAGAAATAAATGTTGCTTTGATACTAAAGTAGTTGACATTTTATGCATGGCTTTTATTTCAAAACATATATGGTATATACAAACTACTAGCACAGGAGTAACTGTTTAATTTAGTCCACATTTGGTTTGATGCTTGCATGGCTCAAGTCATAACTGGCTCTGTGCAATGTTAATAATATAAGTGTGGAAGCTTATTCTACCGCTGAAATAATAGTCCTTCTATATCAGGACACCTTCATTTGTGAAATTTAAATAAGACATGAGTTTTGAGCAGTGATGCAAATACATTCAGGAATACAACAACATTTCTTGGTTATCAAGACACCAACATTTCTGAAAACTGACTACTGCTGGCATTGATATTATAATCTACTGCAGCCTCCAAATTTAGGACAACACAAACCTATTGTCATGATCGGTCTACTCACCAATAAGCGCAGAAATCTCCTGTCATAGAAGTCAGTGGGTTTGATGACAAACATTTTCTTTCCATGATTCCAACGGACAGCCACTGCAAGACAAGCAGGAGAGAGTGTTGTGACTTGTGAGCATGTATTTCATAGTTAAAGGTGGTTTATTGGCATAGTATAGAGGTCATCATATAAAACCAGACTATTAGCACTGATGAAGACTTACATGTGTGGTTATTGTACTAATGTTATGAACTTATTAGGCTCAGTGTTCACTATATCCACAAAACTGAAGATTAATATCGCAGAGGTGGGCAATATTACTGGTCCATATAAATTCTGACATCAAGTCAAATCAGTTTTATAGCGTCAACACATTACAAGTAGGTTTACACACATTTAGCTAATTTAATTTACAGAAAAAATCTGAACCAAGACATTTGTTATGATATATTGTTGACATGCAAACACTATAAAACAACTATTACACCGGCTATCAGATACTATTTGCTCTAATGAAAATGCAGGTACCTTTAGAAATAGTATCTGCTAAAAAATAAGAGTAAGCAAGCTACCTATAACTATTAAAGTTACGTCACAAACGTGATGTACTTTGTATTGACAGCAGGACAAACGTTAAAGTTACCAGCTAATCCTAGCTGATATTAGCAAGCTAACAAGCCTCGGCGCAAGGTCATAAGAAGAGACAGCCCCCTTGAGGGTCAACTTCGTACTTTATAAAGATCCAGCGTGTCTCTTACCTTTATCTGCCCGTGGGATTGTTCGAGTGAGCAGATTTGCCGCATTATTTCCAGATTTCAGAGGACTCAGTCTGGCTGCAAAAGCAGCAGCAGACCTGAGAATGCTCATGCCCACCATCTCTACAAAGGGACGACGGTTCAACAACACGAGCTCTGATTGGTTGAGGACACAGTGAAGCAGAACTCGCCATTTTTAATGGGGGCAGAAACGTACATATATTTTCTAGTTAATTTGTATTATTATGTAAGCACAGTATATAACATGTTTTATATACATATATATAAATAACTTTAAAAAGCAATAACAAACATATATATCAGGTGTAGAGAAATGCATTGTGGGTAAAGTGGGAAGGACAACGTTAAAGATGGCGACGTCCTCATCAGCAGGACGCGTTTTGACTCTTTGCAAGCAGTTTCAAAATGTCTTTCGGATATCCTCAGCGACGAACAGCACGCACTGTTCTTCTGCTTTGACCAAATACCAGCCTCGTCTTTACAGGTAACGATAAGTCGCGGTTGCAGTTAGTGAAACATGGCATAAAGGCGCCTTGAAAGTCAACGTGTTCACAGTTCACACTGGCCCTTGTTTGTCTGGAAGCTGTCAAGGTGTTTTGTCTTATACATTACAATAAATAAAAGTCCCAATGAATTAAGTCTTTAATTTCTGATTTCCATTCATTTGTTAAGTGAATCTATTGGCAATGGATTGACGTGTAGTCATGGGTTCAGATATATTTAGCAGTGTTTTATAAATATATATATATATTTTGTTTGGTGTATAGAAATGAAAGGAGATATTTAAAAGTGAGACATAATGCACTTGTTTGGGCAAAACAAGTGCATTATTATTGCTGACTTCCTAAGAAATTGGCATCCCAATTGTGTTTTGTTTTAAGGTTGCTGGTCCCTTTTTAAGTCTTGTGATGTAAATTTATTTTGCACCCACCAGGCAAAAGTCTCCCCTTGCTGCCCTGTCTTGGTACAGTCCCAGCATCTCTGTGGGTCAGTGTCGAGCCTTGCACACAACCGTCTGCAGGAAAGGGCTGGATGAGTTCTTTGACCTCCCTGAGAACTGGGGACAGGCCACCGTGAAGTCAGGTAAAACCCTTAAGTAAGCTGGTATTCTGAGAGCTCACGTAGCCACTGTGGCTGCACAGTCTGCTTGTAGCTTTATTAATGGAACATTGTGTGAACATTTAATAGGTGCACCGTGGACTGCCAAACAACTGAGAACCAAGGGCAATGAAGATTTACACAAACTCTGGTAAGCACTGTTGAGATCACACATGTGCTTCAGTGTTTGCACATTTATCAGCTGTGTGTTACACTCTCGTTCTCTCTCAGGTATGTGCTGTTAAAAGAAAAGAACTTGCTGGCAACACTTGAGCAGGAAGGAAAGAGACAAAGAGTTCAGATGCCGAGTCCAGAAAGAATAAGGAAGGTTGGTATGATGCTCAAGGGACATCTCCTCCATTAATGTAGAAATGGGAATTACATTTGACACATACATTTTGGCTCAGCCTTTTGCGATCCAGGGTTTCTATTTAAGTAGGAGCCCTAGTGTAGCTAAATCTTGCTCTCCTTCTCCTCCCAGATTGAGCGATCGATGATCAGAATGGAGACGGTGGTGAAGGAGAGAGAGACTGCACTGCGACTGCTGCAGACAGGACAGGAGAAAGGCAGACCAGGAGCCTGGAGGAGGAACACATTTGGATTTGTCTACTGGTGAGGGAAGAGGCTCCCTTATACATTATATCACACATACACATGGAGAAAGCGGCACGCATTGTAAAGGTTCCCTATGTCGTTTCTGTAACATTACACAGTAGCTGGATTCTCGCGATGTCTCGTTCGTGTGAGAATCGCAGGACCACTTCACATGAAAATCCATCTAGTCAGGCTTCAGGTTTGTGTTCCATAAGCCAGAGCACGGACCAATCAGCGTCCTTTGAGGAGCTACTGGCAGCTCTAGGCCTGGCTTGAGTGTATTGCATATGGAACTGGAGAACGTCGCTGAAGGTTTTAGCCCAAAATACGTTTTTTTTGTGTCTTCCCGAGACTGGCTTCGGCAAGTTTTATTGCCAGATGGTTGATCCAATCACCTGTCGATTATTTTTGAAATTGTCTGCACTTTTCCAAACGTGTTTCCAATGACACCTTCGGAGATGGTTTTATGTAGCAGTTTTGGGACCTCTATAGTACTGTGAGGCATGTTTTACTGATCCACTAATCAATGGGCGGTTGTTACACACCAAGATATGCTGCAATAGGACAGGGAAGAAGAATCCGAGCTTGTTAACATGTAAACAATGCTGGATTTTAAATGCTTAAAATGATTTCCAAAAGCTTTAGAAATGAGGAAAGAGCTGAATGATGCAGACTGAGTATTATTATCCAAAACTGATCCTGATTTCAACCAAATTGATAGACTTTCTGCAGTTGGTCTGTTGCCAGAGTGCAGCACATCAAGCTTCAGGCTTTAGAAAATTATACGTTTATAGTGTCATCACGCATGTACACTTTTTTCTTTCCCTCAGGTATCGATTCAAAGAATATGCCATTCCTTGGTACATGAACAGAAAGTATAAGCGAAAGTTCTTCTTCACACCCAAGTTTGTCCAAACTCACATAAGGTAAGGCGTGGCACACATGTCATTTTGAACCCTTTTGTTCACACTAAGTAAAAGATGTGGAGATTTTAATCCGAACTTCTTCTTTTTTAAATGTTTATCTTCCAGGCTGCGCACAGAGAAGCATCTTCGAATGAAGGCCAGGAAAGTCAACTTGGAGAAGAGAACAAAGGCCAAACTCGAGGAGAAGTTTCCTCAAGTAAAAGTTTCTGCATAAATGTCAAGTGCATGTTTTACAATTAAGGAATATTGGACACCTGTTTATTTAATATGAATACTCGCATCTCAATTGGCTCATCAAATTATTGAAGGTTGTCTCCAACTGTTGTCCTATGTTGAGTATGAGTGTTTGATTTGTCTAATTGATATTTGATCCTATAAGAAACTATGCTACATCACCCTGAAATGTTTTGGTTGCCTTTTCTTTTTTATAATATCAAAATGGATTGACTACTCTTAAGATTTACTAATCTGTAAAATTATATATGTATATATAATATATATACGGTTTGGAGATTGTTGCTTTAAGAATGTTAATGTAACTTGATTGCATTAAGAGTTACCAAAATGTAAACCTGTGTTTCATGTTTTAAAAGCAATTAATAAGACACCCCCATAAATTAAAATAACCATGTACATGTAAAAGTTATACAAACTTGTACTTTTATCACAAACTTATTTGTATTGACACAAATAAGCAGAGGCAAGATCTGGTTTTTGCCTCCGAGTTTACTGAGTACACAAAGTTATAAACAGAAGGAATCATTGAGCTGTACGGTCTTTCCTCCAAATACACAACCCACATTTTACCGTGTCGGTATTCGGTAGAAACCTTTCAGAGCAAATTCTCATGTGTTTTTGACATTGCGATCAAAAACTTGATTGAGTAACTATGGACTGACATTTAATGATCCTCAGAACAGTGGGAGAAAGACATGTACAATTCAAGATTATGTCGCCACTGGAATGCAAGGTTTCCACTAAACTGATCTAAAAATAAGGCAACAGACGTAACCGTAATGACAGACAATGGAGCTCAAACCATCTTTCATCATAGTGACGGTTTACTTTGTAAATGTTTGTCTGATTTTTACAATAAATCCAAGACAGGCGGCATATTGACAAACTATTTAAAAAACAAACAAATCATACAAAACAAGAGTGATCAGTGGGTGGTCCAGGGCCAGAGGTGAACTCGTGATGAGCTTGTGGCGAAGATGGTGATGAGAGGGTCGGGTTGGGTGTAGAATCAAGGGCACTTCCTGTCTACACACTGCTTTCCTCCCTCCTCATACTCCTGTTTGGAGATCCACATCTGCTGGAAGGTTCCCTGGCAGACACAGAAAACATGTTTAGTTCCCTTAAATCAGGATAAAAAGTAGGAAAATACATCCACGCATAACCACAGACCAAGCTGTTAAGGGGCTGTCTGCCAACAAGGAGCCACATTTTAAAGAAGTGTGTATAAACAGCAATTCTACTTTAAATGTAATCCAATCAGTGAACTAAATTGTTTTCGGACCGTGTACATTCATGACGAGCCCTGGTGCACAGACTGTATAGAACAGGTGGATGTAGTCACCCATTGGCTTGTGGACTGTCGTTTTTAAGCATCTTGGTTTTTGCAACCAGAAGCGACACAAATAGGTGGAGATCAGGACAACCAAATGATGAATATATTTTTAGGCAACCAAAATGATTACCATTAACTTTAATAAACACGTTAAATTTGTTCGGTAAAAACGTGGACAACTGCCAGACCAGACACATTGTGGAAGCAACCCGTCGCAAGGTAGCCAGGGCATAAAGCACGATCCATTCTTCCCACAATGAACCATTTATTTACAGACCTTCTCGAGCTAAACATTGAACGCAGGCAGCATTGTCTCAAAGACTGTATGCAGAGCCTTGCGCTGTTTTGCAAGTGGTAAATTGTTGTACATTGTTGTACAGTGTTGAACATTGTTGTACAGTATCGGCGATGCAGAACATCGGGATAGCCGCTCTATGCCGAGCTGTTCATAAAGTTTATTTAGTGCTTGAGAAACTTCTGGATGTGTTCATTACGCTCCCTGGCCCATACAGATTCACACACACATATTCAAACTCCTATTCTATATGGTCATCTCCACATACTTGAATATACAAATATATATTATCTACTTGTTCTGGAAGAGTTGAGCCATCAAGCCGACTGCCAGCAGGCACATTTAAAGAAATAATCAAATTGATTGGGGTGATGAGGCACTTAAAATGATCCGATACATTTTCCCAACACTTATGCTGCGTTGACAACAAAAGCGTTGAGATTCATGAATGCACGAGAATGGATGAGAATAAAGAGGATTTTCATCCAGTTATTCAGACATCGTCGGTGGAAGTTACTGAACTATGTGAGCCAACGGGTGATGTTGGACGCTTCCCCCTTTTTATGTCGGAGGGGCACGCACAATAATCCTGAGTTCTGACACCTGGTTCGGATTAACAAAATAGTTTGAGGGTGGATCAGCCTTTGAGAAACCGTGAGCCTGATTTCAATCATCGGGTTAATTTAAGCTGGATAATAGGACATTTGATCGACTTTGTTGAAGCACGTATGAGAAATAGGGCCCAGTTTCTTTACCTCAAGAACTAATGACGATCAAACGATTAAAACCCTGTTGACATCTTTTTACAACAGTGTAAACTGCTTTGTGTCCTTACGAGTGATGCCAGGATGGAGCCTCCTATCCAGGCACTGAACCGGCGCTCCACTGTAGTGTTGTTGGCTATCAGCTTCAGCCTCATGCTCTGCAAATCACAGACAAACAAGTTAAACTTTGGCTGGAAATATCGCAGTGCTACGGGATGCATTTAAATGATCAGACCACATAAGAAATTGTGTGCACAAATCAAAAGTATGTGTTTGTAATTCAATTTCCGATTTAGCTGCAGTCTATCAATGATTAATAATGTGTTCGGAGGAGGGGCTGGCATCAACTCACCGGAGGGGTTTTCTGGGAGAGTTCTCTGTTCAGTCTGTCTGTGAAGCCCTGAACGAGCGTGTTTCCTCCGGTCACCACCACACTGCCATATAGACCCTGAGACACAAAGTCAAAAGGTTCAGCAAATTACGGTTGATGTTTTTAAAGCCATGCTGAAGACAGTAACAAAGAATTAACTCATCAAGCAAGATAGTCACCGGCCGGATGTCGATGTCACACATTCCCACGCTGGTCGTCACCACATGGCTAACTCCCAACATGGTGTTTCCTGACAGGCCCTGAAGTGATCACAACAAACAACATCACTTAATTATTTTTTCTTAAAAATATTCCATTACACATTAACCCTTGTGTTGCCTTAGGGTCATTTTGACCCGAATCAATATTACACCCTCCCCCCGCCTTAGGATTCATTTGACCCCATTCAATGTTTAATGTCGGTGTTCTTTCGGTAGTCAACAAACAAACATAAAGTGCCTCACACTTAAACTTGGAAAACAATATTAATTCTAATAATTTTCTGGAGGTTTTAATTGCTGGCGTCAAATTGAACCCAAAGGGTAAAATATGTTAGTAAATATAAAGGTAACAGGAGGGTGAAACATTGAATCGGGTCAAAATGACCCAAAGGCGGGGGGAGGGTGTAATATTGATTCGGGTCAAAATGACCCTAAGGCAACACAAGGGTTAAAAGCGAAAAAATATCTTTTTTTGGGGCAGCATATTTAGCTATTTTGTATGCCCTGTTCGCTACATATTAATAACAGACCTTGGCATTAGAGGGGTCAAACAGCCCCTCTGGGATCTTCAGCCTCTCAGCCCCAAAGTCACAGTTGTAGCCGTTGGGCAGCTCATAATGCACTGTGGGCATCTGTGCAGCAACCCTGATGAAAGAGAGAAGACTGAGGAGGGCTGGGCGATTTCTCAATATGACAATTATTCAATAAAGTAGAGATGTCGTGATATATAGAAATGTTGTCTAAATGAAATTTATAATAACAAACACATACTCTAACTTACATTTCTCAGACAATCTGATGTGAAATATTTGAACACAACAGAATTTGAAGATTGCAGTAATGTTTTTACATCACAATAATATAAAAGGTCCACTTGGAACCCAAAAGCAGTGTGCAGGGTTTACATTCAGCTTTCTTGCTCAACCAAAGAATTCCGCTCATGGGAATATGCCAGTCTAGTTAAATCCAACATGCGTTCACGTAAACATAGTCAATGTACAGCTGGAAATATTTATTTAAATGTCATCTATAATTTTACCTAAAACTCTTTTTGTGAGGCAACTCAGATTTGAACTGTTCAGAAGAAGTTTACTTTCACAAACCTACACATAAGCTGAGGGTAAAAGTAAAAGATAATGTCTACGTTAATGTCAGATTCATATTAAGTTGAAAATAATGCCCTTACTGTTCATCATATGGCGAGTCTGACACCTGCAACACAGACACCTGGAAGTCCTGGATCACACACTGCAAATATTAAGAAAGACAAGTTGGCAGACATTCAACCAAACACAAAACATTCCTTCATTACGGCAAGGTCAACAAAAGGTGTTTTAGAGTTCGCTGCTTACATTACACATGTAGTTGTGCCATGAGCGTGTGACTTGAGGTAGTTTCTCCTTTTTCTTCCAGCTGGCCGGTGATGCCTCTCGCACTCCATCCTGTAATGACAAACACTGTGGTTGACATTGTCTGGTATGAAGGAAGATGGCAATAAGACTGTGTAGGCACATAACGCACAATAAAGAGTTTAGTTTAATCTTCTTAGTCCATCTTTGGGCCAGGAAGATTCAGTGTATTTTCGATTATATGGCCTTTATTTAAACAGGTAAAATCAATGGAACAAAATATTTCATTACCCTGTATGGATGTTTTTATCGTAACATTCAAAACACAAATTTGCATTAATAAATACACATTTGTCCATTGAAGATTATTTGTAAGACACCCTCTTCACCTGTCCTGAACACAAATGCCACTTACATGTGCAATAAAACACAAAAACTCAACGGTTAACATGTTTTCCGGCTGGAGCAATACATCGCAAATATTTATACGAGATTATTTAAAATGTACTGTTCACCTGTGAAACACTGAAATAAGATGCGCTACAATAGTCTTGTCTTACCTTTGATGCAATCATGTACGGCGGGATTATTTCAACATTTAAATCTTGAAAAAGCTCCCTACACTGCATGCTCATAAAGTCTCCAGCCAGGGGCGATTTGACAATGCCTGTCAGAGAAAATAAAAAACACATGACTACAAGGAACACAGTAAATCTCTACCATTTGTATATATATATCTCTACACACATTGTTTGAAACTTGCGTCAATTGATAAATCTCTTGATGTGGCTTTAATGAATTAGCAATCTTCTGTTTCACTGCAGCTCAGACTCTTTGGTTCGCTTTGTATCAAAAAGCATTATGTTGGTGTTTTACAACATGATTTAGTTTCATCTGGGAACAAAGATATTTCTAAACGTTATGGCTGTTCATGACGACAACAGAAGCTTGGAATAACATTTCTGCAAACAACTGGCTTGATAGGCTGAGATGCAAGCTCCAACCAGCAGATGGCAACATTAATCAAAGAAGATAACACATGCATCACATGT
This sequence comes from Pseudoliparis swirei, assembly GCF_029220125.1. NCBI lineage: Eukaryota > Metazoa > Chordata > Actinopteri > Perciformes > Liparidae > Pseudoliparis > Pseudoliparis swirei. The sequence continues at coordinate 20,249,873 of NC_079392.1, read as the reverse complement.
TCTATTACTCATTTTAGCTGATCAGTTACTTTGTAAAAAAAGTAAAACATGCGGGTAGATTATTAATGAGTAGTGAATGATTGAGGATAATACCTTGCTGCAGGACATAGCCATCATGCACTGGAATTGCTGTGGTGTGTGTGGCTCCGCTGTCCAGAACCAAGCTGGTGGACCGCCCATTGGCAAAGCTTACACACTCAGAGTAAAGGAATTGTAACCCAGTTCAACGAATAACAGATACATTACTGGTTCAACAGACTTTTCAAACAGAGAAGCATAAACAGACATTTAATGTAAAACAAAAAGACGCAAATCAGGTTTGTCTCCCATCCTTTTCTGGACCAAGTGGTAGTAAAGGATACGCAGATAGCACAGCAGATTTGCAGAGGAAGAAGGCGGGAATGTTGTAATGTTCAAACATCAGCTCTGTCAGTTTCTCACGTTTCGCTCGTGTGTTCCACTGCAGACACAAAACAGAAAAGAGGCCGCCCACAACAGATTACCGTCAGCACAACATAAACTACTGAGTTTCTTCGTGATGTGATGTAGACCAGAGCAGGAAACACTTCAGCTCTTAAATACAAATCCTCACCTCAACATATTTGGATTACTGCTAAAACAAACAGCATCTCAAAAAGCTCACCATGAGTGTTGAACTAACATGCTAATATTCTAAGAACAGAACAGGACTTTAAATCTGCCACCATTTCTCTGTTTGCTGATAAATTAAAACGGTGTGAATACATCGTGTTGCATGGTGCAATCACAGAATATGTAGCTCCCAGCCGGTGTTGTTCAGACTCTAGCTCGTACAAAATGCCAACTCACCGATGCTTCTGACATTAGCACTGGATGCATACTGGGTTCAGACTTGAAGTGCATCTTGTAGGTGTGATCCAAAATGGCCTGGAAACTGTCCCAGTCCTCAACTGGAAAAGAAGCCGAAGAGAAAACACAACATGGTTTATTAAATGTCAAATCACTGCCAGATTGTTGCCGATTTATGTGTGGATATTATACATGAGAAAACAACAACCTGTGCTTGAACATGATAGCCAAAATTGTTAAAAATACCTCATCTAATATTGGAAAATAAGATTGCAACTATGTATGTTCTCAAGATATGTCTTTACTATATTTATGACTTCAGGCCTACAAAGAAAATCAACGTCACAAAATGTTTGTCAATCATCGTCATCACAGTTGCTGGGTTAGATGGTGGAGAAAATAGAGCGACGGTGATTTTTTTTAAGATAGAAATTGAGCATCAGGCACCAATGTTCCAGGTCAGCCCTCCGAGGGAGCCTGGAGTCCCACAATGCTGTTCTGCTGCAATTAAGATTGGTGTCACACTCGTCTCTAAATAGCCTCACAGCCAAACTCCACTGGACCAGATTATGATGAGCATCATCAGCTAGGTCAGTGCAACAGAGCGCTCGTTTCACATTTGCTGTCAGAAATCAAACACAATTGCACAGAGAATGTTGGCATGGCTTGAAAATACCTGATTGGCTAACAGAGGAAATTAATGTACACCAATTTAGAAAACTGGTTAATGTTTACAGAATATATGCCATAGGTGTAATAGGTCACAATTCCGTGGATGCAGTTTCACCGATGTGAGGCTTGAATGATTTGTAGTTAATATAGCTTGTTTGTATCATATTATAAGTTATGTGAACCTCACAGTAGTATATGCAAAATTGTAATGAGCATTTCCCCTTGTTTTTAAACATTTTATAGACTAAATTAAATGAATAATCAAAGGAACAACAACAAATTGTGTTGATAATTAATAAAATCAGCTGTTGCTGCCCTAACTTTAGATAATTGTGCCATGAGTGACAACAATTAACAATTTTTCTAAAATATAGTTAAGAAAAATAACTTTGAACAGACATAAGGAAAACAATAAACATCAACAGAAAATGGGGGAGAGAAAAAAGAAAGTTGGAAATCTGTGATTGAAACTGAGTCAATACATAGGAAAATAATACATGATGCAAAAATAATAATTAACAGTTACATTTAAGCTCCAAAGACAGCTCGGACATGAGAACCACAGCTGGCGTTGAATGTCAAACAAATGCATGACAGACATTTACATAGGAAATATGATCACTGTTAAGCAGACATGGTGGTTCACCCAAGACCGCTTTCCACCAAAAGGACACTAGTTGGGAGAGCTCATCATTGCATTGGTCTTCAAATAATCTCATTAATATTCATGATGAACGACACTCGGGGTTGTGACGTGTTCATCTACAAAATCAGCTGTCAGACTAACAGACTAATTATGGATTATGTTCACACAGACAGGATTATAAATATTCAGTGGCGTTTACATCACAAACTACGATAAAAAAACAGGGTAATGCAGTCACACACAACCCATTTATCTTCATATGGGTTGTAGATGCAGACATATTTCAGCATTGCACAAACATTACTCATTTTTTAAACAGCCTTGTTTACTAACCAATAACATGGCAGTTAAAAATCTAAATGTTCTTTTGGTTTGAATACACTGAAAAAAAATAAGAAGTAATGCACTCACTCATGCCGTTCTTGAGCGGAGACATGACCTCCATGCTCTCCCTGGGTACCCTGAGCTGGTTGGTATCAATATAATAGTTGGTGCCACTCTGCTTGCTCTTTTCTCCATCCGTCTCCATGGGCGTGCTGCCATCCTCTCGGTCAATGGTCACACCTATCACCGTGGGGAAGTCCGCCTGAACCGAGCCGAAACAAATCACATCACAATACAGGTCAATGCCAATCATAATAAATTATATAAAACCTTTATCAGATGAACCCAAACACTGACTGAGAAACTGAGAGTCAGGCAATGCTCGTCTGACTTTTACAAAGATTAAGAGTGCAGTAGTTTTGAAATGCTCAAAAGTACCTGGTTTCACTCTGTAATGATTTGGTATGTACTGACTGATTCATCTTGCAGACACAATGTCTGGCTGAAGTGATAGCAAGAAAAGCAAGAGTGTTACTAATAACATTACATTGCTGTGTTCTATTTGGGTGTCCCAGTAAGCATTGGAGGTGTGACAGTAAGCTAGCCTGTACAATACCAAGACCCTTCAACTGAAGCAGCTAAATAGAAATTAGCCATCATTCATTTTATGCTACCTGTGTTTTTCCTGCTCTGACATGTCTATTCTTACAGAACCAACTCTCATTACAGGTGATGACCAGGGCGTATCATAATGTGGTATGTGCACAAGGCCAGTATTAGAGATTACACAGATGAATTTGATAATGGGCATCTGTGTTCATCTTTGACATTTCTCTTACCAAACTGATATTTACACAATCGAGATCTCCACTTAAAACACAGATGAATCAAAACCAAGCATGCCCATTAGAACGATCTGAACTAAATGTATGTCGTCTGTCTCCAGGGTGATAGTCCTCATTTCTTGACATAATCAAACACCCAGAGGGAAGATGAAGATGCACAGAGAAAAAAAAGACACATAGTTAATCAGGTCATTTGTGTGATCCACTTACCTTGGGACAGTCTTCACCTGCGTAGCCAGCTCTTACAGTGTATGAGCCAATGTCGAACACCAGAGCTCCCACCTCATCTGCAAAAATGAGAATTTCATTAAAGACAGCAACAAATTATCCATCATTAGCATAGTTCCCTTCCTAACAAGAGACCCTTTTAAGGAAGGTACAGATCTTGGAAAAACTAAATGACAGTTTGGGTTTCTGGGTTAAAATTGTATTTTACACTCTGCAATATATTTGAGTTTTTTCATTTCATTGAGCAGTTCTTTAAACAATATCCCTAAGACAAAACAACAACAAATCTTTCCATTACCCCCATACATTTGCACAATAAGGTAAAAACGTCAGATATGTGTACCTAGCAGTTTGCTTAGTCACTGGCAGAGGTCGGCTTGAGAAAGCTTGTCTACTCTTCAGTTATTCCAGTATTGTTATTAATGAGATTACCATTTATGTGATCTTTCCTTATCGTACGTTACATAAAGTACAAATATAACAGGCTCCTCAGCTGATACCCTTTGTACAATACAAATCTTCTAACATTACTTTAAGAAAATTAAACATGTGGTGTGAAGATGCAAATCACTAAAGTGGCATTTGTTAAAAGGTGTATGTTGTATATACTGCCTTTTTACTCCGCTACACAGGCTGTTTTTCAGATCTGCTACCGTAAACTACGTTAGGTTTTATTGATATTGTAATAAAGCTACTTAAAGCAGGCACAAGTATTACGTTGCTGAATGAAAATCTAATTATAGTTAATGGTTAACATTACTAGCAATAACGACATGAATGGCACAATAAAGCACACAGAGTAGTAACAGTTATATCTTGGATATATAAAACCAAGCAAAGAGGGGGAAAGAGTACTTAAAGTACATATAACGTTCACCCTTTCAGCTGAATAAAAGTGGAAACGTGTATCTCCAAATCCGAGGAAACTATAATAACTACACTGTAACGTTACATGAGTTCGCCAAACCCACTTTCATTCATTTCCCTGCTAGCTACCTAGCTAGGCGGTAACTGAGTTACACAGCTAGTTGTTGGATCAACACATTAAACTCAGTCGAATGACGCACGGAAAGTGTTCACATATTCACATATTCTTAAACGCGTGCCGATCTAAAGATGCCAGGGAAGCTCTACCCTCCCGCGAGACTTAAACGTTAGCACAGCTAGCATAGCTAGCTAACTATAAAGCTGGCTAAAGCTACAGAAGAACGTGTACTCGTTTGGTTTTATTTCACGAGAGCCCACTCACCGCCTCCATACACTCCGCCGCTCATCCTCTAGATGATCTCAACGACAACTTTCTTCAAAAAAAATGATTATAGCAGAATCACAACCGCTAAACGGTTAATCACAACAAAGGGAAATGTGTTAGCATGGATCAATCTCACAAAGCAGGCGCCACACTACGTCGAAGCGACTGTCCAATCAGAGTGCAGCACAACATCAGCACTTCCGTTTCAGCTGTGCCGTAAAACATAAAGCGACTGTGCCGGAAACGTCAAGCGGCTGTCGTGACTGCAAGTACCTCCATACTCAAGAGTGGACGTGGCCCTCCGCACTTTCTATCAACGTGAGTAAAACAAGTGATACATAAGTAACATAAACTTACTTTTGATGATTAAAAAGTGATCTGCAGATAATGGTGTAAGACTAGGTTTCATTAATGCGCGGTGATGTTAGTGAGAGTAACCGCAGGACCTTGAGTGGCGGTCGTTTAGACTAAACAACATTGACGCTGATCTCGGCGACCATGTGAACTTCATGCTGCTAAAGTTGCAACACGGACATAATTGTCTCACAAATGTAAACCTGCAATTATTGTTTTGGATTACAGTCAGCTGTATTGTTGGTTACAATGGTCTCCTTTTTATTTAATAAGTTTACGTTTCGACAGCCTCGTGGTTGTCCCAAGTGGGGTTACTTGCGCAAGCGCATGTTGGATATGGTTGAGTAACTTACTGGACATGAAGTACACGTCTGAGGAAAGCTAGGGTTATGTAACCCCTCGACTATTTTGAACGAACTGCACACAGGGATAATTCAGTCACAGTCCAAATACATGCGTGTGGCTTCAGTAATTTACTTTCAGCTGAATATCTTTTTTTTTTTTTTTAAATAAGGTTCTCTAAAAATGTCGTGCGTTTACTATTAGTCGATTAGATATCAGAAAAAAGGAATGGAGCCCAACGGGACTTCTTCAAATTGCCCTATTTAGTGCCACCAACAGTGAAATCCTCAGACTATACTACATATTGGAGAAGATTAGGAAAACCAGAAGATATTCACACCTGCAGGTGCTGAAACCAGTTAATTATTGGTTCAATACAATTAAAAATGCATAACTGATAAACAAAATGTTTTCAGATTAATCTTGTATCTGTCAATCAACTAAATAACAATGTCCAACACTGTTTTCTGTAAATATATGCATTCATAGAGAAGGAGTGTAATCTATTTTTGTATTAGCTGGTTTCTGGTCAACACCTGTTGACCAGAAACCAGGTCAACGTTCAATGGAGCGCCTGTTTGTGTATCCTGCACTGCTCTGTAATCCAGTTTAATAAGCAACTTCAAGTTATATATTACTTTGAAATGTAAAAGTTAACTCCTGACCTTGCAAACAGCAGTTGTCAAAATTGGAGCTGAAATGAATAGTCCATTAATTGGATGTGTTGAATAACATACATTTAGTAAGCTATTACTCAAAATATTTTAAGTTGTTTATCCAAGCAACAACCATTCTCAGATTCAAGCTTTTCAAATGTGATAATTTACTGCTTGTCTTATAATTGTAAACAAAAATATTATTGGATTTTAAAATGTGGGTTCTAAGAAATTGAGGGATACATTTTGCTATTTTCTTTAAGTTTCAGCAACTCTGAAAATAATTGTTAGTTGCCGCTCCAGGCCGAACAAGCTCATCTGAAGGTTGTATTGAAATTCAGCTGTTGTTTCATGAACGTGCTTTAAACTTTTTTTAACTTGTACAATTATTTTAAACTTTATTTACTTCCAGTACCGATGCAGCGCTGCCTCACTCTGACCTTTGCCCGGCACCGCAGGCTCCTCTTAAGACAAACATTTGCAACTGTCCACTGCCAGCAGTCAGCAGCCATGTCAGGTCTCCTCATCAGCCAGCCCAAATACTCCTGGCTGAAGGAGTTGGGCTTGTCTGAAGACAACCCTGGCGTTTATAATGGGAGCTGGGGAGGCAGCGGGGAGGTCATCACGTCATACTGCCCCGCCAACAATGAGCCAATTGCCAGAGTAACCCAGGCAACCATGGCGGAGTATGAAGAAACTGTCCAGAAGACGAGGGAGGCTTGGAAGATGTGGGCAGATATTCCAGCTCCCAAAAGAGGAGAGATTGTGAGGCAGATCGGAGATGCGCTTAGAAAGAAGATTAAAGTCCTAGGTAGCCTGGTGGCTCTAGAAATGGGCAAAATCTATGTAGAAGGAGTGGGAGAGGTCCAGGAATACGTTGATGTATGTGATTATGCTGTTGGTCTGTCAAGAATGATTGGTGGGCCCATGCTGCCCTCAGAGAGACCAGGCCATGTCCTGATCGAACAGTGGAACCCAGTCGGTCTTGTCGGTATCATCACGGCCTTTAACTTTCCTGTGGCTGTGTACGGCTGGAACAATGCCATCGCTCTGACCTGCGGCAATGTCTGCCTCTGGAAAGGAGCTCCAACCACACCTCTCACAAGTGTGGCAGTTTCCAAGATTGTGGCTGAGGTGCTGGAGCAGAACAACCTGCCTGGTGCCATCTGCTCCATGACCTGCGGAGGGGCCGATATTGGCACAGCCATGGCAAAGGATGAGCGGGTGGATCTGGTGTCGTTCACTGGCAGCACCCATGTTGGCAAGATGGTGGCCATGATGGTGCAGGACAGGTTCGGTCGTAAGCTGCTGGAGCTCGGTGGAAATAATGCAATCATCGTGTTTGAGGATGCTGACCTGAATCTTGTGGTACCCGCCGCCGTCTTTGCAGCTGTGGGAACCGCTGGCCAGCGCTGCACAACAACCAGAAGGCTGATGCTGCACGAGAGTCTTCATGACTCAGTAGTTGAGAGGCTCGCCAAGGCCTACAAACAAGTCCGCATCGGAGACCCCTGGGATCCCACCACCCTTTACGGGCCTCTGCACACTAAACAAGCTGTGGATCAGTATCTGGCAGCTATTGAGCAGGCCAAGCAGCAGGGCGGCACTGTGGTCTGCGGAGGAAAGGTGATTGATCGACCTGGAAACTACGTGGAGCCCACTATCATCACAGGGCTGGCTCACGACGCTCCCATTGTCCATACCGAAACCTTTGTCCCAATACTGTACGTCCTCAAGTTCAAGACAGAAGAGGAGGCGTTTGCCTGGAACAACGAGGTCCAGCAGGGTCTGTCCAGCAGCATCTTCACCAAGGATATGGGTCGAGTTTTCCGCTGGCTCGGGCCCAAAGGATCCGACTGCGGTATTGTGAATGTCAATATTCCGACAAGCGGAGCTGAGATCGGAGGAGCCTTTGGTGGAGAGAAACATACCGGAGGGGGAAGAGAGTCTGGCAGTGACTCCTGGAAGCAGTACATGAGGCGTTCAACCTGCACGATAAACTACAGCAAGGATCTTCCTCTGGCCCAGGGAATCAAGTTTGAATAAAAGTTGAACAAAACATGAAATTATTTTGGATCAGTCAAAATGTTCCTCTATCAAATCGATGTTGATGGTTGTTGCTCCAAATATCAAACATGGTTTGAAAATTGTTTTGTGTTAACGTTCAAATAGTTTTCCCCCTAATGTTGCTGTGCACTTTTCTACTAACCCATAACAAGTGAATTTGAGTGCTAGAGGACTGTAAATGATACTTTAAATTGTGTAAAAATAAATAAATCTTGCCTTATTTATTTTGGAAGAAAACCTGGAGTGGACCATTTTTATTCATGTTCAGATTACATCAGTCATCGCAAATATCAACACTGTCATCAACATTAAGAAGTAGCTAAATGCATTTTGTTTACCACATTCATAGACTACGTTGCATCTGAAGCACAATTAAGAGTCAAAGAGATACCTGATTTTGCCAGACAGGTGAACCATAAAGCCCCTTGCATTGCTTACCTGTTATAAAAAATTAAAAAACAAACAGTTACGCTATACCTCTGCAGGTACTACAAGGAGCCTCATTTTGGTTGACGTATTTTGTATTTAATCAATTACAAGTTCAAAAGACAAAATACATAGAACTGCACTATTATGAGATATAAACGGCACAAATCCAAGTTATGTATGAGCCGTTGAACCCTAAATCTGCCCTTGCATGCAAACATGTCCGTGCAAATTATTGATAATTATATTACAATTAGATTTGGCAATAGGAGTAGTGCATAAAGGTGTGTATTGTACTACAGTAGATACACATTGATCATCTGGCAGGCAGTTTCAATCATGATTGTAATAGTTCTAATGTAGAGAGTGAGTATATTTTCAATGGAACATCATCCTCCAATGGCCTTTTTTCTCATCAGGTATTTTGATTATCATAGCAAGAAAAGCACAGGTGTTACTAACAACATTAACGGTGGCTCTGTTCTATTCAAGTTTGACAGTGAGCCGGCACGCACAATACGAGGACCCTGAAACTAGCAGCCAAATGGAATTCAGCCATCATACATTTAATTATTTACACTGGTACTTTTACTAGTGTGAGATGTCAAAATGGCCTCAGCAAAACAGGACTGTTGTTTAAGATTCTCATTTTAGAGGAGGTTCATATGTCTATCATGCATTATAGGATGTACTACACATTTTTACATTTTTCACCTCCAGCTGACCTCGTCTTGGATGATCCACCCTTTTTCCATGACTTCAACCCAGTTCATGCTGGAAAAGGCTCCAGCTCCCCTTTACCCTGAATCAATGAAGTTTCCTTAATATCAGGAATTATTCTTGCAAATGTATCTTGTAGATACATGCAAAGCAGTATCCCCTTATTTTCTTTTTAAAGGTAGATGTATGCACTACACTGCACTGTAGATGCTTTCGATTGACATCAAACACATCTGAAGTGAACCCTTCCTGGAACAAAGTATTACAAAATATTTTCCATAAATTAAAATGTTATATTTTTAACCTGTAATATTTGTCACTATAGTATTGAAAAGATAAACTCTGTCTCTTTAATAGAAATACTACTCCATCTCCCATCCTCCACGGCCCCCATATGCTCACCCTCCCACTCAGCAGCTCTCTAGCTCATACTCCAGCTCTGTCTCTGTCTCTCTCTCTCTCTGCATTCACTGCTCCTCCGAGCAGCATCGACACTCGCAGCTGAAAGGAAGAACTGAAACGACTGTGCTCTCTGTACGACTCACAATCCATGCCATTTAGGACGTAAGCAGAAAACGCCCACTTGCTCTGCTACTCATCTGCACTGGAAAAAGGTAGAAAAGCTTTAATTATTTGAATAAATTGCGAGTTTTTGCTGTGCATTAGTTTGCATCTTGTCGGGTGTTTCCTCTGGATTCATTTATGATTCACTACCACAACAAATAGTAATATTGTAATATTTTATTCGAACAAAGCATCAAAAGAAGATCTTGAATCTGAATTTAAAGCATAATTTCAGCTCAAATGGAGATGGGTGGAGCCCAAACTAACAGTGAAGCCACCGCTGTAGAACTACAGTAACTGAGGAAACAGTGGTGACTGTGGTATTCTGCTTGTGAGCTCATTAAATTGATCAGGCGCCACGGCATCAAGGGCTGTGCTTGTTTTTCAGGAGGCAAAGCCTTATCTTGTGATCTGAACCTGCTGCGCACCAAAATGTCAAGTCAAAATCATTGCAATCATAATAAATTAATGATCATCTGGTGGTGTTGTAAGAGGAGGCATATAAAATGGGTGGCATCAGTACATCAGGGTTGCTCCTCACTTCCTTTCCTTATTTTGACCATGCATGACTTATTTGATTTACATCTCTTTGCAAACCCAGACCATGTTAGCTCATGCTTTGTGTTGCTTGTTACGTCCCACATTTACAGACGGGTTTGGGATTCCCCTGGACTGAAACACTCTCAGTTCTTCTCATTGCACATTACCTCTGCTGCTTCTCCTGAAACAAAAAGCTAGACGCTTCTGGCTTACTCATACTGCTGTTATTTGACTCTTTCATATACATTTTACGAGTCAAGGGTGCTTTTATTCTGATCAGATTATAATACAGATTGACATGAAACATTTATAATGTTGCATCTTTAAAACATGCCTTTCAGTCACAGTATAGTCTTTATAAATATTAAATATTACGTTTTTAATTTACAGGATATATAACATTTCAGTAATGATAAATCATGTTTTCTGTTATACATGTTTTTTTGTGCTATATGCCCTTCAACGTTAGTGGACAATATTTTATTTGTATTCTATTCTCGACGTGAGACAACGAGGAATTTGGGCGGTCTCCAACACAACATGAGAGGCATTATCACAGAAACGATTAGAGCTCTTCACCAAGCTGTGACAGTCTCTCATGAGCCAACAACAGCACAGAGATTAGACAAGAAACTGACACAAGGACAGAGCAAACTGCTGGTAGTTACGCTCTGGACTCATACATGGTGTGAAGGGATCTCCTCTGAACAGCTACTCGTGAATGTCACTGTGGATCCCTGTGACGTGACCAACAAAGGATCTGCTGGGTATAATAATAGCTAATGTACATGGGCTCTCTCTCTCTCTCTCGCTTCAGTTTAGATGCAGTGCTGATAGCCAGACATTCTGATTTAAGCACCAAATGCAAAGGTTTGGTTACTTGGAGGCTTCATATCAGCAATGTGTTCACATCGAGACGACGACAATGTGTCCTTTAAATAGATAGTTCATCAGCAGGGTTTGACTCAGGATGAATGATTTCAATTGGGCCAGTCAAGCCCATGTGGTGCCAGTCAACATCTATTTTCTTCATCACACAGAGAGAGAGAGAGAAGTGGTGACGAGCCCAGCAAGGCACGCATATTTTAAGTCACTTTGCACTCTTCAAGAGGGCCCTTTTTTCAATAATCCATTATGCATAACAGCTCTGGCTCTCCCTGGTATTTCTCCTACCTTCTTGACGTCAGTTGCCATTTGTGAGGCTTACCCTGGCAACGGCCAGCCTCCCCGGGAGATGTCTGTTGGATAAGACAGCCCTGATAAAGCCTTTTACGGTTCTACTGTTGGTACACCTTTTAATTGCCTTTGATATAGTGGAAGTATTACATGGGGGTCGTCGGGGCGCATCACCACATGTGAACAAAAAATGGGAGCGTGCAGATAAAAATAGACATTAAGAAGCTGCTTCAAATTGAAGTCCCATTATCTCCACTTGATTTGATCACCCACATATTGGGCTCATTTTTGAGCAGTCCTGTGAAACTGAATTGGACGTGATAGATCTATTTGTGGCCTCGTTTTGCTCAACTCCTTCGTGACACAAAGGACTAATTTTAACAAAGAAACATTGTGGTGACAAGATAATATGAAAAGACTAGATAAAGCATCCAGCTCATTGAGTTGTCTCGTGACAATATGCGGATGTAATTATAAGATAATAGAAAAGGATTACATATCATCCAAGTTATTTATGTAAGCCATTGAACCCTAAATCCCCTCTAGCATGCAAACTTGTACTTGCAAATTATTGATTATTATACTACATATTTAAATGTATCATTTCAGCCAAGGCCATTGTGATTTTGCATCTATGCAAAACATCAGATGGCAAACAGTAGGAGGAAGAAAACTGTTGTCTACAAATACCAACCTGTTGTTAGTTTTGAGGCTCCTATACACAGTAATAATGTGTAACTAGAGCCCTAAACCCTCCGGAACATTCAAATGATTTCATTCAGCTATCGACTGCTACTGTACATTACTGCACAACCCATGCGGAATTTGCATTAATGCAAAAGGTGTCCTTCATAGGCAACAATACAGTTGCGATACTGTACATGGTACCTGTTCCAGGAGGGTATTTATAGCCTCACCAACATGTGTGTCTTTTTCTTTTTTCTTCAGACATCGGGCTATTGATGTGCTATTTTTACAGTCTCAATTTGCTCCCTCCCTCTCCTTTTGGTTGCCAAGCAATAGGCCAAGGGACCTGATTGGCCAAGGATGTGCATTTGGACACCTTGACTCTGATTCTCAGCTGGCTAATGAATTCAGTATTTTTGCTCACTAGAGGCAGAGAGCAGAGGAGTTGATGCCTTCTTATGTATTTAAAAAATGTTTTTAATGTATGTCCCTGTAAATCAATCAGTAATCCAGAAATGCTGAACACTATTTTGTAATGAATTGACTTTTTACTAAAACAAGTTAAGGCAAACACAAGTTTGTGTATCATCGGCCACCATGCTGTACGGTTAATAATAACATCAAAACCGTTATTGTCATAACTATTTCGAGGACGTAACGACTCGTCTTTTCAATTGTGGTCACAATTTGGTGTGAATCATCTAACTAATATTCAACTATTTGCAGTGAATTATAGGCTAGTGTGGAGGAATTATTAAACTATAGTTCTCATCTTGAGAGAACAACTATCCTGGAAACATGATGAACACATACTGTACATTGCTGTATATTATATTGTATTATATTTGAAAAATTACCAATTTCCAGGCTGCACTGATGACAACCCAATCACAACCTGTGTTTCTGCTATCATGCTAAACCTAATCCTCATAATGTGTTTTGGGGGAAATTGGTCTGACACACCTAAACTACTGCTGTGTGAGTGAATTCAATTAGACTTAATCTGACCACATGCCACTCCGAAAGGAAACCAAGGGCGTGGCAACTTTCATCTTCCCTCCATTGATTGTGGCTCGTGCAGAGATATGGAAAAGCCTATCCCACAGCTCCCTTTCATTGGCCCTATTAAAAATTCATCCTGTCCTAATGGAGAGGTCCTTTTCAATGAGCCCACTGCAGGCCAACCATGGTGTGCCGGGGTGAGACTTGGAACAGATGTCTCCTGGCACAGTCCACACCTTACAGCTTTAAGTTTAGATTTTGGATGGTCTATCTTCAATGATCTGTATTCTAGTTATTGTATCAAATATAAATTAGTTGAGTTTCAATAGTGTAGCAACAGAAGAAACTGTTTCTGTTGTAAATCCCTTTGTTTTCATGTCGGTTACGTTAGATTTAGCACTTAGATTATCTTTGATACGCATTTCCTGCCTGCAAATAATTCCTATGTTCTTATATAATGAATCTAATTCATAATTGTATTCCCAGAGTCCATGGTTACATCTTCAAATGTTTTTTTCTGATCAACAGTCCACAACCCAAAGATATTCTTTGTATTGTGATATTTACTATCATGAAGAAAAGCAGAACATGTTTACATTTGAGAAATTGGAACCAGGGATGTTTTGCTTTTTTGCTTCAAAAATTAATTATTATTAAATTAATTGCTGATAAACTGCTTATGATCAACTATGTGATTTATTGACTCATTTTTGCAGCTCTATATTTTTTCTAAATATGTTATCACTGCCACTAACACTTATTTACTTCATTGATTAAACTGTTGATCAGTGGTTTGGCTTATAAAATTAAATCAATGAAAATGCCATCACAATTTCACATAATCTAATATTGACATATATGACCTGCCAACCATAATCAATTTACATAGACATAAGAAAAGAGAAAAGTTTTGAATAGCTGCATTATTACCACCTCTAATTATCTTCAGCCAGAGTTCAATTGCTGGCCTTTTATAATTATAACATTTATAGATTAAACAACCAGCCTCTCATCTCCGGCCTTTAACACTGTAACAGTAGATTCGTGACTCTGCTTTCTCTTTTACTACATTGGTATTTGACCAAATCAAAGAGTGTAAATATTGATTAAATGGTGTCTTTGCAAATCTGAGGTGAAGGGTGAAGTCTACTTGGATCACTTCTACTACTTCAGACTTTACAGGTCTGACATTTGTTTCCTGTATCCCATTCGGTTCCTTTTTGTTGAGGGGGCTGACGGACCGTACCATTTCACCAGTAGGTCACATAAACCGTTTCATAAGTATTTCCAAGCTGAAGGGAAACAGAGTCGTCGATTATTTTGGAGTACTGGTTTCAATAAGAAGTTATATATACTGAGACCAATATTCTATAACGCGTTATTTTGGTTAGAAAACGCGAAAGGTTGATCTATCGACCACCACGCACCCCTCAGCGTAGGCTGTTGCCATGTTCCCACTTTCATGGGTGTGGTGATTAGCTTACTTGGTGAACATTTTAGTCTAATCTGAGCCGAGTCGCGTTCGTTTATGCTCCCTTAACCCGATTAATTTTTTTCTTCATATTAACACACCTGCCTTTGCGGTTTCTCTCACAGCCGGGACCATGGTTGTCGTGTGAAAACGGATCGGTGTGACTCGGATTGGAAGGACAGAGCCAACAGCAAAAAAAAATCCTGTTTCAGGTAAGGGACGTGTAGTCTTGCCTTGATATTTTGGAGGCTTTAAGGCTATTTCCTGCTTTGCTCACGGCGGATTCAGTTGGTCTAATATCGGGAGTGAGATACAGAAATGTCCGCGAGTCTAAAATACGGTCTGTTGCAGCAGCAATGTAGCTCTTGACATAACCGTTCCCAGGCTAATATTGCCTCAATGCTGGTTCCCCCCCCCCCTCCCCCTCAAAGCAAATCTGAAAATTCACTGCTAAACAAACGCGGCCTTTTTTACAGGCTGTCAAACGACTGTTACGCGGAACTACGGGGGCAAAACATTTCACGAGTGAGGAAATATCTGTTCCCATGTTATACATCAGCTTTCACATTAGTGGTTGCACGAAACCCTGCGCAGCTTCTTTTTTTCTTCTTTCCATTAAATATACATGTCAGTGCGCCTTCATCCAAGCGGCAACTGGTAGCGTGACGGGGCGCGCGAGGCTCGTGCAATGTGTTGCTTGTATCGGAAACGTAGTCGACGAAGATCATTTAGTAAACATGGTTGATGAGTTTTAATTTCGCCACCTTATGGGCCGTATTTTTCCATAAGATGTAAATGATGGTTTCCTTTCTTTGCTGTTGACAGTCAACATAATAAATCAGCTCAGTGGGTTGTTGTTGACTGATGTATGACAAACTGGAGGAAGTTAGTTTTTAATCATGGTTGTTGTCAATCTGCAGCTTTTTCGGGATGGTGAGAACACACCTACAGGCTTTAGTAGTGCTCTCTTGCATGGTGACCTATTAAACTCAAAGATTATGGTTGTCTAAAATTATCATTTGAAAAAAAAATGAAAGTAACTAATATATATAACCTACACTGTTAATTTAGAATGGTCAAATACAAATAATAATTCAAGATGAATTAATAAATTAGTTCATTGATCCACAGAAAATCTCTTAATTTTTTAGAATCTCTTAAATTTCAAGGATCCATCTGAAATTCCAAGTCTTCTCCAGTTTCAGCCTCTCAAATGGACAGTTTGTTACATGTATCAGTCTTGTGTCATTGTGAATTTAAAATATGGGCAAAACAAGCCATTCGTAGACGTCACTGGGGGCTCTGTGAAATTGTGATTTACTTACTCATTCTAAATAAGTAGTACATTGATTTGCAAAAAAATCATCTGATGAATGAAAATAAAGTTAGTTTGAGCCCTACAGTCAGGAAAAGACAACACTGAAGACATTTACAAGTAATTTGCTAAATGAAAGAATATATTGTCCTCACAATAATGATATTGTTTGTCTGATGCGTAGGGAGTGGGTGAATAAAATATTCAGAACAGCCAAATAATTTAACTTTTATTTGATTGTGGAAAATTCTGTTCTCTCAAAATTATATTCTAAACAAATTGTAATTAATAAAACTTTTGTTTTACATGTATTGATCAGACTACAGCGGACATGCATTTAATATGTTAAGTGACTTTGCAGACGATTGCCCCATATTTGATATTATGACACGGTCAACTACACCACCTACTACTATACTATACTGTATCTTCATGCATTTCCTATTTGTACAGCTGTAAGCTACTAAACATACACCCAACCTCAGAGAAACTAACCTGCGGTAACAGTGAAATAATAACGACACCCATTATACACAAGCAGAACATCTCAGCTTTTCTCGTAAAAGGGTCAAGGTTCACTTCAGATTAAGGATGTCACTATGGGCCTGTTTGGGCGAAACTGTTTTGTGACTGCATATATGTAATTCTGTAACTGTCTGGTGTACGGGGAGTGTAACCTGTGATCAACGTATGTCACAAATTCATTCACTGTCATTATAAGCAAAATACAACTTTTACCTCATTCGTGACACATGGATGATGTAATACAAACATCAGCTGACGAGGAGGAAGACGTGGCCTCTCAGCAGGTATTTCCTCCATTCTCCGGATGTTTGAAATAGTCAGTGGGTTACCTGGACAAGTTTATACCAGCTGGAGCCGTCTTGCTGCATTCAGATTTAACTTTCACACTCGGAGCTGTAACGAGCTTCTTGCCAATCCAGTAAAGACACTCCTGACTCTTGGCATTGACGGAAACTAAAGATGAGATCCGGCATAAGTGTCAGCAAATGTAACAACATTTAGAGGGAGGGAGAGAAAACGAAAGATCTCTATTAGTTGGACACAAGCCTGTCGATCATACATTTATCAAAGACTAAACGCATTGTAACAATTGAACAGACTTGTTCTAAACAACAAACGTATTAAACTACTGTAAAGTCTCAAAATGTCTTTATGTACAGAAAGTGCATACATTTTGTAAATGTTCTGAACATTATAATGTGAAATTCAAACTGTGTCCCATGTTATAGAACGTGATTCTGAATGATATTAAAATCTTCCTGTAAACAGTGGTATTTTCCGTTTCGCCAGTGGACTACTGTGCGATAATTTGATTCGACCTGTTCAAAATGTTAATTCCTTAACTTCCTGACCATTTCATGTTGCCAGGCCCCTGTGGCTCTGGGCGCAGCTGCACAGCCTGCACCTCCTGCTGCGCTGATCACCAGTATTTGTTCATGATCGAGGCAGATGTGACTTTCCACTGTATGTGACCCTGAGGGAATAAAAGGTATCATTGACACATTTAAGTTAAATACAAAATAGGCTGCTGCGTGTAATGATCCGATGAGAATTTGTTTTAATAACTAGGAACACTTTTGGACTTCTCTGTCTTATGGTTGTACGTTTTCCTGCAGAACATAAACTGTCCCTGAGTCAGCAGTGACGCGCACTGAAGCGACAGTGTGTCCTGTAAAAAATATATTGTGACCGAGCTTCATTATGGAACCAGAGACTATAGTGGTGTGTAACTAACAATGACTTTACTCTGGGGAAGTTAAGGAGATCTCTGTTTGTCTCTTGAGTGGTACAAGTGAAAGTGAAAGGTTGCATGGCAATGTGATAAACGGATACATTTTTGCCTTTATTATTAAGCTGGATTAAAAGTCAATTATGAAGATTCTTATAATAACATATTGACAGTTGAACCAGATTTAAAAACAATGCTTGCGAAGACAAATGTGTAAAATGTATAATTATTGATTTATTCACATTAGTGAAATTGTCGTGTGATAAAGATATTCAGTTACGATTCATTTTATTTATCCGTCAGGTTGCTTATTTTTTCTAAAGTCGTTCTTATTCAGAACGTAACTATATTTTTTGTGAACAATATTATTTATTAAATAAATATAAATATGTTATTACCTGTAGATGTATGTTTATATAAATATACTTTTTTATTGCTAACTGGTGATAGATTAGGGCCGTGTCATATAAATAGAATAGTAAATATTTTATATTATAGAATATATTTCCCCAAATTCCTCTATCAATATTTGGCCATAGGTGCTTTCACAAAATTCTTTCATAATAAGATGTTTGATAAATAGTTATCAGTATTGTGACCATCAAGTATTCACTGCAATGCAGCCTTTTGAAACCAGGGAAAGATGACACTTATGCCAACTAGTGATATTAAAAAGCTAAGACAATCCTCTGCCTCATATTACAATATCTGTATAACGTACAGTGAGATTCTAAGAAGAGAATTACGCCTATGCAACCCCTAATCGGTGCAATGCAAAGGCTCAAAGTGTGTTTACCGATATGTCTATTTCTCTCTTTTGCGCACCTTTTTTATTTTCAACCTACACAGCTTATGCAGACGATGGGTGTTTGGTCCCAGTTAGGCGACTACTGGGAGCTCCAGCATGAGGCTGAACATGTTGGTTGGTTGATGTCAGAAGGGACGAAGCAGTTATAGCCTCCCCTGGCCAGTCTCAGAGCCCCAACCGTGGTGGTGCCAAGCGGCACTATCTACTGTAGCTGGCAGCCTCGTACTAAACAATAGGCAGCCCAACACACAGCTCTGCCTTTGTCACTCCTGATCCTGTGCCATGCTCTCGGCCGGCTGGTTGGATGCATGATTCCAGTCACACTGCTCCACCGAGTTTCACGTCTATACATTGTTAGAGGTAGACTTTACCTAGTCCTGGTTGACGGCCTCTATTGGCTGTGGTTGGTTACATCTGATTCAGCAGTAATGAGTGGCCTGTTCGAGTTTCCAAATGACTAAAATGCATCGTCCACTCGTGACGAAGACGATTCATGAGGCCCTCCTGCAAGTCACTGCCATGGCATGCCTAAAATTAGAGCTGCCAGTTTAATCCAAACTGATGTTCATCTTCCATCATGCGCAATGTTCCACCTCATCCCTCTTGTGTGCTTCGTTGCCTCTCACGACACACAAGCCCCAAGCTGAAAACATTGATTCAAACTATTTAGCAGCGTAGAAGGTCATACCTGGCGTTTCGGCAGTCCACAAGGCGCCCCGCGTCACGTGGCAGAGGCGTAGAGTTTAATGAATCCATTTCAGTCATCGAGCGGTCCCACATCACAGGCGAGCTGATGCCAAGAGCCTCTCTTCAGGGGGGTTGCGTCAGCTGGAGGAGAGAGTGACGTCACTTTAAGGCAGCTGAAAGCATCGCAACGCTTGCTGCCCCTGATGCCTCGTTGATGTCAAAGAGCTCCTTGGCTGAGACGAGAGTCCTCGATGAGCAGTCCAAAGCCAGCTCTCTTGTGTCTGCAGAGCAGAGGCATCACGGCCAAACAAAGTGAACCGAGAATGTGAAGGAGTAGCTCTCTACACATTCAGTTTCTTAAAAGGCAATTGTAGCAGCATGAACATCAAATAATTGTCTTGGTTATTTATTTGCTATTTGTAAAACAAATGAGATTTTCTTCTGTCGTGAAGAAGTGACTGAGGCAATATGGTTATAAAGCCTCTCCAAAAATGAGATGACAATAAAAACAACCTCCTGTTAACATGATTTCCTGTGGAGAGGAAGGGCTGGACTCGGTGTAATTGTTGAATTATAGAAACTGAAAATGTAATCTGAGGGTTAGACTTCTGGACAGCAGACTTGAAAATGAGGAGAGGGTTGGGGAGTGTGGTCCAAACATTTCTGAGGAGCGTCCAAGTGCTTTGTGACCCACATTCAGGCTCCCCAAGGTAAAGGAAGTGGCAACTCGCATGCACACGCATGCGTGCACGCTCAAACCGACCTGACCTACCTAGACGCGCATTTAAATAGATCCTCACATAATTTACGCACAACCCATAGATTAATATATACACATATCTTCTCTATCATACAGATCGGCCCATTGTCCACACACACACACACACACACACACACACACACGTAAGTGTGGGGCGGGCCGAACAAACAGCGCAATGAACAACACAAAAGGCTGATTGAGTCAGGAAAGGTCAGAGCCTGGCTCTGATGGCCCTTTGAACCAGACTGGGGGTGTTTGAAGAGCCATGCCACCCTCCACGCCCCCACCCAGCCCCACCTTTGGTCTGAACGCATACAGGATACCTATGTTTGTCTGATGGAAGACTTCCCATCCCTTACTCTCTGTCTGCCTGGTGAACTCATAGTATTTCTGTCTCTCTGTCTTGCAGGTGTCAGCTGGTAAAGTGTGAGTGTGTGTGCGAGAGAGAGAGAGAGAGAGAGTGTGTGTGTGTGTGTGTGCAGGCACGTGTGTTTTCCCAGGCCTGTCAGTATTTGGAGCGGCGTGTGGCCTGAACAAATCATAGAAGGACAATGAGCGAGCTGGAACAGTTGCGGCAGGAAGCCGAACAACTACGCAATCAGATCCGGGTATGGCGACATTTTGTGTGCACGTGTTTGTTTACATTGATGTGTGTGTGTGTGTGTGTGTCTACGGTTCACTTGTGTTTGTATGTCACACGAGTGCCACTGTCTGTTCACTGGAAGCTGTGACTCACTCAAATGAGGCGGTGACGCACTCGACATAACTCGTCAATCAACCGCTTCCATTCTTGTACAGAACTTGTATTGTGGGAACTGATCGATAAATGTCACCTGCTGCTGTGTGATCATTGGGGTATTATGTTTCTCTGATAAGTAGGGATGGGTGTCGTTTGTTTGTTTTCCGATTGTTTTTTTCAATTTTAATCGGCTCAGGCACCAAAAGGAAGCACCGAAATGTGCGTTTCGGTCCGGGTGCCATATTGGCACAGGATTTCGGTATCCAA
Organism: Pseudoliparis swirei; assembly: GCF_029220125.1. Taxonomy (NCBI): domain Eukaryota; kingdom Metazoa; phylum Chordata; class Actinopteri; order Perciformes; family Liparidae; genus Pseudoliparis; species Pseudoliparis swirei. The sequence goes on along the minus strand of NC_079392.1, from coordinate 20,228,744 downwards.
CCCTACTGATGAGCAATAATTTATGGCACTTGTTTAGATTCTTATTTAGAAGTAAATATTCCATATATATTTAAGTTTGTCTATTTTTGCATCGTTTGTCTGCGCAACAGGATCATCGTGTTTTTGTTGTCTTGCAGGATGCCAGGAAAGCCTGTAGTGACTCCACTCTGTCACAGGTAAGACTTGCTCTCCACGTATAGAATAGTGTAAACAATCAGCGGTGGATTTTCCTGATTGTCATGGTACTGTATTTTGTCAAAGAATGTGTTCAAGACATGTAATGTTACTCTGAATGGCCCAAACAATTAAGAATATGAAATACATCTGTATAACAAATTTAGGTTGCATATTTTCACAAGGCACAACGCTCGGGTGAGCTGATTAGATGCATTAAGCTTTGTCGCATTAGCTAGTAATGTATTCTGTAAAATGCTGTAGTAGTTTAAGCCACATGTGGACTGAAGTTGGGTCAGGCCATCTCACTTGTGAATGAATATCTTTAAAAAATACATCCGCAAACACATATTTACAGACTTCCGTCGGTGTACGTCAGTTGCTAATCAAGGTACAAGTTTTCAAATGGACATTAGAAAATCCTCAGGCATTCTTTATTTACATACACAGCATTCATATTAATACATTATACCTAAATATAGGCTACTATCCTTTGCCATTGTTGAATGATTGTCTGTTTCTGCTGCCTCAGCTGGCGCCCAGTCGAGGGTGTGTGTGTGATGATAACCGTGTGTGGGCCTTGAGTCACACTGCTGACGCTCCTTCCTGTGTTTTGGCAGATCACAGCTGGTCTGGACTCAGTGGGCCGGATACAGATGCGAACGCGACGCACTCTCAGGGGCCACCTGGCCAAGATCTATGCAATGCACTGGGGGAGCGACTCCAGGTAGAGTAGTAATTTTAAAGACGGCCCAATTATTAGTTAGAGCAGAATAGGCAATTTACCTTTTTTATACGATTTATTTGTTGTCTTCTTGGTCAGATTTTATGTTTTTATTGTGTGTTTGAGGCCTGAAAGAAGAGAATGATTTTACACCCTCAGTTCATCTTCAACTTCTTTTAAATGTCTAGTAGAGTATATCATTTTCTTGTTGGCTATGTGGAGGTTACTTGCTTGGTGTTTTCCATTCAAAATAGTCTTTATTTTATCCCTAAAAACACTGAAGCGAACTTGGAAGTAGTTCTCATTAATTAACCTACGGTGGCAACACAAAGGGATGCTAACTATGATCACCACCTTTTAGTCCATTTTGTTTTCGAATTTTATCAGCATTGTTTGAACTTTGAAGGTCATTTTTCCCGTGAGCCAGTGTAAATTTCTGTCAGTGCTAAGAGACAATTGAGTTTTTTAGACTGGCAGTTTAAGCATGGCTACTGTTGGCACTAGAGCAGTATGGCTGGTTTCAGGTCCAGGGAAACATGGACACACCTTCAGTCACATAGCAGAACCTGTCACTATAAAATCACCAGTCTGGCTTGATCTCTTTCTTGGAAAATTGACTTAACACTTAATCTCTTGCATTATTTGCAATACCACCAGCTTGACTGTCGATATCTAGGCTATATAGTGTCGCTTAACTATAGTTATGGCAGCATATTGGAACTAACTACCAACTCTCACTGCAAATATATACTGGTACAAATGCCGAAGATGTAGGGGTTCCCAACTTGTTATGACTGGCATTATTATATTTTGTGTTTTTAATATGTTTGTGTCACCTTTTATCTTTCTCTCTGTCCATCTGTCTCCCAATGCAATGCACTGGGGCAGTGATGGCAGTGCCAGGTGTGGGGCTTTACAACTACCAGTATCACCACTACTACTACTACCACCACTACTACTACTATTCTACTAATATGACTAATACCACCATAACTGAATGTCACTACTGTCACCTCCACTACTACTGTGCATCTAAGTGCTAGCACTGTTTTAGGCCCTCACTTTGAGCACAGTAATGATATTAGCTGGGCACAGTCAACCATTATGGCTTATTGAATATTTAGTTAAAGATGCAGTTTGTAAGCTCTCAGCCATCTTTTTTAATTTTTTTAATGTTATGATCACAATATATCCTCCTGTCCAGATTGGACTGCAAATGTGCTCGTTCGCATCGAGTTGTCAATTTAGAATTTACAAACTGCTTTTTTAACCGTTTGCTGAAGTTCCTCAGCACCAATAATAATATTTTCCCAATATTATGCATGAAGGGCACCGGTCTTTATCCATAAATTTTTTTTTAGCTGGAAGATGGCATCGACAAAAAGTAGTTTTGTTTTTATGGTAATGTTTTGTAGATTTTTAGAATCATAGATCACACACTTGTGTGTTTAAGCAAATTATTTCTTTTTTTTGTAGAACCTACTGGTATTGCCTGCAGTGGATTTGTCATTGTCTGTTACGTGACTGTTCTGTTGTGTGTGTGCGTGCGTGCGCGCGTGCACCCTCTGGGTGACCCTGCAGGAGGCCCCAGTGTTTATTTTGTATACATTCACTGACATTTTAGCGTAATGGCTCTCCACTTGATTGTAGCATAGCACCATTAAACCACTTCCTGTCCCTGGATTGGCAGCGACACCCAGTCAGGGAGAGAGGAGTTCCAGCTGTTTTGGCATCTGTACCACCTATAACTCTAATTCTCTATGGTCTATTTCTACTTCCACCACCCTCTCTGCAAATACTATGTGATGTCCCTTCTTGCTGCCCCACCCCAGCTTCCTTCTAGTGCTTTTCCTACTCCTCAGGCTTCAGCCTCCCACTCGACAGTAGGACTTTTACATAACTGGGGTAATGAATATTACATGGCGTGGGACATTAAAAGTGGCTTCCCTGTATGAGGAGACTTCTGCACGAGGAGGGGGAGGAAGAAGCAACATGGCGGGAAATGGGGGATTGGTAGAGAAGTGTAGGGAGCTCACGCTGAATGCTTTTTGACAGAGCACCTTATCCTTATTCAGACGGTATAGCACAGTATTCTGTTTGGTGGCTGCTGGCTCTCATTGCTATTAATTATCAAGGTGCATGTACCTTGTGGTTCTTATTTTTCTAACGTGTGCACCATGCGTCATGCTGCTGTTAACTTTTTTTTCCAGATTACTTGTTAGTGCCTCGCAAGATGGAAAGCTGATCATCTGGGACAGCTACACCACAAATAAGGTGCGGTTATTGATTATCAATGGTAGGATATATAATATGTACGACAACAGTTGAAGTACATTTAGAAGTGTTCGGCTGGCAGTAATGTGCTGCTCCTGTCAGACTTCACTGACCGTCCTCTTGGGGAGATTCTTTGATGAGCCGATATCAACTGTCCAAATGTTGCTTTTAGACTGCAGGCTGTAATTAATGCACAGGCTCACTTAAACACAGTACAACATCCAAATAGCCACTCTCTGGCTGCCTGTAAGTTCTTTATATATTCCTATAATTAATAATCTGGCTGGAAAAATAGTGAAAGTAAACACAGAAATGTAAAAAAAAGTTCAGTTCGATGCCCACTTTCCAAAATATCACTCTGGCCTTTATTTAATTTTTTATAAATCTGCGCCTGCCATCTGAACCTCTAATACATAAACGATATGGAGATGAGCAGAGGAACAAACTACCCCCGACTGTCTTGCACTGTCTTCTTGCACTTAATATTCAGTTCATATCGCATAATGATGTAATCTTTCATGATATGATTACGTGAGCATGTTGGTTTTTGGCCTCTTTGGCAACAGTACCACCCAGACGGTGGTAAGAAGGCCTCCTTTAATTTCTTCTGAAGTACGAAGAAAAAGTGGCAGGATTTTCCATTGGCCACTGATGATTGAACAGTATCATTATGATTTTAGATTACAACACATAAATTAAGCTTTTTTTTTTAGCTCAACGTTATTTCCTTTATTGTGTTAAGTAAATAAATGACTCCCGACTCTCCTCGTCCTCAGATGCATGCCATCCCGCTGCGTTCTTCCTGGGTGATGACGTGCGCCTACGCCCCCTCTGGGAACTATGTGGCCTGTGGAGGCCTGGACAACATCTGCTCTATATACAGCCTGAAGACCCGAGAGGGCAACGTGCGCGTCACCCGAGAGCTACCCGGACACACAGGTAGACACAGGGCCAGCCAAGACATAATATGAAGAAGAAAGCTGAACCAGTAACCCTGAAAATTGTTCTTGTTAACTAAACTAAGTAAATTTGACAGTTCCTTTTTTCCCCACAGTGTAATTTTAGATATTGAGTGTAGACATTTTGGCTCGTTCAATAAGTTAAACAATGGCAAGCTCCACAAGCTGTTATTTTCCACTGGATCTCATGCGTATTCAAAGGCTTATTGTTTCTTGACGTACGTATCTTCTTCAAGTGTTAATTTCACATATCCCTTGCAGATATCTGTGTTTGTTTTTTGTTTTTCCCTGCAATGCAAGCATGATATAGAGTAGAACTTTGCTTACAGTGGATATAATTAGTCCGATTGGTACTATTTTATCATGGTCAGGAATTGGCCACTATCCTCGAGCCACTGTAGAGCCTGTTTCCTACCACAGGGCTGTAATGCTGGAGGAACAGGCCCATTGCAACTCGACTGTTTACTTTTTTTTTAAAGTTACAGGATATGGATGAGGGTGGAGGAAAGGATACCACTGCTGATTTAAAACTTGTATGAGGCAACATTGCGAAGGACTAGCACAGCAGTAAACATTCAGCTGTGGTAGTCCAGCATGTGATTAGGTGACGAGGAAAGTGCCTGACAATACGGGACAGAGCGCACCTTATCTGATGTTGCTGCTGTTTACCTCCAGGTTACTTGTCCTGCTGTCGTTTCTTGGATGACAACCAGATACTGACCAGCTCCGGAGACACCACCTGGTGAGTACTGACCCTCTGCTGTCACCTGCACAGCTTAAAGAATAGAAAGCTCTTTATATGATATAACTATTGTTATTATAATGCTACACAGTAGACTGAAGAGGCTTCATGTCAAAAAGTTCCACTCCTATATCCATCACTGTCTTACCGCAGAATATATTGTCAGTCATCATTCTACAGAGTTGTATAAAGATGCATATTGACAAATTCCTTGCACTAAAATTTTAATAATTCACATGAATCAGAATTCTGTTTTATTGGAGCTAGTATGCCTTATAGTATGTGTATGTGTTGTCTTTGAGCAGTTTATGTAAAATAATGTATTATCTCTGGACACTCATGCCTAACCACTACCTCTTCTTTTGCAGTGCATTGTGGGACATAGAGACGGGCCAGCAGGCCATCACCTTCACCGGCCACACAGGCGATGTGATGAGTTTGTCTCTGAGCCCGGACTTAAAGACCTTTGTGTCCGGAGCTTGTGACGCCACCTCCAAGCTGTGGGACATTCGTGATGGCATGTGCAGACAGTCCTTCGCCGGCCATGTGTCCGACATCAACGCCGTCACTGTGAGTACTGAACACGCACACATGCACGCACACGCGCACACACACACACTTGCTCCCAAGCTCTCTGTCTCTGTCGCTTTCTCTTTCTCTCTCTCTCTCTACAGGAAGAGTGTACAGAGATTTTAGCTTTATTTGTTTGCATAATAAAACAAAGCAGCAGACATGCAAGTCGTACATGTGAGATTTAAAAAAAAAACCTGGAAAGGCTTATAGGAGGAATCTCGCCTCAGTAAACATTGGATGAATGAATCGAGAACTGCTGATTTATGATCAATCATGCCAATATGTGCTTCTTTTTTTCTGGGTTCCTCAGTTCTCCTTAATAATACATTTTTGTTCACTTAACTGTTTTGAGCTTTTCCAAGTAGCAGATTTCTCTGTTTCAGTAGAAGTTGCGAACCACCCAGAATGTCTTGCATAGATTGAAATATATAAAAGGGATTATTCCTGTGTAAAGCCAATTTTCTCAAAAAAGAAAACTAAACTATTAAAAGAGAATTGGAAGATATTATTCGAAGCAACTAATAAAATACTGCTAAGTTGCAGAGGTTTGTCTATACTTTGTAATTTACAGATTCAAACTCACTAAATCTTTTTTAGTTTGTTTGTCCAACAAGCAAGATTACTATTGCTTTAAAAAAATATTTGAGTCATCTAAATTTGTGGATGTGTGACAATATGAATACATTTCATTAGTCCAGTTATTGGTCATCATTGTCCTGCCTCTGCAGTATTCCAAATGTCAAATTATCCTTATATATATATATAGGCCTTAGTAAGGCTCTGAGGAAAAACAAGGTGCTTCTATAAAGAAAGCCTCTAACCAGAAGCTCTGGCCCTCGAGACGTAATCGTAACATAATGATTTAACGACGCTGTCTTGACTGCTTGATTTAGATTTTGTTTTTTCCCGCAGTTTTTCCCCAATGGAAATGCCTTTGGCACGGGCTCAGACGACGCCACCTGCAGGCTGTTTGACCTGCGTGCCGACCAGGAGCTGATGATGTACAGCCATGACACCATCATCTGCGGCATCACCTCTGTGTCCTTCTCCAAGAGTGGCCGCCTGCTCCTGGCCGGCTACGATGACTTCAACTGCAACGTCTGGGACACTCTGAAAGGCGAACGTGCAGGTAAATGATGCCCGTAGTCTGGTCATTTCAAATGTATTTATCTTGGGGGGGCAGATGAGCCAACCATTGTTTTCTTGTTCATATTAGGAATGGGAATATTTCGGGCGTGACAAATTTTGATTTAATCAATAGCAAATCGAGTAATTTACCAAAAGATTTAACTCTTAAATGGAGCTTAAATTGCGTCCTAGAATAGATATGAACAGACAAATGAGTAGCAGGTTGAAACTGAACATAAAACCTGCCGTGTGATCACGGACTGTGTTGCTGATTTAAAGTGACCAACCTTTGACTAGTTTGTTTTCTCTGACCGCCAGGTGTCCTAGCTGGCCACGACAACAGAGTAAGCTGCTTAGGGGTGACGGAAGATGGCATGGCCGTGGCCACCGGCTCTTGGGACAGTTTCCTGCGGATCTGGAACTAAACAAATCTCTTCCTTGTTGTACTCGATCACTGCCCTCCAACTTGCTCCCCGCAACCCCACCCCACATATCCCAACTCATCTGCTGGGCTGGACCTGAGGGGTGCACTCTGGCAGCCGAAATCCTCTCAACTCACCCCCGAGTTCTCCTCACTGCTGGTGACCTGCCCGCCTGTGAGAAAGTACCAACTATTTCTACCTGTCCAAGTGACGTATTTTTCACCCAGCCATCACACAGAAACATAATTAAGAACCTTTCAGTAGAATTGTCCAATCAGAAATAAAGAAAGAGATGAGTTAAGAAAAACTGAAAAAGATATCGCCCCTCTACCAATTCTCTTCTAGGCCGCGATGAAGAGAATCTTTTACCGTGACAAACAACAAACTAGATGAGTGTCTGTGTGTAATATGTAAATGTATATATGTATAGCATTATGTGTGTATATATGCATAATATATGCATATATAATGTCTATGTATATATTTTTGTAGTTTATTTCCCACCCTTGGAGATTTTCTTTTTATGATTTTGAGGAGTTTATGTTTTATTTCTACTGTATATATTCACATTACTACTTGCCAGAAACACGTATTTTATCCTGTGTGAGTACCAGATTGAGTGTCCGACAATTTAGCCACAGTAACGTATCATAATTTAACCTAAAAAGCCTCCTTTCATTTTTATAATATTTCTGTTAAATAAAGCCCACTTCTCCAGCAACGAGAGAAGATTTAGCAAATACACAAAAACAATTTCCAAAAATATACTTTGGCCCAGCTAAACTCACCTTCCTCATCTGTATCTGTGTATTATTGTACAGGCTGCAAACGCATTTCATGCATCCCGAATCTGAAAATCCAAGTGAATGACAACACGGCCCATGGCATTCCTCACCAGTCTTTTATTAGAGTGATTAATGATTAGAGAGCACGCTTCAAAACCAACACGGGATGTTTTTAGTCTGGATTCATGAGGTTTCCGTTCCAAAGTGGAAACGTGAATTTTAAGCTAAGATAGAAAACTATTTAACTGGAGGCCCTGCCTTGACCTCTACTTATGGATTGTGGTTTCAAATCCTCAGATGCGGAATATCTGAAAACCACATAAATTCCATGCAAACAGCTGTGTGATATGATCGATAACCCAACAGTCTTAAATAATGGCTTTGCATCATATCACCCGTCAGCTGTGGCCTATAGAATCTACTTTTTGAGACGAGCATGTCGAGTTGCCCGTACAAATGACACTGATGGAGAGAAGGGCGTCGCAAAGAGAGATGTGTTCTCCTCAAGCAGAAGCCGTCTTCTACCTGTGAGCCTGTCATGGTGCTGAGGCCTGTCAGGACAAATGGTAGAGCGGCCTGTCGTTGCGCGAGGACATTTAAAGGACCATACAAGACAGCAGTGACTCTGTAAGAGGCCTGAGGACTCGAGAAAAGATGTCCGTCAGATCTCGCCATGTCATTTGTATCTTCTTTTTTTTTCTTCTTCTCAAAGCGAAGGATCAATGAGTCCTCTTCGTCGTCAAGGTGTGAACCGAGCGACTGCATGGAGCTGAAATCATGTTCGCTGCTCCAAAATCACACCGGTGCCACCACAAGCTTTTTATTAAATGTCTTTTTTTTTTTTTTAAGTGTTTTAACACTTTCTTTTTTTCAGCACCAAAAACATGTTATGAACTTTTAAATATTGCTTGTGAAGAAAGTACACTTGGTAGACAGAAATGTTCACTTAGTAGAGAGCTAGACATGCACTAACACACTGTAGTACAAATGTAAAACATTGAACACATGTGACTTATTTACTCATAGAAGTGCTGTCTGATTTTGAGTATTTTCTCATCGCACATCTTCCATTACTTTGGTTCCTCTAAAGGCTTAATTAAAAAAGAAAATACACAATGTATGTGAGTTGGACCTATCCATCGGCTGTTTCGGGTGCCTATCTGAATATATACATTTGACCCACATGGGCTGGATAAAGGAGGGTTTGTGCTCCTGTGAGATGTGGCACTATTGTCTCCATTCTGCCTTACGATACCATTCATAATAGAAGGTAATACTAGCATCGACAAAAGTTTTTTAAAAATCCTCTTACTATTCCTTTTTACACATTGATCAATAAGAGAGATTGCATTTTTTCTTCTTCAATAGAAGCACATTCTGATACTCGTGAACACTAAAAAGCATGCTTACAGAAAACCACGCAAGCACATGCAGCGCCATCCTGCTTCTTAAAGATTTTATACTATTCTGCTTTCTACGACTACCACCGCACACTACCACTGTAGTATTTATTTAGGTTCAATCGGCGACAATGAAACCCCTCTGGCCTACCGTGATTCTAGTTACCTTTTTACGTTCTTAAATTTTTAGCTGCTTCTACCTGGCTTTGCATTAATTGATCCATTTTGAGAGAATGTTAAAAATAACAGTTATAGTTTTTAGTCTGAGAATATCTTTGAGGTGTGTAGGATGTGATATGCATTTCATATCAGTGTGTGTGGGGGGGAGGGGGATGAGGAGGGGTTGTTTGCTGATGTATGAGGGTAACATATAGATCTAAGTGTTACTTCCTTATTTGTGCCAATGTTATCCACAGACTCTGAGCTGTGAACTGAAAACTAGTCAGTGACAAAAAATAGAAGAAGAAAAAAAAAGTTTGCTCACTACTCAAGTGCCAGCTTTCTCCATATCATCAATTAAAGTCGCATCAGTTTGATTTTATACCCAGTCTGTCTGACCAAACCGGTGTACTGCTTATATCTGAAGATGGTTGTTTGTTTTAAGTTAAAATTTCTTTTTAGACTGAAGTCAGTCAGCAAACGTCAGATGTCCATGTGTCCCCAGATAAAGATGAAATGTATTTAAAGGAATAGTCTGACATTTTGGGAAGTGTTTGCTTTCTGGCAGTTAAGTCGAGTCGCGTCACACTCGTGTCTGTCTGTTTGAATATTAGGCCTCAACCAGCAGCCTGTTAGCTTAGCACAAAGACTGCCTAGCTCTGCCTGAAGCCCACTAATGGTCAATTCTTATTTGTGAAACAAAAACTGCCAATTATGTCTGTTGCCTGGCAACTGGTCAGGCACACAGCCCACCCTGTGAATGGTGAATAAGTATTTGTACACGTTTTTGTACATATTCACTGGGACATTTGGGTGCGAGAGACGCGGCTAGGCAGACGTTGTTGCTCGCGGCCAGCCATGCTAGGTGTTCTCCTCCCTTTCCACTCTTTATGCTAAGCTAGCTGGCAGCAGCCTTTATGTTATTTGCTAATGGACAGAAATGAAAGTGGCATCTTCCCCAATGCTCCTCCAGAAGCGAAATAAGCATGTTTTCCCAAAATGCTAAACTATTCAAATAATAACCACCCTGTTATTTTAGGACATTATGAGCTGTGTAAAAGTGGAAGAAGAAAAAATGTACACCATTGCCCTTAGTAGCTGAAAATGGGATTGTTTATTTCAGACAGTGATGTGCAGCAGGCAACCATTTCCTCGCTGTGTAATTCAGCAGTATTCGCAGCTGGAACCTGGAATAGTAACACTTCCACGTGCCTGAGCAGTTCACTCACTAATCAAACAGGTGCTTGACTTCATTTACTTTCACATTATGTTGTATTTGCCTGAAGTCTCCTCCAGTTTATTCTTTTAACTATACAACTGATTTGGAGCTGTTGACTCAACTTCTGTGGCGTTACGAAATGTCGACATTTGCTGCATTTCCAGTATTGTCTCAAGTACCAAGATCTGTGACTTCTTTAAATCCTTGGAGTTTGTTTGGCAGTAGTTTTTTTTTCTTCTCTCTTTTAGTTGGCGCTCGGTGTAAGTCGCCATTCGCCACCCACAGTGCCAACGTTTAACTTCAAAGAGCAGATGTGAAAATGTTGCTTGCTGCTGCTGCACAAGTTCAGGCAGTATTTTGATGGCCGCGTTTGCACGATTCTCCTAATTGAATATCTTGATGTAAGAAATGGAAAGTTGCTGGTTCAATGACACCCGGCCACTTGTATTGATTGTCACATGATCACCACCACAGCACCATCACAACATGATGCACTGCCCTACAACCTACTGTTCTGATGTTTTGATTTTATTTATTGTTTTAAGCCAGTAAAGACCAGGGACTTGGTGCCATGATAATTCAGTGCTGTTGTGTGAATTTATAATCACTTGTTATGGAATAATTTTTATAGTCTTTTTCACACCAGACCTTTTTTTTGTATTTGTACAGTGGCTTGGTGATACTGATATGTTGCCATGAGTTATTGTAACCAATAAAAAGCTTCTAACCAAGAATACAAATTCTCAATGATTTAATTTAAAAATAAAGACTATATACTGATGTCAAAAGATTTTATACAGTAAATTCCCTTTTTATAGAAATGTGTTTAATTTAGGAACGAACAGGACCCGTTTTAGGAGACGCACACTTTTAATGATGTGAAGCACCTGAAACGAGGACCAAAGGAGACAAACTACAGTTTGAATAATTTTTGCTTTAGGGGCTTATTGTTCAAACTTAACTTTACATATATTTTGCTTCTTGGTGGCAGTCGATTGGACAAATTACAAAGGCTCATTTTGACAACAAAGTTGAATTGTTTAATTGAAAGGGACATTTGTATTTAACTCTAATGCTAACATTGTTTTTTAGGCCAAATGCTGAACTGTAGGAGTATTCAATATCCACAGATGTGGATTTTATTAATAATTCTAACGGGTGAAACAAGTGCAAAATTACCGCCTGGAGGTTGCATGCTCCGTCAACTTTCATCAATCCTGAACAAAACATCATCACCTGATCATTTTATCCCATTAGGCATTTGTGTGAAATTGTCATATGTTCATATGAACTCTTAGTTTATGGCCCAAAATGTGTTTTGTTGTGAGCTCAGTAACCTTTGACCTCCATTTTGTGGACATTTGTCCCAAATTTGAAGGAAAGCCAGTCCCGTCATGAGGATGTACAGTCCTAAAATATAATGTTAACCCTTGTGTTGCCTTAGGGTCATTTTGACCCGAATCAATATTACACCCTCCCCCCGCCTTAGGATTAATTTGACCCCATTCAATGTTTAATGTCTGTGTTCTTTCGGTAGTCAACAAACAAACATAAAGTGCCTCACACTTAAACTTGGAAAACAATATTAATTCTAATAATTTTCTGGAGGTTTTAATTGCTGGCGTCAAATTGAACCCAAAGGGTAAAATGTTAGTAAATATAAAGGTAACAGGAGGGTGAAACATTGAATCGGGTCAAAATGACCCAAAGGCGGGGGGAGGGTGTAATATTGATTCGGGTCAAAATGACCCTAAGGCAACACAAGGGTTAAGAGGCATAAACGGAGAAAAAAGTTCACAAAAAGGAAAACTAATGCAGTAACAATCGGATGATGCAACTGTTAGAAGTGCAGCAGCTGTACAGATCCTCAGCCTTATGGTCAATCTGCAACCAAATGGTGAATGGACCTCCACCTGTAAAAGTGCTTTAATGCTCCATGACATCATTCACACATTCCCACACGTTAATACACTGATGGGAGAAGCTAAGCTTCCACCTGCACATCAGCAGTAACAATCATTCAAACACCAGAGGCACAGCTACGGGAGCAATTTTTTTTTAATGAGATTGGAGTGGGACTCGGAGAAAATGTGAAGTGGTGCTCTTCGCAATAAAACATCTTTGAGGGACTTGTCTCGGCCAATCAGCGTCAAGATGTCTTCAGCGTTTGGTGGTTTAGGTTCGCTTGATGTTAGTCCGCTACATCTGCTGCTGTCACGCTGCACGGTGTAGCGATACTAACAAAGTACCCGTACGTTAAGAGCGATGTGATTTAGCATATTTTTTGTATCGATACTTCATTAAAAGAGAGCGGGATCAGAGCGCACGCGCTGCTCCGTGTCAAGCTGTATGCACGTACTGCGCAGCGCTCACAGAGAGGGCCGTTAAGTGGCGGAATTTTTGGCTTTAAAAATAAAAATACAAAAAGATGCCAGAAGTGAAATGTTTAAGTTCAGTCTGTAAAGTTGTGTAACTCTCCAGCTGCTCATCCTGATGAACTCTGTATCCTCTGGTCAGATACAGACTAACGGCCTCATCGTGATAATCAATGCTATGATGGCTCCATGTAGTTTCATTAATAACTTGTAGGCTAATACTAATATTACTGCCATTTGTTAAGTGTTGAAAAAGTTATTAAAAAGTGAACCATACAGATATTTATGTTATTATTATAGATAAATATACCAGCATTGTATTTATGGTATACTGTTTTTATGGTATTGTATCAGTATCATATTTATGGCAGGTATGGTATAGAAGATCGTGACAACCAGGTAGAGGCAGAACCGACTCAAGGAACAGAGTCAAGGAACAGTCAAGGACCCGACTCATGGAACAGACTCAAGGAACCGAGTCATGGCTCAGCAGAGCACACAAGTCTTAAAGACTTGTTCACGCCAACAACAAAAAAAGGAAGTTGGTTCATGAATGACCATATTATACACAATATTACTATTATTATAGGGCCCGATCACTGACTTGGTGCCAGAATGGAGGACCTATAGATTATCATACAACGTCCAACATCGATGTTCGTGGAAGTCACATATTTTAATTATATATACAATATATATATATTACATTTAATATAATATATATATTTATATACAATATATAGCTTTTTTGATATAAATATTTCCTTCAATAAAAATGTGCATAGCAGTTTTTTAAATGATTCTAAACAGTAAATTAATGTTTTCTTGCCAGCAGTCTTGCACAATACGCATACAAAACGAAAACAAAACATTGACACCGAACGTGGCTCTCATAGGGAAAAGTTTTCCAAATGAAATCACAAGGTCGTTTTTGGATTGTGGCAGATTTAATACAATTGGGCAAATCTGGAGGTATTTCAACACGCATTCAAGAAAAAAAGAGACAGTTTTACCAAGTGTGCACTGGTGTTATTGTCATTTTAAGCCTAAAGGTTATAAATAAAGTAGGATATTATAAAATATGAGGTCTTCCAAAACTTTTGATCTTTAGTTTGGATCATTAGAAAATAGAACATGAAACAGTATGTGAAAGACATGCTTTCCCTTTTTACTCTTATGTTTTCTCTCAATTAACTTTAATTAGGTCCTTCTAATTCAGGAAAACGTTTTCTCTTTTATTAAATATATTTATTTTTTGTTGCTAACTCAACAGATCATGTGCCCTAAAAGATACATGTACAGACACTTCACAAAAGTTAGTCAAAAAGACATTCACAGTTAGAAGCACCCGACCAGAAGCCTTCTGCCGACCGAGAGTCCAATACCACCTTATGGAGCGAGTGAGCCCTCATTTCTGTCTTACAGGCAGTTTTGCGGTGCAGTTGGTTCACTGCAGTGTCTCCAGTGCCTGAAACTCCCAGTTGGCAGTGGAAAATGGGGGAATATAATACTGTCATTCAGGGGCCTCCACTCTCTTCTGTCAATTATGAGGATGGAAATTACTGATAATTTGTGTTAGCAATTGATCAATCTTTTTTTTTCTTGATTCATTATGTTGTCTAGAAAATGTCAAAAAAGATATGTTGACTATTTGGTGTGACAAAAAGACAAAAGAAAAAGAAAAGCTTTTTTACAATTTTACACTCGAGAAGCTGCCAGACATTTTGGTATTCTTTTCTGATAAATGACCGACCTTTCATATTATCAAATAGATGTATCTTTCCAGCACTACGGTCCACACAGAAACCGTGGTGTAGTTTCGGAGAGGACCGGGCGCCGTCGGGCTGAAGAATGATCGGCTCAACGAGAACCAAACTGAGGAGCCGTGAAGAAGAGCAGCTCACTGCTGAGGATGCAGGTACTGGTTTGTGAACAACTCCAACTGTTTCTCCAGGTCTGTCGCTTTGTGTCTGCAGAGGAAACAAATCCATCAAGAACGGCCCAACTTCATCCCAAACACAAGTAAACTCTAATCCTTTTCTCACTAATTATATGATATGATATACCTTTATTCGTCAGTGGGGAAATTTCAAAAATCACAGCAGCGGTGCACATCAGAGCATCAATTAAAATAAATATAAAACACAAAACTAAATACTAAAAATTAAACTTTTTATTTGGCACTGTTCTGCAACATCTGAATTCTCAAAAAAATGCAGTCGTTTGTATATCAAGACTGAATATCTGACTGTTGTGGCAAACATTGGATACCCAAACCTTTCAACAACAAGTAGTAGTAAAGACTCCCGACCTGCATACAATCCCTGTTTAGAGAACTAATTTGCCCATTTCCACTCTTATTTATATTTGATGTATTGTGACACAAATACATACACTTTTATAAATATCAGTGCTCGAATGGAAAGAGGAAGCAGTATCAGTAAAAACTGATTCTCCTTTCTGTGTTACAAGTTAGTTCTCTTTCCCAAACATGAGCAGAAGTAGCTGAAGAGCTGCTCAGCCAGTGGCAGCATCATCATATTTCATTGTAAACACAGGAGCCACATCCTTTTATAGTTATGAATGACACAATCAAATTCTGGCTCTATCACTCATATCATTGAGGATATTTATCTCCCCCAGACAAGACCTTCCCTAAAAGTCAACTCTCTCCCCCCCCCCCCTGTCCATGTTGCCCACAATGAAAGGAGGAGCCAGCACTGACCGCAGGCTCTTGGAGTGGCTCTGGACAGTCTCCAGCTGATCTATCTTGGCTGTCAGTTGGCGGATTTCAGCCTCAAGCTCTTTCTGCGTTTGGTCCACCTGCTGACACAGCCGAGCAAAGGTCGCCGTCATCTCCCTGGCAACACAGAGGGCACAGAATTGCAGTGCTTATTTATTTAGCCCTGCGACAGAGGGGAGAGCAGGGATGAGATCTGTGTGTGTGTGTCACTCTTTCACGCAGTGAATTAAAGCACATGCAAGAAAGTAGTACACCCTAAACGAAGACCAGATGAAAATGCGACTAGATTTGATAAGATAAAAGACAATTTACGACAAAGATTACAATTAACATTTAAATTAAAAAGCACTTCAAAAAGCTGCACCAATGAACCGCCAGACATAACGGCCTCTTGTACATTCGTACCGTTACCGAAACTGACATCTCTGGTGCAGTGAATTGGACGCTTACTGTGAGCATGAACGTCGTTAGAGTGCTGCAAGTTAAAGACTTAATACACTGGGCATTATTATAATGTAACTTATATCACATCAAAGATTAATTGGAAAGAAAAACTAACTTTTCAAAACATTACGAAGAGACAGTACACCATTGAATGCTGCAGTGATTAAAATAGCTAGAATCTCTGTACAAATTAATACTAGACTATAGACTGAAAAAACTGCCAGAAAATCATCATAAATTGGATCTAATCTTACACAGTTCATGCAAGTATATCAAGTACTTGTGAACTCCTTCATGGACTGCTCTGTATACCGTATCCGGACTTACTGTTGGACCTGGTGGCTACAGTTGGAACTCGTAAAGCTGACGATGAGCTGCAGCTTCTCTGTTGCGTAGTCCACAAACTGGCGCTTCAGCGTTCGCTCCTTCGCCTTCGTGGTCCAGGTGAGTCTCTCGTAGAGGTACAGCAAGCCGTACAGCGAGGCCGACAGCGCTATCAGCTTCCAGCCAACCATTTTCCATACCTTAGAAAATGAATGAATAAATACAGAAACAAGCAAAAGCATTTCTGTTCAGTGCAATGTCCTGCATGTCCCGAATAAAATACATCCATCCATTTTCATCCGCTTAATCCGGGGTCGGGTCGCGGAGGCAGCAGACCCAGACTTCCCTCTCACCCGCAACACTTTCCAGCTCATAGAGCTAGTGTATGCTGCCGGTCTACAGAGCACCCGACCCCGATGCTTGTCCCTGCGGGTGGCGAGTCCACGGGGTGTTGTTTGAAATGTCATGCATCAAATTTGAAAAAAAAGGAGTAGTCTGGTTCTTTGCATTTAAATTTTAACACCTGATTTTTTAGAATCCACAAGTGAAAATAACTTCTGCAAAAATTTCTTGAGTTAACATAACCTACAGCAGACAGTTTCCTGCTACCTAAAGTTGTCTAGAATCCCTAATAGGCTGTGAGGTTGGCCGGTAAAATCTGAACGCATAAATATGTTAACAAATTATTTGAATGCAAATGATTGAGAAGTTTTTTTCCACATTTTGAAGCCAAATGTTAAAGTTAACTTAGTATTTTATGCCAATTGAAATACAACATTTTCCAAAGAGAAGCACCTTTGAGCTGAAAGAAGAGAAAACTGAACATCGATCCCAGAGGTTAACATGCAAGATACATCTTTGGAAACATACTACTCCTCCAACGACGATGACGCTCATTGAGGTGCGGGAGGTGAGGGATGCCACGTTGGTTGCCACGGCTACCATCAAGTCCTCTTGGGTCATGAGAGCTGTCTCGTTGTTGGGCGGGGCTGCTATAGACGGGGGTCCTGAGCAGGGCGTAAGGGCCAGGGGCATCGCTGGTCGAGAGCCCTGAGTAATGACAGCTCAGTTAAAAAAATAACGAAAGTATATTTTGTGTTCATTGAGATGAAACATCCCAATATAAAACAGATGTGAGTGAACAGACACAACCGGCTCGCTCTCTCGCCTGTACCTGGAAGTTCTGATCCACCAGTCTGAGCGCTCTCTGTGCGTTGACAGATCCCAAGAAGCGGTGGACTAACGTGGTCCAGCCCAACGAAAACTGGAATTCAATGTTTTCCTGGAAGTCGTTGCAAAGGGTGGCGCAGTTCAGGTCGTAACTCAGGTCAAACTTCCTGCTTGGCACCAGCATGTGGACTTGGCTCTGGGCCGCAGAGGGAAGCAGAGGGAGCATGCTCTCTGGAGAGTGAGAACACATGGATCAGAATACAATAGAAATAGACAAAAATACACAGAAAACATGGGATCATGTGAGGCTTAGTTTGTACGTACTACATGCACTGATGCGCAGGAGATATATATACCCACGTTAAGGGACTATTCTTCCAATTAAACACTTTTTGTGCAAATACATTACACAACTAATAATACATATTTGGTAGAAGGGGCAGAAAATGGCATCACATGATGAAAAAAAAAAAAGCCACCAGCACTTTATTTGAATATCCTGGTTTTCTTTATCTCTCCCGAGGGGGGAAGAAGAAAAGTCACACCCCAATTCCATAACATTCCATAATTCCTTTTCATCAGAGGGCACATTAACACCTTTTCAACGCCACTGTCACTGAGCACAGCGTGCATGCGTGCCTGTCACGGTGACGCACTTGGGCATAATGGGCCATGGGATGATGGCATTCAGCGAGGAGGGTAATTTTAGCAGGGCGTCGTAGACCATAGCCCGAGTGGCCAAAAGGTTTGGACTAAATTTAGCAGCACTCTCTCAATGAGTGACTGAGTGAAAAATCTGGACTGATGTAATTTTCTATAAAATGATTAAAAGGAAAGGTTCGATAAATGATAATTTTCAACAACAAACTGTTAATTTTAGCTTTGATCTTCCATTGTTTTTGTGTTTCTCACTTTATTAAGATACACTCAACAACACTCAATATTATAAATGAACAAGAGATGGCTATAATCCCTTGCTGATGATGTAATTAACTGTTTGTAAAATGTTTGTAATTTAAGTGATTGATGGAGTGTATTTTTTAGAAAACCTTTTGGTTCAGCAGAACTATTCACTCCTGGTGGATAAACCTAAGGGCTACAGGCAGATTTGTTCTTGGCTTGTCTCGAGATAACCGTCACACAGACAATGCAATATTACTACAGAAAAGATCTCAGTATTTATTCCAGTCATGTGTCCAGTGTAATTACCCATCATGTATTTCTGAGAGAACTGGACAGAGGCGTTGACAGCATTGGAGCAGCGGAAGGCCAGGTTCTTGCCCATCCCCTCCTCCACGTGAGAGAGCAGCTCCTGCAAACAGAACAGGAGTCACATGAAGGCAGGGAATACGAAAAATAGATTATTTCCAAGGAAAGGTGCGGTCACAAATAATGAATCCCTGCCACTACTCACAGACTTGTAGATCTTGAGGACATGCGACGAGGGGTGGAAGTCACATTGGAACTCGTCAACGATCACGTGGAGACGACAGATTTCCTCTCCCATGGCGCTGGATACCTGGATCAAACAGCACGGGCGTTATGAGCCAGCTGCAGCCCGGAGTGGGCTGGACTTATATGTCCAACGCATCAGATCTCAAGCTAGTGTATTAAATAGCATAACACGGTCTTTTCTGATGGAAATCTACCTGCAAGACAACGTCTGTTTTTGGTTTTAAATCAGTGTGTTTTTAGTTTTTTTTACTCTCAGTACTGACTTTTTAAAAACTGCTTGAAACCATTGTATTTGAAGTATTTTTATGAGAGACAGTCGGAGTAAACTCATTTAGAGTGAAATAATTAGTGGATTAACCTGCAATTTCATTAAAAAAAAATCGAAAGTAAATGCCCACGATTTGCTAGTTACATCTTCTCAAATGGGAAGATTTGCTGTTTTTACAGTCTTCTATTAATTTCCACACATAGATACAAAAACACAACATAAAAAAGTTAACCAGTTGTTGCCATTACCTTCGACTCCACCTCCTCACTGATTGCCTTGATCTTCCTCTTTATATCATCAATCAGCAAGTTGAGCTGATTCTTGACAAACTCCAGCCGGTCCATCTGATACTCTCGGTCTTCCAGAGACGCCACTCTGAGTTCCCACCCCACCAACAGGAAATAAAGTCACAAATGCAAACTAGAATCAACTAATAAAGATACACAAAAAGAAAACACAGTAGAAAGTAGCTTTCTAAAAAAAATCCCGCTGATATTATACTACCTCATTCATCCCTCTATTGCTAAACAAAATGTAATTCAAATCATGTTACCCGAAAATATTTATTTAGTTTTATAGATTACCTCTATAAGCCAATCATGAGACATCAGACTCCCATTAAAAAAAAGTCCACTAATCCATACCCCCTTAAAAGATTATATACCGAACAAGATAATCACCTCTTTTCTGCCGCCTCGATGTTGATGGCGTCCATGATGCTCTTGACCTTTTCTGTGATCTGCTTGGCCCTGATAGTGTGCTGCTCAAACTTTGTTTTCACTGCTGACTGCGAGATACACTCCTGCGAGGCCATAACACATGAGTTACTGTGACAGCTATAGGGGCTGCTGCTGCTGAACAGGGTGCGTGAACTTGCACGCTACCAGGGACGAACAGAAGACAAGATAGACACCTGCTACTTTTAAGAGAAAGGAAAACACACAGGTGTGAACATGACGGCAGCAGTGTGTGTATCTTGTGTCCCTCAGCCCACATTTTGCAATGTCACAGTAATGTGTTGGTAAAGCCACAGGGAAATTATAAAAAACATATCAAGCATAAACAATCACGAATGAAAGTGAAAAAGAAAAGAAATACGGAAACATATAAAAGGTAGGAGTACTGTGTCACTTTGGGATAATTCCCTATTCCACTCTTTAATCCACTGTAGGTCACACAAATCAAGCAGATTATATTTAAAGTGATACATTAGAATCCTTAGGATTTTTGATGAATTAAAAAATATTTTGGGGGGGATTTCAAATCATTCAATGTATTTAGATTAAGTTATCATCTCTTTTAAATAGTAGTTTAAATTGTTAGGGGCGTGCATGTAATCCAGAGTGATGTATCACTCATTAACAGCCTCATCATTTACTGTTCACTGAGTGGTGCGTCAGAGCTGCACTAAACTGGCAAAATCCGTGGGGCTTGTATTGTGAAAAGGCTGCACACCCTGAACTCATCAGGAAGGGAACCATCTCTACTGCATCCTGCTGCTGTGTGGAACACGACCTGAGGCATGTGCAACATGAAATCAGATCACAGTTTCTCTGATTATTGACACATGTAGTTGTTAAAAACAAAGTTGGTTTGGCTGCACTGTAAACAGACACGACAGTTGCTGTTGTATTTCTGACAAAGGCGCTGCACAGCGAGGGCGTAGGTCATTATTTTCATAGTAATAAACCACACATTCTGTTACCACAGCAGGCACAGGAGTAGCCAAACTAACTACAACTGCAATCTTAAGGATTTCAGATTTTATGAGACGATAAATTTCTCCCAGGATCTCTCTCCCTGGACACAGTTCAATTCCCGATGTTATGATGAAAACACAGAAAATGTAGAAATGAAAGTTAAAACGGAACAAAATCAACTTGGAATGAGAACAGATGGATGTCCTCGCCTAAGCGAATCTAGACTTCAGCATTGAAGACACAGGATGATGGAGAAGGCACAGTGATTGGTCTAGAAGGCCCTGCAGCCGCTAGCTTCATGCTGAATGATTGGTGGCAAAACCAAACCACCGAGCAAAGTTTGATCAGGTTTTTACTGTTCGAAGAACTTTGGTTGCGTCTTGTTTTATTCAATATCTTCCTCCATGCAATAATCTTAAACAAACGATTTAATATACTTGCGCGAACACACACACACACAGGCATTTTCACCAGGCAACTGAATTTTTCAGAATAAAATAAGCTCTGATTCAGCGTCGGATAAAGCGGCCGCTGTCTGTATCTCTTGGTCTGAATGAATGAAACAAACTGTGATTCACCTTCTCTCCAGTTGTAACTCTTTCTCACCAGCGGCAGCCAGACAACGTCAAAGAGATTGGCTTCAATTTATGAAATACCAACCGCAGTGTTCATCAGTTTAATCAGCATCTGTGCCGTTTTTGGCTCGACGCTGCTTTCCTCTCAGAGGAACTGTTGACTTTATGGTCGCAGTGGCGAATTACAAATATGCCAAAATCATTGAGAACGGCTCGGTATTCTTCAAAAATATGTCTCAGGTTCAGACAATAAATAGATCATGCTTTGAGAAGTGGGAATACAATTATTGGAAGATATTGAGAGGACAGGGAGACACACACACAGACACACACACACCTCAAACCTCCTCTCAAAGCATTGGAACTCCTTCAGTCTCTCGTGGAAGCCTTCAGCCAGGGCTCCACCTGTTAGATGAAATAATCACATTGTATGTAAAAAATAGCACAGGCACATTATACATTAGGTATACATTATATATATGTTTATTTGACTTATTTGATTTGGATACATTTTATAATTGTAATCAATTATAGTCTAAAAAAAGTTCAATTATAAGAAAAAGAAAAGAAAAAAGGTTCGAAAAAATACCCTGGTTGTAAATGATATTAAACATAAGGATATGCAGTTTCTCCACCATCCACAAATGCGTCCTTCATGAAAATGCAACGACTCACCTGCTTCAGGCATGCCCTGTGCACGTTGCATGCGGGAGTTGAGCACCTCTTTGGCGGAGACAAAGAAAATGCGGTTGGGTGCCTGGTCGCGGTCCACGACCTTCAGCTCCTCCACCAGGAAGTTCACACAGCGGTCTGTGTGCTGCTTCCTCACCTGCACAAGAGGTGTCACATTCTTAAGGTGCACTATAGGTCATGATATGGATGTGTAGCTGAAAATGTGTTCATAGCCAAAACCAATTTAGTTTGTTAAACAAAACAAACAACATAAATCAGATTTATTTTTTATTTAACCCTGGTGGTAGCTAGAGTTGCTCCGATCAGGTTTTTTGGTGCCGATCACCGATCACTGAAATCAGTATCTGCCGGTCCGATAATACCGATCACCGAGTCGATTGAAGCATTCTATTTATTGTGTCGAATTATTTATGAATTATTCTTAACAGCATTGGTTTTGTATTTTAAGTATTTAAATTACGAGACGAGAGTATCATGAATTGACAACCATCCGTTTAATTGCAGGGAACGTGCAACATTCCAGTGTAGAACCCCTAAATGCAGACCGTCGGGATGCCCGGTGTGGTGCGTAGGCCCTTGTGGGGCTCCATGCGTGGGGATCCCCTCAGCCGTTTTGAGAACGCCGATCAAAACCGATAATGGGAATATCGGCCGATATGGATCGGCGCCGATCAGATCGGAGCATCCCTAGTGGTAGCTACTCTTGGTAATTTTGTACAAACCTGTAAGAATTATAACATTTGCACATTCTGTAATAATCAAATATTGCTGAACAATCGGTTGACTCACATCCTCCATGTACTCGGGTTCGTTTGCTGAGGCATCCCAGCGGTTGTTGAGGATGAAGATGTTGGGCTTTGACAGACGTTCGTTCACTTTGTGGAAAAAGTGCTTTTCCTAGATGGCAGGAAAGGGAAAAGTCAGAGTTGCTTAAATCAGTCAAAACTAAACCTTCATTTCATACCTGCTTTTTCTCTCAAACAAAGCTGCTACTTTTGACACAATAACATTTTTGTTAGTTTATTGTTCAAAAGATAGATAAAACGAATGCCGGTTGAAGTCAGAGATGTTACCTTTATTCTGAAGGCAACAAAATAAGTTTTATTTTGAAGGAACTTCCTATCCAAAAGACCAGAAGTGTGACATTTGACCCCGCCATTTTGATTTGGGGCCTTAAGCCAACCAAAGTATAGGGCGTATTCACGTGACGTCAGAATCTCAATCGCGCCATCTTGGGGTCCCACTTATTAAATGTCAGAAGAAGTTGACCTGGCTATCGTGTCCGCTGTTTGATTATGCGAGAGCCCAGCAACCTCATGTCCTTCTGCATTACCAAAGAAAGATTTCAGCGGTTGGAATTGAATATTTGCAACGCTTTTTTACCTGATTTTACTCGCTCAACACTTTGTGGTTAATTCGCTAGTTACCAGCACATAGCCCGGTCACATTCCTGTAAAACAGTTTTCATTTCCGCTATCGACCATGGGACATTAACAACTATTTCTGCGTTATACTTGTTGTGGAAATACCACAAATGTCGGAACATCAAGCGCCCCGTGTCTGGGTTCATATATGATCCGTAGTCGCACAGCTCCGCCTCCAGGACGAGTGTCTGATGAAGCCGCCTCCAGCTCCTTCAGGACCAGCAGTGACTGTTTGGCTGGCCGTGCTGATGCTGTTCCCATGGAGCCAGTGTTTTATTTTACCTTGAAATGAATCACAGAGTAAAGGCAGACATCGCCCGACGGAGTTGCCATGTTCATGGCTTCCTCCCAAGTTTCCATCCACAGTTCCTTTTGCGCAAGTGAAAGACATTGATTTTCGCTCGGCGAAAAAGCAAAAAGAGATTATTGACGAGAGTGTGTCAATGGAAACGTGCCCACAACCCGATGTATCAACAGAAACACATGAGAACAGTCCTAACGCTCATACGCCGAGTGAAGCCGAAGTAGATGCATGACAAGTTGAAGTAATAGCCTCTTGTTGAGCTGATAAACCCATATTCTGAATCATTAGTCCCACATCCAACAATGAGGCACAGTATAATCACAAGGCACACCGCTTTGAACTGAAATCGTGTCTCTTTCAGGATATAATAGTCATTTCTCAGGGAAGAGCGGCATACAAGCAAGCAAAACAATGCCGTGGTGGGACCCCAAGATGGCCGCCAGAGTTTGTTGTGGTCACGTGAGTGAATACGCTCTATTGCATAGTTTGAACTGACGAATTGCCAACTTTTGAGGTGTTAGAGAAGTGACTGCTTACTAAATATCGAGAATTGTGCTGGGGACAGAACATTATTTTCGGACTGAGCTCGCCAGACAGAACTACTACACAGGGAGCTGTAGTTAGACTGTGGACGCGAGGCTCATTCAGGCCCCGAGATCGTGAACGTTAATTGTTTGTCTACTTTTGCCCTTTGTATATTGTAAAGTTAATTCTGGTCGACGAATCCTTCCATACAGTAAACTACGTATGGAAGTCAATTTGTCTTCTCTGCATTGATAGACCTCGATGCAGAATAGCGACAATAGTCAGACCTAAATATGACCTAAAACATGTCGTGAAAATTTCACAGGATATTGGCAAATCATTTATTTCAAGAGGCTCAGAGGAATTATTACCGTGTTCATAAGCGTGGATTCAGCGTTAGCCACCAGCACAAAGACATCAGCATCCAGGCAAAATTTGTCAATCCAGCTGTCCAGTTGTGTTGTGACATCTATTCCTGGGCTAAGAGAGCGGATGAGGGGTCAAGAGGTCAAATGCATGTCATCGATAAAATATTAGCATTAATATGTCTATTTGAACAGGATTTTTTTTTTTCTACACCTAACTGACTTTATCTGTGTGAAATTAACTTTGATGTCCTTGATTGATATTTGTAAATGTTATAAAGATCCAGGTCTGATTAACGGATCACGTTACCTGTCCACCAGCACCAGGTCGTCTCGAAGCAGAGCACACTTGGTCTTTGGCCAAAACACACGGACGAGACAGCCGGAGTCCAGACTCTCGTCCATGTGGAGTGCGTGAGCCAGCTGGTTTACGGTCTACAGAGGAGATGTAAATGGACTGTCGTTATGGTTGTTGATGTAATAACAAATCTTTAATGTAGATTGTATGTATGTTACATTATGATTTGAAGAAAACATTACCTACCACGTTACAATAACATGTCTCCCTTATTTGTAATAACTATGACTTTTCTGACTCGGGCTTTAGGCCTGAAGAAAATCTGAGTACACAGTTTCTTTAATCACTCTTTACAATATATAATGCTGTTTTTGTTTTGTTTTTACAGCATTGAAAGGAAGACTTCCATACATCTAAGATGTATGGTTTATTACTTGTTTTGCTTTGACTCTCTGTGGAGCACTTTGTAAAGATTGTTTTTAAAGGTGCTATATAAATAAAGTTATTATTATCAGGAAGGTATAATTTAGAGTATCAGCCGATAAGGTCACAATTTAACAGTGCAATTTGATTATGTAACTTTTTTTAGGCTACCAGCATTCTTATAATATCAACTACCATTCACATTACCAGATATTAATGTTAATTTTACAAGAAACTCCACATTTATTTCTGACAATGCAGCCAGTGCCATGTAAAAGCACTCGACAGATTAAGAAAATAGAAGAGGACAAATATGAACAGATTAAAACCGATGGGACTGCTTAATATTTAGAACCCGTGTCCACTTCATTTAGTTCAATGAGGCTTTCGTTTCACACACCTGACACCATCGTAAATGTTCTGCATACCTGTGTCTATATTAACATGGCTGTAGGTTCAGGTCGTATGAGCTCCAGTCACACATGTTGGGTTAAGTAAATCAACATGTGCCAACCGCCAAATGGAAACATTACTCAACATTATAATTAAGATAATTAATCTTTTGTACAGCTGACAAGTTGACATTAAACATTTAAGGATTTCTGTGTAATCTATTATTTGTTTTTTATCACTTTGATATTGTATTACTGTTTAGACCCTTTACATTAGCCTTCACATGACTATAATACAAGAAATAAATTGGCATTTATGAAAACATTTCAGTAAACTACTACTTATACAACTATTAAATACTACTGGTAGAATAATCAGGACAAAGATGTGAGCTTGGCTCAGCTATCAGGGTGAAGTAAAAATCTTATCATATTGTATCCTCAACAGTGTGAGCCATTTGAGTCCAACAGCACTTCCACAACAACAGTAAAGCATCCCATCAACCACATTGCTGCCATTCTTATCGCACATGGGCAAACACCAGTGAATCAAGAGAGGAAATGTGAAGAAGTGCAGCATCACTCATGGTCTGATT
The DNA here is from genome assembly GCF_029220125.1 of Pseudoliparis swirei. Lineage (NCBI taxonomy): Eukaryota > Metazoa > Chordata > Actinopteri > Perciformes > Liparidae > Pseudoliparis > Pseudoliparis swirei. Next base: position 20,202,111 of record NC_079392.1, on the reverse strand, counting down.
TGCAAATATGGCCAGATCCTGGTTTGTGTTAAACCCATAGACTGTATACAGGTAAAACCGTTCCCAAGAGTTTAGAACAAGAACAATGTGTAAATATATGAATAGGAGACAGGCCAGGGCTCATAAAAGACTAATTAGAACCTAACCAAAGCAGTTATTAAAATAAAATGTACCTTGATGCTCTTCTCCTCATCAGAGCCCTCTGTCTTGAGGTAGGCCTTGTCTTCATCAGTGCCCTCTACACTGAGGAAGCAGTTAGTGGTGTGGCCAATCCCACTGGGCAGCACGCGGTCCCTCAGCATGGCGTTGACCACTGTGCTTTTACCATTACTGGTCCTAAAAACAAAACAAACCCGCCATGGAATGCATTTGGAACCAAATAATTTGCGCAAATTACTCTCAAAATGAAAGTAAAGTCAGAAGTTGTCGCACCCAAAATTATTTTGTATGTTAAAGCAATGTTTACATTTTAAGAACATAAGAGTGAAAGCACAACAGATACCCGATTCATTTGGGGGAAAGACTAGTTTAATTTACAGTCTTCTACATCCCAATGATTATGTCTGTAAAAGGTTGCTTTTATGGAAAAGGCTTTAGAATCACATAAAAAAATAGTTAATGAAAATATTGTTGACAAATAAAATTCTGTTGTGTGTGGGAGCTGTTTTTACCTGCCAAAAAAAGCCACTTTCATGTGTCTGCGTGCCAGAACTTCCTTAATGACAGCAAGTTTGTCAGCATATGCCTGAATCTCAAACTTTTGATCTTGACTCGCAATGTTCTCCAAAGCTTTATTCCCACAGGTTTCTGTCCAAAACACACAGAGGAACAACACCTACTTCATGACTCATTCAGACAGAGTGAACCGACAGATACCAATTATGTTACGTAATAACGTAATAATTTGTAGTGTAAAACTATGTTTCCTGTTAACTGTAATTCAATTCCAATCAAATAAATATGACCTGCTACTATATAGAACATCTAAAAAAATCCTCTAACCTTCTACAAACTCGGAAGTCTCTTTCACATAGTTCAGAAGTTGTTCAAACACGTCGCTGATCTTCTTCTTGGCTATAACAAAGCGCTTCAGAGGAGAGAACTCCCCCTGTGCTGAATCTGACCGTCTGAGTTCAGGAGCTGCAGCCATGGTGTTCAATCTAAACAACGAGAGGGGTCATGAAAGGTCAAACGTAATGATATCAGTGGACACGAACCACGTGATTGAGTCGAAGTGATTAGAGTATATCGCACAGTTAATGTCTGCAGTGATATTGCAGTGGTAACAATTACTTTTAAGTGTAACGTTAGCGTTAAGTGAACTCTTACACTGCAGGAAAATGTGTCAGGTTAAATGTTAACCAAGTTATGCAACGGTTAGTGAAGCCATTACAGAAGTTAGAAGTCATCTCGTGCAACTTTAATATACGTGACACACGAGAATAACATACAATGACTGAATACGTTTGGCATCGCTCAACTACTTATGATTGACATTTGGAAATCTTGCGTTAAACGAGCGGACGCGTGCTGGTGCCAAAACAAGCTAACGGATAACGCTAGCTAACGTCACAAGCGGCAAAGTGCGATTAAATGAGCGTAAACACAATTGGATAGTGGTATTATTTCCTCACCAGTCTTATCACAGCCAGTGTCCTCTTCTCATAACACAACAGTATGGATCCAAGGCGACAGCACAGATAGTGCTTATTCTTGCTGTCAGCCTGGCTAACCTTCTGTTTGTATCCTGCAATGGCATCTGACAAGCGAGTCGTGGAAGGAGAAAGACTTCCGGAACAAACTTCAAAATAAAAGCATAGTTGATCCAAGTTGTTGCGTATTTACACTAACATTGCGTCGCCGACACTAGCTGACCTTTGCCAGTCGTGACAACTCAGGCGGCTTTGTGTAGGGAACACAACGCCGCATATACTTTTGTAGTTATTCATTTGAAATATGTTTAAACATTGTTTTCCACATAATCTGGTCTATAAATGTGCGCCTTTAACTGACATAGTGGGATGTTGTTGCTGTTGTTCTTCCTGCTATGTTAAAATTACTGCGATGAGCTTGACGCAGCTTCCAACTGCATTAGCCAATCAACGTGCAGAGAATGCGCCTGACCCCTGAGATCCATTTTAATTGTCGCGAGACTCAAGTAACTAATTACACACAGGACATGACAAGAAACGATGGTTTGCATCGTAATAACACATATAATATCAATGAATCATAAAAAAGCAGAAGAAAATAAAAGTAAAATAGATTTTACTACAGCGTTTTACATGTTTTTTTTCCATGGAACATTATAACTCCTCATCGCTTGATATCTGATGTTTAGCCCCAGTAGGCCTACAACACTATATCACCAAAGCCCTACACTGGACCATCCACATTAAAGTACTGCCCTCTATCCACCTATCTGTTTACCCATTTGCCACATTCTAAGTAGCAGAAGGGAATATCTGAACAAACACATGGGCTGCTGCCACCTCTACAAGCAAAGAGATCAGGCAGCATCCACAATAACTCGTATTCAGAAGAGCAGCGTGTCTACTTGTAAATGGGACAATGGCAGACAGGAAACGCCTCCCTGTGTCTATGTATGTGTAGCAACTGTGGCAAACTGTCATCAGTCAGAGCAACAGAGACTGAGATACCTCCACCAGAACTTCCAGCGTCCAGTTTGGTTTTCGGATATTTGACAACCTTTTATTATCTCAGAAACTTGGTATCGATCTCTTTCTATTTTTCTTTTCTTTTTGGTTATGTGCAAATTGATGATGGCCAATTAAAATGGTGAGAAAGAAAAAGCTGCTGGTGTTTGAGTAAGTATTACTCCTGTATGCACTTGCTACGTGTTGACTGTTTGAGCCTCTGGCATGAATTCAATAGAATCACTATCATACAACTATAACTCACAAAAAGGGACTTTATTCCATTTTCGTGTTTACTTTTTCATCTTAACAGTGTTTTGTATATACAGCAGCAATGTATGTTAAGAGCATTACAACAATAATGTAGGCTATCATACAATAGTTACATAATGTCAAGAGTTGTATTGTATGTTTTCATGTTAGCGTTTTGGTTTGGTAAAATGACATGGGGCTTTTTTTATTATCAGCAAGGCTCCAGCTTCATACATTATTTATGATATGGATGAACTAATTGTTCTCCTGGGTAGATATTGATTTCATCCCATCCATGTGTAATGTTGATCCAAACTAAACCCTTCTCTCTGTGGATTTAACAGATCAGTTAAATATTTGAATTATTATCTGAGGTGATCCAAGGTAATCATTAGAAAACAAACCAAAACACTATTAGAACTTTGACATAAGGCTATATAAAGGCTATAAAATCTAATTTGTATGGGTGTTTATTTCTATTTTTAAAAACCTGGGCTCAAACAATTTTTCCATCAGCTTCCCCATTGTTTTGATGTTATTGTGGCAGAACAGGAGACAAAAGAGCGTATGTGTGTATTGTCTCTCTCTCTCTCTCTCTCTCTCTCTGAGTGTGTGTGTTTGTGTGTGTGTGTCTATGTGTGTGTGTGTGGGGGGGGGGGGGTATAGGTTCCATTTGCATTGTACCATCCTATCTAGCATTATCCTTCTTTGGGAATGTAGTTATGTTGCCTTTGGACTCTTAAATGATCTGTTATTGGGTCAAAAGTAATGTTGTTTTTTGTTTCTGTGTTTTCTTTTCGTTATAGAATGTGTGGAAGCATGATGTGGGATGGATAAACAACAACAAAACACAACTGTAAGTTGATTGAAAAGCTATGATTATGACCGGCAAATATACAGTGTGTGTTTTTACAATGGCTGAATGTGAATTGGTAATAATGTAGTATGCATGACCTTTGCTGACCTTTGCTGATCTTCAAAACGGGAAACGTATGTATGATTCCTTTTTAAGGGTCTATTTACAGCAAAGGTTACCCAGAATTATAACATTTATATAATTTTGACAAATAATCCAGCAACTGTTATGTTTATAAAGGCCTGCTAGAAAAGTAAGCTGTCATAGTGCATTAGATGTTTCTGGGTTATGGTTTAAAATAATTCCCAATACAACAAATGTTCCATTTTCTAAACAACCTTATTTATAGACACATAAAGGCCCCTGTAAGATTTGTATAACTTTTATGACAACAATCAATATGGGAAATAGTTACTGTATCTTATATTTTCTCTCCCTGTGTCTCTCACTATGTGTGCAGATGGCCTCTAATGACCCCGACCTTCCTGACTCCTCTGGTGACCCCCAGCCTGGTGACCTGATTGAGATATTTAGACCGGCCTATCAGCACTGGGCTCTCTACTTGGGAGATGGTTACATCATCAACTTAACTCCTGTTGGTCAGTAGGACATCGGATGTGTGTAACTGCTGAGCTAACTTTAACAAAAAAAGTTAAAACTCTGACAACATTGGTTGATTTTGACACTCTTTACCTAAATGATTTAAAAATATTAAGAGAAAGGGTAGTGTTTTGAATGACACGATGGTGACACATTTTTTCTCTGTAACCAGGATCCTGAATGCCTTCAGGATCTATTTGTGTGGTGCATCCCTAAATAGGCTGTTTTTCTATGTTCCTATACCTGTCCAAGGTCCTACAATGTTAACTTGTGTATGTGTGATAACACTGAGGCTCTGCTCCTCCTATCCAGATGAGAACCAGGCAGCCGCCATGTCCAGTGTGAAGTCCGTTTTTAGCAGGAAGGCAGTGGTGCGCATGCAGCTGCTAAAGGAGGTGGTAGGAAGCGACTCGTACCGTGTCAACAACAAGTACGACTACAACCACACACCCCTGCCCGTCTCTGAAATCATTGAGCGAGCGCAAGTCCTCATTGGCCAGGAGGTGTCCTATGACCTGCTGGGGAGCAACTGCGAGCACTTTGTAACCCTTCTGCGCTACGGGGAAGGGGTGTCCGAGCAGGTCTCTCACTGTTTATTTTGTTTCCATTTTGTGTGCCATCAGGGCGAAATGCCACTCAACATATAGGCTCCCACAGGGACTGACAACATGTCCCCACAGTCATAGTTTTACTTTTGAATTATATCTTTGAAAGAAAATAGGGCATTTAAAAGACCGTAGGCCTACCATAAAATTAAACCTTGCCATAAAATAAATCTAATATTTAATTTATAATGGCCTATGTTACTTTCTGAAGAATACTTCTGAATTATATGTGTATATTTAAATTCTGTGATTGTGGATGCTAGATTGTGTAAATGTAGAGGGAGTCTATTTTACTTCCATCCTTTTTAGTTCTAGCCATAGGTTCTGCAAAACTAGATATACATTCAAAAGTAGTCCTGTCTTGACTAGTTGGATTTAGGAACAGGTTTGGAGTTGTTAAAGTTATGGCTGTCTTGGATTTTAAAAGGATACTCAGCCCAAAATCAATATTTTCAAGGTCATTCACCCCCATAACCTTTAAAAGTGGCTAAAGATCTTGCACTTTCTCTCTCCATAGAGCAGTTGTGGTACAGTTATGGCTGAATTAATTATAGTTTCCAATGGTTTCGTGCCCGTTTTTAGGTGGAAACATTATTTAAACATTTTTATAAATATCTCAAACATATTTGCTGTTTATTTCTGAGTATGTTACAAAGACGTGCACAAGATTAAAGAAAAGCACCGTCCATATTATTAAACATCTTTAAGATCATGGTAACATTTAGTCCACCTCCTCTTGTCCCCCTTGTTCTCCTCAGGCTACACGGGCCATTGGGGCCATCGGTTTGGTGACGGCAGCAGCCAGTGCCTTCTCTGTCCTGGGACTGATAAACACACGATCCAGAAACAGGCCTTTCTGACAGCTGTGTTCTTCACTGAAGGGTGTTGTCTCCCAACATTACTACGGCTGTGATGAAAATAAATACAAATTTAAATAAATACAAAATGAAAACGGAAATGATTGTGTTACTTGTTCATAAACTCATATAGTTCACACCAATTGATTTCAATGGTGTTTGTTTGTCTCATATTAATAAATAGGAAGCTTGGAGTGTGAAATTGCTATACCTTGGTTGCTTCACGCACATTTCAATCGTTTTTTTTATTAATAACTTTACGGTCATGCAGACAGTTCTGGTTTTATTTGTCCAGGTATCTCATGCTGAGATTCATGCGGCCACCCTAATGCGAAGGGGATGCTTCTCTTGTATAGCCCACTGTTCACCACAAAGTGTGTGGATTATCCAAAGAAACATGAACACTGTTTCTAGAGAGACACATTCCTGCTGAATTTGAATCTCCAATAACCCAGATCTTAGTGGTTGAAGTCTCACATGTAGTCTATCTCAAATTAAGATAGATAGCCTACAATCTAGATTACATCATAACAAAAAGTAGGCAAATGTTGTTTTTGTGATTAAGATGAACTTGCCTGTAACTGCATCATTGTGCACTATTTAGTACTTTCAGCAGGCTACTTAATTAACTACGGTTACTGTTGGGTGTTTTTTTACTTTACATGTTTGGTAGGCTACTGAAAAGCAAAATCAGAAAGGTTGTAGCATTCAGTAACATGTGGCGGACTAAAACAGGAGACAACTTCCCTTTAATAAAATGTCAGGATTAAAGTGGGAAGCATCTCTAAATAAAAAATGTAATGGAAGCACAGTAGGCCTACGCTTAAACTGCGTTTGACTTCTTACCATTTGATTTCACCAGTGGCAAAGCTTGTTAGTACACGGCTCTGATATGCGGTACAGACAGCAGGGGTCAGCAACGTCCCGTAAAACACAGGGAAACGTAGAAGAAGAAACAACGTGCAGCGTGACGTAGATTTTCTGCGACGATATAATCGCACGTGTTGTTTTCGTGGACGTTTCAACTCGTGTAATTTTTTCTGTGTCAGAGTACAACGGAGAAAAAACACATCGGCAAATATGGGGAAGAAACTCAAAGTAGGAAAATCCAGAAAGGATAAATTTTACCATTTGGCGAAAGAAACAGGTAGAGTACCACTCTTTGAAAACAGCAGTCTGGAGACAGTCAAGTAGTATAGTAGATAGATGCTAGCGTCATTAGCCGGATTGCTAGCTAATTTACCAACGCTAAATGGAGGTGTGCTGCATGAGGATTACAGAGTGTCAGTTGTCTGGTAACATTATGTGTTGTCTTTTTCAGGTTATCGCTCTCGTTCCTCCTTCAAACTCATCCAGCTCAACCGTAAATTTCAGTTTCTACAGAAAGCCAGAGCTTTGGTCGACCTGTGTGCTGCTCCTGGTGGATGGTGAGCTGCCTGCCATCACATACAATGTAACGTGTTGTGCAACACGCCTAGAGTATAAATCAAGGAGGACTAAACTGGAGGCAAAGCGGGTCAACAATATAATCTAATTTAAGGACACTGGTTAATTATTTCCCGTCAAACATGTATATACAGTCTTCTGATAACTATATCATATGCCATTCAGTTTTGTCTCTGTACATATGGTAGTTCAACCATCCACTATTTATTTAGAATTCTTAGTGTAATTTACAAATGTCTTTGGACGGTTGGACTAAGGACTACAAGAGGCCTCCAGCAATCATACAATTACCTTTGACCTTACACCCTACTTATAACAATATGTTCCCATTTTAGGATTTCCCAGAGGAATGTAGTGAGTGCACCATGTTGCTATGAATTTGTATGCTCTGCCTAGGATGAAAGATGAGTGAAATGTGAGTTGTGGAATATAGATGGCACAAGAATACACTCATGAACCAAAATATGTTTGCAGGTTGCAGGTGGCGACCAAGTTTATGCCTGTATCGAGTCTTATTATTGGTGAGTTGCATGTCATGACTATGATTAACTGTTAATATGATTAACCGTTAATAAATTATTCTGCTTTGGAATTCAGTTGTTTTAACATGGTTTAATTGTTTCGCAATCTAATTTTCATTCCTGGGATACTGTGAGAAGTTTTTTCTAAACGGTGTTTCTTCCTGTCAGGTGTTGACCTGGTGCCCATCAGGCCCATCCCCAATGTGGTGGTGCTGCAAGAAGACATCACCAGTGACAAATGCAGACATGTGAGGCAGAGTTCAGCACGTCACTGAAGAAAAACAAATGGCACTTATGGCTGCAGTGCTGCATACACTGTTGTACATGGAATAACCAATGTAGTTCCGCAAAAAAATATGACACTGAAGACACAGATGGTTCTGTCATTGCATTCAATTTTTTTAACATGTATTAAAGTGAGATACTTTCTTTATCGAATACAGGCTTTACGGAAGGCACTGCAGACATGGAAGGTCGATGTTGTGCTAAATGACGGAGCCCCAAATGTGGGAGCCAACTGGCAATATGATGCCTTCACTCAATGTAGGTGCCACTGAAGCAGAAGTTTCAAGAAATGTTCAGCCACACATCTTACTAAGTCAGTCTTTATAGTTATCACCCTGTTCAGATCAAAATACACATCACAATACAGTTTTCACACCTGTAATTATACAAGACACACCTACCTGTTGTAATGGATCACAATTGAACTGAATGTCTCAAAATATCCTTTTGTTTCCCACTTAACTTTCAGCTCATTTGACCCTCATGGCCATGAAGTTGGCCGCTGAGTTTCTAAACAAAGGTGGCACTTTTGTCACTAAAGTCTTCCGCTCCAAAGACTATCAGTCACTGCTCTGGATCTTCCAGCAGTTCTTCAAGAAGGTGCAGGCCACCAAGCCGCAGGCTTCGAGGAACGAGTCGGCCGAGATCTTTGTCGTCTGTCAGGGTCAGTGGCAGTAAGGAAGAAAGAATTTCTTCTGCATTAACAGTGTAAATAATATACAATTGATCTTTTCCTTACAGGTTTTCTTGCCCCAGACAAAATCGACAGTAGGTTTTTTGACCCCAAACATGCGTTCAAAGAGGTGGAGGTGCAGGCCAAAACGGTGAAGGAGCTGATTCCTGTCAAGAAACCAAAGGCATGTACGCTGTATGAGTTGGTGGAATACTGGATGAGCATAGTTGAACAGATCATTTCAACAACCTGTTAAGAACACCAAGACCATATTTTCCAATGATTTCCTGGAGTGTCCTGAATAGCTGGTTACATGTGGCATGTCATATTGCATTCCTTACTGATGAAGCTGCTGATCTTTTGTTCCAGGCGGAGGGATACAAGGATGGTGATCTTATACTCTACTACAGTTTCACAGCGATGTCCTTTCTGAAAGCAGAAAATGCCGTAGACTTCCTGGACAAAGCCAGTGAGGTGAGATCTCTATCTTACTTTACCTTGTCAAAGACGGATGCTGGAAGTCCACTCTTTCTGCCATTTCATAGAAAATCCTGTTGTGTATATACTGTAAATTGCAGCAGTAGAGGTAGGGTGTTGAGGGAAGTGAAATATGTATGATTAATTATCCTGGAGCTGTTATTTAGATTTACAGAATGCAATGTACAATGACTGACCTGAGGCAGAGAAGAGGCGGGAAAGATCAAGCGAAGTTATGGCCCTCCTGTTTTTCCAATCTCTCTGTCTTCTTTACTCAGATCACCTTTGACAACACAGACCTAGAGTTTCACCCGGCCACCAGTATTGAGATACGGGAGTGTTGTCGTGACATCAAAGTCTTGGGCCGCAAAGAACTCCGGTAAGTCAGTTTATCAGTGCATTTTTGTATATTGAAAAATAAAAGATTCAATCATGCATATGTATGTTCTTCTTTCCTCCATTCTCACATCTGCAGCCTGCTTCTGACATGGAGGTCCAAGTTGAGGAGGTTCCTGGCCAAAAAACTGAAGGGGGAGAACAAACCACTTGACTCGGAGATCAAGTAAAGTCTTTGCAGCACATTTACAAAAAGCCACAGAAATATTTTCATGTCTTCGTCAGAATGTGTCATGGCAGATTAATAAAAGCATCCTCTTTGCTTTGTTTTTAGCTTGAGTTCAGATGAAGAAAAAGGGGATTTTGAGGATGAACCAGAAAAAAAGAAAAAGAAGGAAGGCGAAGAAGAAGAAGAGGAAGATGAGGAGAAAGAAATGGAAAATAAACTTGCAGAACTGAAAGCTGAGGAGGTATCGGAGCTCAAACGGTACGACACAAAGTTGTTCAGGATTACTATTTTCTTCATAGGAATTAATTTTCTGTGACTGTTGACTCAGTGGCTGGTTTGAGAAGAAAACTATTCAGAACTATTACTCAATGAACATGCATTGCTTTGATAGACTTTGAATTATCTTGTTCACCTCTTCTGTTTGATGTGGTTTTAGTGGAAAAATAAGAAATTGGAACATGAAGTGTTAAGATTTCTTGAGAAAATATGAGTTTGTATGACATCAGGAAGAAGAAGAAGCTTCTGAAGGAGCGGAGGAAGCAGAGGGAGAGGGTGGAGCTGAAGATGGACCTGCCTGGCGTCTCCATCGCCGATTCCTACGACTCTTCCATGTTCTCACTCAGCGCTATAAAGAAGAAACAGGTGAAGACAGGACGGCTGCACGCACAAGGATGCAAACCTCCCCCTTGGGCTGGGTTGGCAAGCTCCTTTATGTAGACTTAATTCAGTTTGTTGATTTACGTTGTTAGCTGGCATCAGTTTGCAGTGTTGGTGCAGATATTGTCGTCCCAGCTCTAATGTCTGTTGCCGAAAGTGGTTTTGGACACAAGCAAATAAAGATTCAGTCCTGTTTTCCTGCTAATTTAATGCTACTTTGCTCAACACGTCTCCATCAGGCCCTGGTTGATTTATCCAAAGGAGACATGCAGATGGCAGAAAACCTGGCAGAAGAAGATGACGACTTCCACTTGTCTGATGATGATGAGGCGGATAAAATGTCCCTGGCATCTGATTTAGATGATGATGACCTGGATGAGGTTGAACAATTACAGCAAGAGCTGGAGATGAAGGCACCAAAGAAAAAGTAAGTGAAGTTAATTTGAATGAAAGTCAAGTCTATCGTTTGAAATTCTGTTCCTGTAGTGTTTTGTAAATGATCCTGCTCTCTCAGAAATGAAGACAATGGTCATGCTATTAGTAATGAATTGTTATTGTTTGCTTATTTGTGTCTCTGGTTTTCAGAGTGAAGTTTGCCAAAGAAGAGGAGGAAGATGAAGTGCAGGATAGTGGCCTGCTGGTGGAACTAGAGGGAAAGGATGAGAAGAAGGAACGAGAGACCAACCTGTGGTTCAGCAAGGTTTGTCCACTTGTGCCCATAATGTGATAGATATGTACATGGTATACTGTAATGTAGTATAGAACATTCCTGTTGACAGTAACACTGGCCTTTTCACCCGTAGGTTCTGCACCTGCAAATTAGTTTATCTTTGTGATCTTTGACCCTGCCATCCTTTTGATTTTTAGGGCATATTCTCTGAGATCGGCCTGGAAGGAGATGCAGAGCTTGAACTCCAACAGACCGAGTTTCTTCAGAACAAACAAGCCAGTAATAGTCTCCCCTGTTTCTCATTTATTTATTTACACATGTTCATCATAAAATGGACTTAAATTGAGGATATAATATCAGTAGCTGTATCTGGTACTAATGCAATAATTACAGTTTGGGATCTTCTTTTGAAATAGGTAAAAAGAGGAAAGTTGAAAAGAAGGAGGAGAAAGGGGATGAAAAAAAGGATATTCTGCAAGAGGAGGAAAAAGTGGGACCTTTAAAGGAAGCTATGGGTGAAAGTGACAGCGACTCAGATGACGACACCGATGATGAGAAGTAAATTGTTATTTACTGTTTGTCCAGGCTGCTTTCTGTTCAAAATATTATAGAATGGATCCAACTGGATTTTTCGAAACAAACGTACAAATAAATATTACATTACATGTCATTTAGCAGACGCTTTTATCCAAAGCGACTTACAATAAGTGCATTTCAACCTAGAGTACAAACTAAGAACAACAAGAATACAGGAAGTAACTTTTCCTCAACATAGTCGAACTACAAAAGTACCATAAGTAAGTGCTATCTAAGTGCCACTGAAGTGCAAATGTGTTTTAATAATATAATGTTGCTGCTTGTTCCAGGGAGATTACCAAGATGAAGCAGGTCACTAAAGGGGCTGGTGGGATGTCGGAAGAGGCCAAGGACAGTGGCTTCCAGGTTGTTCCAGTAGAAAGCACCAGTGAGTATATGAAACATTGTTATTTGAGGGGTTACGCTGGTGATCTTCAATTTGAACAAATTCTAACTTTGCTTCATGTTTTTGTCTAACTTTGTTTGGTTTCTTTGCTCCTCAGGTAAGAAAGCCAGGATCCTGGATGCAGAGGGCCTGGCCCTTGGCTGTCTGATTGCTACATCTAAGAAGAGAGCCAGGGACCTGATGGATGGCTCCTTCCACAGGTGTGTATGTTTTACTGAGTGGTATTTCCATGTGTACTCACTCCCACATACAAAGTCCTACTGCTGTAAATACTCGCTAGTGCACCATATGTGTAACTTACGAAAATGTTTTGAGTTTTGTATACATCTGTCGAAACAAAAAGGCTCAAAGTCCCAGACACACTGAACCACTCTAGCTCATCAGTTAGCTTCCTTCCAGGTGGCCACGTTGTGACCATATTTGCTTTTTGGAATGATCAAATGAGAAGAACCCTCTGTGTCCTTTTGACTTTACTCGTATGCTTGTTTTCCTCCATCAGTTTCTGTTGTGCACTAATTTTGCAGAATTTTATTCAGGCCACAGAGGCTCACCGACATCCAGAAATTAGTTTATTAGAGTTGAGGGCCATGGAAATGGAGGGCAAAAATGGAAATTTAGAATAACAACAGACTTATTTGAAAAAGTGATTTTCCTTACTAGTAAAATATTTTAAGTGCTGCGTGCTAACCAGTGTTGGTATCAGCCTTCAATTTACACATCTGATTTTAAAACGAGTAAATGTTTTAAAGATGCCTGTGCAGCAAGCTGATTGTATACTCCTGCAGGTTTGCTATCTCCGAGCAGCAGTGGGAGGTACCGGAGTGGTTTCTGGATGATGAACGGAAACACCGGAAGAAGCCGGTGCCGGTCACCAAGGAGATGGTGGAGGAGTACAAACAAAAATGGAAGGAGATCGATGCCAGACCCATCAAACGAGTGGCTGAAGCTAAGGCCAGGAAGAAGAGGAGGGTAAGAACGGGAAAAATAAATGGGGCAACTATTGATGAACAAAGTTTGAAGCATAAAACTAGTTAATGATTGTAATCACAACAGGTTAGATCAGTTTCAAGATAACCTTTCTAGTTATAGAGAACTTTAGGCTAATTTCCGTCGATCTTAATTTGTTGATTTTTCCATGACGTTTCCAGATGCTGAAGAAGCTGGATCAGGCCAAGAAGAAAGCGGAAGCAGTTGTCGACACAGTGGACATCTCTGAGAAGGAGAAAATGTCTCAGCTTAAGAGGTATGGCATCCCATCTGAAGGGTTGGAGGGGCACCAAAAAACGAGGACTCCATGAACCTAAATGCAATGCTTCAGACAGGACAATTGTATTGGTATTTCAATCATTTTCTTATCTTTTTCCCATCCCATCAGTATCTACAAGAAAGCCGGCCTGGGCAAGGAGAAGAAAGAAGTGACCTATCTTGTGTCCAAGAAGGGGGGAGCTGGTAAGAAAGTGAGGCGGCCCGCCGGCGTTAAGGGAGCCTTCAAAGTGGTGGACGGTCGCATGAAGAAGGACATGCGGGGGATGCAGAGGAAAGAGCAAAAATCTAGAGGCGGCAAAGGAAGAGGACAGGCAAAGGGTGGCAGGGGCGGGATGAAGGGTGGTAAAGGGCGAAAAGGAAAATAAATGTAAACCTGTAGTGCTCTTGTCTTGCCTTTCTAACTATTAAACATAGCCTGGTCTCGTGTTGCAAATCAGCTTTTATGGAGCTTTGTGAGCTAAGGCGCCTCCCACAGGCTCACCAGTCATGTACGAAGGCGAAAATGACTTGTGTTCGTTCTCTCGATGCCCTCTTTTTTGCAGCCTTTGTGGAGGTTTCTGAAACTCCTTGATGTGTTTTGTGGTATTTTAAAGGCTGTCTTTCTGAAGATGTAAATCATTTGTCTTATACTCTGTGAACAAAGTGATTTCACTGAATATCCTAAATGTAAATGAAACTAAAGTAAAACAGAGTAAAGGGGTTAAGAAATGTTGCTATTAATGTAAATATGCCAGACACATTTTTGCAATAAATAAATCTTCGATTCAGTGTTTCTTGTGTTTAAAAAAAAGAAAAAAGTAGGTGACTGATTAGTTTTTGGTGTACAGATGTAGCGGTTATGACAGATTTGATAGGTGATGCACAAACGGCTGAAATTAATCTCCCATGTCTTTTTGCTCCTTGGTAGGGCTATACTCGACCAAAGCAATTCCATGTTGACTTGTATTTTTACAATTAGCTCATCTTGTGTTTTTGAGGTGTGCCCAAATTAAACGCACGGTAAAAGCTCAGTTAAACTGGCTGTGCATTTATATGTATCTGTTCTCTGCTATTTCGTATTTTACTACATTTATTTTGACAGTCGTCACAATGCAATTTAAGATTTTAATTCCTAGACATGAGTTTATGAAAATTATTCATCAAACAACCTATGTATATATACATGACTATATCAGTATGTACATATATAATTGTATATATTCATATTCATAGACGAAGTTTCCAAAGCTTTAACGTTGAACTATAGTGCTGTCTTTTTACTTTTGACCGAATTATTTGCAATTACATGTGTAATCAATCATTGTAGAGAAGTGAATACTGCTTATGCGGAGCCTTTTAGAAAGAAAATATTTCCCATGAGCCTTTGCGATGGACGTACATCGTGGCACCACTTTTACCAAAGCGGTTCTGTTTTGATTGTAAAGCGTCAAAGTGTCTTCAAAATCATGCTCGAGTGGGTGTTTCTGATGTTGCCTCTACCATTAGCATGTATATCTAACCTAGTTAACTATTTACTCAACTTTGCTTGATTTAAAGAAAGCAAACCCGCGTTTCCCTCCGGTGTTGTAGCTAACTTTCACTTCTCCTAAGGTGGTGTTGTTGTTGTTGTTGTTGATGTTGTAGCTAGCTTTTACTTTCTCTGAGGGTTTGTTGTTGTAGCTAACTTCCATTTCTCCTGAGGTGGTGTTGTTGTTGCTGCTGTTGTAGCTAGCTTTTACTTTTTCTGAGGGGTTGTTGTTGTTGTAGCTAGCTTCCGCTTCTCTTGAGGCGGTGGTGGTGTTCTTGTAGCTAGCTTCCGCTTCTCTTGAGGCGGTGGTGGTGTTCTTGTAGCTAGCTTCCGCTTCTCTTGAGGCGGTGGTGGTGTTGTTGTTGTACCTAGCTTCCGCTTCTCTTGAGGCGGTGGTCGTGTTGTTGTAGCTAGCTTCCACACCGGGCAGCTATCTAGTTGCAGAAGCACCCTCCTCTCCTTGCCAGGATGCTTCTGGTGATCCTGGTGGGCAGCCTGTCTCTGGCTTGCACGGGAAAAGAGATGGACAATGACTGGATAGACCCGTACGATATGCTCAACTACGACGCAAGCACCAAAACGATGAGGAAGTCAGCAGAGGTTGGGTGACGTTAAATTAAGACGAATTAAATTGGCTAACGTTGGCCTGTCTGCTCGGAAGCTGTGTTGATATTAATACTTGTGTATTTAACATATGCAGCCAGAAATCTATGACAATGTCCCCACCAAGAGAAGACCGTATGCTGGGGACTCCAACGACGTGGACTCAACGCCGTGTCGCTCACAAGTAGTGGATCTACAGAGACAGGTGTGTGATTTCTATATGGCATCGACATGTGCACGAAGTTCCTTTGGGGAAATTAAATATAGGAATCGAGAGTAGTTGAATGAACAATCCTTTTACATCATAGTTACTGTCAAATTCAAGCGGTAATTAGTCGTTTTCATTATTGCAACATAAAAAGTTAGCATTATTAATTTAAAAAAAAGTAAGTTAACCAATTATATGAAGGACCTGTCTTTTTGGCTAGTTGGAGTCACTGAATTGACACGTTTTTTCTGTGTATGTACGTTGAGTCAAATTCCTCCCATACATAACCAACAAAGCTGATTCTGATAAGAGCTGTGATGATCTCAAACCACAGCATATAAATGTTCCTTTTATTTCCATAATTGTTTTTTTTTTAAGATGATCAAAAGGCCGATCAAACCTTCTGCCGTTCATCGTTTGTGTCACTCCTCGTAAGGCTCAGTTCTCACAACATTTATTAATGACTGATACTGATGTCTTTATGCTGAATGTAGCGTAATCCAATTCAACTGCAGTAGGCTAATCCTGACATGATGGTTACTAGTTCAAACTGCTGCAGACATCACATTGACGTTGCTTTAAAATTACAGTCCGAGGTGACGATGTTTAATTTGTTAAATGCCTGAAGCCTCGACTCCTCTCTCCTCCCTGAGGAAAGGAATCGAGAAGGAAATGAGGAAGACCCTCTGTATCTATATGGCAAATGTTAAAACCTACCACCAATCTGTCAGACCCCACACACATTGTAATTTGCTTTCATTCAGGTTGAAGAATTAAAGAAGAAAATCATGCTGATCTCACAGCAGCCTACATGCAATCCAGTCTTCAAACGTTTCCTTATCAGACTGCGGAAGGAGATAAAAAGAGTTGGTTTGGTAAGAGGTCATTTCACATGTACTATGCTGTGTTATTTGCCTTTGAATATGTCATTTCTAATCATACATGCATTTTACTGAACCTTTCTTGCAATCATCATGTGGCTTATATTTGACTGCTACCTGTCCCTTCTTGTCCCCAGCCCGGTGACGCCTCGGAGGTCCTCTATGATGCTAAAATCAGACTCTCCACACAAGCTATGACAGAGATTGATGCACTGCTGGAGGGGGAAGACCGTTGGAGAACTGGGGCTCTCGACAATGCCATCAGTCAGATACTGGTCGATCTCAAACCACATGACAAAGAGGCCTGGAAGTGGCGCTTTGAAGACACCTTTGGCCTGGAGCTTGACACACTATTAAAAGTAAGCTTATTCATTAATCTCTTTGTTTGTAAGTCTTTAAAAACATTTAGCGACACTTAACGTTCATAATTAAATATTTAAAATGTGAGTGTAGTCTGAACTGTTTCTCCATTTGTACTTCAGTACCTGTTTTTTTAAAGGTAAAATGTACCTCCTTAATGCACTTTTAAACACCACCTGAATTTAAAAATACTAGAAACCTCAAATGACAGAACAAAGCAGAACAAAGTTATTTTCCTTTAGTCACCGCAGTACAATGGACCTGTACATGTATAGCGCAATACATACAAGAACATGTTGTAGCTTCACTCTCAGTGTATGTATGTGGTCTTAAGTAAGTACGATACTGTCGGCTTTCTCCAGAAAACTTATTTCTTAAACATATTGTAAACAAGAAACCTGTTTTTCAAAATTGGGTTGTGATTAGAGAAACGTGAGCTAGATATCTTTTGGAGAAAGACAATGTCTTCAGCCTGTGTGCGTGTCAATGAGTTTCCTAATCCGCTTTTCTAATGCAGATGCAAGTGGAAGACAAAGACCATCGTCAGGGAAAGTCTATTGATAACAGCACAGCAGCAGGATAAAAGGCAGAGTTCATTCAAAAAAATAAAGCATTACAATGTTGTCTGTCAAACAATCTATTGAACTCCAAAAAAAGAAATAAAGCTTTAAAACAATAATAACACTTACAATACAACTGGCTAAGAAGTTCTAGTTTGAAAAACAAGTGCTGTTGGTGTAGAATTTGTTGGGCAATTTTGGATTTAAAAAAAACCCTGATCGATTAATTTACAGATTAATCCATTGCTTGTTTAATCTCTAAAATAGTGAATCATGTCCTTCCCAGTTTCTTAACGTTGTGATGTCTTTATCTGTCTAATTTCATAAATGTCTTATCTCTAAAAAATATTTGCTTTATTGTCATTTAAAACGGTCATGTTTATATTTAAGGGACTGAAAACACCGGTGTGGTAGCGGGGTGTGTTTAGGCTCGGCTGCTGAGTGGGCGGAGCAGGGGTGTGGTTCAGGGAATGGGGTCTAATTGCTGAGGCCAATCTGTGTGTATGTGCGTCTGTCCCCATAAAAGAGCAGTAGGGACTGAGTAGCGGGAGAGTGGGGAGCAGAGGCACAGTCTGCAATGACAATAAAAGATATGACCAAATATCGTTCTTTGGATGCCTATCCTTTGGTGCTTGGGAAGAAACCTACCAGTGACCGGCACAAACCTGTTGCAACTGATTTCTGTAATTTTTTAATGAATTACTTCTCAATCGATTATCAAAACAGTTAATTATGATTATTTGTGTTGCTAGTCGACTGATAGTTGCAACTCTGATCATTTGTGTTTCAAGTTGTTTTTCATCTCATGCCACTAGTCAAGTTGTACTCTTGTCTGTTTGTGTTCCAGATGGGAATGGGTTTTCTGGTTATAGTGGCCATCATCTGCACTCCGCTGTGGTCAACAGTGTCCTGGTTCATGCAGTTTCGTAGACTGCTCGGCGTCTGCTTCTTTGTCAGTTTTTTCTGGAACTGGCTATATCTGTACAAGGTGAAGCTCTTTTGCTCTTTCATTCTTTTGTTTTTCTTGTTACACAGAAGCATTTAAAATACCATTGCATTCTTCTCAGATTGCCTATGCTGAGCACCAAAGCAACATTGCAAAGATGGATAGTGTCTATGAAAAATGCTCTGGAGCGAAGAAATTTGACTGGAGCGATAACTTGAAAGGTGAGCCAATTACAAGTGTAAATATAATATATCACGTATCTTCAACCCATTATCATTTGATACATTGAGGATTATAGCTGCTTTAATCTTTCTGTTTAACACATTAAGAATAGACACATTTGCAGATGCCTGTTTTTTACCCACAGCAATAATGTGAAAAATGTTATGATGATAATGTCTCACTCATAATGTTTGAAAGCCCCCTGTTGGGGCTATTGATGGACTATTCTGAAGCAATGCAAATGAGTTGTGGTCTTGCTCCTTCCTGCTGCTCCATGTATTGTTCAACACCACTGTCCCCCAACTAAATGTAATTTCAGTATTTTATAACCTGCATCCTATTTTTCATTTTGTTCTAAATGGGGACACCAATGTTTTTAAATTGGTCCAGTATTTAGCCACAGCAAAAAGTATGATGTTCTCATCCAAAAGTCAGCTAAACAATCAGCCACACAGGTTTTCACAAACAAGTCACCAGTTTATAGAACAACACTTCTCCTCAAGCGAAGCTTGTTTAGACACAATAACAAACAGACTGGATCAAGCAAAATGTAAGGAACATGTTTAACTTTCTCTGTACGGTTGTTTCTATAATGTCTCATGAACAATCTGAGCCTGTGGCTAAAACAAGCACTGAGTGGACGTACATGGACGGTGCAGAATTGCACCAAGCAATTACATTGCAGCCCATTCAGCAGCTGCCATCTGCAGTGTTCTTGCTCAAAAGTTGGCCAATTTAAAAAAAAATGGTGTCACTCAGACACACAAACATGGACAAATAGGGTTGTTTAAATAGTTTTAACCCCCCCATACCTCCATCCTTTTATATGCAACATCCTATTGTTTTCAGTGTTTAGAAAGATTTTCTTTGAGACGTTGCACTCTACTAAGGACAGTGATACTACTAAACCTTAACTCAATACAAATACACTAGTTTCCACTGCTTTCTTATCCCGCTCTTGTCTTTGGATGTTTGGTTGTAGAGTGGTTCAGAAGCACCTGGACTCTTCAAGGGGACCCTTGTGAGAAATACTATAAACTCCTTTTGGTCAACCCCATATTGCTAGTTCCTCCAAGCAAGGTAGGTCACACGATGGCCTGTATGATTTTTCACAGGCTATACATTATGCTGCGTAATAATGACATCATCATGACATGATAATGCTGTTCCATTTTTTGTATTTTATTGAGGAAGTAGAATGAAGCATTTCCCTTTGTCATATACATGTTTTTCCATTCCTCATCATCCTAAACATACACTATTTTAAAATTGTAATACGTTTTGAATATCTGAATGAATGTGGGAATGGCACACACAAAGTTACATTTCAAACATCCCTCTCCGTTTAGGCGCTCGCAGTTACCTTCACAACCTTCATCACAGAGCCGCTTAAGCACTTTGGACAGGGGATCAGCGAGTTTCTTGTTGCACTCCTCAAAGATCTACCGATTACGCTGCAGATCCCAGTTCTCCTCACAATCGTGCTCGCCGTTGTGGTAAAGACCCCCGGGAAATGACATTAACACTTGCAGATAAATGAGATCAGACAGTGGTGGGCCGTCAGGGCCAGCAAGGCCTTCTCTGCTGGCCTAAACATCATCAGAATATAATTTAAAAATATATATATTTTCCCACAAATATGTATTAAATTATTCCCCAGAGTAAGAGTTATACTGGGGGAGATAGATAGGTTATCTGATATATACACATGTACATACATAAATACATGGTGAACTAATCTTACATTAGGTTGTTCAGCTGTAGTAAGACGGCATTGAAGGCCTAGGTAGAAAATGCACGGCCCGCCACTGTGATCAGATAATGTGTCCGACACTGTCATATTCATTTAACTTGTCAACAGGTATGCATGTATGGAGGTGTGCAGGCAGCCTTCCAGCATGGCATCGCTGCACCTTTTCGTCGCCCTCGAGGGCATCCACCGCCTCCACAGATCGAGCAACCGCAGCCTCACGTCCAGCAGATCGTGAGCGGTGACTACTTAGCAGGAGGGGACGCACCGCAACGGGCCCCAGTGCAACGAGCCGTTGAAGGCCGATTACACAGGAACCAGGTTCGCCAGAGGCAGCCCAACAGAAGCAGAGAAACGATGGATGTGGAGTCACTCAGCACCGCCGAGCCGCCGTACCACGAGGATGAGATGGATGCTGAGCTGCGTGAGGCGGAGCAGAATCTCTCCGCTGAGTCGGATTCAGAAAACCTGCATGAGACACAAGAGGAGCTAGAAGGGGAAAGTGCGAGCATCGTTGCTGCTAACGCAACCAAAACAAAAAGGAAACCCACTGAATCAGATACATCACCTTCAAAGATTAAACCGTTAAAAGTGAATGAAAAATGTTCTAAAAATATACCTGGCAGAGACCGTGCAGTACCTCAGCCTGCAGGTAGGCAGCCTTCACCAGCTCATGTTCAGGTGAGTTATTTTTAAAGCACCTGAAAACTAAATCAAATTTATCTTTATTATATTTAACCTTTAAACTACACTGTTTTATTGCTTCAGCTTCGCATATGCAACATAAATAGGTAAATAAATATTTAATAACTACATCATATTTTTATGAGGCATTTTCATTGGCAGTGGGCAGCTTTGTGTTTTTTATTTTTGTGTTTTGATGAAAACGGATGAGCTTGTCTTGTGCTTGTGAACGTGAACGCCTGTAACCCATGGATAGATTTTTTAGCTTTTATACACGTATTTATTTGCTGCCATACCATACTTCTCAACTTTTAATAACACTAATTATAAAGGCAGTGGATTGAAACTGGGGTACCACGGCTTGCTGGGGTTTGAACTTGATGTGACAAAATCTCATAAAATTAACGTTTGATTAAAATTGGTTTAGCTACCGCATCATTCTTCTCTAACTAGAAATATTTGGCTTTTTCCTCTCATGGGCACAGTCAATATAAATGTGATTTCTCGAGCTATCTTATAATTTTATGAGTAGTAAAGAGGGTGAATTCCATTGCAAATGAGTCAATTTAGCTCATTTTGTGTGTTGCCATCTGAAGGGTTATGGCAGAAAATTAAATATATTATTTTCTCTGAGATTGAATGCAAATATATGCCAGTTTAGACTCTTTAGTTTTCAAGTCACTGGTATGCTTAATTCCTAAATTAGTACACATTACTTCATTTACTCTGACATACAGTGGCTCATGTTTTAATGGTTGAACTATCTCCAAAAGTAAATATTATTATTTGGTGTATAAATGTTTTATTTATCACTACATTGCAGTTTTATCTGAAGATGTAATAATATTGTATATGTCATCCCCCCTCACTGCAGGATCTGCACTCATCTGAAGACAGCACCTCATTTGTCTCACTGCCACCTGTTGAAACTGTCGGAGTTCCTGTTCAGGAGACAGCGGAGTAGAAAGCTTCAACAAAATAAATATAATCAGGATTTGGTGCTTCTTGCTGAACTGTGGAGGCCGTGATGCCAATGAGATGTCTTCCAGACATTGTTGAAATGTGCATGTTTGGTCAATCTGTTATCTTTATATATATACAGGACTGTCTCAGAAAATTAGAATATTGTGATAAAGTTCTTTATTTTCTGTAATGCAATTAAAAAAACAAAAATGTCATGCATTCTGGATTCATTACAAATCAACTGAAATATTGCAAGCCTTTTATTCTTTTAATATTGCTGATTATGGCTTACAGCTTAAGAAAACTCTAAAATCCTATCTCATAAAATTTTAATATTTCCTCAGACCAAGTAAAAAAAAAGATTTATAACAGCTGAGTGTTTGTCAAGGCTCAGGAAACCCTTGCAGGTGTTTCGAGTTAATTAGACAATTCAAGTGATTTGTTTAATGCCCTACTAGTATACTTTTTCATGATATTCTAATATTTAGAGATAGGATATTTGAGTTTTCTTAAGCTGTAAGCCATAATCAGCAATATTAAAAGAATAAAAGGCTTGCAATATTTCAGTTGATTTGTAATGAATCCAGAATGCATGACATTTTTGTTTTTTGAATTGCATTACAGAAAATAAAGAACTTCATCACAATATTCTAATTTTCTGAGACAGTCCTGTATATCATATTTTATGATGATTCAACTGTTTTTCCTCAGTTGGAAAGAGAAAAGAGTTTAATCAACCGCAGAGCAGCCAGACTAAAACGGGTATTATGGAAAAGGGAACTATTATTTGTTATTATTATAAAAAAATAATAATGTTTGAATAAAAATTTGTATTTTGTAAAATAAAAAGCAAAAACATGTCTGTTATTTTTGTGTTCATTATATATATGGAGGGCTTCAAATAGCAATGCTAATGTCAGTTTAGCTAAACATTGCTTCCTTTAATCGAAGTCAAACTGCTGATGCAAGTCATAACATAATGTAAATAACAAAATGAGGTACTGATATAAAGTCTAAAATCAATTCAACATTTTTTGTAGGTTAGGATATTATTACCAGAAAGTTGTTGAAAATGTTGTTGAAAATGTAAAGCTGCACCAGTCAATCTTTAAGGTCTTGCCGACTTAAAACTTTATATATATATATATATATATATATATATATATATATATATATGAATAAATACATGTGTACATAGACACATTTGTGTGTATATTTCTGTGTATTAATACATGTGTATATATTCAAATATATATTATATATGTATATATAATATGTGTATGTATGTGTATAGTTGAGTCCGAAAGAAGAAAAAAAATTACCTACAAAAATGTAATGATGCATCATCAACATTTTTGAATCCATACGTGTGTGCAGTAGAGTAATTCTTATGTATCTCAGCAATAATTGGGAACAGAGGCGATAAAGCATCTTAATATTGCTTTGTGTTTGTCGTCGTCGCATTTCGACGTCCTTGCTGACCGCCGGAGGCTCCCCGGGCCGTAGATTGGAGACCGTTGCGTCGGCTGAAACTCATTTCCTGATTGGCTGACTGGAAGGTGCCACAGATAATTGAGCGGAGGAGACTTCAGTCTTTTGACAGCCACTACGACCTGTTACCCTTCAAAGCGTCGGTCCACGTGGGAACGCAGTCATGGAGCTACTGGTTCGCTATCTGGACCGCAGCAATTTAAATAAGTAAGTTATTATCTTTCAGTGACTGCTCTTCAAGAATGGTTTCGGAACATGTGACGGGTTAGAGAGTTTAAAAATTATGTTTCTGAAATAAAGGCTAAACTGAAACAGCGGATTTAGTTGCAGAAATGAACAAACTTGTTGACATAATTTAGATATTTTTGTCCCACCAGTCATTTAGTTATTCCTTACTGGACCAGACATGTTTTTAAAACGACACATTCAGCTGAACATAACTAAAATGTGGGACAAATTCCTTTACTCCTTAATTTGTATCAACTGTAACGGGAGTAGGATGTTGCTGACAAACTGTCGGTAACATTGAAAGTGCACTCCCTGAACTCCACCCTGAACTGCACCATGAATGCAGGCAGTGTACTTGGTACAAAAGTCCTGCCTGTAAATGACTATTGCTCAAGTAAATTATAATGAAATGACTGCACTTTCACTTCTCTTTTTTCTAACTCTAGTGCTGCATCCTGGCCTCCTCCATACTATTTACATTTGTTTTGTCTCCCAGCTCTGGGAAGATATCACATTTAGTTGTAACTTCTCTTTTCAGCTCCATGCTGACTTCAGAGGTTTTCAAAGAGGAGAACCTGAGAGATGACCTGAAGTACTACTTCATGAGCCCGTGTGAGAAGTACCGGGCCCGGCGACACATACCCTGGAAACTGGTGGTGCAGATTCTGAAAATCGTCATGATCACAACACAGGTATGTAGAGTAGGATGAATGAAGATTAGGGAAGAAGATCCACTCAGAAAATGCTTCCTGTAACTGCACTTTTTACAATCTGTATGCTGTAAAATTATATTATTGTGTGCAGATTTAAACAAACAGGATCCTACATAATCTGATTGTCTGTTTCTTTTAAAATGGAAGCTACTAAAATATGTGAACATCATTCACATATTTTCCCATTCATCTGAACCTTACTGCTTTAAAGCTAAAAAAGAAGGAAGTTATTTGTTATCTTGTACGACAAAATATTTCAGCAGTGGACAAAAGGAAGTTGTTGAAGTAAAACGGCTCCTTTTTTAAAAGTCACTAGCTGCAAAGTGGATTGTTCTATGTGAAGTGTTGCAAATTGAAAATGGCCAAATCAGGAGGACCAAATAATGCAGTCCATCATGATATCCTGCATTACTAGAGTACAATAAAAAAAAAAATTCCCTAGGATCTTACTGAAATGCTCTTTCCTCTGCAGCTCATCCTGTTCGGCCTCAGCAACCAGCTGGTGGTGTCCTACAAGGAGGAGAACATGATGACCCTCAAAAACCTTCTCCTGAAGGACTACACCGGCGTGGACGAGGATGACTACAGTGTTGCTGTCTACACCCAACAACATGTCTATGACAGTCTGTTCTATGTCCTGGATCAGGCATGCACACACACACTCGCACAAACACACACACACACACACTAGAAATCAATGTGATTGTATTCAACAATTAATCCTGTGAACTGCTACGTTTTACGTAATATTTGACGAGGCTTTGTGTGCGTTGGACAGTTTGCAGCTTTTATCCGACATGATGGTCCATCGCCATGGTTGCAGTTTAATTTACCTGAGGCTTTTGACATTTATAGTACAGCCAGTTGGGCCGGCTCTCTGTGGGTCCCCTCAGTTACGGAGAGGATGAACACGGCGATGTGCTGCCGCTTATCATCTGTAAAGAATATTACAAGAGGAGCAGCGTGGAGCCCTCAAACGAGGCGTATGATATAGACGCCCAGCTGGAGACAGGTGAGATATTTACACACTTTATTGGTGTTATGTTGTACATGTTTCCCCTCGCTTCAGAGTTTAACTGTCATTTTAGATCTCAGTTAGGGATGCTCCAATCTGATTTAATAAATAAAAATCCTGATGACAGAAGAGAGATACCTGGACATAGGGACTCGGCCGCTACCGATCAGATACCAGTGTATAATTAATAAGCTCTTTTATGTGCATGGCAACATCATGCTTGTCTTAATTTAACATCTTAACTTTGTAAAATATTATGTAACAAATTAATATGATTGATCATTTATTTAAATTATAAATAGTGGAAAAGCAACTTGGTCAAAATGTAAACGGGTATTCAAAATCCATGATATCCTTTAGAAAGTATATGAACATAGAATTACATGGACTAAATCATTGATACCTGATGCATTAATTGTCGGTATTGGCCTGATATCTGTTATTTGATTGTATTGTTTACCTTTGTGTCTTTAAGTAATTTACGCTTCTGATTCCATATTTAAAAGAGCCCAAAAAATTTAATTCTAGATACAAAATGCATTCAATAATGAATTAATGCTGTGTTGAGAGTTTTACAATCCTTGTTGTGGCAGAACCTGAATTGCTAAATCATTTATGTTATGAGAGACAACATACTTTGCGGTGATATAAGCTCTCAGACCTGGTGCTCATCTTCTGACCCTGTTCATCTCCTCTTTCTCAGTTTGTATGTCACATGATCCAAAGACCGCAAACCAATGGAAAACCCAGAACTCATCCTTTTTTGATTTGGACTTTTACCGGTAAACATGCTGCTGTCGATGAACTGTATGGGACTGCAGCCAACGAGCATCGTCTACTGTTCTCTACCATACATTACAATCCTCCGTCTTGCTTTCAGGCTTGTTGACATTAAAATAACCTTCCAGCTCAGCGGCATCAACCTCCAGACTGTGCGTTCACGGGAGTTACCTGACTGCTACTCGTTCTACATTATGGTGCGGTTCAGCCATATCTTATGTCCTTATAAAAAAAAGTGTACATGAGCAGCTGGAAGCCAATTTAACAATTTGATACTTTCCATCATTGAGAGGTGCAGTAGGGACAACTTCATGGAAATAATTCTCAACATGTTTAACTTTAAAAGACAGATGTCGGGGGAGGGGGAACAAAAGTCATCCAAATGGTTATTGTTGAAACGCATTACATTGGACTGAAAAGACAGTGTCAGTCCTCCATAATTTTACTAATCTTTTCTTCCCTCGGCCTTGTCCTCTAGATAACGTTTGACAACCAGTGTCACAGTGGGAAGGTGAACATATTCCTGGACATAGACTCTCAGAGCTGTCCGTGTCAAGACTGGAAGATATCTGGGACAGGTAAGGTGTAGTTGTCTAACATAATAAATAAATGCTAAATAATTAAACGAGAAGGAAAGATATGTTTGTTTAAAACATACAACCTATGTTAACATTCTTTAGAGGGCAGGACCAGAGAAGGTGACTGTCTCACTATGCAGCTAATCCCAGAGTGTCAAAATATCTCAAGACCTGACAGTTTGTGGGCACTCGCTGAACCGATTTTGAGTCATAATCCTTTGTGTAAAATGGAGTTTAAAGACACAGTTCTAAAAAGTTATAATTTAAATTGTATCGCCGTATCCGCGGCCCCAAAACAATATGAATCCCTTTTTCTGTTTGCCGTCAGTGAGGTGTGTTGCTGCGAACTGGTTTATCAGTGCGAGGAGTTGCTTAAAAGAAACACTTTGTTTATGTTTCAGCTCAGAAGAACACGCACTATCTGCTGGTGTTTGACGGCTTTGTCATTGCTGTTTGCCTCACATCGGCTGTGCTGTGCAGCCGCTCCATCGTACTTGCGGTCAGGCTACTTCAGGTCAGCTGCTCGGTCTGCTCTTGCACTGCATAAAATCATACTGGGAATTACATATTTCTGATCTATATATCACTCAGTTGATATGATACTATGTTGTAAATCTTTTGCTGTCAGACTGAATTAGCATTTGTGCATTTTCAGAGATTCTCCAGATTCTTCCATGAGAACTACAGTCGTAAAGTGTGTGATGATGACCAGAATGAGTTTCTGAATGGCTGGTATGTGCTGGTCATTGTCAGCGATCTCTTGGCCATAATTGGCTCTATACTGAAGATGGAAATACAAGCAAAGGTAAACTTAATTATGTTCTTCTTTCTTGGGGAGAGGGTTACTGTTTAGGTCTACCTGTATGCTGAACTTTTAGAATGAAAAGATTCAATGTAGTTGCTGTAAAGACTTTCTTATTTTTACCCTGACTGACCCTTTTTATAGCCACCATGTTGAGTGTTTACCCCAAGCCCAACAGAACTTTTGGTCCAGAACAAAGCGAAGCTGTGGTGTTGTTGATGGCTTGTGGCTGTGATTTGGAAATGCACGTCGTTAATGTCACTCATTCAACCTTTTCTTTTCCTACTTTAACCAGTTGACATATTTGGAGTCTCTTCAGTCTTTTACTTTCTTAAATTATGCAAAATATCAGAGTCCTTAATTTGTCAATTTAAATGGGGAATCGAAGAAACAATAAATCCAACAACTGGACGACTCCTTGTGAGAAAAAATGTACAATAATACATCTTATTGGGTTGGTACGATATAGCAGATGCAGGGAACAAGATGTTTACTCCAGTTTCTTACCTGAAATCTGGCAAAAGAGGAAATTAATTTGACTAAATGTATCTGCAGTGGAGGAAAGTTTAGATTTAGTTACTAGGTTTATGAGACAAACCCGTTCCAAAGTGTCATTTGCTGTTTTTGTGTTTATAACCCTAGAACATGAAAGCCAAATGACACATAATGTAATGTTGGTTAACAATTGATAGGGAATTCCTCTGTTGCAGTTCCACATAAAATAATCTACACAGTTCATGTCACTGTTTACCACAAACATTGTGCCTGTTACGATGAACTCTTTTTTAGAATCATGCAGCTTTTAATTTGACTTAAAACAACTATTCCTGATTTATCTTAATCAGAGAGGGGGGGGGGGGGACCATATTCACGACAAGATATAAACTAAATTTGAGTTTGGCTTGTGATTTTTAACATAAAATCGTTTGTTTGTTCTCTCCCTTCCTGTAGAGTCTGACCAATTATGATGTGTGCAGTATCTTTCTTGGAACATCTACTTTATTGGTGTGGGTAGGCGTGATCAGGTACCTGGGATACTTCCAGAAATACAATGTGAGTCTATGAACGTTTGGCTTTTTTATTTTCACCCCTAATCAAATGTCCTTGCACATTCTTTCATGATTTGGTCGTGGATTCACGATACTTTGTTTCAATACTTCCTGTTTGTGTCTAGGTATTGATTTTAACTATGAAAGCAGCCTTCCCCAAGGTCCTGCGTTTTTGCTGCTGTGCCGGTATGATCTACCTCGGCTACACCTTCTGTGGATGGATTGTACTGGGGCCATACCATGAGAAGGTAACCCTCTTAACTGGTTTTAGGAAAGCGGAGGAGAAGCCTGAGCTCCAGATATTAGAGAAGTGAGTTTATGGTGTGGCAGTTGCTGCTGTTATAATCTTGCTATTGCTGTCAGAATTTAAGGAAAATTAGGGGAACTATCAAGGCTCTTTTCAGTGGCTTGGTCCCTTCCTGCAGAACTGCTGAGGTCAAGAGAAAACGGTTCCCAAACATCATTAAATTTGCTGAAACAGCATTTTGTGATTGAATACAATCTATGCAGTCTGACCCAAGTGAAGAAATCTGGTAATTGCACCGACTTATAAATATTTATTTTATTAAATGTGCAGATTCATACTGGGAAATATATTTTGTGTGTGTAATCTTTTAATGTAAATTACTTTGTGGTACTCTTCAAAGAAATTATACAGTTGATCATTACCTTCGCATTGAAAATGCCGGAAGGTTATGTTTTGATCGCCGTGTATTTATTTATTTGTATGCGTGTTATTCGCAAATCTCAAAAAGTATTGAACCGAATCGCATGAAATTTGGTGGGATGATTGTTTATTATCCGGGGACCAGTTGATTCGATTTTGGGATCGATCGGGTCAAAGGTCATGAACAGGTCAAAATCTTTCGCAGAACTCAAAAAGTATTGAACCGAATCGCATGAAATTTGGTGGGATGATTGTTTATTATCCGGGGACCAGTTGACTAGATTTTGGGATCGATCGGGTCAAAGGTCAAGAACAGGTCAAAATGTTCTTGAATCGCATGAAATTTGGTGGGATGATTGGTTATTATCCGGGGACCATTTGATTAGATTTTGGGATCAATCGGGTCAAAGGTCAAGGTCATGGAAAGGTCAAACTCTTTTTTTACCATAGCACGATACATTTTTGTCCAATTGGCATGCAACTAATGCCAAAATGTTCATAATTCAATGCCCAGTCTTGTGATATGCGAAGGTATGCGCTCTACCGAGTGCCCATTCTAGTTTGCTATGATTCATCTGAGCAACTTATCAGACTTGCTCCCATGGTTAATTAGCTTTTGCATTTTTGTAGCAGATTTAGGAATCTGCTAAAACCGCTTTTGTGCACAAACAACTTCACATCGTTGGTCTTTTTTTAAATGTTTTTGAACAGACTGAAAATACAACCACTAGATGTCAGTATATGTCATGTCAATGAAGACATTCAGCTTCAGTCAGACCAGCGTTCTGTCCTTGACCAAACGTTAACCTTGACACTGTCCTCACAGACACAATACTCACAGCCGTGTCTCTAATTGGGGGAAAACACACACATTTTAAAGGGGATTTATTTCCCTTTTTTATTGGACAGTGTAAAGGTGATTGAAAAGGGGGAGGATGTGAATCTCACCATTCCCAGTTTAAATCTCCAAAACATTCTGGTGTTTTAACTGAAGTGGAGAATGTTTTATGCACTTTTAAAGAAGGTAAATGGATAGTATTGTTTTTGTATGCGCTAGTCAACAGACATTTAAACTGGGGGCATTTGGAAAGAGGAGACTTATAGATTCAACTCCGACTATCGACTTAATTGGGATAGCCTGAGACAGAAAGTGCCATCAGGGAAAATATGTGTGTTTAGCTGTCCTCGGCCGTTAAGATAAATTATTTACGGAAGTCCGAGCAGCAGTGGGCGTCTAAACAAGTCAGTGCTCATACTGTAGTAGAGACAGATGTGAGATCAGCTGCGCCCGTGCTGAGTAATGTCTTACTTACCAGATGGAAATTTGTTGATCATCTTAAAACTGAAGGCGTTACAACTATAAATAAGTTGTTGACTGATTTTAATTTTGTTTGTCAGGTCTGTTTACTGAAGGGCCACATGCTTTTGACTAAATCCTATAATGCATTTGATTTGTAAATAGCACCGACTGTATTGTAAATGCACTCGTGCTTTGATGAACAACCCATAATAAAAGTTATTTTAAAATGATAGTCACATTAATTGCACTTTCAGTGGAATTGACTTGCAGAGCTGCGATACGGATACAGTTGAGGTAAACGGGTTCCAGTTCCTTGTTTGTCCACCGTTGCTGTCAAATGAGACTTGATCACAATATTTACGTTGCGGTGCCCGGGGAGTGCCCCGTCGTGTGCTGTCAGCCCGTCCAGGATCTTCTTGGTTTTTACTGAAGGAATAAACAGAGCGTGCTCTTGTACTGAACATCCCACACGTCTCTAAGTGCTGGAATCCATACGGTCGCAGTGGGATCAGGATGTTGTATTTTAGATACCATCACATTCTGCATGCAACTTGGCTCTCCCTTTTCAGCCAGCTGTCTCTTTGCTCGTCTTTCCATCTTTGCCGGTCAACCTCTATCTAGCGCCACGCTTCTGTTGGTCTTTTGCACCTCATTCGCCATCGTTGTATCTCTGTAATGATCAAGATTTGTGTTGTGCTTTTTAAATGGAGGTGTTAAAACTACGGCCAAAACATGCTCGTCCTAATATTCCTCAGATTTATCTTTGTTCTCTGTTTAATGGCGTGTACAACCTTTCTCCAAACCAACGTCCCTTCCTCCATCTCCCTAGTTTGAGGGCCTGAGTCGTGTAGCGGAGTGCCTGTTCTCCCTCTTGAACGGCGACGACATGTTCACCACCTTCGCCCAGCTGAAGGACAAAAACACTTTGGTGTGGCTCTTCAGCCGGGCCTACCTCTACTCCTTTATCTCCCTGTTCGTCTACATGGTGCTGTCGCTCTTCATCGCCCTCATCACCGACTCCTATGAGACCATCAAGGTACTTCTGCTTTTGGTTTATATCGAGTGAGGGGAAAACTGTGGACTTTTATCGATTACATTTTTAAAACTTACTATGATGTGAAAGGAAGTTCAGTAACAGGAAATCCATGAGAAATATTTCACAGTACTCTGCTCACAACAATCTGGTTATTAGACAAATGTCTGAGCCTTCCCATGTGACAAATGCATAGGTTAAAAAAGTGCTAAAATCAGTGCAGTTTGATAGGTGTAGTGTTTTATTATTTGCATTTCTGTGTTTTCACCAACAGAGGTTCCAAAGAGATGGCTTCCCGCTGACGGACCTGCAAAAGTTCCTCAAAGAGCACAAAGATTTTCCTGTTGCAGAGGAGAGCAGTCAGAGCGATATCCACATCAGATACTCTGTGTTGTGCTGCTGCCAACGGTATGACGGTGGTTACAGTCTTGTTACCGGGCTTTAATGATATTTAATCTTTATTCTTACACCCTTCTGCACATGCATTCACACCTGGAAGCAGCTTCTGTACAAACATGACATCACAGAAACCTGAGCAATGTCATAGTTTATTTTTCAATAATGCCAATCGAACCGCGAGGGTTGGAATTCTTTTATTATAATGGTTCACTTTGGTTCTTTTTTTGTGCTGCCACAGGAACTTTTTAAATGTAACCATGCTTTTCATTATTAGATTTTGCTGGAAAAGATTTAGGGCTACTAATGATTGTTTTGTCCGAGTCGTCCACAATGTAGAGGCGCAAAACCGAAAATCTTCTGACCGATGGACTCATTTGCTTGTGTAGGTCGTATGGAGGCATCAGTATTGAGACTGTTTCACAACCAGTTCAAAGTTCCTTGGAGTAATTTTAAGTAAATCACACGCACATTTAAAACATTACACGTACAATTTATTTGTTGCAGTTTGCTAGCACCTTGTTGCTACAGCAAGACACCGTATTTGTCTAAACGGCCCCGTTTTATGCTCATTCCTTTTCTATAAGCCAATCTCTATCATCAGCAGACTGGAGTTTCTGCCACGCTGTGGTTTGGCTCTGTCTGACATGGTCTGAGAGCAATGAAATTAGTGGTTGGAGCTATGCAGACACACCCAATGATGGGCTGATTACAGAGAAACTGAGGCATTGCACCCCCCTCCCACTCCCTTTCACCCCCACAGTCATCCCTCCCTTCTTGCCGTGTTGCTTCCCAGACAAACCGGCCACGGTCAACAGTCAGCTGGCCAAGCTGGTTTTGCTAAAACGCGCTGGTTATTTTGGAAGAGTTATTTGATGTGAGCATGATGTGTTGTGGTGATGTAGTTCAACACCTCTCTGGTATATGGGTGTGCGCGTGTATGGTTTTATTTTGTCACGCCGTGTCCGCTCTTTCTTCATCTCTTCGGGTACTCCTTTCGTAAACGGGGCTAATATGTCTGAATATTGAGTTGCTGTGTCACGTTTTAGTTCACCATGTCCATTTTAAAGCTGCGGTGTAGAATAAGTGCTCGTCGAAAAGTCGTTGCTTCCTGTTTTTACCTAGCGGAATGGTTAAAAGCTGTACTACGCTGGTGTCTTACTTGTGGTTCTGCATTCTTTAGAGAATTTCTTTAAAAAAATTCCACATTTTAAAAGATCACTCGATTCTCTGTTTTGGATCTGGGAACTTTTAAACCGACACCAGGTTTGGTTTCTGTAGCAGTCGCAAGTCACAAACTACTGCAATTATAAAACATTTTTTTTTTACTATGATTACTTTCATACTGTGATAAATGGTATACATTTTCCTCAAGGAAGACATTAATTAACACTCTGACAACATGATCTTTCCTGCATGCTCCACTTTCTGTCGCCAAGTCTGCTCCGATTGTCTGAGTGTTGAAGGACAATCCGGTTACACAGCCATTGTACAATGTGTAATGGTGCAAACGTAATGCTAGATTGACAGATTAATATGCATCTTCTCCGTGGAGTTGAGCATACAACTGCCAGAGTGGGCTGGCTTGTCATTAGGAGAACTCTTGTCGAGTTACACACACTCTGTAAATGCACTCATTTGCAGCCTGTGAACTGACCAAATTTCATTTTTATGAGCCTCTTTCTTTCTCTCTCTGCTCGCAAAAATTAGATCAGCGGTCTCGGCTGACATGGTAATGTCTTTAGTGGATGAAATTTCATCTGCATGCAATTAGCCTTTTCCTATACGGTTATCTTCTACTGCGAGGAGTCGGCCTTCGTTTGGATTTAAAACTAATTTGGAACCTATATAACCAGTTTGACATTGTGGCTCGAGAGTGTCTCAGCTCGCCAGGAAGAGAGTGGACGCAGCTGTCGCTTGTACGTCTCTGGAGTGAGGTGGATAGGCCTGTCAACGGAGGTCAGCGCCACGGTGTCTTGTGCAAGTATAAACAAAGCTTTAGACCCAGATGAGGCTTTAGGCCGCAGGCCGCGAGTTGGATAGCTCGCTCTTTAATTCCACCATGCTTTAATGTTACACTGGTTCCAGAAAATAAACCAAACAACGTTGTCACCAATCCGGCGATGGCAATGTGCTTTCCTACGCTGTGACAGGAGTGTTAAATTAAGCACCCTGTTGTTAAATGTTATTTTTTATCAGACTTTTGAATGTCGTGACGACGAGTCATGCAAAACGTCAGGGTTGGTGTAACCACAGGTCTCCGTTTTGACCTGTGGTTACACCAACCCTGAGAAGCTTCTCATTGCAGTTGTGGGCACTATGGGAGCCCAGTGTCTCTTTGAACCCATTATGTTACAAAACCGGAGCCTCCACGCTGATCCGGAGGCTAGTGCCGTCACCGGATCGATTGTGCGGAGGAAGTTGGGTGTCTCGCTCCTTGACATGACGTTATTTGCACTTTGTAGTTCTTGGTGTTGCATTAATTCTGCACAGACACTTTCTAAGACACGTCCTTGTATTCAGAGTTACCACTGTACAATTTAAAGCCTGGATTACGACTCCAAGCTTCTGCTGCCATGCTGGTCTTTGGTGTATTTTTCTTATCTGCTCGCCTTTTGATCTTGCAACCCACACTGCACAGACTCTGTGTCACTCATGGCCTCATTGGTGAGGCCAGAAGCTGCCCACCTTAAGGCAAGGAACAGATGATGAAGCTCAGGCTCTAGATGAGCGATGTGGAGACTCTGCCAGAGGACACACAGGAGGGAAGGATGATGGAACACGGACAGTGTTGCCACCTGAGTGGGTTCAAGAAATTAGCTGGGAATAAAGGAGGCCAAGTTTGTATATGTAAATTTGTTAACTATGCTGATCAAGTCCTAAAGAAGGGCAGCAGGATTTTAGGTTCTTTTAAACCAATCTATCTTAAAACAATGAAGAAGATTGTTGCTTTGACTGGCAATTTGTGCTCTACTCTTTAATTTCTGTGGATTGGACACCTCTTCCTTGCTCTCTGTGAAATTCATTCACATCATCAGTGACTGCAGCAGTTTTTTGGAATGAGACTTGGTGTGCAAACTCGGCAGTAAAATGTGCAGATCATGAAAAAGGAAATCACATGTTGGATATTTTACAGATTAGATGAAACGGGAACACATCTTGCTGCCATTTTCAGTGTGCTTGTTTTTGGAGATTTATTTTCGGAATGGGCACGAGCACCAGAAAGTCAAACCTCCTCCTGCATCTCTTAGTTGTCTCTGTGTGTAATGGCTGAACCTGTGTGCATGTAGAAGCCATTTTTATTTATTTTATTTTTGTACTTTTACGAGTGTGAATCATAGGACTCCACTATAGTGATCTGTGGAGGAGATTATCTCAACAACGGTTTCAACACGTAGTAAATGTTTAGAAAAATATCACTGGTCTGAACAAGCAGCTGTGGGTCTCTAAATCTAACTTCCGGGGACCTTTTAAAGCACATTGGATGCGAGATCTCAAAGAAATGGGACTTGGAGTTTTACCATATACAGGACTGTCTCAGAAAATTAGAATATTGTGATAAAGTTCTTTATTTTCTGTAATGCAATTAAAAAAACAAAAATGTCATGCATTCTGGATTCATTACAAATCAACTGAAATATTGCAAGCCTTTTATTCTTTTAATATTGCTGATTATGGATTACAGCTTAAGAAAACTCAAATATCCTATTTCTAAATATTAGAATATCATGAAAAAGTATACGAGTAGGGTATTAAACAAATCACTTGAATCGTCTAATTAACTCGAAACACCTGGAAACACATTTTCAAATGTTTGATTTTGTTTTGCTGTTATAAATCTTGTTTTTTACTTGGTCTGAGGAAATATTCAAATTTTATGAGATAGGATTTTAGAGTTTTCTTAAGCTGTAAGCCATAATCAGCAATATTAAAAGAATAAAAGGCTTGCAATATTTCAGTTGATTTGTAATGAATCCAGAATGCATGACATTTTTGTTTTTTTAATTGCATTACAGAAAATAAAGAACTTTATCACAATATTCTAATTTTCTGAGACAGTCCTGTAGGTCAATGACATTGATGTGAATCTTACAAACTGTTACGATATTTGCTTAAGAACCCGTATTAATGGCCTAAAGTAGGAAGCATTTGCTTTTTATATGTTGACAAAACATTGGGTGTCTCACACTTCTTTTTGGCTCGTGTTTCAGAATTCCAGAAATTGACGATGTTGTACTGATCAGCTGACGGCTGTTCCACTGCCAAGTGAACCCGGATCAGGAAGGAGGAAGCTGAAAACATGACCGTACACGTCTGATGCCGACTTCGAGATCAAACCATCCACTGCAAAATCCTTGACTGGGCAGAGTTACTGATTCTGTGAAGTGCAATATGAAAGGAACGCGTATCAAGTACCCTCTCCTTAACATGGAACTTGAAGCGGAAATCAAATCTGTTTCAGAACGGTATCAACTGAAGCTCAGGAGGCTGTTTAAGTTCACTGGGCCTTTTGTAATGTCTGTACATGCATGTATTTGCCAGAGAACTGAATACAGTGCTAATATTTTCATTTGTCCATTGTGACTGTCTCCCTTTTATCCTGCAAGTGTACAAGTTTAGCATTCTTTTTATTTGAGTCCAAACAGTAGATCACAATATTAAATCGGCAGTGGTGGGAACGTGATTATTAAATATTAACATTACAACACTTTCCTTATGAGCTCTGTAAAAATGTGTAGTGCTCCAAAGGTTTCTGCAAAACACATTCACAGCTGAGATTAGTAAAATGACCAAACCAGAACTACAGTGAGTCAGCTTTATCAGCAAATCTACACCAATTGTTGAAGTTGAGCCAAGCCAGAGCACGACTGAGTACTGTGCTTCTAATTTGATCAAATTAAATGTGTTTTCTTAAATTCCATAACAACCTGGATAAAATTCAAGGAGTTGCCAACAAACAGTGGGCTACTTTTTATTCTGTCTTCAAAACATCTTTGTTGATTTCAGTCTGGCTGTGACAATTGTGTGCTTATATTTTTCCTATATCCTCCTGAGAACCGAGGGAAAAGTGTCTTCCAACTTCTTACTTTTTGCGATTTCCTACCTGTTTAGAGTTAAATAAACAGCTTACTATTCAAACATTTTGAAAATTATAAAATATTTTTGATTTAAAAATGTTCAGTATGTCCAATGTAGTGGACCTCGGGACAATTTTTGTGTGAAAAGATGACAAAATATAGAAGATAAACTAACAAATTATGTCTGTAGTGATATTAAACCAATAATCGGTCAACTTGACTATTAGACAATCATTTATCATCTGGATTGTTTTGCTTGTTGGTTGAAGGATGGTAGAACATTTGTTATTAAAACTGAATGTCTTATGTCCAGAACTAACTTGGAACCAATATATTTATTTTGATTACCTAAACTAATCTTTTGTTCATTCTTTACTGTTCATTTATTATTTTGCAGGTTTTATTTTTAGCTTTAGATATTCCTGGAAATGTAGAGGAATATCATCAATTTGTTTCACTTCATACCAAATGTTGAGTCATTAAATACATAAATGTTGTCCTGGTGTTCACTATAATTGAAATTTATAAAAGGACTATTACATTAAGGAAAAAATAACAAATGTTTTCAGAACTAAAAATATCATTCCTGACATGTTAAACAACAACATATATGAATATTTATTGTAAAAAAGACAACAATTAAGCAATATTTGACTTGACACTTGACTTTCCCTAAAATGTGCTGGCTGATCTTGTGTCAGAAGGGAGGAAGTTGTCATCCCACCCCTACACGTGTGGTATCACTGGAACGCCCAGGATGCCCTCTTCAGAGTACAGCAGGACTTGATAGGAGAAATCAAATGAGTCAAAGAAGAGATGTAAAACCAAAATATCCACCATAGAGGACACACATGAATGGGCTGGGTGTCAGCAGGATATAGTATTACGTTTAGTTGTGTGTATACTTTGATTGTCTATAAACGTATCTCTTACTATTAATTCTCATTTGATTATTTCAAGAGTGGCATTGTTACTATTTCCTTTCAACCGATATTGCTTTCAACAGGACATGAGCTACAAATATCAATACGTGTGGCGTGCAATTTTAAACAAAACGCGAAGATTAGCGAAAAGAGAAGGCAAACTTGTTAGACACATGGATGAGCTTTTTTAATGTATGCTACTATCAGAAGATGTGACCTTTGAGTCCCGAGAGGTTTAGAGGCTAAATCTCTGAACTCACAACTCCTCGACATCTGAAACGTTACAAGAC
Organism: Pseudoliparis swirei; assembly: GCF_029220125.1. NCBI lineage: Eukaryota > Metazoa > Chordata > Actinopteri > Perciformes > Liparidae > Pseudoliparis > Pseudoliparis swirei. The sequence goes on along the minus strand of NC_079392.1, from coordinate 20,163,715 downwards.
GACTTTAATTATTCATTTGGAAACCATAGGTTTAATATTTAACTACGTGATACAATTTACGACCGTATATTTTTATGTAAATAATCTAAGTAAATTATGTGGAATCAAAATGCAATATGAGGTAGCATGAAATGAAAATAGTCAAACAAAGTCCAGATTTAACCACCGGGGTGGTCTCCAGGTGAACTCCAGTGTGGTCTTCACTGTCTCCACCAAGTGCAGGAAACGGTCCGATGTCGCCTCTTCAAGGTGTTTCCATCGGACCGGCAGCTCGCGGGGCCTCGTGCGGTCAAGCGGAGGAATTCGCATGCGAGACTGGGTGGCACACGCCCTCTACGTCACGGAGCAGAGGAGTCCAAGTGAAGAAGCTGCACAGCCCTGCGCCGTCACCTCCCTCGGTCCACAGCTGCCGAGGCGCTCTGCTGCAGCGGGGACATGCGCTTTAACGCGGCACGGACGATTTCGCAACTCGGAGCTCACTGACTCACCGCCGACTGCGCTCTGCCTCAGGTAAACTCACCTGGGCCGCTTGTTTTCTCGGGGAGCTCTTCGTCGGTCTTTCTTCTGATTCGACTTTGTCGGGCGGAAGGATTTGTTTCTTCGGCTAATGTTAATAGTAGTTTCTAGTTTCTCTATCGGTCCCTCTATGGGAATGTTTCGTCCCTCTATGGGAATGTTTCATCCCTCCCTTCTTCGCGTTTGTTGATTTCCCTACTCTGACAGGTAACAAAGGCTTATCTCCTTGTCGAGGCACGAAAGAAACTACTTCAGCATTACTTGTCCTACGTTGTAGTCTCTTGTTTTGCTGCTTGTCTGTAAAGTGTTTCCCCAAATAAACGTTTGTAAAGGTAGAACATTCACACCTTTCTCATGTTTACTCACGATTGAGCATATTGATTTGGCTCGATGGTCTTGTTTAACTTTAGTCACGGAGCTTTCTGTGATTTCCGTTTGAATGGAAGTGGATGAGTTTTGCCATGTGTACTTCTCCCCTTTGGACTGGAGTCATCCAATCTCGCTCGGCCTTGGGAACATGGTCACCATGCACTTAAGGGCCAAATAAAGCAGAGCAGTTTAGACTTATAATCTCTTTTATCATCTCATTCTACTCTTGCTTTGATATGATGGATTTAAATCAATACAACTTGATGTACAATGCATTTTATTGATTTATATAATCAGACATCCTTAACTAAATGTTTGCTTTATAAAAACGGTCAAATACGTCCATTATTATTGTTGGATTGAAAAAAATTCAGAAAATTGTGAAAAAAATCAAATTTCCCTAAAAAACCAAGGTGTTGACTTTTGTCTAAACATTCCAAAACCCAAATATGTTAAGTGTTATTTTTACTTGAGACAAATAAAAGGAGCATAGCGTCACTTTCAAGAAGCAGGAAAGGGGAACGTTTTTGATTTTAGATGTTGGAATAACCATTTATCAATACATTTTCTTGCCATTTCGTTGCTTTTGTACCTGTACTCTAGTAATGACAATAAACCGCATACCATACCATTTGAGCTATACTTTAATTAATAAATGATTAACGGTTTCACTTCATACGTTTTCTCTCATTGTCTTTCCACAGACTGGCCTCTAAAATGGACCAACATAATCACAGCTGCCATTATAATGAGTCCATGGGCTTTTTCTACAACAACAGCGGCGCCAATGACAAATGGGACACAGCCCAGCTCATACTGGTGCAGGTGGTGGGCTCTCTGTTCTGCTGTTTCATCCTGGTCTCCAACGCCATGGTCATAGCTGCTGTCATTACCAATAAGAGGTTTCACTACCCTTTCTACTATCTCCTTGCCAACCTCGCCGCCTCAGACTTCCTGGCGGGCATAGCGTACGTGTACCTGATGTTTAACACGGGGGAGGTGTCGCGGAAACTTACAGTTAAAGGATACTTCATCCGTCAAGGTCTTCTGGACATCAGTCTTTCAGCCTCGCTGGCTAACCTACTGGTAATAGCTCTGGAGCGCTACATCTCCGTCATGAACTGGAAAGTCCACAGCAACTTGACGAAGAGGAGGGTGACCCTGCTGATCGTGATGGTGTGGGCCATCTCCATCTTCATGGGGGCCGTGCCGAGTCTGGGCTGGAACTGCATCTGCAACCTGAGCGACTGCTCCCAGCTGGCTCCCATCTTCAGCAGGAGCTACCTGATCTTCTGGTCCGTGTCTAACCTAGTGGTGTTCCTGGTGATGGTGGTCATCTACACAAGGATTTACACCTACGTCAAGAGGAAGACGGCGATGCTCTCGACGCACACCAGCGGTTCCCTTAACCGCAAGAGAACGCCCATCAAACTCATCAAGACGGTCATGGTTGTGCTCGGTAGGTGCTAACCGTAGAAATTGTGTCTGTGCAGCATCTTCATTATAGTGACTAAAAAGTCTTCCTGCATTAGTCGGGTGTAAATGGGTCTGGTGTGCAGCTGTGTGTCCTTCGTCAGGGTCACAAAGTCCAAGCAATTCACTGAGTCACTGCTAAACACTGGACTGTAATCTGGCTTCCTGATATGAAGTAAAACCTTGAGTAAAATAACACACACTTACGCTTTCGGTAAATGTTTTGAGTGCTTGAGTCTAATGAAATCTAATGTCTAATGAGGGAGTCTAATGAAAGAAAAGAGGAGTCTGCTAGTATTTGCGACTATTTGCCTTCTTTTAAGTCAACTTCTCCTGCCCAGGGGCTTCAACTTGTTCTATCGTCTAATTATTTGCTTTATAAACAAATGTAGTTTAAACATAAAAATATCTATAAATTGGGAGAGAAAATCAGTTAACTTGATATAAAGCGGGAAAATCAAACACAACCGTACATTCACTTTCTGTTCAGATGAGATGCTTAATTGACTTGTTGTTGCAGCGTACTCTGTGCTTTCCCCAGAGTGAGGAACGCTCTTAAAGGCTGACGTTTCCTTCTCTTCTCATGCATTGTCATCCCAGATGAGGCAGTCCGATATCCTGGTCTGCCTCTCTTTGTTTAGGTGTTGCAACAGGATACCTTGCAAGAGAGGGAATGAACTCAAATACACTTTCCTATGAGAACGGAACAAATGGACCAGAATAGTGTGTTAAAAGTATTTTCTCATGCGACTATAACAACAACAACAACCATCAAACACAGATGCATTTCGGAAAGCAGTGCAGGTCAGATGAGTTTAATGTCCTCCGGTTTTGTTTTCGTACACTCTTCTCACACACAGCCATCCAGATAGAACCTTCCATGAGATAGTTGTCGGCCACTGTTCTTTGTTTCTTTGGGCTCTCGGCTTGTTGCCTGGCCAGATGGTTTGATAGAGTTTGCAGCGTAGGACCTACTGTCCGCCTTTGCACACACTGTCTTTCAGGCTGCTGTGTAATTATCTCTCCCTGCAAGGACACTGCTCCTGAGCCTGTGTGGCATAACATCCACACCACACTGGCCTTCAATGAACATCCCCTCCTCCCCACCCGTCCAGAAACAAGGAGGGAGAAGAAGAACCTATACTTGAAGACTTTGCCAATTGCTTTCAGATGCTTTGCAGAGTTTGTTTGCGCTTGTGGAAGTGTCGGCACATGAGTGTCATTCCCTGTTGGGATTGCTGAGACTTTGGAGTGAAAGGTAAAACAAGGTGCTGCAAACGTCACTCCTGCAACACCTGAGGGAGAAAGGAAGATACTTTGAAGCCCTCTGAGGCATGTGGTCGGGTCATAAGTCCATGCGATATTTTATTAAGGAAAAAAAGTAACTTCTGTAACCGAAAAGTAATCTGCTCCGGTGGAACTGGTAACAGGACAAACCAGTTTAAAGAAGCTTAACCCACACATGTTTTGTCAAGAGGCAAATGAATGAGTGCAGAAGTGTTGGAACAGTCAGACATTGTCACCGACAACTAAGAAGTGTAAATCTGCACTTATTCAGTTTCTTTTGAATCTGACTGCCTCTTTGGTTACATTTGTCTTTCACTCTTCATGGCACAAGTTTGGTCAAATATAATTATCGTAGTTCAATAGCCTACAGCCATTATTTGTAGTATGTCTTACAAAGTGTGCGACCTTTTTTTAGTAAATAATCCAGATTTGTTTTTCATTCTTTAACTCCAACCACCATCATCAAATTGACATCAACTAAGAAAAAGAACAGATGCTTGAAATGTGTGTTTCTCCTCTCTGCCATAGATTAAAGGGAAAGAAAGTCTACTTCAATAGATGAAAAACTGCCAATAGGAGGTCATCAAAAAGGCAATTTAACTTAATGTTGAACATATGGGCTATCAAAGAGGAAGAAAAAGAGGATAGAGTTTGACTATCAGGCCTATGATGAACAACATAAAAACACTGCCACCAGAACCTCTCTGTCTGTGTGCACATGTAACTGGACTTGTGTGCGAGAGAGGGAGAGAGAGTCGTATAGAGCAGTGTTTGTTTTTGTTCTGCAGCTGTGTTGAGACCGTAGAGATGCAGGTTGTTCAAACAAGTTGCGGCTTGTGGCTTCCTTTCAGATCCACACAGCTCTGTTTTGTGCCCAAACATGTTTGAAATGAATTCTAATTGGCTGCTGCAGTGGCCCTGTGACCATCCGTATTATTTACCAAACGCACGGCATTTAGTTTTGAACATTATAATGTAATTGTTCTGCCAACCTGTGTCTGCTTGTTGTAATGGTATTTACCTTGCTGAAATGGAGCATGTTTAGGTGTTGTAACTTTATCAATAGAAGTGAATGAAACCATCAAATACTCTTATTTAGTTTTGAATAGATTTGCATTTTTAATACCCATCTGAACAATCATAAATATCTTGGCCAGCTCATCTATATCATTAAGATACTGTAAAACAAATGCTGACTCAATGAATACAATTAGACGATTATTCAGCAACAATTTTGATGATGGATTCCACTCTTTTTATAAATTTCCATTTATCAAGGACAGAGTGCCCAACATTCTCAATTTCCAGATATCAAATATGCAAGATTTCTGCACTGGAAATTGAACTGATTTAATATTGATGATTATCATTAGCTGCTGCACTATTTAAAACTGTCCTTAAGTAAGACATATTATCTCCATCATACAGACACTTAAGCCTTACAGTATACAGTGCTGTTCGACCTCCACGTTTTCACTACCAACATATGAGTCTGGTGTGCAAGACTTATTGAATTTTGGAACGATAAAGTAGTTACTCAGGATTGTTAATAAATTACGTGTCAATGCTTTACAGTTAAATACGTAATAATACATCACATTTTTAAAGTGTTTTCCAAATGTTCTCAAAGCCGCTTTACATACTGTCGAATGCAATAAGGAAACAAATGGTTAACTCTAAAATACAGGTAGAAAAAAAGATGATAAAATCAGAAAAGATACGATGCCTACATTTCTTTTATTTTGTTGAGGGATCATTAAACAAACTCACAATTCCTTGACATTAATACATTTATTTAAATGTTAGATTACGTCTGTGCGATAAATATGAAGCTAACGCCAGCGGTCGCTTAGCTTAGCATAAAGACAGGAAACGGCTAACCTGGGTCTTTGTAAAATCGGCACTAATAAAGATCTAATTAACGCATTTAATCTTTCGTTATATTTGGCCTTTGAGAAATACATTCAAAAGTCTAACTGTGATTTTTCATGAAGGGGCCTTCGTGATCTGCTGGACTCCTGGCCTGGTGGTTCTGCTCCTGGACGGCCTCAACTGTACCAGTTGTAACGTCAAGAAATCCAAACGCTTTCTGCTGCTCCTGGCTGTACTCAACTCCGTCATGAACCCTTGCATCTACTCCTACAAGGACGAGGAAATGTGGACGACGTTAAAGAACCTCATGCGCTGCATCGGTAACGGCACGCGACGGCAGCGGTCGACGAAGGCCAACGCCCGGCCGCTGAGCTCCGCTCAGGATACGGGCAACAGTCAGCCTCCCTCGGAGGAGGCAAAACCTGACGATCAGGACGTAATCAAGACTTGAAAATGGGACTTGTTCAGAATTTTACCAGAATTTGTGTCCAGCCCTGACAGGAGGTACCTTTTTATGAAGATATAGATTGGTGTTGACTTCAAAGAGAAACCACACGAGTTGATCTCAGGGCGGCGGCGGCGGCAGCGTCCGCTGATTAAAAGTACATTCTTGAAGAGACACTGCAGGCCGGCCTCTCCAGTGTCGAGCTGGTGAGATGGAGATAAGAGACTTTTATGCACAACTAATTCCCCGAATGGATGAAAAGATGTTATATTCAGGATTTGACCGTTTTTGGACAACACTTGTGGTCAGGGATTGTGTGATCCTTGTTGCCGTTTCATCCTGTTCCTGTTGTCTTCCTCATCACATCCCTGTGTGTTATTTAAACCTGGACAATTCTGTAAAGCAAGACAAAAATCCAGGATGAAATGCAGAGCAGTAGAGTTTTACGTTTACTTCCAAAAAGGGTCGACTAATGTTCAAGGTGGCTTAACTTTCTCCCTTTTATATACATTTGTGTACATCTGATTGTCTTTAGGTTTTCTTCCTTGTGTATCTTGTCAGGAAGTGAGTCTGTAATGGATAATCTACTGCAGTTAGGACATGTAACTTGTTTGTAGTCGGGTACAATACAAACTAGGTTTGCTTGGGCAGGACACCGTTTTTAAGACAGCTAGGGAAAAATATGTTAAACTGCGGTAATCTATCTAGTTGTACATACTGTAAAAAGCTTGTAAGAAGAGGTGAGGTCATTGAACTGTATGACCGCCATCGTGCGCAGCATGACCGGATTGTTTTGGCTGTTTTTTTGCAAAGCAGTTGGGCCCTGAGGAAACTAAAGACAGAATCCCTCCTTTCGTGTCCTATCCGTCATCTTTTATCAGTTCACCTTTACTACCTGCAGAACCTCATGGCGGTAAACTTGTTCTTCTTGTAGCATTGTTACACTTCCGCTTCAACTCGGTGAATGGCTGCTGTTGCTTTGATGAAACCGCTGCTCACCCTGACAGTGCAGGGGCAGTAAAATGTTGCGACACACTGGATTCCTGTTGGAGTTTAAGCAATAGCCTGCATACCTGCAGGAATCCAAGAGGATATGACTGAATGTCTGTGACTAGACACACTCTCAAACCCCTACCACCACCAACTCCGTTCAAATGACTCATCTTCGACCTGCTGTACAGTATTTATGCCACTCCTGCTGTAAAAGACTTGACATCATTAAAGCTATTTAGTGTATTATATGTTTTATCAAACAAGATTATGCAATGCCATCAAAGTTGAGTTGGACTTTCACACTGTACGATTGTTTCTACATTACTTTTAACGAACTTTTTGGAGTTAGCCTCCTTCTTTTTTTCCCAAACATAATGCTCATGTCTGTTTTCTTAATGCAGGGAAATGATACAGAGACATAACGAGGTTGATTTCACTAAAGAGCTTGTAGCAGCAGCCCAAAATCCACAATTTATTCCAAGGGTGCTTCATTTCATATTCAGAGCATTACAATGGCTGAAAACTACTGTTTACCATGTGAAGATGCAGTGGAGTAGCGTGGTCCACTGGCTAACTCATGGGCTCTGCTCTGCTCTGGCGGTTCCAGCTGAAAACGTTGTCCTTACTGACGGCAATGTCGCGTAAACGTAACGCCCACCCTCCTGTTCCCCTTCAAGTAAACACTGTTGGCTCTTGTCCTTACCTTTGCTGCTCTGAGTGCTGTCAGCACCGTTGGTAAGAGCCACCGGCTCAGCCGCTGTCTTGGAAAGAGCGCCTCGGAGGCAATATAAAGGCCCTCAATCCTTGTATTTAACACCTTTTGAAATAATAAATAAGTCATGTGATTGATTGATTCTTCCAACTTTATGAACTCTATAGCTTTTCCCCCTCCATTTTTAGCCATGCTAGCAGTGCGGCTAATGGAGATGTCGTTAGTTGCTTTGTTTGTTTGTGCATCTCGTTGATCCAGAGATTCTTGGCACTCATCCTCATTCTAACTTGTTCCACTGACTTTTAAGACTAACACCACCAGTAGATTTAATTTTGGTTTAATATCACAACATGGAACGTGGTTTGGCACGACACTTTGTAAACATTCTCGTTTCCCAAGTGACGAACCTTCAACACAATCCATCTGATTGCCACCACAAGTTTGACATTAGTGGTTTTGAGAGAGCCTATTGGATGGATTAACATCAAATATGGTCCAGACATTCATGTTACCGTAAACATTTTTATTGATCTCCTCACTTTTTCTCTCGTGCCATAATCAGCTCAAAACTTTACTTTGTCCAATACATTTGGTTTATGTCAAAATATCTGCAAACTAAGGACATTTTGTCAGCTTCAGCTGTATATCGTGTTTAGTGTCAATTAGCAAAGATTAGCATGCTAACATGCTAAAACCAAGAGGGTGAACAATGAATCGCGAACAACTGCTTAACATTGGCACGCTAACATGTACATTGTAAATTTATTAGCGCTATTAACGCTAGAGGGTGCATACTCTTTGAATGTCGGAAACCAAACCATGAGTTTACTTGTAAATCCTGTTTGACTGAGTCAAATGAAAATAACTTTCACGAACTGATAATACTTAGAAGTCTTAAAATAACACATTGATAACTCTAGTGTATATTTTAGCGTACTAACAACAACAACAAAAACACAAAGGATTAAGTGACGCTCCTTTTGCATGACTTGTACTGCAGTTAATCATTGATGAAGTACCGTTGCTTGAGATTTATGGTGCTCAAGAGCTGCCACTTGAGAATGATTTCCTCTATTCAGGCTGATTAGTGAGTGACCTTTAGTTTCCATCAAGTCCGTTACATTATTGTCAAAAGAGCTGCAAATAAAGAGAATTTACTCTGAAGTGGGAGGAACAATATTGTGCTATTAATTAGACTGCAAAGTGTTTGCCGCAGTTAAAAATATCTTTTTAGGATTAATAGTATCCTGCCACTATTTAAAATGTCAGTCAACCATCAACATCTGGAAAATTGTTAAATGTTGAAGGCAAAATTAAGCTAAATACATTGAAACATTAAAAGCATGTTCAGTAGGTTTTAAACGGGAAACTATGTATAATGATAGCCTTCTAATCACATGTTTGACTCCTTTTATGGTATAAAGTCCCACTCAGGATTTAATCCCCTGAACAAAACCGGCATCTTTTGACAGCAGAGGAACAGATCCAACACTGTACACATGGCTCATACAAAACTACTCAGGCTATAAATGACATTTGTTTTTTGTTTTGGGTTGAGCTTCAACTTGATCAAATGTGTGTCATTTCCATTCAGAACATGTCGTATTGTAGCGTGTACAGTATGTTCTCAGTAGAGCCCTCTGCAGACCTGTCAAGACTGCGTCCTGCTCCAAAACATGAACTGTAAACTTGTGTGGTGTGGCAGGCCTTTTTCTACAGCTGTGCTGTAATTATGCATTCTTGAAAAGCCAATTACATTTCACAGATGTTCAAAAATGCTTTCTTTTGGTTTGGTCTTAATCTCAGTGCAAACAGATGTAGCCAGAGAAGGAACATTATCCTCAGTACAAAGGGTATGCTGCTACATAAATATCCCTCGTGTCCTAAAGGACACTTAGAGGCCAGGTTAGAAGTTAATCCATGTATAATTTACAGAATTGACTGGTTTCCTTGACAGTGTTCCCAGCTCATTTTCAGCTGAACACAATGACAAATTATTCTACCTGATAAATAGCAGCAAGGAGTTTCACTTCAGAAAAGAAAAGACAGTGTTGACAGTTTAAGATATTGATTTAAAGTGCTCCATCATTGTATTATATCTCAATTATAAATGAACAGCATTGGCATAGCACTGTCACCCAATGTGCTTACAATTTGTGCTCACCAAATTGCGCATGGATTGAGTACTTATTCTTTGATCATTTAGTTCCTTATTGAAATCCTAAATAAGATTTTTTAAGGGACTGTTTTCTTGTGGCTGCTTGTGGGAAGATAACATTTAACAAACACCAATAATGACCACCTGTTATGATGTGACTAAAGCTCCATACTTAGATCATATGATAACAGCTTACGAACATCTTAGGAAAGACTGTGAAATGTGGCTGAAAGCTCTGGAACAACGTTTAAGAAGTGTGCATTAAAACATGGATGTAATTCATTAAAGTAAGATATAAGGATCATTTTAGTATTGGTAAGAAAACTTATTGGCAGTTACCCAACCAAAAGGTGATTGGTCTGCCACCTGTCACATTCTTCCTGTTAACACCACCTCAAGAAAGACATTAAAAGTAAAACCCTTCCTGCATTGTAAGCTTATGCCGAACATATTAAATGTTTTAACATTAAAGCACCTACAATTATGTCAGCCAGGGTTGAATGTTCAAATTAAATTGGAAAATGAAAAAAAATGCCACTAATTTAAGACTTGAAAAGTAGGAACGATGCCCGTTGTGGTGAGTTCAGATACATCAGAAAACTCTGGGGCATTCTGAACTGTCTGACAGTGAAGGTGAGCTGAAGCACCTTGTGAACGATTATATGATCAACTGTGATTGGAGAGCCTATTCTGCTGATTGGGCAATTAGAGACAAGGGAGAGAAGGTGGGCCTTAGGGATAATAAAAAAAACAGAGAAGGGGACTTCATTTGGTTGTGGTGTCTGCACGCACACACACACACACACACACACACACACACACACACACACACACACACACACACACACACACACACACACAGATTTGGTCATTCACTCAGTCAGTTCAGAGTGTGTCCATCCACAACAGCAAACCTCCTCATGGCTCTACGGACAGCAGCATCTCTTTACCTGTGTTTCCTGCTGGTAAGTTTTCACATGGCTTTAGGAAATGTAACCCGACAACAGAATTAATTCCAGAAAGGAAATGTGGAGAAAGAGCTGCAGCCGTTAAAGTTGACCCATTGATGGACTGCTCAATGATGTGAAATATGAGCGGGGTTCTACATATTTATTTTGACTGTATTTGATGCAGGAATACTGTGTAAACCGAGTGTGTGATGTTCACATTTTCCTTAACTGCGGGGTTATCCGGCTAGCTTTTGTTGTCTTGTCAGAAACACTTGTTGCTGTGGGCATGTGGTGCTGTGGTGTTTCTGTGTACTGCTGGGCTACTTGCCAGCTTTTTCTGGGGCTGATTTCCTTGATTATAGAATATTTTGTAATCAATCATGAATGAAAGATAATACTGGGGCTATTTCTTACATTTATTTCTCATTGTGTTCTTTTGCTCGTGATATTGATGTCAGCTACTGTGTGATTTGTGCTCTTTATCATTTCGGTTCAAAACCAACAAAGCTTTGCAGAGCTGAGTTGTGTATTTAACTCATTAACACACTCACTTGAAGAGTTTTGCTTCACTGATAAATCACTTGCACACATTAGGCTTGTCAAACCTGTTTACACACACCAAAACATGCCACGACATTAAAAAAAGCATCCTGTCTCTGCCTGCAGGGAGTACATTGCTGGCATGATCTGGACAACACTGAGTACGACTGTTGGCCTATCAACGGTCCAAATGATTTCAACATGATAAGCTGTGGCGGTACGTTTTGATATATTAATATGTGTGTTTGCTTGAGTGGATCATTACAGTTGAAACAACTCATCTGTAATTCTTCGAGTGGTTTCCGTGTGAGTATTTACGGTAAAATCAGATGCTTTTCCTCTTGTGTCTGAGAAGGAAAGAGAAAACATTTACTGTCTTTGAATGTTGTCCTGCATTACTGAATTAATTACAGTGACCTAGTAGGTGGGGCTCAACAGAATGATGCAAATAAAGCACACAGTACCCGTTAGTATCCGCATGCATATGGACAGTGTTTGTTGAATGTGTATGCTTAATGTGACGAGCATGTGTGTTGTCACAGGTCTGGAAATGGCCTGGGTGCAGCGTCCTCCAGAGAAAGTAACCAACGGGGAAGAGTTCAACGTCTCGTACACGGTGACAGCCTCAGATTCATTCTACGAGTACGCAGTCAAGAACCAGATTTTCCAGTTTGGGTGAGTGTATTACATAAACACCTGGCATCCTAAAAGTCTGCCATGCCCTGAATACACACACACACACACACACACACACACACACACACACACACACGCGCGTCTCAAATATAATGGAACTATTTGACAATCAGCTTGTGATGCTTAAACTCAACAGCATTATCTCTGACCAGAAATCATGATCCTGTTAACCAAGATAATCCAAACTTTGTTGTAAGCAGTTTCATGAAACGACTATATTATTTAAAGAAAGTAATTTATGGAAAGAGACATTTCTGAAAGAGTTTTTAAAAATGTATTTCTTGGAGCACTATCTATTTGTGTTAGTTCATCTTTATGGTGTACCATCCCTTGTTCCCTCCCAGTCATGCGTCAGAAGCAAAGAGGTTCTGTCATGAACACGAATGCCCGACAAACTGGAACAACGCCAATGAAATGAACTGCTGCGTGTACCACGCCAACGTCCACTCCTGTCCCCTCGAGCTCATGGTGGGTTCTTTGTAGTGGTTCCTGTCGTATAACACTGGTTTCATCTTCACCATCCACACTCGCATCACCTTCTCCTCCTCACATTGAGAAAACTAGAGCAAGCAAACATGTTCTTAATGTTATGCCACAGCTTTTATTTTAGTATTTAATGCAATGTCTTTATAGTCTCAATTATTTAGCATGATATCTAATTTTGTTGTATGCTTTTTATTTAAGCATGTCACATTATGTCAAACCCTTGTACTTTTCATTTCCTCACAATGTTATTATAATGTATTACAAAAGTGTATTACAATATAACTTGTATACTCTGTCTTCTCATATATGGCTCTTCATGTTTATGATTCTTTGGTGGAAATATTAAAACACAAGACAACATGTTTATTATTGCAGCATTAATTAAATAATTAATATTTTCTCTAAGATTTTCATGCATCAGAGGATTCATTTCACACTGAATCGATTTCCATCACAAACATAGATTATTACAATTGCATGTCATTTCACTGAGCAATTCAGGTTTAAGTGATTTGCTTTAGGACACATGGACTAAGGCGGGGATTGAGCTGACAACCCCCTGGTTGAAAGACGGACCTGCTAAACACTGACCCACAGTCAAACCTTGAATGATGCTTCTTCTAGATTTTCTTTCACACACTGTGACATTTAAATCTTGGTAAAGCTACAACTTTGCGTTTGAATAAATTGAGATGTTACTGCACACAACTTGTTAAATCAAAAAACTGTAAACATATCAGTATTTACTGAGACGTGAATGAACTGTCTGTAGGACGGCTTTTGGAATAAAACCTCTGCAAACTGTTGTGTCGTCTCTTCACAGAAACAAGGGGGAATCTGTGGCCCGTGGATTCCTGACGACGGTAAAATTGTGACTCACACTGTTTCCAAGGCAGGAAAGATGTCCCAGAAATACTGGACTTCAAAGGTCAGTCAATCATTTTGTAAATCGAAGTAAATATTATTGTGGACTGAGACTTATTTTCATCCAATTTACAACCTAACGCTTCCACAGTATAATTGTTATGGTGGTGTTTTCTCATATAGGTGGTGCTGGTACATGTGGGAGTCACCTCCGTCATTGCTCATATCAAAATGGGACACATGCACGCAGCACTGGAGTCCAAGGTGCTTGTTGTCAGTGCTCAAGGTCAGTCTGCTAAGTATGCATTTGTTAATATGCTGAATCCTGCACTGCATGCTTAATAATGCCTCCGCTGCTTATGAGCCAGTACAACGATATTGGTGCCAAATTACAATCTCCAGGATGCTGCTCAATACAAGTCAGGGGGAGTAAGAACACGCCCTTGTTTACATCCTGGACTTGTACAGACACATTAGGGAAGAGGTTGGGGTTGTGTGTGGTGTTGCAGTAAAAATATGCACAATGTAGACAGAAGTGCTTCACTATCAGCTGAGTTACAATAATACTTTTACACACTTTACTTTTTTGTCAATGTATCTATATTCTTCCTGAAAACATAATGACCATCTGTACATTATAATTCAGTTCGTGGTAGAAGGTACCAAAAGTAGGAGACTGTATTTAAGGACCATTTTGAAGTACTTTCTATTTTCTTTTCTTCCACTACATTTTTCTGACCCGTTAAGTTATTTTGCAAATTCAGACAAAATGTAACAAATACATTATAATATATTAGTATTAAGATAAGATCAAATACAACATAATTGATACAATAAGAAAATTCACAAGCGACCCATCGGTATATAAACAAGTTGTAATGTAATAAACATTATTCTGAAAGAACCATTCTGCATTATGAGTACTTTTAAATTTGGTATTTTCAGTACATTTTGAAGCTAATACTTTTGTACTTTTAATTTGAGTTAGTCGAATGTTGTTTTATGTATAACCTGAGTACATCATCTGCCGCAGAAATCAGTGGATGGGCACCTCAAATATGACATGTGATTGTGTTTCAGTGTGCGGGGACGACGTCTGCGAGCTGGAGGAGAACTGCCTGAACTGTCCTGCAGACTGTGGCATCTGCCCGATGTCCATCACTATCAAAGTGGCCATCGGGCTTCCAGTTGCTCTCTTTAGCAGCGGCTTCATCCTAACCATAGTGGTCAGTCCGTGCAACACACACACGCGCACACACACACACACACACACCCACGCACACACACAGGAGATGTTTCATGCATGGATGTTTCTTAATGTCCTCCCTGCAGTGGCTCCAGTACCAGAAACGGAGGATGCTTTGGGATGAAAGCTGGATCATCACCTACAAGAGCATAATATTTGGTAAAAAGTCTCACGCTGAAGTTGTGAAAAGATACTGTTCATGTATACATGAAACTTTGCTCGCATTAAAAAGCTTTAGATTTTCACTTTCATGTCAGACTTTAATGTGCTTAAAGAATGGATCCCTTTCTATTTTCTTCCAAGCATTATAAATATGTTTAATATATTTGTGATGTCTGTTGTTATTGTGGGATTTGTTAGTAAGAATGGGTCAGGCCTGGAGGTTATTTTTCCCTCCATTTATATACATTACCAAGACAACAAATGTACTACTGACCTTGACCCCGAGTCTCTAACTGTCTGGTGTGTGCAGGTAAAGTGTGCTGCACGGGCCTCTGCAGCACCATCAGTTTGGAGCGCGTCAAAAGTATGTCGACCATCAGTCAAACAACTGATATGACCGTGTCCACCAGAATCAACACTTCCTTCATCCAGCCAGGCCTCTAGTGAGAAACGGTTTATATTAATGCTCATTAATCAGAAACATTCAACTAACAGAAGTTGAATGTTATTTTTTAGACACACTGCCTCATTGTGTTACTCTTTTTCTGTACGGATCCATAAAATACGGACTATACCATATGGATCAGCGCTGCACAGTTCGGAGCTGTGTCTAATGTGTAATCAGACGTTATTGACCCAGAAGGGATATTCACATGTTACAGCAGCACAGAAACCGTCTGAAAGGTAGTAAAACAGATAAAGTGAATTGTACAAATATTTATAAAAATGAAGCCCAGTATTGCAACTCAGGCACGATGTGTGAACTATATCGTATACGTTTATATAAGTATAGGTTTATGTAAGAGCAATGTACATTTATATATATATATATATTAGTGCTGTGAAAAATAACGCGTTAACTCAGTTAATTCAATAACAGGTTTAACTAGTTTTTTTTAAAACGCATTTAACGCATGCGCAGAATGAGCTTCCAATCTGTCTGTTGTTGGTCGTCGGGACGAAAAAAAAGTCACTTGCAAAATGAGCTTCCAATACACCACTTCAATCTGAACGATGTCCGCTCTCATGCAGACGGTCTGTTCATCGGTAATGATCCTTCCGCAGGTTCCTGGCCGAAACCTTATTACGACTTTTACTTCCTGTAGATCGCATGACATTAAAAGATTGGCCGCCCCTGACATGTTCTCTATAGCGTCTTTGTTCTTTTATTAAACAACGTCTGTTGTTGATCGTATCTCCACAGCAGCATGTCATTTCTGTCTCTTCGCGTTGCGTTAACACATATCGATCTCCGCCACGCGCGCCACAGAGCTCCCGCGCGCGCATGACGAGAAAAAAAAGTCACTTGTCAATCTGTCCACCTTTAGATTGTATCATGGTGGAGTTAATGGTTGACAAACAAGAGAAACATGCTCTGTTTAACCCTCCTGTTACCTTTACATTTACTAACATATTTTACCCCGGGGTCAATTTGACCCCAGCAATTAAAACCTCAGAAAATTATTAGAATTAATATTGCTTCCCAAGTTTAAGTGTGAGGTACTTTATGTTTGTTTGTTGACTACCTAAATAGCCCTTTAAATAAATAAAAAAGTTGATATTTCTGATATGTTTGACAGTGAAAAAAGAACACCGACATTAAACATTGAATGGGGTCAAATTGACGAAGGTAAAAGGAGGGTTAAACATTCTGTTTAGGATGAAGATGTATTCATGTTCCATATGGAAGAAAACTGCTAAATAACTGCTGAGTTGCAGCACCATTGTATAGAAGAATGTATAAATGTATATATCCGACTTTTGTCATAAATCTCTATGTTCTCACAAAATATACCGAGAATATCGGTAATATGTGATTAATCATGATTAATCCACAAAAACCTGTGATTAACCCGATTAAAAATTGTAATCGTTTCACAGCCCTAATATATATATACATAAATATTTATAATAATAATATAAAGGCACAATAATTACAATAATGTTAATGTAGTATTTTCATTTAAGTACAACAAGTTAAATGGTAATATAGATATTTAACTTTTGTCAGTTCACTTTCATGAGTCCATTCAAGGAAATAAAATATAATATGATATTCCTTCAAAGTCCATTAGATGACTTTAATCTGTTGTTGACGAAAAGCAAACCTTTATGACTAGTTCCTCTGTATCTCTCAAATATATGAGGTTCTAGTTGACTTGATGGTCTTCTTGCAGTGACGGGAGGACGGTGGCAGTGAAACACATCCAGAATAAACATTTTTCCCTCTCTAAAACCATAAGGAAGGAGGTGAAAGAAGTTAGGTGAGGAAATAACATTTTTCTGACATAATAAAATCTTGTCTCCCAAACTCCTTCAGCTTTATGTCATTGTTCACATAGGCAACTGGATCACCCCAATCTATGCAAGTTCATTGGTGGTTCCATTGAGGTCCCCTACATCTGCATCATCACAGAGCACTGCCCGAAAGGAAGCCTGTCAGATGTCCTGCTGAATGAGGAAGTGCCCATCAACTGGGGCTTCAGGTGAGAGAATATCAGCTTCATTTGTAAACGTAATGTTGCAGTATATCAGTGGTGAAATGTAACTAAGTACTATTTGCTTTACAAACACTGTACTCAACTTTTCATTGTCATTTAAATAGTTCCACCTCCACCATCTACATCCATCTTTTACATGTATACCTTATAGTAGCCTAAGAATTAAATATTTTCGTTTGAGTCAGACTCAACATTTTACACAACCGTTGAACAATCACATAAAGGAAGACGTAAATATATTTCCCCCAATGGACCACAATGAATAATACACACAAACGGCAACATCTGGAGTGTTTCTTTCCCCATGCAGACTTTCCTTTGCCACGGACATCACTCGCGGGATGTCGTACCTCCACCAGCACAGGATGTTTCATGGTAGACTTCACTCCAGAAACTGTGTAATTGATGACCGCTGGGTGTGCAAAATCTCAGGTAACAAAAGAAATAACACAACTTCAGTTTGCAGTGTCAAAGCATTTTGGTCTTTGTTATATTCCTGTTTTCAGCAATCACACATCTGTGATAAGTCACTTAACATCCTCAGTTTAAATAACACTATGAAAACTCCCCATCTCCTTATCATTGCACTACTTCGCTCCTCCTTCACCAGCAGCAATTTTGTTATCAAGGCAAAGTGAAAAACAACTTTCTGCATCACTGTACTCTGTGTTTTTCTGAATTTGTGGTCAGATTTTGGGCTCACAGCCTACAGAAGAGAGGACTTTGAGGCCGTCAGTAATGGCTTCAATTGTGGGGATGTAAATCGTATATACTGTGCACCAGAGGTCCTACTGGGAAACAGCTCCAATATGACGCCGGCAGCAGATGTCTACAGGTGTGTTTGAGTGTCACAGTACAAACAAGTTCATTGTCATTGAAGCAGTTCATTTTGGAGCAAACATGAAAATATGATGCATTTTAATCAAATATGTGGAAATATAGTTATGTTGGACAGGCAACCATCTTCATATATACATGAAAAGTGTTAAATCTTTGCAAAGAAAAATACACAGAAAATAATATCCACAATCAACTTTCTCTACTTTTCCCTCCTCTCCTCAGCTACTCCATGATCCTGGTTGAGATTGCAACTCGCACCAACCTCATTTTAGTGAGCATGACGGCTTTCTGTGTAGATTAAAACCTTCAGCTTCCTTTTGATCTTAGTTCGGTAACCAGCAGATTTCTCAAACAGGACCAGGCTGAGGGAGTCAGGATGGATATTATGTGGCGCCCCCCTCTGCCTGAAGTCAAAGCAGGGAAGGCAGACACTGACTGTCCCATTCAAGGAGATTACTGTGAGGTCTGTCTCATGTGCAGATGTTGCTGGAACTTAACTTAACACTTAAACTTAAAACACTTTGGAATGTTTTCTTGATATTATATGTCATAGGCATACGACTGTAAACACATTGGATAATGAGGTGTTGCTCTCTTCTCTTGCAAACCTGAACAGCTTATTAAGAAGTGCTGGAGTCATAATGCCACAATGAGGCCCACGTTTGAGCAGGTGAAGAAGATGCTCGATAAAATGAACCCACACAAAGTCAGCCCTGTTGACATGATGATGAAACTGGTAATAACCCACTGAAATATGGTAAAATACATTGGAATAATGTGTAAAGAGATACATTGAATACCTTTAGTAAATAGTGTGTGACATTATTTGGATTAACAGCAGTACTTCAAAGAGAAATGCAATAGTAACTAGAATGGGCACTCGGTAGAGCGCATACCTTCGCATATCACAAGATTGGGCATTGAATTATGAACATTTTGGCATTAGTTGCATGCCAATTGGACAAAAATGTATCGTGCTATGGTAAAAAAAGAGTTTGACCTTTCCATGACCTTGACCTTTGACCCGATTGATCCCAAATTCTAATCAAATGGTCCCCGGATAATAATCAATCATCCCACCAAATTTCATGCGATTCAAGAACATTTTGACCTGTTCATGACCTTTGACCTTGACCTTTGACCCGATCGATCCCAAAATCTAGTCAACTGGTCCCCGGATAATAAACAATCAACCCACCAAATTTCATGCGATTCGGTTCAATACTTTTTGAGTTCTGCGAAAGATTTCGACCTGTTCATGACCTTTGACCCGATCGATCCCAAAATCTAATCAACTGGTCCCCGGATAATAAACAATCATCCCACCAAATTTCATGCGATTCGGTTCAATACTTTTTGAGATTTGCGAATAACACGCATACAAATAAATAAATAAATACACGGCGATCAAAACATAACCTTCCGGCATTTTCAATGCGAAGGTAATAAATGTAAATCCCATTTGTGCCATCTGCATTGTTTTGAATTTCAGACATAAATAGAGTTTGTTTTATTGCAGATGGAGAATTACAGCAAACATCTGGAGGCCATAGTCGCTGAGAGAACACAGGACCTTCTTCAAGAGAAACAGAAGACGGATCAGCTGTTGTACAGTAAGTCCGGATAACAGTGAGGAGTGATTGGAAATAGTTTCAATTTTCTAATGATCCCAAAAAGAATCATACTATTGACCAAATGTAGCTTTAAATCATTAGTTTTTGTGACTTTGCAGAGATTACACTATCTAGTACAAGCAGGATTAGATGTGTAGTTCACTATGTTAATAAGGTTGAGGAACAGTTAACTGAAATGTGTACATATACATTGAGGCTGCCATCTAGTGGTGCAGAAACACCCCCTTCATCATTCCTACCCATTGTCTCATAGACTATATTAGGGCATATTTTTGCATATTAAGTGGTGAAATTCTTGTGCAGGTATGTTACCAAAACCGGTGGCTGATGACCTTCGCCAGGGTCGAACAACAGAGGCTCAGAGCTTCGCCAACGCTACTGTCTACTTCAGGTTTGTGTTGGGTACCTTAAACATGTTTCAACGAAAGTGATCTATTTAGATTCATTTAATATTCTACATTGTTATGTATATTGTCATATGCATGAACATTGTTTTGTTGTATACATGTAGAACTGGAGATAACTAACATTGTCTTTCTCCCCTGTGACAGCGATATCGTGGGCTTTACTCAGCTGTCTGGTGCCAGCACTCCCTACGAGGTGGTGGACTTCCTCAACAAGCTCTACACCACCTTTGATGACATCATTGACATTTACGATGTCTACAAAGTTGAGACAATTGGGGATGCTTGTAAGTACAGAAAATAAACAGATTTGGAACTACTAAGAAAAAGTGATACATCATTTTAATAAAGAACTACCATTAATATACTACATATATATATATATATATATATATACAGTATATTAGAGGTGATCTCAGCTTGAACAAACATTTGTTAAAAGGCAGATACACAACTAACATTTATGAGTTTGGCAAAAACAACAACAAGTGATCGACCGTCTAAAGAGTGTCTGAATATGTGTTTTGACATGTTATCAGTAATCTCTCTCTTCCTCTTCCTGTATTGTTTCTTGACATGGAATCCTGGCTTATCTTCCAGACATGGTGGTGTCAGGGGTTCCCGAAGAAAATGGCATCAATCATGCCGGGGAGATAGCCAGCATGGCTCTTGATCTGGTCACCGTCTGCCACTCTTTCAAGATCCCTCATAAACCCAACACACAGTTGAAGATCCGCGCTGGCATCCACTCGGGTACTGCGGACATCTCTCTTGTGTCCAGCATCCGTTTATCCGACCTGTGCTTTGCTTTTCCCAGACGTTAACGTTTCAGATTGCTTTAAAAAAAGACACATTCGCAGTTTTACAATGGTCCAAGGTCAGGTTGCAGAATGTGAGGGTAACCATAAACATATTTTGAATATTTGAGAAGCTGAACATTGAAATGCTGCTTTAATTGTTATACACATGTTTTAATTTAAAAAAGGTTTGTTATTTCACAGTTAAAATCAAAGATATTTCATTCAATAAGGTGTTACACATCCGGTTAGAATATATAGGATATTGCATAATGCATTATTAGTGCAATACTTTTCCATTCTATGCCTCCTCAACTCTGAGCCATCCACCCACTAAAGTATGACAATATAAAGTATAGCTATTGTAAGGTAGAACACATAAGATATGGCTTGCTTCAGAAAGAGAAATTATGAGAGTATTATCACATATCTCATCACATGTGCAGCACAACCCAATATAATAAATGTCTCTAGCTAGAAAAAACGTTTTATTGCAGGACTTGAAGGTCATTGAGGGTCTTGAATTGTTATCGGGGTCAATTTTGAGGACACATGGGTTGCATTATTATATTTTAGTAATACTATTTGAAATGATTCTGTCTGCTCCTACCTCTGCCATTTTTCCTGTTTGGATCAACTGCACATTCAAAGTGTGGACATTACTGTTGTAGTTTTCTGGATTCCACAATTATTGATTTGAGGGCTTCATATGTATATTCACATATATGTGAATACAAATAACTCTAAAATGTAAGGTATTTCCTCTCTAAATAATCTGACATGCATTATTATTATTTTTCTGCCAGGACCTGTTGTGGCCGGTGTGGTTGGCACCAAAATGCCGCGCTACTGCCTGTTTGGGGACACTGTCAACACAGCATCACGCATGGAATCAACAAGTGAAGGTGAGGCTCAGATACAACACTTTTCATCCAATTAATGTCTCAGATAAATAAATATCATGTATGTGCTGAACAACTGTGCTACATGACCCCTGCATGCTCTCCTAATATTCAAGAATGTGTCTACAGTGTTGCTGCAACTGGTTTCAATAGTAGTTCAGGAAGAGCTTTTGGCCGGTGGCCTTTGGCCTGCTGCTATCATGCCAAACACGGTGGTCTCTGTTAGCTCACCAGCACGTGTTGGATAGTGTGATCTCGTAGCACCTGATCCTCTGCATTGAACTAGTGGGATCATGGAAAAGTACTGAGTGATAGGATCAGAAGGCAAAAACAAATTCATAATACAAGCGCAAACTTAACCTGAAGAGATTTTTGAGAAAACTCCAACTTAATTGTTTGAGCTTTGTGCACAGAGTAAAATGTGCTCTTAGCCTTTCACAATTACAGACATGCCTCCCAGATCTTATAGCACTTTGTAGTTGTATTTATAAGCCAATGGAACTCCATTTGTATTGTACGGCATGAAAAATAACAAAATATCCACTATATTGTATTAAATGTGTATGAATATGACCAGGGGTCCCCAAACTTTTTCCTGAGAGGGCCACATAACGTTTCCCTTGTCTGCTGGGGCGGGGGGGGGGGTGCGAGTGAGAGTGTGCTCACCTGTGCGCGCGCATCACGGTTGAGCGATGCGCGCGCCACTCGCTGTGAACACTGCGCGTGCAGACAGCGTTTAACGGAGCGGAGCAGCGCGTGCGCTCTGATCGCTCTTTTAATGAAGTATCGATACAAAAAATATGCTAAATCACATCGTTTTTAACGTACGGGTACTTCGTTAGTATCGCTACACCGTGCAGCGTGACAGCAGCAGATGTAGCGGACTAACATTCAAGCTAATCTAACTTCCCAAACGCTGTCGACATCTGAACGCTGATTGGCCGAGACGCGACACGTCCCATCAAAGATGTTTTATTGCGAAGAGCACCACTTCACATTTTCTCCGCGTCTCACTGCAATCTCAACGGCAGCGGGCCAGGTGAAAAAAATAATAAATCGGGCCGTAGTTTGGGGACCACTGATATAATATGACTATAGAGGTGACACCAAATATAATACTGTAAATTGTAGAGGATAGATAACTATAAATCCCATATTTCACTTTCAACACATATCCATTTTAATATCAGTTGTATTCTAACTGCTGCAATTTGTTTTTTAATCAAGTTTGAACCCTCCTGTTACCTTAGGGTCAATTTGACCCCATTCAATGTTTCACCCTCCTGTTACCTTTATATTTACTGACATATTTTACCCTTGGGGTCAATTTGACCCCAGCAATTAAAACCTCCAGAAAATCATTAGAATTAATATTGTTTTCCAAGTTTAAGTGTGAGGTACTTTATGTTTGTTTGTTGACTACCTAAATAGCCCTTTAAATATATAAAAAAGTTGATATTTCTTATATGTTTGACACAGTGAAAAACAGCCTTGGGTCAAATTGACCCGAAAGAACACCGACATTAAACATTGAATGGGGTCAAATTGACCCTAAGGTAACAGAAGGGTTAAACATTGAATGGGGTCAAATTGACCCTAAGGTAACAGGAGGGTTAAATTGGCTGGACAGCACAATGTGTAATACAAACTAAATGACATTCTTAAAGGTAAAAACAATTAAACTGGTTCTTAATAATTCTGTCCATAGCTCTGAAGATCCAGGTGAGTGATGCCACAGCTGACCTGCTTCACATGCTAAGAGGTTACATTCTGACATGCAGAGGAGCACTTGATGTGAAGGTAATTATTAGGTCATTAATTAGGCATATTACAATTCCTGTAGCTGTTGTATTGCTTTTATTTTTAATAGGGAGGCTGTCGTCATTGGACCTTTTATACTGACAGCTATTTCTATTGTTTTATCTACTATCAATCAGGGTAGGCTCGATGACAGAAACACTTCTCTGTATAATGCAATACAGTTCAAAAGCACCGCAAAACAGAAGCCTCCAAAAGGACCGTGAAGTTGAATCAACACCTTTGTAAAATAGTTTAAACAAAGACTGCACATGGTAACCTTCATGCGGGCTGGAGCTGTTGCAGAACTGCTGTATCAGAGAGCTGTCATTTTAGGTGCATGTGCAACTGAGTGTACACCCACATCATCTCTCTAATTAAACTTCACTAGAATAATAAGCTTCGCTGCATGAAATGCTATTTCTAACTTCTTTGTGTTTTCATGGAGGTAACTGTTTCTTTTAAAAAGGCTAATTGATGCAATGATGAACATAATCACATACAAGATGTTACACCACCTTTAAAAAATGACAAGGGATTTATCAGGCTGAGATTTTAAAAGATTACATGGAAGTTCCCTCCAGATGAAAATAAACTGGGTGTATCTGGTATTTGCTTTCTTTTCAAGGAACCATTATTCGGTTCTACTGGCTTCTTTTCACATTGTAACCTAAGACCTCTTTTGGGGTGTTGCCACAGTTATTATGGGGGAGGGGTTTACTTTATAGTCCCAAAGAAGAGGGCGTCTTGACACTTGTGATGTCTTGCTAAGAGATGGCCTCAGCTGCTGCTCTCTGCCCCCGTCAAACCCTAATGGCTTTATTTAAAATTCAAAGGGACACATGCTTTGCAATATGACTCTTCTCTTTCTCATTCACTCTCTTCTTTTTTCTTGACCAAACAGGGAAAAGGGGAGATGACAACATGGTGGCTTGACGCAAAGAGAGACGATTACACAGACCCACTGCTCAGAACTTCTGAATCCATAGGAGTCCTAGTGCCAATTAGTGACTAGTTCAGAGCCTAAACTGGGGAAATCACTGTATGGAAACTGGTCAGGCTTTGTGTTGTGAAATTGAATTGTATCCAGTGAAGTATGTTTTGGTTAAATGTGCATATACAATTATAGAATTGTATTATGAATTTAAATACCGTAGGGTACTGTAAATCCAAAACAATATGCAGATAAACATGCCAGAGTTATGGAAATGCTATTTTTTTATCACACATTATCCTTATAAGTTTCAAATATAGCTTTATTTGTATTTTTGCAATCAGAGGGACTTTTCTTTCTTTGGATTTATTTAAAGTAAAGGAGATATTCACTGCCTGAAAATTAAGAAAAATCTTTTTTGCAATAGATAAATAAAAATCTTTTTAGATGAACATTTCAGATAAAGTCAATTTTAACATTTCAAACATTCTTACGGAGAACTAACAACTGAACAGGCCTTTTTCACAGAGAAAGCACAGGTGTAATTAATACACCTGATAATTGCTATTTTTACCTTCGCATTGAAAATGCGGAAGGTTATGTTTTGATCGCCGTGTATTTATTTATTTATTACCTTCGCATTGAAAATGCAGAAGGTTATGTTTTGATCGCCGTGTATTTATTTATTATTTATTTATTTGTATGCGTATTACTCGCATAACTAAAAAAGTATTAAACCGAATCGCATGAAATTTGGTGAGATGATTGGTTATTATCCGGGGACCATTTGATTAGATTTTGGGATCGATCAGGTCAAAGGTCAAGGTCATGAAAAGTTTAAAATCTTCTTTTTACCATAGCGCGGTCAATTTTTATCCAATTGGCATGCAACTAATGCCAAAATGTTCATAATTCAATGCCCAATCTTGTGGTATGCGAAGGTATGCGCTCTACCGAGTGCTAGTTGTGTTTGTTTTTGACAAGGGCCCTTGTATTGCACATGATTGCTCACTCCTTTATAAATTAAAATACTGAGCCATTGTTAATTGTATTAGCTTACATGTGCTGCAATTAAATATACAAATATCTGTTGAGAGGAAAGGGCAATTGTCCCCACAATGGGTGTACCAGGACTTTTGAATTATACTCTTGCATTCAAGCTATTTGTGCTTTCCAAATAATGTTGTTTGCCTTGTTGATGCAGAATATATTTAATACTATTTTCTAAATAACAACCGTTTTTCTTTTGTAAAATAATAATGTGCAGCTGTCTGTACTAGTTTGTGTAAGATGGTTGCTTACTGTGCTCTGCGATGAGTTATTTTACTGTGTTGTTCTTAAATTCAGTGATGTATAATTTGCATTAAAGTTACTTGAACAAAATGTTGTTAATTCTTATTGTGGAACTAACTTTCACCGCTTAATGTGAGTTCATTAATTGAAACAATTAAAATGTTTGAAGTCTTGCTCCTTACACATTCAAGTGACTGGTGTTTACTAATAGAGCATGATACAAAGATCCTCAGCTTATTTCTCATACTGTAAAAAATTTAAAATGTCATAATAAAAAAGGTTTAAAAAAACAAACATTTCTAGGCGTTCTTCATTAGTGTCATTGTGTTTAAAACAATATAATTAACATGATCAAATTGGCATTAAAATACTGGACAGCCAAGATCCAATCACGATAAGCTGTTCTCGGTTGCTAGACAACGATCCAGCCAATCAGCGTGCTGCCTGATCTGCTTGCAGTCAGTCGCGTGTACTGTCGTTTGGACAGACTGGGTTAGGATTAGGAACTGCTGAGCAATAATGAAAATGCAACGTTGAGTAAGTACTTAAAATATTTGTGGCTTTTACTTCTTCAACAAGTCAATATTTTAAACTTCTGCTTTCGTTAGTGAAGTTGTTTGGCTGAGATAACCAGCCGCTCTTCTTCAACATTTGTCAGTTCACGTTTGGCGTTAGTTTAACACACTGACTGCTGCGTAAGGGACCGGCACTACCTTTATTTTGTCCTGTATATAGCCAGTTACACATAAACTATTCACATAACTTAGCTACGTTGTTTCAGATTGTAGTGCCAATTTGTTACATAGTAAAGAAGAACAATAAACATATTTATAAAGGGTGGAGGAGGATGTACTCTCACAGCCAGAGGACAGAAGCTGTTTTTAATTCTAGTGGTTTGGCGGATGATACTCCTGTATCTCTTTCCAGACAACGGCAGCAGGTTGAACAGGTTGTGGATGTGGTGCTTATCTTCTTTTAATAATTAAGGTAATATTCTCTGGCCATTAAAGTATTTTTATGCGACCTTGCAGGACTGTTGTATTACATTGCCTACGTTTCAGCTAGTTCTACATAGAAACTGTGTCTATAGGTAGATCAGTCCCCTGTGATCCCATCGAGTACTCCTCATGGTTCAGAATCTGATCTTAAATTAAAATCATTCAAATAAAAAGCATATTCTTATCATACATGGCCCAGTGGGATTGCATACCTTAAATACATTCTGTAAATTATACTAAAATGTTTTCTTTTGTAGATTGTAGATTGGAGAGGAGTTTGATCCAGTTAAAGGTTAACACTTGTTGAATTGTCAGTCTAAGCAGCTCATAGGTTTGTAATACTGTGTGGCTCGAGGCTTGCCATCTGTCTGGCCAAGCTGATTAAGTATCACTAAAACCAAAGTGTAGGTCCCCGGAGTTAATGATGAGTCACAGACTCCCACTGACTAAAATGTATGACAACTCTAACTATACATGTGTGTGTTTTATTAATGCAGTTTCTGCTCCCACATCATTGTCCCTGTGGCTGTGGGTGACTGTGGGCCCGTGGTAGGGGTCTTTCAATCAGGGGGTTGGTGGTTCAATCCCCGCCCTAGTCGATGTGTCCTTGAACAAAACACTTAACCCTGAATTGCTCCCTGTAGCTGTGTCTACGGTGTATGAATGTAATTGTAAGTTGCTTTGGATAAAAACTTCAGCTAAATCACATGTAATGTAATGTAATCTCCCTGAGAATGAGGTGTTGTAAATCGTGGTAGTTTCCAGTAATATTCATATACTATTTGACAAATAGGCATTCATACAGGAGGAGAATGTTATGTCTGTCTTGGATTAGTCTGATCAGCTGACGATAAGCACACGGAGATGAGATGCCGGCCTGGTCTGCTTGTAACCTGTTAAAGACTCCTGCAATGACAATGGTGTAATGCCAAAAACGCAACAAAAACATCAAGGTCAACATCACAATCTGCTTAAGACCTTACAAATATACACACATTTAAATATTTTAGATAAAGGCTGTGAGAACACTACGTGATAACTGATTAAGTTGTGAAGTTATCGCTTGTGAATCTGCATTCCTCACACTGTTACTTATAGGTTCCAGTGTGTTGTCTACTACTTGTCTACTTCCATAGCCTTGTAATCCAGATTTTGTTGAATGGGCACTGCTAATCTGCCCGTCTATTTCAGGAGCAGCGACTGCGTAGGTCGATCCTGAGGCGAGCTTTGTGTATCATTCACATGCAGTAGACGATCCAGACACGGAGCCTGAAGGCTGCACTGCAAAAATGCCAGAGTCCTCCCTTGGTGAGTTAAGATTTTGATCTTTATAACCCAGCAAATATGCACTGTAAATGAGACGTGTTAAACAGTTGACTATTGTGCTCAGAAGTTGATCATTAACCCCTTTTACGTGTCTCAGAAACAGCACGATATTGTATAATGTCATTTGGACTTTCGTTCAGCATCCTCATTAGTTAGACTGAACTGAAGTACTGCAGTGTTCTGCCGTCAGCAGCGGTGTGTACGTTACTGTATCATTTTCTTTATCTTGTGCTCTGTACGAACCTTGTGAGTGGGGAACAGGTCAGACATATGCTATTCTTAGTTTTTGTAACATCAATTCCCATAATATTTACTGTATATAAAGTGGTTTATTTTTCTTGTTCAGCATTAATAAATCATCATAAGTCCATAATGCATTTATTTGACAGGGTGTCTGTCCCCAGAAGTCAAGGACACTTGCAGCAGCTCTGTTGAATGTAGATCATCTCCCTTGAGACAGTTTAGCCAATCATCGGTGCCGGCACCGCTGCACAGAAAATACTTTCTCAGTACCTTCTGCACAGAGCACAATGTGCAGGAATGTCTATCACACATCAATCAGGTTGGTAACTATACATGTCCCACTGACCTATTACGGTTTAATATTCTTGGTTTGAGTTTCGCTCGTTTTCTTTTCTTATTCTCCCTTTTTACAGGAGGTGTCATGTCTTGGCCTCCCCCCGGTTTGGACGGAGTCGAGCGGCAGCTCAGAGATGAATGTTATGGCTGTGCTAAATTGCATGTATGACCTGATTCAGCTGCATCACAGGGGTCGGCGGACCCTGGAAAACATGGAAGTGGAACAGCTGAAGTCCAGGAGCAATGTGGACTACCTGCAGCGCACCAGCACTCAACTAAAAGTACAGTAACATTTAAACCCAGTAATCCCTCCTTATTAATATTGTATTGAAAAATATTAATAACATATTTTAGTAAAACTGAGGACCTTCAGAGTTGCTTGTCAATACTGAAAATCATATTTAATGCCCATGTCCATGTTGTTCTGTTATCATAGGAGCAGCTTGAACTGGCCAAAAGAGAGAACACAGGACTTCTTGAGAGAGAACGACAGCTGCATTTGAAAGTGAAGAGTTTGCAGAATTGCCTGAAAAATGAAAAAGATGAGGTACTTTCTCTGGGCTTACTGGCGCAGATAATGTTAAGTGAATTGACTGGCAGGTTTTTGGTCACAGGTGGATGAACTTGACAATTCAAACTGTAAAAACTTCTTCCTGCCAGGTGCAAAAACTTCAGAACATAATTGCAAGCCGGGCCAGCCAGTACAATCATGAGATGAAAAGGAAAGAAAGAGAATTTACCAAACTGAAGGAGCGCTTGAATCAACTTCTGGTGGACAAAAAGGAGAAGAAGCTAGGTCAAAGAGAAAACCGCTCATCCTTTGCCTAAACATTTACCATTTAAAAAATGTAACCAACATCTTAACACAAAAGATTATAATGAATATTCCCTTTGAGACACCTTTTCTATATTTGTCTTTCTTGCTTGCAGCAATTGATGTATTAAACAACATTGGAAGAGCTGACGGGAAGAGAAGCCTTTGGAAAACTCAAAAGACAGAAGCAAAGTAAGTTTACTTATAGATATTTTTGTTTGTAATGTTATTGTATAATATTTATTACCCATGTCTCAAAAGACATATTTGTGACATAATTATTTCAGGAACATGGGCTTCAAGGGTGGCACTGCTAAACACTGGATGTTACTGTATCTTCAATTAATTTCCTCTGACGAGGTGTTCTGATCTAACAAACATAAACGTAGATGGTTGTCTTTGTCATCTCAAGGCATGAGGGGGAGATGTATAAGACTCTGCTGAGCGACTATGACACCCGACAAAGGGAGATGCTTCTGGAAAATGCAGAGTTGAAGAAAGTGTTGCAGCAGATAAAAATAGAAATGGTGTCCATTCTGAGTTTAAGGGAACCAATTCGCAAAGATGCCAAATATCCAGATGCTGGCATTCAGGTAGGGGGAATTGTTTTTCTCTTTTCTCTGATGCAACCTTTCAACAGTCCAACAGGCAGTTTTTGCCAAGTCATTGCTTTTACTACATCGCCCATATCTTTTTTAATTAGAATGAGCTATGTGGTCTCTGATTCACTGGACCAAGACATTATGCAACAGATCGCTTATCAGTGTTATTAAAACACCTTTTCCTGTTTGCTCACAGTATTTTAACAATCAAGTCAGTGTAGAGATTCTTAAAAAAATGATTGCTAAGTCATCGATTAAGCAGATGAACTAAATAACCGTGCCAATGTGCAATACATTTGCAAGATGTGCTACCAACAGATTGAAACATATTTTAATTTTATTGTCAGGCTGACTCGGAGGAGGAAGAGCAAGTGTTTGATTCCAGTCAAGAAAGTGTCGAGCTGTTTAGTGGTCACGCCCGCGAGAAGCTGACCAACAGTATTCGCCTCCAGTGGAGAAAACTCAAGAGCCACGTTGAAAGATTGGACAGCCAAGGTACATGCTATCCCTGTTTGATCCTTATGCATGAAAGAATGTAAGGATTCCACTCTAACACTATGAATGAGCTTTTGTACCATTGATGTGGCAAAATAGATTTAAGTCATACAAGAACCTTGCGAGAAACTGTCCGAGCAACGGAAGCTTACATTATATTCTGAAGCCAAAAAATATGTATTTATACCAATATAGAAGCAACCAAAATACATGGACTTATTTACCAATGACATTCCTCTCTGGATCCGTACTGTCTGTTAGAAAACAATACATAGTTTTCCTAATATCATTTTGTATTATTTGGACTTTCTGGGTTGTTCGTTCAGTCCCTTTAGCTCAGATGGGCGAGAACAAAACACATGATGCTGTATCCCGAGAGACTCATGAGGAGGAGATGGACGGACTGAAGCTGGAGATCCAGCAGTGCAAAGACTTCATTCAAACACAACAGCAGCTCCTGCAGGTCAGACTCACATTTGCCCTCCCGGTCATTTTAGAGTTCATTAGTTCATGTGGCCAATGTTAAGAGTCCAAGTCCCATTGCTGAGACAAGAGTGTCATATAATCAATAATCAATTTGAGTTAAAGATGACGAAACACTTGATAATTGTAGATTCAAACTTGTTTGTTTTAATACAAGTTGACCTCTAACATGGTAGCTTCAACTCGGGGGAACTCTTTCTCTCTTTTAGTTTTAACCAAGGATTGAAACCTTGTTTGCATATTGGAGGAAATATATTGTATTCTGTTTGTTGCAGCCGTTAACACCTCTTTGGTTATATTTTGGAAAACAAACCATCCATATGATTTTTTTCTTGTAGCAGCAGCTGAGCTCTCCGTGTGATGAGGAGGCCACACCCCCGCCGAGCAACTGCTACATGCTGCAGGAGAAAGAACGCTTCAGAGAGGAGTGGAAGACCCTCAAGGAACAGAGGAAGCTCTTCGAGAGGGAGAGGAGGAACTTCACTGAAGCAGCTATAAGGCTTAGCCATGAGGTGATTGATTAAACACATTTTTCCAGAATTGGTCTGAGGTAGATATTAGGGAATACAACGCATTTGGCTCTTTGTGTAGAAGTGTGCCACGATGACCAGTTTATATCAGTGTTCTCACATATGCCAAGACATGAGAGAATTCACCAATTTCCCCTTCCCGCCTCAGTACCCATCTCTCCTCCACTTAAAACAACTTTGAATTCTTGAAAAGCGCTATAGAAATATTATCATCTCATTTATTATTATTATTGTTTGAAGATTTGTCTTTGAGGTAACTTGTATCTGGTTTTACTTTCAGAGGAAAGCCTTTGAGGACGATCGAGCAGTGTGGCTCAAACACCAGTTTTTAAACTTGAGCCCATTTGCTGACTCAAGGAAACCACGAATGTCAAAGTCCAAAAGTTGCTTTTTAATTTGTGAGTGTCTACCCAATTACATTGTACTGGCCTAGTTCACCTTTGTCTTGATATTATAGATAATAATACTTGTAGGTTATCAATAGACTGAACAATGGGCGGATCCCATTTTTTTATACCACAACTGTGATGGTTAGGTTTAACAAAATCCCTTCTTTAAAAAAAAATGAAGTTTTGTTACAGAATGCTTTTATGTAATAATTTATGTTCCCTACTTGTTTTCATTTATAACTATCAATAAGTCAGTTCACTGACAAGGATCAATTCATTTCCGTCTTATGAAACAGCTGAAACAGAGTCAAGTGCAGCATTGGCTCCAGAAAAGCTCATCAAATGCCGGTCTGACACAACCTCTCCCACACCCAGATGTGTCGCCCTCACATCAGCATCAACAGCAAACCTGCATCGCACACTTTGCCTTATGCCAGAAAACAGGTGTAGTGTCTTTATTTGCACAAATTATGACATGCCTGTAACGAATGCAGCTCTTGTGTGTTACGAACTGTTTATACTGATATTTTATTTCCAGATCAACCAAACAATATGGAAAGGCTGACCGTGTTGAAGAATCAAGCCTCTTTTGTCATGAAAATGTTCCATTTCATCAAGGACAGTGGCATAACCGTGAAGACCACAGCAGCCAAACACTCCAAATGGAAAGCACCAGCTCTATATGAAGTCAACATCTATAATAATTATGTTTATTCATTGTAAGATGTACTGTAAAATAACTATTAACAGTTGAAACTAAGCAAGAGTTCTGGTTGGCTGATGGTTTGATGTGCTGTGTGTGACTGAGAGAACATTTCATTGTTTCGTTTTTTATTATCTTCCGGTTTTATTTTTAGATTATGTGATACATGTATTTTTGTATTTATTTATTTATGTGTTAGTATAATTCTTGGTTTGGCAGTCATGTCTTATGTCTAGGATCTTAATCTGAAGCTATTCTTTTTTTTGGCAATGAGGGTGTGCTAGAAAAGTTATACATCCCCACTATTTGATGTTGCTTGGCACTCAATAATGGTCGCTGTTGCGGCTCAACTTATTTGGCTATTTATATCTCAACTTTTCAACTTTAGCTATTATATTAAACTTGTCCCGTGGCACAATGTTAAATTTAAAATGTAGATGTAATGCTGACGTTACACTGAATGCAATAAGAAACTGGGTAAAGAATGAAGTATTGTTCTATAGTCTGATATAGAAATGTAGTTGACAACATTGTTTTCTAGTAACTGTTGCGGATACATTAGTGATGATTGATGTATGATGTTGCAGTTAAATATGAAGAAAGGCTACAAACACAAAACAAATTACAAAATGTTTTATATTGACATCAGGCCATTCTAATGTAAATATGAATGTGAATTATTCTCACAATTTTCTTTAAATTGATGTGTTTATTTTAGAGGCTTTATTTGGACAGATTAACCAAATTCCTAACACATGAATGTGACTAGATTTAAACATTCATGTTACAGTACATTCTTGAAACTCTCGCCATTTGACCTTTTATTGGCCTCTATTAGGAACAATTATTAGTTACTGATCAACAGAACTGGTTCACCTGGACCTGGCCTGTACCTGGCCTGTAACTGTCAGCAGGACTGTTGAGTAAATAGGTAAGAGTTGTAATAAATGCCTTTGTCATTTATTTTTGTGGTCTTGCAGAATTGGCAAACATTGTTGAAATAAACATGGACATAATCAGGATCATCATGAACAAGAATACAGTGAATGTTTACTATAACTTGTTTGAATTAATTTCAGATTTCATTACAATTTGATTTCATTAAATGTATAACATGTTTTTGTTTTGCTTAAAGAAGGAAAGAATGATGTTGTCCATAAATATGGTTTAAATGTGAACGTTCAATCAATGTCTTCCAATGTTTGGTGAAAAACCTTTCCCTTTTTAACCAATTTTAAATGGCCAATTGCAATAGTCATATTTTCAAATAAGAATAGAAAGAATATACACTTTTATTAATCCCCAAGGGGAAATTAGTTCTCTGCATTTAACCCATCCTTAGTTGTTAAGGAGCAGTGGGCTGCGGTGAAGCGCCCGGGAAGCAACTGGGGGTTCAGTGCCTTGCTCAAGGACACTTCGACTTGCAACTAATGGGGAGAGCGGGGATCGAACCCACAACCCTGCGGTTGCAGGACGGCCCTCTTAAGCGGTATCAGTGAGGCTCATTTGAAAATAAGGAAAGGGTACAGAAATACCTGCTTTCCAGGTAAAAGCGTGAGTCCAATCGCCAAAATATTATTATCATCAGAGAGAATATACTCCGCCAAACTTGTTAATGTAATTTGTGTTGTCAAAAATGTGACCACGAGGGCACTTAACAACGTGGAGTTGTTGCTCCCCCACTTTTAGATGTTATTAGGTGCTATGTTCCAACAGGGCTTCGGTGTTTGTTTAAAAAAATATATGATTTATTTGGAAAAATTCCAAAACAAGACAAAGTACAATAGACCTCACAAATAAGGGGTGATAGGATAACATATGAGACAGCCAAATGGTGAGGATACACATTACAGCCCCCTCCCCTCCCTTTCTCAAAACAAATATACAACAAGGCAATTTGATACACAAACAGAAAAGAAAATTATAAAAGCAACCAAAACCCAACATCAACAACTAGCTGTGAAATGCTTGTAGTGACAGATAATACCCCCCCCCCCCCATACTTCCAGCTGCTGTCCCTAACTTGCAGCAACATGGAACCCTCTGATTCTTTGATCAGCATATTTTCCACACTTCCTCAGGGAAGACTTCATCAGAACTTTTGCATCTCGCAGAAAGTTGTACTGAACAATTTGTTTTTAAATTCGTCTTGAGGTTGACAGATAGTGACTTGAATGTTACCACAATGGCCTGGTCCATCAAGACTTTGTCAATGTCAGCAAAAGAAGTTGACATAGACTAAGGCCAGAGGTGTGGTGGTGGGTAGAGCCTTCCACTGAGAGAGCCGTGGAAAAAGGAAACATACAATCCAATTTACTTGCCTGACTTGTGTTTTTTTCATGTGCCGTTGTACGCTATCATATCCTGGTGTTTGCAACTTCCTCCTGTTTTATACTTCAAGCCTTAATGACACGCTGGTGTTCCGGTCAACATTGTCAATGAGTATAGGGTTTTTCAGAAAAACCTCCTGGAGCCCCTTAGTTCTTACTCCAACCTGGGGAACGGTCATTTTCAAATTGAGATAATGATTATATACCATAGAGTTTTCTTCTATTCAGCTCCAGAACATCAGCAGCTGCTCCAGCAAGGTATGCACAGCCTTTTGCTGAGAACTTTGCTGCTGACTTTGAGTCCGGCTCTTTCCAGAGCTTTCCCTGGCAGACCTCCCATGAGCAGTGCCTCATTCTTGTAAACATAAGTTTTACCTGCAGCAAAATCAGGAGCAGTAAGAACAATTTCCCTCAGTGAGAAGTATTATTCCTTATCCCTCATGACATCATATTAAACATAAATTATTACATTACATTAACCGAACATCACTGTAACACCAACAACACCGTTGCAGAGGTAGACTACCAAGACCTTTGAAGTAAATAGAGAAAAAAAGGGCCTGCTATTTTGGGGGGATTTATCATTTTATAGTCATATTCTTCATGACTTTACAGTTTAGAGGTTTACAACTTTTTGCCACCAAAAATTGTTAGAAATTAAAAAATGTTGTCAATGGAGAGATTGTGGAAGAATTTAATTAAATTAATATCAGTTTATTCTGTATAGCTCAATATCACAAATTACAAATTTGCCTCAGTGGGCTTTACAATCTGTACACATACGACATCCCTGTCCCAGGACCTCAGATTGGATCAGGAAAAACTCCCAAGACCTGATTCAGCCCTAACTATAAGCACTATCAAAGAGAAAAGTCTTAAGTCTACTCTTAAATGAGGTGACTGTGTCTGCCTCCCGGACTGAAGGTGGAAGCTGGTTCCATAAAAGAGGAGCTTGAAGACTGAAGAAGAGGAACATGTGCTGCAAAGATTTGCGGTTGCTAAAAGGTCACATATTTAGGGTAGTATTGACAAGCTAAAATGGCTCAACCTGTTGGTTTCGGTTGTTTCTTATTTATTTGTTTGACCTATGTTTCATTTCGACATGTATAAAAAAAACTCTTAGTATAAATGATTTTTTCAATTTGCTTTATTAACATTTAGTAACTGCCATTGTAAATAATACACAAGCAATATGTCAAATGTACAGTTCAACAAGGTAATCACCAATGAAATGTTTGAATGAAATAAAGTTCTAAATTGACTGAAGGCAATGAGATTATGCACATTTGGCATTACAGCGACAGGCCAGATGGGCCACAGGTTCTCCCCTGATGTCAATGCTCTTCTCATAGATGTTGTTGAGTTGTCCGTGGCTCACGGTAGAGTCTGAAAAAATGGAGGGAGTGAAGCAATTAGGCACTGCTTCAGATTTAATTTGTTTGTGTTAATCGGCTGTGATGTTTTGAGACTCACCAGCGGACAGGCAGTGGTAGCCAACATCGACAATGATGGTCTTTACTGCATCGCAGCCAGGCAAGCAGCGCAGCACAGGCTCAACAGAGAAGCATTTAGACTCTTGGCCATGAACGATCGCCGACTTCTCCAGTTTCACAGATTCAAGCCTCATGTAACACTCTAAAAAGGATGACAAGGGAAGGTAGGCACTGTAAATATACATATATGTACCTACTGCAGCAGTCTTTTTTTAGTTTATTGATGTGATGCATTTTGCCATTGGATGGAAAATGATATTCTTAAAGCAAAAGATGAAGCAGCTATTGTATTACCAGAGGCATCAAGGCAGCTCTTTGCAGGCAAAACCCAGGAATGAATGAAGCTGACAGCGTTATCGACCTGGCGCTGGTTGGGTGTTTGTAAGTCCTGTTCTATTTCGCCATCACTCTTTCCACAGAGTCCACAAGTTTGTCCTTTCATCCAGTCCACAACCTTTACCTGTAAAAGCCTCAAACAGTTCACTGTTTGCTCTATTTTAATGGAGATTATTACGTCTTAATCTAAAAGATAGCGTTTAAATTTCTTGTATTACCCTCAGTGTTTTCATATCAAGGTAGACCTCATTTAGACCATATTTGGGAGCAATGAGAGCGACACCGTCACCCATCCGTTGAATATGAATTTCGCCTAAAATGAATGAAAGTACACCATTTTTTTTGTTACTTTCAACAAATTAAAAATTTTTAACATGACAATTAGATTTGAATTGGTAGAATAATAAAAACCATTGCTATGGTGATATGGCAGGTCATTGTATGTGATTATTCCTTCAACAATCTTGACCACGATAGCACCATCCACGGGATACAGATGCACGTCACTGTTGGAAAACAATTAAAATACATGTATTAAAGTTAATTTCAAGATGTTTTGGTATATTTCTTTCGTGAACAGTTCCTACAATTTACTTATAAATACGTGTTGTTCTTACAGGTTATCGATCTTGATATAGATCTGGTTCTGCTTCTTTTTTACATCCCTCCTCAGCATAACAATAAATTTAAGTTGCAGGGTGCAATCCTGAACCAACATCTGGAAACAAGACTGGGGCACCACAAGAGGAAATGAATTGTTGTTAAATGTGACCAGCTTGTCTTCTTGCACGGAGCACACAGCTAAAGTGGGAGAAAAAAATAAATCGGTAAGTTAACTATTTACTGATCCGCCTGTCTATTCAGTAAAACCTGCTCCTTGAAATGTTTTCACCTGAATGAGCCTTGGTGAGCATGTAGGAGATCTTGTCGGCCAAGTTGTCCTTGAACGGTTCCAGCTCGCTGGCAGTGTCTCCGATTGGCAAACAAATAGGGAGACTCAGGCCAAGTATAGACATTGTCCTCTGTAATATTGAAATATCAAAAGGATGAGTGGATATGCAAACGGTGTGACAAAGTATTATCAAGATATTTTCTGTGTGTAAATAATGGGCAAGAAAACTGCACCTCTGGTGTCTTGAAAACAACATTCAGGGTTCTATCAGAAGGAGCAGCCACAGACAGTTTGATCTCCCTAGGAATATTTTTGGCCTTTGCCTGGCTTACTCCCCATGACTTTGTGACGCGGGAAATGAAATCAGAGATCCTAGGAATGCAAAAAACATTGATATTATGGTTATAGTTTTTTTCAAACAGGTGTGGTGAATATAAAAATCAAATCATGACAAAAAAAGGAATTTAGACACAAATATTGTAATCAGCATAAGTTTGGCACATTACTTTTTTGCAACGCGCTTCATGCTCTTGGGAAGTCTTTCCCAGGTAAGCTTCAGGCGGATTGCAGGATCTTTACCCACAAGACCAGTCTCAGCTGTGATCTCAGTATCGTATTGTTTGCACTCAATGCCCCAGGCAATCTTAGCCTAAAAGAAATTGAAATCAGAATTAAAATCTCAAGCGTCAGACAAATTTCGAATAACTGTTGTTTTATCACCAAATATATATATATCTATTTTACCTTTGCTTTGTGGTTGCTCAGAATCACACCATCGGCACAGATTCTCCAGTTGTCACCCTCTTTCAGGTTGGCAAAAATGATCTGCACTCTGGCATCAGTTTTGTCAACGTAAGCTGCAATCTGGTATCCCTGGACCGTTTTGTCGACTCTCAGAGGACGTATGAGAATGGTCACAGCAGGAGCGACGGTATCAGCGAGGTACTTGGCCTTTAGTAGAAACCAGAGATTGATATTAATGAAAGTTTAGATTTTTTTCCCACCAAATACAACACTTTTTGAAATGTCTTGCTCTGATGACTGACCTTATTGAAGATCTTCTCGAAGCTCTGGCTAGAGGACTTGCTGTTGCTACGTTCTTTGGAGCGAACATTCTGCAAACCAAGAAACCATACATTTAGCCTGCTTTAATATGTTATACACAATGTGGGTGTCTGGATAATTACCTGGTTGATGTGGTTCTTGATAAACTTCATTTCATACAGTTGTTGCTGCGATAGAAGAAATAGTAGATTCATTCTTTCATGCACGTTTTGGATTCTACAGTTTTTAAACAATATGTTCAGTTAAAGCTGACTTACATTGGACCTGGAGCTGGATGAGCTGGAGCTGGAAGAACTGCTGGAAGAGTTCGATGGATTGCCACTATGGGAGCTAGACGAGGACACGGTTGATTGAAAGGAAGTGCTGCTGCTGCTAGAGCTGCTGGAGCTGGATGAAGATGATGTGTTGTTCTTTAAATCAAGTGACAGGAATGTCTGAAGTTTCCTCAGCACGGTCCTGTCCTGAGTACGTTCTTCCTCCCCACTTCTGGTAATCACTTTGATGATCTTATCTGCTGCTTTTTCCCCCAACTGAACCTCA
Source organism: Pseudoliparis swirei (assembly GCF_029220125.1). Classification (NCBI taxonomy): domain Eukaryota; kingdom Metazoa; phylum Chordata; class Actinopteri; order Perciformes; family Liparidae; genus Pseudoliparis; species Pseudoliparis swirei. Next base: position 20,124,269 of record NC_079392.1, on the reverse strand, counting down.
ATTTCAATCTTCTCGATTTCTGGCCCGTCAGCTGCAACCAAATAGATTAAAAGATATGTTACCTTTTAGCAAATTACAAAGGTACTCATAGAAGTAATGTAATGACGTCTATTAGAGACAGTTTAAAAAGAATAATTTGAAAGCTAGTGTGTGGAAAATGTCTAATTGCTACAAGGCATCCAACGCGGCTTTTGAAAGGCAGGTAAAAGAAAGCCGCAACATCATCCATTAACTTGCCTGGAGAAACGTCCGTCATTATGGAATGCTTTCCAATGAAAGTGTAGAGTGTGCAATTTCTGATGAAGGCGATGTTGCTAGACTTAAGCTCAGTGCATGATTTGATACCAAAAGCTTTGCTTTCAGAACACATTATCTTCTGGAAATCCGAGAGACGTCTCAGTTCGCTGGAATCGTTATTTGGCAGGTCACCGGGAAGGACTTCAGATGATGCTGACTGTAAATCAACAACAGAGGTCATAGCATTCATTTGTAAAAGGGTAAATGCTAATGTTGGAAAAAGTGGTCAGTGAATTAAACTCACCATGCTGTTAGACAGAGCGGATGCCATCTGTGAAAACCTAGAGCTCGGCTTTGATGACTGTGCTTTTGGTGCAGCTGCAATGATTGGTGTGTATTTGGCAGATTCGAGGTCTTCCACATTTCTTGCAAGAGCATAAGTATCAACACTGTTGGAAAATGAAAAATAATTAAAGGACAACATGATTTAAAACAAAATGTGTAATACATGTTACTTGGTGACAAGTACATACGCTGCAGAGAAAATCTTTGTGGTAGTCTTAATAGGAAGGAGCTCAATCTTGAAGTTGCCCTTCAGAATGTCAATTCTTGCTTCTATCTTTGCAGGAACAGTTGAGTGAACTCTGACTCTCATCATCAGAGAAGCCTGGATCCATGCAGTATTCACTCCCATAACGGCATAGGTATGCATGGCAAGACTGCAAAGGACAAAACATATACGTTTTAAGGGTAATCTCCCCGTATATATTCCTGATGATAAGAACCGTATTAGTTGTCAGGTAGGCTACACCTGGTATTACCTGGGGTTCATGGAAGCCAAAACGCTTATCTCAGACTTCAGAAGCTGGGCAACACGTGTGTCGGCAGTCAGAGGTGGTGACACACTTGCAGACACTGTGAAAACACATTATTAGCATTGGTATAAATCCTTATGTCAAATCAGCAACATTAAAGCTACACAAGTGCAACTTACATTCAATCGATGCAGCAAGCACAGCAGAAGTATAGAAACTGATCTCCATGGGCAGACCAACGGATGAGGGAAGGATGCGACGAACCTCAGCAATCAGGAATGGACTAGAGTAATGGCTTTTGATACCAGCCAGCAGAGCATCTAAAGCCTTCTTGCCAAAAGTACGAATTGCTGATCCACTGGCAAGCTGTAAGCACAAAATATCTTATAAGACTTCAGATATTTGGTTAATAATATATGTATTTATCAGCAGTCACTTATACAAGAGTAGAAAATGACATAGGTGTACCTCAATAATTTGATTAACAAGGGCTTTGTCAATGTTGGCAAATGCAACTTCCTGTCCAAAGACCTTCACGTACGCAGAGGCCAGGGGCTCGCTGGAAGGTAGCGCCCTCCACTCAGAAAGCTGTGCAAAGAAGAAAAGCAACCGGAATATTGCATTAAACTTCTATAAATAAAAAGTGCTTTGACCACATAATTCTCAAAAATTACAAATCGTTTCAGTATCAGAGTGATCCCCTAAACTTACAGCCTTCATAACTTGTTTCATCTTGGTCAGCCTGTCAGCATTATCAGGACCGTCTTGGATTTTTAGAATGGCTTCCTGTATTCCCTCAGTTCTCACTCCAACCTGAAAAAAGGAAAAACAAGTAAGTACTTTTAAAATTATTATGATGTTAAAGGTTTATATATCCATATGAATCAAGCTTGTGGCATTTATTGAATGTGAATATGAAATCATATCAAATGTTAAAATAACATTAGGATTCAAGCTTGGTATTGGTAAGCAGCCTGAGATGTGAACATTTATTCCAATCGCTAGCTAAATGTCCTTTTTTCTATTCTAATTTGATACAGTGCATTCTGCAAAGGTGTAGAAGAATGGAAGGCACATGCCAGATAAAGAATAGCCTTTCAGTGTGTTAGCTAGCTATGTGAGACATGATTACCTCAATAACATCAGCATAACTTCCTGCCAGATAGGTGCGAGCTTTGGCCACAATGGCTCTTGGCATAACAGTTGCAGCATCGTTAATATAGAAGGCGCTGGCAGCAGCACCCGCCATCCAGGCATCTGTAGGGCAAAAAGAAGAACAGTCAAACCACATTTTGATCAAAACTCTTTGATGATAAATGATCCTATGATGCTTTTACCTTGGTAATAATCAAGATAGAGACTTCTGCTGAAGCGATAGCTGAGTCTGTCCAATTTGGGACTGAGGATCTTCATGGCAACATTACAGGCAGCAGCACTGAAAGTAGGACATAAAAACATATGTGATTATTCGTGCTTGGATGTTTAAATGGTAAAATAATAATAATATTTGCAAAATGTTATATTTCTTACACAGAGACATAGTAAGGAGTTGTGTTCCTGGTCATAGACTTCATGTAAGAGTAGACAAAGCTAGCGATCTGCAGATTTTTTTCTCTCAAGACGGCATCAGCAAGAGTAATCACCAGACCCATGGGCAGCTGGCTCTCAAACAACACAAGTGCAGCAACCATACGGAGTTCTGGGTTGAGTTTCTTCTCCATGAACAGCTGAATAGCCATATTCTGGACCTAATTCACAAAAGATTGGATGTAAATAAAACTGCCTAAAATCAATCCATCCATTCATTCTTAGTAATGCAAGGAATTCGAAAATGTAGTCTCACCAGCTTGGGCTCCCTCTTAGCAATGTTCCTCAGGGCCAGAACAGCTTCAATGTGAACTCTGAGTGGCAGTTGTTCATTAGCACCTGAAAAGAGCTTTCTGATTGGCTTCAGACTGGAAGGATGTCCAGCATTTCCGACGACTTTGAGAGTCTTAATGAGCTTCTCATTGTCATTGCTGCTAAGAGCCTGGACAAGACGTTCATGGAGAGGCTGTGGAAGGGAAAGAAAAAACATTCATGTCACATCTAGTCTAGGATGTTATAACTGAATTTAATTTTTATAAAACAAATGTAAAAAAGAGACATACCTTCACAAGCTCAGCGGGGCAGGATGGGTTCTCAATACAGTATTTAGCAACCAGGCTGCCGTATCCCAGCAAGACAATCTCACGGAGAAGTGGGCTATCTTGGATCTTTTGCTCCTTAGACAGGTTCTGAAAAGAGGTAAAATAAATTCAGAATTGATGATTATGCATCCCAGTTCTTACAACTTTACAAATAAAAAGAAAATGAATGCTGACTTGCCTCTACAAGCTTCATGGCCTCGAGGTCAACTGACACCCTGTGTAGAGATGCCATCAGCGCAAGAGAAGCTTCTACAAGATTCAGTTCACCAGCAAGGAACTTCGCCTGTAGGAACCTCAGAGCAGTAGTAGTACCAATGGAAGGGAAAATATTCAGGATCCAGCGCCTGGGAAGAAAATATTATTATAGTATTGTATGATCCATGGCACATATTTTCCATGGCTCTTGAAAGTCCCACGTACCTGAAATGAGGTCTATTTTTGTACTGAGTCCAGAGGGAATCCAAAACATCAGATTTGGCCACACGCAGTAGCTGGAGGAGCTCAATGAACTTCAGCGGGGCATGTTTGTGGACTACGTCCACGTTGTGGATCACCATGTGTTCCAGAAGCTCAACAATCTGTAAGGACAAAATATTCTTCAGCCTAAAGTTTGTTGCTACAAGATGAATTCAACAACAATCTGAGGGGTCATTTCATGAAGTACCTGAGCCTTGATATTGGTGATCTTCAGAAGCTGGATGGGTGTCTGGAGAAGCTCGCTGCCAAACTCATACTGCAGGGATCCACGGTGAAGATATTGACCTACGGCGAGCCTTAATGAGGCTTTCGGAACATCCTGGTAGATCAGGGATTGCCTGCAAATAAACATAAGCGCTATTAATCTGCACCGTGACACTTTATGATGACAATTGTGCTGGTCACGCTGGTATTGCACTCTTATTTTAAATTTAAACCACATACTTAGACTCCATCTGGGCAGCACCGTTCAGGATGTCGAAAGGCGAGACCTGGATGATCTCTGAACTAGATGCATTCAAGATCAGAACACCGGCGCCTGATCGCTTGAGGATGTAGTTCATAGCAGAAGCTCCCTTCATGCTCTGTCCTCTCTGCATTGAGAAGACCCAGTATCAACACACCAGCAGTTTCAAGGAGTATACTGTAGTAGGGATTATGAAGCAAGAGGGGACTTTGTACTTACAGCCTCACATTCAACACATCTCTTTGAGTATATCATGCCAATATCCTTCATGATTTTCTCCTGGCACTGGTTGAGGTCCCTACTCTTGGTCAACAGGATGCGTTCAGCCTTTTCTTCCTCAGTGATGACATAGTGGGTCTTGCACATACCCTGTGTTCCAATCTATTTCAGATAAATCCAAACACAATTTGTCAGTTTAAGTATTAATCCACATTGTGAGTGGAACTCTATGAAGATGAGTTATGCGTACCTCTTGCAGATCATACACAGTTTGAGACGTCTTGATGTTCAGCTGGAAAATGTTGAGGATTGCTTTTTGGAGATTCAGCACAGTTTCAGAGAGGCTAAGCGGAGCGAACACTTTTCCGACAACACCTTTAGTATACTCAAACTTGATGGGTATCAAGAGCTGAGCAGTCAGGGTTGCAGTAAGCTTGCTAGCTGGGACAAAATCCTCTTTGGGCCACATGCCACTGAACTCAAGGATTTCTGGGTCTTCGAGCTATAAGGAATAATGATACTTTAAGTGAATTGAACTCTTGATTGTTTATAAGCCACTCGTTATTCCAGTTCACTTAATATTCATTATAAATAAGTAAAAACATTTAAATGGTCTTTACCTTAAGGATGTAGATGCCAACAGATGCTGCACTGATCAAGACCTTGCTCCTGATTTTTACACCAGCCCGTGCCAGACCCTCCTCAGGCAGGCCACCCATAACAGTGGCCTCATATTTGTAGACAGAGGTTTTTCCATTGACAAACTCTGGGGCTACAGTAAGAGACAAAAAAGCAAACTAGTGAATGCATTTACATTTCAATATCATTTTGAACAAAGACACTTTTTATAACTATATACCAGAATTATATTTTAACAGAATGACAACTTACCAAGGTGCACCTGGTGACACGCTACAAAATAGAAATAAAACGTTATTTCGGTGTGGATAAAGAATCATTATAAAGTGTTATTTTAGTCACCTTTTTTGCCAGACTGTATTTAACTGGAACAACTCAATACTCTGTTCTATCAATTGTTTTATATACACACATATATATATATATATATAAAATGAAGAATATATATATATATATATATATATATTCTTCATTTTTTTAACAGCATTATACTGCAAGCAATTGCAGAAATAGTTTTCAGAATAATTACATTTATTTTTGTCCTAATATAAAAATAACAGTACATTGCAATCATGCACTAATGTTCTTCTGCTATTACCTCATCCTACAAAAAGTTAAATCTTCAAAACTTTAATTCAATTTTAGGTTAAGCTGATTTTGTTTTAAATGCATAAAGATGTACTTACCCGCAAGGGCAAACATAAGCGTTAGCAAAGGCACCCACATTGTTGCTGAATGTGAATGACAGAAGAAGTGGCCTCTATTTAAGGAAAGAAATTCTGCTTGAAATGTATCATTAACTAAGTATCAGCCTTCATGTTCATGTATGTTACCTTGCCCTGACCAATAACAGACAAACAAAGTAGAACATGAAGGAAAAATGTCAGACAAGTTGTCTTAACCTGACTGCCTGACCCAAACAACTCGGTGTCCAAAATCCATTGATTTGTGTTTCTCTTGTAGCTAAACCCATTTTGATAGGAAAAGAAAAATGCTATTTCAAACTGTATTACACTACAGCACATTTATATACATACATCCATATATATTTAACCAAGAATATATATCTAAAAATGTAATTTATGTATGTATATCAGGCATGAAAACGGGTCAGGGGTGAAAAAGGTGAGAAGGATAGGCGCGCGCGGGGGGCTGGTGACTTCCACGAACATCGATGTTGGACGTTGTATGATAATCTATAGTTCCTCCATTCTGACACCAAGTCAGTGGGCCCTATAATAATAGTAATATTGTATATAATATAGTCATTCATGAACCAACTTCCTTTTTTTTGGCGTGAACAAGTCTTCAAGTCTTGTGCTCTGCTGAGCCTTGAGTCTGTTCCTTGAGTCTGTTCTGCCTCTACCTGGTTGTCACGATCTTCTAATCCAGGGGTGTCAAACTCATTTTCACCGAGGGCCACATCCGCCTCATGGCTGCCCTCAAAGGGCCGGTTGTCACTAACACGGTATAATTCTAACTACTCCAGAACATATTGTTAAATAACTGTCTTTGCATTTGTTTGTTTATTTAGGTGTACTTATATAAATGTATAACTATATATGCAAATGTATTTAATATTATACAATACATCTATTTAATTTAATTATATTTATTTTAACCCACATTACTTTATCAAAGATCAAACAAACATTATTACATTAACTTTGTTAAAATCTTTGTCACAGTTGAGACAGGTGGTTCTCCACTGGTCTGGGCAGTGGTTCTCCACTGGTTTGGGCAGTGGTTCTCCACTGGTCTGGCTTTGGGATGCACTATCACCCCTGAATGACAAGCTGAGACCTAAATCGAGGGATATTTTTAACTTCTCAAATGTATTTAATGAAAAGATGTTGCAGTTTGAATATCACAGTATGCACAACACAACTATTTAGTAATATTCCCTTTTACAGTCAATTATGAACCAACAAGTGAATCTTAAGGACACAATAATGTCGTCACATAAAATGACGTGGCGGGTCACGAGTTTGACACGTATGTTCTAATCTATGCCATACCTGCCATAAATATCATGATACTGATACAATACCATAAAACAGTACCATAAATACGATCCTGGTATATTTATCTATAATAGTAATAAATAAAATATCTGTATGGTTCACTTTTTACCAACTTTTTCAACACTTAACAAATGGCAGTATTATTAGTATTAGCCTACAAGATATTAATGAAACTACATGGAGCCATCATAGCATTGATTATCACTATGAGACTGTTAGTCTGTATCTGACCAGATGATACAGAGTTCATCAGGATGAGCAGCTGGAGAGTTACAGTAACAGAACTTTACAGACTGAACTTAAACATTTCACTTCTGGCATCTTTTTTTATTTTAAAGCCGAAAATTCCGCCACTTAACGGCACTCGCTGCGTAGTGTGCGCAGACAGCTCGACACGGAGCAGCGCGTGCGCTCTGATCGCTCTTTTAATGAAGTATGATACTAAAAATATGCGAAATCACATCGCTCTTAACGTACGGGTACTTTGTTAGGATCGCTACACCGTGCAGCGTGACAGCAGCAGATAGCGGGCTAACATTCAAGCTAAGCTAAACCACCAAACGCTGAAGACATCTTGACGCTGATTGGCCGAGACGCGACACGTGCCCATCAAAGATGTTCTATTGCGAAAAGCACCACTCCACATTTTCTCCGTGTCCCACTCCAATCTCATAAACGCCGGCCGGCCAATTGACCCCCCCCCCTCCCCCAAAACAAAAACTCTTCGGATCTACACGATTCACGTCAGTCACCTATTTTGGTTTCAAAACGGCGAATTTCGCCGAAAGGTGAGGGATTCTCATGCCTGGTATATACACTACCGTTCAAAAGTTTGGGGTCACTTAGAAATGTCTTTATTTTTCAAAGAAAAGCACTGTTTTTTCAATAAAGATAACATTAATCAAAAATACACACTATACATTGTTAATGTGGTAAATGACTATTCTAGGTGGAAACGTTTGGTTTCTAATGATATATCTCCATAGGTGTAGAGAGGCCCATTTCCATCAACGATCACTCCAGTGTTCTAATGGTACATTGTGTTTGCTAATCGCCTTAGAAGACTAATATCTGATTAGAAAACCCTTGTGCAATTATGTTAGCACAGCTGAAAACAGTTATGCTGGTGATATAAGCTATACAACTGGCCTTCCTTTGAGCTTGAAGTTTGAAGAACAAAATTAATACTTCAAATATTAATCATTATTTCTAATCTCGTCAATGTCTTGATTATATTTTCTATTCAATTTTCAATTCATTTGATAAATAAAAGTGAGTTTTCATGGAAGACATGAAATTGTCTGGATGACCCCAAACTTTTGAACGGTAGTGTATGTGTAACTTATTATTCAATAAATGGCAAACATGTAACCGTTGCAGTTTTGACGCATCCACTTACTAAAAATCACTTTATTATGATTAAAAAATCTGTGAAATAACATATAATAAAAATTCCATCATAGAATGTTTTCTGTTGCATAAACCTGTTACCGTTACAATCTTTCATTAAAATGTCAGTGTGTTATGACCTGCAATTTTATCAGTCATGTCTGCTTGAGCCAGGAATTATTGACTCTTCAAAGAAAAATCTGACATCTGTTTGCTTAACTTTTACCAACACAGAGTTTCAAAATTATCTCATGGAAAATAAAATTGTATCTAAATCAAGATAATCGCATTAAGTCAATCCCCCCCAAAAAGCTAGTTAATAATACATTTTTAGCAAATATAAGTATGATGGTGATAACTTTTTTATATTTATTTATAAGTGCTTTTTTATTATTGTGTCAAAGAAGGAAGTTCAAACGATACTTGAAAGTTGGTATAGTTATGCAATGGTTGATATGTAAAATGGTTAGTAATAATAATAATAATAATAATACAAATGGATTCCATTTGTATAAGGCAGTCTTCATCCAAGAATCACAGAGTGCCACAGAGCCAGTAAATAGTTACAACTATAAGTGGGATGAACTGATGGTTGTTGCTTCTGATATCTATTTAATCTCTGCAACAAAGCCTTAAGAATTTACCTTTTTACACATTATACAGTATGTTTAACAGTACTACATGATACATCCATGCATAATAATCCAACAGGACTCGCTTATTGAGGCAACAATTATGTCCTATTTAATTTGTTGTTGCCTAGTTAAAACATGTTTTAGTTTTTTTCTCCCCATAACTGTTGCAGGCATTTAGTTTGTTTAAAATGTGCATATTTAATAAATATAAGGCAGATAAAAGAGGAAGAAATTAAATGCAATTAGAAAATGGACATTGTCATCTTTTTTTAGACATATCATAAATTTTCCCTTCACTTAGGTATACAATTAAACAAAAGTGTCTTAAGCATATTGGCCACATTGGTGAAACCCCTGAGCGATGAAAGACAGAGGAAATGTTGTGTGGATTGATAACAGCAGATTGGGCAATTTTTGCATAATGTAATTTAATATTATGTTGCTAACATCAGATGTTTATACAGCGAACAGACGTTAATTAGCTTTACAAAAAATAGTTAGCCGGGGTGTAGCTAATGTTAGTTTACAGACCTCATGATAAGAGTCTTTTGCTGAGAGCGAAAAGTCAAATTTCTCAAGTAATTAAGACATGCTATCAGGAAAGAGGAACTTTTCTGTGTCAGAATGAAACACACCTTATTATAATTAATTAATTAATGATACAGTAACAGGAAACGGACTCGTCTCAGGCCACCTTTCTCTTCTGTTTTTGCTGTATAGCTGCTAAAAGACCCGTGCTTGTAGATTACATTCCCTTGAAACAATATACCTCTGAAACCTGTCAATATTTATACCCAGGTCCCTTACAGTCATGATTTTTTATCAGTTTATTCATCATTAATGGGGATCGAAATACAGTTTCTATCTCACGACAATGTTTTGGTATACGTTTGTTTACTAACAAGCATGCGCTGTACGTTAACTGGTCCTGAATGAATATTGAACCACGTCAGCCTCCGTACGGAAGTGATTTGTTTACAGCTTGAAGTCCGACTGCTCTGACTTCAGCCTCTTCAACCTGTTCCTGCAACGAAAATGTCGTACTTTCTTCTGTTTTTGTTTTCGACAATCCTGGTCTGCAGGGCTGCTCTGTGTCCGTGTGAGAAACCGGAGCTTTGTCAACAGATCCGCGAGGAGAGAGACTTTGAGGTAGTTAATGTCTGCTTGATGACACACGGAAATGCTTAAGCTCAACTTCCAACTGCAGCACACTGCTCACAATTTTACAGGATAATTTGCGTTTGCAAACTTCCATCAATTTCTAGCATATTCTATAAGCCACTAAACGATTTTAAAGCTAGTGCGGACTGAAATAATATAATAACACATTGCGGTTAAGCTAAATGGACTTATCGAACATTTATCACAGTAATAAATCGTATATCCTGAGCTTTCCTAAATTTCCCTCGGGATTAATAAAGTATCCATCTATCTATCTATCTATCTTTATATTATTATCAGTGCAGGGTGTCGTAAGACCACGTGATCAATAAAACCACTACCTTTTTTGGGCACATATGACCGTTTTTTTGAAGAGCCCTTTTGTACTCTACAATCAGCAATGTTTGTAGAGTACAACATGTGATTGTTGACAAACTTGTCAAAGAACATTCACTTAATGTCGACAAAACCCCCGGTGTCGTTCACTGTCACTCGCTGATGTGGTTTATTGGCACTGGAAGCAGCACGATCCCCTTTCAGGAAGGAGGAGGTGGTGTTCTTGCATAATAGGAACAGGTCAGAGAAGCAGAAGAGGTGGTGGTGTTTCTTGTTTTGTTCAATTTACTTTACATTATTTTTAATTTATTGAATTTACTTTGCCCTTACTGATGTTGGGGGAAATCATATAACATTAGCTTGAACTCCTTAAATTTAGCCAGCAGAAGCAATTATTTAACTTGCTATGATAGTTGGTAATCTAACAGCAGTTTCCTGGAAATGGGGATTTGGGCATCAACAAAAGGAAACTGCATCATGAGTTTGGTCTGGTAACTTTGACACAACCTGAGTAAATCCTGTGTCAAGTTATTATGTTCTAGAAGAACACTAAATAAGGAACACAACATGTCTGCGAAGCAGGAAAGGCTCTTGTCACTTGACTCCAACACATGATCTGATTGGTTAAAAGGTCTGATCGGAGGGCTACATTTACACTCCAAATATGTGCTTCATATTCTAGAAAGATGGATTTGTTGAACTTGTTGAATGCAGCTGTGTGCTCATTAAAACACTGGGTTGCTTCGCCAAATCAACATCTCTCTGCTCTTCATTTTGTCACAACACTGACTGCTGCTACTTTTCCAAAAATATGATCATATTACTTTGATCGTGCGTTTCTTTCTGACCTTGGGAACACTTTCCAAATACTAGGTACGCTTAGGTCAGGTTAGAATAGAACAATACTGAGCTAACTCGGGTGAACTAGATGTGATTTAGGTGTTCGATCCTTTTTTTGTTTCTGTTTGCAGCAACACATTTTATACACGCCATCGGTAGAAAAATGATCATTTATTAATTGACTTTATCGAAAGCCAGTTTAATTTAGTATATAAAAGTTACCAACAACTTATTTTGAGTACTTTCAAGCCTTGTCAGTATTTAGTTTTAAGAAATCAGTTTTGTCTCTGAAAATTTGTTAATTAAATTTTTTTACAGGCAGACTAAATTATTAATTGACTGAAATCCAGAATGTATAACTAAAGTATTTCACATCTTCCGCCCTGCTTGTTTCTAATAGTTCTGAGTTCAGGATACAGTTTATGGTGATAGGATGTAGAAAAAGTACAGTCTGCCACAAGCACCTTTTTGGGGGGATTAATCAAATTTATAAATTACTGAAATATTTAGAAGGACATTATCAGAGTAGGAATAGGAACAGTGAACCTTACAGTCATCTATCTGTGTGGTCTCTGTGTTCTACAGGTGTTTGTGTTTGATGTGGGTGGAAAGACATGGACGTTCTACAACTGGAGCATGGTGACGACAGTGGCGGCGTTTGGAAAATATGATGCTGATCTCATGTGTTACGCTCACTCCAAAGGAGCACGGGTTGTACTTAAAGGTAGGAAGTCCTCCTATCATTGAGATATGTTGGTATAAATGCACCCAATGTGGAGAGCTTCAATTTTGTATCATTTCATGATATTTAATCAATGTTGGCACTGTGAACATTCATCAATGCATAATTATCTCCACATCTCTCTCTTTGTTTGTGTGAAAAGGTGATGTTCACCTCCCCTACATTGTGGACCAATATAACCGGACGGTGTGGATAACGGAGAAGTTAAACTTGGCCAAGAGTCAATTTATGGATGGGATCAACATCGACATTGAACAAGCAGTGGAGGAGGGCTCCCCAGAGTACCATGCTTTGACAAACCTGGTCAAAGAGACCACTGAGGCCTTCCACGGTGCGATACCCGGCTCCCAGGTGAACACAGTATTTTGACAAGGTCCTCTCAGACTAATATAAACATGTAGCTTGGGATAGCCTTCTTTTCCCCAAAAGACTCCTGGAAAACACTCAAGTCCCTCCCTCGCCCTAAATAGGAATTACACAGGCAAGAACATTAATTGAAGTGCTGTATGCTCTCCCTAACTTGCCAGGACTCTTTTTATTTATCTTATCCCGATCTCAAGGTGTCATTTGATGTTGCCTGGTCACCAAATAGTATCGACAAACGCTACTATGATTACATTACCATCGCTGAATCCTGTGACCTGCTGTTTGTGATGTCCTATGATGAACAGAGCCAGATCCTGGGGGACTGTATTGCAATGGCAAATGCCCCACTCTCTCAAACATTGAATGGTTTGTTGTCCACTTTGTGCACTAATGCACGATGATACATTATTTTATCAATGGAGACCTATTCCTCACCGCTATATAAATGCCTCTTGTTCTTTTTAAGGGTATGACCAGTTTTTGAGTCTGAAGATTGATCCAAAGAAGCTCGTCATGGGAGTGCCATGGTACGGCTATGACTACCCGTGCCTTAACTTTTCCCAAGTAAGAAATGCTCCTTTAAAAGATATTCAATTAAAATATTTGTTGTATTTTCCAGTAATCTGTATTTTAAGCAAGTGTCCTCAGAGGACTTTGGTGACTCCTTGACTTTTCCTCTCGCACCACACGCAAGTTGACATTTTGGATTTTAGTGAAATTTGACTTTTGGTTTTGGATGGATCGCCATGAAATATATTTCCAGATATCTATGGTGCCCCATCAATGAATGTTAATAACTTTAGTGATCGTTGGCTTTTCCTCCATCGCTACCTTGAGGTTGACTCGTGTTGCTTTAACCTTTCGGGTCAATTTGACCCCATTCAATGTTTAATGTCGGTGTTCTTTGGGGTCAATTTGACCCCAGGCTGTTTTTCACTGTGTCAAACATATAAGAAATATCAACTTTTTAATATATTTAAAGGGCTATTTAGGTAGTCAACAAACAAACATAAAGTACCTCACACTTAAACTTGGGAAACAATATTAATTCTAATAAGTTTCTGGAGGTTTTAATTGCTGGGGTCAAATTGACCCCGAGGGTAAAATATGTTAGTAAATGTGAAGGTAACAGGAGAGTTAAGTGAAATGTCTGGCACAGACTTTATTGTCCACAACAGGATGATTTTTAACAAGTGTGGTTATCTTTTAACTTTTCATCTAGTGCCAGGTTCTGGTCAAAATGTCCATTTGTCCAACACTACTCATTACATAAGTCATCAAGAGCATGTTAGCATTGTGGATGTGGATTGCAGTTACCATTCATCCCAATGCATTGCTGTGTCGCCTCATAGTGCCCCTATCATGGCTGTAGACTCAGTCTTGTTTTTATTCTTTACAAATCCCATAAAAATACTGAATTGAAACAATGGCGATTAAAACAAATTAATGAAAGAAATGTTTATTCCGAGTCAATTGCACTTATATCTTGCTGCTGTACCTTCTCATTGGAGCACTAAATGTGTATAAATATGCAGCTCCAAATAGTATTTTGTATTAATAATAATCATATATGCATTATTTACTAATGTTTATGTCATGTACAGTGCCCAGACAGAGGTGGGAAGTAAAAAATAATTGAGACAGACGAAGACATTGTGTTGCTATTTTTATGGATTATATTGACAATAAGAAAAAAGCATTATTTATTTTACAAAGCGCTTTAATTGCGCTTTGTGTATAAAATACAGAAGCATCGGAATTATTAATTTCTGAAGCGTTTCTCTTCTCCCTGATATATATGATCTTTCTTTAGTTTTTTTTTTTACCCGTTGTTGAAGGCAAAACAGGCTATTGATATCATTTATTTACACTTATTGGGATTGTTGCAGTATATCATATGTTGTTCTGTCTGAGCTGTTGCCACAGATTTCTCTTAATGTCTGTTGCCATGCCAGGAGGGAGTATGTTTTATAGCCAAAGTTCCTTTCCGCGGAGCCCCCTGTAGTGATGCAGCTGGAACACAGAAAACATACAAGTGGATCATGAAGCAGGTCAACACCTCGATGTCCGGCAGGCTCTGGGACGACAAACAGCAAGCTCCATACTTCAATTACAAGGTACATTGTCTTTTTCATATAGTTTAAGTCTTGTTTCTGCAAAGTGTGCATCTATTTCATGGATTATTTGTCTTTCTTTCAAGTTTAAGCTTAATTTCCCCTCTTCTCGTCCTGCTTCATGACAAATCAACAAATGAGGCAAAGTTCATCCAGTCTGTTTATCCAGAGTGCCGGCATCCACTCAAACTAAGAGTGACAATTTACCAAACTAAATAATTCCCCTATTCGAAACAGACGTAAAACAAATAATCTTGTTGTGCTGATAGTTGTGAAGATGTGCAATTTCTCCGACTTTGTCACATGACACCCTCTGGTCTTTTGGTCGGTCCATTTGCTCGTGACAACTGCTGGCGTATGAAGTAAAGTAAGAAGTAAAGCCTCTCTTTATCCTTTCCCACCACTGTAGAAGGCTTTGAATGTATCATAACTGATTTAAATTAGGGCTGTGAAACGATTAAAATTTTTAATCGGGTTAATCACAGGTTTCTGTGGATTAATCATGATTAATCACATATTACCGATATTCTCGGTATATTTTGTGAGAACATAGAGATTTATGACAAAAGACGGATATATACATTTATACATTCTTCCATACAATGGTGCTGCAACTCAGCAGTTATTTAGCAGTTTTCTTCCATATGGAACATTAATACATCTTCATCCTAAACAGAATGTTTAACCCTCCTGTTACCTTTCGGGTCAATTTGACCCCATTCAATGTTTAATGTCGGTGTTCTTTGGGGTCAATTTGACCCCAGGCTGTTTTTCACTGTGTCAAACTTATAAGAAATATCAACTTTTTTATATATTTAAAGGGCTATTTAGGTAGTCAACAAACAAACATAAAGTACCTCACACTTAAACTTGGGAAGCAATATTAATTCTAATAATTTTCTGTATGTTTTAATTGCTGGGGTCAAATTGACCCCGAGGGTAAAATATGTTAGTAAATGTAAAGGTAACAGGAGGGTTAACCTCTTCCACTCCACTGAGGATGCCGGCGTCCTTAAGACCCTCCCTTCCCTTTAAACGGCTTGCTCACGCAGACCACGTCAATAAACATGGGCATGTTTGGTATCCCAGCATTCAACATATCCTCATCTTTGCAAAGAACATATACATTTTCTTTTATTTCGTAATAATTTTTCACAAGAGGAGCCCTAACACACAATGTCTAAAGTCGCGATCAATGCAGCAAGTCGGGTCTTGCAACATTTCGACGGAGAAAACGTACAGAATACACTTTCTAAGTAGATGTATTAGCGGAGGTATTAGCGGAAGTACTAGCGGAAGTTAGCAAAGAGCTAGCGGAATCAGAAAAGGTAAAACGTTTTACAAAAAATCTTTTTTTTTTGGTGCGCTGTGTCTTCCCTGACAGTAACGTGTTGAAGCCAGGAGACCGCGCTATCTTTGCCCGGGCCATGAACACGGTGATTTGCTCCGTTTTTGTTTGACTACATTTCATGAGTAACAGTTAGGGGGGTGCTAGTGACTTTTCATGCGCGAAGACCGGCATCTGAACTCTGCGGCAACCGCGATCGACATATTGAGCACCCCTGCATTAAAACATTGGTGCAAGTGACTTTTTTTCGTCCCGATGTGCGCACACACGCCGGCATCCGGCGAGACGGGGATCGGAGTCGTGTTAACGTGACACGTAGAGACAGAATGACATGCTGCTGGTTCGAGACGACCAACAACAGACGGATTGGAAGCTCATTCTGCGCATGCGTTAAATGCGTAAAAAAAAAAAACGAAGTTAAACCTGTAATTTAATTAACTGAGTTAACGCGTTATTTTTCACAGCACTAATTTAAATGTATCAGAACTGGCATATTTCATTATATTTAATCACCCAAAAATAATTGTATAATATAATGGCTGGCACATGTGCACTGGTCAGCCTTTTGAGTCTTTTGTTGTCATTTGAATGTGAAATTATGAGGTTAAAATATCTTGATATGCTGCGAATAGGTTTGTATGTTTATTAAAAAAATATGTTGGCTACCAGGTAGAGTGCAGAACTCCAAATGAACTAAATCCGCCAAATCTTTTTTTTGTTGGTAGAATTTCAGTCAATTAATTGTCGTCCAACAGAAAAGTTATTATGCTGTGATTAATACCATCCATACCACAAAATCATCACATGTACCTATGAAGCCATTTTTGTTTGAGATCTTTAAAGATTTATATTGAGATGTCTTTTTGTCCTTACTTTTTATCAAAGCTCAGCGCTCACAGGTGAAGTACTGGTCATAAAAGTATGTACGTACGGTTTCCGCTTTTGTGTATAACCGATATTACTCTTTTTTATAAACCTTGCATTGGGTTAGTCACTTTGTTGAATCTCTTGGGCTTTGATCCCATGTCGTCTATGAAGTATGTTGCATTGATACAGTAGTCCAAAGAGTAATCACAAACAAAGACTGATTAGTTGTGAATATTAAAATCAGCGTATAGAGGAAAGGTAAACTAAGCGGTGTTAACTCAAAGTGGCGATAATAATACTAATAATAATAATACATACAATTTCTCTAGCGCTTTTCATAGTACTCAAAGACACTGAGGTCTTAAATGTATGTTAAGGGTCTGAGAAAGTATTGCATTTAACTTTAGGATTCCTTTTGTTCCTCAGGACCAGAAAGGACAGATTCATCAGGTTTGGTACGATGACCCACACAGTATCTGTCCGAAGGCGGAGTCAGTGAAATCTAAAGGTTTGAGGGGCATTGGCATGTGGAACGGAAACATCTTGGACTACAGTGATGAACCGGTTGCCAAGCAGCAGACTGCAGGGATGTGGAATGCACTCAGTGGATGTGAGCTGGGATACACTTGACACTGCTTCAAAAATGTACATGGGCCCCCTCCCGTTTGACAAGACATCCCTTCGTCGCAGTAAAGGGGCGGGGCTTCTCTCTGTCCAGGGATGCATACTCGCACTTCAGAGTTTATTGTGACTTTTATTGCTTTTGACTGTTGTTACATTACTTTCCTCTGCGGGAACTGAATAAACGTATCCTTGAAAAATAAGGAAAAACTATATTTTTAATGTAACGCAGACAATATTTTTGATTGACAAATATTGAGCTTACTCAGATCTTTGCAATGTTATGCTTTTCAAAAATAAAATATGTACATATTAATATGTAAGTTGTTGAAGTTGAATAACCAGTTAGACAGTTCAGGCTCTTCTCTTAACTAGCTTACAGCACCTGAGAAATTCAGAATGTCAACGTTGTCAACATTGCAGAAAAATCAGATCACATCAAACATTAAGTAATATAAAATATATATTGTAATATAAAATGCGGAAAAAGCAATATATAGGTACATTTTATGGAATACTATAATATAAAGTAGTTTTTTAAAGATGTACTATCATATTATGACAATTTGATGTAGTTATACTATGCCTAATGGCATTTTATAATGATATGCTATACTTGTGATACCTTAAATACAACCAGGGGATGTATAATGAGTACACAGGGTCCTCTTGTGGTCCTGCTGCTTATTTTCCAATCAGGTCACTGCCTCTCTCGGTCTCCCTGTTTCTGCCTGCAGTGTAGTTGTATGTTAATCTGTTGGAGAAGGTGTGTTGGGTAGAATCATGTCTGCTGCTTCAGGTAATAGACCGAGAGTGTTAAAGAAGAAAAATTCTTCCAGGTGAGTTCTGATTTCCATAAGTTGCTAACGCATGCTGAATGCATCTTGTTTTGAGCGTGCAGGAAGGAAATTAAAACTCAACTGGAAGAAAACATTAATGCTTTTAGTCAAAAAAAACATACCAAAACATATGATGGTGATGCATTTTGATCTTGTGTCGACGAAATAAGCGTGATGTGATTTGCATACATGCATGAACTCTTGGCTTAGAATGGATGTATGTCAGTGTGTCTGAGTAATAAACAAAAAAGGATTGTGTGTATGTCCGTGTGTGTATGTCCGTGTGTGTGTCAAGCTTGCAGACCTGTGTGTGCAGCAGTGCTTATCCTGCGGTGACACAGCCCCCTGACTGGTAAAAGTGATTACAGGAGAGATGTGATTGTCTTTTCTTGAACTCTGTGCCATTGTTACAGCTGCAGCTTGTGATGCCATTCCGGTGTCACTTTCCCCTTTAAGATGCCGCTAAGTGGATTTTGATGCAGTGAAACACTACTCGGAGGCCAGTTTTCACCTAGCTAATGGAATAAGTGTGTTGTGGAACAAGGCGAAGGGCAAATGATCCCAACCCCAACACTTAACAATTAGTGCTCTTACAGTCTTTTCAAACCCATAGTTGGTTTGCTTTGGTTCATATCAATGAATGACTAAATGTTAAAATAGTCAAATGAAAGCAAAAATGCAAAATCACCAGAAGCAATGTGAGAACTGTTAGAAGAACCAAGAACCAACGTGCACTTTCATGATACAGGAAGTCTTCAGAGGGGTTGGACTCTCCTTCTTCGTTTTCTGCTGCAGAAGATGATGATAAAGCAATTTCCTTCCTGCCATGACGAACAACCTAGTCTCTCAATTGACATTAATGGAGACTCCATGATCACGTTGCACCCTCACAACCTGTGAGAGGGCCTTTTCCTCTTAATGACTGGTAAAAGGTAACCAAGCACAGGTTAGGATCCCCAAAGGGACAGTGTCCAGCCGACCCATAGAGGGCAAGGAGGTTAAGCCTCCTGAGGAATATCAGGCTGGAATCCCCCCCCCCCCAATGCTGAGGTGTGTGAGATTTTCCTTCAGGTGATAGTGTTCTAGTCAGGATGCGTGGACATATTATGCAGCAAGATAAAAAGGCACATTCTGAATTTCTACAGTGAAGAAAATATATTGAGTTTGTGGGACCTCCTTCCAGACAATATATGCAGTTTACCTAATTTGACAATTTGTATCTGTAGACAGATCCCAAAAAGCTCCAAGACAAAATATGACAACCGTTATCTGAAAATTGGTCCCGGTGAACATACCGGCTCACTGGTAAAGCATACAGGAAACTGAAATGCACAAAAGGAAGCAGAGATATATAAGCATCAATGCATGCGGAAGAATCAATTGTCAGAAATCCGTTTTTATCTTTGTATCCTCTTTATTTTTATTTCGTTGTTCTACCACCTTTACCCCTCCATCACTTACCCCCACCCTTTTAACTTTCCCCTTTGATTTTAGTTTCTATCTTTACCCTCAGGATTCCTATTCCATTGTTGTTGTGTCTCTCCTTTCTTCCTCGCTGTGCCGCAGTCTTTTCATGCATCCTTTCTACAGACCAGCAACCAAGCAGAGGGGCACATTTTATAGTAGGTTTTTTGATTTTCTTTTTTTAAAGCACTTACGATTACCTTCTTGTGACATTTCTCCAAATATACTATGTCTATATGACTTATTTTTCTAAAATACCATATTATATTTTAATGGTATACCTTATTTACTTTTTTTTATGACATGCTTTATGGCATGCTGAACTATGGCTTCTAATGACATTTTTACAACAATATATAACTTTAAGAGATCATTTCTAGGCAAAAAACAGTAGTCTACCGTCAAATTAATCATTGTTCATCCTCCTTTCTGGAATCCAACAAAAAGGTAAGTAACATCACGTTGATAAGATAACATTATATCTGCCCATCTAGTTACCACAATTTGTGACTACGGGTAAATTCTATCTTAAAATTCGTAAAGAAAATGGCATGATTTTTTTCTTTGGTGTTCTTCAATGCCTTGGTTTCTTAACGTGGTATTTTGGAGCATATCAGCATATACTGTTAACCTGCTGTCTCACCCTAGAAATACAACTCTAGAAAATGGAAACAAGCGGGTCTGTGGGTCTTTAGCTCACAGCACCTGAGAAATTCTTAATTAAAACAGTACCAAAAATGTACATGCACAAATAATGTCAAAGTAAAAGTACCAACATACTACATTTAGCAGCATAAAATCGAACAAATCAACTGTTGTCCAACCAAAGGATTTTGGTTTAAAGTCTGTATGTACTGAATTAAATGGAGGTGCTTTGAACTTGTGGTCTGTCCCGTGTGGTCTTTCCGAAGCACAGCGATGACGTAGGACCAGGACGAGAGGACTGACTCTTCTTCTGGGCCAGCTCAGCCTTCAGGGCCTTCAGCTCCGTGGCAGCCTGTTTCCTCAACTATGCAGCCATTCATGAAAAAATTACATGGTTTGTTAATAAAGCACACCATATACCACCGGCATATCATAGTGTATTTACCCAAGTAAAGCACTGAAGTAGAAATTCAAGGTACTTTTACTTCTATTTTAATAATGCCCGATGAGGGATTATCAGTGATTATACCAAGGGCTGGATGAATACTTGATTCTGATTGGCTGTAGGCTGTCTATTAATTACATTTCTGAGAATCTATATATATATGAAGTAGTTCCAGTTAGATGTCTGTTCACCGTTCTAAAACTACTACTGGATACAGTACGTGAAGACAATGAATACAGTTGAATATCTAATAAGAGAAATGAGTGGAGTCCTTCAGTGCCTCTTAACACAAAATGGTTATCTATCCGTGTCATTGTCCGCAAATTAATATGAAGATTTTCACCAACAATTGAGAAGCCACGTTTTCTGTAAACCGCAACCTAAGGTAGCGAGATGAATAGCGAGCGGGATGTAAGAGACGATCACTAGTGGGTTCAGAGGGGCAGAGTAACGTGTAACTGACTTTCAGCTTGAGTGTTACCGTTGCCACCCTGTGGTGCTCAGAGAAAGAGGCACTGAAGGAATAAACTCATTGTTGTAAATACGACATTGAAAGGTATTTCTTCCTTTCAATGAATGTAGCCAACACTTTTTACAAAACAAACCCAATCAGAATTGAGTGCTTAAAGCCTTCCTTTCACCTAAAAATCAAGTTTAGTCAAGTCAAAATTTGGAAGTGTTCCTTTTTACATTGAGAAAATGATCCCACTTTTTGGGCAAAAATAAACTATTTCCAAATAACTGGAAAATGAATAGTCACAAAGCTGAAAACCGGTGTTTTTCCAACACACCAAACATATGATGATCCTGTAGTGTAGACTATTACACATTACTGGACACAAAACTACCCAACAGTATATAAAGCAGAAGAAAATAGCATCTACAGCAGCATAATGCAACAGTTAAACCAAAATCAATATAAATAATTTTGCTGCACAATGAGTACTTTTACTCTTGATACTTTAGGTAAATATTGCTGATCATACTTTTACTTAAGTGAATGCAGGACTTTCACTTGTGGTGGGGTATATTGAAAGTGTGGCATTAGTACTTGTTTTAGGTGAAAAGATCTGAAAGCTTCTCCCACCATCAAGCCTGAACAAAGGAAGTAGTATTTTCTATTTTAAATAATTAGATATTTACTGTTCAAATATGCCAATTTGCATTGTAGTCCTAACTAGTAATAATGTGTCTCATAGTAAAGCATGTAGAGTTTTTTTATAATACACATAATAATTATAGGATGGTAAAAAGGAACAAATGTGTGCTATTTTGCCATTTTTTGATATGCCTCTTGTCTTGACCAACTAGTTATCAACTAGTTCAGCGGTTATAGAAACATTTATATAGATTTATAGAAACTCTGTTACCTTTATCTCTGTCACCAGCTTCATCTTAGAATCCTCTACCTTCCTCTTCAGGTTGTCAATCTCATGGCTCTCTGTCATGATCTGAATGATGAGCTCATTCTGAAATTCAGGATCTTTCAATTAGTCATTACCTGACTTTTATGAGAGAGAAAAAAAAGCAAAAACCCTGGTAGTTGCAGTCCAGCTTTAAAAACATGTATTTCAGTGACATTTTTTAGAGTAGACATTTTGATGTCATCAAAATAAAAGCCAGCCAGTGCTTTGCTATTATACATTCATAATTAACCCTTTGCTTTTACTACTACAGAATGTAATGTATGCAGTGAAAAGGGTACTTTGGTAATTCAAAATACCACAGTGTATCTGATTTTGTTGGAAACTATCCAATATTTAGAGTAAAAATGAGAATAGGGAATCTTCTAAACTCACACTGTGCCCACCTTTTCAGTCAAAACCGGCATAAAATACAAAATGTCACCTTTACGGAAGATCTGCCCTGTCGCCATGGCTTCCCTCTGTTATCTCTGGCCTGGAGCTGGTGCAAGAGTTTGTTGTAAAGTGTCTCCAACTCCTGTCGGAGGTTTCTCAGATTTTCCTCCAATGGTGCTGTGGCCTTCTTGGTCTCAAAATATTTCTTTTTCCAACTGTCACGTGCTTTTTATTAATGAGAAAGATATGAGCCGGATGGTGTTACTTTTGACAAATCTGACCTCTTAAATATGATAGGAATTACATTTTATTTAATTTCATGTCTTTAACATTTTGTCAACTGCAATTAAAACAACAAGGGATTAGACTATTTATAATTCAATGTAAGTTAATTTTCTCTTTACAACAGTAATATATTACAGGTTTGTTGAAGCACATGAAGAACAACACAATTCGGTTCTGTTCAGTGATTCACAGACTGATGGCAAACTAGAGAACTTGTTATGATTGCTCAGGAGATGTTTGCTTTTTACTAAACCGGATGGGATTGCTCACCTTGGTTCCTGCGATGTCGGTTTTGAGACAACAAATCTTTCCCTTTTCTGAGCAACTCTTGCCTTGTCCACTCCAGTTTCTTTCTCTCTTCCCTCACCAGCTTGATTTCCTCAATCAGTTCCTCTCCTTACAGTAACACACGTGTTAGTTGGGTAAGAAAAAGAAAAGAATAGGGAATGACCATTAATCCTTGGCATGTGGCCAATGTGACAGCTTACTGTTTGTCTGAAAGACGGGAGAGGCCGTGGTCTTTTGAGTGGCCACAGGGAAGGCTCGACCTGGAGGGGGAGAGGCGAGAGCAACACACCGAGACAACCCAACTGGACGATCTGTCACCTTAAAACCAGCAAGAAATGCAACAATCGGATTTTAAGGGACTGGTTTGCATTCACGAATAGACCCGCCTGCTGGCAGTGGAATTTGTACGAATGACGACACTAAGAAACTTAACGTATACACTACCGCACTTGTTGGTTTAGTCCTGATGGACTTCAATGCACGTACATCTTTCGATTTGCAGAGCCTGTAGAAAGACACACCGTTACAGAAGCGGTAGTATGAGTATTCGCAGCAGGGTACGAGTATGTCACCCGGTTATGCTGCACAGTACCCGTCTGTGAGGGAGAAGCCTGAATCTCTGTCCTCCAGAGGCGCTCTGTTCTGCCTTTGGTACTGTTTCTTCTTTTTGCAGGTGTCTTTGTCTTTGTTCTCAGGCGACTCCTTCACCTGAGCTGAATCAGCTTCACGTTGTTGTGAAGCTGTAGATGTAGATAACAACTGAAGAGCTCAGTACAGTAATGTGAGATCCCGAGGATTAGTTACAACAGAAGGCCACAAATGTCCTTGCTATGAGGCATATGTGCGATCCTTTTCTCCCAATGCAACAAGCGCCTGGTAAACCGGATTATAAAATGCCAATGTCATGATCACATTGAAACTAATGAAAACTTGTAGCATGATTTATAAATCACATTGACTTCGATTTATTTAAATCACAAGAGGATTGATAAGATCTGTTCTGAAACGTGGTGAATGCAGCACTTTGTTTGAAATGACAGACTGCCATCACACGGAATAACAGGCTGCAAATACATATTCTAGAGCTTGTAATGCTTTCTTTGTTGCAGAGTGAAAGCTAACATATTGTACCTGTAATGTTGCCTTTATTCTGTGAAACGAGCTGTGTTGTCCTTTGAATATGAGGCTTCCTCGGGCAACATCCCGGATCAGCCCACTGTGACTGGTTGGAAGAGAGACCCTCCTCTTCATGTTCTCCTTCTGCCTCTGAAGAACTATAGCTCTGCTCCTCATGTTCTTCCTCCTCTTCCAGGCTTGGAGTGGGAGGTGGCTTATGGGAACACTGGGGGATGAGGGGGAATTTAACAGGCTCTTTTGTTCCTGCTGGCAGGGTGCACGTCTCGGGAGGGTGGTTGTAGGTCTGGTGGTCTGGGGAGCTGCTGCTGGTGTCTGTGATGAGCGACTGGGAGCAAACACTGCTGTCGATCTCCACAGTGGGAAGCAGGTAAAGCTCTGGCTGCGGAGCCTGCCGACAGGTGACAACCAGACATTAGTGGGGCTTAACTGATACATAATAAAGATCATCACATACTGTAGAGCAAGCCTAACAAACAAATTAGACGGGTTCATACAGGGAATCAAACAATTGAGGGAGAAATTAGCAGCGTAGGTGGCATAACACATACCACACTGAACGCCATATAGTTACACTCACACAAGTATTTAGGATATCTAGGATAGAGATGGCAATACCAGACTTCCACCTGCTGTGTATGGTCTTTTCTTTAGACATTTTGAAAAGTTGAAACACCAAAGTGTTATATTGTCTTGCCATTCTTAATCTTAAATCCACCTAATTTCTTTTGTCAGTGAATATTCCAAAGAAAATAAATGCAAATATGGATCATGGATTCTACATACATAGGGTGGAGCAAATGTTTTCACTTTCAGATCCTTCTCCTGTTTGCTCTTGACCTGCAATAGCAAAGGAAGAGTTTTTTGTGAGAAAGTCAAACACACACACACACACATACACACACACACACACACACACACACACACACACACACACGCACACACACAGCTTGAATAGTGAACTTGTTAATCAAACTGTCTGCATTGTCTGCATTGTGAAACCCAACCAGCTTTAGAAAACCACGATAAACAGCCAGCTGCACTCACTAGAGCCAAACTGCGTCCCACACATTTGAGGAAGGAAAATCTTTCGAAGTGCCTCTCAGGACCAAGAAGAGCTCCCAGCTCGCTCCTCAGAGTTTTCAGGGTGGTTTCAGGATACACCCTGAGTGATGAAAAGGAGATTCGAGATAGCTGAACATAACACAAATGATGTTTTCACACTTCTTTTGCGATTTGACACCTTGTGAAGAACCCAGAAAAAACTATCCAATCTGGGTTTCTGTGGATTTTAGTTACTTTTCAAAGTCTAAACACTCTAGAAAATATTAGCTGAAAATATAAATAAAACAACTTTCAATTGCTCACGTTTAAATACCATGCTCATATCAAGCTTTAAAAGCAAATATGACACAGTGAGAAAGAAACATTTTAAATAAAGTGCATTTACTTACACAATGCACTGTGATTTGAAAACATTGACAACAGATATGGTTTAAATATATCAAATAAGTATTGAATACATTGAATACTTTTTTACTTCACCGGGTTTATCTGTCAGAATTAGCTGAACACTTGCTAATACATTTGTATTACATTGGTATTACCTGATGAAGCCGGCAGATGTGAAGCTCTCTATGGCTTCGGCAGGGACCTTATTGAGCTTCACATTCCACTGGTCTTCTGGAACAAACAGCACATGGAGCTCCACAAACTGAACACATAAAACACGTCCATATACACGTTTCAGTCTGCATATTGGCATCATCAGTGAATGACAGTCCACTTCAGATCGTTGACAAAGACAATGACTCGGTCATTTTCTCAACGTACCTTGCGACTGGCCGGTCTTCTGTTCTCAGGATATCGCATCGACTCACAACACAGCGCCATTGTCAGTGCACAGACGCGCAGAGACACTTTAACAGGGGAGAGTTCTTTTAGGAGTGTCCGGAGGAAGCCTCGTTTATTGGGGGTACGGAGGCGTGGACTGCTCGGTAACAATTTGGTATAATCAAACACAGACAGTCGCCCAGTGAACTTTCCTTTATGAGAGTGCCAGCACTGGTTGCTCTGGTGCTGATGATGACAATTACTGCAGAAAGAAACAGCTAATCCAATTTGTGTCTTCATCTAACATTGTTTTTTAAATTTGAATTCATTATGCCGGTAAATAAGAAATGCAATATGTGAATGCTGGCAGCGCGATCTCGGTATTTTATATTACGTTATTCATCCAGCAAAGGCGACATGGGATTTGTTTTATTTTTATTTTTACAAACAAGTTATATTTTGCTTTTAGATTGTGTTATATGTATAGCATACAGAAAAACAATGTACTTTGTAAACGTCAGAGATTACATTTATAACATTCAGGGATGTCTGAAGGTTTTCTTGTATGTAATTACTAAGTGTGTTTCTGCTTTATTACCACTAGAGGTCACTATCTATATTGGTCTGATGCTGCTTTCGTGCAACCTTGAAGTTGTCTTAATTATAATGTTTACTAGAATTATTTATTCTCATCCAAAGCCCATTCGTGTTTCTGATATTAGGGGTACATGACCAAAATAACCTCAACAACTTTTAGAATATAAATCATCCAAAGCACAAATAATGGGAAAACCACGCATTTCCATTTCATTACCCATAATTTAGAGCTAAATGAGTTTGTTTTAATCGATTTCTTAAATGTTTTTTCAATTTAAATTCTTAGTTTTCATTTTTAATATCAACGTGTTCTCATTTGGTGCAATTGCCATCTAAAAAACAACTTTAGGGGGAAACAGTCAACGTTACAACACGACATTTTAAGAACACCCCTTGAAGGCAGCACCGGCGGACAATGTCCATGTGTGACAATGTCGGGCTCGACCAGCGTCGTAGCGATGAAGAAAGTCGTCCAACAGCTCCGCCTGGAAGCTGGCATGCATAGAGTTAAGGTAACGTTCACGGCTTGTTGTTTCATGTGTAGCTCGCGACTCTCGTTTTCATACAGATGGTAACACATCTGGTTGCTTACAGAACAGCGTATAACTTAGGACTCTTGTATTTGTTTGTGTATTCCCCCTCTCCAACAGCTGTTGAGCTCACACAGGAAGGGCATTGGAAGTTGATATCCCACTGAGGTAAAACTCACCTTGTAGTTTAGTCATTCAGTTTTGTGTGTGTATGTGTGTGTGTGTGTGTGTGTGTTTTTGTCAGTGATGTATACATTTGGTTTACTGCAGTTGCCTTAAATGTACTGTGGTTGATTGAGACAGCACTGAGTGTGGAGCCAGATCCAACACACATTTTTATATATATATATATATATATATATATATATAAATCAAACATTTCAGACTTTAATGAAGGATAGCAACAGAAAAAAACGTCTAACGTCACATTTGTAAATAAAAAGTGATTTACAAAAACATTAAACAAATAAAAACTACTAAACCAACCTAAAAACAACAGATCTACTTCATAGCCAAATATCAGTTGAACATATTATCTTACCTTGACATAGTGACATAATCATACGTGCAGAGGACAGAAAGTCTCTGCTGCTCTTTTCATTGTTTTATTTTGTTTTAGAGCTTCTCTTAGCGGGAGGTGAGGCAGACTTCATATGGAAGTGGTGCCAGAGTGACGCCAAAGCGAAAGTCCATCACAGGCTTCACCCCAGCAGGCATGGAGAAGGTGAAGTGCTGCATTAAGGAGGTGAAGAAGAGGAAGAGCTCCATCCTGGCCAGGTTCTCCCCGAGACACACCCGCTTACCTGAGACAGGAAAACACAACTGAAACCAACTGGAGACACTATTTTGGGCCCAGATATGAAACTAATATCAGGCAACAGTAGCAGTCATTCTCATGAGGCTTTTTTATATTAGCTGTTCTCGTTACCATAAAGAATTGCCCACTATATCACAAAAGTAATACACACTTCCCATTCCTCTTTCCGAGCATTGAAATGATTTTACGTGGAAAAAAGATTACCATCTCTGCAAAACTCCCAACAACATTTGGTTCCTTCCATTAGAAATGAAATGGTCAGAGACCAACATGTACCACAAGAAGGAAGTTGTTATGATCCCTGGCCTTTATCTGGCCTGTGTCCTCTGCTTCATCGTGAGAGAGTTGACCCCACTATGTGAGGATCACCGTAGGGTCCCAGTGCATGCTGGGATAAACTCCACTATGTACAAGTGAAGACACCAAGAAGACAAGTGATTGTGTTGCTCCTCACCAGCAGAGAAAGGGATGAACGCAGCTCGCTTCACAAACTTGCCCTCCTGGTTCAGAAAGTGGCCGGGGTTAAAGGTGTTGGGCGTCTCCCACTCATTCTTGTCAAACAGCACCGAATTCAGATTGGGGATTACTGTCACTCCCTGGCGATGGGAATTGTAAAGGCAACTCAGAAAGATGCAACACGGTTGTGTAGAATACATAGAAATTGCATTATGAGAACTGACCTTGGGGATCGTGTAGCCTCCTAGTCGGATTTCCCGGTTGGTAGCATGAGGCAGGCTGAGAGGAATGATGTTGGCCATCCTCTGGATCTCGTGTATGACTGCGTCCGTGTAGGGCAGGTTGGCGCGATCTTCCATGGACGGCTGTCTGGAGGTTCCAATCACTTCGTCTATCTCCTTCTGGACCTTTGCTGCGAAACGGGGGTAACAGACAGAAGTTGTCACAGTATTTCATCGACAGGTGGTGTAATGCTCATGGAGAGTTAAAGTGAGATGCAGAACTTCCACATTAGTGAAAAATATGGTTTGCGTTCTTGTTCATTTACAAACTTGCACCAGTCAACAGAGACATGCACTGAATGTTTTACAGGAAGAGGTTTGTTGCACAGAATTAGTCATGAATGAGAAGTTCTCAAATTGTTGCACACTAATTGTAACCATGGGAATCAAAGCAGTCACATTGTGCGCCTAATATCCACTGATACCAAATGTGTTTAAATATCGCACATTCGCACATTATTGAATAATAACAAAGGGATTCTGGTCGGGGCTCTTACCTTGGATCTCGGGGTGCTTTACCATGTAGAGGAAAGCCCAGCGCAGGGTGGTGGATGTGGTTTCAGATCCAGCCAAGAACAGATCCCAGACACACACAACCAGGTTTTCCTCATCAAAGGATTTGTCAGCATGCCCCTTACTCTGAGAATAATTACAAATAAAATGTATTTTAAAAAAATGTTAAGTACTGCATGTCACAGCTATCGCAGTCGGGGTTATAATCACCGATGACTAGGTATACTATGCTGGAATTTCCCCTAAAAAACAATGTGGACCAATTTTTTAAAAAAAAATTGTATTTGAATCTATGCTGGACCTTGTCCCTTGAAAATATTGTAACGGCTTTGCTTTATTAGATTCAAAGGAGTGTATGTTGGAGATGATAGGCCGGGCACTTGGCCTTTCTTTAACAGCTGATAGTTGTGATGTAGATACAAAACAAACAGATATGGCATGTGGTGCTGATTACCATCTCACTCAGGTAGCAGTCGATATAGTCTCTATTGTCGGAGGGATCCCAGTTCTGTTTGTGCTTCTTAACCTCTACTGTTATAAAGTCCTTTACATTGTCCCAGATGTGATGGATTGTCTGATGAGGCCCCGGCAAGCGTCTCATCAGCAGAGGGAAGGCGTTGTAAAGCTGCCGAGTAGAGCAGATTGGAACAATAGAGATTGAAACAGCATTTCAAGAAATATTAGATATTACAATCAATTCCGCATATTAAAACCAATGTTTCGCACCTTGATCTGTATGTGTAGAGCATATTGCACACCTGTGCATGAATACAACCACAAGCATTTCAAATACACTACCGTTCAAAAGTGAAAGAAAATCTATTTTTTTCAATAAAGATAGCATTAAATTAATCAGAAATACACTCATTGTTAATGTTGTAAATGGGTGGAAATATTTCCAACAACTATCACTCCAGTGTTCTCATGGTACATTGTTTTTGCTAATCGCCTTAGAAGACTAATGGAGGGTTAGAAAATCCATGTGCAATTATGTTGGCACAGCTGAAAACAGTTATGCTGGTGAGAGAAGCTATAAAACTGGCCTTCCTTTGAGCTAGAAGTTCATAGAACGAAATTAATAATTCAAATAAAAGTCATTATTTCTAACCTTGTCAACGTCTTGACTATATTTTCTATTCATTTTGCAATTAATTTGATGAATAAAACTGTGAGTTTTCATGGAACACACAAAATTGTCTGGGTGACCCCAAACTTTTGTATGGTAATTTATATAATGAGAAATGTATTACAGAAGAAGGGCAAACAGCGTGAAGATTTAAATGGCCGTACCTGTGCCCAAATGGAGGCTTCGAGTTCGAGTCCTTTGGCGAACCACGAGATCAGTTCCCTGAACTTCTCATCACCGTATTCAAAGCGATGCCCAAAAACCAGGGAGCAGATGATGTTGGAGACCGCGTTGTTGAGGATGAGGTGTGGATCGAAGGCCTTACCTCCACAATTAAACAAAAGATTTGATGTACTGTGTGTATTTGTTATTGTGTATCATTTTGTATCTGTAGCTGTGAATGTACTACTTACCTTTATGGCTCTTGAACTCTTTTGCACAATATGAAAATTCCTCCAAGATAATGGGTTCAAGTGACTTCTTGCCAAATCCAAAATGTTTGAGGGTTGAAAGTGCAAAACGCCTCTGCTGCTTCCATAGATTTCCATTACTGAAAATTACTCCTGATCGTGGAAAAAATGTTGTTTAAAATGTAGTAGATATCCTACAGGAAATATATAAGGGATATTTTATAATATATAGAAATATTAAATAATAATAATAATAAAAAGTGAATTATTTGTCCCCTCTGGTAAGTGTATTTTTTCATTGTTGTTGGGCAACTCGTACTCAGGACTTGAACCAGTTCATCTCTGGTTCCGAAGCCCACCTAAGCTACATTTGTATAAGATGAATTTGGTGGTTGGTTTTATCGTGCATTTATCTAATACCTTAAAAATGTTACCTTTTGTCCACCTGATAGTGGACAAAGGGTACTATATCGAAATAAGGAAAATTAACGAATGTTATTTTTAGGGCTGTGAAACGATTACAATTTTTAATCGGGTTAATCACAGGTTTTTGTGGATTAATCATGATTAATCACATATTACCGATATTCTCGGTATATTTTGTGAGAACATAGAGATTTATGACAAAAGACGGATATATACATTTATACATTCTTCTATACAATGGTGCTGCAACTCAGCAGTTATTTAGCAGTTTTCTTCCATATGGAACATTAATACATCTTCATCCTAAACAGAATGTTTAACCCTCCTGTTACCTTCGGGTCAATTTGACCCCATTCAATGTTTAATGACGGTGTTCTTTGGAGTCAATTTGACCCCAGGCTGTTTTCACTGTGTCAAACATATAAGAAATATCAACTTTTTTATTTATTTAAAGGACTATTTAGGTAGTCAACAAACAAACATAAAGTACCTCACACTTAAACTTGGGAAGCAATATTAATTCTAATAATTTTCTGGAGGTTTTAATTGCTGGGGTCAAATTGACCCCGAGGGTAAAATATGTTAGTAAATGTAAAGGTAACAGGAGGGTTAAACAGAACATGTTTCTCTTGTTTGTCAACCATTAACTCCACCATGATACAATCTAAAGGCCTCTAGTCTTCCTCTAGCAGCTGCTGAGGCAAACTGACTGTGTGGGTTTTCTTCATGAACTGGGCCGTGATGAAAGGGACGGCGGGGACACCGCTGCAAGCTGAAACCTCACCGGCCCGGACACGGACACGGGGACAGATTGACAAGTTACTTTTTTTTTGTTCGGTCCCGATGCGCGCGCACGGAGCTCTGTGGCGCGCGAGACGGAGATCGATAAGTGTTAACGCAACGCGAAGAGACAGAAATGACATGCTGCTGTGGAGATACGATCAACAACAGACGTTTAGTTTAATAAAAGAACAAAGACGTGCTATAGAGAACATGTCAGGGGGCGGGCCAATCTTTTTAATGTCATGCGATCTACCAACACTACGCCGCGATCGACTGGCAGGTCGCGATCGACGTGTTGAGACCCTGATCTACAGGAAGTAAAAGTCGTAACAAGGTTTCCGTAGGTGAACCTGCGGAAGGATCATTACCGATGAACAGACCGTCTGCATGAGAGCGGACAGAGTTCAGATTGAAGTGGTGTATTGGAAGCTCATTTTGCAAGTGACTTTTTTTTCGTCCCGACGACCAACAACAGACGGATTGGAAGCTCATTCTGCGCATGCGTTAAATGCGTTTAAAAAAAACAACTAGTTAAACCTGTAATTGAATTAACTGAGTTAACGCGTTATTTTTCACAGCACTATAGTTATTTTACACATTAAGTGTTGGTCTTTTTATTTCTGATTGCAAAAACAAAGAAAAGTGTGAACTTTTATGTGAAAGAGAAATGTTCAAATTAATTCTACAAACAATCACATTGGTTGAGATGTTGATCCCAAATATCATGCATGAAATATCATGAAGATTTGACATTTAATTTCTTAGCAGGAACAATAAACTTCGCTTTGTGTATTACTATGACATTTGTTCTGTTAGGTCTGCTCACCAAGTCCATGGGATATGTCCTGCAGCAGCGGGAGGTCTGGTCGGTCTGCCAGGCTGTCTCCCTGATCCACCAGAGCTTCCTTCAGAACCTCAAACCGGTTTAACACCACGAACCACCGCTGGCCCATTCGAAGGCTGTACACATCTCCGTATCTCTCTGCTAACTGTGAGTGGAATTGTGAGAGGAGGGAGGGCATGATGCTTAACATGACAGATAACACAAACAGTCCTTGTTCAATCTTTCATATTTTCTTTACATATGTTACCTGTGTCATACTCTCATGGGTCCTGGTGTAATCCAGAGTGAATAAATTGCCCACGATAGGAAAGGCCCGGGGCCCCGGGGGGAAGTTTCCCCGCCGACGGTTCTTAATATAATCCGCAGTGAGGATGAAAACTACAGTGAAGAGCAGCAGACTTTTGACATCCCAGTTAATATAGGATCCAAATACAGAAAAGATTGAATCCATTCTGCACTCGAGGACTCAAGTCTGTCTAAATAAAGCCTGTCCTTGCTTGTCCTGTCACATAAAAGACTGCCGTGTTGCCCTGAGCCAGTAAGCTCACCTATTGCTCTCCAGAGGGAGAGGCTCACTGTTGGCTCTTAGCAACAGAGCAGAGGACTCTGCCCTCTTAATGCATTGTAAAGGGCTTCAAATGCTGTTAATCAGTGACCCCAACAATATAGGCTGCATAGGGAAAATGCAACTAGTCAACACTGCACTGGTGATCAGGTAACACTTTGTGTTAACATGTGTCAATGGCATTTTAAATGTCCACTTCACTACTGTTGAGTGAACGAGTTATTGGGTACATGGCCCACTGAAATTACTATCAATATAAATGTGCAATTTGTTAGTGTAACTGCAATAATCACAAAAAAACTTTTTATTTTTAAAGTTTACTTTTAACAAGTGTCATAAACTTACCCTTAACCATCTGCCTTCTTATGCTGTCACACAGCGTCCCGGTTTCAGGATGTAGCCGCTGTTGTTGATGTTCATTCAAGTCTAAGAATAAACATTTGTTGTTGGAGTTATTGAACTAACAGCTTATGTCTGCAGAAAATGTTTCCTCAGCTAAACAGGTTATAAAAACATTGAATTAGAGTGTCAGTTGGCATATGTAAATATATATACATATATATATATATACAGTGCATCCGGAAAGTATTCACAGTGCTTCACTTTTTCCACATTTTGTTATGTTACAGCCTTATTCCGAAATGGATTAAATTCATTATTTTCCTCAACATTCTACACACAACAACCCATAATGACAAAGTGAAAACTGTTTTTTGCAAATTTTTGCACATTTATTAAAAATAAAGAACAAAAACATAACATGTACATAAGTATTCACAGCCTTTGCCATGACACTAACAATTTAGCTCAGGTGCATCCTGTTTCCACTGATCATCCTTGAGATGTTTGATTGGAGTCCACCTGTGCTAAATTCAGTTGATTGGACATGATTGAGAAAGGCACACACCTGTCTATATAAGGTATCACAGTTGACAGTGCATATCAGAGCATAAACCAAGCCATGAAGTTCAAGGAATTATCTATAGACCTCCGAGACAGAATTGTATCAAGGCACAGATCTGGCGAAGGGTACAGAAAGATTTCTGCAGCATTGAAAGTCCCAATGAGCACAGTGGCTTCCATCATCCGGAAATGGAAGAAGTTTGGAACCACCAGGACTCTTCCTGGAGTTGGCCGCCCAGCCAGACTGAGCGATCGGGGGAGAAGGGCCTTAGTCAGGGAGGTGACCAGGAACCCGATGGTCACTCTGACAGAGCTCCAGCGTTGTTCTATGAAGAGAGGAGAACCTTCCAGAAGGACAACCATCTCTGCAGCACTCCACAAATCAGGCCTGTTTGGTAGAGTGGCCAGACGGAAGCCACTCCTTAATAAAAAGCACATGACAGCCCGCCTAGAGTTTGCAAAAAAGCACCTGAAGGACTCTCAGACCATGAGAAACCAAATTCTCTGGTCTGATGAAACAAAGATTGAACTCTTTGGCCTGAATGCCAAGCGTCATGTCTGGAGGAAACCAGGCACTGCTCATCACCTGGCCAATACCATCCCTACAGTGAAGCATGGTGGTGGCAGCATCATGCTGTGGGGATGTTTTTCAGCGGGAGGAACTGGGAGACTAGTCAGGATTGAGGGAAAGATGAATGCAGCAATGTACAGAGACATCCTCGATGAAAACATGCTCCAAAGCGCTCTGGACCTCAGACTGGGGCGACGGTTCATCTTCCAACAGGACAACGACCAGAAGCACACAGCCAAGATAACAAAGGAGTGGCTTCGGGACAACTCTGTGAATGTCCTTGAGTGGCCCAGCCAGAGCCCTGACTTGAACCCGATTGAACATCTCTGGAGAGATCTGAAAATGGCTGTGCACCGACGCTGATGGAACTTGAGAGGTTCTGCAAAGAAGAATGGGAGAAACTGCCCAGAAATAGGTGTGCCACGCTTGTGGAATCATACCCAAGAAGACTTGAGGCTGTAATTGCTGCCAAAGGTGCTTCAACAAAGTATTGAGCAAAGGCTGTGAATACTTATGTACATGTTATGTTTTCGTTCTTTATTTTCAATAAATTTGCAAAAAACAGTTTTCACTTTGTCATTATGGGTTTTTGTGTGTAGAATGTTGAGGAAAATAATAAATGTAATCCATTTTGGACAAATGTGGAAAAAATGAAGCGCTGTGAATACTTTCCGGATGCACTGTATATATATACATATATATGTAAATATATATACTTCTTGTTAGAAGTGTGTAAAGAATATATATTATAGCTTAGCATTGATTGCATAAATGTTATGTGGAAAGTGGAAAATCACTGTGGAAGGTTGGAAACTTTAGCAGGGCAATCCAGCACCTGAACTAATCAAAGAAGATAACAGTGACACACGAAAGAACTCTATGCACCAACGCTCACCCTAGATTTGAATAGAACAAAGCAACACTCATGCTCACATGAACAGGAGAGCCACAGAGACAACTACTGAGCGCAGATAAGATTAGGAAAGGTCCAGCTTTGACAATTAATATCCGGATTCAACCACAGCCCTCTGACCCAACACACACACACGTGAAAAGGCCCTTTGTTTAAATGACCTTCTAGAAACAGCGCGTCCCACCTAGGAAGAGATAAGACTATCTTAGAAAACTCCCGAGCTTCAAAGGAAGCTACATGTGAATTCCATCTTCCTTTCTCACACTTTCTCACAAAACCTATGCAATCCTTGACGGGCCACAAGAACCAATGAAGGAGTGACAACGGCGGAAGCAGAGGAACAAGACCCAATGAGAAAACACCGCCCTCTTTACTCCTGACCAATCAGAACTGTTCCTGAGGGCTATTTCAATGGCCGCGCGCTCTGCTCAGGCATCCTTTCTCCAGTGCTGGGGCCATTGGTGACAGCTCTGGATTGGGGTCCATGCGCATGATTGTCTGTTTGTATCCTGATTTTGAATAAACGCTTTATAGAGTTAAAGTAAATGTCTACCGCTGTTTCTTCCAGTGAGTGCCGTCCAGGTGGGTGTGTTCCTGTCCAACTCCAACAAGTGTATACATATACAGAGCTGCCAACTTTTCAAAAAACCTTGGAGTGAGATTTTGTCGGGGGTGACCAACATTTTGCCGTGCATGCAGCCACACACGTTGGTGGCTATAATATCAGGAAATTTGAATTAATGTGGCGTTGTACCCATGTTGTACCCTGCATTCTGGCCTGGCAAAGGTCTTTTACGAGACATCTTTGCTACCGTAAAAAATTAAAATGTTTTTTAATAACTACTCTCATTTACAAAAACATGCCAAATTATATTGCACAAATGTCCTGTCTTTATGTTAAATTCTTTCTAATACATCTTACTTGTTCAAAGTGCTGTTTGGAAATTTTTTGAGAGGGTCCTTTTCCTAGGCCTGTAAATAAAGTGATAAATGCAATGTGGGCAGCCGTAACAAACAATGCTCTGATGTTTTGAGCATGCAGGATACCAAGAGGTTAACAAGGTGCTCTCCTGCTGCTTGTTATGACAGCTGAGTTTACATCACCACACAAAATCACATGCACAAACACACCGAATTATTTCAAGATGTAAAGTTTAAGAGAGTGAGTATGGAGGACTTAAAATGACTTAAGTATAAATAAATAAATAAATAAATGCATGAATAAATACAAGAATAAATAAATAAATGCTTAAATAAATAAATAAATACAGGAATAAAAACAAATGTATAAATACAAGAATAAATGTATAAATACAGAAATAAATACAGAAATTAATAAATATAAGTTATAACTCAACAGGACATCATTAAATAAATGTATTTCTCCATTTCTGTATTTCTTCATTTATTTATATCTCTATTTATGTGTCCACACGTATTTCTTCATTTATTTCTGTGTGACATTTATGTGTCCGTATATTCAAATGAGCTGGGGCGGTCCGAACCTCATTGTTGAACAGGATTGGTCAAGTCGGAGAGCAAGACAGAAGCAATCGATCCCTAGCACTTGGACCTGCGTTTATTATGCATTCTTGTCTGTACATTCTAAACACTACTGTTGTTGAGTCACGGAATGTAATTTA
The DNA here is from genome assembly GCF_029220125.1 of Pseudoliparis swirei. Classification (NCBI taxonomy): domain Eukaryota; kingdom Metazoa; phylum Chordata; class Actinopteri; order Perciformes; family Liparidae; genus Pseudoliparis; species Pseudoliparis swirei. The sequence continues at coordinate 20,086,674 of NC_079392.1, read as the reverse complement.
AGGATATTTTCAGCCGATAAGTTAGTAGTTTAAGCATCAAATTTGTGGTCGGTTTATCGAGATTCAGCCTAATAAGGATATGCGACGGAGATTTGAGGTCCTGCTTGCGGGACCTCTGAGCTCCGGGCGCCGGGCGCTCACGCGCTGTGTGGCCGCCGAGAGCAGCCTGATCTCGGCAGGACTTTTTAAAATGCTCCGCTGGCTCTGACATCTCCGTAGCGGCTAAACATGAGATATAATTAGGTTTTGGAGGATCTAACGAGAACAAAGAGTTTATTATTTATTAAAAGATAACGTTACGTCAATTTGATTGAGGGTTAAGATTCATAGCTTCATATTGTTGCGACCCTGGGTCAGGAAAGCTACGAGACGTTGTATATTTATTACCGTTTATTCGTAGCCTACGCCAAACAACAGTGAACACCGCAACACATTCTACTCCACTGTAAAGTATTTTACAGTGAATAATTGGAGTAAATTCATGAGCAAGAACAGTTGATGTGGTGACGTCACAAGATCAGAAAGACCGTCCTGCGTCCCCGAGAGTCTGGACTCACAAGACCAGACTCCAAGAAAACACGAGTCTGTACTCAGTGTACTTGGAAATGATAAACGGCTGAAGTCAAAAATCTATCTAGGCTAACTTCTGCTAACGGTTAGCTGAGCGAGCCAACTTCAGCTTCATGTGCCAGGCAGAAGTAGTAGAGCACAACACACCAGGTGCATCACACTCCTGTGACCAATCATGCTTTAGACAGAGGTTCGGACCGCCCCAGCTCATTTGAATATACGGACACGTAAATGTCACACATAAATAAATGAAGAAATACGTGTGGACACGTAAATAGAGAAATAAATGAATGAAGAAATACAGAAATGTAGAGATATTTATTTAATGATGTCCTGTTGATTTATAACTTATATTTATTCATTCCTATATTTATTATTTATACATTTATTTAAGCATTTATTTATACATTTATTTAAGCATTTATTTATTTCTATATTTATTCATGCATTTATTTATTTATTTATTTACTTATACTTAAAGGGTACCTGTAGTGCAAAACAACAACGTGCTACATCCATTCGGCGCATCAAATAAATCATATTTACCCCGCCGCTATTGTCAACAAGTCACGCATAGCCCGAGGATTTAAATTTCTTTGTCAACATTCCGAGTCCGTGGGCGCAGCCATTTTGCTAGTTATTTACTCCAGCTCAAAGCTAACTATGACGTAGAGTCGTTGAAAGGAATTCAGCCAATCCGGAGCCACTTCTACACGTGTTGCTTCTTGGGATAGATCGGTGGCCTCAAGAATTACACAATCTATATCAGGGGTGCTCAATACGTCGATCGCGGCGACCTGCCAGTCGATCGCGGCGTAGTATTGGTAGATCGCATGACATAAAAAAAAATTGGCCCGCCCCCCTGTCACTTTCTCTATAGCGCCACATTACAGCAGAAGCACGTCATTTCTGTCTCTACGTGTTGCGTTGACAGTCCTCTGCCCGCCGTCTCGTGCGCCGCGGAGCTCCCGACACCGGTTTGCGCGCATCGGGACGGACGGAGCAAAGAAAAAGTCACTAGCACCCCCGAACATGTCGGCCGATCATTGCATCAATGAAAGACATCTCCAGCGCTGGCTTGTGCGCGATGTAGCTATCAAGCTCACTCTTTTGTGTGAAGCAGATGAGGTCTAATGACACTATATCAGGGCTCTCAAGTCTCACGCATTGAGCGTGAGACTCACGCATTTCGGTCTTATCTCACACACTCCCGCCACACATCTAATTCTTCACGCTGAAAAAACCTCTCGGCTATTTAATGCTTGAATGCAGGGGTGCTCAATACGCCGATCGATTGTTGAGTAGAAATAGTCACTAGCACCCAGTGGCGTGTCCAGACCTTTTTGACTGGGGTGGCCCAAGTGGGGAACTGACTTATGTAGGGGTGGCATGAAGTACGAGTGCACATCGGGGCGGGGGGCACGGAATAGCATTAATTTACCATTTTTGTCTCTACTATCCATATCTACTTTAATTACTTTATAGTGTCTTACATTCCTGTGTTTAAAGTTTAATTTAAAAGATAAACAGACCTACCAATCTCAACAGAGTGACACCATACAAATGTAATATAAAACTTCCATACTTTATTCTTTAACAACTTGTACAGTACTGTATATACAAAAGAAAATGCACATTCTCAGAGTAAGTGCCAACAAACTTAAAATAAAGTAATAATGCCAACAATATTGAAAACGGTCACAGTATAAAGTAAAGTGCCAATAAAATAAATACAATTAAAACTGTCACAGTATAAAGTAAAGTGCCAACAAAAAACAGCCCAGATACATTTAAAACAGTTGAATTCTCCTGTTCTTGTGTTGGCTTGCAAACAGTTTTATAAAGTCATCCATGTTCAATGCCTTAGCTCTTCTTGACTCAATGCTTAGCACACCTAAATGGCTTAGCCTGCTATCTACCATTGTTGTCCTCAAATGGTTTTTAATTAGCTTTAGAGCAGAAAAGCTCCGCTCACAGGCAGCACTGCTGACTGGAAGGGCTACAGCTATTTTGCACAGCCTGAAGAGCTCATGAAACACCTCTTGGTACGGTTCTAAAACACAGTCAAGTCTAGAATGCTTGCCAACTCTCTTGCCCCACTCTCAGCCTTCCTTTTCAAAATTCTCCTAGCCTGGTGAAGCTCATGAGTAAGATCTTCTTGATCACAACCATACATTTCACCCAAGCCAAATACTTGGTTGTCTTGAAGGAATGTACTGCTTTTAGGGTTTAGGGCCTGTAAACCCTTCATTATAAAACAGTTAGGTTTTGAGAACCTTCTTTCCAATTCACCAATCATGGAGTCAAGGATGGGGTAGAGTAGTCTCTGTCTGAATGTATCTTTGTCATCATTACCCTTCCATGAGCCTATAGTACATGTCACATAAGACCCACCAAGTTTGGAGCTAACTTTTTGTGATCTCTTCTTCTCACTATTCTCAACAGCTATATTACACTGTTTGGCTGTCTCTACTATGTCATGCCACAGTTGATCACAAAATGTCTCAGTCCTGTACTCCTGAAGTGTATCGTGAAGTGACTCCACTAGGAATGCGCGATATAAACGATATACGATATAAACGATAAAAAATGGCCTACGATAGAGATCTTAGTTATATTGCTCTATCGCGATATTGCATGTTTGACGCGATCTATCCATGACCCGCGAAATATAAAGTGCCACGAGTGTCACGATGTGTACAGGATGTGGACCCAGCGGGACGGGCGGTGATCGCGGGAGGCGCGAGGCAGGAACGGGTAGGCACTAGGCAGACGGATGATCGGCTGGCTGCTGACGGAACGAGTAATCCTCTGGCGGGTGTACATTAAGAATATACACTTTTTATTTATCCCCAAGGGGAAATTAGTTCTCTGCATTTAACCCATCCTTAGTTATTAAGGAGCAGTGGGCTGCGGTGAAGCGCCCGGGAAGCAACTGGGGTTCAGTGCCTTGCTCAAGGACACTTCGACTTGCAACTAATGGGGAGAGCGGGGATCGAACCCACAACCCTGCGGTTGCAGGACGGCCCTCTTACCCCACTGAGCTAAAGCCGCCCCCAATATAACAATAACGCATGTGACAATAGTACAATGATCCCACAACTCGTGGGTGTCAAGCTGGGGTTCTTATAGTCCCGTTGATTTGTGATTGCTTGCGGTGTGTGCGCGCGGCAGCCGAGTCAGCCACGCCCCCACGCGTCAAGCCGGTGACACGGTCGCGACCGTGACAACGAGCTGCAACCGTCTGCAACGCAAATGTTCTCAAAACGACATACTAAGTTTCTTTCTTCTTTTGTTTTATACATTTAGCAGTTTGGCTTTCCTTAGAGTCTATGTAACCTGTTCTGAAATGGTTCTATTATGATTTACAGTATATATCGTGATATATATCGTTATCGCAATAGCTGCAATGTATATCGCAATATGGATTTTAGGCCATATCGCCCATCCCTAGACTCCACCATGTCTACTGCCATAGCTAAATCAACTGAGGGTGACTGTAGCAGGTCAGAAAGCAGCTTTGTGTTTCCGAACAGTTTTCGGAAGGTTGCAAGGAGGGATATGAATGTGAGGTCAATCTGTGCAAGCAAACCTCGAGCATCAGTGGATCTGTCTCTATGATTTTCTTCGCTTATATTTTGAAGGACACACAACACAGCTGGTAACCTATCCATGAAGTTCCTGCAAGCCAATGCTCTACATGCCCATCTTGTGTCACTAAGTTTTTGTAACTCCTAGGCTGGCCCCATACATCTCCTTTTGAACATCCAGCCATTTCTGGTGCACATAAGATCCTGACATGTACACATAGAGCTTCTCAAGCAGTGAGAAGAAGCAATCAGCCTCTGGAACTGACTTCACAGTGTCAACTAAGACCAGGTTCAGACAGTGCGCATTACAGTGGACATAAACGCATGTTTAGCCTCTGTCTTAATTCTGGCTGCCACACCTGTGTGTTTGCCACTCATCACTGAGGCCCCATCATAACCTTGTCCAACAAGATTTTCTTTGTACTGAAGGCCATATCTTTCTAAACACTGGATGATCATTTCGCTGAGCCCCTTAGCATCTAGATGTTGGGCATGTTGGAAATCAAGAAAGCTTTCATGCACAGCCCCGTTGTAGTAATACCTAACTACTAATGACAGCTGCTCCTTCTTTTCAGATCTTTGGTTTCATCAGCAATGACAGAGAATACCACACTCTCCTTCACTTCCTTCACAATCTCATCACGCACCATACTTGCTAAGCACTGCAGAATTTCATTCTGTATGGTATTGCTTGTGTATTTTGCATTGCGTTGTCCTTCATTTTTTGGGCTACCATAGGATTGTGTTTAGCGATCATTTCTAGAATTCCTAAGAAATTCCCTTTGTTGTCATATTCTTCCGATTCACGGTGACCTCTTTGTGCTATATTCTGTGTTGCTGTCAAAAGCAGTACATCTGCAACTGTTTTAATGTAACTGCGATTCTCTTCAACTTTCTTTTTGTACTCTTTGTTAATCATATCTAAGATAGAAGAATCTGTAAGCAATAGCCTCTTGTGCTCATTCCAAGCAAACATGGCATTAATGTGAGACTCAGATTTCTCATGCAACTTAAAGCCAGCATCTTTGTACGTTGCTTTTTCCCAGTGTGAAAAGCCTGATTCTGAGGAGAAAACAGATTCTGACGCCAGGCAGGGAGAAGTGTCTGCATGCGTAACAGTAGGCTGAATCTTTGCTTTGTGAGTATTCAAGCCAGGAATTGTGGTTAAACCACACTGGATTGAACGCCTCCTCTTCTCACCTTGGAGGGTTCTTGGAAAACCTTTAAACGAGGCTGAGAGGGACCTGCTGCTCTTGACTGTGAAATATCTGAAAGTGACAAAAGCATGAGAATTGGATCAGTGTCATGTACTTGTTGGGACAGAAGTGCTCATTGGGGCATTAGTACAGATGAAAGAATTGAATTAAGTACAATATATTTCATATGAAATATTAAGGCATACCATGAGGTCCAGGTGGGGCCACAAGGGCTGCTGCATCACCATCCCCACGTGTCACTGCATGGCCTGCAGGTACTGCTGGATGGTTCTCAGTGTCAGTGTCATTGTCAGAGAGTGGCTGACTTGACACACCTGAAGTAATATAGGATTTTAACAGTTGTATCAATTTATTTGTATGTCAAATTAGTCATATTTAGCTTTTTCACACCTGTATTGTTAAAAATAGGGCTTTGCCCTGAATCTCAGTATAAGCCACTATAAGTATAGCAAAAGTGAAACATCTCAAGTCATAGCAGATAGTTTTATAAAGATGCATACATTACATACCCTGATGTGCAAGTGAAGATGAAGGGCCTTCATCACCAGTATCCTTGTCTGAGTCTACAAAAACACATACGTTGTCATCAGAATGATAATAAAATCAGCCTTTTTGTAAGTAGGCTAAGTGGTATGTTACGCAACCCAGATGACTAAAATGAAATAATGACTATTGCACTTCTACACTAATTGAGAAGTTAGTGTCAACTTTAGTTTCAATGTCTGGCAATTAACCACAATGTCATTGATATTATCAAGGCAATCAAATAAGTGCTTACTAAAGAGAAATCTGGAACTATCAGGATTTTACATACCCATGTGTACAGCTGAAGCTGGAGGCTCCTGCTGTACATCCCTAGCAGAGTCAAGCTGGCTCTCATCCTCAGACTGACTAGCACTGCTGGCTTCTGCTGCTCTGTCCTGCTCTGTTGTTTTGGATTTCTTTCTTTTGAAGAATCCCTGAATGTTCTGATTTCTTTTCATACTGTAATAGTCGCATGTCATGATGCATATCACTATATCTTGCACAATACATTTAGCCTAATTATGAATGCATGAATGAATGTGACATGCAAAACTTACTCAGGTCTAATGTTACAAAGTTAGAAGAGATACAAGACAGATTTACATACTGTAACGTTAAGTTAGCTAGCGTTAGCATCAGCGTTAGCATTAGCGTTAGCGTTAGCATCGTTGACAATAACCAAACAATGATGACGACAGGTTTGCTAGTAAGCTGAGTCAGGAAATAATAAAATAAGATGGGAAAACGTTTTAGCTTTTAAACCATTCACACATGTGTATCAATAAGTCTACTCACATCTTTCAGGAGCTAAGAATCCCTGGACAGGTTTGCTAGGCAGCAAGCTGAGTCAGTCGACACTGTCGACAGTCGCGATGATGACAGACCTGCACCACATATCGTGAAAATCAAAAAAGTTTTGAGCTTATTACAGTTCAAACTTTTTAAACCACTGACTCATTATGTGTAACTGTTATCAATAATTCTAGCTACTCACATCTTTCAGGAGCGAGTAGCCGCAATCTCTTGATGTCTTCTTGATGTCTTCTTGTCGGTTGAAAATGAAAGTTCGGTAGTCACACAATTCAAACGTTCCCGCCTCCGTGGGCAGATAGCCAATCATAGTTTAGCATATGGGGTGGCACCTGGGGTGGCCAATCAGATTCCAGGGGTAGCACGTGCCACCCCTGGCCACCCCCTAGACACGCCCCTGCTAGCACCCCGTCGACAACTCTTTTCGGCTCGATGCCGGCGCGCGCAACAGTCAGCTGTATCGGGTGCTGATGGAAATCTCACGCTTGCCTGTCTTCAAAACTTGAGAGCCCTGCTATATCATCGGACATAAGTTCGTGCTCTTTACAACAAATGCACTCTATGTCTGTTTTCTGTGGCACACATTTCCCACAACTGCACCAAACGTCCGCCGACTTGCGTGCACGGTCCGCACGGTGAAGCATCTGGACCGGCGGTCCTTCGGCATCAACTTCATCAGAATCATCGCTATCATCGCTGTCACAATTCACTAAATGGGGATAGTCTGCTTTTAAAGGTTCAAACAAGTATCCAGTTGCTGAATCAGACAATCTTTCATCGTCCATATTATCAATCTCTCAGCATTTGTTTGCGAGCGCTCGACGTTGTTTATATTGGTATCTGAACACATCCGCTGTGGCTGGCTGTCGATCTATCAACGATCTGACGTCACACCACCCGCGACATATTCAAGCTCCAGTGCAATGTCGCATGTCGGAGTTGAGGACTTTGAACAGCCTAAACTACGTATTGTTATTGAATACTGGACCGTCAGTGCATGAATAACCTTTAGAAACACATTATCTTTTGATCTGGCTACATATTGTTTTGCACTACAGGTACCCTTTAAGTCATTTTGAGTCCTCCATAAGTGAGTACTTAATTGAACCACATGTCATTAACAGGGCTCTTAAGTTTTGAAGATGGGCAAGAGTGACATATCTATCCAGGATGCTTTATTTTCATTGGTTGCTGGATTAAATTTTACCCAGATAGGTTTTTTCTGATTCGCTATTGTGTAGCCCATTTCTTTTTTTTGATTGGCTGATAAGTGGCACCTCACAGCAGACCTCCAGGGGAGCGCTTGATTCCTCCACGGTGAGGGCAGCGCGGCCAGCTCATGTTTGCGCGCTGCGGCACATTAAAACATTAAATAGCAGAGAGTTTTTTCACCGTGAGAAATACGATGTGTGGCGGGAGTGCGTGACGTAAGACCGAAATGCGTGACACTTGAGAGCCCTGCATTAACACACCGCAGTCTCTGCTCGTTGTGTCTGTTTGAAAATCTTCTTCTGTTGCTGACTCCGGGACTCTTTGGGGTAAATAGGATGTCTATGCAGCGAATAGGTTTACAGATGCGCTCCTTAGCGCCATCTATCGTCGCGGAGTTTGAAAAGGAACCAACGCGCCTCGGCCCAAAATCAGAATTTCTTTTGCCGTGAGAAATTGGTTGTGTGGCGTGAGAGCGTGTGAAAACATGCAAAAGCGTGTGTCACACGGTCAAACCGTGAGAGTTTGCAGCTCTGATATCATATATATATATACGCTCTCCTCGTGCATACATGTAATTTACAAATAGCAGGATAAATATAAAAAGACATTAAAGACAGCAGAGTAATGTATGTAAAATATAAAAACAGAGTGACAATGAATTTGGGATGTTAGTGCAGAAAATTGTGAGCGTTCCAGTTCAATCAGTGTTTTTTAAGGGTTAAATCGGGACTCTGTGGGCCAGACTGGGACATATAATTTGGAATTATCTCACTTGACATGGTTTAAAGGGGACTAGACCAGAGGGTAAGTAGATATCAAGAAGCCCGGGTAGTTGTTTGTTAACGTTAGCTAGTAGGGATGCTCCGATCTGATCGGCGCCGATCCATATCGGCCGATATTCCCATTATCGGTTTTGATCGGCGTTCTCAAAACGGCCGATCAGATGACATAAAATCTGAGAGAACTACTATCAGAGACGTTTTAATCGCGGCGCACCGCAACGGAGACAATGCGCCCGGCGAGGGCCGGCAGAGTGCAGAGGTCCCACGAGGGGATCCTCATTCCTCACGCACCGAGCGCCGTCCCTGTCCCCCGAGTTGAGTCACTGACTGCGGTCAACTCAGCCGACACTTAAATTTCTGTGCACCTATATACTGATGTTCACGGTACACGCATTTGATCGGGAGCGCGCGAGGGTTTTGATAAAGTTAGCGGAAGGATTCACGTGACACAACATCCGGTTTTGCAAAGTTAGCGGAAAGAACCACGTGAAAAACATCCGTTTTTCCAAATAAGATGTCGACAAATCATACACTAGCATATAAAAGTAAACAATGAACTGATTTTGTTTCTTTATAGATCGTTTCTGAGATTTAGCTTAAATTATGCTAAAATTAAAACAGTTTTACTGTACCAAGGAAGAGTTTATAAAAATAAAAGTCTGACTTTTGTATGTTAAAAAAGCACATTTCTGATTATTTGAAGTCCTGTATATAGATTTCCCCAAGAGTTCCAGGGAAAGACTGATGCAGATGTTTTCCATACATATCTGAAATCCCCTACACTGGCAATTAAACAATTTTAATGTACTAAATTTAAATTGTGTATTTAATGTATTTTAATTGTAAATACTTAAAATACAAAACCAATGTTGTTAAGAATAATTCATTTCATAAATAATGCTACACAATAAATAGAATGCTTCAATCGACACCGTGATCGGTATTATAGGATCGGCAGATACTGATTTCAGTGATCGATGATTGGCACCAAAAAACCTGATCGGAGCATCTCTATTAGCTAGTAACATTTGCTAGTAATGTTAGTAATTAGGCTAACTACCCACACACTGCAACTCTGCAACATTGAAACATTGCTGTTGGCCTGAATAGATCAATGAAACATTTGAGATATCACTTATGCAAAAGGAAATTATGAGATGACGAGAGCATATCATAACTGTAAAGCATCTTGGAACCATTAGGTGGTGGTGGAGAACAGGGTCCGCCCAGTCGAGCACTTTTCAGTTAGAGGTAAAACTACCCTCGTAGTTAAGTCATTCAGTTTGTGTGTGTGCACAAACACACACATGCATATATATATATAGTATTAGATGTTTATCTACTGAACTTAAGTAAACACATCAAGTTTACATACGGTCATAATGAATAGCCACATTGTAATACCGGGAGTAATCTTCAGCAAAAAGATACATCTCATTTACATATGACTGTTTTTTATGACTTACTCAAATGACCCATAAAGGGTTCATGAATTCTAAATTAAACTTGTTGGAACTCACATGACATGTACAGTACTGTAGAAAAATGGTTGTTAGGTTTAACCAATGCAAAAAACATTTCTGTAGGTTTTGGTCTGTGTGTTGCCTTGATGGAACTGGACCGCAGGACCTGCGTTGTAGACTGAAATAGCCAATGGAGCACATGTGAATTTGGGGACGAGCAACTACTGTGTCAGTAAAAACAAAACAAATGTTGCCTTTGTAAATTCTCGAGCGGGCACATTAGTCCAAGAAGTAAATAACACACACAAACACACATATTCCTTTTGAATCGTACATTTTTCATTCCTGATTGAGAAACACATTTACAGATTTGAAACTGGTAGCAACATGTTTTATTAAAATGAGTATATGCAATGTGTTCTACGTAGCATCCATAATTATTTTTGAAAGTCCTATCAAATACTAAAGCGGCTGCACTGTGGACACAATTTGAACCCGTCACCATTTCCAGGAACTGTGGCATTTAAGTCACTGCTCTTGATCATTTGCACCAACCAGGATGTAATAGGTAGGCATGCACAGCGGGCAGGTTCACAATGACTCACTCATTTTGGGCCACATTCATACGGTTTGTGGAAAAACATTTGAAAGGAACTCTATACACCAGGACAATTTTCATATACACTTGTATTCAGGTTATTCGGATTCATGTAGAGCGCCTGCATGTCTCCTCTCCGGGGTCGCCAAACTAACAGAGAGGGTAAAGTCCTTGCGATGAACCCACAGGCTCCCGTCCCACTCATCGCCTGCAGATGTAGCTTTAAAGAAGTGGTTTTCAGAGTGAGTTTCAACTTGGTGATATCAAAAAAAATAATCCAGTCATCGGTGTTGTCATCAAGTTTAGTTGAAAGGACAAGTGATAACGAGTTGTCCACAAAGAGTCTGGATATCCACTTCTAAGTCCATTTGTGGAAAGCCAAAAACTGCAGTAATATCTTTGTTAATAAACCGTCCTTGCCTGACCACAAAAGATGGTTGTTATTCTGCATTTAAAGTTGGAACTTTCGTCTGCAGGCATCCATCTCATGACGCTGGAAACAGAAGAAGTGTATATATTTTTTTAGCTTCACAGAAAAAGTTACATAAAAGAAAATACTTCAAACATTTCACCGATGTGCAAAGAAATCTGTATGACTATCAAACATCCTGGCACTAAAGAGCCAGTATGGAAATTTAGGCAAACATTAATAAAGTGGCATTGGTTCCATCATCTCACAAGTTTCAGCAAAAAACTCACCTTCAGGACCCATTCGTACTCCCCAAACTTTGAGTCAAAGGTGCCTTTCTGTAGAGAGCGCAGTTTGAGGGTGAAGCGAGGTCCCAGCTCTTGAATACCAACTTTCTTCTCATTCTTAAAGATGTATCTTGAAAAATCAGAACACACATTCATTAGACCATATATATTTAAGATAAATAGTCTTGAACAACCTCCGGAAAACGAGAGATAGAATACAAGGCCGGTCAGAATTCAGTTGAAATACTCACCTGTGAAATCTGAAAAAGACAAAGTCTCTCTGGTTGTGGAAGGTGGCGACCTGCCGCCCCACAAACTGAGGGTCTTGTGGAAACAGGGCAGCAAACTGCCGGCCGATGCTGTGACCCAGCCGCGTGGTGAAGTTGTTGAGGATCACTTCTGGAAAGTGTTCAGTTGGATCTTTGCCACGTCTCTGCAAACGAGAAAACACTACAATTACGAGGAGATCACATGACTTCTGTCATGATACTAAACAGTGGCTTCATATGTTAAATGACAATATTGATGATCAAACAATTTGGAAGATATAGGCTTGAATGCAACAGCTAATCATGGAAACATTCAAGCATTAATTGAGGTCGGATAGCAAAGTTGACAAATCTACAATAAAGGTTCTCAGATTTTTTTATTTCTATGAGATGCATGTAAACAAGAACTCTGTTACAAAAGTCTCATTTAATAATAAAGATTATAATTGAAATTGATCAACTTGCCTTCATCTCCTTGCGTAGTCGAACATTGCTGATCTTGAAGTGTGCAGTCGGCCCATCAGGAAGATGACAGAGAACCAAACCATCTGAATGTCAGGTTAAGGCAGTCGAATACGGTCGGACTTGGTGAGCTAGAACTTTGACTAGCTCTCTGTGTCGAAGAATGTTAGCGTAGACATTACACTCGTTTAAATACATATTGCAACTCGCATATTCATCACTGAGTGTTCACTTTAAAAAAGTGGTCTCTGAAATAAGTGAGATTCAAAAGCTTTGTAAAAAAAGAAAGTATCCTAATCGCATAGATTTAACTAAAGAGTCCTCATTCCTTATCTAAATGACAGCAAAGTAATGAATGAAGAGTATACAGAGCATTGCGTATCATCCTCCCCTCTCCTGACACAGCCGTCTTTGAGGATACTGGGCATTTTGCGATCCTCGTTGATGACCATCAGGTAGGTGAAGTTTCTGGCCAGGCACTGAGGAATGATCCTCTTCAGGGCCAAACCTCTTCTGTAGTACACATGGGCGTCCGGGATTACTGTCGCCAGCTGCTCACAAAACTTCACCGTCCTCTGCACGATGAACATCAGAGAGCTATTAATGTTTCAGATGTTGTCAGAAAATTATGAGCGAGAAGAAGCCTCAGCAACACCACAGGAACATTTATACAGCATCTCTCAAAATATCAAGACATACACGAAATGTTGAACTGCCTCAACAAACGGTCAAAAGCATTACCCTTAAGAGCATTGCGACTAAAATCTGATATAAGGTGGCAGATTGTGTCAACTTCAATCCAATGCTGAATAAAACATGTATTTTGCAGAGCACTTACCCCTCTTGGTCTGTCTGATGTTGTGATGAGCACTTTAGGGTTTGTCAACCCATTGAAGTAGGAAGAAAACTCATCAGTTCCCTCGTCAAATGCAATCTGTACACAAAAACACACACGTTAATGCAAATGCATTAAATATAGCCTGAGATGGTTCGAACAAGCTCGACCAAACTTGGTAAACACCTCTTCATCTCCTGGATCGACTGTCGTCTCGTCGTACACCCTCTGGTTCTCTATCGTCTTGGGCACCTCTTTTGGCGGCGCCTTCATGTGGGACAAAACAAAATAAATATATGAAAGCCCAATAATAATGTTGTTCAATGGTAAAAATGTATTGAACTAAGGAGGTCAGTTCATACACTTTAGCCATTGACTGATAATAGCAACATATGGGACAATACACAGAGTAAAACAACTCACCTTGTCACCTAAAGCTTTCCTTTCTTTTTTCTTTTTCTTCTTCAGCTGGATCTTGAGCTGAAATACAAAGACAGACAAAATATAAACACTGAAATGCCAGAGCATGTAACTTATATTTACATTAGCACTGAAACTCAAATTCAGATATCCAGCAGAAATGCTAAATATTCTTGGTTCCAGCTTCTCAAATGTGATACGGTTCTGCTCTCATCTGATGAATATCTTGTGTTTCAGATCTTTTGACAGACAAAAGCAGCAACTCTTGTGCTCAAGTAAATTGACTATCGTCTGATGTTTTATGAATTGTGTAATTAAATTGGAATACATTATCATTAGATTGATCAGTAATAAATATTACTTCCAGCACGAAAAGATGCATTAATTATATATGTTGATAATGTGTATTGTAACTGATAACTGCAGCTTGAGAAACGTAAGAAGTTCCATATTCCTTCTGAAATGTAGTAAAATAGATATACAACATTCCATAAAATTGGAAGTACTCAATTAAAATGAGGTAAAATATAAGTAGCTGAGATTACCACCCAAACAAACACCGAAAAAGTTAAATCAACACCTCAAAATAAGTCAACTTGACCTGATCTTTATAGGCTAATTAATGGATGATTTAAATCCGCTTTTAACCTCTGATGCTAGTTATGTAAGCTACGTTTTGGTTTTGTTTTCTACCGTTATGTACTTTATCTTGTTGATATTGTTATTGCTTTTGATGTAAAGTGCGTTTGTGTCACTTTTAAAGCGATGTACAAATAAAATCCATTATTATTATTTCTATTAATTAGCGTGAGTGTTCCATCAGACTGCAGTAACGTTAGTTTTAGCTCAGAGTGACGTAGACTGTGGGTTGACCTCATACACCCGCAGAGTTTCCTTGCTCGTATAAGTATAGATCTTTACCTTGCTTTTTTCCTGCTTGTATTTCACGAACATGGAGTGTCTTCGCTGTTTATTCTTGATTTCGGACACGTTGAAGGTGGGGGGGAAGGCAGCATCTGCCTCGCTTTTCTCCATTTTAACCTCCTCCTTCGTGTCGGCTTCTCCATTGCCCCCCTTACTCCCACTCTTGTTTTTCGGCTTGTTAGGCTTCTTTCTCTTCCATTTGCTGTCCTGACTCACGGAAACCTCTGTAATGTCCATCTTGGGTAGGCTGTATGTTTTGCCAAAGTTATTTTCACGTGTGTGGAGCGAGCTTCCTGTTCGTGTGCTCGCAACCGGAACCGGAAAGGACCCAGTCGTGGCGGTCGAGGATGAAAATGTGGGGACACTTAGTGGCGAGGAGGAGAAAGAGCGGGGACAAACACACACCTTCAGGAACATTTAAAAATGTATATTGAGAGACTACATTGTTCGTTGCATTTGATATGTTTAACATAAATAGTTCTTCTCATAACATATTTTGGGAGCTGCTTTGGGTCTGGAGACCTAGTTGGTTAAGTTCCTATTGTAGTACCGGAGATACGGAGTCGGAGGCGGAGTATTCAGGATCGAATTCCAATCTTTAATATCCATACAGGCAGAGAACCTTAACAACACAACTGCCTAGCATAGCGAGTTAGCAGGAATGACCTGCCTCCCCCTGTGTTACCACTTAATCAGTCCGTGTGGCAACACTATTCCTAAAGGTGAATTATGTTACATTACGTGTCACCACACAAGCCCCCCCAGAATTCACACATAAACAAAATCTGCGTGGCGGGGAGGAACAACACGCCGACCACAACGGCTCCTAATAACTGGAGTTGGTAAAGCGACTCCTTCCTGTGCGGTCCCCGTAAGAGGAGGGACCGGAACAACAGGTCTAGCACCCGTGACAGGAGTCAAAGCTGGGGGGCGGCCCCTTCTCGGCGGCCTAGCGAGCACCACCGGTTGGCCCAAGTCCAAATGAGCAGCCTTCACCCGATCGACCGAGATGTGCTCCGCCTTGCCACCCAGGTCGACCACCAGGTGCTTATCCCCGTGTTCCAAGACCCTGAAAGGTCCATCATAAGGAGGCTGCAGGGGACCTCTGTGTGCGTCGTGGCGGATAAAAACGTGCCCAGCCGAGCGTAGATCCGTGGGCACCTGAACCCCCGGAGTACCGTGCTGAGTAGTAGGTACCGGGGCGAAAGCCTCCGCCGCGTCCAGCAAGAAAGCCCGCTGGGCCCTCGCCGACCAGGGAGCCGACGCCTTCGGGAGGAAATCCCCTGGAACCCTCAGCGGCTGACCGTAAACCAACTCCGCCGAAGAGCACTGCAGATCCTCCTTGGGCGCGGTACGCAACCCCAGCATCACCCAGGGCAGCTTGTCGACCCAGTTGCCGTCCGTAAGGCTGGCCTTAAGGGCCGCCTTCATGGAGCGATGGAAGCGCTCACAGAGGCCGTTAGCCTGAGGGTGGTAAGCGGTAGTCCTGTGCAGCTTAACCCCCAGACCGCCAGCCACCGCGTTCCAGAGCTCGGACGTGAACTGCGAGCCCCTGTCCGAGGAAATGTCTGATGGGGTGCCAAAACGACACACCCACGTTGCAATGAAAGCCCGGGCAACGTCAGCGGCCGACGTCGACCCGAGCGGAACTGCCTCCGGCCAACGAGTCGTCCTGTCCACCATAGTGAGGAGGTATGAATGACCTGCCTCCCCCTGTGTTACCACTTAATCAGTCCGTGTGGCAACACTATTCCTAAAGGTGAATTATGTTACATTACGTGTCACCACACTATGGTCATTAAAGCCCTTTTCCACTCAAACATGTGTTTTACTTCTCTTGGATGTTTGATCTTCACTGTGCAGATGTATGCTTGAAAGTATGCATTCATCTGTTCAAGGGGGAAAGTTTCTCTGTACAGCTTAAATGGACGGTAATTGTTTTATTGACCACAAGGGGGCAGTGGGGGCCCTAATTTACAGTGAGTTTCTATAGATTCAACCACTCAAAACTGCTGCTTATTGCTGCCGAAAACTAAACAACAAATTCAAGAAAGATCAATTGTTAGACACTTAACTAATCCATGAATCCAACATGTTCACCAAATATATATTATGATGCCAGTGTTATGTTACAGTGTTTTACATTATTAAAGTTGATTAATCATCCTAGAAAACGTTGTTTATTGGTCCAATAATTTTTGCTTTTCCTGTCAACAATAAGCTTAGAGAGGGGGCATTATTTAAGAGATGAAACCCTTATTTTTTTCGACAGACAAACAAAGCAAATTAATATAGAGTGTTAACAGAATGGTTATATTAATTCATCTTTTAGGGGGGAAAAATTGTCTGGGATCTTGAGTTGGTGTCTGCACTTGCGTTACATGGTCCATACCATTTGATCCATCTGCCCTGTCCGTATCAGCTATGCAGGTCCAGTTAAACACCACAATCACAATAAGATGAAACACTTTATATACTGTATATCCATGAACATGTACATAACAGAATATACATAGAGGAGACACCATATTTTAAACACAATACAGTACAATGCAGTTAAACACCACACATTTCAACCTTAGAAAACATCAACATCTTTCTGACTCAGACGCAACCAACCCTAATATTATGCTGTAAATGTCCTGCAAAAACAGTCAATGTTAGACAACAAAATGTCTCTCCAAGGATTTGTTTTTGAAATTTTAAACTGTTGACTATAATAATGGTCACCTGATTAGGACCCAGAATTCTAAAAGTATGGTGGTGTGAACAGGAAGGTGTGGTATCACTGGGTAAAGATCCACTTAAAATAGAAAGCCACTTCCTGAATGATTAACTTGAACCAGTGTGTTGAACAAGTCAAACCATAAGAATGTAAAATGGCTCCACCTAGCATATATATTTGCTCAATTTTCCCAATGTGATAATAAAGCATGAAAACAATAATAAAAATAACTATAATTTACTTCACTTATGCCTGTAGTTTCAAGTTAAAGATTGTGCATCTAATACAGGAACTAAATGATATGATCTGCATTTAGCACATGTGTTGTGTTGCATGTTACTCTACACACGACATCCAAATAATAATACATTGTCTAAAATTCCATTTACAATATTTAGTTAATTCCCAATATAGAATAACGCTCTCACTCCCCATTTATCGAAGAGTTATACTGTAATTTGAATTTTGCATGTAACTTTCTGTCTCCGGCGAAAGCTTCGTAACAGGATACAAACTAAAACAAAACGGCAGCAACCTAACATTTGGAATTCAATGTCATGCATTATAATCATTAATTCCAATTTATTTGATCTGCAGTAATATTATCCTGATTGTATTGAAGTAAATGCTGAAGGCATGATTTAAAATCTTTAAAACATTTTTAAAGTTACACCAAATATGGTATCTAAAACCTCTGTCCGTATCAGCTATGCAGGTCCAGTTAAACACCACAATCACAATAAGATGAAACACTTTATATACTGTATATCCATGAACATGTACATAACAGAATATACATAGAGGAGACACCATATTTTAAACACAATACAGTACAATGCAGTTAAACACCACACATTTCAACCTGAGAAAACATCAACATCTTTCTGACTCAGACGCAACCAACCCTAATATTATGCTGTAAATGTCCTGCAAAAACAGTCAATGTTAGACAACAAAATGTCTCTCCAAGGATTTGTTTTTGAAATTTTAAACTGTTGACTATAATAATGGTCACCTGATTAGGACCCAGAATTCTAAAAGTATGGTGGTGTGAACAGGAAGGTGTGGTATCACTGGGTAAAGATAGTTCCACTTAAAATAGAAAGCCACTTCCTGAATGATTAACTTGAACCAGTGTGTTGAACAAGTCAAACCATAAGAATGTAAAATGGCTCCACCTAGCATATATATTTGCTCAATTTTCCCAATGTGATAATAAAGCATGAAAACAATAATAAAAATAACTATAATTTACTTCACTTATGCCTGTAGTTTCAAGTTAAAGATTGTGCATCTAATACAGGAACTAAATGATATGATCTGCATTTAGCACATGTGTTGTGTTGCATGTTACTCTACACACGACATCCAAATAATAATACATTGTCTAAAATTCCATTTACAATATTTAGTTAATTCCCAATATAGAATAACGCTCTCACTCCCCATTTATCGAAGAGTTATACTGTAATTTGAATTTTGCATGTAACTTTCTGTCTCCGGCGAAAGCTTCGTAACAGGATACAAACTAAAACAAAACGGCAGCAACCTAACATTTGGAATTCAATGTCATGCATTATAATCATTAATTCCAATTTATTTGATCTGCAGTAATATTATCCTGATTGTATTGAAGTAAATGCTGAAGGCATGATTTAAAATCTTTAATTTTTTTTGAAGTTACACCAAACATGGTATCTAAAACCTCTAAAATGTCAAGCTTGCAACACTTTTAGGACTGAATATGTAATGTTGTAGGTAATATCCAGGGATATCTGGCTGCAGTCTTGTATCTTAGCTTTTGGTCGTGCAAAAACATATTTCTTTCCATTGCAATAAAGGGTTGTGCCTTTAAAGCTCGTGAGAATGAGCATCATGATTGTAAGGTGCAGGTTTATATGTGTCACATAATTTGACAATTTTATTGAATGCCTTCGCAACGGCAACATTTTCAGTGCATATTGCTCCTCCAGCCCTTTTCATCTGACTCATTTCGCGGTTCATATCAGCTATGCAGGTCCAGTTACCATCAGGAGTCACACACCACTTGGAGTGATCTACAGTAGACTTAAAGAACTTCCTTTTCGGGAGCTTCACTTCGACCACATTGTTCACATGATGACCCTCAGGGGTGCAGGTAGAAGGCAGCGGGCATCGCATTTTCCCCCAGCTCTTGACATACAGATTCTGCTCCAAGAACTTCACAATAAGGCCGGAGTAAAGATCTACAATTGTTTTGAAAACAAAACAAAACACAATACTGTTTTCTTTTAAATTGAAGAGTAAACCCTGTACAAACAGACCATGGGGATACGATTTTATAAATAAATGTTGTACATACATAAGATAATATGAAACAAACATCCTGTGCTGTGGTGTTGAATTTTTTTACAAAACGTATTACTAATGTTACTTTGTTAAAAACTTGTTGGGCTTATCGTCAACCTAGAAATTCTAACACTTGAATCCTGTTTGATTGATTAATTGCATCTACTCACCATCCCCAAAACGAGTGTATTTTGCATAGCTGGAAAACGACTGTCCACCCATCGAAGTCAGCGTCTTCACACTAAACCAGGGTTCTTGTTTTGGGTAGCAGTCTCGTTGTGCAACACATAGCAGCTCCTCGTGGAAGGTTGTCGAGATGTTAGAGTCGTATGAGTAACCATGGATGTACTCCAGCTGCAATGCTGAGAATTCAAATTGAAGTTATTCTTTTTGGCAACTAACTTCCATGAATGTAACCTGCATTAACCTACCTATTTCTTTGAATGTCTTATAGGAGTAAGTCACACACATAAAAATTTGAGCATTCATATTTCCGCTGTTTGGCCAGAAGTCTTTGTTCTGATAAACGGGAAATCCTGGTGTACTGTGTGAGAGCCAAACTCCTGTTTGTTTGTCCAACATCACAACTCCTTTGGGAAGAAGAACAGAAGGACAAGATAAACAGAGCTTTGTTACATCATCATATATTTGACTTTAAACTTAATAAAATGTCTGCACCCACCTTTACTGTGGCCATATGATTGAGAAACAGATTGAGGTTTTGTTTGATTTGGAAGTTGTGGAGGTTGATCATTATAGAGCATGTATCCAAAGCCTTCAGTCTGCAACAAAACAACATTTATCTGAAACCATTTGCATATTAAACTCTGTGCAAGAGAGACACATGTACTTTTAATCCATCACCTTTCTGTCGTAGAAGTCAAAAAGAGGTTTCAGGGTGTTTGCCAGAGGACCAGATGTACTGTTGATTGCTTTTTTGTTGACTTTCCATCCGTTGGTGCTCTCATCCATGTACAGGTATGACAAATCATCCATCCCACTGGGGTATTTGTATACTATATACCTAATGATACAGAGATAAATATATGATATCACATTTTCAGCTGACATTGAGAATAGGTGAAAATGGGAATTGCCAAAGTTCAACATTTCTACCAACCAGTCCACCTCCGTTCCGTGGCCATCCCTGCATCTCACGTCCGATTCACACCCTTGAAAAAGGATCGCAACACTGAAGAGCAACTCCATCATTGTTCGCTAAAACATTAGAAGGACAACAGTCTTATTTTTTCAGATGAATCACTTGTTGATTTTCTTTATTATCACATGGTGGTGGGTGTTGAGAAATGTAACATTTTCGTGAATTTAATTTGGGCAAATAGTCAACAGAGTATGATGAATTCAAAAGGGGACAAAGTCTTATTGAACTTAAAGATAATACAAATAAATATCCAGAGCTTTCAACTTTGTATCTCTGAGCCAAGACAGCGGTTACAATCTCACCCGTCATAATGTAACCAAAATGCAATACTTAGGTCACATGATGAAAATGTAATCAACTTCACTCAATGGAGCAAACTCCGATTGCTGATTTAAGGCCGTGAAGTGTGGCTGAAAGCTCCATAAATGGCTTGTAATTGGACCTTGAATTAAGATTTATATTGTTAAACTGCTGATCCTAAAGTCAAGACACTAAACACAACTGTAACAGAGATGATGATTATAGTGTCAGGAAGGTCGGGCAACCCAAAAGTTCACAAAATAAGCTCAAAGCTTCCTGGCATAAATTGCAGAAGTCTGAGCTATACAGAAGGGAACATCCTTTTACACAGAATAGTCCTCATTTCAGGTTTTGATGATAGTGATGGAGATTTAGGATGCACCTGTGGAACAGATCTTTCTAAATGGAGAATTGTAACTGGCACCAACATCAGGAATAATGACGTACAGTCTTACAATTAATATCAAGGCTCTTCAAATACTATTTTTTTTCGAGGCAAGTAGGTGAGTTATCAGAGGGTTGTAAGAATTTTGCATTGGTATAAAGGAACTTCCGAAACATAAGTAGGTTAAACCATTCAAATAGTGCAACAAGAATTAACAGGTCAAAATAACATTTTAATTAGTCTGAGTAAACGTCCTTCACTGTAACAAAATTTAAATACAGTCATTTGATTATTTCCATTTTCTTTGTACATTTAGATCAGTATACGGAGGGATATATATATATATATATACACTTTTAATTCCACCGACGAGTTATTTGGATTTTTCCTTTGAATACAGTACATCTGAAACATGTGAAGCTGATCCTGCCATTTTTATTTTAATATCTTAAATTCCACTATTATTGTTTTTAGCATAATAAAGCAAGCATTTTACTTACGTATCTAGCCATGGTCATTTCTCTTCACAGTAAACTGTTCATCTGCAAACCTGCGATTGTGATATCTCGTTTTTAAACGCAACTGAAACTAACATCTCTCGTAATTCATTTGCTTCCTTGTTTCTTGTTCAGATACGTCACTGAAGGCGATTCCTTGTTATTGTGACCCACAGCACAATGCTGATCAGCCTGTTTTAATGGGGACAACACAATGGTTAATCTGTCTTTTGAATGATTCAGTTAGACATGATGATGATAGGAGTAAGATACTCAGATGGAGCACTTGTATCATAGTTCAAGTATAAAGCATCATACATGTGCAGTAATTGACGATAACAAACTGTAAGGCATTAAACGCAGCTGGTTGCGTTTTACATAACACTGTATGATTCAAAATTCGTAAGAATCATAAGGAGTGTCAAACATTTGGAAACTTAAAGAGAGCCACCGGTGAGACCACATAGTGAGACATGATGGGAACAACACTGAGCCTGTGAGAGAGGCAAGGGCACCTTCACAGGCAGAAAAGGGTGCACAACATCAGAGAAAATAAAATCTCCTCCATTTTGAGTTAATCAGTGAATATTAAATTTGGTGCTGAACCAGGAACCAACAGATGTAATGTATAGAAATCCAAAGCCGAGGGGGGGTTTAGATGATAACTGTAATTACATGTTGTTACCTGTTCAGTTAATATGGCATCAGTGTCTTTGAATGAGACAGAATAAGACTGACGTTTTTCTTAATGTTGAGAATGTGACAGGATTCTAGACAATTCTTGAAATGAGTTGACAAGTATTGAAAACATGAATTCATTTGAACCCAGTGGGATAATTATTGGTTTGTGTGTTGCAAAGAGCAATGTTGAATGATATGTCCACGAATGGTCCACATAGAAAATACGACACATACCACATACAGTGTGATTCAATAAGACTAACACAAGGAGACACTGTTTACCCAAAACATGGACACTTAAGTTATTCACCAGTGCATCCTCCTAACAAGGTAACAACTACATAGACATAAAGATGGCAGTTAACCTACAGTGGTTACTGAAGGTTAACTGGAGAAGTTGGAAGGTACCCCTCTAAGTGAAAGTCCGAGGCGGTAATGACGGAGGGGAATTTCATCGGAGGAGATGCTCTTTCAAAAGCGCATATACAGTTAAATCCTATACATGCCAGTTGCTTTAACCTTAACAGGCTCCACCTCCACGTTTCGTCTCATAAATCTTAAACAGATTCAAGACAAATCCAGTCCCAATCATCTCATCTTTCTCTCTCGTTCAACAGTCAATGTACCAGTCAACAACCCGTCTGAAGGCCTTGTAAATTAAGGGGTTGAAGGTGCAGACCAGCCCCCCACCACGCCACATTGCAGGCCTCTCCCTGTTTAGATCCCTCAGGCAGGTCACCTGGTCCTCGTAGCCCTGCGACACGCACCACTTTGAGTGGTCGCAGTGGGACTGGAACGGGACTGATCCGAGGAGCCAAATCCTCTTGATGTTCATGCCGTGTTTTGGCAAAGAGCAGTTGGAAGGAAGCTTGTGACCTTGTTTCTGCCAGGACTCCCCCAGCAGGTCGGCATCCAGAGCCTGAGCCACCCAGCCTGTGTAGATGTCCAAATAAGTGCCAAATAGGGGGTTAGAGAAGTGGCATTATGATGAAGAAAAGCATATAGAAAATGATCGGTAATAGTAGTAATCAATATCGCTTTATGTTGCATTTGCTGTATTCTTTAGGTAGTAAATATAGGAAACACAAAGGCAAACCTTTTAGACAAAACGAGAATATTATATTTGAACTTTAAATAAAAAGTTTTCGAAAGTGTGATCATACAGTACTGAGTCTGGAGATTCATATTCTGAATGACCAATTATGTTTTACAGCACAAATAAAACCTTCATGCTCAATCTTGCTCTAAAAATCCTTCTAAAAAAGGGGGGGGGTATTGATCACAACTGTCCACACTAAGGCCATAAAATGGAATGAGGGTCACAAGTACAGGAGGTCATAACTCATTGGACGGGTCACAGGCCGATAACTTTGGGAGCAGAGAATACTTTTATGGCCTTGGTTCATACGCTTCTGAGATCACCTGATAATAAGTGACTGTGGCAGACAAGTGAAGTGTGCAAACATGACAGTGGCAGAAATAAGGTTTTTGCAAAGTTTTCAAATTGTGTAAAAAGTAAAAAATGACAAAAATACCTTTTTTTGCAATACAATTATATCTGCTGGTCTTTGTAGAGCAATACAAATGAGCACTAGTATAAAAGGGAAATCTTAAGATCAACAAAGTGTTCAGATTTCAGAAAACTGACAAACGTGTCCCCTTGCAGTGAGAAAAGCTGCTCCACTCTCTTATCTGAGGTCAGAGGTCGGTTGGACACCTTGCATAACTTGGCCAACTGCGGTACGTCGGCCATGAATGCAGCCGCTACAGAGCAGTTATAGAAGCGTGGGTAAAAGTACTCCATCTGCTTTGCTGGAGAGGGAGGAGAGTGCAACACAAAGAAGAGAGATGGCATGTGTTAGAAAACTAAATAGTGCACGATAGGAAGCTTTTGTATAAAGATGGACAACGTTCTTAAAAAAATATTTCCGATTTTTAAAATTATTAAATTAACTGAATTATTTTGTTGCTGATATGCAATTTGAAACCAATACCAACTTCAATACATTCAACTATGTCTACAATCTCTGAAATATGGATGTTTTTCAAAGAAAACACAGCCACATAAACCTTTACTCAACATTTCTCCTTTTTTAAATTTGTTTAATTAGTCATGTATTTTCCTTTTTGTTTAAATGCTTTTCATTCCAGATTTTCCATCGCTAATTCCAAAATATTGTGGGCTCACTTAAAGTAACCCTCAGGGTTCAGTATCATTTATACAGTAAATCTTCTTGAAGAGAATTACTTAAATTTTTAAAAAATCTTGCTGTGCGCTTACATGCAAGTTAGTAGATTTCCTAACATGTTGGATATGTTAATTTAAGGAGCATTACAATATGTATTTTGTAAATACAACATGTAGATATTGACTCATAACACATACACAAATGCATATACAAAACACTTTACTGTGTGTTGTGAGTATATATGCTGGAGGTTTGAAGTTTCTGTACTTGTTTAAATTGGACAACAATATTTGTTATACCTATTATAGGAGAGTAGACCCTCATAGCATCATTTGAGAAACCCTTTGCAGGTTTGAGTATTGACTATTTTCTCTGTATTGAAGGCGCTGACATAAGTCCAGAGTCCTCTCTGTGTAAATGTTACAGAATATAGATTTGTGTAAGTATGGGATGTGTTCAGTGATCAGGCCCTGTTGCTTCATGAGCATTCACCCACCTCTACAGAGGAACATGTCATAGTGGTAGGTCACGCAGAGAGCAGTCTGGTCATTGACTTTTCCGGAGGAGGGGTAGAAGTAGCCTCTCTCAGGGAATGAGGGAAATTGGGAATGCTGTGCGAAAGCCAGAAACCTTGAGAGCGGTCAAAGAGCAGTACCCCTGCAAGATGCACACAAATAACGCTCAGTCATTAATCCAGAGTCAACAGCAGTTATCAGCCGGATGCTCTTTGCCCGGTTTCACCCCCTGACAACAACAAAAACATATAGCTCTGGTTTTTTTGCGAAATCATAGCATGGCACAGCTTGACTGGCAATGTGGAAATATATATGTCATTAATTATCAGACACAAGTCCCAATAGTATTGGGTGGTATTTTGTCATACAGTAAAAATCAGTCAGCATGAGGAAGCACTGTGTTATTTACTTCATTTGGCTGAAGAAGTTTGTTTAATGTCCATGCAGCTTGAACTCGGTTCCCCAAATGAAATCAAAGAGTGTCTACTCAGCATGCTTTGTGCTTTGTCTCTGTTTGTCTATATCCAGGAATCATTAAATAAAACCCACAGGAAGAACAGGGACATAATCTCACCTCGTAGGCTCTTCCGAAGATGGTTCAAGGTGTTCCCCAGGGCTCCCTGACTGGTGTTAACCATGAATTTACTCGGCTGCCAGCTCCCCACTGAGGAGTCCAGGTACATGTAATCCACCCCACTGCCAATCTCGCCAATCTTATACCTGGGGCAGTTTGTAGACGATAAACCTGCAGTGGAAGGAGAAATAAATACTACTTCATTCTTTTTTTGTGGGGTTATTTATTTAAAGAAGACATCTTGGAAAAAAAGAACAAGAATAATTGAAAGGATTAAGGCATAGAACATGTCAAGCACCATGACTAAAAACATTGTGGTATAACTCTGCTGCAATGTATCATCATATCAACTCACCAATCAACAGGCTCCCCAGCTTCATTCTTACAGGAAATGTCAGTACTACACACTGTGCCACACAAAAACATGATAATAATCTGGAAGCATAAACTTGAGTGTGTGGCCATACTGAACGACTCCTGCAGGCAAAGTGAACAAAAAAGGGAATTTGCAATCTTCTGTTGGGTTGAGTGCTTCATAGTTCAATTCAGTTTATTTGTATAGCCCAATTTCACAAATTACAAATTTGTCTCGGAGTGCTTTACAATCTGTACACATAGACATCCCTGCCCCAAAACCTCACATCGGACCAGGAAAAACTCCCAAATAACCCTTCAGGGGGAAAAAAAGGGAAGAAACCTGGAGGAGAGCAACAGGAGGATCCCTCTCCTAGGATGGACAGATGCAATAGATGTAATGTGTACAGAAGGACAGATTTAGAGTTAAAATACATTCAATGAATATGACAGAGTGTATGAATAGTTCATAGTAGGCATATTCCACGATGGAGACCTCCACGATCCATCAGGCAGATGGCGGTGGGGAGGAGGAGTGGGCGGTCTCAACAGGACAGTGGCGTAGTCATGAGCAGGACTTCCACGACCCAGGCGATCCATCAGGGAGATAGGATCTATGCCGTCTCATAGGGTCCGATTGCCCCATGAGACGTAAAGTCAAAAAGGACTTCGGGAGAAAGCAGAGTTAGCGTGTGATTGAGAGATGAAAATTCATCCTTAAGGAGAGAAAAAGAGGAGATAGGTGCTCAGTGCATCCTAAAACGTCCCCCGGCAGCTATAAGCCTATAGCAGCATATCAAGGGGCTGGACCAGGGCAAACCTGATTCAGCCCGGTCTTAAGTCTACTCTTAAATGAGGTGACTGTGTCTGCCTCCCGGACTGAAATTGGAAGCTGGTTCCATAAAAGAAGAGCTTGATAACTAAAGGCTCTGGCTCCCATTCTACTTTTAAGACTCTAGGAACTACAAGTAGTCCCGCATTTAGTGGCGTAGCTCTCTAGTGGGGCAATATGGTGCGACAAGCTCCTTAAGATATGATGGAGCATCACCAATCAAGGCTTTGTGGGTTAAGAGAAGAATTTTAAGTGATTCTTGATTTTACTGGCAGCCAGTGCAGAGCAGCTAGTGCAGGAGTGATGTGATCTCTTTTCTTAGTTTAGTGAGAACACGAGCTGCAGCATTCTGGATCAACTGGAGAGACCTAAGAGATTTATTAGAGCAGCCTGCTAATAAGGAGTTGCAGTAATCAGTCTCAAATGTGACGTGAACCAATTTTTCTGCATCTTTTGAGACAAGATGTGCCTGATTTTTGAAATATTACGTAGATGAAAGAATGCAGTCCTTGAGATTTGCTTTACGTGGGAGTTAAAGGACAAGTCCCGATCAAAGATAACGCCAAGATTCTTTACAGTGGTGTTGGATGCCAGGGCAATGCCGTCTACAGAATCCACATCACCAGATAATTGATCTCTGAGGTGTTCAGGGCCGAGTAAAATAACTTCAGTTTTGTCTGAGTTTAACATCAAGAAGTTGCAGGTCATCCATGTTTTATGTCTTTAAGACATGCTTGAATTTTACAGAGTTGGTTGCTCTCCTCTGGTTTTATCGATAAATATAGTTGAGTGTCATCTGCATAACAATGAAAGTTTATGGAGTGTTTCCTGATAATATTGCCCAAAGGAAGCATGTATAAGGTAAATAAAATTGGTCCAAGCACAGAACCTTGTGGAACTCCGTGATTAACGTTGGTGGTTATCGGCGTCATCGTTTACAAATACAAACTGAGATCGATCTGATAAATAGGATTTAAACCAAATTAGTGCCGTGCCTGAAATGCCAATCGACTGCTCCAGTCTCTGTAACAGGATGTCATGGTCAATGGTGTCGAATGCAGCACTAAGGTCTAACAAGACCAGGACAGAGAGTCCTTTATCTGCTGCCATTAAGAGGTCATTTGTAATTTTCACCAGTGCGTCTCGGTGCTGTGGTGTTTCTAAATCCTGATTGAAATTTCTCAAATAAACTATTATGATGTGAAAGTCGCACAACTGATTTGCGACCACTTTCTCAAGGATCTTGGAGAGGAAGGGGAGGTTAGAGATGGGTCTGTAGTTAGCCAATACCTCTGGATCCAGAGTGGGCTTCTTCAGGAGAGGTTTAATAACAGCCACCTTGAAGGAGTGTCGTGGCCTGTTAGCAGAGACACATTGATAATATCTAATAGAGAGCCGCCAATTAAAGGCAAAAGCGTCTTTAAGCAGCCTCGTCGGGATGGGGTCCAAGAGACAGGTAGGCGTGTTGAAGTAGAAACCGTTGAAAATAATTGGTCACGGTTGATAGGAGAAAATCCTCAAATATACACCAGGGCATACAGCGGTTTCCAAGGCCATTCCACTTGAGGACAGATTGGCACTGGTTATGGGCAAGAGATTATTAATCTTGTCCCTAATAGTTAAAATCTTTTCATTAAAGTTCATAAAGTCATTACCACTAAGGTTTATAGGAATGCTCGGCTCCACAGAGCTGTGACTCTCTGTCAGCCTGGCTACAGTGCTGAAGAGAAACCTGGGGTTGTTTTATTTTTCTATTATTGATGAGTAATAGGCTGCTCTGGCATTACGGAGGGCCTTCTTATATGTTTTAAGACTATCTCGCCAAACTAAGCGGGATTCTTGAGATTAGTTGAGCGCCATATGCGTTCAAGCTTTACGTGACGTTGCTTCAGTTTGCGGGTCTGAGGTTATACCAGGAGCAAACCTCCTCTTCCTCACTGTCTTCTTCTTCAGAGGGGCTATCGAGTCCAGTGTCATTCTCAGAGAGCCTATGGCACTGTCAACAAGATGATCAATCTGGGACGGACTAAAGTTAGACCAGGGTCCTCTGTTATATTGAGGCGTGGTATCGAATCAAATACAGAAGGAATCGCTTCTTTAAATTTAGCTACAGCACTATCAGTTAGACATCTAGTGTAGAAACTTTTGACTAATGAGTACCTCCGGTAGTATAAATTCAAAAGTTATGAGGTTGTGGTCTGACAGAAGAGGATTCTGTGGGAAGGCGTTCAAATGCTCAATGTCAGCGCCATAAGTAAGAACAAGATCTAGCGTGTGGCCAAAGCTGTGAGTGGGTTGCTGTACTCTCTGAGAGAAGCCAATCGAGTCCAACAAGGAGATGAATGCAGCACTAAGGCAATCATTATCAACATCCACATGGATATTAAAATCTCCAACAATAATAACTTTATCGGTTTTAAGAACCAAACTTGATATAAATTCTGAGAATTCAGATATAAACTCTGAATATGGACCTGGTGGCCGGTACAGAATCACAAATCGAATTGGCTGTAGTGTTTTCCAGGTTGGATGTGAAAGACTAAGAACAAGGCTTTCAAATGAGGTGTAGTGTAATTTTGGTTGAGGATTAATTAATAGGCTCGATTCAAAGATGGCTGCTACTCCACCTCCTCGACGGTGCCTCGAGGAATGTGAGTATTAATATGACTTGGAGGAGTCGATTCATTCAGGCAGACATATTCTTCATGGCTCAGCCAGGTTTCAGTTAGGCAACATAAATCAATGTGATTATCTGATATTAAATCATTCAGTAACACAGCTTTAGATGACAGAGATCGAATATTTAGGAGACCACATTTAATAGACCTATTTTGTTGCACTGCTGAAATAATTGTGTTAACTTGTATAAGGTTATTGTGTCGACTCCTCTTCTGCTTACTTTTGATTTATTTAATTGAAGTGGCCGTGGGACAGACACAGTCTCTACTCTAAAGTCAAGGGTGGGTAACTGCTCGAATGGAAGAGCAGAGAAGGGTGTTAAACTACAACTCTGCTCCCGGTTCCTGATCTGAACCCTGGGTTGTCATAGATTAAGTCCGGTGATCAACTTGGTCATGTTAGCAGAAATGAGACGACCTCCGTCCAGCGTGGGATGGATGCGTCTCTCCTCATCAGATCAGGTTTTCCCAGAAAGTCTTCCAGTTGTCTACACGTAGCCCACATTATTCGCTGGGCACCACCTGGGCAACCAGCGGTTGAAAGACGACATTCGACTATACAATTCGACTGTCTACAAATTTGGGAGAGGGCCAGAGAAAATTACGGTGTCCGACAATGTCTTGGCATAAGCACACACTGATTCCACATTAATTTAGTGAGTTCCGGCCGGGCTCGGCGTCATTACCACCGGCGTGTATTACAATCTGACTGTATCTCCAACATCCTTAGCCAGCAACTTCAAACAAGACTCCACGTCGCCGCTCTGGCCCAGGGAGGCACACGACTCTGGTCCGTGGCTTCGCTATTTTCACGTTCCTGACTATAGAGCTCCCGATAACCAGGGTGTGTTCCTCAGCGGGTGTGTCGCTGAGCAGGGAAAACTGGTTCGAAACGTTGAGGAACGTTGAAAGTGAAAAGTACAGCTGCTGTCGATGGAAAGCAGGAAGTCATCAAATCTGATCACGTGACAGGGGATGTTGAAGGGAAAGTGAGAATTTATAAGAGGGATATTAAACTAAATGTTTGGAGGCTCTTAATCTCTGTAAATAGCCTGAGTCTACTTACTGTCCCTCTACTAATCCAGTGACAGATTTGGTCTTTTTCCACATTTTTCTTCGCAATTCAAAGTGTGGCACGTGTTCACACCAACGGGCTTCCCAGTGCAACCAGTCATCTTTTATTAGCGATGGGGCCGCTGATCACTTAACTGGAAACTATCTGGTGGAAGGACACTTTCACCTGAATTAAACACTTTCATTTAACTTTTCATTCAGAGACATCGCTTGAAGCAAACATTCAACTTAATAAAGTAAGTCTTGCAAGTTGTGTAGTTACCTTCATTATAGTTCTACATTATTTAAAAATAAGACAAACACCAGAGAATAGTAAAACACGTCAACAGTCAAATGGGAAATTATTTAAATGGTCTCATGAAAGAGATTAAGCATTAAAAACATGTTCAGGTAAGATCATTTATTCAAGGTTTTATAGATGAATGTATTGAACCTGGAATACAATCCAGTCATAATCTTACCAGGGATCCGCCCACTCCTCCTCTCTACCTCCATCTGCCTGATGGATCGTGGAAGTCTCCATCGTGGAATATGCCTCGAACTATTCATACACTCTGTCATATTCATTGAATGTATTTTAACTCTAAATCTGTCCTTCTGTACACATTACATCTATTGCACCTGTCCATCCTGGAGAGGATCCTCCTCTGTTGCTCTCCTGAAGGTTTCTTCCTTTTTCCCCCTGAAGGGTTATTTGGGAGTTTTCTGATCCGATGTGAGGTTTTACAGGGCAGGGCGTCTATGTGTACAGATTGTAAAGCACTCGAGACAAATTTGTAATTTGTGAAATTGGGCTATACAAATAAACTGAATTGAATTGAATTGAAAATCAAAAGAAAAAGTTAAAAGCATCATGACACACAGTCACTTCCAAACATATTAAATTATAACTACCAGTTTTATCTATTTTGAAATCGAAGGCCTTGTAAATTAAGGGGTTGAAGGTGCAGACCAGCCCCCCACCACGCCACATTGCAGCCCTCTCCCTGTTTAGATCCCTCAGGCAGGTCACCTGGTCCTCGTAGCCCTGCGACACGCACCACTTTGAGTGGTCGCAGTGGGACTGGAACGGGACTGATGCGGGGAGCCAAATCCTCTTGATGTTCATGGCGTGTTTTGGCAAAGAGCAGTTGGAAGGAAGCTTGTGACCTTGTTTCTGCCAGGACTCCCCCAGCAGGTCGGCATCCAGAGCCTGAGCCACTCAGCCTGTGTAGATGTCCAAATAAGTGCCAAATAGGGGGTTAGAGAAGTGGCATTATGATGAAGAAAAGCATATAGAAAATGATCGGTAATAGTAGTAATCAATATAGCTTTATGTTGCATTTGCTGTATTCTTTAGGTAGTAAATATAGGAAACACAAAGGCAAACCTTTTAGACAAAACGAGAATATTATATTTGAACTTTAAATAAAAAGTTTTCGAAAGTGTGATCATACAGTACTGAGTCTGGAGATTCATATTCTGAATGACCAATTATGTTTTACAGCACAAATAAAACCTTCATGCTCAATCTTGCTCTAAGAATCCTTCTAAAAAGGGGGGGGGGGGGGTATTGCTCACAACTGTCCACACTAAGGCCATAAAATGGAATGAAGGTCACAAGTACAGGAGGTCATAACTCATTGGACGGGTCACAGGCCGATAACTTTGGGAGCAGAGAATACTTTTATGGCCTTGGTTCATACGCTTCTGAGATCATCTGATAATAAGTGACTGTGGCAGACAAGTGAAGTGTGCAAACATGACAGTGGCAGAAATAAGGTTTTTGCAAAGTTTTCAAATTGTGTAAAAAGTAAAAAAATGACAAAAATACCTTTTTTTGCAATACAATTATATCTGCTTGTCTTTGTAGAGCAATACAAATGAGCAATAGTATAAAAGGGAAATCTTACCATCAACAAAGTGTTCAGATTTCACAAAACTGACAAACGTGTCCCCTTGCAGTGAGAAAAGCTGCTCCACTCTCTTATCTGAGGTCAGAGGTCGGTTGGACCCCTTGCATAACTTGGCCAACTGCGGTACGTCGGCCATGAATGCAGCCGCTACAGAGCAGTTATAGAAGCGTGGGTAAAAGTACTCCATCTGCTTTGCTGGAGAGGGAGGAGAGTGCAACACAAAGAAGAGAGATGGCATGTGTTAGAAAACTAAATGGTGCATGATAGGAAGCTTTTGTATAAAGATGGACAACGTTCTTAAAAAAATATTTCCGATTTTTAAAATTATTAAATTAACTGAATTATTTTGTTGCTGATATGCAATTTGAAACCAATACCAACTTCAATACATTCAACTATGTCAACAATCTCTGAAATATGGATGTTTTTCAAAGAAAACACAGCCACATAAACCTTTACTCAACATTTCTCCTTTTATTCATTTTTTAAATTAGTCATGTATTTTCCTTTTTGTTGAAATGCTTTTCATTCTAGATTTTCCATCACTAATTCCAAAATATTGTGGGCTCACTTAAAGTAACCCTCAGGGTTCAGTATCATTTATACAGTAAATCTTCTTAAAGAGAATTACTTAGATTTTTTAAAAATCTTGCTGTGCGCTTACATGCAAGTTAGTAGATTTCCTAACATGTTGGACATGTTAATTTAAGGAGCATTACAATATGTATTTTGTAAATACAACGTGTAGATATTAACTCATAACACATACACAAATCCATATATAAAACACTTTACTGTGTGTTGTGAGTATATATGCTGGAGGTTTGAAGTTTCTGTACTTGTTTAAGTTGGACAACAATATGTGTTATACCTATTATAGGAGAGTAGACCCTCATAGCATCATTTGAGAAACCCTTTGCAGGTTTGAGTATTGACTATTTTCTCTGTATTGAAGGCGCTGACATAAGTCCAGAGTCCTCTCTGTGTAAATGTTACAGAATATAGATTTGTGTAAGTATGGGATGTGTTCAGTGATCAGGCCCTGTTGCTTCATGAGCATTCACCCACCTCTACGGAGGAACATGTCATAGTGGTAGGTCACGCAGAGAGCAGTCTGGTCATTGACTTTTCCGGAGGAGGGGTAGAAGTAGCCTCTCTCAGGGAATGAGGGGAAATTGGGAATGCTGTGCGAAAGCCAGAAACCTTGAGAGCGGTCAAAGAGCAGTACCCCTGCAAGATGCACACAAATAACGCTCAGTCATTAATCCAGAGTCAACAGCAGTTATCAGCCGGATGCTCTTTGCCCGGTTTCACCCCCTGACAACAACAAAAACATATAGATCTGGTTTTTTTGCTAAATCATAGCATGGCACAGCTTGACTGGCAATGTGGAAATATATATGTCATTAATTATCATACACAAGTCCCAATAGTATTGGGTGGTATTTTGTCATACAGTAAAAATCAGTCAGCATGAGGAAGCACTGTGTTATTTACTTCATTTGGCTGAAGAAGTTTGTTTAATGTCCATGCAGCTTGAACTCGGTTCCCCAAATGAAATCAAAGAGTGTCTACTCAGCATGCTTTGTGCTTTGTCTCTGTTTTTCTATATCCAGGAATCATTAAATAAAACCCACAGGAAGAACAGGGACATAATCTCACCTCGTAGGCTCTTCCGAAGATGGTTCAAGGTGTTCCCCAGGGCTCCCTGACTGGTGTTAACCATGAATTTACTCGGCTGCCAGCTCCCCACTGAGGAGTCCAGGTACATGTAATCCACCCCACTGCCAATCTCGCCAATTTTATACCTGGACAGTTTGTAGACGATAAACCTGCAGTGGAAGGAGAAATAAATACTACTTCATTCTTTTTTTGTGGGGTTATTTATTTAAAGAAGACATCTTGGAAAAAAAGAACAAGAATAATTGAAAGGATTAAGGCATAGAACATGTCAAGCACCATGACTAAAAACATTGTGGTATAACTCTGCTGCAATGTATCATCATATCAACTCACCAATCAACAGGCTCCCCAGCTTCATTCTTACAGGAAATGTCAGTACTACACACTGTGCCACACAAAAACATGATAATAATCTGGAAGCATAAACTTGAGTGTGTGGCCATACTGAACGACTCCTGCAGGCAAAGTGAACAAAAGAGGGAATTTGCAATCTTCTGTTGGGTTGAGTGCTTCATAGTTGAGTAACGTTGAAAGTGAAAAGTACAGCTGCTGTCGATGGAATGCAGGAAGTCATCAAATCTGATCACGTGACAGGGGATCTTGAAGGGAAAGTGAGAATTTATAAGAGGGATATTAAACTAAATGTTTGGAGGCTCTTAATCTCTGTAAATAGCCTGAGTCTACTTACTGTCCCTCTACTAATCCAGTGACAGATTTTGTCTTTTTCCACATTTTTCTTCGCAATTCACAGTGTGGCACGTGTTCACACCAACGGGCTTCCCAGTGCAACCAGTCATCTTTTATTAGCGATGGGGCCGCTGATCACTTAACTGGAAACTATCTGGTGGAAGGACACTTTCACCTGAATTAAACACTTTCATTTAACTTTTCATTCAGAGACATCGCTTGAAGCAAACATTCAACTTAATAAAGCAAGTCTTGCAAGTTGTGTAGTTACCTTCATTATAGTTCTACATTATTTAAAAATAAGACAAACACCAGAGAATAGTAAAACACGTCAACAGTCAAATGGGAAATTATTTAAATGGTATCATGAAAGAGATTAAGCATTAAAAACATGTTAAGGTAAGATCATTTATTCAAGGTTTTATAGATGAATGTATTGAACCTGGAATACAATCCAGTCATAATCTTACCAGGGATCCGCCCACTCCTCCTCTCTACCTCCATCTGCCTGATGGATCGTGGAGGTCTCCATCGTGGAATATGCCTACTACGAACTATTCATACACTCTGTCATATTCATTGAATGTATTTGAACTCTAAATCTGTCCTTCTGTACACATGACATCTCTTGCACCTGTCCATCCTGGAGAGGGATCCTCCTCTGTTGCTCTCCTGAAGGTTTCTTCCCTTTTTTCCCCCTGAAGGGTTATTTGGGAGTTTTTCCTGATCCGATGTGAGGTTTTGGGACAGGGATGTCTATGTGTACAGATTTTAAAGCACTCCGAGACAAATTTGTAATTTGTGAAATTGGGCAATACAAATAAACTGAATTGAATTGAATTGAAAATCAAAAGAAAAAGTTAAAAAGCATCATGACACACAGTCACTTCCAAACATATTAAATTATAACTACCAGTTTTATCTATGTTTTGAAATCTGTTATCACTTCTACACAGTACAATTGGTTGTGTCAATTTAACACTTAAAGACTACATTTTAACACTAAGCCAGTAAACATATGGCCCCTATCTACAGAGTGTTAAAGTAACACTGAACATAGTGTTAACATTTCAGAGTTAACGCAACTCTGCTAAGAGTTATTATTTGACTCTACACTACACTGAGAAGTGTTCATTTTTATGTAAATAACACTTGAAGTGTAAATAATACTTGTAATGTGATTTACATTTGACATTTGGACTACAGTAGTGTTCATTTTGATTAACACTTAGACTGGTGTTGTAACAAGTGTGAGTGTCGGGCAGGCACGAAAGAGGCAACACACAGGATTTATTGCCGTTGGTTTCACAGCCGGTCGGGTTTCTCTTTCCCGAACGCTCCGCCAGTCTCTGCTCCAGCTCTTCCTCTCGTTCCCCAGATACTCCTTTTCTTACCGGGATGAGAAACAAAAACCCCAATTGATACCAGCTGAGACTAATTACCCATCCCGGTTAGGCCACACCCCGCTGCCACAAGTGTTAATCAAAATGAACACTTCTCAGTTTATTGTAGAGTAAAATAATAACTCTTACCAGAGTTGCGTTAATTCTGAAATGTTAACACTGTGTTTAGTGTTGCTTTAACACACGGTAGAGAGGGACCATATGTGCACTGGCTTAGTGTCAAAATTTACCGTTGAAGTGTTAAATTGACACTATCAATTTTACTTTGTTTTTGACTCGGTCACGTTAGCCGTCTGCAATTCGGTATTTCAAGACACAAAAACAGCTCGAGTGTAAGTTAAACACAGTATAGAGTTATTATAAAATGTTGCTTCTGCTGAAATATCAACATTTGATATAAAACAGTGATATCGAGAAACTTGCAGACTTTTCAAAATTAAAACGTGCATGATGAAACTCATTTTGAAAGGAGGAGGGAGGGGAGGGCGGAGCTTTCCAGAGTAACTGAAACGTTTTCATCAACATTGGTTGTTTTACTCTTGCTCTAGTTGAAATGACTCGGACAGAGTCAATTGATTTTAACACTGTATATTTTATGCAAACATGTTTAACTCTGAATATGAATATTTACACTAACACTGGGGGCTCAATTGGTTGTATTTACTTTTGCTATTGTTGTCATAACTCTGAAAGAGTCAATATACTTTGACAATGCATTTTTAACACTGGATAATTTACTGTCTAGCATTAACCAACATGTCACTGAGTACATACCAACAAGTGTCATATCAGTTTTTAGATTAATTCATTCCCCTTTTCATACTACGTTTAGGCTGTGGTCACAAGTAAATATTGTAAATTAAATGAAAAGTGAACAAAAATAAGTGAAAGGGGTCGTATATAATATTGTGATCATTAATATAGCAGCTAACAATTATATACTGTGTATATAGTATAGTAATGGCTACCTGTATTTAAAATATAGCACCTATTTGAGTATGCTTACATCTTATTTACATTTTCTTTTTTAACATATTATAGATCTATTTAAGGAACATGCTGCATTCATTAATTGGCAAGCATTCTTGATGCTACTATGCAGGGTGTGTCAATTATTCAATCTCAAAAAGCTTTCCACACAACAGAGTGGAGGGTTAGAATAAAACACAACAATATCTGTATTTATTTATTGCTCAGACATGAACTTTGAGTTCTCTCTTAAATCCTGCATATGCTTGTTATAAAGAAGGAGTGTGTGTGTGCGTTTGTGTGTTTGTTTTTGCATGTCTGAAAGAGTAACCATTCAGGTATAATAGGTAAAATGGGTTTAACGTCAACTACCAAGATCTCCGAGAGCACCACCCTCTCTACAAAATCCTCCTTCATCGAGAGAGACACCGTGCTGCAGGAACTGAGGACAGATGGACGGAAGGTAAAGGAAAGGAACATACCATGGCAGCGGCTTCAGATCAGGTAACTATTTATTACATAATACAGAACAATTAGTTTTCATAAATTTCCCCAATTTCAGCAATGACATTTCCCATTTTTGGGGATCAACGACCACAAGGCCAACCGAACCATGTCTAAATCATTAACTATTGTTAAAAAGTAAAATGTTTCTGTCAATGCAGAATCGTTTATTGATTTCCAATTTTGTATTATTCACAGTTCTTCTAAATTAAATATATGAATGAAAAATTGCATATGTCCTGTTTTTTCCTGCTTATTAATGCAACTTAAATTCCTTCATCAATGCACATCCACAGATTTGAAATATAACTTTAAGAATGTTATTACACACTCATAGACATATTAGAAAACTGTTAAAGTTAAACATATTATATTTATCTGTTAAAGGTAACAATAAATCTGGGATGCTACATTCTAAATGATGGAAAAGTGCTGAACAAACATTCCTGGTCTCATGCACACATGTGCCCCAGATTTCAAACTGACTAAAGATTAAAACAAAGTTAAAAAATGGCCAAAAAACCCTACTAGTTTACATCACTGGGAACAGCTGAGGTCAGTTATGTGTTCCTTTGTGTGTGCAGAATGTGGAGTTTGTGCGAACCGGCTACGGTAAGAACACAGTGAAAGTTCTGGTCATCAGGAGAGAAGGCAGCCGCCACAACATCATCGAGCTGAAAGCTGACGTGGAGCTCACACTCAAATCACGCAAGGATTATATAACTGGAGACAACTCAGACATCATCCCCACCGACACCATCAAGAACACCGTCCACGCCCTGGCCAAGATCAAGGGGGTAGCCCGTCTACTTTCTTCTGATCATAACACTTTCATCTCTATATTGACAACAATGTCTATCCATAGAAAGTAATTGAGGGCAGTTAAACCAAAAGCGTAACGGTGTTAAAGAACTCACGGTCGACTCTGCAAGTGATCACGTTTTAAGGAATCGACTGGGTTGTTACTAAAATATTTTTTGGTGAGGATTTAGTTGAAAATGTATTCAAAAGGAACTTGATTCAGTGTTTTGAACGAGCTGGAGCATTTAAACTAGTGAGAGGGATTGTGCAGTAGTCGAGTAGTAAGTATCATATTGGCATATTGTCTTTTTTATAATGGAGAGAATAAAGGTCATTGTCATTCAGCTTTTAACAGCCAGCTAACTCTAGTCTAGAGGTGAAAGTATTCATGTAATAATAATAATAATTCAAATTGACATAGCCCTTCCAGACACTCAAAGACGCTTTACATAAGGCATAGACAAACAGAACTAAACGGAAAGGCAAAGAGCATGTAAAAACATGAAACGTGGACATTCTCTTATTGCTCCTTCAAGTTGTTCATTTCTATTTACTAAATTAATTTCATGAACATTTTCAATTTTATTTAACATTTGTTAACCTTTGTTAAACTGGGAGATTCCTACTGTGGTCACTCTTTCACATCACTATATTGACACTCAGTGACCCCTGGCAACCTTCAGCACAAACACACACTGATCAAATAACATCAAGGGTTAACAAACCTTGTCGATTTGTTAATGTTTCTAGTCAGGACTTTTGTTTTCGTCAGAACTTCCTTTATGTTCCCATTTATTTCTGATAATTGTTTGAGATATGATTTACAGTCTGTCACTCTTTACGCTACACTCGTCTGTTCAGGTGAAGACCATCGAGCAGTTTTCCCTGGAGCTCTGTCATCACTTCCTGACCTCTTTCAACCATGTGCTGAGGGTCAAAGTGCACATAGAGGAGGCTCCGTGGAGACGGTTGGAGAAGGTAAAACACAGGGTTCAGTCCTAGATATAAGAGTTGGGCAGATATTTTTCTGGTCAAA
The DNA here is from genome assembly GCF_029220125.1 of Pseudoliparis swirei. Lineage (NCBI taxonomy): Eukaryota > Metazoa > Chordata > Actinopteri > Perciformes > Liparidae > Pseudoliparis > Pseudoliparis swirei. Next base: position 20,047,029 of record NC_079392.1, on the reverse strand, counting down.
ACGGAAAAAAGCACAATTGTGACAAATTATACACACATGCTTTTTCCCTGTCAGAACACCTGCCGCATGTATCCTTCATTCAAGCTCTTCAAGCAACACCATGAATGAAGTACACCATCAATTCAAGCGTGATTTTCACCCTTTTTGTTTGTCATTGTCATTTGCCTTCTCAGAATGGGGTAAAACACGTCCACGCGTTCATCCACAGCCCAGAAGCGTGTCACTTCTGTGACGCTGAACAGAATCTCAATGGTTAGCACAGACACACACAAACACGCACACTCATGCAGTCAATGTCGTTGAACACATATTTGCTTGTATGTTTTTTGGGGGACTTTTGAGGTGTTAAAAACGGCCAACTTCTGCTCGCTCATGTCCATCTGTAGACATCATGGTTGTGGCTAGGCACATACCTGGTTGGAGCTATTCTGTGTTTGATAGGATCATCTTCTGTGGCTTGAATGTGGTGTAAATAATAGTTACAAAGGGATCTAAAACTAAAACTGAGAACTTGATGCTACCATTAAAGCGGTTGACGCTCTATTTTGGATTTCATACAGTCCAGGATGACGACTATTGTGGCATGTGTCTATTCTACTACTAATGTTTCTGATATCTGTTTACTCGGTGCTCCAGGCACCCCCGTGGTTCACAGTGGGGTGAAAAACATGACGGTGCTGAAAACCACCCAGTCCGGGTTTGAGGGTTTCCACCAAGACCGCTTCACTACTCTGAAAGAGGCCAAGGACCGGTGTTTCTGCACCTCCGTGTATGCGAGGTGGCGCTATAACAAGCTTCAGGATGTTAACTTTGATTCCTCATGGTAAATAAATCCTAAGAAACTTGTGAAGGAGACAACATCACTCTCGAAACATCTTAGGTGTAGTTAGTTAAGCATGATGGAGCATGTGACATTATTTGCCATTTCGGAGGAAAATGTCATTTGAGTCTGATTTCTGAACACAAAATGCATCGCTTGTTTCGAGAGGAAAAAAGTGAAATGACTATTTCTTCATCTAACGATCATCACATGACCGCCCTCGCAGGAAGTGTGTGAAGGAAACGATTATTGAGAAGTTTGCTGGCCCGTACGACTGTGGAGAATTCTCACCCTCAGTGCAGAAGACCCTTTATGAAACACAGCTTCTGGTGCTGGATAGAGTCCCTGAGGTAAGTCCAACAAACATGCACAGAACAACTCGTCAGCCACATACTGTGTGGCCGATTTGTTTTGCACACTTCCACGTCAAAGTCACTCCGTCAGTCAGTGATTTGTCTTTTAGATCGAAGAAATAGAGATGGTCATGCCCAACCAGCATTACATCACCATAGACATGACCAAAATGGGCCTCATCAACAAAGATGAAGTAAGTTCTATTATTCCAAGTAACCGTTCATGTTTGGTCGACATTCTTTGACTACTGACATGTAATATTCCCCGTAAAGGTTCTTCTCGCCCTGGATAACCCTTCAGGCAACATCACAGGCACAGTTCGCAGGAAACAGAAAGCCAAGCTTTGAAGGCACCGACACCTCCAAGGAATGCTGCCAATGTGATCCATCTCTCCAGCTGAATAAACCACATAAGACTCAATCTGAGATGAAAAAATGACATTGAATATTTCTGGGTCAGAAATAAAACTAAAATATTTTATAAATATGATGACTTTTTGATGATTTGAATAAGATAAAATAAATGTGAACACTGATATTGTTCTATTGTGAGAAAAGAGCACCATTTATTGCAAATCTTTGATTCAGATATTCAAATTCCAGTGTTATGTTGCACATATACATTGGTCATACACACTTCAATACAGTTGTCTTGGCAGCAATTCGGAAAGCACAACAGGTAGGAAACAAAGGAATATATACATAGGCCTCATGCCTAGATAATAAAGGTTTGCAGGAGCAAATAGGCTTTTGTTTGGCTCCTTGTTTCAGGGACAAAATGCTTCGTTGTGACATGCTGAGGACGTTTCATGGACTCAGCTGCACAGTTTAGAGCATAAAAAATTATTTCACGGCAAAACGGGACGTGCCAGAATCATTTTCTGCATGTATCAAAGTGTTCAGGTACAACAACATTTTTCAACTATATATCATCTTATATACAAATACCTTTTAGTTTTTTAAAACCAGCATGGGTTAAATTCACTTTGCACACAAGCGCAAACACATTTACTGACACACACTCACAAAAATCAAATCATACCTGCACAGTAGTTGCCCAAAATTGCCTTCATTCAAATAACACACACACACAAATAAAATACATACAATATCTCAAGCAGGAGAAATAAGAATGGATGAAAGAATAAACAGTGTGCTCCATGTGAAACCCATTTTTGGAGTCGACGCTTATAAAATCATACAGCATTCAAAATCTGTTAAGGTGTCACTGTGGCCAGACGAGTCTTTGTGAAGTGGCAGCTAACCTGACGTCTTCTGACACGATGATTGTCTTTGAGGTGGGTGTTGGGCTGGCCTGCGGTGCTACGAGGCGTTGCTCTTGAGGTGTTGAGTTTGCAGCGGCTTCACGTGATACTCATAGATTTTCAGCGCAGGGCCGAGTTTTATCGACAGTCCCGTCAGGACGTCGTTACGCGTCATTAGCAGCAGGGACTTGCCATCGATTTCCTGTCAAGTGGATGGAGGAGCATCAGACTGATATCTTTGTCCATTTTCATCACAAGCAGGAAGAAAGCACCAACCTGATCCTGAAAAGCAGTGGCTTGCTCCTCGAACCCTGTTGCTTTGAAGTAATTTACGACGTCAGCGACCCCCCAGTTGGCAGGGTCCGGCAGCTGGCCGTTCTCCACTGGGCTGTACAGTGACAGTGAATGCATTCATCTTAATATGCACGCACTCAGCTGTTAAACACATTCTTTCAAATCTTTTCAGAAACAATGTCTTAGACTAATTGGATATGATACCTTTTGGTGTCAACAGAGCCATTTGCCTTGTCTTCCATGCCAGCTGTGAGCAAAGGAAAAAGGGGAATACATTAATACAATAATATGTATCATCTAAACAGGCATTACAACATGCAGCAACTTCAAATTAATGTTCAATGTTCAATATTCACCACTAATTTCTCAAATAAACATGTCATTTGGTTTCACAAAATCATCTTAACTCAAAGTGAGCTGTAAACTGCTATTGCTTATTTACAGTTGCTTATTGAAACTATGACAATTTGGAGAGTACATTATTTGTTACAATATTTAATTGTTAGTTGGCCAACATAGTCATAATATTCCCCAAAAATAACTTTATTTTCCACAGCATTAAGCGAGAACAGCTGTGGAAGTAGCTGCTCCAACAGCTTGAGTGAAAAGGTCTAAACTTTATTGTAATTAAAATTCCCACAAACACTGTATTTCAGACATCATATATCATTAAAACAAATCACACACTAATTTGGATTGTGAGATATGAGTTTAAACAGTTCTCGATGAAGCCCCCAAAGAGTCTGAGGCGTTTATTTAATTTAATGCTACATCGGACACATGGTCAAAGCAATTTAACTCGGACTAAAAGCTTCCGAACAACACGAGCTGATGCTTCTCTCCAACAGATGCTCCGGGGAGACTGCTGGTGGCCAGGGCAGCTCGTGCTTTCATTGAGCCAATGCAGTTTGAAGTTAAAGCTCTAATCTAGCCACAGGAAGGCGAAATGAGTCGCTTACAATCTGTAACGTTGCAGTAATTTTTCATCAGATGTCTTCTCTCCGAGAGCTCAGTGGGTCGGCAGCTCGAACATCGCTTCTCTTTCTTTCTCAGTCTGGCATTCGCTGGGTGTCTTTGCTGCAATAACATTAAATAAGTACAGGTGTTCAAACAGGTAAAAGAAAACGTAGAAGCAAAACAAAGCTAAAACCCGGAACAAAGCTAACGTTAGTATGGTGCCATGTAACTGCGGGTAGAGATGCAGTGAACATAACGACTCGAAACTTACGTTGTAAGCTGGATAAAAAAATAGCAGACTAACGTTGTATGCAACATATTACATTGTTGAAGCGTTAACTGAGACGCAACGTTTTGTGCAAAAAGGAGCAACACAATAATTAAATAACGTTACGCTAATAGTTTGCATCGTTTCCTCTTTGTATTTCGTATTAAGCTAACGGGGATAGTTAGCTGGGTTTGCTAATACAGAATTTAACGTTAACAGTTAACGTTACCTTATTTTAGGTGATTCCTGCCTGACAACAACAGGGCGTCCAAGATATACAAGTAAGTTGGATAACAAAACAGTTTTCTAACCACGGAGATGTTTTACAAATGATTAAACGTCGGTATTATTTGATAGAATCAAGATTTAATCAAGTAAAGGCAACTAGCCCTCTTCATCGGTTTAGCTTCCTTCGCCCACATGACAGCAGAGAATCATGGGAAGTGAAGTTTTTACAGTTTCAACGCCAGCATCCGTCGTTCGGCTTGATCCAGCCAGCACCTGCTGAAGTACATCACTGCAATTACTACACAAACGATATTTCTCATCACATTGAATACTGACAATTTTGTTATAATAAAAAGAATTTATTATAGTGACATATCTTTTATTACATAAAATCTGCTACAGCAAAGTATATTCCCCTTGCAAACACAAGTAAATATGGGTGGGAAAAAATGTGTCAGCCTTCTAAATGATGTGAAAGATATCCCACAAACTAAATACAGACATTTCAGATTATTGATCCCATACTGGCATGTGTGACTAGCTATGGATAACTCATAAACGGATTTCCTGGAGTGTGAAGTAGCTCAAGGAAAAGTGCCATCATTTACATCAAATATGACAAACATTATCACACTCATGAGGGATAAATAACACATAAGAAGAGCTGGGGATTTCCTACACATTTTTATGGGAAGATTTACACACAGGCAGTTTGGATTGAAACATGCTGAATTCCCAGGTGTCAAGCTTGTCCAAATAAAAATGTCATAGATTCTCCAATTACATTCTGTTCACCCTTCAAACTGAGAAAATAATGTTGGATCCCCTTACAAAAAAAGTTTATTTCCAAAGTAATAAAATACATTAAAAGGGTTCTGAAAAATAATAACAAAAGTTAACCTAAAAGGTTACAATTGTAAATTAGCATGAGAAGCATCAATGTGTATCAACTGTTGATTCTTTTTTTATTTCTATAAATGTTTTATTCTTAATAAGGCCAAATCAAAAAGTGGTTCAAATAAATAACCCGATATATTCACATTTGCGAGTTAAAACATTTAAAATGTAATTTTATTAGATATCTCTAATATAAATAAACATAGCATAAAAACAGTTGCGCCTTTAGAAATAAAACCGGGGCTAAATCAAATGTCATCATGTGTTAAATTTATGAAAAAAAGAAGTTTTAATTCAGCATTAGCCAATAAATATATACACCACATTAGTATCTATAAAAAAGAAGAAATAAAAGCATTCAGCCACCAAACCGTTTTCACATTTGGTTGTCTAAGATTGTTGAACTTGATTAAATTGCATTTTTCTCATCCAGACACTTGAGCACCATGTCAAATAATGATCTAAACTTCAGAAATGTAAAGACAGTCAACAATGCATTATTGTTTCCAACACGATGTGAAATGTAACACTTTCATTTCCCCACAACCCTGAGTGTCCGACCTGCAGAAATGACCTCAAACTCTGACCTCCCTGTGGACGGCAGGGACAAACTTCACTCGAGGAAATCAAAAGATCACAGAAGGAAGAGCGATCAGGTCTTTTCTGACTTCTGGAAGTTCAACAAGTGGACACCTTGGCCTTGTAGGTATTACACCTTTTGACATACAAATTCTCTAATCGCCTGTCAAATACACATATCAACGAGTCACGCCAGAGGCAGGGACTCCATTTCAGCAGCGAGAACAGGCAATGTGTCCGAATTCAGGGGAAATGAGTGGTGCTTTGAATAGAAATATCCCTCAGAAAACCTATATCTCTTGAGGGGATAACGTATGTATTACATATGTGTAGACAATAACTTAACAGGAGGGATTTACAATGAAAATGTTCTTCAAAAGTCAGACTATTTTGACCTTATTCCCTTTGAAAATCTGTAACAAGACAAAAACATTTTTGTCTGTTAACTTCTTCTAACTGACCTGACTTAGCCTGAGCCATTTTGCGAGGAAGAGAGAGCAAATATTGCTTCATCACAGTGTACAAATTGGTTAAAAATGATGCAAAGAGACTACAAGCTATAGTTGAGGTAAGTATGTTTCAACCAAGTGGTGACCAAGATGAATACTTAAAGGATTTCAGTTATTATTTCATGGTTAATGGTTTAGTTTTGCTTCCTTGGGATTATTTAGAGGAATATGTCACTCAGATAAAATCTAAGATCTAATGCATCAACATCCCAGGCTATGGAACTATTTAAAAAGGTAACAAAACACAACAACTAAAAATATGGGAAAAGCTTCAGGGCACTATTAGCTTGTTGTGACAATGCTGTACAAACGTAACAAACATGCAAAAGTAAAATTTAAAATAAAACAAATATGGCAGTTGCACATGTCTTCTCAGAGCATGGTGTAATTTACAAACAAAATCGGAAAGAAACCCAGAACCGACACAATATGTCCATGTGACCAACACTGCTTCGCATCCACAGCAACATACTCTCAAGAAATCCGAACAAACTGATCTTTCAGCAATTATGCCATGTCAATACACTTCATACATTGGACGTACCAAAAACAGAAGACCCCGTTGTGCGGAGTGAACACCTTTAGTTTTCCTTCCTTGTGAAACAAGAGTTGTCCCTGAAAAATATATAATCTCATTCTTTTCATTAAACTCCACACCCAGTCTGAGATGTGACTAGATATCGATAAAACAATGCTACAATTGAGCTAATACAGCACTGACAAGTTTCTGCTCTATAATAACACTCGTCACTGTTAATTCATCACTTCAAGAACTGAATGTCTGGGTGCTAAAACTGAGAAACTTCAAGAAGCCTTCAGTGTTGCTTTGCTTTCACTAAGCACCAGTTTCTTCGTTTGAAATTTGGCCATGCTATAACAACAAAAAGTGTTTGAAAATTATACGTCTCAAATATGTGTATATATCTAAATGCACAAACACACACTTCTAGGTCATAAGGACACCAGAATGATGATTAATGGTTCATGTTAAAGTGTTCATGATTGAGGAATAATAAACTGAACCCTAAAACACACCCAGTCCTGGAACAGACGACACGTAACTGGCAAGACTCATCATCAGAGATGCAAACCAAAACAATCCCTTCCATTTCCCCAAAGCTTAAATGACAATATGTGCAATACCAGCGAATACAATCATTCACTTTTCGTGCCATTTAAAATGGGCATAAGATTAGTCTTCATGTTGCTTTACAAATCATTATTTGAATCGAAATGAGAAGGGAGCGGCATACGGAAAAAAACTAAAAACAGAGGAATAAAAGACAAATGATGAGAACGTGGTCTAGTATTTTTTGTGTTGCAGCACAAGGGGTGTCTGCATAATGTGCCCGTGTATAGAATAGTGCTTACTGCACGCAGGATCATGGCAAGAAGGACCTCATTCAGCTGTGTGGAATGAAGGAACGAGGCATTTGTTTTGAACACGCGATGGCCTCAGTTCCCCGTAACCCTCAGGAGAGTGCAAATATCCCGAAACATGTGAGCCTGGCGGGGCTCTTGCCCATTTACTAGAACTCAGCAAACTCTTTTGCACACTTTTCTGTTTGCGAGACACGAATGTCTTCCTCTTCGTAATCGTCATAGTTGCTCGTGTCTCCTGGACCTCTGCACTTCGGCAAGAAGGGAGCTTCAACCTAAGAATGCAGAAGAAAGTAAGGAATTGTTTTCTGGTTATTAATTCAAGTCTGCCAAACAATGGCTGGTGTTGATACATAGAAAGTGTGTGATGCCAACTATCTCATTTTAAAAGTGACACATATTTAGGAGATGGTACGGGACCCCTCCTCACCATCCCCTCAAGACAGCCTTATGTCTTGAATTTACTAAAGGACCCATTTGGGTGGATAGTAACAGATGTGTCACGAAATGACTCGGGTTCACAAACATGTTATGACACAATGACCACCTACCTTTCTCTCATAGATGGCAATCCAGTCTGTTTGGGAGAACCACTTGTGATTTTTTATGTCATTCACACCATTCTTCAGGTTGCCAAATCTCTTGGTCAGGTCTACCTGGAGCAGGTTTCTCAGCAGATCCTTCAGGTCGGAGCAAAAGTGAGAAGGAAATCGTACCTACAGGAGCGAAGAATTACCGAGCATGATCAACACAAAGGCACACTATTCACCCATTTAATATAACTAACATACTGTTAGTTACAGTATACAAAAGAGCAATACAAAACACGGGCGAAACCATAGCAAGTTGATGGTGGTGATTATGTAACCATCTCTGCATACCTTGCCAGACACAATCTTTTCGTAGATCTGGATCGGCTGATCAGCGAAAAAGGGAGGGTAACCAGCAGCCATTTCATAGACGAGAACTCCGAGAGCCCACCAGTCCACAGCTTTGTTGTAGCCCTGGAGGGTCATGAGCAGAACAATAAATCTATCATTTTCACGCAAAAACAAACATATTGTTTGTCTCGTCTATATGTTTAGACTTTATATCGATATGAGGAGGCAAAACTTTCAAAGACGGCAACCTATACAAAACACTGCAGCAGGCTGGGCTTTGAAAATCGTACTGAAGCCGGGCTCAGACTGCAGGAGTTTAAGATCCTAAACGGTTTGAAATCGGGTAGCATACCACAGATAAGGAGAATCTTTACAGATTGTTTTCTCTCTAATCTCAAACATACACAAGATGTGAAAATAATGGCGCATCACATACTACAGGATATAATTGAAATCACGTGATCTCTCATGTGATCTCATGGGACAGCAGATGTAAACCAAACGGAGACTGGCGTGGCACGACAACTTGTCGTAGCGATGCTTTGCAGGGAGGAAAAAAAACAAAAAGCAAAAGGCTAAACGAGGCTGGATGAGAAAATGGGTCGGGTAAATAAGGATCGTCTATTCTTCAGTGGAACTGGACGTGAGATTTTCGTTAACAGTAAGTAGTATGTTAACCTACAGGGCTTGAACGTTTACCGTTGCTTGGATACCCAGTCAGCTGCTCTGGTTAGTCTCTCTCATTGGCTTTTATGGTCCAGCTGACGTTATCATCCAGATTTGAACTCATATCCCCAGATACTCTGGGCCAAACATTGATAATGACCAAAGGCCCTGGACAGGATTTCCCCTCCGATTGTAAGCATTTAAACAATGAATCCTGTAATATATAGGTTTTTAGAGTTATTATTGCTTCATTGTAAAGCACTTTGTAACATGGTTTTGAAATGTGCTATGCTATATAATTAAAATTGATTATTGTGTGGGCACAAAGGGTTCACCTTGCTGAGGATGATCTCTGGAGCCAGGTACTCAGGAGTCCCACACAATGTCCAGGTCCTGCCTTTTACTCTTTTGGCAAAGCCAAAGTCTGTGACCTGAAGAAAGAACAATGGGAGCATGATAAGAAAAGTAAAGATGTAAAGGCAAAGATCACATGTGCTACACTTCAAACCATGGCACTCAACAGAAGTCTACAACTGTTTATTTTTTACATCTAACTCGGATTAACCAATTAAATATGTTTTCTTGCTATTTTTTGTGTCACCTGTCTTTATATTCATAAGCAGTAGGTCCACATATTCTTTATTGGTTGTTTTCAAGTAGCAGGTGATGAACTTTTGATTACCTTCTCAGTTAAAACTAATAGTTTACGAACATAATTTGTTAATGACGGATACCTTTGCATTTTGTTTACTTTTCTACTATCAACTTTACACAGAAAGTGTACCTGGATATAACCATGTTGATTTATGAGCAGGTTTTCAGGCTTCAGGTCTCTGTAGATGAGGTCTAAGGAGTGAAGGTACTCAAAGGTGAGTACGATCTGAGCTGCATAAAATCTTGCATGGTGTTCACTGAAAGAATGGAGGGTGGACAGTCAGACATTGGTGTAATATATGAAGACGAGTCTCCTCTGAGTGAACAAGAAAACTCAATCATTTATTGTATAACCTGAAAAGAATGTCCGTCTTGAGCTATTCCATCCATGACATTGACAAACCAGTCAGCTAATTGAGAACTGTCCAGTTATTAGTGGCCCACACAGCATTTACAAAACAAAAAACCCCACCTCAAACATAATTAAAATGTACACTATACCTGAACCTTCCAATACGCCTGAGGTGTGAGAACATCTCTCCACCGGGCACATATTCCATCACCATGTAGAGGTTTGAGTTGTCCTGTTAATCAAAGCAAGACATCTTTAACCCTCCTGTTACCTTTCGGGTCAATTTGACCCCATTCAATGTTTAATGTCGGTGTTCTTTGGGGTCAATTTGACCCCAGGCTGTTTTTCACTGTGTCAAACATATAAGAAATATCAACTTTTTTATATATTTAAAGGGCTATTTAGGTAGTCAACAAACAAACATAAAGTACCTCACACTTAAACTTGGGAAACAATATTAATTCTAATAATTTTCTGGAGGTTTTAATTGCTGGGGTCAAATTGACCCCGAGGGTAACATATGTGAGTAAATGTAAAGGTAACAGGAGAGTTAAGCAGGGCGTCCTGTACCAACTGATCAAACTCACATAATAAATGGTAAGTGGTTTTCAAGTAGGGAAATTAAACATGACAAAAGCAATAGTACGTTACGCGGTTATCTTCTTGGTTGGGGTTGTTTTCAATTACAAACATAAAGTTGGCTGATAATTTAGAGATTAATACGATACCAACCGTAGCACATGTACACACACACACTTCTATTGGGTTAGCATTAGGATTCCTTGGTGAAAGATATATAAAAAACAACGGTAATGTGGTCACATATTGTAAGTAGCAAGAGGTGGTTGCCAGCATGTACCTTGAAAGAGTAATCCAATCTGACAAGGAAGGGGAAAGAGACGGCCTGTAGTATCTTCTTCTCATTGAGCGTGTGTTCTATCTGCTTCAACTTTACCACCTGGAAAACACAAGACACAATGTAAGTACGAAGGTTATATTGAGCACAGCATGTTCTTGACAATCGAGTATGGATGTATATAATTTTCCCATATGTAAATAAATAAATACTTGGTTATTGAGTAAAAAGTCAATTACCACAAACAGGTGTTACATGTTTGAGCTCAAATATGAGTGATCCCTTTTTTAAAGAATTGCATTTTCATGTATGTGATGTGTTAGATTTTGTGTCAGCTGCTGGCTTCCATTCATTTCAGTAAGGCGTGAAAATCAACTTGCACGGTTCTCTTTAGTCTGTTGTTGAAGGTGTTATTAGTTTGAAACCCCCACCATGGCATTCATCTGGTGCATTGATGAGTTGGTGGGAATCTCGGACATACAAGACTTGAAAGTCAGGTGTTAAATGGCATCCACAAGCCATATAATCGGAACAATAAGAAAAAAGTAGGCATGAGAGAAAGGAATGTCACAATTTGCTCGCTCCTTGAGTTTAAAAGTCTTATATTACCTCAATCCACAGTTTCAACTGCAGTACCACACAATGATATAACACCTGGCCATGACTGTTACTGTGATGAATTACTCACTGCATCACAAACAAGTTCCAGGCCTCTGCGAGTTCATTTGCATGCACGACTGAAATAGCTAAAAGGCACAACAATGGCAACCTGTAAGGCAGTAAATGTGAATGCATGGCATGCCTTGAAAATAGTCAGCAGCAATGTGAAATGGTCATGATTAGCAGTAGCATAGTTGTAGGATAAGAAAAAGACAAATACATTCCAGACTCCTGTGAAGGACTAATACAAAGTTTAGTGTTCAGTGTGCAGACAAAAAAAGAAGCCAAGCGAGCAGACATCGAGTGTAATAAAAGTCTTTTAGCAATACAGCTGAAACTGAAAGTCAGAGCGCTTTACCTCTGAAGCCAACTGTGTGAAATTCAAGGAAACAGTGTAATGTTACATGAGAAACGCACTGAGGACATACTAACCTCCTCCTACGACTCTCACATCAGCATTAAAAGATCAAAACTCTCAAGTGAAGCGCCTCTGAGGTTTTCAGCGATAACATGAGGAAAAAAAGTTCCATTTCCTTTTACAAGATGAACTGTATTTATGTAGTTACACTATTTGTACAGGAGTTTACTTTTCACAAACTACCGGAATTCATTACACTAGTTCTTATGAAATGGGTAACGTGATTTCTTTCAAAGCCATACACTTACTTTTTGTTTTTCCAAGATCTTCATGGCGTAGAACTGATTTGTTTCTTTATGTTTGACAAGCATAACTCGCCCGAATGAACCAGTGCCCAGCGTCTTGAACCTGTCAAAGTCATCCAGGCCAGTTGTGCTCTGAGGAAACATTAGCAGAGGAAGTGAAGACAGCAAACTGATGATTGAAATCATTTATTTCTGCATGTAAATTTGGTGTCAGTGCAGCTCTTATGTGGCATTTTGTCTCCATGAAGCTCTGAGTAAAAACACACAAGCTGAGGGTTGTTAAAAAAGAAGAAGATACATGTGCCTTAGTGTCACAGTACAATTCTGCTATCAGGTCACGTTCAAGTCAACACGATCTGAGCCAGAAGGTGGCTAAGCGTTATGAAACCAAATCTCTATCCATCGTTTTGCCTCAGTCGGACTCAGAGTTGAGTCGAGCCAGTTAAGAGAAAATGTAAGTTTTAATTTTATAAAGCAAAGGACGCATAGGAAACAACTTACCTGTGGTGGACACTCCCATTTTCTTAAAAAGTCTTCTTTGGCTTTAGCTAAGAACTCTTTCACTATAAAAAGAGACAGATGTGGGATTTAACAAATCAGCCTCTTTGTACTCACGCAGTGTCAGTTAACATGTTGAGGAAAATGAACTGGGGCACGTTAACACGTTCTGGAAAATAAACCAATGCAGTTCACATGTTCAGGGAAACAAATGCATTTTATGGTCAAGCAAATGTTAAGTACCGAGGATGCAGGAATATACTTGACAAAACATAACCCCCCCCCACACACACTCAAAAACACACGTCTAATCAGGGAATTTTTATTCATAAAGTGATGCAAAAGGCTCTTGTTGACTTTAAAGAATTGGCCAATTCAAAGAAAAGCTATTCTGCATCCCTTTCAGGAGGAGATGGGAGTAAAGGAAGGAGGCAGTAATACCGGGCGAGGAAAAAAAGACAAAATACAGAACACAACTACAGTGCAGGCATTAGAAAGACATTGTGAAAGTCACAGCAGACATGAGATGTCCCAAGTCACAGAGTCATGGCAGGTATCTAATGTCTCGTTGCTGGTGCATTTGGTATGTGGTTGCTGATTTAAATGCATACCTGGCATTGAAGGACTATGTGGAAGCTGTATGTTAACAGACTAAACTAGCTAACCCCAATCTTAGTACTACCTAAATGAGGTAGAAGTGTAGAATAAACCGTTTCTCTGTGACTTAGGAGGGCTCATGGACAAATGAGCATACCAAAAGTCTCTACAGTTCACCAAGTGGTTTGCAGGAACATTGACCCACATGGATGGAAATGGTGGAGAAGAGAAAGAGAGGAAGAAACATTTATGAAGTGCCTAAAACAAGAACATTTGAGATTCAAGAGGTTTAAATGCAACACATAACACAATGAAACAAGAGAGGACGACTACCAGAAGTTAAACCTGATTAAAATAGTTTACCTTGAAGTAACAAAACAATTGATTGGCAGACAACATTCTTCAATTGACTATGAAAACAGTAATGTAGCTAAAAACAATATTCAAGGGTGTTTAGTTGCTAACCATCAGCCAATAAGTGGATATTTATGTTAACATGGGGTTAATTATTTACAGTAGGTCGCCGTATATACCAAGACCTAACTTTCTTTTTCTCGCAGGAAGCCTTTATCCTCCTTTAAACTAAATATTGTTAAACTACAACTATCTGCCACATAGACTATACTAGTGATTAAAAATAAAATGTGTAAAGTGCACATAAATCACATTCCATACTTAAAAAACATTGCACAAAAATGAGAGGACAGAGATGATGCAAGCAACTGAAGCACCACACATGGCCCGTTCTAAATGTGTGTGCTTGATACAAACTCATGAACAACAATGTGCATGAAATAAGAAATAGTTCAACGTAGAGCTTTGCCAAACTTGTTGACAGAGTTGTACGACATTAGACTAATACTCCGCTTGGTGAAACTTAATCAAATTCAGTTTTCCGACACGCAAAAAACTACAAAAAACGGCTGACACTCGTCCAGGTCAGAGCTGAAGATGGCAGCCGTCGAAATGTGTGTAAAAGCAACATACCCAAGCACTTACTGAACGTATCCCACATGATGGAGAACTCAGATATATGAGGCACCTCACTCTCTTGTCCCTTCTGCTCTTGGCTACTCTTACGACGTCTATGGAAAAGGCGACTGGCGAAGGATTGGTCCTTTCCCTGGGCCATTTTGAGATAAATTTCTTGCTGCGTGATGGAAAAGGCTGACAGGCAAAATAACCGTTTTTCAGACTGGAGACCAATGAGTGATACACACTTCCTGTATGTAGCCAAGTGCATTGCAATGCTTGGCTAACCACATACAACAGAGCTTCCTGTTCAAGTACTGCGCTTCAGTTCAAACAGCCAACTGCATATCTACTTTCTCTTTGTGGTGTTGAAAGCACGTATTGGTCTGAAATGCAAATGGTGGTATTGTTGTTTTGACAAAAGGTGTATAAAGTAAGCAAAGCACACAAAAAGGCCAGCCTCTTTTGGTTTTGTCAAAAAACATTGCACAGCAGGAGTGCATTCGGAGTGCTGATAAGGAAACTGGAGGCCTGCAACACTCACTCTCTGACTTAGAGAGAAGTAATCTCCAGGTTATCGTGCTCTCTGGTGGTAAAGTTCAACAATGCCGTTCTTCAAAGATGTTTAGTCACCCAGATGCACACTCCCCCCCATTTAAAAAAAGATAGTGTACTGGAAATGCAGGTTTATTTTGTAGTTACAGGAATGTGTGCCCTCTGAATTATTAAATATCTCAAATGCAAACAGAAAAAAAACCGACAACAACAAAGTCTTAACAGCTTGTTTATGCACCTGACAGTTTGAGTCACACTATTATTGTACACACCGTTCAAAGCCTCCTTGCGGAAACTACTGGTACCTTGAATAACAAGACTGCAATGACTACTGCCAACCGGAAAGCAGGTCACGATCAGCGCTCTCCAGACAGACAGTTTAGTGGATTTCTTTAGTCGTTACTGACAAATGAACACCAAACACAACACAGTGGCCTCTGGCTATTGCTTTCAAGTGATTGATGGAACACTTCAGATTGAAAAATTGCTTTTCAACAAGTGCAATTTGAAGAGGACGGGAGCTACCTCTCCTTGATGTTATAAGGCAAGGCAACACGTTAATGTCACTGCAAGAAAGCAGCGATGGAGGCAGAACATTTTGATTTACAGTAAACTTGTTGACAGCTGAGATGACCCATCAAGTAAAATGGGTTGGATAGAAAACCTTGCTTGACATTTTGCAGCCCTTGTTTGGAAAACAACGCATTACTAGACACCAAAAACACCATCACAACCATTATTACCATCATTAGCCTTCTTTAACCAAATCGAGCAGCCATCTGTTCGACTTGTCTCTCAGTCCTATCAGGTACCTGTTGTCGTTGGCAGCGACTAGGCCTTGTGTTGCAACTTTGAAACCCATTTTTGCATATGTTATCCGACTCTAGGAAGCCGATATTCACTTTTTGGGGGAAACTAAAAATTGTGCTTTTATAACTTTAGTCACACGTTAGAGAGTGGGCACAAATAAAACCCTTCAACTCGTTGAGTCAAGCATCTCTTTGCATTCACTGTGGGGAAACCTTCAACAGCATGGCGAGGAACTTACTGTAATTTTCTCAATTATTACTTTCAATAATAGTCTCTAAGGTGCATCATCTGTGGCACTGTTTCCAAGTGAAATAACCAAACCAAACACGCACCACAACAATGGAGCTAACGAACCTAAACCGCCCGGACAAAGATGGTTCTTCTCTGCAGCCCATATTACTGTAACATTGCTGTCTGCGACCACTGGACAACAACCGCTAAAGTCTGCACTCCACTGACTTGCTGATACGCTAACGCTGTAGAATAGACAACGCGAGACGGACAGAAGGCCAGCTGGAGGATGTTCAAGTACTCACCGCTCTCTTGCTCGTTGCCTTTCTTGGCAGTCGTTGTGTTTCCCATCGTAGGAGGACGGGGCGATGCACAGCTGGCTAGGAGCGACGATGGTGGCGGTTAGCTAACAGGGTCCTCCGTTAGCTAGCTAACAAATTTCAGCTCGTGCCAGCTGGATGGCTAACAACAACATTAATGTCTTCTCTTTGTGTTCAGAACCTCGACGTGACCCGCTACCCGCCCTGCTGGTCTCTATGCACAATGCCCTTTGCCGTTCAGGTATGCCTCCACTGGAATGAAAACATGATCCAGACTTTTCACCTCTGTCTCCTGTGGTCTTGTGCTGCGTTCACGTCATTATGGGAATACCCACCGAGCAGACTTCAGTGGGTGAAATGCTACTTTCAAGTGCCGGTCGGAAATCGTAAATATGTGTCACATGATTTATTATGTAACAGTTGTTTGTTATAGTCATACTATTCATATTTGAGCAATTATTTACATACTAGACTCAATCACTTTGGCGGATGAAAAGTGATCACTCTGTGCTGAAAATCTGCCTCTCAAAACTATTATTACTTTTATTGTTTTCTTGTCATTACTATGGTCACCCAGCAATCATGATTATCCATCAGACATCCCCTTTGGCAGACTTAAGGTTTTTGACAAGAATATTATTACTACTTTGGGTCATTTTAGAAATACACATATTCATTAAAACACATTACTCAGTCAGGGATAGATGAAAGATATCCAGCCAATTAAAACAGCTAAGACTTTTGGTCCACACACTTAATTGATGGAAAACTTTACATTTGCAAGTGGGAATTATGGTTTCTGTATTTCCCACGATTCATGAATGCAGCATTTTTGAAAGAGCAGTTCCAAGCAAAGTGTTTTTTTAAGAAAACATGCAGACTTTACTTGAGGACATGAAAAAAATGATGGATGAATCCTTGTGATGATATGCATACGTGGTCATTGGAAACGTTTCAGTAGTAGACTCTTCGGTTGAAGTGAAATGTTTGTGATATGTTATCACACAAAGATATGTAATACAATTGGAAAAAAGTAAAGTATCTAGTCAACAAAATGTCCGAGCACATCTATGAGGGATGAGGCCGGATTCTGGGCCAAGTAACTTTAGCTTTGTTGCACTCCTTTCTTCTTGTACTTTTTTTGGACATAAAGTGCTATCTATGGTTTAACTCCATAGTTTTACCTCAACCCAACAACTCGAGGCGGGAAAAAAATCGAAAACAGCCTGCTGTAATCTAAAGAAATGTCTTTGACTGCAAAACACTCATGTTGAATTTAAGATTAATTGCATTGAAGATGATTAAAGTAATCAAGTCATTTGCACAACCTCATGTCAATCAGCTTAAACTGATCTCTGAAAACAATGTACGTAATTCACAAAATATGAGTTTGAAAGAAAGTGTCTGTGACAGTTTCAGGGATATGTCCAAGTTGTTACAGCGATAACTTGCTAACAATAACTGAATGGCACGCACCCATAATCGATTGTTTTCTTTTAGCACCATGGTCAGCGACACAGTTGCTCAGTAGCTTCCCGGTGTTTGTATCAGCGCGTTGTGGAGGAAGAGCTGCACCGAAACCTACGATCAAAAATTACCGAAACGGTGTACAACATATACCTCGCAGCTTTTGTAAGACTTTTGTTGTCACTCACAAGTAGTTAAGAGTGTAAAATAATATGCGCTGACTTAACATGTCGGCCCTAGGGTACAGCAAACGTCACGTTGGTATCAGATTGAGAACGCTAACTTCAGCGCTTCATTCAGGTCCCCCCCCTATCTCGCAGCGAATGGTTTAGCCCATGGACTCGCTCCAGCACTCACAGCACACAAGATGACTTAAAAAAATACAGATATTGTCAACCAACGTCGTCTTCAATAGTAACGCCGTTACACACCATGAACACTGTTGTCTTCTTTAAAACACTGTTGGGACTGAACAGTTAAAAAAAGAAAAAGAAGAGAGACCCCAGTGTTTCACTTAACGGCGGCTGTGTCGGTCGGATGACACCAGCAAAAGAGCTGCGCCGCCAGTGGAATATATAAGGTAACGTGAACGGGCTACTTCGCCTTCGCTTCTCCATCCTTTGCTAGGCAGTGCAGCTAAGCTAACTGTACAGTAGCCCAGGGTCATTGCGTTTCCTTTTTAATATTAGACCGCATTTCATTCAGCTGCTTGCTATTTCATTTGGGAGCTGTGGTAAAATGAAAAAGGCCGTAACGAAATGTCTGTAACGTTACATTTGATGGTAGCAAGTTAACTGGGTTGTTTCCTTGTGTTATCCTCCCACCTGACCTATCCAAGTGGCTAGCAACCCAACGTTAGCTACTGCTTGCTAGCAACTTATTGATGTCAATAATTCACCTGCTTTTAGGCTTTGTGGCATTTCATTTGTGAGCGCAAGCGATTTCCTGGAAGACCCTGATACCCACTTTGTATGCGAGGTTTAAGACTTCCAGTTTGGGCTAATCCAGAAACCCAGGCAGGACACGTAGAAGGGGAGGGCCTACTATTCTTTTAGTGGCCAGGATGATACCATGTCGACTGCCATGCTGTGACAAGCACTGGCCCCCCTCGCTGCTCTTACATCGTAGCTTCTTAGCGCAGGCTATAGCTTTGCATGTAAAGCAGTCTGTCCTAGCGTGGCCTGTCGCCTTCTGATTTAAGATGGTCTGTGTTGTAGTCCAGTGTGCCACTTATACACCACATGCTGATAGAGCACTCTGGACATCACCATTCCTAAAAAAGCAGACGTGTTACATAATAGTTACAACATAACATATGAGTTCTAGATGGCATCATGCCTCCTGGACTTATCCCAGAGACCAGGCTGTTAAGAAGGATATGATATGTATGAGCTTTTTATTTTCATGCAAGCTGAATGAAGTTGGCATCCTGCAGTTTTGGGGTTAATATCGGATACTCAGTGCAGCACATTGCACCTACACTAACTGATCGATTAGGCTAGATACATGCCATATGTACAACAGTTCACATTCAGTCTGTGTCAGCCGCTAGTTTGTTTGTTTCTTACACTTTGTTGTTTGACTGCGGCCTTAAGTTCTCGCCTATCTAGGACAGACCCTTGCTGCATTTACCGACCATAAACCACAAACTGAAACCAAGTCTTATGTGGTTGTGATATGTCTAAAAGCTTACTTTGAGTGCAATGCTTTGTGTATTGTTGCAACTGTAACTTATTTCCTGCACTTTGTCTCACGGAAAATAAGTTCACGCGAGATTGAACTTAATGTCGAACTTTAATTGCATTTCTAAAGGAGTGGGGGAATTTTACATTTCACCAATTTGCCTCCATCATTGCAGATTATATCCAATAAAAATAACCTTATCATTCAACTGTTTGTTGGTGTATTTCAGTACCCCGTGGGCTGACTGCTCCCACACTTGTTCCTCTTCATATCTGGAAGAAGGCACAAAGCCAGAGTTGGGTCACTGGTTTGAGCTAATTTTAGATCCACTGGCAATTTGAAAGCAACTACTTTGCTTCGAGAGCAGCCTGCACAATCAGCTATCATTTTTTTCTGACCGGACAATGTGGTGACAACATCTAAGTGGATACTATACATACTTCTTACAAAAGGGATCTTGCAAGCATACTGTATTCTTTTTGAAGATCACATTAGCATTGTGCCTATTAAATATCAATAAATATAATTTATACTTGTTTCATTATAAAAGCTATATGTTGTGCTTAAACCTTCTTTTGTTTAGCTTCTCAGTGTGTAATAGTACACCATGTCTCCATTCTTAGCCAGTGTCTCCGGCCTTTTGAATGGTTATACGTGGCCCGAGGTCGCTGCAGTGCTGTAAAGGCAAGACCGGGGAATACTGCATGTATAGAAAATAACTGCTGATGTAAGGCGGTGTTTCCCCAAGCCACTCTATTGATTCTGTATTTGACGTTCTCAAGATGGAGTTTCATGAAAGGAAGGGAGAACATAAAACAAACCCTCCAGGGAAGTACCGCTGGTTGTTGAAGATACTTGTTAATAGATGTGACACCACCTGTCATGAATAATCAGTTTATGCTTTGGTTCAGGGTTTCCTTTGGCACACTTTTCGTAAAGCTATTTGTGCTATCCTTTTGAATTTGCTTTTGGTATTAAAGGAAGTCTGGGATTTATTTTTGAAGTGCCATTTTTTTATCACAGTTGGATAATAACAGTGGGAAAATAAATTTCTTGGTGGAGTTTTGAATGCGAATTACTTAACTTCCTGATATTGTTTGAGCATTTGTTTATGGTCTAGCCTAAATACTGCAGAACAACGCCGTAAACAGACAGACACACTTTTGTCATACATTTAGGGCCTGTCAGTCACAGAGTGATGCGGATGAGCAGCATGAAGAGCTGACTCTACAATGAAGCCTTTCTGTGCTGTGAGAAAGAGGGTGTGAGGCAAGGGGGAAGTGCATGAGATCAGCATCGAGAGGAGTTCTGCTTGTAAGCGCTGCTCTGCTATGGCGGCCCTCTGGCTCCCTCTGTTGGACAAAACGTGTCATTGCATTAGATAACTAGAACGGCCACTCGGTAGAGCGCATACCTTCGCATATCACAATATTGGGCATTGAATTATGAACATTTTGGCATTAGTTGCATGCCAATTGGATATAAATTGGTAAAAAGAAGATATTGACCTTGACCTTGACCTTTGACCCGATCGATCCCAAAATCTAATCAAATGGTCCCCGGATAATATCCAATCATCCCACCAAATTTCATGCGATTCGGTTTAATACTTTTTGACTTATGTGAATAACACGCACGCACGCATACAAATACACGGCGATCAAAACATTACCTTCCGCATTTTCAATGCGAAGGTAATTAACAGACCGTCGGTGAAAGGAACGTGATTAGAGAAGATTTAATATTTCACTGAAGGATTAGTTCTGTCGATGCTAGCAGTAAAATATATTGGATGCAAGTTTTGAAGTCAGAACCCACTTTGTTGACATATTCACATTGTCTTCCTCACAGTGTTACGCAAAGTTACTGGAAAGTTGATAGAAACGACAAACAAGGGAAGAAATGACAACATTTCACAGAGATTGTTGAGCATAATACAGTGACTATCAAGGATGTTATCGTATTATTCATGTAATTGTTTTCATGTTAAACATACATGCTTTGTAATGTCTCAATGTAAATATTGCATCTTTTCTATTTTATTAGACAGGAAATAAGATTACTGCAGCAATAGGAAGGATGTGACGTGTCAATGACGACGGAGCTCAAATCAAACTTGTAACATCTCAACAAGATGCCGTGCATCAGTCACTCTAATCTGGTGTTTTACACTGAACTTCCTCTTCTATCATGTGAATGCAAACTAGACCACTAAGACAAATGAGCAATACACGACAGAGCCTCTCTCTGCGGGGTCAACCATCAGTGGGCAACCAAAGTGATTCCACTGTGACCTTGTAGTTATGTAGTCATGCAAACAGGCTTCGATAGAAATGTGAAATCTAGAGACGTCAAGGAAAAAATATCATCACATTAGAAGAGAGGACATTTAAACACTGGATTTCTATTGACAAATGTGCTTCTGTGCTCTACAGTTATCAATATTTTTAAGCCTGGGTCCAATTTTAATGCAAAATATGAGCATTTTAAACCTGAAGGTCTGAAACAATGACGTCAACATCATTAATAATTCTTAACATTGACATGAATAGAAATATTATAATAACAGCATTGTGTTTAGTTAAGAATGTCTACTATAGCTGACAAAACTGATATTCGATCTTGATGAAAAAAAGAGCAATACAATGCCCCTTAAATTATGAATATCCGTGATCCTACAATATTGTGTTGAATACATTAACATCACAGTCTTTGTCTGTGGATTGTGTGCATTTGCTCAGAGAGAACTTGCATGAGATTATCCATACATCTTCTATTTGTACGCACGCGTTTGTTGGTGTTTGGTTGCATAATGTGTGCCTGTCACATCCCCTTTTGTTCCAGAGGGATTACATGACACTGAGGTCCACTGCTCCGATAGACACAGTGTTCCAAGCCTCCCGTACAGAGGCAGTACACCACTGGGAGGTGGGGGCGGCTTGTTGTCAACAGCACAGCTTGCCTCACTTTATCACCCTGACTCTTTGTTGTTGCTCTGCCCCTCTGTGCTGAGCTCATTCCAGTCCCTGTCCTCTCCAGGATCAATGTCTTGTGTTTACCACAGGCAGACCAAGAGGCTGGCACTGAAGACTAGGATGATCAAGTGATGCCATTGGACGGTTTCCCCATTCTAATTTCTCCAGAGGATGCTGATCGAAATGATGAGGCTGTATCTGTGTGCATATCATCTGATGTGCACATGTGTACATGTAGATAGAGAATGGGATTTTCAGTCTCACCACTAGAGGCTACTGTTGATCTGTGTACTGTAGATATAGCCTGGTATACATTACCGATGGTTTATAGTTCATGCCGTTGTATCTTTTAGTATACTTCATGGACTGATATCCTTTATCTTATTGAGTCACATTTTTAATTGTGGCTAATTTAAGGGAAATTATTTGATTAGAATGTGATATGTGGCATTGGATTCTTGAGGTTCTTTCTTGTTTATGAGTTGTGAAAAGGTCAGCCAAAGTGTGACATTTTCCCATTTTTTTATTGGAATAATTTTCCTAAACGTGAAGTTATTTGCAAGAAAATAAAGATGAGAGTCACATAGATACATATGTTTCACTTTGTGCTGCAGGAATGCATTGTTTATCTCTCCTTTAATCATGTCACAACTCTTGAGGTTTATCTTTTTAGCTGCATGATGGCAGGGGGTTCTGACCCCTCAATCTATTAGTATGGATCATTGTCAATTTTAAATTGATCAGCTACATGCACTATTTGACTTTAGAGGATCATGAGAAGCTGGAATCTTTCAAGCATGCTGTAAATGTATTGCTTGCCAGTCCATCATTGGACGGGCAGTTTGGAGTCTCCAGTCTGAATGCTGCTTTGTCTTCAAAAAGGGGCGTTTCTAAGATTTCAGGACATCTGGATTGTAGCCTAGACCTCTGAGGATGAGGGCAATCCTACCCCTGGAATCTTTTAGGCATTTGTTTGCACTGTGGCATCTTATCTACATCCAAAGTATGTGTTTTCATCATTGAAAAAAGTATGTACCACAACAAATGTTTCCCATCAAGATATTAGCACATTAATTTGTATTATATTGAGTGGAAACATAATACTTCACAACTACTATTATAGCATTAGTAGTTTACAGACTCAGATTAACGGTACCACATATTATCAACGAGCAGATTATGATATATTATTTTAGATTACCCTACCCAGCAGTATATACGGTAATGATAATGAGCCCCATCTTTACCTGCTGCACTATTGAAGTATTGAAAAAATCATTGCATCTGTAATAATACAATAATACAAAATACATTATTCTGCATTAATACTTTTACTTTTGGATATTCAAGTGTATTTTTCAGAAAATACTTTTGTACTTTACAGTAATATGAATTTTACTTGTAAGTATATATTTTTATACTCACACTTTTTTCAGATACGGTTCATTCAAAAAAGTGTGTGCACTGTTTACCTCGCCACCATCTGCTGTTGCATAACTGCATCTGCGTATCTGTCTGTGTCTTTCTCTCTCTCTTCTGTGACTTTGAGAAAGTGCGCTCACACCAGGCGGCAAACTCCGGTTCTGCCGAGTGAAGTTTATACGAAAATCTTAAAACTAGCATTCTCACGAGTGGCCAGCAGGGGGCGCCTCCTCTGGTTGCAGAAATAAGTCAGTTTGTCTTTGAGAAAATTACTCTACTTATCACTTGATTTATTCCCTCGGAAAAATTGCACACATGAGTTTATGGTCAAAATCACTATTTTAAAGTCTTATTCAATACAGTCGGGTGTTAATTTCGTACATTATGGTCACTTTTAGAGTAAAACAGACCATAAAGCAGAATATGCTTTAGAGCAGTTTTACTGTGATTGACAGGTCGATCAAGGCTCAATCGCTAAACTCGAGGCTTTAATAATATTGAATTACATTTCATTTAGCTGATGCTTTTATCCAAAGTGACTTACAATCATATTACATTCATACACCGTAGGCAAAGCTACGGGGAGCAATTCAGGGTTAAGTGTCTTGCTCAAGGACACATCTACTAGGGCGGGGATTGAACCGCCGATCTCCTGAATAAAAGACGGACCTGCTAACCACTGACCCACAGTCCACAAATCAACGGCCGATATCTCGATGACTACATCCACTTCTTATATACTGAACAGTCTTTGGTTCACACACAAAGTTTTCACCTATATTAAAATGGGTTAGTAAACTTTTTAGTTTATTTTGCATTTTTGTTTAATTAAACTGCACCTCCGATTATAATGAGGAGAAATTAAGCCTACTTCATATCCTGTAAATCAGACGACACATCTTAGAATACCCTTCTCTTTTGGGAAAATACAAAAATGTATTTATTTTTATTCCAACTGGACCTGTAGCTCTGCCATTTCTCATGTAACATTACTCTTCCCACTGTGAGTCACTCAGTGCTGACAGTCAGACCCCAAGGCCTCAAACAAGAACTGCATTTAATTTGACAGCCTGTACGTTATGAACACTATCGCACATTCACACGCATTACTTTGAATAAAAAGCCCTTAATTTATATTCAGGGCTACATTCAGGATTAAGTCCCGGCAAAATGACACAGTGACGCCGATGAGGAACGTGAGGAATTTAGAGCAACCTACCGTGATAAAAGAAAAACATGCAAACCCCACACAAAAAACATAGTTCTCTCTTGCTGTGATGCAACAGTGCTAATTAATGACTCAGTCACGATGCTTCCTTAGCCAGGAAAAAATGAAAAGTCTCTCAGTCATGGTTGATAAACCCCAAAAGAAGACACACTCTCAGATCGCAGCCAAACAATAACAAAATCTGGCTGATGACTGGTGTTCACACCACTTCATAGCCTGAAGCATCATTTTAATAAACCACTGTAAAGAGGCCATCTGTTTGAATGAATTGACCTCTCAGCCACACAACGAAACCCAGCTGGCACAAGCGTCGGCCACAATGAGATTCTGCAAACCCTTTACTTGACAACCACATTAATATTTCACACGGGTTCCATGGAATACCAATTAGTCCAGTGGACGTCACACAGCTTTAGATTATTTCATGAGTAGTACTACAGCGTCAGAGCTGTACAGAGCTCTCACTGAACTGGTACGCTTGGTGTCAGATTGACTGACGTCGCCTGTGATAGGACTGTGCTGCTGCTGCATTACATCAACAGCATGTCCAATGCACTCCAGTCCAGTGAGAGCGTGCGGATCCAGTTTGCACTGTCGTCAGCCTCTGAGCAGTCAGCCTGCTACTACTCTTCTGCTGCTGTAAAATATCATTGTTTCTTCTCTTCAACAGGCATTCCTATCCATCCCTCTCTCCACCCCCCCCCCCCTCCTCCTCTGACTCCTGGGGCTGTAAAGAAGCTGGAGCTGTGTAGACCCTGGAGAGGCCCTCCCCGTCTCACTCTTCCCCACCGCTGCTCTCTCCTCTGCACACTCAGACTCTGCTGCTGCTCTTTATGTCGCTGAAAGGCACCAGGGAGACACTCAGATGATCCATTGGGCCATCTTCAACCACATCGTCCATACAGCCCAAGACAGGGAAGACTAACTACTGCAAGTGTGAGGGACCCCTTGGAGGGTGCTGTGAGTACCCTGCGAGGCCTGCCCTCCCGCCAAGCTTGGCAGAAAGCTTGGCTTGCCCCTTCACTCCTCCAGTCCCCGAGATGCCCTCTCCTCCCAATGAAGGAGGTGAGTAAGAGAGGTCTAACTCTCTCGGGACAGACCGGGCTGTTCTGTTAGATGGTCACACACACCTACACACACACACACACACACACACACACACACACACACACACACACACACACACACACACACACACACACACACACACACACACACACACACACACACACACACACACACACACACACACACACACACACACACACACACACACACACACACACCTCCTGCTGATATATATACTTGCCATCACCAGTACTATTCTCTCTTGCATAGAGCCACACAAGCACACACATACAGGTGAACACACACACAGATCATGATGCATGCAGCTACAGCAAACTAGACTCCTAATTCATTTACACCCTAGCACCATAAACAAACCCCACTAAATCCCCTAAAGATGCGAGTAAAATATATTACCCCCCCCCAAGTCTGGAGCACAAGCTGTGACTGTATCCAGTGTTGTTTTATGCTGTCTTTTCCTCCAGAGGATCAAGGAGCGTCCCCCGTGAACAGGCCATCTGTGGGCTCCTTCCAGAGCAGTGGGAAGAGGAAGGTGCGCAACAAAAAGAAGAAAGGCGCCATCGCCGCCAATGTGACTGGCACCAAATATGAGATTGGTACGATACTTTATTTCTAATGATATAAAAAACAATTAAAATAGTAGCCAAATTCACAAATATACACGAATGTTGGATTACAACTGGTTTGAAAAAGAAGCAAAAGGAGGCATGTACACTTCAGAAATGTGAGTCTACAAAGATAAGACAAGATCTTTGATCACAGAGTTTGTCCTAATGGAGAACAGAGCAGGATGAAAGGAGACTTTCTTTGAGATGTGTGATGAAGCCCTTTCATCGATGTACATTATCCTAGTATTGATGTTTATTGTCGGAAAGCAAGCACGTTTTCTGAAATGGTTTAGCAGCAGTGTTATTGGATGTAGCTTCAGTTGGAGTATTAGTAGAACTTTAGTTATTTTCAGGTAACTGCTTACATATTAATGTTGAATGCAATTGCACTGTAAACATTGATGAACACACACTAAATCATAATTATCCTGAAAAAGTTTTTCAGATTTAGCTACATTGTGTATACTAAGCATGAACGACAAAGCCTCAGATTTCAAGCATTTCAATTGATGTATTGTTTTTATTCATGAAAATTTCACGTGTTAGCAAGACCAATATTTTGGGTCGTCCTGCAGGTAAGATTAATGTCCTGTGACACAGTGAATTGTATATGAATTTTGGAAACAGTTCTCTCTTTGAGTCCCTCAAAAAACACAGCAAATCTAATCACAATGATGTCTCAACAATAAAACAATCCACTGTAGTTGTTACTCCCGACAATAAAATCTAATTAGCTGGGGTGGATTGTTTGAAGGAGGCCGTTGGTATTTAATGTCTTGAATTAAACCTAATAGAGTTGCAGTCCAGCAACAGTTCACACAGAGACAGCTCGGCTTTACATGCAAACATAAATCTTTATTGAGGTAATTTAACTTGGCAGTGAGGTCTTTTTGAGAAGGGCAAACAGCAGCATAGTAAGCACTCCTTATATGGTCAGTATAAGCCAGTGTGGCAGCACAGCTCTCAGGGGTGAGCTACAACCTATGAAATGAAGGAGTCAGCAGCAGAAAGTAGAAGTTGGGGGCCGCTCGGATCCTGTAGGTAGATGGGAGTCTCGCTGTGATTCAGTTTGCTTGCTGTGACGAGACCCTCACGGTGGCCATTCTGAAAGTAGTGCAGGGCTATTTTGAAGGAAAATTAACACTAAGGGCCAGATGGATGGATCATTTTTGCTGTTACCTTTTTTTTCCAGCTGTCTTTTGTTGTTTCCGAATTGATAGTATTACAGGTAAAGGCTAAAGGTCAGGGAATATGGTGTTGGAAATTTGCTTTACACCCACTGAGAAGGTAGTGTACTCTCTGGCTCTAAGGATGTCTGTTACGCGAGATGTGTAAGAAAGGATGGATGAGAGAGTTGTACTCAAAGACTCGACTGGTATCCGAAAGCATTGGCCTGCTGTGATGTAAACCCTCCGTATTCCAGTTAGCAATACACTGTTAGCCTCTACCGACATTAGCAGATGGAGGAGGTTACATCGGAAACACCTTTTTGCTCATTCAAGTGCTATCATGCAACATTAGGCAAGCCTTCTCCAGGTTGGTGAAGGCTTTCAAGAAATTAATTAATACCACGTTTCGTTAGGGCATATGAATTTTTCATTACCCACTGAATAATAAATAGTTGTTGGATTAATGTCCAAATGGGCTTGCCACCTATCTCATACTATGGGGTTTCCATCGGGATTTGAATGCATTACACACAATTAATCTATCTTTTTTGAAGAGAGGCATTACGATTGGTTGCTCTGCAACCATTCCATGAAGCTTTTTGATCTATAATCTCTCAGACTCATTTATCTCTTAAAGTATGCAGAAACAGAAATTACGCCAAGCAAAAAGTTTGAGTGAAACATTTTTCTACATCTGTAAAGTGGAAATATTTGATTTGTGGTCCCCAATTCACACCGTGCTCTTATTTAGCATATATAGAAGTAAGTTACTTTGTTTCCATGAATATAAAGTTCAATGGAATACAATCTAATGGGATTGTTTTCCCGCAGTTCGTATAGTCATCAACGAGGTGGACTTCATCAAGACCCGGGAAGATGACGAGACGGCCAACCTCATCTGGAGTGACTCGGCCGTGCAGCATGAGAAAATCGCTGAGCTCAGGAATTATCAGGTACACAGCATGGCTGCTCTGCCAAGTCAGCACACATTGTTCAGGGGCACCGTCGTCTCGAGGTTAGAGAAGAGAATAACAGTGTCAGATCCAATAGCTGCACTGCACAGGGGAAAAAACAGGATCTTAACCTTTATAGTAGCTCAGATAAAGCTGCTCCATGGCCGGCAGCAGAGGCCACGATACTGATCAGTGGATGGGTGTCACTGTGGAAGTGAAAAGTCTCGAGCAGCAGTTCAGAAAAATAACGTGTATTCAGCTGATTTTAAAAAGTAAACCAAATATTGAAAACAATACAACCTACCTTTGATGTGTACAGGACTGTCTCAGAAAATTAGAATATTGTGATGAAGTTCTTTATTTTCTGTAATGCAATTAAAAAAACAAAAATGTCATGCATTCTGGATTCATTACAAATCAACTGAAATATTGCAAGCCTTTTATTCTTTTAATATTGCTGATTATGGCTTACAGCTTAAGAAAACTCAAATATCCTATCTCTAAATATTAGAATATCATGAAAAAGTATACTAGTAGGGTATTAAACAAATCACTTGAATTGTCTAATTAACTCGAAACACCTGCAAGGGTTTCCTGAGCCTTGACAAACACTCAGCTGTTATAAATCTTGTTTTTTTACTTGGTCTGAGGAAATATTAAAATTTTATGAGATAGGATTTTAGAGTTTTCTTAAGCTGTAAGCCATAATCAGCAATATTAAAAGAATAAAAGGCTTGCAATATTTCAGTTGATTTGTAATGAATCCAGAATGCATGACATTTTTGTTTTTTTAATTGCATTACAGAAAATAAAGAACTTTATCACAATATTCTAATTTTCTGAGACAGTCCTGTATATCACTGGTAAGGTGGGGAGGGATTTCCCCCGACGAATCCTGAAGAGAAAAAAAGAGCAAGAGATGCTTTAGAAATGAATTGCACCAGAAGAAATGCATACAAAGGATGAAACAAACATGACAGCTACTGCAACGCTCCCACGCATAGATTATTGGATCTAAATGATCTTCCAAAAAAAAAAAAAAATCCCTTTGTTCAAAAACTCATTTGGTTGGAGTCGGATACATGACACAATTTCCTTCAGGTTCTTCAAAGTTATTACAGCACAAAGCGTTTAAATAGGTTTATACACTCTTGTTGGAAAGACCAGTGTGATGCAAGGTCTACTCCCAGATGTGATGACATCTGAACTGTGGCACACACATTACAGGTGACGACAACAAAGCCCCACATATACTGCTGGCTGTGAGCAATGCCACATGCTTGCCAAAGAGGTTTGAGAAGAATTAAGAAAATAAATGATCTTTGTCATCGACTCTTGTTTATGTAACAATTCTAAAATGAATAATTATCACTGAAGCCTATTTATTTGACAAGTCCTATAACTTCAAATAACTGACCCTGTGACATTTCAGTTCAAATAGGAATTATCAAAACAACACAATGTAGTTACCTCTGCCATAATAAAAAGGTTTGCACACCACCCTGCCACATAATATGTTTTGTCTCCAGTAGAAATAAAAAAATAGGTAAAGGAAAATCTAAAGAGATTACAGCAGATGGATTTGAGATGGTATATAGAGACATTTGGGACAGAGTAATAGTAAATGTTGGAATGAAATAAAATTTAACAAAGAAATGAAAAAGTGAAGATGGCTGGAAGACTCTGAATGCACCCAACTGCGTTTCCTCAGACCCTGGGAGGTAAGAGGGAACAACAGAGCGTACACAAAGACAGATAAGAAGATTGACAGGACGACTTGACAAGTTGTGAGCAGCATGGGGTGGGGGCAGGTTTCAGATGTCTCTCCTGATGTTGACGAGACGGGCCTGAACAAGGGCCGCTCTGAGTTCTGTGTGCTAGCCTGAAAATGATCCCACCTCTGTTTGACCTCCCTGTCCCGCTGACTGAACTTGCTGCTGCTCCCGCGCAGCTCCGAGCGACAGCCATCCATCTTCCCGAGTGCCTATTTGATTAGACTGGGCACTAATGATCGATTAAATCACATGCTCGGAAGAGTATGGCTCGTTAGGACAGGGGCAGCAAGAGTTCAGCTCCGTAGATTGAATATTACAAATACTGTAACGACTTAACGTGGAGCAATGTGGCTCATGTTTTCACATAGAACTGGTGATTTGCTGTCGATTATTTTCACTCTTGCGCTGCTGTGGTATTTCATAAGATCATTTCTCAGTAGAAAAGTAGAAGTCCCTCAACAATTGGTTTTGATTTCCCTTCACAAGGCACGTCGTCTCGCGGCATTGGCATAATTGTGCAATCTCTTCCGAATCCCTAATTATGTCCGTCTCGTTTGGATAATAATCACACGATCCTTTTACACTCTGAGTTCTTGTTTTTCCCCCCTGTGCTTTTCTCTCTCTCTCGCCCTCTCTCTCTTTTAATTCTTTCCTTTTTTCCGTTTAGTGATGTACTGTGAGAGTTTGCTGTCAAGTTTCACTTCATATGAGCCTAATTAACGCCCCTGTTCAGGCTCATTTGGTCAAAGAATACAGAAAACCCAGAATTTTTTCCTCTCCCTCCCACCTCCCCTTTCGGCGCATTCAAAGCAATTCATTCAACTGTCACTGCAGGAGCTTGCGATGCAGAACCAATTACCTCGGCCCCTCGCAGTTGAGATTGATCTTTTTTTTTTCTCGCCTCTTCCCTCCCCAACCTTTAAAGTATAAAAAAGAAAACATGGTAAACTAAATAAGGGTTGAGAAAGGTCTCAGCGTCACCTTTTTGTTTTGAGTCCGTAATTGGGCATAAATGTCAGAACATTGTAAGCTCACTTCAGGTTGCTGCCTTTAATGTGCTCATTTTTATGAAGGGGTGGGGGTGGAATTGAGTGGCGTAATGGTCCTAACAACATTATTATGTCTGCCTGTCCCTCTGCAGAGAATTAACCATTTCCCTGGCATGGGCGAAATCTGCCGGAAAGACTGCCTCGCAAGAAACATGTCCAAGTAAGTTTTCAAATGAGATTACTTTGTTACAGTTAGCAAATGTGCAACAAGAGCATTTAAAAGCTCAGTATAAAGCTGCATGGCACTCTAAAAAGTCACAACTGGGTACGTGTTGCACTCCACCATTACAAGTCAAATAACTAGAAGATACTGCTTTAAAAATCTTTAATGCGAGAAAAAAAGAACATATACTGTAAATATAGAAAAAAAAAATGCAATTACTAAATGTTGCTTTACTCCCACACCAACCCTTTTCTCCAGAATGATCAAGTGCCAGCCTCAAGAGTACAGCTTCATACCCAAAACCTGGATCTTCCCTGCCGAGTACACACAGTTCCAGAACTATGTCAAGGAGCTACGCAGGAAACGCAAGCAGAAGACCTTTATTGTCAAACCCGCCAACGGAGCCATGGGTCACGGGTAAGTCAGAGGCCAGCGAGTGTCCCAGAGCAATCTAACAAACTGGCGAAAAGACTGACGGAGGCACGAAAGAGAAGGAGAGAGTGACTGAAGCAGAGGATAGAAACTAAGCAAGATTGTGGGGAAATATAGAGCGAATAGATCACAACAAAACAAGGCAATAGGAGGTTTGTGACCCTGACATGAGTGTCTCTGGAAAAAGTATTATGGCTGGGAGAGGATGTGGGGAATCACATTGTTGGCCTCATTGTCCTCGCTGGTCACACTCTCCATTAATCAGAGGTTATCGTGGCGGTGGAGGACACATGTACACACACACACACACACGTACACACACACACACACACACACACGGTCCCTGGCAGTTACTGTAGTTCCTTCCCTGAAGGTTTCTCTCTGCATGTAATTATTTAGATTCCTTATGAGGCACCATCAGCAGAGAATAATCAGACTAGAAAATGGACCAGAATGGCTGCTGCAGGAGATTCTGTCTCGCCATCGCATCTCTTTATCAAAAGATGAGCAGGCTGTCGTACCTGAATGCATATTTCAGTCCCGTCGTGTGAGTGCCAATCTCAGGTTGTGATGTCACAGTTCTATGGTATGTTTTGTATGTATGTAAGACAGTTACCATCCTGAAGTATTAAATGAATCAGCATGGAATAATGGTGACATGGCCTCTTTACTTTGACATGAACCAGTTTATTAGGTACACATGTAACCTCTAAAGCAATCAGATGTCAAATTCCAGCAATCAACACACCTCCAGTGAAGCCTAACGTGTGTAAATAGGGGCGGACAAAACATTACAAAGCAAAGTTTACCAAAGGGTAGAATTGTCTGCTCTCTGACACACTGTCAACACAACTGGATGTTATAAGCCTGGGTGAGTGTGTGGGCGGTGTTGATTTTAAAGCTCCTTGCTTGTGGAGGAGATCTGTTGATTTAAATCAGGAAGGTCCCTGGGGAAATGGACACTTGGGCTTCTCTACTCTACCACAAAACACTGACCAAGACAGGTGATAAAAAATAAATAGAAATGTTCTCCAACTCAAGTAATCAAAATAATCCAAAAGTATCTCTGAAATAACCTGATTCTAATGTTCTATGTATGAGACATAGCTAACTCATTTGACACTCACTAATTAATTATACTAAGATACTGTGTGCAGGTCAAGCATGCATTTACAGGACTAACACATAGTGGAACTCCTAAGGTTTGTTGACAGTTTCAAGTGTGGTTGGTTTAAAAATATATACAATAAAATATAGGCCAAACTGGATATTTTAATTTGACTAAAATGCAGGGTCCTCTGAATATAATCAGTTTTTCACAGAGCTCTCTTGAGCACTTTAGAATATGTTAAAGCGGTTCAGATTGCGAAACATTTAATAAGTATTCTTTTTGACTTGCTATTCTGTAAAGATTTGATTTTTGAAGCGGGTGTGTGAAAAAATACTAGAGTGCATTGCTCACTGGCACCAATAGGTGGGGATATTGAAGTACAAATAGCTCAGTGTGCCTCACCTCTCCCTCTCATTCTCTTTGAATTTGTCCGTTCTGGTATAATGTGAGCATTACTTATAACTCCATGCTGCACTAAGCCCTTATTTATTAAAGAATAAAAAGGCAGCAAAGGCTAAATTACAGCAATACATACAAAATATGAAAGATGATGAGTTTAGCTCGACCACTCCACGACGAGCGGCTTACGAGATTAGATTTTCCTCCATTTTCTTTGCATGGTGTGACGCGGCAGGAAATTAAGTTATATCTACCCCCTGTCATTTATTTTTCCGTCGGCCAACCAAATGAAGTTATTGTTTGTGTCTGAAGCACAGCTTGTTATAAGGGAAACTAAATAAAAGCGCGTGCAGGGCTTAAAAAGGCGCGATCCCCTCCGGTGCCAAATTAAATACGCAGGGGAGAGTGGGCCGTGATTATCTGACACCCCAGCTCATCAATCATGTCGTCTACTCCTCAGCTACTCCTCCTCGTCTAACCAACGCTGTTAACCCTGTCCTCATCATTCAGCTTGCTGTTTCAAAAGGCCCTTCACAAAGTCGCTCTGCCGACTTTCAGCTTGTTCCTGTTCCCTTCTATTCGATCACTGTGAGAAGCAGACCCATGAGAAGCTTAGTTTAGTTTCCATGAGCAAGTGGTGATAAGGAGTGTTTGATAAACCTCAACGTAACAACATTACAATGAGGCAGATATAAGCTGGGAAACTTCTGAAGGGAGGACTGCTGACCAAAGACCATAACCTGAGAGGCAATATCTGATCTCAGTCCAGATTCACACTCTGAAGCTCAACACTGGTGCTCTAGTTTCTCGCTTCATCAGAGTTAAACTAGGTGAATTATTTTGTTGATTTACAACAACATAGACTGCACTGTTCCCAGGATGCTGAATGTTCTAGCTGTTTACAGAGCAGAATAACAGTTGGCCTCTGGTGGCTCGGTGCCACAATATTTCTCAATACCTCAAACTCTACCTTTTCAACAATCAAGACTTTACATCTGAGCCAAATAGTGTGTTTGTGTGTGGTGTGCATGCTTGCATGTGTATACTAGAGCCTTGCAGGCTATGCATGTAACCAATTTAGGCCAAGTCTGCCTTAACTATGAGTGATGGCGATATTGGTCAGTCGTGATGCTTGTACATAGTGAGAGATTAGAAATGACCCTTCACCCTTCCTGCTCACATGCATGCACCCACGCACATACGGACACACTTTCACATTCACAAAGTAAAAAATATATTGCCCCCTCAACCTCTTGTGCACGGCCACATGGATGCACATAAACTAACGCAACCCATTCTCGAGTCCAGCGCGCAGAGGTCTGCATACCATAAGGCCTGAGTGCCAGTGACATGAGACCAAAGCAAATGAATTAGAGTCAAGGTTGAAACGGAGCACAATGTCTGCTCCCATTAGTCCGCACACAGCTAGAATAGCCCGCTATGGCATTTGATGCACTGTGCCATTCAGACAGAGTGGCGTTTGAAAATCGCAACGCTCTCCAGATGCTTGTGGAATATTTCTCAAGACAAACCAGCATTGTATTGTACCTGTCTGTTTTTTTTCTACATTTATTTTTCAACCATTTTATTTAGATGGCCAAGTAATGAAGAGAGTAACAAAAGTTTTGGAACGTTAAATGCCCCTCAGAGCCAAACAGCTTGTCCTGCTCAAACTAGACTTACAGCATCTGAGCACACTAATTTACATATGTTTTCAGTGAAGGCTCCATTGAAGTGAAAGGTCATATCATAAATACCATCAGGGCACAATGGCTCTGACCCTCTCACTCTTAAGTGCTAAAAGTCTTCATTGTAAATGTTAGAGGCCTTCCATGCTCAGTAAGGACATATATTCTCCCTCTGATTGCATCTATTGCTCATTATACTTTTAGGAAAGTGAAGGTTAACAGTCTCACGATAAAAGGCAGACGTGGCACCCCAGTAATATGTCCTCAACTTTTCCCAATAATTTGAAATGAAATATGGTGTTAAAATCCATCAAATCTGTATACTGTTTGGCTACATTTCTTTGCTTCAACGCATAAGACGGTGCCAATATCATCAGTCATGTTCATGGTCCCTGCTCAGCTGCCATCTATCATTTTTTTAATTATCTTTTTTGTCTTTACTATGCCATATTTTATTATCCTGCTGACGACACCCCAATTTCCCCCCGAGGATTAATAAAGTTTCCGTCTATCCAGGATCTCGCTTATCCGTAACTGTGAGAAGCTGCCAGCCCAGGAGCACTTTATCGTTCAGGAGTACCTGGACAAGCCCTTCCTGATGGAGGGCTACAAGTTTGACCTGCGCATCTACATCCTTGTCACTTCCTGCAACCCACTTCGGATTTTTCTCTACAATGACGGCCTGGTTCGCATGGGCACAGAGAAATACCACGCACCCAGTGAGGCCAACCTGGTGAGTCATGAACACTAATACTACTACCGGTAATAATAAAGATGTGATAACATTGATTTGTGTAAGATTCTTCCCGTAGATTGAGAAAAACGCACACATGGTTTTATACAGTCACCTTGTAACTAATAACAGGAAATGCATTTGTATCTGTTCACTATCGGTGCACAAGGCCAGTTTGACGAGTTGTAGACATACATTAAATTGTTCATGGATTTATATTGTAAAGTACATACATAACCTTGTGTGTGTGAAGTCAGAAATGCACTACAGACAGATTATAGAGGTAGATTCACGATGCACTCCAAGAACCGCAGCTATGGGCTTGTGGAACTCATCATAATCAAATTAGACACACAAACACAAACAAGCACAGAGGTTGGGAAACACAGTGTAATCACTGTATGATCACAAAATATGCATGTACTCATATCATAGAGTCAACAGTGACCAGATGCAGACAACTGAAAAGGCTGATATTGCACGCACGCACACACGCATGCATGAACGCACGCACACACACACACACACATACACACACAATGGGCAGGCATACTGTATACCAACAGAGTGTAAATGTCCATATGCCAGATGTCTCCTCTAATATCAAGCCGCTCATATTTGCCTTGAGGTTCTGCACCTGCTGAAGCACAGTCTGTTGCTAATGATGAGATGCGCACACACACACACACACGCACGCACACACGCACACACAGCTTACTATCAATTGCGATGCTTATCTACAATATGAACACACACTCACATAGACATGCTGGACCCCTCCTCTGACACAAATGTGTATTGTCTTACCCGGTCTGTGACACATGACGGAATGAGTCGTGCCATGGAGATGGATGTCCTATCCCACCGAGAGTGGCTCCCAGACAGCTATTATGGGTTGGAGTAACCTCCGGTCACAGCGTTATTACCGTTGACGCTAAGGACAAGGATGTATTGTCTTCAACTGTGAGGGATAGTGTTTAAAGAGACGGAAACAACAAGGGTTACACAAGAGCTATTTATAATCAACTGCTCATTTCTGCCGTGCTCTGTTGGAACTATGGGGCCTTGAGTGCTTGAGGTTTCGGTGATCTATGATTGTAAGCATGTTCTGCTGTTGCACTCATTATCTGTCTATCCCATAGGGGCGTGAGGAACCATAGAATGGAGCATTGGTAATTCCCATATAGCACAGCAAGCCGCACCATTTCTTACCATCTTTAGTTGTTGCCAAGGGACGTGTTTGTGATGTTTCTGTCTTTTTCCTTTATTCATTTCCTTATTACTTATGAGAAAATATTTGACATTACAATGTGGGTATGTGCGCTGTGGGGATAAAAGCATAAACACCCTTGAGGATGTTTGCTGAGATGATTATCAGCACTGACAAAGGTATAATTACACTAAAGAGCACTTGTACAGGCACCATAGCTATTTAAGCACACCATATAGTTTATACAAGTTTAGTACTTTATACTAATTTGTCGCCATTAGTATTGTATAGTAGTTGTACTGGACAACGCTTAGGTAGTAATGCATCTACCTTTGAGCAGGAAGCAGGTCAACAAGAACCTCATTTCTTCATCAGCTCAGTAAATAAAGGAATTCCGGGGAAATAAGAGACAGATTTTTTTTTGGAAACCACTACAAAACATGCCATCTGGTGTAAATACAATCTGCTGGTGCTATCACATAAAACATATGCAACGATCACAGACCTTTGACTAAGCAATCTACCACATCTGGTCACATTGTAGATATCCTATATTTCTTCTTATTGCATTCTCCTAACTCACCGTTGTCTCCACAGAGCCAGCTCTACATGCATCTGACCAACTACTCAGTCAACAAACACAATGAGAACTTTGAGCGAGACGAGACGGTGGACAAAGGCAGTAAGAGGTCCATCAGTTGGTTCACCGAGTTCCTCCGCGCCAACGACTACGACGTGGCCAAGTTCTGGGGAGACGTCTCTGTACGTGGGTAGTCCACCCAAGCAGACACAAACACAAAAACACAGATACAAGCAGCCATATCGCGGCGGATGTGTACTTCCACGAATGCAAGGATGTATGATAACAAAACACACACCGCAAATGCAAACAACACACGCATGCATCCTCAGTGTATTCTGTGTCAGTGAACCCTCGTATATACACATGCTCTTTCTACTTACCAACACACGTTGCACAAAGACCCAAAGCGGGCCAGCGAAAGGTTTGATATGAATTGTTATGACAGTAATTCAGTGAGCTTCCGAGCTTTGTATAACTCCAGGAAGACCTCAGTGAAAACATCATTCCAGGAGGATGAGCTTTCTCAGCTCTTTCAAACACCTTTACCTCATTCAGCTCCTTTCATCAGTCTCTTTGGATGATTCTTTTACCTTCTTTTCCTTATTCATTCCTTTTTTCTTTTTACTTTTACCCATCCATCACATAATATGCCTCTTTGTCATTCTGTTAGTACTCTTGTAGTTACACCATTTCTTTCCTGTTTATGTCCTTTTCAATTTCATTCTTCTTGACCTTGACTTGTTGGCCCTCTGTCAGTATTCATTTGGGTTGTCTGGTCCCTCAGTGATTGTTCTGTGCTTCATGTCTGTTCTCATGCTACAAGCGTTCAACCTCAAAATCAAATCCCATTGGTTATTATACTTTCCCCAAGGCACTCTTTTATTTCCTCTTTCCATCAGCTTTTACTTTTCTTTATGTTCATGTTGAACAAAGTGTTTTTTTATTGTTGTTTTGTCGCTGGTGTTTTACCTGGGGCTTTAAGTTCTTGTTTAAGCAGTGTTTCTTGTCCTTTATTCTCCACTCCTATCCATCTTCTGTAATCTCTCTATGTGCTCCATTTTTGTCTGGGCATTAAAGTCCTCGGCCTTTTTTGAACTTTTCTTTCTTTCTTTCTTTCTTTCTCGCTTCAGTTTCTTTTTCTCACATCCTTCTTGCCTCTCAGTGACACATCAGAGTGTCACCTTCTGCCTCAGCTAGTCCATCCTCCTCTTCTCTTGCTCTCTCACCATTTCTGTCTCTGCTCTTTCCTCAGAAGTTGCACCACTTTGGTGTTAGTGCTGTCCGTTTGCACTCACACACTGTGTTTTGTTTCAACTCTGTATTTATGTTCTCTGCTCGCTCTCCTCTCTCCCTCTCTTTACATCTCTCCTCTTACATTTTGTTCCTGTATAGACCAAACAGGCTGCACTGACTCTTCCCGCCAACGGTCTCAGTCAGAGTCAGAGAGTTGGTTTGCCAAAAGATTGTCTGTAGGGGTTAAGAATGTAGGTGTTCCTCCCCATGTTTCTCTGACAAATGCTAATTATAGAGGCCCCAGCGAGACCATCGTACCGCTCTCCTTTATTCAGCAGTGTTACGGAGAAAACTGCAGGCCAGCAGCCCTGCGTGGAATTTGTCTGATGATGGGAAGCGTAGTGTACAGTGGCGGCTGCTGAAATTTCTTTTGGTAAGGCGATCCAATCTCTTTCAGCAAACATCCCAGGATAAATCAATGCAAAAAATGTATCAAACAAGCATTTCTACAGTGTAGTTAAATATTTAATAATAATGACATCTCATTTATACAATTCAGTATATATATATATATACAATACCATTCAAATGTTTGGGGTGACTTAGAAATGTCTTTATTTTTCAAAGAAAATCACTGTTTTTTCAATAAAGATAACATTAAATTAATCAAAAATACACAATATACATTGTTAATGTGGTAAATTAATATTCAAGGTGGAAGTGTCTGGTTTCGAATGAAATATCTCCATAGGAGTAAAGAGGCCCATTTACAGCAACTATCACTCCAGTGTTCTACTGGTACATTGTGTTTGCTAATCGCCTTAGAAGACTAATGTCTGAATAGAAAACCCGTGCAATTATGCTAGCACAGCTGAAAACAGTTATGCTGGTGATATAAGCTATAACTGGCCTTCCTTTGAGCTTGAAGTTTGTAGAACAAAATTAATACTTCAAATATTAATCATTATTTCTAACCTTGTCAATGTCTTGACTATATGTTCTATGAAATGTTCAATTCATTTGATAAATAAAAGTGTGAGTTTTCATGGAAGACACGAAATTGTCTGGGTGACCCCAAACTTTTGAACGGTAGTGTATATATATATATATATATATATATGATTTAATAATATTCAGTATAATATGATATATAAATACCTAATGTAAATATACAATATAATTATCATGAAATATATTCAATTTAGTATAGTTTGTACAGCCCGATATAAATTTGTCTCAGAGGGCTTTACAATCTGTACACATACGACGTCCCTGTCCCAGGACCTCACATCGGATCAGGAAAAACTCCAAAGAAATAGAAAGAAAAAAAAATTTCACAGGGAAAAAAGGGAAGAAACCTTCAGGTGAGCAACAGAGGAGGATCTCTCTCCCCGGATGGACATGAATAGTTGGTAGTAGGCATGGACCATGATCCAGACCTCCATAATCCATCAGGCAGATGGAGGTAGAGAGGAGAAGTGGGCGGGGCATCAGCAGGGCCATGGCATCAGACCCAGCCAGGTCCAATGGACCCTATGAGACGTGAAGTCACAAGGACTCTGGAGAGGAAGCAGAGTTAATAATGTACAATGGAGAGATGAAAGTTCATCCAAAAGGAGAGAGAAAAGAGGAGATAGGTGCTCAGTGTATCCTAAAACATCCCTCAGCAGCCTATAGGCCTGTAGCAGCATATCTAGGGGCTGGACCAGGTGAACCTGATTCAGCCCTATAAGCTCTGTCAAAGAGGAAAGTCTTGAGTCTACTCTTAAATGAGGTGACTGTCTGCCTCCCGGACTGAAGGTGGAAGCTGGTTCATAAAAGAGGAGCTTGATAACTGAAGGCTCTGCTCTACTTTTTAAGACTATAGAGCGTATTCACTCACGTGACCACAACAAACTCTGGCGGCCATCTTGGGGTCCCACCACGGCATTGTTTTGCTTGCTTGTATGCCGCTCTTCCCTGAGAAATGACTATTATATCCTGAAAGAGACACGATTTCAGTTCAAAGCGGTGTGCCTTGTGATTATACTGTGCCTCATTGTTGGATGTGGGACTAATGATTTAGAATATGGGTTTATCAGCTCAACAAGAGGCTATTACTTCAACTTGTCATGCATCTACTTCGGCTTCACTCGGCGTATGAGCGTTAGGACTGTTCTCATGTGTTTCTGTTGATGCATCGGGTTGTGGGCACGTTTCCATTGACACACTCTCGTCAATAATCTCTTTTTGCTTTTTTCGCCGAGCGAAAATCAATGTCTTTCACTTGCGCAAAAGGAACTGTGGATGGAAACTTGGGAGGAAGCCATGAACATGGCAACTCCGTCAGGCGATGTCTGCCTTTACTCTGTGATTCATTTCAAGGTAAAATAAAACACTGGCTCCATGGGAACAGCATCAGCACGGCCAGCCAAACAGTCACTGCTGGTCCTGAAGGAGCTGGAAGCGGCTTCATCAGACACTCGTTCTGGAGGCGGAGCTGTGCGACTACGGATCATATATGAACCCAGACACGGGGCGCTTGATGTTCCGACATTTGTGGTATTTCCACAACAAGTATAACGCAGAAATAGTTGTTAATGTCCCATGGTCGATAGCGGAAATGAAAACTGTTTTACAGGAATGTGACCGGGCTATGTGCTGGTAACTAGCGAATTAACCACAAAGTGTTGAGCGAGTAAAATCAGGTAAAAAAGCGTTGCAAATATTCAATTCCAACCGCTGAAATCTTTCTTTGGTAATGCAGAAGGACATGAGGTTGCTGGGCTCTCGCATAATCAAACAGCGGACACGATAGCCAGGTCAACTTCTTCTGACATTTAATAAGTGGGACCCCAAGATGGCGCGATTGAGATTCTGACGTCACGTGAATACGCCCTATAGGAACTACAAGTAGCCCCGCATTTAGTGAGCGCAGCTCTCTAGTGGAGCAATATGGTACTACAAGCTTCTTAAAATATGATGGAGCGTCACCAATCAAGG
Source organism: Pseudoliparis swirei (assembly GCF_029220125.1). Lineage (NCBI taxonomy): Eukaryota > Metazoa > Chordata > Actinopteri > Perciformes > Liparidae > Pseudoliparis > Pseudoliparis swirei. Next base: position 20,004,812 of record NC_079392.1, on the reverse strand, counting down.
CTTTGTAGGTGAGGAGAAGAATTTTCTTCTCCTCACCTACAAGAATTTTAATATAGTATAATACAATATATATATATATATATTGTATAATATAAATCACATACAAATATATAATGTAATAAAACATGTTTGTATATTAAGATGCCTCTATGAACCTTGTTATAGTTAAAGTGTGCCTGTTTTTATCCACTTCCTCATTGTGCTTCTTCACCTCCTGTGTTCGTCGTCCAGCTGGTAGCAACGTTCACTTTACCCAATATGGCTGCTTGAGGAGTTATCGCGTGTGTCCTGGTGTTCTCATGTTTTCTTAATTCTTCCTTGAAGTGCTTCATGTCCCTTACTTACGTAACTGTCCATGCTGGATCTGCACCCGAGATTTTAGCGGGTCGGGTCATCTCGGAAAAGAAGAGCTCGCACTCCCCTTGTCATCTCGTTAAAAAAAGCGCCTGACGAGAACGAGCAGGTTCGGGCCAAATGACTTTGGCCCAAATGACTTTGGCCCAAAGCTGAACCTATTTTAGGACGCTGATTTGCTAAATTGTATATCACTCATTTATATCTTAATCAGTAATAGGCTAAACTGCTTCGCAGACCCGTCTCTTCTGGGCCAAAACTATTCTATTGGCCAGTCACTACTGGTAGTGTAAATATTGTGTGTGTGTGTGTGTGTGTGTGTGTGTGTGTCAGAGTGACCATGCAGGAGTCACTACAATGAAATAGTTCCACTTAGGAAGTCCACTCTGATGGTAGCATTAGAGTGGACATTATTATTATTATTATTATGCCTTCATGTTCCTTCTCTGATCCGGAAGGTCTTGATTCTATGGTGGACATTCAGAAACATTCGAGGTGACACATACTTGGAAAAATATAATTTCCGATCATCTTTGTCATACAAAAATACCATATGAAAGGAAGTTTAGGGGCTTCAGAAATAGTTTTGATGAGTTCTGATAGATGTATGACAGAATAATATCTCCCTTTAGTGAATGACAAGAAATGTTGGCACACAAATGCACATTTCAACCTATTAAAGCCCTTTAGTATTCTTTCAGTTTAGTTTAACATGTCGTAAAAATATGTAATTTTCCTTTTGGACAAACTCAACTTACCCCTGCCCATAGTTTAACTATCCTGCTTCTGAGGTGGGACCAAGTCATTGTTTTGCAAATCTCAAGTTGTTGCACTCAAGTCACGAGTCAAGTCTTAAGTCAAAACAGGAAAGTCCCAGGTCCTAAACTTTGAGTTTCAAATCCTAAACAAGTCATAATGCGCTCTTCACAAAATGTATTGCCAGTTGCGTCTTTGTCTGTATATTTTCAGTCCGCTTTCATTCTATGCAAAAAAACTTTGGTATCATTTTCTCCAACTGCCACTCGGGAAGGTCTTCATGGTTCTCTCATGCATCTAGATTTGATGCTGTTGGATTTGTTCTAAGAAAGTGAAACTGGGAAAATAAGTGTTGACTTGTTGGTAATGAATAGAGTTACCGTTATGATTCAGGAAATGATTGATTCGTGGCCATTAAAAACTAAAAAAACATTCATTTTAATCTTTGGGCTTTGAGGGTCTTTTCTTTGGGGGTCTGAAGTCCTACATTTTGTGACTCAAGTCCAGGTCATGTGACTTGAATCCACAACTCTGCACACTGATGGCTCTTCTACACAGATAGAAAAAGAGTTGATGTTACTAAAACAGAGACAATCTAGATGCATAATTTATACACAAAATATTTTTAACAATGAACAAATTATGCCGGGAAAACACAAAAATAAATGGGTAAACTGGTACAAAGAGGCTTATGAAACCATTTCAGGCCAAAACTGTAAAAACACAGGCACACATGCACAGTGCTCGGCAGTGGCCATTGCTGGGGGCTCAGGATAAGGAGGGAGGTGATGGGGGTAGGGACAAAGACACACAAACACACCAGCCAGTACTGGGGACTTCAGGCATAAACAACACGAGTGGGAGCAGGTGTCTGTGCTGTGCAGCCTGTGGGTCATAAGGGTGGATGGAGGGACACATTGATGGAGGAGTGTGAACGACAGACAGAAAAGTGATGGGGCTGCCACCTTATCAGACCGGGGCCAGACCACCATACCCCTCTCCTGCACCCAGCAGTCAGACAGGACTAGGCAAATGGCAGGCCAGCAGCACTGCGGGGGGCTTGACTGGTGAGGGTTAGCTTTTTGCATTGCATGTGTGTGTGTCAGAGTGAGAATGTTTACCCCAGCTGCACAGTGGGAGTAGGCAAGCAGGTAGCAGCCAGCAAACAAATGTGTATGCACACACATGAACACAGGTCGGGAGCCACTAGCCACACAGATGGACCACCACCAATATTGGTGAAAGTCTGTGTGTGAGTAAAATTCAAAAGATTCTGTGACATTAATACTTTATGTTTTTCCTCGACTAGAAAACTGACAGAGTATCTTTGAACTTTAAAGATCATCTTTAACTGAAAACGTTGCACTTAGAGGTCTGGCTTTAATTACTGCAGACAAAACTCTGACAATTGAGTAATCATGACACATACTAGACCTGTAATGTACAGGCCTGCTTTAATCAGCTGCTATATGAAAGATTGCCTCCTACAGCTTTTTAGGATGTCGGCAAGTGACACAAAAAGTATGATTTGCGCTCTGCTTGTCAGCGCAGCTTGGTGATTCTCTATCTCTTTGTATCTCGCCAGGAGCTGGTGGTGAAGACCATAATAGTGGCTGAGCCCCACGTGCTGCATGCCTATCGCATGTGTCGCCCCGGCCAGCCACCAGGGAGCGACAGCGTCTGCTTTGAGGTCCTGGGCTTTGACATCATCCTGGATCGCAAACTCAAACCGTGGCTACTGGAGGTACAACTTTGTATGTGTGTGTGTGTGTGTGTGTGGTGTGTGTGTGTGAAACGACGTCCGTGCTTTTTTTCTCTCTCGCAATTTCTACTCACCATTGGTTTGCCATACTAAAAACAAGTGTAATTACTACATTTAAAGGGACAGTATCATTGATGTATTAAACATTTTTATTTTATTGCATATTTTGTCAACATAAATAATATTTTTTAACCGAATAAAAAAGAATGAAAACACAGTAGGATATTTACTTCTGTGTTCTAATATAATAATGCAATTGTATTTTAGGATGTGTATGTGTGTGTTCATCAGTCAAAGAGAGGAGGGCTGCAGTCTGTGCAGTCTCACCTGTCTGTGCTGCTGCTAAAGTGACAGCGGCTCCTGCACTGAAGTAATGTGGCATCAGCGGTAGAGAGGGAGAAGTTGCCACGCACTGACAGAAAGCATAAACACACACTGATTTTGCTTACACATTTCCGTCCCTGGTGAACAGAAACGCACACAAACATCCACACAGTCTCAAGTATGTATTTATGCACCTTCAAACACAACCAGAAGACACACTCCCCTGTAAAATCAAAGGTATGTTCACAACCACAAACATGCGAACACAATTACATGGATGTGTGCATTCATACACAACCATCCAAATAGAGATGCAGGCATACACAGCTGCATATAAGACAAAGAGCCCTTTTCCTCATAAAAAAGGCAACCATGCAGCGGAGGAAAATATAGGTCAGGACTGCAAGTTCTTTAGCAACACAACCACTCCTCATTCTCTCAGTGTCAGTCTCTTCAAGTGTCAGTCACTCAGCAGATGGATTTGAGTTTATAGTCCACTCCAGGATTTCTGTCTCACCGTTCTGATGTCAGCAGTCAGTTAAAGCTTGACCTAAATCCTTTAACCCAAAGTGGCTGTGCGCCTTTCCCCCTTCTTTCAGTTAAATTGACTCAAGGATGGGAAATGCCTCTGGGATAATTGTTAGTTTTTTCCCCATCATGACATAATTACCTGACTATTTTTGTGTGGTTGAGCAGTTGTACTATATGACAAAAAGGATGTACAAGAGAGAGCAAGATGATGGTGTTCCTTTTGACTGCTAGTGTGTGTGTGTGTGTGTGTGTGTGTGTATGTGTGAGTGAGTGAGTGTGTACGAGACATGGCAAACAGCCGTGAATGCAGTTGTTCCACTCCAGCAGTAATGATCCCCTCTGTGCTACGAGCAGCGCTCTATAACTCTCATCAATTAACATCCCACATGCGCGCACGCACACACACACACACACACACACACACAACCCTGCTTCTCTTTCACGCAACATTTACAGCAACAATCATTTGTTTAGAAAAAACAGCTGATTAGTCAGGGGAATACTTGCGAGCCTCGAGACCCCTTCTCAAATCCTCACGATAGATGCTGTCAAGCCTGAAAATAACTTTATTACCTTCTTTTTAACCTGTCGACGTTCATTCCTACTCTGCAGGGACACTACGCACAGTGTAGCCCATAGGCCGGTTGCCACAAACGGTACCCCATGGCAAGCCCTCAGGTCCAAATTAATTGTTTCAGCAGATCTCTTTGCAATACAAATGCATTTCACTGCATTTCAATATTTTTTTATTTCTTTCAACCCCTTGAATCGGAAAACTCTAAAAATGGAATTGGAACACAATCTAGGTCTTACAGGTTTGTTTTGAATTCATGGACTTCAGCTCTCAGGTTCCCCTATGGGTGTCACTGTGAATTATCTGTGCCACGCTTCGTTGGGCCTTTACCCAGACTGCTGTTCCGACAATGTCTTCCTCTCTTACTCTTTAAAATGTCAAAGTTGGTTGTTGGACATGCAAACTCACAGCCAGGAAATGAAAATCCAACCTGTGTAAACTCCAAGTCAGTCAGATACCTGAAAACTAAATGGTATCATATACAAGAACCTGTCAAATGACATTAATCCTACCCTTTGTGTTTGTATTTTTGTCTGCCATTTTGTGTGTGTATGTGTAGGAAACTGGGGAGGCAAAAGGAACGTGATTGCCTTTCACGTCCTCGAATTACACCTCCAGAAAGTAGCCACTGTTCTTTTTCTTTTTAAGAGAAGGTATTCAAAATAGTGCAACTCCAAAACCCTGTGATTAGAGGGCAACTCGCCTCTATTTTGCCTTTGCAAGAAAACCCCTGTGCGGGATACAATACAGCGACTCTTTGTAAGCAGACCAGCACAAAGAGAAATCATTGCAAATATACTGATAACAAATAGGGACACTGAAGAGGAACAACCCACAGACCAGCGCACACCTGCTAAATAGCTTGTCACAGGGGGGAAAACAGAGATGGCAAGAGCGATGCTTCTCAAACCAAGGCCAGGCATCAAACGGCACATTGTGCTCAGAGCAGGTATAGCCGGTGGAGAAGAGAAGGAAGAAAGAGAGAGAGACAGGCTTTTGTGGGATCCTTATCTTAATTCAGCAGTTTCAACACAGGTTTTACCTCCTATTGACATTAAAAACATCAGCACTACATTGGCACACACACACACACACACACACACACGCATACACACACACATACACACAGACACACTTTCTCAAATGGCGTAACCCGAGACGTTCACTTTCATTAAACCAGCCCAGACGGCATCTGTGTCTCGTATGGGAAAGGCGTTTCATTGAGCCGTGATCCTCTCTTCACACACAGACAGACACACACACCCACACCCACACACACACACACACACACACACACACACACACACACACACACACACACACGGCCAGTTTAGGCTGTGCTTTGTATTGTCAGTGCCAAGGCTTTTGCTTTAAGGGCTTCATTGAGTCTTTTCTTTGTCGATTGAACGAAAAATAATAAATACTAGCGAAAAACCAAAATACAATGGAAAACATAATCAATGCAGAAAGAAATATACATTTAGTTTAGCTCAGGAACTGCCTCATGATAGGCTCTGCTCATAAATTGTGCCTGCATGTGGAGGTCTTCAAATTGGGGTACATGGGTCAAAGAGAACAGCAGTCATCTCAAAATCCAGTGTGTCATCAGGAGTGCATTTTACTCAATGGAAAATATAGCAGCGGGACAGCATTGTCACCCCTACCCCCCCTTCCTCTCTCAAGTTTATCCCGGCCGCATGTGCTGTAAGCCGCCGTGACAAATAATATTAAATGGAGTGAGGAAAATGGAAAATAAAAATGATTTAAGGTTTGAAAGGGTGTTGGGCAAGGACAAGTAGAATATATACACACACACACAAACACACACACACAACATATTTATTTAAATGCTCTATTGCTTGTATTGTAACAGAACCCGAGAATGAGCACAATTAATTGTTCTCATGTTGTTCTGATTGGTGCCAATGGACAAAAACACAAGGACGGGTGGATTGAAGCCCATCCTCATTACAGACTGACTTCCTTTTATTTTAGGGGGGAAAAAGAAGCTATAGCGGGTTAACTCAAAATAAGAAGAAACAAATGTTTGTCGTGAGCACATATAATTACAAACGAGTCTGGTCTGTAAAAAGCTGTCTAGTGTCAGACTCCAGCAGCTCAAATGCTGGTCGGCCTGCTCGTTAGAGCCAAAGTCCTTGTGTGTGTGTGTGTCTGTGTGTGTGTGTGTGGTCATTCTGATCTAACTACCAAACCAACTCCAGCCTACAACACATCTTTTATCCAGTCGGAGAGGCATGGAGGAATCTCGCTAAAAACACAAAAACAGGCCAAATAAGTATGAAACGGATTGAAGGGAGGAGGAATAAAACAGTGTGTGTGCCAACTTTCATGCTGTTTTTTTGTTCAGGACTGAGATGCCATCAGACACGAAGCTTAGGCCGCTTGATTATTGATGGCTGCAAGTTAACCATCTCCTCATCAATCTCTTTTCCTTCCTCCTGCCCCCCCCCCCCCCCCCCCCCGTTAGGATGGCTTGTGCAGAGTGATTGGCAGCTAATGAGGCGGGCATGGTTTGGTCAACCGTGGCACTGGTTTGTTTGCGTCTCAGTGTGTTTGTGCGCGCGTGTGTGTGAATGGGCATTTGGACAACAGACTGCAGCTGGACTGCTCCCCTAAGGGCGGTGATTCCTCACCGCGCCTCTCCCTCCTTCCACCCCTTCCTGCAACTTTCCTCTCTTTCTGTGCTTTCCTCCCCCAATTGTTTCAAGATGATTTTGGTCTGCCTCTCCGCTCCTCAGAGCCAACATAAGCCAGACTTCCTTTTCTTTTGAGTGCAAGTGTATTTGTGTGTGTGCGTGTTTGTGTTGGGGGGGGGGGGGGGTGTTTGTGGGGAGTAACCTGCGCTGGCAAGTGTAAACAGATTCCACGATACACGCATACACATAGAAGCAAAGACATGGGTATAACTTGCACATCTGCAAATGAATTACAACTGCAGAAAATACTGTGGATGTCCTGTGTGGAATAAGTCGTGCCTCACAGTTGCAAGGCTTTCAATTGACATTCCGTTTCATCTGTGCAGGATTAAATTAAGATGTTATGTTCTAATAGCTCTCCATGGAAGTGTAAAAGAGTAGCCATTCAAAGTGTGACTGTTTTGCGAGGAGTTTTAGGAGATGGATTTAAAGGTTAGTATGCCTTTCAGATATTTCCTCAGGCAATCTGAGAAGTGTTTTCTAACCCCTACAATAGCCGAGTCAAACATTATTGTGTATTCAGGGTGATTAAGGAGGAATTTACTTGCTACCCATGCTCTCCAAATTTCATCCCCTCATGATTGAATTTTCTAGGGAGAAAAATGATGGAGGAAAATACATACAGTTTGATTTACTCAATTATCTTTCAGAGTTTCTCTTCCACCCGTCCGCCTTTCATTCTCCTTTTGCCTTTGATTAATCTTTTGCACTTTGTGGGATTCATTCTTATTTAAATGTAGCTCTATGAGGACGTCTTTCTCCCTGTGATCCATAGGTGGCAGTAGTTACCTACGAGCCGCTCTTTGGCTTACACAAGGTTTATTAAAGAATAATTAGAATGATGTATGGGACTGTCTGTCTCTATCCACATCCATTTTCCCCCAACATGACTATTTCATAGAATAAGTATCAAATTAGGAGCGCACAGGCCTCGTATGTGGGGCAGTTAAAAACACCCGCCAACATTTAGTCATTTATCATCAGGCATGTACGGCAGCAGCAGTGACAGTGTGTGTGTGTCTGTGTGAGTGTGTGTGTGTTTGTGCATGCATATGATTGAGGGGGAAGTTATATATTGCATGTTTATGAGTGACATATGGAACTGTTGTGTGTGTGTGTGTGTGTGTGTGTGTGTTAGAGACTGTAAAGGGAGATATATCCTCTTGCATATTTATGACAGACTGTCTGGAACCTGAGGTGTGTTTTGTTATATTCTCGCATGTTTGTAAGTAGGTGTGTGTGTGTATGTGTGTGTGTGTGTGTGCGGCTGTATATCTATGTCCACTTTTACCTTTTTGTGCACCTTCAAAGCACCTTTTGCTTTTTGTGGCTGTGTCAGATTGTATCTCTGTGTGTCTTCAAAGAAAGTAGAAACACAACAAGAAAAGCAACCCCCCCTGCACCCACCCACCACCCAGCCAGCCAGCCAGTCAGGCTGACTGGTGGCTAAGCTAAGCGTTGGCCCGCTCACTCCTAAGACCTTTACCAGCAGCTCAGCAGGCTCAGCTAGAGTTTCCCTGTGTCCGACTGGACCAATAAAAACGCCACAAAAAGAACAAAACAGTGATTGATAAGACGGCTGAAACAAGAGAGTGACTTAACATGGCGGCCAGCTGTCTGTCTTTCTGTCTCTCGGCTTCTCGTGCTCTCGCTCTCCCATTCCACCATTGTGCGGCAACAAACACTCCATTCTGACAGCGGTTGAACTGTGCCGATACCCTCGAGTGTGCGGGGCAGAATGGGAGGCTCGTCAAAGCAGTGGTTGTTTACACTCTGCCAGGAATAATAAGAGGGGGTCGTTTTTCTGAACCGATTAATCACGAGCAGCCCTCGCACTTGTCTGATGAGCCTCCCAGACACAGAATGGATGTCGATGGGGGGAAGCAATTTGTTGTGGAAAGAAAGCAGCTGATTGTTGTTGATCCATTGCTGTTGCTATGTTATTAGGGTTGGTGTGACACAGCAGAGGCCACATGCAAAATCTGCTTGATGCCCGCATTTTTAACAATAAGCGAGTCATGATGGTGATAACGGCGAATTGCTCGACAGAGTTGGATTCTAAATCGTTGTCATGCCATCGGACGAGCTGAGATTCAGTCAATTCTCTCGAGGGGAGCCGAATGGCCAATGGCTACGCTGATAATTGTTTTATTGTGAGGGTGGGATTTTGCTGTATGGCTAGACTTAATAACTTTACTGGAGCAATACACCCCCCGGGGGCCAAACATTATGAGACCGACCCTACATCTAAGCCAGAGGGTTAAGAGAATTCCCCACTTGAAAATTAATAAACTACATCAAATTAAATAAGGCGAGTATAATGTGCGAGTTGCACATCATCCCCTCTGTACTGCAATACAGATTAGTAGATAGGTTTCAGTTCACAGACAATTCAAACCAAATGGATAGTGGAAATAAATAAATAATAACCCCCCTCCCTCCTGCAACCTTTATTTGACTTCATGAACACTGGCAGGTATACTTATGCGTCTGTCACACACCTCCAGGTGCAGAAAATAAAAGAGCAGCATGCACTGTAAAGGGTATGCTCATGATTTACAGCTCGTCCTCTGATCTTTGTATGTTTAACTGGGTGACTGATCGCTTTAACCTGTCCTGTGAAAAATTACAGACTGATGTGTTCTTCTCCTCCATGCTCATTCTGCTGTGTGGCTGATATTTGGGCGACATTGAAGCGATGCTGATGCTGAGCCGAATCAAAGCACGAGGAAAAAGGAGTTTCTAATCTTTTCATCTGACATTTTTATTGAATGCGTCTTGGCACAACCAAAGGCTCCTTTAAGACCCTGCCAGAGTCACTTAAGGAATCAGAGTGGGGGTTTTGAGAGCATGCAGGGGTTCATTAGGACCAGACTGGCCCAACTTCCTTTGCCAGAGAGGAAAAGGAGAACACCGAAACACAGAGAAAGAATGAATACGAGAGGTAACGACCAGAGCGAGGGGAATGAGTGACCAGACAGAAAACGGGTGGAGAGACAGGAAGACACCGAGTGGGAAGAGAAACTAACCAGAAGAAGAGGGCGAGTAGACCCGAGTAGACGGTGAGAGACGAAAGATTGAGGGAGAGCCAAGAGAGACAGCGAGCGCTGCGATGCCAGTCTACTCTGTGACGGCTTGACACCACAAATCAAACAAAGAGATGAAGACAAGTAACGAGACAACCGTCGCCAGGATCACTGCCAGTCTGGCTGTTACCTATAGGCTACGTTGCTCTAAAGCCATACTCTTTTCATTGTGGCTGTCATATCAGGAGTGCTAAATGAAAACAGACCTCTTGCCTCTGTTTCTTTTGTGGTGTTCTTCACAGAGGTACGGTACTGTAGGTTGAAGTGGAGCTCTGCCCTTCCCAGCACACAAAGGAATGTATGTCGAGTTCATTCTATTGAGTGAGAGAGTTGGATACGGTCCCTGTTCCTCTTTTTCTCTGTGCACTCGAAGACATTCATCACCCACACCCCCGTCCTTCTGATAAATCGTTGCCGTTTAAAAAAAACTTGCATGTGGGTGCACACAGGGATTTAAGAAGCCACGCCCATACAAACCCATGTCATGATGGTGAAGATTTTGTATCTGACTTTTCGTATTTGTGGATCCATCCTCTAAACTAGTCAAAGAGATTCGGGCAGTGATGGCCCAAACAGTTCAGAAGAGGTTATACACTTGCTTCAGACAGCCTCATCTCCGGATACGTTTTTATATCCTTGCATGCTCTTATCACCTATGCTCAGCTTCACACTGCTACATTCATTCAAACATGGAAGCCTCCCTCGACAACCATATTCATATCGTGGGAATTTGGGGTTCAAGTGTCTGACAAAAGGGCAATTTAGGAGGAGCTTTACCCAAGTTCTTGATTGGTTGATGTATTTGATCTACCACATGCTCTAAAACCTTCAATTGGCTCAATGCTGCTCTGTTTATGGAAATGTCGATCTGCGATTGGCTGCTGTGCTGCTTTTTATGAGTTCAACTGTATCCAACTGCTTTTTTTCTCAGGGAAGATGACGACGGAACGTGACGAATAATGTCTCTGAAACAAATACTAACTCCAGCTGCTGATTTCAGCAACTGATTTCGGATTTTGCTGGTCCTTTCGTTGTCTCACACAATCTCTTTTTTCACCGTGGCAAAAAAACACAGCTGGAACATACAAAGAGTAAAAGGGAAGAATTGATTTGTTGTGTCAGGTATAGTAACTGATATCTGAATACCTTGCTTGCACCAGTGTTGGAAATTGTTAGGAAAGCTAAGCTGCTCTTGAATTTGTCTCTTGGTCATACTGGCTTTTGTTCCTCAAATCACATGTGGCTTAGGCTATTCTGTTCAGGCTCAGTTGACTCTCCCTCTGAGCTATTTCAATTGTATATGATGGGATTGAGCCGAGCGCTGGTAATTCACTGATGCTCACGAAGAGATTATTGGTGGCAGTGGTACGGATTGGTCTTGCAGAGCCTGGCATACTTCAATTACAGAGTCATGGGCCATTTGTTGTGGTTGACAGAAAAGGGCAAGGTCACTAATCTAGTGACAGTTTAACTTACACAATCTGATCATAAGCATGCAGTCATACACACATAGCCTATTCTTCATGCACAAGCATCCATTCATCAGTGTCAGACAAGATTTATGCAAAGACTTAAGACTTCCAAAGTGTCCTTTAAAAAGACAAAACTCTCCCTTGTATCTCTTCCTGCTTCTTTTTATTGTGGGAACAGATGTCTTTTTTCCCAAAAATGCTCCAAATCCACTCCTGTAATTGTGAGAGAAATAGTTGAGAAAAAAGAGAAGAAAAAACGAGATGAAGTCGAAAAATATCCGTTGAATGTTTCTCTCCTCTCCTCTTCGGCAGATCAATCGAGCGCCGAGCTTTGGGACCGATCAGAAGATTGATTACGACGTGAAGAAAGGGGTGCTGCTTAATGCTTTCAAACTCCTCAACATGCGGTACTGCTCTCCACCTTGGTCCTACACACACACACACACACACACGTGCTTGTTGATAGACACACATGGATTGCATTTAGGGGCCCATTAAGTTTCATGTGCAGAGGCAGACAAAGCTCACGACACATTTTATTTTACAGGGCTCTGAATGTTTTAAGATTTCAATCAATTCTTTCAGGCTTATTTATTTGGCGACCCTGAAAACTTCAGAATATCTTTGATGCCCGGCACAATTCAGCCTTCGTCTTGTTTTGTTTTCAAGCTGATGACAAAGTCGCGACATTCGTCTGAAACAAAGAGGAGCTGTGGATCAACGACAATGTGCTGTACTTATACTAACTGCTGTGGTAGATACAAAGTGTGGTGGATGAAATGTTTCAAATTGGCTGTTTCCACAACATATATATTATATAGCGTGTGTTCAACTTATCCATTGTGTTATATTAGGCTTAAATTACATCAACAAAGATGAGAGAACGCCAGACATAGATAGACACAGCGGCCTTGTGCTGGTCCAGTATTAACCGGTAGAGAGGAGACTGCAGAGCGAGGACCAGGAGGCTCAGACACAATAACGATAAGAGAAGTAACGAGGGGAGACGTCAGCAAGAAACCTCCACATTCCTTAAAGTAACCGGCTTGGATTGGAACAGGGGTCAAACTGAGTGACGAGAACTAATATGCAATGAGGGAGTGGACGGAGACGGCACATGCATCGAGTGTGATGGTATAAATAATATGTCAATATGTTTGTTCGGCAGTTGGGAAAGACAGATGTGGAGGAGGTTGTTGTGTTTAATACCGGAGCCAGATCAGGTTTATTTGTGACACTGTTGGTTACAAATAAATCTACGTGAATTGAACTCTGATCCAAACGCTCTGTGTTCTGCGGGTGTTTGATTACTGAGGCCCAGTGGGTGAGTATCCTGTGGCGTCTCACCAGCAGTCAGATAGGAGAGAAACGAGTTTATATGCATCAGGTTTAGAGATTAGTCAGAATGGACCAAAAAGGAAGAAATCCAGCCACAACAAAAGACAGACAATGGCCAAGGTACAACGCGATGCTACTACTGTGCGCTTTGTGCACCCTTTAATCAGACTGTGTGCTGTGAGACAGAAACAGGATCACAGTAAGTTCTGCTATCTGTATTTCAGAGTTTACACTTTTTTCCTGCTCTCTATATTTACATAAGCTTACTGTGTTATTCTTACTCTGCGGGTGTATTTGTTTGCCTGTTTACACTCGGTGATGCACACGGTCATTCTTGTGTGTACTGTATTTTTTGTATATAGTGTGTGTGTGTGTGTGTGTGTGTTTGCTGGCATGCTTTTCTGTCCCCTGGCTACAGTGAGCCTGTCCATTGATTGATCATCGTACACCAGACCTCTGGATCTCTGCTCTCTTTTCTTCTTCCTCTCTTTGTGCTTGTCCTCCTCTTACTGCTCTAAATATAGTCTCAACTCCGCTAGTTACACACACATGCACAAATGCAGCACACACACACAGATCAATCGATCAATTACACGCAGCACCGTAGATCGAGTTTGGCCATGTGTGGTGCGGGGTGCAGCCATCCCGCATGAGAACTCACTCTCCCCGCTTCAGTCGACACAAACAAATCTCTCCCAAAATGATTTGTTTCATGGCTGATGTTTACTGTGTTCCCACAGATTAAAAGGGGAGATTTGATTATTTCATGACAAATAAATCGTAGGAGGCCTTGAATGGTAGCGGGGAGGTATTTCCACTGGACAAACTGCTTATGTTCATGCTGGAGTGAATGAAGGCGTTGTTCTAGCTCGCTCACTTTTTCCTTATATAGTAATGGTTTTACTTCCCAGAAGGGAGGGGTTGTGGTGTGTAGAGGTAGGGTCGACTCAACTCTGCTCACAACACCAACTGTATCAACGTGGGATCAATTCAGACCCGGCCGGGCATGGACATTGATAAACCTCAGCCCACCAACGGCACTCAATATCCAATTTAAAGGGCCAGCGATTGACTAAAATGAATTGCCCTTTCTCCAGACCGCAATGGCCCACTTGTTCAGAATTAGCTGTCTGGTCCTGTTCGTCCTGTGGTTGTCACTTTGTTTGTGCCTCGGCTCTATCTTTATCTCTTTTTTGTTTGTTGAATGTTTTGTGAGGTAATTTCTATTCCATTAACTACCACAACGGTGTGAAAAGGCAAATTGAGGTTAGTCCATCAGCTAGGGATGAGTATAAAGTATACAAATTGAGAAACAGTATTTCAGAGCTTCAATGGGAAAACACCAAAAACACGCTTTCACTTTAACTGTATTCCTAATGCTGCTCCTCTATTTGCTATGTTTTAAATGTGCTTTCTTTTGACTCTGTGCTTGTTCTATGTTGATCCAGAGCCAGTGATAAGAAACGTAACCTAGCCCAGCAAAAGGCGGAGGCTCAGCGACGGCTCTATGGACACGGCTCCATGAAGAAACTCTCGGCTGCCTCCTCAGACTGGGAGAAACAACGTCACACATTGGAGCGTAGGAGGGAAGAGCTGGTAAGGCACGAGCTAATTATAAAAATAAAGCATTAACTTTGAACCGCTCCAAAAAAGTTTTGCTGTGCAAGACGACTTGACATTTATACATTTACACATATTCCCACCTGCGATCGGCCCAGTAAAACCACAATATTCTTAGTTGGCAAATGACCAAGGGCTGTGGAGCATCTGGGATGCTATAACCACTTGCACAAGGTGGTGCATCTTGACTTAGGTCAATGGAGTTCAGAGTAAAACTCATCCATTTCCCCAAACATACTTTGAAAACTAGCCTGGCAACTCAAACAATGGCTGTACCGGCATACGCCCTGAGCCTTCTAGACCACCACAAAATGAGCACAAAAGGTGGCTTGGCTTCAGAGGTGCTCATCAGAGATGTGTTCAGAGGTGTCATCAGAGACATTTAGTAAACACATCAATCAGTTTGTACAAATAAATAGAAATTCCTATATTGTAGGACGTGTTCACTTTAGTAAACAACCGTATAATGCATGTGTGTTTGTGGTAGGAACTTTTCTCGAGATCATAAACGATAAGGAAAGAGCAGAAATTCAGTTCCACTTACCTCAAATTCAATGTCAAAGTTTTCTGAGACAAGCATACCATTTAATTACTTTCTCTTTCAATTGAAGGAGTCAGGGAGTTTTTTTTCCATATATATGGAGAAAAGTGGCAGCTACTCGTACTTTAGGCCTCCCACGCTCTTTGATTCGCCTTTTGATCAGCCCCGGCAGTAATCAGTGGGAATAAGGAAAGGTGGTGCAGTGGCACTATTTTAAAAAGAGGACGACCTCATGTTGAGTGCTGGTATTGCTGAAGTGCAAGACTGGGATCAGGTCTGTTGAAGGCACATATCGCTCAGAGCTCAATGATACTGCATTGCCAGTGTTGGAGTCAATCCCTTCTCTCTGCTTTATGCTAAATTAGCCAACCGAGGGCCACAATTAAACCTTTCTCACATATGAATAAGAAATGATAGATGGAAAATGCCTCTTAATGAGGTATAGTTGGGTGAGACTACTTTAAAAAAAAAAAAATTCTCCCTTCCCGCTTTCTCGTTTTTAGGACTTTATTATTTATTTCTCTATCCCCAATACGAGGTAAGTGTGTGTGTGTTTGTGTTTGGGGGGGGGGGGGGGGGGTTACAGTGACTTTCATCTATGAGATGAAGTAATTTTCCTTTGCTTTTCTCCTATCTCTAGAAAGAGCGACTAGGACAGGTCCGAAAGCAGATCTCTAGAGAGGAGCATGAAAAGCAACATCTGGGGAACTACAGGTATGGAAGAGGCAAACAGCCGGGGTGAGGGAGGGGGGAGGGGGAGGAGGGGACTCCACTCACTATCGCGGTACCAGCCCTGCTTACATTTGAGGTCAATTGCCCAGCATTGCGCTCTCAGGAGAATAAATAATGCTACTGTAGAGAGAACAAACCAAAGAGAATACCTAATTCTTTGAGAACGCGAGGTTGACGAATAAAGACTATACAGTATGCATCAGTGAATATGTAAAAGTAAAAATGAAATCAGAGGTATTTTATCTAGGTCCTAACTGTCCTTTATTCACAATGTTTTCAGGGTTTCAGGAATTCAAATGGGCATATATACTTTGCCTGCCGACTGCAAGCCATTCTCCATCTCCTGTTTCCACCACACGTATACTCTTTTCTCCTCTAACTCCTGCTGGGACTTTAGAAAACATTGAGCGTGTCAAATCTTAATAGTCATCTCACAGATGGAGCAGGTCCATCTTCGACCATGACTCAGCAACACAAAGTTCGGATTTGCCGCTTATCCCTTCCAAATAGTTAACCCTCATCCCTCCCTCACTTTCTCTTCCTACTCTTTATCCAACATGTACACATGCACATTTCAAATTCTTGATTTTCTTTCTCTCTCTCCCAGACACACACGCCTACACAATTGGCTCGCACACTTGCCCTTCTTGCTGTCTGCCCAAGTCTAAGTGACTTCTTCATTCATCACTTGACTGAATGGATAGTCAGAATACTGATCCCAGCCTGCATGAAGTGCTGTCACCTCCTTCCTCTTTTCAGTCACACAGCCAGACAGTCAATCAGACAGGCTGAGGTCTGTCTGGAGCACCCCTAATAAAGACCTCTTAGCATTCAAATGGTTTCCCTGCGCTGCTCTGGAGTCTGATTAACACACTGCTTCTCATTAGATGAGTTTGGGTAATGAACTTACTTACAATCTTTTATGAGATGAAACTTGCATCAGTTACAGACAAGCTGGGACCCCGTGGCAACAGAAGACAGGGCAGCTGGTTGATGCTATTGTTGATGTCCATTTACCATCATTTACACAGTTGGACTAGGGAGGCTTGAGAGACACAGCTGACCGAAACAAAGATAGATTTAAACTGATGTAAATGGAATATGAATATTGTTTTGGTTTATAGCCTTGTTGGGAATATGTGGGTGGAAAATAAGACTCGGCATGAACAATATATTTAAAAGATCCTGCAGGGTCCCCCTGAAATAAAATGTCCATATGCTCATAGATGGAGGTTGCCAAAAATAGGGAGCCGTTAACACCGACCAATAAAGTTTTGAACTTTTGTTTTTCAGTCAAGTGATTTATTTATTGAAAAGTTCTGGCTCTTTTCATATATTTTTAAATACAGTTTAATCCCCCTGTTATGAAGAGATTTTTTCCCACAATTATCAGATTGTCTCTCAAGAAGAAGAAAGTAATCTGGTCTTTGTACTTTAAGGGTTGTAAACAAGTTAGACAATCTCATATATACAATAGTGCCAAGGTAAGTTTGAATGTGACAGGTTCATCTCAGGTTTCTCAACATTCAGCAGTCGCTTGATTTGAACTACATTCAGGAAAGTGATGCATAGAATTGGGTCAACTCCTCAACAATATGGAAATCGTGTACCCAGAACAGCTTCTCTGCATAAAGTTGTTTAATGGTAGATGGGGTTTTGTCCAAGTTTTAATGGTGACTTTGTGCAATGTTAAACTTTACTTGGCATTGCACTCTCACTAAAATGAACTGCCGATATGTGTGAATAACTTAGTAATAATGGCGTAATCAATATTTAAAAGATGGTGGCAATGTTATGGTGCAGCATAAACATTACAGTCCACTTTATGTCTTTGTGTTTAAAAAAAAAGGAGATCTGTATGTCAACTCCTTTAACTTGAATGCGCTGTTGATTCAAAAGGCCAACTTAGGAGCAGTCTGGCTCTAAATGTCTGTCAAGACGCCAAACTATGTCCCTGCTTCTAAACTGCACCGGCCAGTGCTTATTAAAACTCTGTCATTGTTTTGATTTGATGGCTAAAGCGATGATATGGGGGAAGAGTTGAGATGCATCATGAGGATAAGCAGGCAGAGGTTTGTACATTTTCCAAATCCCTTTAGGCCTAAGATAAACACTGAGCATTATTAAAACTAAGCAGAGCTCGGCCGGAGGTGTGTATGGGCACATTAAAGTGCACATCACACTGAGGGTGTATGCATGTGTACTTTATGTGTGTGAAACTGTTGGGCATTAATGCATTGCTCCTCGTGAAAAGACTGGTTTGAAGTGTGTACAGTTTCTTGCCTCAAGGTCTCCATCAATACTTATTGACCTTTCTTTTGTCCCTCCATCATTTCCCACCTCTCATTGAAAAACTTATAATTCTCTCCGCCTGTGTGTTTCCCGTCCTGCTTGCTATGTTTTTGTCCATCTACCACGCTCACCTGCTGTGCCTCGACCTCTCTTTGCCTCACACCCTCCACTCCTCCCTCTTCTTTCATCAATCTCACCCTCTCCTAATCTTTGTATTCCGTTTCTATTTCTTTCTTGCTCCTTTTCTTCATATTTTTATTTCTCTCAAACAACCTACTTTCTCCACTCTTTTATTACCCTTCTTTTTCCCCGTCTTTTTATCCGTCATGGCTCCCTCCCTCCCAATTCTGTCACCACTCCTCCTCTCACCTCATATCCCTCTTTTGCTGGATCTCAATCCCCCTCGTCTGTTTCTTTCTCCCCACCCTCTCCTTTGTGAACACAACCTCTGTTTTCTCTATTTCATCATTCCTTCTCTCACCCTTCTCATCCCCTTTCTCGCTGCACTGACGACCCTTCTTCCTTGCTTTTTCTTTCTACCTCTTTCTCCACCTCTCCCTCATTCTCCTTGCTTTTTTCCCTCTGTCTCTGTGGCCTACAGACGTATTTACCCCCCAGACGACAAGCTGCTGTTGGAGAAGTATGAAAGCCTGCTCTCGGCCGCCTTTCAGACCTTCCTTGCCCGGCGAGCTGCCTCACTTCAAAAGGAAATGAATAATCCTCTGAAACGAATGAAGGCACGTACGTCGTTGGCAGACTGTCAGACACACACACAAACATCATAGAAACCTGCATAGACCCACACACAAACATATGCACACAATATGCAGACACTTGTGGATAAGCACATTCTAAAGAAAAGAAACACACATGCATTTCTATTAAGATTCTGCCCACAGAGACAAGAAAGGATGCGCAAATAATGCGGAAAGTGTGCCGCAGTGCTTCAGATTTGTTGGAACGTCTGACAGTATGTGCTTCTTCTTCTCTATCTGCCTCGCTTTCCCATCAGTCAGTCAGTCACTTTCTCCACAAATACTTATTGTGCTTTGTACATGAACTTTGAAACCCTTTTAAATCCCACAAAACAATGTCATTTTGGGTTTTTTCACAGTCAGACACTCCCTTGAGTTTCTTTTGTCCTCTTTCTGTCTCTTCCTGTCAAAGTTAGTGATGAAAAAGCTTTACGGTTGATTGCAGTAGTTGCCCTTAATTGGAGTGTACTTTCCTACATGTTGGTTATTCATTAAGATTCAGGGATACACATTTGAATATATATATATATATATATATGAGAACACACATACCCACTAAGACATGCACATGATTGCATGGGGGTAGAAGTAATTGGAAGCATATAAATGTCAATACCAGAAACAACTTAGTTTTAGCTAAACTTTGAAGGGAAATAAACCAAGGAGACAATGCTATCGGAGAGAGGTGGAGTACAATTGATCTCAAAATGGTCTTCATTGATCAACAAATAAAAACAAAAAATTACAAATGTTTACAAAGATTTGTGCGTAATTTGGGGCACTCAATAATTGTTGCCAAGAAAGAGAAGTTAACATCATATGAAAAGTTTATATCTGTACGGAATATTTACATTTGTGGGTAGACGTTTCACACTATTGTCACGCTCCCCAGCTCAACACAGGTCTAAAAATGCATGATGCATTTAGGTGCGAGTGAAAAACTGGGACATCTGGGTTTTTTGCATGTCATTAAAGTTGTGAAGAAGTTTTTCCTAAATAGACTAAATAACTTGTCACCCATCAATTAGAACACATTTGCCAAAAATATACTCTATACAGTAACCGTTACATATACATCTATGGTCTAAATCAGCTACTGCTCAGCAGTGGACTTGTTCGTCAGCTTGGAAAACCATAGATATAGATAGATAGTTCAAATCTCGATAGTTAGGCTATAATCGTCGCTAGACTCTTAAAATTGTGTTTAAACGTTCAGCTTCACAAAGAGGCATTATGGGATAATAAAACACATCTGAGGACAGACGCACTGAGTAAGAAATATGCAAATGAGACAAAAAAACATACTGCTTTTGACAACAACATAATAATAGTAAATACAGAATAGGGATATTACTTGGTAGTATCGACATTACACATTCATATCAAAGCACAGGGAGGAGATGTAGCCCCACAAAGCCATTGCCTGTCAAAGAATCTCTGCAGATCGTTTTTATAGAAATGTCAATCAAAAGATCAGGCGGTGTGCTACGACAGGCCGAGGTAAGTTTAATTAAGTCAACACAAAGAGATGTGGCTCTTGTTCAAAGTAGGAAAGGGGAGAGATAACAAGAGCAAAGATTTGCTATCTAATAACGTGAGTGGCAACTGCACAGACCTTATTCATAGCCAGAGTGAGATACTAATCTTGGAAAGTTTTGGAAAAGAAAGTTTTTTTCTGAATTTGAATATGATTTTTAGCAGACCAGGGAAGAATACAACTTATTTTGAGTTCCTTTTCTTGACAGACTTCAGGTGGGGTTGTTTGTGCTGCTCAGCTTTGCTTTTTGGTTCATCACTCTACCTTTGATAGCAGTGCACACACCGATAGTGGAGACACAGCGTTTAGCTCATTTATAGCCTGCATGGTAAGCACTTAGTTTGAGTGCTAATGTTCCCAATTCAAGTTGTTCAAGTAGTGTATTTGTCTTAATCGTTTGTCTGCTTACAAAGCAAGATATCCTCTAAAATGTTTTTAAATTATCTCCTCAATGTTTGCATTAGTGCCAAACCTATACATATCCTCGTGCTTCTTATGGTTTCTACCTTAACAACAATTAATGATCGCGTGATGAACCAAAACCTTTAACAATGTGCACCAGTCACAGTGCTTTAGCCTACAACCCTGGTGGGATCAATCATCATAATCAATATTAATTATAATCAATAGTCATAATCTGACGTGCATAGCATATTTTGATAGTTTTTTCCTGGGGCCAGATTTTATTTGCCAGCGTTCCATCAACATATCTGTCAAGTCTGATGACATTGTACCCGCAAGACTCGTGTTTGATGCCTTTGTGGCTTCACAGGGCCATGAATTTAAATACAGTCAGGGCCATACGTATTTGGACTGTCACACAATTTGGCAGATTTACATAACTGCAATGAATTTTAAATAAAGCACTCAGTATGTGGCAATAACTGTTTAGGAGTTGCAGCCATTTTTACACAGTCCCCCGCATCTTCATAGGTTCAGAAGTAATTCAATAATCTAACAGAATAGTGAATATAATGATTATTTTGATTAATATTTGGAGAACAATCCTTTGTAGTCAATCATTGCCTGATGTTTTACATCCATTGTTATCAGCAAATGCTGAGTGTTCCCCCCTTGAGATGCTTTGCCTTCACTGCAGCCTCCTTCAGTTGCTGCTTGTTTGTGGGTCTTTCTGCCTTCAGTTCTATCTTAAGTAAATGAAAAGCACACTCTCTTGGGTTGAGATCATGTGACCGACTTGGCCATTGAAGAATATTCCATTTATTTGCCTTGAGAAGCTCTAGGGCTGTTTTCACAGTATGTTTTGGGTCATTATCCATCTGTACTGAGAAGAGCCATCCAATCAGTTTTGCAGCATTTGGCTGAATGTGAGTTGATAGTATCGCCCTCAGCACCTCAACACTCATCCCGCTACTTCTATCAGCCGTGACATCATCAATGAATACCAGTGGCCCAGTTCCACTGGCAGTCATACAAGCCCAGGCCACAGCACTGCCTCCACCATGTTAACCAGATGATGTGGTTTGCTTCTGGCCAGCAGCCGTTTCTCTCCTTCTCTACTTTTTTTTCTTTCCATTATTCTGCTACGAGTTCATCTTGGTTTCATCTTCCAAAGAACATTCCTCTAAAACTGATCTGGCTTATTCAGCCATGTGTTCTGGCAAAGTCTGATATGGCCTTCCTGTTCTTCAGTGTTACCAGTGGTTTGCACCTTGTTGTAAACCTTCTGTATTGTGAGACAAAGACACGCCTCCCTCTTCCAGAGTATTCTCGACCTCAGCATTTGATGTTATGAAGGTTTTTTTCTTCACCAAGGAAATAATTCTGCCAAGTCTACTTTACATCTCTTCTGTGGTCTTGCGAGCCTGTTGGTGTTGCTGACCTTGCCAGTACATTCCTTCTTTTTAGAAATGTACCAATTTGGTCAATCCTAATGTTTCTGCTATCTGCCGGATAGGTTTGTGTAGTTTGTCAGCCTTTTAATGGCCTCATTCACTTGCATTGGTCCTCATGCTGAGAGTTCCCTGGACCAGCTACCAAATGCAAATTCAGCCGTTTGAATCCTCTGCAGACCTTTTTATCTGCTTAATTTGTCACGAAATAACAAGGGAGCAGGCCACACCTGGTCATCAAACCATTCTGTAAGACAACAGTCCAATTACTATTTAGCCTCTAAAAATGTGGGGGACTGTGTAAAAATGGTTGTAATTCCTAAACGGTTAATATTATAGTTTTGTTATATACATTGAATTAAAGCTGAAAGTCTAAAAATAAAGAGAAAAATAGGAAACATTGTGTCACAGTCCAAATACTTATGACTGACTGTATGTCATGGATTGTCACACTATGAAAGAAAATAAAACGTGTGCACTGCAGAGCTTGGCTTCAATGCTGTGCTTAAGATAACCCACCCACTGGTTACGCTGTTTTCTACATGGTTTACATCACTCTTCTCCCCACTTTCATTGCTGTTAGGTTAACAGGTATGCATCACATTGTTAGGTCTGTTGCTAGCTATCTTTTCCCAACCGCTCAACTGATGGATTCACATTCCTCCATTTTTCTGACATGGACACTGAAATTAGAAAAATGCAGGTGCTTGCTCAGCTGGCCTGTAGCACTCTGCCAATACAATACAATATCAGAAGTATACAAACTGCAAGTATTGTGTGGGAGCATTTCACAGTTGGAGGTGTGAATCTTCACTGTTGGTTCTGATTATGATTCCCCTGTCAATGAATCAAAAGCATGGATCTAAATATATTGCATCCTCAATTCTCTAGATTACTGCAGATGGCTACTTTTTTATCAGTTAATACAGGCAATTTAGGCGCACGCAATTATATATGGTCTAAATATGGAAAATATATATACAAAAATAAATATAAAAACAGGAAAAGCTTGTTAAACCAAAAGTCAATGTTGACTTATTCTAAGTTATGCATGCAAGTTACATCATATATGTATCATAGCCGATTTAACGACGTGGCAAACATACTTACTGCAACCCATACTAAAATATTTACCAAAACCTAACCAAGTAGTTATTTCCTGCCAACACAGAATTTGATTTTGAAAATACATTGTATTGCATGCAAAACTGACCTTAGAGGGATATGTCATTGAAGCGAAGGGCAACTGAGAAAGTTTCTGTATTTGACGGGTTAGGAGGGAGAACGTGATGGCCCGTATCATCATATGCACTTCATTTCATCCTGCAGCTCCAGCCAGTGCCACCTACAGGCAAAAACATTCATAGTAGCAGTTCAACTACTGTAGAGACACAAAATGATAGGCAGAACTGCATTTGTACCGTTTGTTATGTAAGAATCTTTAAACAATCTGAACATATTTTCCACTCCGCTCAACAGTGAAAGTATAAGAGTCTCGACAAAGCTTATCCTCCATGCTTTAAAGAAGGTCCTCCGTTTTATTTTTATTTTTGTTGAAAAGAATAAGCCCAATATTACCTAAAAGTTTTCTTCTGGCTCAGGGGTATGTTTTTTTCTTTTCTTTAGATGTAAGAAGTAAATCTCTTACCAAGATGAGACAGTCATCTGTCAAACAGCCAAGAAATATGAAGACAGAGAATGTTACGGTAGAAGCTGCCAGCAATAGGGGAAAATGACTGCTTTTGAATAAAATGCGCTAAAAATACCAAAGCTTGCTGGACAGGACGACACACTTTGCAGTGCCAGAGAAGTACTTTGTTTGAAGAATATAGTTCATGAGCTGCGTGTTCAGAGATGGAATAGGCAGTTATGTATTATATGGACTAATACAGACAGAGGGTATGAGCTATTTAATTTATAAAGTGATCATTAAATATCATAATCTAGGAAAGTTGGGAAATAGATATTAGTGATTTCTGAATAAGAACTCTCTTCAATCTGTGGCGCGGCATTATTTGATGTAGACTCACTAAGTTATAAAGAAATGTACGAAAGAGAAAGTACGTAACTTTCAGTAAATGTGTAATGTGTCAAGTTCTGTTTTCTTCAATGCTGTAAAATATATCAAAACACTAATATAGTCTAATGCTTTGGAGCAGTTTCACAAGGTAACAGGCGTGAAAAGTTATTGAGTTGGCAGACTTTCACTGAAGATACAAATGCCTCGAGTTTTGCATGTGTCAATTTACACTTGTTACATGCATACAATGTATTTTCAAAATAAACTCCTGTGTTCGCAGGAAATCATTACCTTCGCATTGAAAATGCGGAAGGTTATGTTTTGATCGCCGTGTATTTATTTATTTTTTATTTTTGTATTTTTTTATTTGTATATGTGTTATTCGCGTAACAAAAAAAGTTGTAAACTGAATCGCATGAAATTTGGTGGGATGATTGGTTATTATCCGGGGACCATTTGATTAGATTTTGGGATTGATCGGGTCAAAGGTCAAGGTCAAGGTCATGAAAAAGGTCAACATCTTCTTTTTACCATAGCACGGTCAATTTGTATCCAATTGGCATGCAACTAATGCCAAAATGTTCATAATTCAATGCCCAATCGTGTGATATGCGAAGGTATGCGCTCTACCGAGTGCCCATTCTAGTTTTATTAATGATTTAGGAAACAAAACAACTTGGTTTGGGTGAGGTAAAGATTGCGGTTTGGGGTAAAGGAAGTGTTTTTGCTACGTCGTTAAGTCGGCTACGATACGTATGTGACGGAACTTGCGTACATAACTTAAAATCAGTCAACATTTTAGTTTAACAAGATCGTCCTATGTTTTATTTTACTTGCATCCATACACCTTATCCTCCTTCTTAAATTCTTCATGTAAGGCAAACGTCTGTTTTTAATTATCAAGTTAAATATACATAAACTGCGGTGAGCTCTTCAGGACCACTTTTACAAACAATTTAGTGCATAATATGCTTCAGCATCATATCCCTTAATATATGACTGAGCCCAATGATTTATTTTCTCCGTATATCTGCTAAAGGTTCTCTCGAGACATATAAGCAGCTGCAATCTTAGGGACGACCACTGCAGTAGACAGCTGACACATTTTCAAAAATATAAGCCACTTTACTTCGTACTGCAATTATAAAATACTTAAAAATCATCATAAATACACCAAACTAAGTCACTCAGTCTTGAAATGTTAACTCTCCCTTTTAAGTTTTCTTCATTTCTTTTCCTGAACAGTTTAACATATCAAGAATTAACACTTCTACATCTGACACCTCAACTCTCTGATCTGACAACAAGGCAAAGCTTATCCCGACCCTGTTCAGGCTGACTCACAAGTTCACACCTTCACACACATACACACTTGCATAGCCACATAAAAACTAACAAGACACACAACAGTAAGGCATCATTTCGAAAAAAAGTCAAAAGCTCATAACAAATTTACATATCTGAGCCCATGATGTGTATTTTAATACTTCCAGATGTGAAAGTATGCCACTGTACACATGTATACACACACAACAACACAGAGAGCCAGAGCGCAGTGAAGCTGTTTGATGGCTTATCTGAGAAAAAACACTTTTCAATTGTATTTGAGCGTCAAGTGGGAGCTGTTGATGTCCCGAAACGTGAAGCAACATTAATCACCTTTGCTTGCATTTCAGCGCCGGCCAAATGGCCAAGGCCCTTTTCATATTCAGGCTCTATGCGCTGCCAAATATCTATGCATGTGCAGCCAGGGCCTTTTTTCTAAACCACAGATAAGGTGCATATGCCTGTTAAGTCAAACTTTTTCAATTAAAGTTTGTTCATTTCTCACAACTCATTTTGACTGCAAAGTAATTGGAGGTATAAAACATCATTTTGATTATCCGTGTATCATCAAGATTAAACTACCTTGGCAGTCTTTGCTGATGCTTGATATGCTACAGTATGTCCTTCATGTTTCATCATAACCTTCAATCATAAGCGTATTCTAATCCACCTTGTGTGTTGTCGTTTAGGAGGAGGACATCTTGGATCTGCTGGAGAAATGTGAACTGGACGACGAGAAGCTGATGGGCAAATCCTCCAGGCAACGAGGCCCTAAGGTGGGTGAGAGTGATGGAGAGGGACAGAGACACGCTAACAGAGAAGAGGGAGAATAAGGGCCACATGCCTCAAGGGAAACACAAAAAAGTGAAAAGTAGAGTGAAAGAGAGAGGGACACGGGAGGCAGGTAGGCAGATGCCTGAAGCTAACACCCACAGAAAGCATATAGGACGTGATTCCTTAAAATAAAGACGGGGGTAGCGGGTTAGGTGAGAAAGAAAAGAATCAGAAAAAGGCCCAAAGAAAAGAACCAACTCCCCCGGGGGACAGCTGTCAGGCTGTCTCTCGTGCTCTCAACGCGCTATCATTCTTTCTGTTTGTCCATCTCCCTCCCTCTCTTTCTCTCTCTCCCTCTGTCACATACACCTCTACGCCCCCTCGATTTCCCACGACAGCACATTACTCCCTCCATCACCTTGCTTCACGTCTTCATCCCTATTCTCTCTCTCACTCTGCACATCTACATCCATCCCTCACTCGAAGGCTAAATTGGCTGGAACGCTCAAAGAGTGTGTTAGGGACTCGACAGCGCAGCATTAGAGAGGCCTTAGCTGGAATGAGGACTTGTTCAGACACAATCGCTGTTGTCCAAATTAATTTGGACCCTGTCAGTTTCAATGTTGCCGAGTGCGCTGAGAGAGTCACTGAGAGCAGGGCAAAGAAAGAGCTGTGACGGATGGATTCGCTCCTTGGGGTGTAGCGCTCGCAAGCCATCTGGTGAAACTGAACCGGCGAGAAGAGAGGAGTGAGGCAAAGGGATTAGAGACAGGATTTTGAGGGAAGGAAGGGCCGCTAAGGTTTGCTATTGATGGAGAAATGTTCAGACGCAGAGGACAAGTGGTCGAGAGCAGTGAGAGCTAGCAAGTTGTCCTCCTCCTCTTATTTAGACACTTCGTTTAGTCCTACTTTTCATTTTATTTAGTCCTACTTTTGGACTTATGATATTCACCGGATCACATTTGTCCCTCTTGGTGTCCTCAGATGACCATTCGGCTTGAATACACTCAGTCGCTCTCACTCCCTCATCCAAAGTTTCTCTCTGCGGCTGTTCAGTGTCTGGCCCTGTCTCCTTGTCTTGCTCTCTTGTGTTTATCCACTGTGTGTTCCTGTCCCCTTTTCTCTCTCCAACCGTATGTTAATTGTCATTTTCTCTCTCTCTCTCTCTCTGTGCTCATTTCCGTTCTCCCCGTCTATTCAATGCCTCATCTCTTTCTCTCCCTGCTCCAATACTCAGATTCACCTTGTACTCCTCTTTATTTCTCTCCCCATCAATCTGATGTTCCCATCTTCCCTTTTATTCTCATGTCTTTAATCTCTCTGTCTCGGTCCTCTATCACTCACCACACAGCTACCCAGCGGTGACTGTGTAAGCCCTGTGATCACTTCCTGCACATTAATTCGGTCGGTCTGACAGCACTGCCCGAGCTAAACGTTGAATAACAGATGTGTAAATGCTTTATTAATGCTATCAGTACGCCCCCTCCCAGGATGTGAAATAGACAAGGCTCAATTTAATGAACTCTGAATGGAAAAAAAGCGTGAATGTGTTTTGGTTATACGGGCGACGTAGATCATAATTTCATATCTGCAGAAGTCAGCCACTGAGATTAAAATTTTGCTTTTCATCAAGACACAATGCAACGAGAGCTTTGGAATTAAAGCCGAAGTTGGCTTTTCTTGTTATATTATTTACACAGTCAGTCAGACATGCAAAACATTTCATCGACAAAGAAACTTTGACTTTGAATTAAACTTTTACATATCGACCCATCCGGTCAAATTTGTTCACGGTGCCACTCATACTGACAGCCGGGCTCATAAAGGAGTGCATGTGTAATTGCGCGTCTGTGCATAATGAGCCTGCAAGCGAATATACACTTGTGTGGGCACGTGGGCTCGCCGAGTCACCACCAGGTCTCCCAGTGACAGATGGTAATGGACTGAGGGTAAAGGGAGGCTCAGACAGGCTGACAACATCTCAATGTATTTATGTGCAAGTGTGTGTGCGTGTGTGCGTGTGTGTGTTCACTGTAGTACGTATGTCCTTGTGAGAGGTTGTTTGAGTCTTAGACTTTGGAAGGAAGACATTTTTCCCAAAGGAGGTCATTTTGGATGGAATTGAATGCAGTAACATGGGTTTGTGTGTGTGTGTGTGTGTGTGTGAGCGAGAGAGGAAGATCGTATATGAATGATCATGTCTGTTTCATCTGTGTATGTGTGCACACATGAATATAACCTATGTGTTTTGGCCTTACGTGTCTCTATCTGTTTGTCCCTTCCAGCCAATGACCGCCATGCCAGAATGCAGTCAGACACCAAGACGCCAACGACCGGACTACCTGGCCGACTTCATGAGCGGCAGCAGCGCCGATAACACCTGCTCTTCCTCAGAAGAAGAAGAAGAAGAAGAAGAAGAAGAAGAAGAGGAGGAGAGGAGGAAAGCAGAAGTAGGAGGAGGCGGAGACAAGAGGGAGAAGAAAGTTTCCTACGACCTTGGAGAGAGCAAGGAGAAGAACTCGGCTGAACGCTCAGGTAAAGCTGCGAGATGGTGAAAAGTGTCGAAGAATGTCTTCATTAGGAATCCAGAGCGCGGGCGTTTCACAGGAACCTTGTTTCCTGCAATCTTTCTTTCTGGCTTTGTTTGCTTGCTCATTTACTTTGTTTCTTTTTTAGTTGAAACCTTCCATCTGATTGCAGCGGTTAAATCAATTGCAAAAACAAACTTGTTCGTCATATGTATTATTGTGCACAGTTACACATTGTTTTGAAGATTTCCGTTTAAGCATTGGTGCCCCCATTTCCATATACATGCACAGATACTCTTTTAAATACAAATGCTCAGAGTTTTGCTTTGATCAGTACACACGGGCACATACTCTCCAGCAGCAGCATGGGGCAGGTTGTGATGATGTGAGCCAGCAGGAGGGACAATACAGATGTTTATCAGCCCACCAGTATTTATGTTCCTATTTGATGTGATAAAATGGTAGTAGGTCCTTGGATTTTAATTAAAGTGGAAGCAGTGTGATTATAGTCTGTGACTCGTGAAAAGTGGCTTTTTGTAGCTGAGTTCTTAAGTTAAGGAGGTTCCTGCAGCTTTATACTCCAGCTACACACACACACGCACAAATGATGAAGCACTGAAAAGCACTCGAGGGAAGAAAAGCACCGTAAACAGTGCAGTTACACTGAATGGAAGGTGATGGAAGAGAAGAAGGAATTTGATTGAAAGAAAGAGGGAGGAAAAAGAATAGCCCGTGTGTTGTTTACCTTGAAAACACCTCGAGTTTAATGCTGAAATGTTCCTGTTTTTTATAGTGAGAGCGATAAGTCCCAAGCATTCTCAGCAATTTGCATAAGTTCACAAAGATCAACTCACTTTCAGCTCTCTGGAGTGAGAACGATGGCACCTTTCACTGCAGTCACCAACCTTGGAAAGAAATAATTCTCCAGTTGCATTGTGGGCAACTGGAAAATGTTACAGTTCAATAGAAAGAACGTTTATCTGTTCAATAGAAAGAACCCGTGCTTGATGAGCTCATTCTATTAGTCACAAAATGGGAGGCAAAGCCACGAAAAAGCCAAACTTTTGGATCTATTTGTGTGTGTGTGCACAGAAACACTGCCAAGTCCGACTCCTCACCAAGTCACCAAAGGGTTGATGGACTAAGCCCCGTAACACTTTTATTCGGCAAAATATCCAGACCTCAGACGGTTCAGCAGCCCCACAAACACACAAATAATCACTTGTGTGCAAACTTAACGTCAGACAGACACACACTGCACCAATAGACAACACAAACTAATATACTGGCTGGTACACAATCTGGAGAAGTTTCAAGGGTGACGGAAAGTGTTTGTATGGTTTTTCAGCTTTATTTCCTCTGTGTTTCCGTATGTGTGTGTGTGCGTTTGTGTTTTTGTGTGTGTCTAAGAGAGAGCTGCTCTTAAATCCATCCCCAAACCAGACAGGACTACTGTTTAAGTTTCTAGTTTCAACTACAGATGCTGCGGTTGTTAACACACACACAAACACAGACACACAACCACACTTACACACACAGAGCCAGCGTGCCAGAGCACTGCGAGTTTTAAAGCTACCCTTCATCTCCAAAGCCACCGGGCAACGGATAGAAAACAGAGAGGAGAGTTTGACAGTGACTGGGGCACTGAGACAGGATCAGGGAGGGGAATAAATTGCAACGTAACAGTGAGTCAGTGTCCCTCCCCCCCCCCCTCCCTGTCTTCTGTTTTTCTGCAGGTCGCATGCACTGGAAACCTCCAATCAAGTCACCCAAAACCAGCCCTGCTCCCTCTGCTTCCCCAACACTTTCTGGTCCAATCAGGCGCTCCATCTCCTGCCCGCGCTCCATCGTCTCCCTCTTATCGCCCAATGAGGTGCGGGCGTTGTCTTCCAAGCCTTCTCCCACAGTTCCCATGGCCACTCCTCTTGTCAGGCCGAGTTCCGCCACGCTGCGCTCTCACTCTCTGAGCCGCAGCGGCTCCACCCACCGCGTGCCTCACAGCAACAGCCTGGGCACCATCCACTCCATTTTAGTAAGATACTCAATCATCTTTACAATTCAGAATGTGTCAGATATCTTGTCAGTCCAAGAAAACTATATGAAATTCATTTTCAAATAGTCAAGCTGTCATTTTGCTCAGTGGGGCAATCCTCTGCTGATCCACTACTCCAAGTGGGTTGAAGTAAACAATCAAGAATTACTTTCAAATTCTATTTCACCAAAGTCTGATGCACAAATGTACCTCTGCCATCGTTGCTTTTCTCCTCCTGTGGCATATATTGTATTTCGGCCCACTAGGAATCTCCTAAGCAACTAACTCGATACTGTATAAGCCGACTGTAACCTTCTATTATGTTGCCATCTGTTGCTTTCCGCCTGCCTCCTCCATTCCCCTTCCTTCTTTACAAGTATGCTGGTAACCTTTGCAAACAGTGGACCTTTTGTAATGAAATAGGCCATAGACTGCACCGGTTGAATGCTTGTATCCTGAGACACATGTATACAAAATGAGAGGAGAATTTCCTTATTTTTAAACCTTCTTACACATTTGAGCTCCCTGTCAGAATAACACCTAAACGCTGGTTAAGAAAATCTCATATTTACCAGTGAGTGCTTTGCTAGCAATAATTAAATGGTATTTAATGAGGGATGTTCATATGATAAATATTGCTGAAACTGCTTTGTGCTAACTGCTATGTGAACACAATAATGACCTGTAACTATACTGGTGGCAGCAGGATCATAAATTAATGAGCACTCTGGGTAAAAATGGCTTTTCATAATAATGACTACTATTGATAACACATTGCACCCTGCTCACATCGTTGTTTTGACATGTTAACAAGCACTCATATGTGACTTAATACTCTCTTGTGCCTCGCTTATTTGGAGATTCCCCCTCCATAAGTAAGGAGTTAAAAAATTTGACTAATTGATATTAGTTATTATTATTAATTCATAACTAAAGTAATCATTAATTGCAACCCTTTCTACTTGGTAAACGTTTCTCTAGAAACGGTTACGATAAAATATTTTTGAATGAAACCTTTTTGCTTAATTGTAATGTGTATCTTTAGACTCAGCTGGTTTCTCTTGATGTGTGTGTGCGTGTGTGTGTTTGTGTGTGTAGGGCGATCCGCTGATAAACCTGAGGAGTAAAGAGCAGGAAGCTGAGCTGGTGCGTCAGACTCTGGCTGCGCTCACCGCCATGAGGATCAGGTTTCCGGGCAAAACCGAGGAGGAGGCTGAGGCTGTGCTGGATGAGGTGTGTGCACTATTTGTATTCTATGTGTGAGTGCATTCACTTAAAAGTGGAATAATATAATGTAATGATCTGTTTTTCTTTTGTGAATCAACATTAGACAGATATTCAGAGGCAGAAACTGTAAACAAAATTAGTCGGATAATTAAAAGACTGAGAAAAAGAAAGGAGAGAGTGAACATGGATTACAAGTGTACAATAAATACAGAGCCAGTGTTTTCCCAGAGCCCCCTCTCGGGCCAGGTGCGATATCTCTGCAGCCTAACTAAAAGTGACCTCCTTGTTTCCCTCCACAATAGCCTGTCCGCTCTGGCTTAGCTCCCATTGTCTTTCAAACAACCCCAGTGACAACGTGTCGGTCAGTTTGCTGCCCCACACTATTCCCCACTGCTCTTTCGTATTAATCAGTGCCTCCTCTATTTCAGGCCACATCTCTGTGTCCTTCCATTTTGTGTGTTTTTTTACTGTTTATGTAAGACACTACTGTACTGAACAAATGATAGAAGAATAAGCTTCTATGGTTGACTAATGTCATCGGGTTATGGATACAGTCATGTACTTTTGGAAGCAGGATGTCCAAGAATTCAACAACTAGTTAATTTCAGTTTAGGTTAATCACAATTATTCTCCAAACTTCCTTATTTAGTTTATGGACTTTATTTAATTACAGTTATAAAGACAGGAAATAAATATTGCATTTTGTCAAAGTATAAAAAATGAAGGAAAAATGGAGACAGAGGCTAAGCTTCATTTGCGGCACAAACGTACTATAAAAGCGTTCATCCGTCCAGTCCACATTGACTCTGACCTCCGCTACGGACATCGCTGTCCTCGGAACCAGCTGTCTGTTCAGCAGTAGCTCCTGCGGTGCTGAAAGGACAGCAGCCGGCCAGAATGTCTTCACCAGGCGGACTAATGATAGAAACACTACCAAAAAAACATGTTCAATGGGTAAAAAAAAAAGATTTCTCAATTTGCTACATTAAAAAAAAGAACAAAAAAGGTTTATTTATGTCACATGCATGCCAAAAGGTCAGTGGTCCCTCTATCTCATGGCCACCAGCCAATGCAAATAGCGGTATGGCTACAAGCCTTGCAATCCTGCGTTGCTCTGTGTACAGTGATGCATAATAAATAGGGCAGCCGTTTGACTGACAAAATAATTCTGGAGCTTCTCGATTGGTGATCAAAGTTTAGGGGGCCTTAAACATCTTAACATGCATATTTAGGGGGGGCCTTAAACATCTTAACATGCACATTCTTGAACTTACCACTTCTACAAGAGCTGATAATATGTTACTAGATGTGTTGCAACATTGATTTAATTATGAGCATTTACAATTCTGGTAAGTTCAAACGTATGCATGTATTTATTATGATTACGGTTAAGTCTGTGCAAGCCGCCAAGTGTCTGCTCATACAATGTCCTCATGAGAAGAGCAACACAATGTTTGTGTGTGTGTGTGCCTAACATCTGAGTGTGTCTGGGTCGTGAGAGACAATTAGCAGCACACCTGTACTGTTATCAAACCCTAATGAGAGCGCCATGGAAACACAGATGAGCAACTGCACCTGTATTGTTCACTTCTTGCCTCAGGAGAGAGAGGAGCGTTCACTTGGCATGAAAACAACCTTTGGCAATTCATGTTTTGCACATTACAGTTAAGGTCTAATTGGGCTAAAAATGGGTTTATATCCTAGTAATTGTCTCTTTCATCTTTCACTCAAAACCTTCTTATTTTTTTGTCGTAGTTGGAACCATTGAAAGGTGAAATGTATGGAGTGTAATTTGTTGTGATTTAATTTAGGGTAATCTGTTTACCCTCAATTGTACAAAACAAATGGGACAGATGGTCGTACAAATTACCAGACAAGGTTTTATGGTTTTATTGAGAGGGAATACCAAACAAGCCAAGAGGTAACTTTCTGGAAAGCAAACAAAAGTGTGCACTGTACACCTTAGCTCCGTTTCTGTGAATCCTCGTGATTGTTGATTGTGTGCGCGTCTGTGTGTCTGTGTGTCTGTGTGTGTGTGAGTAAACAAAGTTTACACTGGAGCCTCCCAATGGGAGCACTGTTTGCAGGGGATGTAACGTGCTACGTGAGAGGTTTATGTGCACCACTGGGGAGATGTAGGCTAAGTCAAGAGAGCAACAATAGCAGTGCCTGTAGGTCCACAGTAATGTGGGGAATATCCTGCACAGCTTTTGAGCATAACAACACATGCCCCAAGGATTCTTGACACACCTGCAAAACATCTGCTGAAGAACTAAAGATCACGACTTGACTTTTCTATTATCCCCGAGTTCTGCTATAAAAACAAAAGTCTGCTACCGACAAGCACTGTGTTATCTAAATGCTCGTCACATTTTATATATCAGTCTGAAAATGACGTCATGTTTTTTTCCCCATTGAGGGTAGGACACTTCTTTTTTTTTTACATGGCTGAGCTGTCAATAAAAGTAGTCATGTTCTAGTAGATGGAGAAAGTTTTTTTTGCATTTAAACATCCAAACCTTTCATTCTAGATTAAATTGAAATGATGCTCTATATGCCTTCCCTCATCGTGACTGAAGACAGACTTTTGTGAGATCAAATTAACATTAGTTTTGAAAGATTGGTGAGAAATTGAGGCTGATTGCAGAACTACTCTCCTTTGTGTTGTTTTTATTTATTGTATAAACCTTGTATTATGTAATCGTGTCTCTGTTTTTAGGTTTGTTTTATGTCATCTGCCTCTCGGGACTACAGATGAAAAATAGCCTCTTGGCTAACTCTGGCACATTTACAGAAATGTTTTTATTAATGTTCACTGTTCCTTATCAAATAAACCAAAGTAAATACCCACTGAAGACACACAAAAAACAAGACAGTGAGCGTTAGTGCTGCAGTGAAGAATCTCTCCCCCCTTAGATTATGTTTCCTGTGTTGCCTAGTATCACGTGTCAGATGCCACATATTGCACAAGCATTGCAGCTTTATCCGTAAGAGTCCTGTCATGTTCGAACATGGAACTTTTCCATAACGTTCTACGTGTATGTGAAAGTCGAAGTTGCAATACGTTAACAGATGGATGAACCGAGCAATGTGACATATTACATGTCAGAGTTGAAGTGTGAAAGACAGTCGGTTTATTCTGTGACGATCAGAATGAGCTCGAGACTTCGTTCCTATATTTTGATAGTTTTAGAGGGGGATATATTCCACTCATTTTGAGTTTTATACTTATTTTGTGGGTTTCTACAGGAACATTTTTACAATTTTTCATGTAAAAAAAAAGTCAGTAGTTTCAGTGCGTATCTCTTTAAGACAAAGATGTGCTTGTAACATAGGAAGGGGAGTCAAATATGAATAACTTGTTTAATCTGTTGTTTTCTGACGTGGGCAGTCCACAAAAAAATAGAAAGTTTGAGAGTTTATAGGTTTGTCGGCACTCCAGATACCCAAATGCCAGTGCACAAGTACTGAACACATGTTTATGTAGTTTAAATACTAAAGGAGCAATATTGTACCTTACATAATATTGAAGAATACTGTGGTAAACTAAGGTTCTGACAGGACAACTGGGAAGTAGAGCTGCAAATGTTTATTTTTATTTTTAAATGACAACATTAAAATACTCCGATAGTGTTTTTAATTGTTTGCTTAATTCTAATTATTCTTCTTAAAGAAGTCTGAATTAACACACACATTTTGGGCATGTTCAAAATATATTTATTTTCTTTTTTAACCTCTGACTTTTCTTTCACAGATCCTGGACAACTGGAAATACCATAAATCAAAAGTGGCCTCCTATTGGTTAGTGAAGCTGGACTCGACCAAACAGCGAAAGGTGAGTCTCATGCTAGAATCAGATCACAGATATCTGAACCACTTTATGAATTTCTTGCCCCTCCAGATCATTTTTGTTTGTCCTTGGTTGCTACTGATGCTCAGCAGAATATCTGTCTTAAGTTTTACATCCGCTTCAATATACATATAGGGCAACTTGATTATTTCAGACCTGTTATTATCATATTTGATTGAATTTGGAACAGAGGTCACTGCTTCCTGAGCGGACTAGATCATAACCCCAACGATAGAATATTCAACTAAGAAGTTGAGAGTTTTAGCCTATTGGCTTGAAGGAAAGGCAATTGGAAATGTGGCTTTTAACTGCGGCGATTAATATGTTCCCAACCACACAAAGAAAAGTGAGTGAGAAAAATCAAGAAGCTTCAGCTAGTTATTAATACCTAATTAACTTATAACAATTAAAAATAGTTAGATTCAGAGATTATTGTCAGATATAATGCTTCATTTTCACAGGTATCTTGAAGTCTTAAAAATCATCCAGAATTTACTTTTGACACCTGTCCAAGTTTCCTGCCTGCACCCTTAGATCCCAGCCTATACTGTCACCCTGTACAGCATGGGCGTTGTTAAAACCGGTGAATGTGACAAAATGTCAGCGCTTTTGGCCATTCCTTTGAATCCTTTTGAAAAACTTTTAAAGTACGAAAATAATCCCCAAAATCAAGCTTCAGAGGGAAAAAAAGAAGAAAAAAGACACGCATGAAGATCATTATCATGTCAGACAGTGACACCAAATAGGATGTAAACAAGACAGGAGAGGGGGCAAGACGGCAAATGCCATCCGGTAGGCGTGTCAGAAATGATGTGATCTCTCAGCCGCTGCTTTCTGCACAACTCTTCTTGGCTGTGTGGTGGGCTGTGGCGGTGCGAGCCGATGTTTTATTTGGAGTGGAGCAGCCTAATGAGCAGCAGGCAGAGGTCAGGAATGTAGAGCCCACCGGTCTGCCATCTGATTACCATACCAACACATATCTGTGCATGTGTGTGTGTGTGTGCGTGTTTACTCATCTATCAGTTTGTCGGAGTGTGTATGCGTGTCTCGCTCGCCTCATATTGGAAATCTTCCCTCTTCGCATCACACGCACACACAGTCAGACGGGAACGTCAGTAATGAGAAGCGGGGAATCAAAGTAGAAGAGCCACAGTGCTGCACTCTGAGCGGGGTGAAAAGGGAAAGAATAGGGGAGGAAGAGAAGGCAGTGAGGTGGGTAGGGATGGAAATTTACGGAGAGGGGAAGATGGAAGGCTGGCGCAGGTGTCCTCAGACCGCATGGGAACTTCTGACACCTTCTCTCCAAGACTGACGTTGGTGCAGCAATTAGTCCTCTTTTTGTGTCCTCCTCCTACCACGGTCACCCCCCCCCCCCCCCCCCCCCACACACACACACACACACACACACACGCGTCCTCAGTCACCGGGTTCATCAAGAAATGCATAGATGACGTTGTTCCTACCAAGTCGGTTCGGATTTATCCCAACCAGAAACCGTGGATAAATGGCGATGTTCGCGCTGCACTCTGCACGCGTAACACCGCCTTTGACTCCGGGAATATGGCGGAATACAAAAGAGCCCGCTACGACCTCCGTAAGACCATCGGCTCTGCCAAGCAGGAGTTCAGGAACAAGGTGGAGGAAAAGCTCAAGAGCCATGACGTGAGAGGTGTGTGGAAGGGGCTACAGACAATCACGGACTTCAGAGGGAGAACCAGCGGTGAAGAGAACTCCTCTACCTCCCTCCCAGGCGAGCTAAATACATTCTTTGCTCGGTTCGACGTGAACGGCAGCCCGCCGGAGGCAGCGCCCCCCGAGGAGACCAGCCTGCTGATCATCTCAGAGGCTGACGTGCGCAGAGCCTTCAAGCGGGTGGACATCCGGAAGGCGGCAGGTCCCGACCACATCCCGGGGCGCGCCCTCAGAGCATGTGCAGACCAGTTGGCAGGAGTCTTCGCAGACATCTTCAACCTCTCCCTGTCCCAGGCTGTTGTTCCTGAGAGCTTCAAGATGTCCACCATTGTGCCTGTCCCCAAACACCCCAAGGTAACCTGCCTGAATGACTGGAGACCCGTAGCCCTCACCTCGATTGTCAGTAAATGCTTTGAGAGGTTGGTCAAGGACTTCATTTGTTCCATGTTGCCTGCCACGCTGGACCCATGGCAATTTGCATATCGTCAAAACAGATCCACCGACGACGCAATTGCCATGGCACTTCACACCGCCTTTCCCACCTGGAGGGAGGAACTGTTGTGTGCGAATGCTGGTTGTGGACTACAGCTCAGCGTTCAACACTATTGTTCCCGCCAAGCTCGACACCAAGCTCAGAGGTCTAGGCCTGCACTCTACCATGTGCAGCTGGATACTGGACTTCCTGTCGGGCCGCCGCCAGGTGGTGAGGATGGGCAGTACCACCTCAGAGCCGCTGACCCTCAACACGGGAGCCCCTCAGGGATGCGTGTTGAGCCCTCTCTCTACTCCCTGTACACCCACGACTGCACGGCCATGCACAGCTCCAACGTCATCATCAAGTTTGCTGACGACACAACAGTGTTGGGGCTGATCACCGACGGCACGAGACAGCCTACAGGGAGGAGGTTGGATCACTGGTACAGTGGTGCCAGGAGAACAGCCTCGTCCTCAACGTCAAGAAGACCAAGGAGCTGATCGTGGACTACAGGAAGCGGAGAGGAGAGCACACCCCCATCTCCATAGACGGGGTTGCAGTAGAGAGGTCAGCAGCTTCAAGTTCCTCGGCGTGCACATCTCCGAGGACCTCACATGGACCACGCACACCACTCACGTGGTGAAAAGGGCCCAACAACGCCTGTATTTCCTTAGGCGACTGAGGAAATTCAACATGGCCCCCGCATCCTCAGATCATTCTACACCAGTACCATCGAGAGTGTTCTGACAGGTTGCATCACCGTCTGGTACGGGAACTGCACCGCCCTGGGCGAGGGCACTACAGAGGGTGGTGCGGTCGGCACAGTACATCGTTGGAGGTGAGCTTCCCTCCATCCTGGACATATACACCAAGCGGTGCGTGGCCAGGGCCAAACGGATGATGAAAGACAATAACCACCCCGGCCACAAACTGTTCACCCTTCTACCGTCAGGCAGGCGATACCGCAGTATCAAGTGCCGCACAAACAGACTGAGGGACAGCTTCTTCAGTCAGGCCATCAGGCTGCTGAACAAGGACTGAGACCCTCATTAACGTCATTAATATCTATGGCCATGGTGTATATTTTATTACATTGTTTTATATATATATATATTGTATATATATATTGTATGTATATACATATATATATATATATTGTCTCAAAAAAGTGTATATTTTATTACATTGTTTTATATATATATATTGTCATGATGTATATTCTATTACATTGTTTTATATATATATTGTTAATACTTTCTTCTTTTTTTGTGTGGATATTGTATAGTTTATTCTCATTCTTATTATTTTTTTAGTCTGCTACTGCTGTCGGGTGTTTTGCACATAAGAATTTCACAAACCGATTATACTTGTATAAAAGGGGATGTGACAATAAAAACTTGAAACTTGAAACTTGAAACTGAAACACTACACATGGACTGTATGCCTGTGTATGCTTCATGAATGCAGAGGTAAACTTGCACAAATCCTCATTACATGTGTTTAATGATTGATGAAATCATTTTTCAGTATGCGTTGGTGCATTTACAATACGTGGGGATGTTCCCGTGTGTGTGCATGCATCCCGTCTGTGTATTCATTAAAGCAAGCTTGCTCTCTGTTACTGAGTGAATGCATTAGCCTCTGTGATTGCAAATGTTACGCTAAGAAAAAAAGAAAAGAGAGAGAAATCTTACAGTTGGAACGAATGCCAACTCACGCGTCTCAATTAGAAATAGTCACCTTTCGTCTCACAAGAGTAATTTCTCTTATTATCACATCCTTGATTTAAGTTTTTGGTCTCTCGTTTTCTCCCTCATTGCGCTCTCACTCTCTCTGTCCCTCAGGTGTTGGACATTGTTCGTACGAATGTACGCTCAGTGATGCAAAGGATCTGGAGGGAGCCGGATGTAGAAAGTCTCCACGTCTACCGGCTCTTTAACCGCATCTTCAACCGGCTGCTCTGGAGTCACGGCCAGGGCCTGTGGAACTGCTACTCCAACACTGGGTAGGCCAGTCTTTGCAAGGTTATGAGCTGGGTTTGGATGAGGATGGAGAGGCTCGGAGGCGCTTGAAACAAATTGTCACGACTGTTGTAGCCAGAGAGAGAGAGAGAAGACCCAAACGCCAACAACGTTCCACAGAAACTTTAATCTTCTTAACTCAGTCATACACAATAACAGGTCAAACACGCACAATCACTATGGTTCTAAACAGTACACACCAACACTGGGGAATGAGACAAACAGGGTTTAAATACACAGGGACGGTGCAGGTGATTGGACACAGGTGGAAACAATCAGGGACAGGGCAGACAATCACAGGGCCAGGAAGTGCAGGGATACAGAAGACACGAGAGACTGGAGCCGTTTCTCAATACGCATTCTTGTCCGTACTTTTCTGTACTTGTGTTCTCGTGAAACGTCATCAGTCGCAGCCCGAGTACATGTTCCAATTCAAAGTTCGCTTCTCGCAAAGCACGGTCAAAATACCCGGATGTGACTTGACCCTCCCACTTTCCGGAGGATGCATCAGAGGAGTCTTGTGCGTACTCTGGCCAGCCGATATCCCAGAATGCATTTCACACCAGCAAGCGGAAACAATAGCGGAGGAGAAAATTAACTACTAACAGTTGACTTTTTCTAAACTACTGTTGTTGAGTCAGAAATGGCATTTTAGGATGTTTTCAGGCGAGAAGTTAGTTTAAAAATGAAATCTGTGGTCGGTTTGTTATTATTCCGCCTAATAAAGATCTGTGCCGTAGATTTGAGGTTCTGCTCGCTCAGTACGCTCCGCAGCGCCGGGCGGTCAGCGCGCTGTGTGGCCGCCGAGAGCAGCCTGATCTCGGCAGTACTTTTTAAAATGCTCCGCTAGCTCTCCGTAGCGGTTAAACATGAGAAATAATAATTGGGTTTTGGAGGATCTAACGAGCACAAAGAGTTTATTATTTATTCACAGATAACGTTAAATCAGTTTGACTGAGGGTTAAGATTCATAACTTAATATTTTATTAAACTTTAACATTGAACTATAGTGCTGTCTTTTTACTTTTGACCAAATTGTTTGCAATTACATGTGTAATATAACTATATATACATACAAATATATATATACACAAATATATATAACAAATATGTATAAACAATATATATATATGATTTTATTTTTTACACAATATATATATACAATTATATGTGTAATATTATTTTATTTTGAAT
Organism: Pseudoliparis swirei; assembly: GCF_029220125.1. NCBI lineage: Eukaryota > Metazoa > Chordata > Actinopteri > Perciformes > Liparidae > Pseudoliparis > Pseudoliparis swirei. The sequence goes on along the minus strand of NC_079392.1, from coordinate 19,963,429 downwards.
GTGTGCATATAAATATATATATATATATATATATCACTCACAATTCTAAATAAAATATTTATATTTAAAGGATACTGAAAAAAGCAGGGTTGTCATATTTTGTTTGACAGTAAAAAGTAATTTACAGTGAAAAATTGGAGTAAACTCATGAGCAAGAACGGCTGATGTGGTGACGTCATCAAGTAAGCTGCTGTTCCAATCGCAGAAAGACCGTTCTCCCATCCTTCGGAGTCTGGACTCCCAAGACCAGACTCCAAAAGAACACAAGTCTGTACTCAGTGTACTTTGAATTGAAAAACAGCGTGGTACTTCAAAATAAAACAAGACACAATAACTCCAGATCGTGATACAAATAGTCCGTTAGGGTTCAACCACAATAGCAAAAAATACTTTCATCAAAGAATACAGGACTGTCTCAGAAAATTAGAATATTGTGATAAAGTTCTTTATTTTCTGTAATGCAATTAAAAAAACAAAAATGTCATGCATTCTGGATTCATTACAAATCAACTGAAATATTGCAAGCCTTTTATTCTTTTAATATTGCTGATTATGGCTTACAGCTTAAGAAAACTCTAAAATCCTATCTCATAAAATTTGAATATTTCCTCAGACCAAGTAAAAAAAAAGATTTATAACAGCAAAACAAAATCAAACATTTGAAAATGTGTTTCCAGGTGTTTCGAGTTAATTAGACGATTCAAGTGATTTGTTTAATACTACTAGTATACTTTTTCATGATATTCTAATATTTAGAGATAGGATATTTGAGTTTTCTTAAGCTGTAAGCCATAATCAGCAATATTAAAAGAATAAAAGGCTTGCAATATTTCAGTTGATTTGTAATGAATCCAGAATGCATGACATTTTTGTTTTTTTAATTGCATTACAGAAAATAAAGAACTTTATCACAATATTCTAATTTTCTGAGACAGTCCTGTAAGTACATGCAAGACATTTTCAAAATTTTACTTTAATTGGTAACTTAAACTAAGATCAACTAACAAAGAACAAAATCTAGAGATGTTGAAAATGAGCCCAGAGCATCAGAAAGTACTCCCTTTATGAACAGAGATGTTCATGGACACTAATTATTCTCCCCAACACAAACAAGTGATCACACTGCAGGCCAATTATCGCTCTATTCATTGCATAACGCCACTCTCCCTCTCCATAACTAAAAGTTCACGCTCCTCGCAATCTCTCAATGTCCTTAAGCCCAGTGTTCGTCAATATATATCATTTTCAGTGACAGCAGAGACAATTTGCCATTTTTATTCAGTATGACGAGGGAAGCAACTGCAGCTGAATGACAGCGAGTGAGTGACAGGCCGACCAGACCCCGCTGCACTTTCCTGAAAGCTCTTGAGGATGAAAGAAACATGTTCCTCGAGGGAGACTGGGTGCAAATTAAGGTCACAAATCTGGGCTGTTAATCAGGGCTTTTTCACAGGTGAGAGCAAGAAAAGGAGAGGGGCGGAATGGAAGCAGGAAGGAGGTGAATAAAGGCCTCTCAGTTCTTTGAGTATAGTGTGTGTTATCAGATACTTTGAAGTTTTCGTTTGGCTTCTTTATTTTTATTTATTTCTCCTCCTACTTTTTTGATGCGACAGTCAGTGACTTCCTACAAGAGGAGTCACTGCCGTGAACCAACCAAGCCAATTTGATCACGTTCCTATAGAAACCCTCAAAACAGCAGACACACAAACACACACAACTAATGTTTCCCGTCAATGGTTTACATTGACTTTCTTAACCCTTGTGTTGCCTTCGGGTCAATTTGACCCGATTCAATGTTTCACCCTCCTGTTACCTTTATATTTACTAACATATTTTACCCTTGAGGTCAATATGACCCCAGCTATTAAAATCTCCAGAAAATTATTAGAATTAATATTGTTTTCCAAGTTTAAGTGTGAGGTACTTTATGTTTGTTTGTTGACTCCCGAAAGAACACCGACATTAAACATTGAATCGGGTCAAATTGACCCGAAGGCGACAGGAGGGTTAAATATTGAATCGGGTCAAAATGACCCGAAGGCAACACAAGGGTTAAACACACATTCTGCTTCCTTTAAAGACAAGAATGCTTTCCATACAATTATTTTGTGCACACACACACACACACATACACACACACACCTCACATTCAGACAGCTGTTGTGCCGGAGCTTTTCATCTTGTCTGTGATGGAGGTGTGACCTTCTTGTATCTCCTCCTCTCCATATTCTTTACAGTTTAGTTCCCCCGACGCAGAGGGCTCAGAGGGTGTAACTGACGTCTCTGCCCACACCCTAAACTCCTTGGCAGTCGTAACTGAGGGAAAGTGAACAAGGCAGTGAGTGGGTGATAGAGATGAAGGGGCCGATGAGCAGAAGGCAAGAAGGGTGGGGGCCCCTGAAAAAAAGAGAGGAGATTGATTGAAAATGAGACATTGTAGAAATAAAATTGTTGAGAAAAGATTGGGTGGAGGGGTAGATGGATGTGAGGATTAGCCTCGCCTCAGCTACCCCCAGCACGCTGCGCACCATGCAGCTTTTTGTCCGACTACAACCCGCCCGGCTGATCCAGTGAGAATGCTCGCCTACCGTCTGGCCCCTCCCTGCAACAGGCCACGGCCCGAACATGGATGAACCCAACAGGGGGGCTCGATGTCATGCAGCGACAGAGAAGCTGTGCACCTTGAAAAGCACACTCTAAATCACCCTCGCTGCCTCTTGTTTGATATTTTATCTAAGGGACTTAACAACAATCAAACGGTCTGGCAGCTATTGTGGGCAATGAATTCAACAGGCTTTGAAAACGACTTAGAGAAAAAGAATGGAAAAAAACCCTCTGTTTTGAACCCTTTCAGAGGAAGCACCCCCCACCTCCTAAGAAGTGAATGGGGGTAGACATCAAACGTACCCCCCTGGGTTGTATGTCTCAGTTGTTGAAGCTCCCTCACAGTCAGGGGTATGTCCGGGGTTTTAAATGGGGTTAACTGTACTCGGATTTGTTTCATCCTACCTCCCTGTGTGCCTTCCTGCATGTCTGTGGAAGTGTTTATGCAAATGCTAACGCACACTTGTACAGCGAAGGCTGAACTGTTTTAAGAATATATGAATGAATGTGACTGAATCTGTGTGCCAGCGCGATTCATACACATGATACACATGTACTGTGTACTTGTGCATGCTGATCAATACATGGTGATGATTACCTTGAACTACTAACTTTATTTGAGTGTGTGTGTGCGCGTGTATGTGTGTGTGTGTGTGTGTGTGTGTGTTCTCGTGTGCTCTCCAGTTCATCGTGGGAGACCATCTTCAGTAAGAGCAGCGAGGTGGTGTTACCCCAGGAGCTGCTGTGCTGCCGCCGGTTGGTCCAGCTGTGCCGAGACTGCCTGCTGGTCGTCTACAAGTTTGTCTCAGAGTCCCGTGGCTCTTTGACCGGACTCAGCCCGGAGTGGGACGACACCAGGTGAGAAGGACACCCAACCCTTCAATGACTTCCCCATGAGGTCTTTATTTTTTAAAGATTCTTCTCGCTTCAGTGCTGTAATAGAGACTTCATTACACTATAAGGTACCACGTAAGATTCAACGACACTATGGGATTCAAAAGTCCCAGGTTAAAGCTCTTCTCGATGTAGAAAGGGCATTCCTCGCAATGTCTTCAGTAGCATAAATACATTATTTTCATGGCTATTATTGTCCTAGTTGACAGATTCAATTAGTGTACCTTCATAACAGTATCAAAACACGAGAAAACCACAACACGCTACATATCAGGGGAAGGAAATCTAGTGCAGAAGGATATTGAACTTGCGTTAGGATTAACAGATTGAGATCCTTGGTGATGGGAATATCTATTTTGGTGTCTTCCTCCGATTGATATTTAGGTCCAGGGGGAAATTGTTTTTTGAAATCAGGTTAGTTATAAACTTCTTTAAAATTGCCTTTAGAAAGTTCTGCAGGAAAAAAATATATAATTTAGTAAATAAATGAACACACTTTGACATCCTGTGAAAAAACTTTGATTTGAAAATCTGAAAAGCAATCGTCTTTAAACTTCTCTCAGGAAACAGTTCCCCTCTCTCCTCCATGGAGACTTAGAGCCATCATCTTTATCAAATAACCCCGATAAAACAAACAAAACAAAAAAATCTGCCTCATTCTATTTTTACTGTTGATCCCCGCAGGAGACAGCAGCTCAGGTTTGGAGTAAGGGAACTTTTAAAGCACATATGCTTTGTGCTGGCAGACAGTAAGGGAGGGGGGAGAGGGAGAGAGGGAGTGTGCTGTTAACAGGAAATAATGGGCCACAGATTAGTGCTCAGGTTAGCCCGGGGCCCCCGAGGCCTGCTTAATTCAATTAGAGCCCAGATGAGCCTGTGCAGCAAATGACCTTACGAGAGAGAGAGAGCTCTTTTTTTCTTCTTCTGGGGCCTCGCTTTACATGATTCATAACTCTTGCGCACATCTTAACAGGCTATCACTTTGTGCCTCCAGTATAAAAACCTCTGCTCTTAAAAGAAGTTTCAAAAAACTGATGTGGGGTTTGTGTCCAGTGGTAGAGCCACTTGTGTGTTGGCTAAACTGACATTGTTGCTTTTGATTGTTGTATTTTAAGCATATATATTTTGAGGGTGTATCCAAAATTATAAATTAGTCGGCTGTGTCGATTTTAAGTTGAGGCTGTAACTGGATTGAAAAAGTCAAGCAGACCCAAAAGGACACATTTGGTGTACCCATATGTTTGCAGTCGGTGTCCTTGAGAGTCCATGTAAGCCTTGGTGTATCTCTCCTTATTTCTTCTGTCTATATATGTCCGTGTAAAAAAGCTTACCATTTGCTGCTGGACCAGCCTCGACCCATGGCTCCACCCCTGCTGCTGTCGCTGTCGCTTCTTCCTCCTCCTCTGTCTCTTCGCCCCTCAACGCAGGTCTCTGCTTGGTTTAGTCCTGCTAAACCCCCCCCCCCCCCATCTTCCAGCACCGTCCCTGTTCCTTGCTCTCCGCGGCTTCCCACCGCCTCACCGCTGAAACAAGACTTGGTCCCACCTGCCCAATGACGGTTGCTTTAGCTGCACAAGCAACAGTCTAGCATGGTCTCCTCTCCTTTGCCTCACTAAAATAAGTGCTGTTTGGATCGACTTAAACATGACATTCGGGTGCGTTTCACATGATCTGATGCCCACAACTATAGACAATATATTGGAAAGGAAGGAGGAGATAGGAGAAGAAAGCATCCTATGACTGTTAAGAGCACCGTTTGTCCAACCATTGGGCCAGCTTGCTGTACCTCACCAGCCAATCCCCCTGCCGCCACATGCTTAACTATGCCTTTCGTTTATCAAGAGCATCTTACACTGAGTGCATTTTTTGTCCGAGTGGCCTCAGTGGAAGCCGAGCGCCTCACCTCCTCACCTCACCTCCGCATCAGTGCCATGATCAGCCTCAGCACCGCTCTTTTTTCTCATCACAAGAGCACAGAAAAAGGCTCAGCTTGCATCGTGTGGTTTGCAGTTTCACAAAACGCGCGGTTCGCATCGCTCCATCAGGCACGCAGGAAGCAGACGCGATCCGTCGCCACTTCAGATAGAAGAGAAGTATTTAGGATTATTTTCACATTGATGGATAAGCTTTCAATATAAGAGGGTAAACTGACTGTGTGTGAGAGTGTGTGTGTTCATGCACATGTCATGTGACTGTTAGGCAACGATTATCAGTCCCTCAATGTTTTACACTGAAACTAGCCTCACTCTTTACTATTTATCTCGTGCTGTGTCCACATGCAACTGACACAAACATTTAAAGGATACATTATATTTAGAGACACACAGATTCGTTTTTTTTTGGCCATTTTCTTTTTCTTAAAGTTCTTTTTTAAATTTACTATAATTCAAAGTCTGTGTAAACCGTGAACATTTTTAAATGTTATCCTTTAACTTTGTTATCGTTATCTACCGTGGTTATTTGCATACAAACATACATTTCAAATGACTAGTAAATATATGAATATGAATAAGTATTATTAAATTAAACGGATCATAATTTCATGTCTGATATAAATTTGATATTGCTGTGAAAACATCTCCTTCAAACAACTGTATTTATTAATGTGCCAAAAATGAAATTGTACGAGAACACAGCGTGAACACACCGGACGGTGCGAGGGAGAGACGCTGTGCTATCGGCACACCAGCCAGTCACTGTGGTGCATGGGAATTAATAAGGAACAACGAGTGTCTCAATAACTTTGTTGTTCCAAGTATTTTAAAGGTGGTTCCTGCACGGCTCATTTTCGACTTGAAGTTGTGATAAATTGTGAACTTCATGTCTGAGTGTGGCTGGTTACCGCCTGTGTCGCTGTGTGCTGACGTAAAGCTCCACGCACGAGTGTAAATATGATCGGCAACAAATTGGAAACATGAAACTGACCGGTCATGTGAACCGGTTGTTCAGCTGCAAAGAGTCCGGTTTCGATCGGCAACTAATCAATCAGTGCATCTCTAATTCTATTTGAAACAACTCTCCAATGCCCATATGCACTGTGCCTGCAAAGAGGAGTGTGCATTTCCTCCCCCATGTCTCACATTGGAATGGTAAGTAAAGTTGTAAATAAATGATTTAATGATAAAACAATAATTAGGTTTATTTTATCCGGTTAACATCACAACTTCGCTGAACTAAAATAAACGTCAGACAAAACTACTGGAGAAATAGGTCAATACATGATTTCTATGAGATGACCAGCTATTAATGAGACATAATTAATGGCACCTGAATACTATGTGGGACATTTCTCAAAGACCCAAGTGGACAGATAATGACAGTTTCCAGTTCAATATGTTATCTGGAAGAACAGTTTGGCAAACCTCCACATTCTGACTACTTGAACCACTTCACACATTAAAACTCAATATCCACAGTCTCTTGTGCATGTCCACACATATACGTAGCACATACCCTCGCAAAGCTCTTGGCAGCCTTTGGCACTCGTCAAAATAGGTCTGTAGGTTGGCATCTTTGGGGACTCCATTGTTGACCACACATGCCCGCTCTTGTTCAAGCCTCCTTCCTCTGTCGAGTGCCCTGAACCGGTATGTCAACAGCCCCATTGGTCAAAGCAAAGTCCTTCAGTTTTGTGTGGACAGATGAGAGGAAGTAGGCAAATAGCTCCACTAATGACTTTCTTGTTAAGCGTGGAATTACTGTCACTACCCAAAGACAATTTCCCCATGATGACAAAAGTTTCAGATTCCATTACCTTTCATCTGTCGGAAAAGTGTGGCAGTAATTAGGGTTAATTGGGGTGTTGAGCTGAATGTGGGCTGCAGATAACCTTCGAGGCTCTTTGTACCTCTTGGTTTATGATTGCGTTAGCTATCGCCAGTCTTTCCCTCCATCCTTAGTCCTGACATTTTGTTTTCGGCTGGCCTCCTCTTAATTCGCAGTGGCAGTTGCATCTCGATGGACGACTAAAGAGGAGCGCGGAAGGCCTGTCAGGAGGAACAGCGGTGGATTGTAGCTTTACATGTCAGGAGCAGAGCAGCCGAGTATCTTTCCGTCTCCCGGTCAACTGATGGATTGAAGCAAAGCACAAGTGCATGAACAAGCCTCCCCCTGGCTTTCAAGCATGCACGTTGTTACGATCTTCTTTGTGATCAAACGGAGGACGAACCTGGAAGATACCGAATGTGAATCCAATGAAATATAGCCTGCAGAGGCAGCGGCCATTTGGACGTGAGAAGCCCTCCTTTCTATAAGCAGAATATTCTCAAAGTTAATACCAGAAGATCTCTGAAGAACACACACCCGGGCCCCCAATGGATGTTCAATATTTGATTTACTTTTTTTTTTTTTTTAGACTGTCATTTCCCTGCCTGGGCTTCTGGGTTTTCAGCCAAAGCCTTATGGAAATGAAGAGGGGAAAAAGAAAAAAAAATCACACCAAAAACCCATTAACAGAATCCCAATGGATGAATCACATAGAGGCATGTGATGGAATAAGATGCCAAGCAAGGGGAAGAGAAACATAATAAATGTAGAAAGAAATGTAAACAAAGAGCATACAAAATCATGGTATGAAATCACTAAATGTAACCTTGAAGACTGCACTTAGAAGTAAATATCAAAGGCAACAAATATCCTCCCCACTTGTTCTCTTGGGTTTGAGTGGAGGAGTTTAGGAAGTGCCGGATTGAGCCCTTGTTCACCAAGTCCAGTCAGAACCGAGGAGGATGTGCTGGAGGGATACCCACGGCCCACTTGAAGCCGCTTCAAGGACACTCTCGTTGGACTAAATGAAGTTAATTTGGAGCTATTCTAACTCTCCCGAGTCTGGGGCTACGTTGAAGCGGGCGCCCTTAGCGACATGTGCTTTTTTTTCTCTTTCCGGTCGACTTTAGAAGAAACTGCTCAGCTAATTTGTCCGAGAGCTATTTCCCAAGGAGAGAGCTGTCAGAGGAAAAATGTATGCTATCTCTGCGCCAGCTTAAAAGAAGATATCATTTCTCCCCCCTGTGACCCTCCGCCCCACTGGCGCCGTTTTGATTAGATTGTCACATCTTAAACACTTCCACAGGGACCATTTCCTTTGTCCATTGTACTCTTTCAACTGAACAATTATTAGATGTATTTTTTATTAGCTAAAAATCCATGCTGCGGGAGTGGCAAAAAAAAAGGTCACATAATATATAACATAACAATATGACAAGTGTGCTGCAAAAGCCTATTAATGTAAGTCATTCTCCCAACTGCTCAGTCTGGAAGAATTCAAACCTCCCCTGTCTCATGTCTTCTGAACAGTACCCCAACATTTGCATAACCTTCAGTTAACCTTGCCCACGATTTGATCATCTCATCTGACATTGCTCTGACAACCATATCTGACTCATTTCCAGTCGCTAAGGAGGATGGGAGCAGGGTTCAGCCCCTCCTTACTCTGCCTCAACCTGACGCTGGTCTCATTCTCAGGTACTGGAACGCTGTTAGCAGGAGCTGCCTCACTGCTCTGTCTCGGTGGAAGGTGTCATAGAAAAGTCTTAGAAAGGTACTGACGCCTCTGCCTCGGAATGATAGGTGAGGATTTTCTGTTCATGATACCAGAAACTAAAAAAGGTTAAAAGTTGAAAAGTTCCTTTGCACTGAAAGGATCTGCTTCTTTTAGTATACAGTCAATAATTCATTTTTCTACGAGCACATACCTAAATACTGCCTATAACCTAATCAAACAGGACTCTGACTGAGAGTTTACATTTGGTACATTACATAAAATTAGAGCTGGATTGAATAATCGATAACTCAGTCCAATTAATTGTCTACTATTTTGATAATTGAGTAATCAAAATAGTTGCCGTTAGTCCTGGATGATAAAGCCACACAATTGCTCTTTCCACATTTAAAATATGAGGATGTGATGCTTTTATTTGCCATCCATGAAAGTAAAGTGAATATACAGTATATGTATATTCTTTGACAGAACAGGACATCTCATCACCTTGGTGTGTGGGAGGAATTATAACCATCACTTTGAATTATTTTCGGGCATTTTATAGACAAAATGCTTTACTGAGTAATCCCAAAAGATTTAAAACGTCAGTTGCAGCAGCCCGACACAAAATAACCTGGATCTCTTGAATCTCACAATTCCAGCCTTCAATCTTTTTTTTCTCGTTTCAAGGGGAGGGTGGTGTCAATCTTGAAATCACCACGCTATTATTAAAATTGAAATGTGCAAATGGAGATGGCTGTAAAATGGTAGAAATATATGAAAAGATCTCAGTCCCGAGGACTGATGTGCCCTGACCTCTAAATTGTGACCTATGCCTATCTAATCCTCTCATTATGTTTATCCTTTCCCCTAATCCCTCCGTCCCTCGCTCGTGTCCGTCTGTCCAGGTATCTGCTGCCAGTGACCTCCCAGTTCATCATGAAGTGGCCTTCGTCCAGCTTTGGCCGCATCTCTTTGACAGTGCCACGGTCACGCAGCCTATTCGCCGCCAGGATGGGCCACTTCTGAGGCTCCCGACACCTTGCCTTTTGACCTCAACCTCCCTCCTCCGACTCTCCCCCAGCCAAACTCCGATCTCAGCAAGTCTGTTACAGATCTGAAGTCGAGGCAGCTCTGAAAACCGTCCGGAGCCTCAACCTGGCCACTTCCCCCTGTGGCAGACCAACAAAGAAGGGCCAGATGATTATGGATTGCTAAAGGGCCTTGTTCGTTTTAAATTAGCCTGGACCGGCCTAGACCAGCAGACCACCGGTACCCTCAAGCCTCACCTTTAGCCCCAGTAACACCAGACAATGGGTTTGTAATTGCTGTACTATAGCTACTGTACTGTACAAGTAAAAACAAAAAACAAATACTTAACAATGCAAGGATTATTTATTTATATACTTACTTATTTTGTAAGGTATTCCATGAATGCAGTGAATGCTGATGCAGAATGCAGATATGGAATGATCAACAAACTTGTTTGATGTATGGATGTAAACAAAAAAAAGAAAAACAAAAAAACTTATTTTAGTTATTTTGAATTTGATTTGATTCATAATTTATATCGACGGCTTTATGTTTGTAAATGTTTCAACAGTCACTTTATGTTCCAGTTTTTCCAGTGGAGAGATGGTGCCCGGAGAATTCAAAATGTTTTTGAATTTGCAAACGTCTGTTTTACCTGAGCGGTATGGAGTGCAGCATTATTAAGCAGCACAATGTTTAGAGATTCAATGTAGTAAAACCGAGCCTCTTTGCCTCAGAATGAGCTAACTTTGACGCCACGACGCAAAGAGCCAAACTGAGGAGAGCACCCAGTTCCTAATATGCACTTTGCAGTATGTCACAGAAAGAGAAAGTTGGGTGCACATAACAGTCGTGGTTGCATGCCTAGAGTTTTAGTCCCTCACCCAGATGAGGAGGAGCTGCGTTTGGAAAATACTTGAAGTTTTGTGTTGTTGTTTTTTTGTTGTCATAATTGTGTCTTCGTAGCGGCTTCACGAAGAAGGGTACACTTCACTTTTAGATTTGTACTCTGGAGTACGGACGTGTCAAAGATAATAAGGAAGTGTCACATCACTTTCAGACTGTGGCATGTTGATTGACTCGGATCGTCAGCTCAAATGTTCTGTACTGTGACGGCAGCGATTTCCCTGGGTCGAGCAGCCGCAGCCTTTTCTCCCAACGCATGGTCGGTACAGTTGCCGGGCAGATCATGGATAAGCACACGTACATCATGTGTTCAGTTTTAGTTAGGGTTTGTATGTCATGAAACCCTGTAGCACCTCAGTTAAATGTGGTATTAAATATTGATAGGGAGAAACGCAGCGTTACACGTTTAGTAGTTTTCTTGGCTCTGTGCGACCCAATGAGAGGACACTGGACTTAAAGAAGACGTGTGCGATACAGCACATTGTGAATTTTATACATCAACCCTGACTAACAAGTGTTGCAGCAATGCTGTGCTAAATCTGCTCACATTTAATTCCCATACACTGAACATCACTGCCAAATATTTTTATTTTGCCTAATTTTATTTGTGTTATTTAAGAGTAGTACTTTTTCATTAAAGGTATGATATTTTTAATTTTACATAGCAATAAAATGTTTAAACAAACGCATTTCCTCTTTTTGTCATTTGTTTTGTTCAGTGGTTCCCAGACAATCTTCAATGTTTTTTTTCTTTTATTCATCATATAAACATAAAAATGTAACTTTTACTGTGGGACCAAGCTTATTAAAAAAGGGTTTAAAGTTTTTTGTAGTAAAATAATCTTGTAAGAATAATACATCCACAGAGTTTTTAGAAAGCTGCCAAATAAAAGATATTGCTTTTCCTAAAAACACTAATTATGATTGTGAATAAATGTTTAAAAAAATGTAAGGGACCCTAAATTTATGTTTTGTTTATCTTGCTGGAAGATAACTGCCGTTTGCGTGCTGCTGAGAACACGATTTGAGAGCCAAAAGTAAAACAAAGTTGGTATCGTTGTATCTGTGTCCTCAGTGATCAAGTTGCCATTTAGTGTGGAAAGAAGGGATTAATGAGTCCGACGGCTTCACCTATCTTACCAATCCCGAGTGCTCGGCTTGCCTCACTTACACTCGTGTCTCTCCGTCTGCCTGCACAATACGTGACTACCGTGGCAACAAGTGACAACTGCGTAACTTCATTACGCTATGACGAATGATTCATCCCTTCACGTGGTTGTCTGTCTGACTCCACTCGACTATGAAATATAAGTTGTGCAACACAACGTCGTTCTCCACTTCTCTTATTGAGTAACTGCAGAATGTGAACCTCACACACAACATACATACTCTCATCAAGTCTCAAAACCCAAATACACAACAGAGCTGGTCCATAAGTAACTAGAATGGGCACTCGGTAGAGCGCATACCTTCGCATATCACAAGATTGGGCATTGAATTATGAACATGTTGGCATTAGTTGCATGCCAATTGGATACAAATTGACCGTGCTATGGTAAAAAGAAGATTTTGAACTTTCCTGACATTGACCTTTGACCCGATTGATCCCAAAATCGAATCAAATGGTCCCCGGATAATAACTAATCATCCCACCAAATCTCATGCGATTCGGTTTAAAACTTTTTTTGTTCTAATAATAATAATCATTTATTTTATATAGCGCTTCTCAAAGTCGCTTTACAGTTCAGAGTCCAGTAGTCATACACACACAGTCATCCCGGTGGTGGTAAGCTACATCAGTAGCCACAGCTGCCCTGGGGCAGACTGACGGAAGCGTGGCTGCCAATCAGCGCCTACGGCCCCGCCGACCACCACCAACATTCATTCACATCCATACGAACCGGGGTGAGGCTGCGGTGCATGTCTTTATGATGGAGGGGGAAACCGGAGTACCCGGAGGAAACCCACACAGACACGAGGAGAACATGCAAACTCCACACAGAAAGGGATTCGAACCCAGGGCCTTCTTGCTGTGAGGCGACAGTGCTAACCACTGAGCCACCGTGCTGCTGTTATGCGAGGAACACGCATACAAATATTTACATAAATAAATAAATACACGGCGATCAAAACATAACCTTCCGCATTTTCAATGCGAAGGTAAAGATGCAAACTCCTCATAAATACTATAAATTCTAATCTAGACAGATCCGGTCACCACTTGTGGTTGGGGGCAACCAGGCGGTGGGCATTACACTTCTGCATTGTGTCGACCAGCAGAGTGTCCACCGGGAGAACGCTGCGTGCTCTAAAATGCATTGAAACACACGAAAGCTGCGATGCAACACACACTCATCAGGTAGACATAACTCCACAATCTCTTTACATTTTTGCCTGCAATGGACAGCAATGTGAAAGTTTGACACGTTACAATTAATAGCGTATAAATACATGATAATGGCCAGGATGAGACTGTATTTCTACTGCGTTCTAATGTTCTGTTACAATTCTGCAATTAGCATTTTAATGGGGCAACTTCCGTAATCTTTGAGGATATTTTTTTTAACAATAATTAGCTGAGATAGTATCAATAGAAGTGGGAGCTGTGAATAAAATACTCTGTCAAATCAACCAAGCGGAACCAATTAAGAACATTGAATTTAAGTGCCGTCGATCTCCGATCAGTCTAACTAACACTTCCTGTCTACCGGATATCCGCTACTCGAGCAGCTCTCTGGCGATCTGGGTCAGCCTCTGAGTGATATCACATTTCACAAGAGGCCCCCGGCGGAGAGGTGACACTCCTGAACCGTCACTCGCCTCTGAAATGAGAGCGTGTACCTAGCAGCCCTTTCTTGTTCCATCTTGACCCGAAAGCCACCCTGCACGGATAATCATTTGTGCGCACACGCCGATACTCTCAAGAAGAACAAAGTCACTTTTATTTAGACCTGTAAAAGCCAAAACCCTTCTCCAGGCTATTGTGGCCTTTCCACCCCTCCATTCCCCTTTCCTTCCCTCTTTCTGTCAGCAGAAAAGGTGCAGGGCCGTGACCTTGAGGCTCTCCTGCCTCCGCATTGGCCCCGGCCCCTGCAACCAGACTACAGCAGCGGCTGACAGTCTGGCACTGTGACCCCTGCGAGCTGTCTAAAAATATCTCCCCCAGCAACAGAGCTGCGCCGTACTGTCCTGACCTTTCCACTCGTCACTCTCCGAGGCCCCATCCCATCAATTTCTCCCTCCCCGTCTCTCCTACCTGAGCGTGGTCCATACAGGCAGCTTGGCGGCCAGTGGCCAGCCTTTTCTTTTCACAACGCCCAGATGACCCAGTTTCAAGGCCCTAAGCCGACCACTCCGGCTTTGAGAGTATAAAAAAAAAGCATCTGGGAGCTGTGAGAGAGGTGGATGGTTCAGATGAGATAAGGAAAAACACACACACACACACACACAAGCTCACACAGCAAACACAGATGGCCAGGCCTAAAAAAAGCAGCTTTTTTGTCTGCTCTTAATCCACTATTTCAAATGACATGGAGGGAAAAGAGCAGTGTGATTTGTTCTGTAATTATGACTGAGTGAGGTGTCCAGAGGTTTCGGCTGCCCTTCTTTTTTTATTTCTACCGAAGCTTGAAAAGTGGAGCCTGTAGTACTTTGTGTGCTTTCAAAAGTGACCTTTCTTATCAGACAAATATTGCCTGTGTATGAAACAGTGAGAGTGTGGGTGTAGGATTATGTATCTCTCCTACCCACTCAGTGTGTTATGTGCTGTGTGTGTGTGTGTGTGTGTGGCATGTTCACATACGTTGACTGCTGTGTATTATTAGTTTTTCAGGCCTCCCACCGGCCTCTGTGTCCTAGTATTTGTGTGTTTTATGTGTATTCTCAAAGGATGCGTTCAATGACACGCGCTGCAATACATTATCTGTCGGGCCTCGTTTACAACGTCTTTGCTCTCAGCAGGGGTCCTGCCTGTAACTGACACATACACCAACAGATAAACATGTGCACACTGAGGAGCCGATGGTCTTCAGTCGTCCCAGTGGCTCAGGTTATTTACCACACACACACAATATTTACTCTGCAACACATTTTAATTTAAATAATTTAACCAAAATATATTTAGCTCGTGAGAGGATGTTTCTAGTTAGCTGTGAAATATTTAGAATGTGACTTTTGGTTTAATTAACATGGTGCCCGTATTTCATTTAAATACATAATTAGGGGATAAAGTTATATTTCTACGATTTATGCCTGAATGTGGACTAAGTCCACTAATTCATTAGTAGATCATAAAATAAAAAAATAAAAATTAATCAGTCAAGCAAAAAGAGAAATAATGTGTTGGTTAGACCAGTGGCTCCAACAGAGGATGATGTTAATCATCTTTAATTTAAAAAAATCATTTATAGATTATTGGTAAAAGTAAAACAGATTAGTCGAAAATGAAAATAAGTGTTAATTCCAGCCCTCTTTAGACCTTCCAGCATAATGTGGCCTCAGAGCCTGCTCATCTTTCAGACTCTCGAGTTTAGAGCTTAAACAATTGGTCGCTGAAGCAATGAGCTGACAGAGAAATCAATCTGCAGCTTATTTGATAATCAATTAAGTATTGCTTTTCAATCAAATATGGATAAAAAGCTGGTTCCAGCATCTCAAATGTGAAGATTTTTTGCTTCTCTTGGTTAAATACGACCGTAAACTGAATATCTTGTTGGCTTTTGGACTGTTTTTTGGCCAAAAAAAGACAATCGAATATTATGCCTCCTCTTCCGGTTATTGGAAATGATTGTGAGCATTTCAATATAATCTGACACTTTGTAGACTAAACAATTCATTAAAAAGATAATCACAGATGAATCAATATTAAAAATAATCATTAGTTGCATCTCTATTCTTATTTGTGTTCCTATTGAAATGATTTGTCTTATGACCAGTTGAGAATGTCGGTCCAACATTTACATGAATTGATTAATCAAATTACAAGTGTGATTCAAACAAACAAGTGGCAGTGGAAAAAAGTGCATAATTCCCTGTGGTAGTTGTGATCCACACCTACATCTCATCGCAACCATGGTGACAGCATTTACACGCACACTCATACACTCACACACACACTCACACACTCTCGAGGAAACTGCAGGATGTGGAGCTAATTCAAGGTGAGATGCGTTTATTCAAGTAGAGGTCATCAGGTTTTTGTCTTTCTTCAACAAGCACAAAAGGCTACATTAATCAACTAACTAACTTGAAAATGTTGCATTGTGTGTCACGGAAAAGAATAATCTTTCATGATTTTGTTTCATCGACAAACATGCACACACACCATTGTTTATTGGTCTCCATACCCTTGGTTTGCCCTTTTTGAATATTAATGGTAAGCTGTTTATTTGGTTTGCCCGAGTCCTCCAATGTTTCCTCTGTGATTCACCCATCAGCCATCTTAGATAAGATAAGATAAGATAACCCTTGATTAGTCCCACAGTCGGGGAATTGTTGTTGTTGTTGTCGTTTCCTCCAGGGGGAGGGTAGTGCGTGTAGAATTTTTCAGCTCGGCTTTGTTTCACATTCACACATCTACAGTTGGGAGTTGTGCAGTGACGCCTGACTGTCGGCTGCAGAGCGGTCACATGACTCTCACCGCGGTTGCTTGAAGAGGGCGGAAGTTCTGACAAATCTGTAGACACGCTCTCGCGTATACGTTTTAACCAGTGACCTTCTACCTATAAACCCACCTCACCAACCTTTATGGAGCCGCCAACCCCGTCTGGGCAAACTTCTACGCAGAGCCGCTGAATCATTACACTGCACCACTTCCAAATGTTAACCTTGGTTTCAACACTCAAGGAGCCCACTGTACTTTGTTCCAGCCACGGGGGGTTATAGATGAGCACAGTTCTGCATATGGCCATCATTCACAGCCCCGGGCTCCCCCTGAGTGTGTGTAACAAATGGAGCCGAGCGGCGAAGGTATTAATGTGAAGGAACGAGCCCTGTGGTGGAAGTACAGCAGGAAGTCACTTTCTCTCCCATCTGGCCCCTAACAAGATGGAGAGGAGCAGGCAGGTGTGAGCGGTGGTCTGCACCTCCGCTGGCTGGATTAGCACTTCTGATGGGAGAGAAGAGACGAGGACAATCCTCGGCGTCGGCTGTCACTCTCTCTCCGCCCCCCCCCTCTCGCACGTCTCCTCGCCTCCTCTGTGATCACCGCTCTCTGTCTCCCACTCTGCAGCGAGTGGGAGAGGGGAAGACTCAAAATGAGAATAAATGAGGTGTGTGGAAGGCATCCGAGCAGCGTGCCGGTTCGTGTGCATGTGTGCGTGCACCTGCCTCCTATCGGGTTCAGATCGCTCCGTCTCGCTGCAGTGGCAGGCCGAGGAGCCAAAAGACCGTCCGGGGACTTTCCCTCCACTTGCTGCTGAGCGCCCCGGGGGATGGATTGAGCCTTGCAGGCTGGGATATTATCAATACAGTCCCTCCAGGCAGCCTGGGAGACAGGAGACGGAGCCACTGACTCACTCTGCCTCAGCACTGGGTGGTGAAGGGGCGGCTGGTTTCACTGGAGCCTCTGCCAGCCAGACCTCCATGTTTGCCTCATCCTTACCTGCTCGGTCCTTCTCACTCGCCTCCTCCTTGTTTGTTTCCTTCTTCTCGAGCCTCCAATTTGCTGTCCCTTCTCCGGCCTTCCTACGACTCACACAGATGTCTTTATAATTGTCACACCGTGATTATCTGCTATTTTCTTACTCATTCCTGTGGCTTTCAAGGTGCCAAGGTGCGCCTCACACTCCGTGTGCTGCCCACTCCTGTAATTACACATGTCCTGCTCTTTTTAAGAGTGCCAGTGTCACTCCTCTGTATTTTAAATCTCCATCTCTACTTTGTTTCACAGCCGTTTCATATTCCATTTGTGTAATGAGGAGGTTGACCTTGCACTTCTGAAAATTGCTTATAGTTGAAGCCGTCTCCGTGCTGAACGGAAGCCAAAGAACTCATATTAATGGTGCGCTGTGATCTTTTTAAGACACATATTTAGAATCTTTTGTCTGCTCCCAAATCTTCACCAACAGATGGAGATTCATATGTGAATGGCTAAAAACACGTATTTTAGCATGGAATAAATACATAAAATAAGGACACAATGAATATTTAAGGGTATAATATCACGGAGACACTGTTTTATGTGCAACTTGTGGTCATTTTCTTAGTTTGCACCTCATTGATGCCGACTTCACGCACGCCAAGTCATTCCCAATCTCCCCTTTAACCGTAATGATTCACAGGGACAGATCTCTGGCAGATCTGCTCTCAGCGCCTGCACGAAGGAAACTGGAGAAAACCTCAACAAAAACCACAGCTCAGTCTCTGAAGCCAGCAGCCATTTTGAATCCCCTCAGATGGTTTGAACAGCCATAACTGTGACATCATCTTCTTCGAGAAAAAGAGGATTGTAAAAACGGTGATCCTGCGAACCCTCTTAAAACTGGACGTTTTTCCCCCCTCCTTTCGTCGGCAATCCCTTTTTTCCTTCGTGACTCCACTTCTCGTGTCTCCGTTACGGCTCCCCAGTTCCATTTTGTCTGGGACATCATCCTGCAACAATAAGCCGGACACAGGTCACCGGTGTTAATGACCCCTCCGGTGATCCTTAGGGTGTGCAGGTACTCTCTAGTAAAGACAAACATGTCTAGGGTGGTAAATATCCCAGAGTGACTCGTAAAAAAGAGTTTTTCTCCCGCTGCTCGTGTCGGACAGAGTGATCCAAAAATCGTGTCTATATATATCACACATTCTGAGCCTGATTTGTCAGTTTGTATACTTCTTTATAGCGTGGACATGTCGTGATGTTCTGCCTCGCAGCATTGTGTTTACTGAGATTAAATGCAGGACTTTCTTTTAAACTGGGGAGGCTGAATAGCTCGGCTAGGGGAGATTAGACTCCCCAGATTTAGCGGGAGATTTGTGTGTCAGATGTGTTGTGTGTGCATTTTTTGTTTCTTCAGTGTTTGTATTTGTGTGTGTGTATGTGTGTTCTCACTGTGTGTATTGTGTATTTAGGCAAATCAGTCTGTTTGTGTTTCACTGGCAGTGTGGTAATTTTGCATGAAATCACTTTAGTAAATATAGCTGTTATCTTGTTCCCATTATGTCTCAGAAAGCCAGTCTTTTAAAGCCTGACATTTTAAATATATCTACCCAAAAAAGAGCCGCACCACTCAAGGTCCCTCAAAACTCTTTTTCCTTTCACCGCTGGTAAGACTCAAGTCGCAGCTGCTCGAAGATCTTCTGAAGTTAAGGTGGTGCATCAAAGTAGCTTACGTAAATGGATGACTAAAAAACAAACTTTCTTTCAAATGTGAAGCTGACATTAATTACCCAAGGTACTCAATGGGTGCAAATTGTTCTTGAGTCTGCAGCTTTTCAGCGACTGAACAAGCTCAGTTTTCGATAATTAGTAGAGCATTCTCACAGCCACTGCAACTGTAAATAATTGGCTTCTCAGACTGTCTGCAGCTCTCAGCTTGTACGGCTTCATCTTTGAACCTGATGCTTTGCCTGCGCTACGTCATGTCAATAATAATTGACATTATCACGATGAAACAGCATGCGTGCTGAACACCTAAAAACATCAGTACAATTTCATAAAAACAGGTTGTGAAAATACAGAAAATAAAAGCAAGTTGTATTATTTTTAGACACACCGGGCACACAACCAAATCACCCAGGGTCATACAGCGTATGTGTGTGTGTGAGTGTGTGTGTGTGTGTGTGTGTGTGGGGAAAAGCACACATGGCAAAATGCTTTAAAACCCCTCTGTGGTAGTCCCTGTTACAGTAGGTGTCACCGGAACGAGGCTATTTGAAGTTTATAAATAAGTGATTGGCAGGCCTCATCGAGCTATTCATGTTAATGAAAGGGAGAATTCATTCTGGCGTGTTAAAATAGCATTTCATCTTTTAATTTGTTGAGCAGGATTGCATCTCCTGTGGGTCCGCATGAGGAAAGACCGAGGCTAGAGAGTGAACATTTATTGCTACTTGAAGAATTATATTATAATAATACAAAAAAGATTTAAATATTCCTGCATATGCAGTGTATAACTCCAAGTTCCACATTGTCATTGCTTCCTACGCCCAAGAGATTGATCATGTGGTTGGTCGGTCATTCATTCTGTTTGGTTGAAATCCACTGAAAAGAAAATTAGGTCATGAACAGCATTTTCTATTTTCCTTTTTAATCTCCGCATTCAAAGAGGCTCAATGTAGTATCAGTATCATAACTATATATACTTATGTTACAGCGCCAACAAACAACAACACTAAAGCAGTGTGACTTAATAATAACAGACATAATGGAGACAGGCACTATTTCAGCTTTCAAATTAACTGTCACACACAGTGGAACTTAGAATTAAGATGAAAAATAATAAATGTGAAAGGTTTTGGTTGATGCTGATTTTCTTTTACACCAGTTATTTAGTGACATGACGGCTTAGTGAGAGCAAGTGAAAATGCAACACATGAGAGTATTAGAGGATAAATCTGGCGTTATTCTACATTTGTCAACTAATCCCATGAGAAGACTGAAACCAAAGATTTGATCCTATATTAAGTATTTTCAGTGCAGTCAAAGCCTGATGTAGCTTATTCCTCTTTGCCATAGAGCTTACACACATACTGGTGCACCCTCATTACCATGAACACTGATTTTTAGCATCCTGCTGCCTAAGTACTGACTCGCACAACAACAAATATGTTTTCTTTCCGCAGATGAAATTAGTCCGGAACAAATTGTCCTCTACTATTCAGCATGTGAGTAACTACAGGGCTCTGCTGCTTTAGTAAGGTACAGAGCTTTTTATGAAAAATAAAGTATATCTTCACGACCCTTTTTTGAAGATGCACATCTTCATGAGGAACCCATGAGACATGGACATTGGTGGTTTGGGTCTTTATACCGGATGTGTTGACAATAAAAAAAAAATAACAAGGTGTATTCTGGAACGACGAATAAGCAGTACCAAGCCTTCCTCTTGACAACTTTGCACTGTTCTTTTAAAGAAATGTACATGTACTGTATACTGTACCCATAGGTTTAAAGGAACACTGGAGAGGAGAAGGTGTTTAAATCTACTTGGTAATTTAGGAATCCACATGGATACAATGTCAGGCTAATAGGCAAGAGTGTCAGAACTATCGCCTCGGGGTCCGGAGTGAGCCTCTACCAGCTGTAGGTACAGATTTCTTGCGCAAATCTGTCACTGGAGGATGAATGACCGGATTTACAACCTATTTCTGTTCCGTCATCGAGGAATATGTGCACTTGGGCTATGGGCTCTGCAGCTCTAGGAAGTGATTGCCCTGGTTTGAGGAACTTGCTGCATCAAACTGACTGCAAGTCCTTCCCATCTCCAATGCAGCACATAACATATAATGCAGATGAGCAAAGGGTATAAAGGGAAACATTTCCACTTGATATTAAAATGAGCATTCCTTTGCTGTGCGATAATTTCAAAGGCCTCGAGCGGATTTAAACACTACCGATCACCAGGGGTTTTCAGGGGCTTCTAAGTAACTCCCTGGATGGCAGAAAGCAAAGAGAGAGAACTGCCTTGTACTCTGCTCTTCAAATGTATATGATGATGGATACTTATTTGTATTCCTCTTTTTTTTCTCATTTTATGCTTGTGAATGACCGGAGTTGGACGTTGCTTCACTATTTAAGTTGGAAAAAGAGAAGTTTCTGAGAAAGACACAGAGACAAATAGTTGGCTTTCTTTGACAGACAGACCGAGAGACAGATGGGGAGCAAGAGATTGTTTGGGGGGGTGTGAGAGGGGGGAGGGGGGAGTAAACATGCCAATACACAAGAAAAAAGCATGACGAGTACCCTGATGATGATGCCAGCACCAGCATAAAACGCCACTTTGGTGTGTCATGCAAAATTAAACTGTGTGAATATCTCCATCCTCAAATTCAGAGCAAGTCTCTGTAACCCGGACTAACGAGTTTACAGAGCTCAAACCGTCCAAATGTAAGCTGCTGCCATGGCGACGTCCCTCCACGCGGCATCCGCTTTCTTCACAGAGAAAGCATCATGCATTTCTACCAGCTGGAGGACCGATGCCACGTGTCATGTTGTGTGTCTGTGTTGGGTGACGTGTTGCATTGTGTACTGCGCATGTTGATCACCTTCCACAGTGTCAGTCCAATTAGGAAACTTATGGGAGGGAGCGGGAGTGACAGATAGACAAAAAAGGTTTAAAAAAAGCTGTAGTCAAAGTCATTAAAAGTCATTCAGTGCGTTTACATGATGGTATAATTCGAATCTTGCTTTAGTCGGACTATGCTATCTTTTGGGGGATCTGCTATTATCCCAATATACATGGCAGTGAGTCATTTGAATCATTGGCCGAAAGCATGTCATATCCGATACGATAGGCGGCGCTGTTTTCATTACAACTCGTGGTGATACAGCCATTTCCGCTTGACCTCTTCACCACTACCAACAACAACCAACAACAACAACAACAACATTTCGAGAAAGAACCATGAACTTTAGTATGTTCAACTCCTTCAATACATTAAGCATAAATTCTGTCTGTTCTTCAGTCCAGAAATGTGTGGTGGCTCTTGTGTTCTCCATAGCGTTGTTTGTTTGTTTTCTGCCGGCCAGGCTCCCGGCAGTGACAACTTATCGTCTCTTTCGACTTCCGGGTCACGACATGGGAGGGAGGGGGGAGGAGGGATCTCAAGCATGCGCAAAGACGCAAAGTCCAGTTCCTAATCCAATTCACCGTTACATGCCGCGATAGTCGAATTATCAACCGGATCGGATCGAGTTATCCAGGGGTGTTAATCGGATCGTAGTCGGACCGCACATAGTCGAACAAAGGTGTTTACATGAAACGGATAATTCGATTTCAGTCCGACTAAGCCAGTTATTTGAATGCATGTAAACACGGTCAGTGTGAATGTACAGCGGGTGTTTGTTCCATTATTGACAAATCTTGGCTTTGTCAGACCTCAAAACCTTACAGAAATGTTGAGTTTAAGTTGGATTTTGATCTTTTTTTTTATTCAAGTGTGTTCCGTGTCTCTCATCTGTACATTATTGTACCATAAGATTGGGTTTGGTGTATATTGGGGACACACCGATACCACTATTCCATATCGTGCTCAGGTATTCACACTCGTAAAACTCCTCCAGAACAACTGCACCCGATACACCAGAATCGTGTTGTTAGCCTCTCATCAGTGAAGCATTTCAGGCCGCGTAGCAGAAACGTTAACCCGCCTCTACTTCACGCATCCGGGAGAGTTATCAGCCAAAATGTTGCGTGCATTATTGTCCACACGTGCAGCCACTGCAGTCTCCACCACATCGATTAGTTTAGACGCGAGCCTGTCAGCTGTCACGGTTTCAGGCAGTGTGTCGCGAACACGGTGCAACATTATCCAGGGTGGAGAGAAGCGCACATCTTTGTGTGTGACATATGACGTTGGCAGAAAATGTACAGCAGTAAATGTAGCAGTGCAGTGAGTTTGAAATGACAGGTTTCCATGGAGTTCCTGTGTCTTGCTTTGCAGCCGGCTACGGATTCAAGTGAGTGGGGTTAGCCCCCAAGTTAGCAACGGCGCACTTAAAGTGGGCCGACCTTTGAGGTGGACAATCTGTGCATCTATTGTGTATATTGTTATTAAGGACACATTTCTGGACGCAAGTGTTACGCAGTGGAAGCACATTCTGCTATAACTCTGGAAGTATTATTGATCAGTGACCATTTTTGTCAGAAATTATGCTTTTTCAATCAGTTTGGTGGGGCTGATATGACATGAGCCTCAAACATTCATCCAAATCTGAATTTAAACATACAGTGCTTCATCTATTCAGTCAGATTTCATGTCAAGCACACACTTGAGCTACTGCGAAACTTCTTTTCTGAAAATTTCCAGAGAGACAGAAGTTTAATCCTTCACTGCTTCTCTGACAAAACTTTAAACCACCACCTAAACCTCCAAGAGCTCCGACACAGTGGAAGCATGTGACCACTGTCTTGCTCGTGGCTTCATATTATAAATGAATGTGTGCCTCGACGTGTGATTGTGCGCGTGTGTGTGTGTGCGGACTGAATGTGCAAGTCCTTGAGTGTGTATGCTGTGTCACTGTGTTTCTGTCTGTTTCAGTGTGAACAACGTGCCCTCTCAGAAAGTGGATGAGCCTGAGGGGCCCGTAGGGGTTGGTAAAAATAGCCCCGAGGCTGATTAGGAGCAAGGCGGCGAGGGGATTTTAAGAACCTGCTCATTACAGCACCTGTAAGGCCTCTTTAAGTAGCCCTTCTGCAGAGCCCAGCTGCTCACGTCTGCCAAGAGCTGTTCGCCATGCCCGTAAACTCCTCTCGCACATCCTCCAGGGGCGGGACATCACAATGCAAGACGACGACAATGGTGGGTAAAAACTCTGGCCTCAATACATCCCGCGACAAAAAAAATAGGAACTTCATCTCTACTAATATGGTGTGCCGCCTGAATTGTTAATAACATCCTCGTTTCGCCATTACCATTCTCCATATGGGACAGGAAAGTTTTACGTTCAACCTTCAAATTAAAGACGAGCTTGATCAGATTCTACTCCATTTCCCGTATGTAAGCCATAAGCGGTGCAACGCTGAGGAGAGGTTCATGGCCGAACGCATTCGCTGCACCCTTAAATGAAAAACTGACACCGTTTAGAAAAAATGAATGACTTACTACTCCTTTAAAACAATAACACAAACAGCTCAACAATGGTTGATTAAAGTTGTCCTCTATAAAGGGTATACAAACTCCCCGAGAGCGGTGCTTGCCGCCGTTATTGAACTAGCAATCTGTGGGGTCTGAGGAGGGTACGCCCCTCTGTCAAAGTACTGCTATGAAGTCTTAGCCTGCCCCGACCCCGGTTGACTCCCACCAGCCCTCCTGCTGGGACAGTAAAACAAACGAACCCCCCATAGACAGGCTGTTTAGAAATGTGCTCCTGAAGCCTGTCCCTGAATGCCTCTCGGAAGGAGAGACACAGAGGAAGACAGATACAGTAAGAACACAGAAAGGCACTATGAGAGCTGCTTTCAGCAGTGATCACAAATGTAATCAAACTATTCTTGTTTTCACTAAATATCAAAAATGTTTTATAAAACTGCGTTATGATGCCAGACGAGAAAAACACAGAATGTGCTTGAATTAAACCAATTTGTAGCAACAACAATTCATCGTGATTCTGCTTCTGATGTTTGGACATCGGTTGATGTCGGCTCCGTTAGAGGAATAGCTGGATATTTGGTTCCTGGCACAGCTTTTGGCAAACAGATAGGTTTGGATTCAATTCAGGATGTGGTGGACTATTTGACGTTGCAGCCATGTTTTCTGCTATTTGACGGTTGTATTTTCTCCAACCATTGAAATGTTTTTTTAAATTATCCAATCCCTGAGCCATGTCCATGTAGACACACACACACTGAAAATAAACCGTCAGTGGTAGATTATTTCTTGCTTGATCAAAATAGCAAGTTTTGGTAACATATACACATATCACAGATATATAAGTAGTATCATGCTTATTGTTATTGTGACAACACCTTGATAGTGTTGCTCATCTCTATTGTTTTGTGCAATACTCTATTATTAGTTTGAATGTGTTGATGTCTAAAAAATCATGTGTAATGAAACAGAAGTCTCAGTTCGGTTCAGTGTCAGAGATGGACCAAATCCTCTTGCTGGGGACTGAGATAGCACTTTGGAAATCTTTTTTTACAATAATAATAATATAATTATAATAGGGAACATTTCTTCAGTACACTTTCCCAAAAGGGTCACAACAGGCTGTAAGACTGAAAAGCATCTCTTATGCAGATACAAACTGAAACTTCTGTTCATTAATTTTGAGGAGGGTTTTTAATAACTTCATTCTAGTTTAATTTGGGTGATGCAGTCAAATGTGAGGTTGTGGGACAGAGATGTCTATGTGTACAGATTGTAATGCCCTCTGAGGCAAATTTACAGTTTGTGAGAATGGGCGATACAAAATAAACTTAATTGAAATGTGTGTTAGCATGCTGTTGGCGTTTCCATTTCAATAACCTATAACACACTGTCTTTGACTTATACACAACTCTTGTTTGTTTTAGTAGCTGACTGGGAAACCGCTGACGGAGTCACGCTTGCCAAAGTTTGACCAACTCACAAGCCGATGTGCTAATCACAGCACATGTAGCTAACCGTGTTCGGGCAGAAAATTGCTTGTGAACTTTGGTTGTGCATTACGTGCGGAAGGTGACCCCCCGTGCCTTCGCAGTCCAGCCCGAATACCAGAACTTACATACTCGATAAAGAGATGAAAAGCACTGTGATTTGGTCCTAGGAAGTTGTACTGGAAAGCATTAGAAAAGGTACGTACTGCAGCTGTGCGGGCTTGCAGACATGCTTTTTATATTTTCTATTGATTCATATGTTTTTCAAACATTTGTATTCATCAAGAAGTGGAGGTCACCTGCGCCTGGTTGCCCTCATCCAGCACCCAGATTTACAGTTCAATATCCACACAATCATGGCTGAAACCTGCCCAGTAAATTACAGTCATCTTCTGAGTGCTATCGCGACTAACCTCCATATGTACACACACGTACAAATATTATGCACCACCTCGCCCACAAAGGTCAAGCACAATCTTTCCATCCTTCAATCCACCAGCCATC
Organism: Pseudoliparis swirei; assembly: GCF_029220125.1. Lineage (NCBI taxonomy): Eukaryota > Metazoa > Chordata > Actinopteri > Perciformes > Liparidae > Pseudoliparis > Pseudoliparis swirei. The sequence continues at coordinate 19,936,786 of NC_079392.1, read as the reverse complement.
ATTTAATCTTTTGTATCCTTTCTTTCTGCACCCCCCACACACACCCATACGCACGCACAGATGCACGCACACACGCACACACACTCCAGCCACAGCTGTAGGTTTTCACCTAATCCCACTGTCCTCTTGTGTTGTAACAGCTCTGAACTCGAGCCCTCGGAGAGAGGGGGATCGCCCACACCGTGTTTTCACATCTGGGCCTGTGGACGTCACTCCTACAGTGTCCTGTTTGGGGTCAAGGACATGTTGGGGGATCGAAAAATATAGTCGACATATATCAGTTGTTAAAGATAATATGGTTCCGGTGAAGTGGATGAATAAATGATCAGGTAACAGATGTTTTGGAAAATGTTTAGAGCTCTGGGAGGCATCTTCCTTTTCAAGTTTGAGAAATCCCACCTTCATGTATACTGACTGAATATTAGTTGCTTTTTGTGTTCAGCTCCACACTAAACCTAACAAAAACAGGACGTGAATATTGCAGTAATTAATTGATGTCTTGTTGATCTTCACAGTTTATACTCCGTTTCACCCCCCCCCCCCCCTCGTCTTGCCTCTCTCTTTTCCTCCACAGTTTATTCGTCCTTTTTTATCTCCTTATTCCATTGCCTCCGTCCATCTCTCGCTCCCTCCTGGATCACAGCCCTCCTGACCTGCTGTGTCCAGAGCACACAAACATATTTCCTGTGATGTCTGCCAGCTGCCTGGCTAAACTTGGCTCAACCCAGATTAGCCATGGCTCCAGCTTTTTCTTTTGGCCACTGCTGAACCGTCCAGCCTCGCTGAAACAATCCTATGGTCCCCAGCCTTTTCCAGCCATTTCCTGGGTCACCTGAGCAGCGTACAGCCCTCCCTCTCCTACATCCTCCAGCTCCTCACCCCTCGTTGGCTCTTCCTGCCTGGTTTGGAAGGTGCTGAGAGGGGTCAGAGTGGCCTGGTGCGCGAGAGGGAGCCATACTGAGGATATTTATTATTTCATTTAAGTCCTCCCTTTGCTCTGGAGAGTAGAGGGACCACTGATGTCTAGCAGAGGTTGAAGGATAGTTCACAAGGTGACCATGTGAACTGTTGAACCACAGAAGTAAGGCTTTGTGTGTGTGTGTGTGTGTGTGTTTTTATATCCCGTGTGAATGTGTGTTTGTGAGAGTATAGGGCTCTTAAAAAAGCCCCCTGAAGAGTTTAGCAACCATGAGTTTATTTGACATGATAAATTCCTAAGAGAGCACGTGAACGAGCGGCCACACACAAACACGGACACACACATGGTCACAGCTGTGCAATTTGGGAGAGGGATGTGTAGTACTGCTTAAGTAATTGCATCATTTATTTTATGTTGTTTGGAAACAGTAACATGGACACCTTTACACCCACTCGGTCCCCACAATGTTGTTAAAAGGGAAATACCAGTTACATTGAACCCGGGTCTTATTTTCGTAGTTTTTGCAATCGATCCTATCTGTAATAAAAAATGTTACGCTCGCAAATTTAATTGCGGAGATCTGGGAACATGGTGATATAGTTAAAAACAAGTTCAACAGTGCAAGAAGCATGAGCAGTCATATGATCAGAGTGGTTTCAAAAAGCTCCCTGGATAAACATACTGTACTTATTAGGAAGGGAACATTGTCCTATCGTAAACATATATCACAGTTTAGGCTGGAATTAAATCTTAATGTGTGAACCCAGGGTTTATTGGTAAGCCCAGGTCGCTTGCCTACTACCTGTTATTTGTTCTTTTGGACCTTGTGAAGAGAAGTAGCCACGTTTCAAGATCGCAGTAATTACTTCGGTAAGTTCAGTGTTTCCATAACCTCTAGACCACAGAAATGAAACATAAGATCAAAGTTACAAACCAAAAAGTTTTCCCCTTCGTTAATTTCAACTCTTATTTAAAAGACTTTAACAAGCAGCAGTCCGTCTGTGGCTCGATCATTACAAACTCATGCTGTGCAGCCGGGCATCGTCCAAACCCACAGAACTTTGTTTTGAATTCTAGCTGAGTTTCAAAGTTTCCAAAGATACCAAATATGTCGGGCTGAGCTTTGGTGAAGTGTGTTTTAAATGATGCATCAGCTATCTTAAAATAAATTGCATATGATAATGGTGCGGAAAAAAAAGAGTCTTGAGTTTGAATATTTGAGTTAAGTGTCAATAAATACTGAAACGGTTTTAATAATAATTTCCCACAGAATCAAAGCACTGGCTACCACCTCATCTTTTTCTTCTCTCTTCTCTCTGAAAGTCAGTTCGCACACTCACTGCTATATATCTTTTTTTATTAAAATCTAAAATGTTATGTCCTCAATAGTCTGTTACTGTTTTCCTGTAATATCAAAAATGGTATTGAATAGATACTTTTCAAGGTATTGTATCAAAGTTATGAATGCGTGACAACCCTATCCATAGTGTGTGTGTGTATGTATGTGCGTGTCAGTTTAATCCTGTGTGTCTGCGGTGTAAACTGAGGTTTAACCTGTTAGGGGACCTTTCAATGCAATGTGGCCAATATCAGCTTCTTCCCCAAAGCCAAATGGAGGCTGATTGGGGAGGTGCAGCACGACAAACCAGCGCGGCCCAGAGTCCTAACATCATTATCAGGCTGAGAGAGGCAATAAAGCCGAGTCTTGGGAGATTACAGCCAGAGCACAAACCCACTGCTTTCAGGTCCGTGCATGTGAACCTTTCGTCCAGTCTCGTACGACAACATGATAGATGATTTGGTCTCGAGGCGGCAATGTGAACTCATCCTGGTGTTCACCACCTAGAGAACCCACTGATACATTTATATGTCACTGCTTATTGCGAGTGCGTGCTACAACCCAGGGACAAAAGAGAGGAGTTTTCACAAGTGTGACTACAGGCTTTAATGTCAGATTGTAACTCGTCAGCGTGGACGCAAGCCGCCTCGGTGCCAAGACGCAACAGATGAAGGTATCGCTTAGCGGAACAAGACAGCGGCGAATCCCATCTGCAACCAGTTGCTCCAGGGGAGGAATGAGATTAATGATTTTCCAAACATGATGAATGGCTGAGATCGGCGATGACAGGCTTTGAGTGACGGGTTACAGGTGTAGACCCTCCCAATTTGCAAAACTCTCAAACTCAAACACAGCAGTCACTCCCCTCTTTTCTTCTTCTAAGGAAACAAGTGCGACAGCCGCTCTTGTCCGCCACCGCCTTTTATCTGCAGCCAGCCGCGACGGCGTGCCCCCGCCCGAGGTTATTAGGAAATGCGTGACCTCTGCCCCCGTGTAATAAACACGGTTAGCAATGTCTGTGAAGTCGGGCCGTCGGTAGTCACCAGCTGAATCCCTGGGACTTTGCTGCTTGTTTGCTGCACTCAGTCTTTGTCAAGCAGAGAAACAGTTAAGCTGTCACACATCAGAGACGGAGCAGCTTTCAGTGCAACACAGAACCAGTTGGCCTGATTGTTGGGAAGAAAAAGGGAAATCAAAGGGCTGCGAAAACAGCTGCAGACGGGGTTAGAGTTACAAAATAAAGATGACGAGGACCAGGCCTATACACTGTGATCATTTGTGGGAGACAGACTGTCGAAGTTTACAGCCATTACAGACGGGCTGGTATTCAGGTTTTGACAAGACGTCACCTTTCACTAACTTCTGCCGTCAACATTGCTTCTGATCCGGAGTGGCATCAAAACTGAGGCGACGACTGAGAATACGCTGAAACTGCATTAATGCGCTCTGTCATTTCATTTAACGTCGTTCCTCACTGCAAAAGAAACCACTGTTTTGACTTCCCTCTTTTGCTACGGAGTGTAACATTTCTTTGCGGTCACTGTGGAGCCTAATTGAGTGGCTGTTGGATAGATCGCCTATACACAGGGCGAGGGGCTTTTTAGGAACTCACGATTCCTTTTCATTTTTATTCTTAAGGTCCAGTCGGATTTTAAACCCATTCTAAATCCCACATTATTCCGGATGCTGACTTCGTGCTGTTGGCTATGTTGTTTTGCATTTCCAGTAAATATCACAAAGTTAAACCTGTTTTCTGTTTAAAAAAATACAAACGCCTGAAGACGGCAGGTATTACTCACCCGTTATTTAAATTGTTACACCTCCAATCGTATCTCGAGTGCACAGCTGATAGGTATGTCTTTGTTTACATGACGCAACGCTTGCTGTTAGGACGCAGTGTCTCTCTCTCTCTCTCTCTCTCTGTCCAAGTTCTCTGCAATCATCACGAATGTCGTTGAATTATTCTTGTTCAGCTTGACCTAATCATACATTTTTATTTTAATGAGTGATGGTGTGGACTCCCGTCATTCTGTGCGTGTGAGGCAGTCAGCCTTGGTAGTGATGCTTTTTCACAATGAAATATTAATATTATAATACAATATCTGTTCTTTTGTTAAACAAACACAAAACATGTGTGAATGGATTCAAAATGTGAGAAGAGGCTTTATTCTAACTTGAATATACTTTGCCCCCCATCCCTGCTAATGATATCAAATTGTTTTGTGGTAAATTTTCTATTAATCAACTAATTTATTCATAATTTCTGCTCACGTTTTTACTGCCCTTCATGTCAAATCTATTTATAAAATGAGCTAAAGGAGCACACACTTTTTAGTTGTTCTTCAATTTATGCAAAAGGTAAAATTTGTGAAAGCTCGAAAAATGTCATGGTACTTTGCATAATAAACAAAACTATGATGAAAAACTGGGGGCACTATGAAATAAAACTGCACACAAACATATGTCTATGTTCCTGTTGGTTGGGACCTTTACATGAACCAGTAAGTCTAACGGTAAGTTAGTGACTCAGTTGGAGTAACTGTTGTGTGAGTGATGTATTCATGTACTCATTAATGAGAAAACACTTCTAAAGGACAAGTCGGTCCTTGGCACATGCGTGATGGATGCCTCCGCATATTAACGTGTTAGGATAGGAGTCAAGAAGAGCGCCAGGTTAAAGATATCAGAGAAAAGTCTAGGCACAGGTCAGATGAAGGGATCAGGTAAAAGTGAAACGGCTGTTCTCCTCTCATGATTTATCATTTCTCACGATCCTCTACATATGCAGCACTTTTTCCTCCTAAAGTCCAAACGCACAGGCCTGAATCCCACCACTCTGGAAACGGCCCTGACCACTTTTGATATCACATCCTCATGTTCTTCTTCCCCCGGAAAGTCTTCAGTTTCTCTCGGCTGCCTCACCGTCTCTTCTCTCTGAGGCCCTGCAGCAGGCCGAGGCTGCTCAGTAACTCCTTGGGAGACTTTCTGTCTCACAACCAGCGATGCAGAATGTACTAAGCACAACCCTTCTATCTGGCCAAAGGTTGTTGAAAAAGAAAGCCAGAGCTTCTCTCCTTTGATCTCTTCCTTTTCTCTGTCTGCTTTTCTGCATTGGTAAAGACCAGCGGACAGTGAGTAATATGGCAGGGAATTACACAGAAATGTCTATTCCTCTTACGTGAGAGGATAAACTTGTGGAAAGTAGGACGTCGGTGATCAGAAAAGCCCCCGCCCAACTCTAAAAAAGAAAAATAAGAAGAGGCAGCGGTCACCTTGGATACAACCAAACCTCCAATTTTCCTTTGCAATAACACAAACGCACATGGACACAGGCGCACACACACACTTGCAGACACAAACACTCTTAAGCACAAAGACTTGCTCAAACTCATACTTTCTCTCTCTCTTTTGCACGCATACACACATATAGTACACACACCCACTGGGAGGCTTTACAGCGTGCCCGCCTCGGATGTCCAACCTCGCTGCTCATGAAATCTGGCTGCATGTCACGCATCTACTTGTCAGGTATCCTTGACAAAGCAAATCCCAATCTATATGCAGCATGGCAGGCTGGGGCCTTGTCAAACGCTAATGCCAGGGACACTTTAGAGGCTGTTGCCCTCTGTGGCTATTTTTACAAACATTATATCTCCCTGGCATTCCTGTTTGTGGAGCAGTACTAGAGCGAGCCAGCTGGTGGCGGTGTCTGCACTCGCTTCATCAATCACTCCCCTTCGCTGTACCCTCCCTCTGCCCTCTCTTCTTGTTATTCATTAAAGCGCCGCAGAATAATAAGTCCCCAAGAAACTGGGAACATGTGATGAAGTCGTAGTTAATAATGTATACGCCGCTCCCCCGCCTTCCCCTCCCTCCATCTTTTCGATCCCCACTTCTCCCTCTGCCTCTCTCCCTCTCCAACACATAACTGAGTGCTCCCCCACAATCAATGCGCCCATGCCCTTGCGGTGAATGGGGGTAAACACGTATTACAATTGTGAAATTATATCTGAGGCCCCCAACTGAAGAAAAAAAAATGGTGACAACTACGCCGGCGTAAACGGACCCACTTTAACGCAACTCCCTTCACACGTCCGCGCCACTCTTTAATGTGTCGGTGAACCCCATAACCCGCTCCCGGATGTGTGCTTGGACATGTTGTATTTTGGGTGTGTTGTGGTTGTGCCATGGAGACGTCCCACACGGACGGAGAGTAAGCTCACACAATCTGTGCTGCTCAGGCCCGCGGCGCGCGCGCGTTTTTGGAGGGAGATTCAGGGCGCTGTGATCCGTTTCAGGGGCCCCGCTTTGCGGCTGTGATGCTCCCGGTGACTTGGCGCTCGTGTGCGCCCCAATCTCGTGTTGACCGCGGCACACTGAGCCTCGCGCAGATCACATGCGACATCAGATCGACATCAGACAGAGTCGACGAACGCAGGCGGAACGCGCGCCTTGAAACCATCAAAGCGACCGTATGTACGCGTTACCGTCTCCACACTCCTTCTCCATTTTCTCTGCAAGAAATCAAATCAGACATGAATCCCAAACACATCCGGGATTGTCATCAGGAACATCTCACACTCAATCTGTACCTACAGGCCGCTGATCCCCCCCCCCCCCCCCCATGCCCTTTCATCGGCACAAATGGAAACAACAGGGACGTCATTGTTCTGCATTCGCGGCTCAATTATTGAAGCGCAAGAATCGATAGCGTAGATCCGGAGTATTTTTTTTTTATATAAAAGGAGCTGAGTAATGCATACTGCTCATGACACTGTCAGAGGAAATGGAGGATAATACTGTGTACACTGTGGAAAAGCAGGCTCGGGAGAATCAAAATCGATTTAATTCAATTTGGGCCAGTCTGTCTTATTTCAGGTTTTTTTTTTTTTTGCACTCAAGAGGGCAAAGAAAGGAGAATCTGGACAAAGTCTCTCTTACACTCTGTCCTGCGTCCCACCTTATTTCTTTTCTTTATTTGTCCTGAAAAGAAGTAACTTAGGTTACAGGATACATTATTTATTTAAACAATTTACTGTATCCTTCATGCTTCTCTCTCATTCTCTCTGTCTCTCATAAGCTCCTGCAGATGCAAATGTGACTGTGTCCCTTCCCTATAAATAGCAGCCGCCAGAGGGTTTCTTCCAGGAGTCAGCTACAGTTTCTCTCCCGTACCAAAATAACCAGAGGAGGGGAGAGTGGGAGAGCAACACTGGCAATACAGACATTCACATTCAGTCAGAAATACTCTATCAGCATAGAGATAAGTAAAGAAGGAGAAAAAAAGAAGTTTGGAGTGATTCGTCAGCATGACCCGGAGGAGGCTCCTGATAGGACGCCTGCCTGTTGGTGCGCTGTCTTTATTGGCTGTTGCAACGTGCCCCAGTTTGGTGGGTATCTTCCCCTCATGGTTGGAGACTTGAGTTTAATGAATCTCACAACTGTCCATGGTGTTGATGATAGGAACTTCCCAATTATCCTTAAAATGATGGTCTTGTGTGTTGAAGTGTTATAAATACAGTGTCTTGCAGCGTTATTGACACCCTGATGACAAGCTAAGGAGAGGCACATTTAAAAAATGGGGAATATAGTGCATCTTCTTTAGTTGTGATTGCTTTGTCAATTTATTTGAATCTAATTGGCACAGCGAGAACTTTTTCTTGAAGAAAAAAAAGTGTTGATTATTCCTCAACTGTTCATTGTGTTTGTATCTGCTGAGCGTTTCATCAATAGTAATTCAGAGGGCTTTCAGTACGGAGCGGCGACTGCATGTCTGAATGAGGGAGGAAGAACGTGAACCACCAGCAGTAACCGCCTCACTGCGACCAAGACACAAACACAGTGTGAACCTCTTTTTTTCCTGTCTCACATTATTGCCAAATTTGGTGATGAAAATCAATTAAATTACTACAATATTTAGTACTAGATAGTTGGTGGAGAAAATCAATTAAATTGCTACACACACTACAAGCTACAAAATAAATGGTAAGAGTAGTTAAATGCAGAAACAGAGACTATAGATATTTAGTTATGTTCAAAGGTATAAAGAAAAAAAGGTTAATTTGATAAAATAAAATAAATTTGGCATATGTTTTAGAACAGTGTAGTGAGGGTAGCTGTACTCATTAATTTTTTTCAGTTTTCTTTACCAAAAGTTATTGAAGTTGATAAATGTTGAATATTTACTAATTTAATTTAATACTTTGTACTTACGGTTGATTCTAAATGTATTAATAACCACATTATAAATACTAATACATATTATAAATCCTCCTAGGTTGTTTTTATGAAATGTTTAAAAATAAATAAAATCTAAATCTATAAAGTGCGAATGTGTGACTATTTTGATCAGTCCAAATTGCTCTGGTTTTCTTTGTGAATTAAACTCGTTACCCAGAATCGGGTAGCGCTTCTACTTTTTTTCGATAGCACATTTTCACGACAAATAAACTTCTAATATTTGATGAGACTTCACAAATTAAATACAACAGCACTCAAGTGAGAAGTAAAAAGGAGATTCATTTGGATCTTTGCCTGGAGGACGGAGGAACGGCGACACAGACTTTTTGTCTTATGAAAACTCTTGTGGAAGATCTGAGTGAATGTGATACAAACACTCTAAATACGTGCTCCCTCTTTTCGATCCCTTTCACTTTAATTCAGTGGCACAACACAAGCAAACACACGTACATATCATGCAGGTACCCAGATGCACAGTCCCTGCCTCACTGTCCTCATTAGGGAGGCTGCATTGTTTCACAGCTGATTGTGAAGACTGCACAAAGTGATCCTGATGAAGTCTTTATTTTCCATCCCAGCTAACTAATCAATTTCATATTCCCTAACCCCCCCCCCCCCAACCCCCCCACCCCCCCGCCTGTCTATCCCCGCCTCTTTCTCTCTGTCTCTCTTCCTAAAAGCCTGACACAGAGCCAGGAGTGAGGCAAACACCCATGGAAATCATTTCAATAAAGACTGCCATCATATATCCGTGGTGCTAACACTGTGATAGCAGAATTCATTGCAATTCAATTAACTAAAAGGAATAGCGATTTGGAAACATCTCTGCCTGATGATATTCGCTTTACTCGCCAAGCTTATCGTGACTCCCCACCTCCAAAAAAAATCATAGACAAATGTGTGAGAAAACCCTGCTTTTCCAGCGAAAAAATTATTTATGAAAATATGCATTTATGTGGTTGTTGTTTTGGGGGTGTCTCAGGCATGCGATTGCACAAGTTTATTCATACATTCAAATCTGTGTTAGAGTGCTGGTAAAGAAATGAAGTATGTAGGGTCACTTCCATGAAGTAGAATTTGAGGAATGAGGATGAAAAAGTGTGGAAAAAATAAACCCAAATGCAGACAAAGCCATTTTGTCCGCGAAACCAGAAGGCAGCCATGCACAGCCTTAGACACGGCCTATACTGCACAATCTAAATAAATGGCTGCCCCTCATTACTTAATGTATTCAGTCAAACCAACCGGAATTGCATTCCATGTGAATGATATCACTGTTGAAAATGCATGAACACTTGTTCACAGGCCCAACCTTTCAGAGCCTGCAGTGGCTCTTCTCTGAAGAGACTGTACTCTTGAATTCTCTCTCCCCCATCTCTCTCCCTATCTCTCTTCCCCTCTCGCTCCTTCTCTCTCTCTCCCTCGCCCTCGACAAATTTCCCCTTGGGGATTAATAAAGTATATATCTATCTATCTATCTATCTATCTCTCCAATTCCCACAACAGGACACAGGCATGAGACTCGTGTCGCCAAGGAGTCACGCCGCCTGAGTCCTGAGACGACGGCCTATAATTCAGTGGTGTTTTCAAAGCAAGATGAAGGGGCAATGGGGTGCACACAAGTGCAGCTTTTAGTGGAGCAGCTAAGCTATGGTAAAATATTTGGACCCAGCAGAGCCCGGATTTAGCTTCTGGAACAGTACACTCCACTCCACTATGCACCGTTTCTAGAGTGTGTGAATATATGGATGACTTTTGTCAAATTGGGTTTGTGTTCATTTCAAGTATTTTGCCTGTTAGGGGGAATGTAAGGAAAGCCTAACGAAGAGATGCAATTTTGACATTGACAGAAATTAAAACTATTGACACACGAAGAACAAGACCTCCCGGTTTTATTAAAATTAGAAAAAAAAATTAAAAAGCGTACTGCAAATTACTGCAAATAATCAGATAAAGAAATACAATTTTTCTGTCGTCATATATATATATATATATATATACACACACCTGCGTTTAAAAAAAAGAATACTTTTTTTTTTACACCACCTAATATCACTATCTTCAAATACTGTGTCTTTAGCTTGATAATAATAATAATAATAATAACAATAATAGTGATAATAATAATAATTTTGGTTTCTGCTCAATCTTAGCTTTCTCTTTATTCCGCAGGGAAACTAAACTAAATGGACATCAAAATCCATTTTGCCCACAGAGTGTTGCCGTGTGCTCGCTGCATACCATTTGCAGGCCTCTGAAGCTCCATTAGCTGGCTTGGTGAGCTCCAGCTATGGTACCTCACGGGACAGCAAATAACAGGCCTGCTGAAGGCTCTTTGAGAATGACCGATTGTACATTTGTGGGAGAAAGCCTACCGCCGAAAAAAGAATTCCATTGTGATTGTCCACATTCATTGAAACTAAGGTTCATTCTTTCTCCTTTTTGACTTCCGTGCCATATTTGCAAGTGATGAAATCGGGATTGTGAACTCCAAAGGATATTTCTGTGAAGGGGTGGGCGATATTTATCTCTTTGGGTCTGTTTACCTTTTTCACCGGCAGGAATATTAACAGGAATCCAACATTTAGTGCTGCAGTAATCCCAGTGATTAAGACCTGCTGACAGTTGAAGGTAAAGTTTATTGTTACTCTGGGACCCAGGGTGCGCTGCCATATTAAAAACTGGCTCTGCATGCAGAGCTGGCCGTGAAAGCAGACACAAGAGACCAGGCGAGATCAAAGGGCTGCCCAGTGAGGATCTCACCACTACAGTGGTACTGTTCAGCTGGGGAATGTGTGTTTATGTGTGTGTGCTGTGTGAGCGGCTCTGTACTGTAATATAGACTCAGTTGGAAACAAAATAGCACTGTGTGAGCAGGAACGTTGAGGGAAATAAAGATGAAGATAAAATATGACCTTCAGTTGGTCATATTAAGACATCACTGCCGAGAATGTATAAATACATGAATACAAAAAGGCTTGGTAAATATCTAATTTGTCAAGATATTCATAAGCTTTATGGTTTTTTTTGCATACAATATTGCAGTTTACCTTTATGAGTACACAATATTTTGATAATAAATTCTAAAGGGTAAACTTATTTGTATTTTTTCTGTGCATGTACAAAACCAGTGAAAAAATACTGACACAAGATGAACCTGAACTTTACATTACCCCCAAAAAATAGTTTAAAAAATAAATAAATTACTGGTTTGAGGGTTCAAAAACAAGACTCACAACCACACAATACATTCCAACTGCACATTGAAAACCAAAAAACTGCAGCATCCATTTTTTTGGGCTCTGCCACCCGACGACCTATCAGATGCTTAGATTTGGAGATGAAAATGTCCCTTTTCCTGCAGGCAGCCCCCAGGCATGTCATTAGGAGAGGAATTTGATGCCCTGTAAAATCGCTTGGAACTATCAAGTGCAAAAATAGTGAAAACTCATCAGTTTTCTCCAAATTTCACCGTGTCCTTGACTCAAGTGTCCGTGGGAGAGAGGGAGAGAGACAGAGAGGGCCTATAGGATTAGGCCTTTAGGTGTCACTGTACTTTCAAGAATCCGCCCTGCCCCCTCGCACAAACACATGCACTCACACACTGTAACAAAATGGTGTCACGTTGGGGCATCTATTGTTCAAGAACGCTGGGTTTAGCTTTCCGTCTGTCGTAGCAGCATAGAGAGGGCCCTGTGCTCCACTGAGTTCCCTCTCCAGGGACGGGTGATTAATGGCCGAAGCAACAACTTTGGAGTTTTTCACAAAATCAAATTTCTTACCGAGACGTCAATACTGACCAACTTTGACTGCTAGAGTTTTGTTGTGAGCACATCTAGCGCTTTCTTTTTTTTATTTGCTCAAAATGTCAACCTCATTCCTATTTCTTTTCTTCTTTTTTTAAATAGCAAAAATGTTCAGCATTCCCTCAACTGCAGGGTGTGCTGGACATACAGTGTAGGTGTAATTGCGACAAATTATACTGACGTTTACTTGTAATATGTCTTGTAATTCCATTCTCGCAGAGTTAAATGCCTTTTTAAAAATGCAGAGGGAAAGTAGGAAAAAAACACGAGATGAAAAGAGGTTTTTCAAAGTCTCAACATTACACATTCAACATTGCAAGAACAACCCCCTGCCATAAATACATCCATATGCTCTCTGTTTGTGGCTACGCATATTTCTATTCATGGAAAAACATGCGGTTTTATGCTGAAAGACTTACTATTCAGAATATAACCTTTGTAGATGAGAAGATTTGAAACTGTTTTTTCCCTCCGTTCCTCCCTGCTTCTCCCTTATTCGGTGCTTCCTCGGTCTCTCTTTCTCCCAGCATTATTTTACAGCTGTATCACCCCAGATTTAGATCTTCCGTCTTTGCTGCGTTCAAGACTTATCAGCCCTCCCATTGTTATGTTGTTAATATTAAGACAAAACTCTGCCAACAAGATGACAGGCATAATCACAGGGCCTGAGAAACAGCGACGACAAACACTGCTCCGATGACTACGAATACCTCCGTAAACACATGCTAATAAGCACAGACCGTTTGGAGTTGGTGATCTGGGAAGAGAGGCAGGCCTACTTAACCGGGGTCTCTAAAAAACAAATTTGAGTATTTATTCGCTGGAGCCGCTCATGTCGAGGAAATGTCACCTCCTGCGGCGGCGGCTGTTGTCATGGCGTCCTCACCTCGTTAGAATTCGTACGGGCCGCTCTTTGTGTTGTAAGAGCACCCTGTAAAAGCTGCAAACGGCGGTGAAGCAGCCGTACAAGTCTCACCGGAGAACGTTACAAATATAACGAGAGGCTACTAGTTCTGGTCAGGATGAACATGCATGCACTGCCCGACACACTTGATAAACATGCACATCCTGCACACAGTGTATTGGATGCAGCTGGCTATTCCCAACAAGGTCATTACATGAATAAAAATGTTAACCCTGCGGACTTTTTACCCTTCCGACCGGCTTTTTGCATCACGATTGCAATGTTTTCTTTAGCACAGCAAAAGCCCATGTTGTTTAGGGACAAGCGGCTCTGCCTGCTGAGGTGAAACGAACACTTCTGATTTGGGTAAAGTGAGGACATTTTGCTCTGCCCAGCTCCATTTGGGATTTTGGTACAAGCCCTCGAAAACATTCAGCGAAGATGGTAAGCAGCAAGCAGAAACAGCGGTTTTCTCCCTTTGCATCCTATCTCTGCCTCCCTCCTTTTCCTCGTTTTTTTTTTCTCTCTTTCTACTTTATGCTTCCGTTGGAAATTAGCTGGAAGACAAAGAAGCCATGTGTTGCGACGCGGCATGCTTACTGTACCGGTGGGGCTGGGATTTCCGGTGCACAACCTTCCAGGCATGGCTACACAGGTAATTAAAACGCATTTCGATTCTTTCTACATCTCTGCTGACAGGGCTGTTAGGGGGCGAGCCTTTAGGGGACAAAGGTAGCATGGCACGTTTTATGGGGTAGATGGCCGATGTGACTCAAACTGAGCGTGTGTGGGAGAGAAAGAGGAAAGGAAGTGCAAAAGAATATGGATGCTCAATGAGGTGTGTGCATGTGTGTGTGCATGTGTGTGTGTGTGTGTGTGAATAGAGTTGTCAGGAGAGTTGTTTAGGGGGCAGTGTGTTTAAGCAGAGATAGGCAGCAGCTTTGTGACCTACATTGAGGACGGAAGGGGTGATAAACAGAGAAAAGGAGTAAAGAGACAGGGCAAGCAGAGGAGAGAGGGGAAAGCAGGGTTTGGGGAATGAGAAACAGAGAAAGGAGTATGTGATATAGAGGCGAGATATACAGGTGGAAGAAAGAATGAAAGATAGAAGGAGGGAGGGGGAGAGGAGAAATCCTAAAGGAAGAAAATGGAAACGGCCAAAAAAGCGTTGGGTTTCAAATCCAGCGCTCCCGACAGTGGCATGTCAGATGACCTTGGGCATGTCACGCTGCCATCTGTTCCCTCTGTCTGGCCTGTCATCATACCTCTAACTCCAGTTAAAACATGACATTCCAGCTTCCTTACACACCAAGGGGGCAGCCCGTCATCACCCCGAGCGAGCGCGATAGAGAGACACAGACAGAAATAGAGAGAGGGAGGGAGCGACGGAGGAATCACGACACGGGGGAAGGGGCGAGCGAGAGATACAGTACGGGCAAGAAAGGGAGTGACCTTTTCTCCAACAGCCCATCTTTATGAGCTGATATTGTTATCAATGTATTACTCCCTGGATGGCCACTAGAGCTACAATAACGCCATTGAACCGACAGTCCATCATCATAGGACAAAGAGGGGCGCTAACTCTGACATCCTATGGGGCATTGGGTTGCAACTGATTGCACTCATAAATGAGCATGGCTCTCATAAAATCATGTGGTAACTGCTTAGCGGTGCACAGGGTGATGGCTTTTGTTATCAACAGCTCAAGTGGCACGCAGGCTGCCTGTTTGTTGTGGCGTCCGGGTGGCCGGGTCGTGTTTTCAGATGTGAAGTTAATCATGCATCCATTGAAATGTGTTATTGCAGCGCAGATGATGGGAAGAAGAGGGAGGCACTTAAATTATATTTCTTTTTGCATTTGTTTCATAGCATATTTTGACATGAGATTTTTCCCCAACAACATTTGTCCCTCTTATTTTGTTTGTTGAACTCTCTTCTCAGGGGTATTAGCTTTTCTGTGGGCTGTGCTGTGTGCTTAAATTAAGATTAGGAAAGGACAGATCTCTGATCTCTGATTTTTTTTCGATCTTAGCAGGGCAGCTGAGGCAGCGCGCCACAATATATCCATGAATACATGGACATTGTTCTTTATACATGCTTATAAATGCTCCATACCTTTTCATAATATGGGCTCGGGTGTGCAATGATAAATCCCTAAAGTTGCCTCCAGAACATGAAGACCTCTGTAGCCAATTTAGAAAAATATACAAAATAAATATCAAGGAATATCAAAGGAACTCCAGGACTTGGATGTTTCTCTTCTGCCCTTGGATAACTTTCCTTGCATAAAAATGAACAACTACTATCCCCTATAGCTTGAGAGTGGTTCATATTCCCAATTACTATTGGAGTTGGTGTGGGCCACTGCATTCCCTTATTGAGATATTAAAAACCGGCACCAAGCGTTTTTTTCAGTCCATAATACTTATCACCGGAGGGCCAACATTATTAGTCCGTTTAGATGAGCCAATATTGGCCAATTTCCAATGCAGACCTTTTGGGGCTGTGCAATGACAGACAGAGTCATATTTACCAAGAGATGGAGGGATTTGGATTTTCATGATGGTTAATCATCGCGGTGATCTATGTGCCAAGCAGGAAGCTCCTCTACCCCAAATACATTTTGAATTTGTCAAGAGACTGAGAGGAACTGAGGGATCAAGCTTCTTAATGTATTGACGGTTTTAGCCCTGAGTCAGTGAGATTAAGCTTCTCCCAGCTCCGGTGTGAGCAGCACTGGCCCATTAACTTCACACAGGTGGTTTTCTTAGGGGAATGGAGGGGATGTATTCAAAGCACCCCGCTAACTGACCTCACTGCCATGAATATGGAGGATGTTTGGCAAACTACCCTTCTTTGGGGATTCCAAAGCAAACCAGAGAAAGGAAGTGAGTGGAGAAGAGACGGAGAGAAAGCGTGGATTTGGGTCAAGGAAAAACCTTTTCTGAAAAAAATAAAATAAAAAAAATAAAATAATCCTTTCTACCGCAAGCTACTTAAATCATTATTGAGCTCTTTTCGGGGCAACGTTTTACTTCCACCCTTAATGTATTCACTTTCAGTTCCCTACAAAGCATCCCTGTTCACTTATTGCTGCCAAGTGAGGGGATGTGCTGACGTTAGAGAACAACCTAGTGGAAAGCATCGTGGGACAGTGCCAATAACCAGAAAGATAATGACACCTGTGAGAAAGTTACCCACCAATTATGAATGGAATATTTACATTTTAGGTTGCAGGCTGAAAACTACCATCTCTGTAGCTTTTACATTTCCCCTCACACAACCTCATCCCCTGCCGCACTAGAGCCAACTTTCCTCGCAGTCCTGACACTGGGGGTTTGGGGAGGTAATTCTACAAAGGCCATGTCCTGCGCTCTCCTCCTCATCCTTCAGTGACTGATACGTAAGGGAAGTGGGACCTTGACCCACTCTTGACGTAGGGAAATTGCTGTGACCTCTCTATGCTTTTGGGCGGAAGCCAGATCATGCACATCTACACGCCGGGGTGCTGTGGCGGCCTCATGTGACCCCAAGGACCTCCAGCATGCGCTACCCCCTTCGGCCTTTTATTCACAAACAGACACGCGCACCCGTAGCTCCTGCTGGACGGATCGGGTTACCCCCTTGGAAACGGTGGCTGCCTCTGTTTTGCATCCTCTCCCCGTTTTCATCCTGGGAGCTGAGGAATGTCCCAGTCATTAACACCAGCAGCTAAAAGGTCTGCATTCATGAGCGCCATCCTGGAAACCAGATGTGCTTGTGCTGTGAGAATGCGTGTGTATTTGTGTGCATGTGTTTATGCAGCGGCTGGAGTGCAATTCCAAGTGTTTAGCAGCAGCAGATGAGGCCATGTGTTCGCCTGAGCCCCCAGGGCCTGAGTGGTGCACAGGTCACCTCAGTAAAAGTGGAGGTGGAGAGAGAGGATCACACACACACACACACACACACACACACACACACACACACACACACACACACACACACACACACACACACACACACACACACACACACACACACACACACACACACACACACACACACACACACACACACACACACACACACACACACACACACACACACACACACACACACACACACACTTCTATGCACTCTTAGAAAAACCGCAAAGTGCATTTAACATTTCACCTGCCTAATATGAACCTCCCGAAAAGGGTTGCCGCCTGAATGACCCTGAATGACCTTGCTTTGTATTTATTTCCAGCATTTGCTTCATATTTTTTAAATACAGAAGGAAGAAAAGACAAATTAAAACAAACTTTTCTCCCCACTTTCGCAAAAGGTAATTAGACTTGCAGTTTGGAGATGTCCCTCGCTAGGAAACCAACAATAAAATAGTTTCTAATGAAAACTAGTGCTGCGTCTGTGATTATAGTTTGGCGACAGAAGTCTGAGCAGCAAATATCTCGATACCTTAGTAAATAAAACTAACACTGTCTGTATGTGTTGGTAGTGGGAAAATACCTTTATTGTGCTTTTGGTGAACTATTTTTAATTTGTCGCACATCTGCAAATACCTATCTCTTTATTTTGACTATGTGAAATGCAAGACTTTTGTCACTATCAGACATTTGTTTTTATTCATTTGTTTTATTGGCCTCCGTAGGGTGTGTAATGTTTATCATTTCCAAGTATTATGATTCCCCTTCATTTAGTCTGCTGTAGTCAACAGGGTAATCTTCACAAGCTAAATATCATACAACTCAGCACAAGTTATTAAACACACTGTACGACATCTTCAAATACTGTTAACAGCTCTAATTAAGGAGTTTTAATTATTATCTTTATTTCACTTTTCCCACACGTATTCTAAGACAGAAGATACCAAATGCTGCCAACTTATCTTTGCCAGCCACAGAAAAAAACGGAAACGCTGCCAGACCTAAAACAAAATTGAAAATAAATTTAATACGTTTCAGAGTCAATTATTTTCTTCCAGTCACAGCCTTGCTAACACTGAGCAGAACAGTCTCATTTTGAAGTGGCAATCCATTTTGTCTAAGTGATGTCATGCAGCCTGTCACGTTAGTCCGTGTGAAGCAGTGGGCCTATTCCTCATCTCAGTGGCCGCTCCCTCACCGTTGGGACAAACGACATTTCTTCTCATTTGGAAGGAAACAACGGGGCCAGGAGCCGCGCTGGCAGCCAAACACAAACTGCGCCCAGAGCTACACCCAAGCAAGGACGCCAGCAAGCCTTTGTTTGTGTTTTATTCTTTCTCCCTTTTTTTTGTCATACTAAACACGCTTTGTAGCTGTGCTCTGATATTACTGGGGTTATTTAACTTTCTGAGGTGCCATGAGTAGTTCCAAACTGCCAATGTGTTCAGGGCAAATGGCCGGTGACTTCTTATCGGCACCACGAAAACAGTAGCGGTGACTTTGGTTTGGGAATAGCAAAACCCCTTAGTCCATTCAGGACGGCACAGTCACATATCTATTTCCTCTTTTCCAATTTTCATGACCCGCTCACAGACGGCTTCATTACCCTCGCATTGAAAATGCGGAAGGTTATGTTTTGATCGCCGTGTATTTATTTATTTATATATTTATTTATTTATTTATTTGTATGCGTGTTATTCGCATAACAAAAAAAGTTTTAAACCGAATGGCATGAAATTTGGTGGGATGATTGGTTATTATCCGGGGACCATTTGATTAGATTGTGGGATCGATCGGGTCAAAGGTCAAGGTCATGAAAAGGTAAACATCTTCTTGAATCGCATGAAATATGGTGGGATGATTGGTTATTATCCAGGGACCATTTGATTAGATTTTGGGATCAATCGGGTCAAGGTCAAGGTCATGAAAAGGTCAACATCTTCTTTTTACCATAGCACGGTCAATTTGTATCCAATTGGCATGCAACTAATGCCAACATGTTCATAATTCAATGCCCAATCTTGTGATATGCGAAGGTATGCGCTCTACCGAGTGCCCATTCTAGTTATTAGCCTGCATTGCACAGAGCTCAATAGCAGGATATTGCATAGAGAAGTATAGCAGCTGAGCAATCTGAGTTGGGCAGCTGGGCATGCAGGTATTGTACTCGTGTACGTCCCTGTACAGGCGGCTGCGTTACTTCTCGAACAAGTTTGAGTTAATGTTTCTTTGAAATGTCTCTGCGTGCTAAAACTTTGAGATGCTGCCAATGTGATTCTACATAACATTTTGCTCAAATTATAAACCACTTACGGCATTCCTCTACAGACGTTCAAGCAAACGTTCTTTGAAACGGGCAATTGTATCACACATGGGTTGTGAGAATTAGATACACAACACAAGCAGAGCTTTTCTTTCTGCTGTGGCAGAGCACACTTTAAAAATGGACACCTGGCAAGAAAGCCAGCAGTGCTCGATACAATCTACCAAAATGCTAGTTATACCAAAGGAAATTATTTTTTTAATATTAAGAATAATTCAAATACAATTAATACATGATAGCGTTTGCTTCCATCACCACATTTGTGGAGTAAAATGCCTGTGTGTTATCCAACATCTAAATGGCCATTAGCTGCACTAACCCAATTAATGGAACAAGATCTAACCCACCCTCCCATTGTCCTTCCATCACAGGAAACAGTCGAGGTTTGCTGCATTCTGATCAAATGTACCGGATGGTGATTAATGACTGCACTCCCACTATGTTGACAGGCTGTAACAGCTTTAAAATTCAGCCCCACAGTGGCGCTACACATATTTGTCTGTGTAACTGACACTAGAATGAATAAATTGGGCAATAGCTCCATCACAACCTGACTACCTATACCCAAATTTCCCCCCCAAATGAACAATAGGAGTGAGATGCTGTCAGGCCCGTGTTCCCTGCTTGACATGCCACATCTGTGCATCGGGAATAATGACCAGGCTAAAAATATTAGAAACCTAGCAGCAAATTGCTTAAAGGTCGTTTTAATTATACGGATGGGCTGTCGAGCAGTCACGCTTGACAGAAAATAGAAACAAATGATGTAATGGCTGAATGAAGAAGTACTATCGCCCGTAGAATGGTGCACACCGCCACAGGAAGCTCCTGTACGAGATGACAAAGTATAGAAAATATATGAGGAATATAATCTCTCCAAAAATTCGGACCCAGAGAATTTTCTCACACTTGTTCTGGGAAGACAAATTAAAATAACAAATGGACAAAAGTTCGTCGTTAAAATCTGAGGCAAATGGGTGAAATGGATCAAATGCGGAGTGGGAGAGAATGTCCGTGGATGTTCATTTTTTTGGCCTCAAATCCAGTTCTCTCTACTCAAAAGATGTGTGCGTAGCCGCCATAATGCTGCGCGAGACATTTTTCCCACGGACGAGAACACAAGCTTATGAACATGACTTAGAAGCTTACATACATGAGCGAGAGAAACACACAAGGCATGGCATGCATTGGTTTTTTTCAAAGATTGAAATGTGTAGGGGAACACTAAATCCTAATAAGAAAATGAAACCCGAGCTGAAATAAAAAGAGACGAGCAGGGACCCGAGCAACACAGCAAGACCGAGAGAAACAGATGAAAAAAAAGAGCAGGAGGAAGAGCGAAAGATAGATGTCTGCCCGTGAGGTGTATTTAAATGATCCCCATTTGAAAAAAGAGAAAAGTTTGAAGCACTTATCAAGCCATAAATCTCAAGCCCAGGAATTAAAAAAAGTAAAAAAGAAATAACAAACACCAAACGTCATGCTGCTTTGAATGTCTGCCGTCTTTCCCCCACACCGCAGGAGTTCAAAAGAATAATAACTCTGCTCTCACTCATCACCACCCAGAGAAGCGTTAGGGCAGCTCATAATATTGTTTTTTTTTTGCCTTCTTCTTCTTTTTTTTTAATTAGAAACTCTAATCTAATCATTAGGGACAGAAAAAAATCTGCATAGCTCCAGTACGACTGTGCACCAGACTAGTAATTCAAGTGTTGGCGGTGTCGTAGTTAGAGAACACATCTGTCTGATGACACCTAGACTAGATTACGTGCTGTGACCAGAAGGCAAAAGGGATGTTAATTGAGAAACATTGCGTGGGATGGGAAAACGTGTGACAGAGGGCACGGGATTATTGAGGTATATGTATATGGTATATGTACCATCTTAAATATAGGTGTTCTAGTTTTGCTCGCAAGAGGAACACACTTAACCCTTGTGTTGCCTTCGGGTCATTTTGAACCGATTCAATATTTAATGTCGGTGTTCTTTCGGGAGTCAACAAACAAACATAAAGTACCTCACACTTAAACTTGGAAAACAATATTAATTCTAATAATTTTCTGGAGATTTTAATAGCTGGGGTCATATTGACCTCAAGGGTAAACTATGTTAGTAAATATAAAGGTAACAGGAGGGTTAAACATTGAATCGGATCATATTGACCCGAAGGCGACAGGAGGGTGAAACATTGAATCGGGTCAAATTGACCCGAAGGCAACACAAGGGTTAAAAACACAGACAGGTGTTCAGGGTGAAACGGTTATAACCTCTCCCCTCGCTAGTTGCAATACATCTTGCATCAAAAGTATTACATCGTAAAGAAATACCAGAAGTTTAAAAAAAAGAGGCAGAGTCCACTTCCAGACGGTTGAGAGACAGTGAGAGCAATTGTCAGAGAGCAAGAGGATGGATAGTGGTGGAGCGGCAGAGTGGTACTGTAAGGCCACTGATGGAGAACAGATGGAAGAAGCAGGGGGTTGTGATTAGTGCTACACGGGGACCGGGCTTCCGCAGTGCTTAGTGTCTAGTGGTGGCTGGCCCTTAGGCGGCGTCCTCACCACTCATTTCTCTCCCATGGTACCATCGTCACTGGCCAGAGAATCCCAGCATGAGTGCCTGGTCTTCCATCCTCTCAGCGCTGTGCAACACCGAATCCATTTCTCGACATTCCCGTCCTGGCATAAACAAGACGTCCCATTGGCGTGAAAGTGTCCCTCAAGGAATTACACGGCTGGTCTCGTCGTTTTAAATCTCCTCCGTGCTGGACGGGTGCGGAATTTACTCAGAGATTGTATTTATTATGATGCTGTGCGTTTGTCATGTTATTACCACTGATATTGCCTTTGTTTTCCATTTTTATGTATCCATTTATTTTATTATTATAATAATTTTTTTCCCACATTTTCCATGGTGAACCCCCTGGCAGCTTCAATTCAACCATCACTCAGCGCAGAACAATATCAGCCTTAGCCGGCCGTATTAGTGTAACTCGAGCTGCTGCAGATTGTAATCAAAGCGAAAATAATGAGTGCAGGACAAAGACCGGCGCTATTACTCTAGCTGGCTTAACATTTCTCTCCCTTAGGTCTTTTTGGCGTATTTTTTATGCTCTCTCTCTTGGTCTTCTTTTCCTCCCCCAGAGTCCAGAGAAACACAAACAAACAGTAAAACAGAGGAGATAAAAAGGAAAAAGGATGGCGCAAGCAAGGCTGGTAAGGACTTAACAGAGGGAGGTAGCGAGCGGGGCAGCGGGCCTGCACCGGCCTCCACAGCCGGGGACTTGCAAATTAACTAATCACCTGAGGGGATTCTTCTCAGTTTACTTAAACAACCAGCAAGTTAAACACACATGCTTCACAGCCATCGCACCGTAGGACTGTGTGTGTGTGTGTGTGTGTGTGCGTGTGCGTGTGTGCATGTGGGTATGTGAGCATTTGTGACCTGCTGCCTAACTGACTGAGGCAAGCAGCAGGCCGTCACAATAAGAGGGCATCTGTTCCAGCAAATCCTGGCATAGGCAGAGACAGTTAGTGAGATGAACTGGGAGGGAAGTCGGAGCCTGGGATGAGATCAGTGTTCGGTGGTCCCCATTTGAGGTTTTTTGATTGTTTTTCTTTACAATAATACAGGGAAACTAAATGATATGTGACTGCAATTTGTTAAGAAAACATGGGGCCTGCTGCAAATTAGGCATGCTGCAGTACTTCCACCTCTTTTGCCATGTGAATGTAAGTGGCTTTGGATGTGACGAGGAGAAAACCCAAAAGGAAAACATTTTTGGGTTTTGCTTTGTGTTCACCTTTTATTTTTGCTACTTAACATTTTTAAGATGTCACAGATTTTTAATGTATTCCAAAAAATCCCTTCTCCTTTGTACTGCTACACCAAGAGATGTGCAGAAGTAATTGAGAAACCAAAAAGAAACAAAATGATTAAACCAGCCGACTGGAGTCCTATCATATATAGAAAAATCAAAGACACATACCAATTATGCCATCTTTCCTGCATTGTAGTATTTTGTACAAAACATCTCATCTGAATGATTCCACTCCCACTACCCAGCACTCTTCTCTCAGAGCTACTGTTCGACAATACTCTGAGGCAGGCACAGAGCGTGCTGCTCAACCAACATGTAAGGAATTCTGTAAATTTCACACCCTGCTGCCTGCCAAAAAAAACCTGGGCCCAGATTCTGCGTTTTTTGGTCTCTTGAGTCTCATTCCAATCACTCCCCCGCCCACCTGCGACCAGCAGAGGACCCTGTCCATGCTGCATTCCTGTTTGGACGCAGCTCCCAGAAAACATCTTGAAGTCACCGACTACGGGCTCACTTCCTACGAGACAGAACAAGCTCAGATCTGTGGTACTGTGCAATATGCATTATGCCCAGAGAAACCACGAGGAACCGAATTACAAGACATGACTGAAAGACAAACAGCAGTAAAAAAAAGGAAAGAAAAGGGGAAATAAAGACAATCAAAGCAATGTGGAATCCAGAGCCAATGTGAGGACATATTCCTGTGTTCTTCTATCATCAATTACATCATATGGTATATATATGTGGAGGTACTGGCTCTTATACAAGTTATATTAGTGCATGAGGCCTTATCGCAGAGCATCCAGTGTGCACATAAGTAGGTCCCTCATGAGTTGTCATCTGCCGGACTGCCAAGCTGCATTTGTTTCCCTTTTTGTTTCCGTCTCTTGTGATGACATCGCTCTAACAGAGAAATCATGGAAATGTTTTGCAAAGAGAAACACAGAACCTCCCCTTTAATTCTATCTGGCCAGCCTTTACTTTAGAGATGAGCTGCAGGCTGCTGATACTATCAGGGATTGTTATGCATTTTGATGCTCCAATGCCTAGAGGGGCAGAGGAAATGTATTGATGGGAAATTGAGGTCCTGAGTCAAGCAATTTATAGGTCCTTCTTTCCCATATGGGAAAAAAGTTAAGTGAATCTCAATAGGCAGTGGTGTGTAGAGTATCCCTACCGCATACTTCTGTGAGTCTTTACAAATGTCTATGTTGGATACGTAGACTACATATTCTGCAATAAATGTAATGAAAACAGCAAGCTAATTGTTTTGGGATTTAATTAAATTGGGTGCAATTAAATGGGTAAATAAAACATTAAAATAATTAGCGTGTCAATGAGTGTGTGCTGTGTGAGAAAAAACTACAAGGAGAAAGGGACATATAAAGGAACAAAAGATGTGCAGCTTTTATACTATAAGGCTGTATGCATTTGTGTGCATAGTTTATTTTTGCATTCCTTTTTTTGCCTATCCACTACTAAATTGAAATACTGAGTCTTTCCAACCAAGCTTCAAGAATATTTGCCTTTTTACAGCATACACATTTTCCTACTGTACAATTTTAAAGCACAAGGAAACCACTAAACATGGCATCCCACAATTAAATTACTTCTCTATTTCCTAGTCATTGGGGAGTTAATAGCTGGGTATAGCTTACCGTTACATGTTTTGTGACATTTATTGTGCCACTTGCTGCAAAAAACACATCAGTGCTTTAAACCTGGAGGGTCGCCAAGCCAAGGGTACAACATTGTATTTTGTAATTATTATTATTAGTTTTATAGGCTAAAAAAGGTCAAATTAAGCAAAATCTGAGCCACTTTAAAATATATTAGTACATTATATATTACCAATCAAAATATAAATGGGAGAAATGTTTTAAAAATATGATCTGTATACACACAATGTTGCCAAATGGTCATTGTTTTTTGTTTAGTTTTTGGGTCATTTAACAAATCTTCCTGGTTTCATCTGGACGATGGCAGCGTCTTGTTGGGGCAGCCAGTGGGCTCCAATCAGGAGCTTGATTTGTTATGCAGCATCCCAGTAATTAACTGATTGATAATTTCTGGGTTGGTTTCCCTTAATTACGGGCCTGATTGTAAATGAACATGGTGATCTAGTGAATTGGAGGCGACCTACACATCGTGGAACACCTCTTCCAGATTTCTGCCATGTCTGGTCACCGCCCACACTCTGTTGGCTGCCTGAATGACGATGAAGACATCTTCCCCTGCCTGGCCCCCTTTACCACACTTATATTATCCTCTTAGAGGATAGAAGGCAAGCTAGAAATTATTTTACCATTGCAACTTTATGTATAATTATATACTGTTAAAGGTTACAATTTACATGTATTTAATTCAGATTTAATTCCTGTTTTGTGCAACATTATTTACACACCCTATACCATGTAGGCTACAGAACAACATGTTTTGCAGACAGGCATTGTCATTTGTATGAAAGCATTGCGAATAAATAACAAAAGTGATGAAAAAAAAAGGATTATATTTACCTCAGTAAATCTCTGTGCAGGCACAGCCTGAGATGGAGTGACATTGTTTCAACAGGGGGAGCCTGCTGTCATGGACTGGTGCTTTAACAAGACAACATGACGTTCTGTCTAACAGGTAAACGCACAGAGAGAGAGAGAGTGTGTGCGTGTGTGTGTGTGTGTGGTGGGGAGGGAGGGGGGGGGGAATCGGCCTGTTCAGAGAGAGATCAGCTGGTTGGCTGTACAGATTCAGGCACAACCCTGAAGCCGTCTAGTCTTCGTCTGATTTGAGGAGAGCACTTTATCACATTTTTGTCTAAACTGAATTGAATTTATTTGGCCACGGACTATTACAAAGTAATGTTTTATAAAGTAAGCACAAAATAGTCATGTTACATTTTCATGGGATGCTAAGTTTTCAGGAGTGGAAATAACTTAATGACTTCATGTGACATCTCAGAAAACTATTACTGTGTCATGGGAGAAGATCTTTTTTTCTTTCTTTTTTCAGTCAAAGAGCTTTAGATTATAGTTTCACTTATCGTGGTTAAGGACTGCAAGTGATGTACATAGACAAAATGTTCTAAGGGGATGTCAGGTTGAATACGAGCCCGACAGATGATTGAAGGAGTTCAAGAGTCACGCTGCCATGTGGAGGAGTGTTCAGCAGCAGCTGCAATCAAGGCCTTTATGGCGGCCATTACTCCCAGCTGATGGGGAAAGCAGAACCTCCTCATTATGACTGTGACAGGGATCACGGCCAGTAGAACCACACCCTCTGAGCTACCCAGTTGCTCACCTTCCAGTGACATCAACGCCAAGACAAGTGGTAAAGATTAGGGAGGAAACACAAAAACAAAGATGGCCTTCTCCACACACTGCCGAGTGTTACCTCCTAATCCCCAGAAATGAGAAGGCAACATTGTTTGTAATAGCTGGTAATAAATGATCAAAATCAGGACTTATGGTACTTGCTGGGCTTCTTTTGTCTGGAGATTGCTACTTGGCAATGCCACAGGGAGCTATGCTTCACAGGGTTTTCTTGTCTCTTTATTTCAACTTCGCCTGGAAAGGTATGTGGAAAATCTTTTGATAAACAGAGCTGAGGTGGGGGGGGAAAATGAAATTCAGAACTGGATAGTGTACAGTGAAGCATATGTCTGCAATTCAGCTTGAAGTCCGGATGAAGTCACAATGAGGTTGTGTTTATGGTATCATCAACAATGGAGCATGCCTTGGCAGCACTTGCACAATTGCAGAACTATCACACAATCTGTTTGCATGCCAAAGTGTTTTTCTGTATCCGAGTAAGGGGTAATTTTCCAAATGACTCATTGTTTATTGTCGAAAATAATGATTCAAGAGCTAATGAAGATTGCAGGCAGTCTATATAGTGTGTTGAGTTTAATGGAGTGGGCATTGAAAAAAAAAAGTTGCTCCAAATGTCAAATATGTAAGACAATTCTGAAGTGGAAAAAGCTTTTTTCAACAACACAGCGGGGACACAATACATTGACTGTAAACCTGTATCTCTGTGAGCGGTTGGATTTCTAAAGTGAAAAAAAACTTCCATCCCCTTTCTTTTCTATGAAAGACCAATGAGCCATCCATCACTATTTTCCACAGTGTTTCATCGCCCCAAACGGCTCTCTCAACATTGAAATGAGTACTGTGAGTCTGGGCACAGGTTTTTGGCCTCTGTACAAAGGGAGGTATACTAAACATCTATTCAATCTCAGATGAATATCAATTAAATGTATCAACATTTATGTGGGATATTTTTCCCACTGACATACAATTAATTTACAATAATCTGTTTTAAAATGTATTTTAGTATCATTTTATGAATACAGAATGTATTGGTCATGTGAAATTAGCAAAGAAAATGCATATGTCACATAAAGTCACATTTTTCCACTGACAATTACAATACATTATTTACATGACTAAACAGTATTTAATTAAATTCAGTTTATTTGTTATAGCCAAATTACGAATTTGCCTCAGAGGGCTTTAAAATCTGTACACATACGACATCCCTGTCCCAGAACCTCACATTGGATCAGGAATAATTCCCAAGTATTGCGCAGTTAAAAATCATCTGATTTATTAAAAGCACTCCATGTTAACCCTTGTGTTGCCTTCGGGTCAATTTGACCCAATTCAATGTTTCACCCTCCTGTCGCCTTCGGGTCAATATGACCCGATTCAATGTTTAACCCTCCTGTTACCTTTATATTTACGAACATATTTTACCCTTGAGGTCAATATGACCCCAGCTATTAAAATCTCCAGAAAATTATTAGAATTAATATTGTTTTCCAAGTTTAAGTGTGAGGTACTTTATGTTTGTTTGTTGACTCCCGAAAGAACACCGACATTAAACATTGAATCGGGTCAAATTGACCCGAAGGCGACAGGAGGGTTAAATATTGAATCGGGTCAAAATGACCCGAAGGCAACACAAGGGTTAAACAAAATGTATAGGATTTGATTTGACATGCGCAAAAAAGCGCAAATAAAACAAAACCACCCTTTCCCTCCCAAAATAATCCCGTAATTTTGTATTCATAACATTAAATCCGGGCAAACAGTCATAGGTTAAGTCTCGGTCAACATGCTCTCCTTTCAGCGTTAACAAAATCAACAGTAAATTATACATGAGAAGCAAGCTTCAACCTAACCCATTAAAAACACCCTAACCTGCAGGTCAGGCAGCACACAGCAATAACAGAATCTACCATCACACCTTTCCTCTTCATGTCAACTCAGATAATAAGGGCCTCGGCTGAGGGCACGACATGAACACATTCTGATACTGCGGCGGAACAAAAGTGGGGCCACTGGGCGTCCCTGTCAAGTGCCAAAGAATAGAAATACAGTCGTTGAATAGCCATGCAGCCAAATCCAGCACCACTGTGCCCTCAGACAATGGGTGCAGTGCTAATCCCCCTTCATGGGGTCTGCATCCCCTGTCATGCCCAGTGGTGAACCATGCTGAGACGCTGCATTGGCGACTGACACCTAGACAATGGCGGCGTCCCGGGCCGCCGTTGGGCCTGAGTGCTTCACACTGCTGTGCATGGAATCTGCATTGGGGGGAATAAAAGAGATGAGCAATGTGTTAAACAATAAGCTGCCTGGGTGCCGGGACCCCCGTCAAGAGGCTCGGTGTGGCCACCCATCAAAAACCCTTGAGCCCAGCCATCGAGGCTGGCAGACAGTCCAGCCCAAGGCCACCTCCTCCGCCATCCACCCCTATCAGTCTGGTGTCTGGGCCGGGCCTGCTCCTCGGTCCTCTGCTCCGCTCTGCTGGAGCTGACAGCTGTTACCGGGGGAAGGTTATTCACTCAGCGCATCTCTTCATAGACACACACAATGACCCCATAGCCCCCGCCTGTCTAGTCAACCAGCTCTTATGCTCTGCAACCAACAGACAAGGTGGAGAAAACGAGCTGACGGTGTCACTCGTCCGCCACTTGCATTTCACGCTATATATGCGCCGGGAGACGGCTCTTTTTCGCCCCCCAAATAACTGCGCTGACTGAAATACACTGTTTGTGGGTTTTTTTCTTTTTCTTTCACAAGTCGAAGGCAAGATGGAAGAGAAATAGGTCAAACACCACGCAGATGTGGTTCAACTGAAAATGGCTGCTGTCGAGGGCGTGTCCATCAGAATGGAGGGCTGCAATAGCGCCGAGCAGAGACGGGTGGCGCTCTTACTGTACTTACAATTACATTACATTGAGCTGGTACATTCAATTGGTACAATCAATTCAGCTCATAAAAACAGTTTGGTTTGTGAATACTAAGACACATATGCTAATTCCTTTACTCCAGAATTATTAAAAGAATATATTAATAATAATGTTAATATTTTATACCTTGATATAAAAGCAACTGGGGTGATAAATTAAACGTAACAAAGAGAAATACCATTTTTAAACCGAATTCCAAGGTTTTACAGCTCAGTATTGTCATTTCTTTAAGTCAAATGTGTTTCTTTTCTTTAAATGTATTACTTGTTTCCTTGTGAAGGTACGTTTTCTATACATCCTTTAACTGATCTTTGTTTATATCTTTGTTGCTAATTCAGGGTGACAAGAGCAACCAGCCTGTTGCCATTATAAAGATAAAAACATGCCAGATCAGTTTTCTGTTTCCTTCTTCTGATATTTATATATATATTTTTCAGTCATGCTGCAGGATTAATGCTGCTAATTCAGGTATTCTGTAATTTTCTTTTTGTATTCTTAGCCTTGGATGGGCTACCATAGCCTTCATTATCTTTCATGCATTTCATCCCAGCTCACTGGAATTGTTTCACGTGCAGTGCACTCACAATGATCTATCCTTTGTGAAGTCTTTTAGTGCCTAGTATTGAGTTTCTTAGTATTTACAGATAAGAAGGGAGTTGTGTTTATGGTATGACACAGTAGTTGATCTGTCTGTGCTGTGCTGATGTGGTGTACAGTTTGCTAATTGGAAAATAATGAGGGTAATAATGGCTAACCACTCATTAAAAATCATCTGTTGAGCCTGTTTATTTCAGTTTAGTACTGAGCGTTAATGAAACGACGGAGAAAGAAGATATTAGAATATTATCTCATTATATTGACACACTTAAAAGCTGCTGTTGGTGTGCATCCTGAATATTGTTATACTTAATGAGCATGAAATAAATCCCACATTGTGACTTTACCATGCTGGCTCAAGATACATTGATATAACACTGTTTACAATGCAAACTACATACAAACTAGTAAAGAGCTGTTTACGGTTTCTCACCCACATACTTAATGTCATATATATATGTAAATAAATATTGCATACAGGATGTAATGGGAGTAATGCCTCTTCTATATTTGCACTTTACTCTCATTTACAGAAACCACTGCATAAATTAGTTGACACGTGCATGCAGTATTAAACGTGTATGAAAAAGTGTGTTTAGATAGAACAGGTATTTCATATTGGTGGGGATTCATTCATAAAGTAACTCACTATACAATACTACTCGATACATTGCTAGAAAATCATCTTTCATCAAAAT
Organism: Pseudoliparis swirei; assembly: GCF_029220125.1. Taxonomy (NCBI): domain Eukaryota; kingdom Metazoa; phylum Chordata; class Actinopteri; order Perciformes; family Liparidae; genus Pseudoliparis; species Pseudoliparis swirei. The sequence goes on along the minus strand of NC_079392.1, from coordinate 19,905,985 downwards.
ATATGAGTAACTGGAGAAGGAATATTACACCCAAAAGGGCGAAAAGCAGGAATTACGTGTTAATTCCATATATTGCATTATGGTGTCATTTTCTAAAAATGAATAATGCACCTTGCGCCATCACTCATGAAAAAAAAGAGCCATAAACTGGCAAAAGGCCCAACTGCCAGAAAGCAGAACAGAAGGAAACAACTCACTGACTCAGCCTGTGTCGCGGTAGATCGAGTGAGAGCAATTCTCGCGAGCTCCACCACCTGTCGCCCGCTGAAAGCCGAATGATCGGCATTAATAAATATACGACAGGCTAGATTATCATACTTGCTCGAAGTAATGTTGAAAAAATTGTTTGACAGCACTGCAAGTGACTCTCATTATCGCTTTAAAAAGCAGAAAGACTGTCACTTTGATAAAACAAAACAGTAATATGTTGTTTATGGGACCTGGAGTCGGCTCCCCTCGACCCACAAGGTTCTGGGTTTGGAGCGCCGCAAACTAGTTTCTATTCAGCCGGTCCAACACCGCTTAGAGCTCTTGCGTATTTAAATGACAATATATATGTTGGGCACCAGTGTATCAGGAGCGCACCGTGAGCAGAAGTAACACAATATCGATAATGTGTCTTGCGCCTAAAGAATGTTTGCAACCATCTTTGCCCAGTGATCGTCTCCACCATCATCATCATATACCAACACCCACACCCACAGCTTGTACTGTCAGTTTACCTTGCCGCAGGACATGGCTAGGACAGCCTATCCGCCTTCTCCCCACTGCCAAAGACATGTAGCCCTGTTTATGGCCTAATTGACTCTCAGAGGAAGCCTGAGATTGAGAGTGTCCCACATCACGTACGTCCTTTTTAGCCAAGCAACCACCACATGGCATCACCTGTTAATGATACATCACGGCAGACTTCCTGCACTTATAAGTCAAACACAGCCGAGAGTAAAATTGTTGGAAGCCAATCACGTCTTCTCATTTCGGGAAATGACTTTCTCTGTCACTTTTCACCAGTTCCATCTCACATCTAAGATCCGAAGACCCAGAAGCGACGGCGTTTCGGAGCGGCGAGAGGGAGCAACATGTCCTGGCAAATCAACACAAGTCTGGGGCTTCACTTGTTTTGTATTCCCTCCAGTTCCGATCAAATGAAGCAGCGCTAATTTTGTCTCGCGTAGAAAGACAATTATGGAGGGCCGCCGCTGCCAACGGTTGACAGAAGTGTTCAGATAACATATATTGTACAGCGTATTTATTATGCGTTGACGGCTGGGGAGACAGACTGGAGTTGTTCTAACAACTCTAAACAGAAACGACGGGATTGATTGAGACTAATTGACATCATGAGAGAGCAGTTGTGGGGAAAAAAACAAAAACAAACTGGGTGATTTAATATCTCATCCCGTGCCACTTACTTGTCATCACCTGACAGGAAGCAACTTTTCTTTTAGCGATACGCGCTGTGCATTTGACATCTCTCCGAAAGCCCAGCCTGCCTCTCGTGATGGCAGGGGATGGGGTAAAAGGGCATCGGGAGGGGGTAGTGCGAGCCAAGATGGCCCTTGTCCTCATCTGTCGGAGATTATTTCATGGGTCGCGACTGCCGTGCTGGCAGTTTGTCACGCGTCACTTGCTGTGATGTCACCAGGGCCACCATGGCAGATCTTTGGCCAGCTGGGTGCCGTCACCGAGCCTCATCACTAAGCAGTCCGTTACTTTTTACAACCCTGCAGGAGGAACGATATTTATACAACTGCATCGTTACATGATCAGCGAGGATATGAGAAAATAGTTGTTTTAGAGGGTCTGGTCTGAATTGGGTAAACAATTTACTCCTGGTGGTCAAGATGAGACAAAAAGAGGGCGAGTTAATCAAGTCTTCAATTAATAAGTAAGCTCCACACCTCCCTCTCATCACTTGTTTGATATCCCTGTACTCTTTGTCTTTGCTCACAGGGGTCATGGATTCTAGTCTTAGTTAGCAAAAAGTCAGCTTCTGTGTTGAATCCATTCAGTACCACTTGAGGCTAATCAAAGCTTTCTTCTCTTCCTTACGATACTTGTGTTTTGTCAGTGCCTGACGAAAAAACAAACAGTGTTTTTCATCCTGAAATTATTGTCTGGGCAGAGAGTCTTTGTGGGGGCTGCTCTCGCATGTCTGGAGCCTGGTGAACATGAAATTTGGATCTCCAGCATGCATCTTCATAATAGGAGCGATCCAAATCAAAAGAGAACGATCAAGAACTGGAGACATGACTGTTGAGGTGCCAAATAGCTTTATTAATTATCTTAGCCTGCGTAGTTGAGCTGAGCTTTACTTCAAACATGCACAGAGACAGAGGACTCACCTGGGGAGAAGAAAGGTTGTCTGCAGCTGAGAGAATTGGATTTCCATCCTTTTGTATCCATCTCCTTAAGCCATCACTTATTGAGGAAATCCTCCTCACTGCCCAAAGTACTTCAGCTCATTATGTGCTAATGATCTGTCTGCTTTTTCCAAAGTGTCCACTTTGATTACACAAGTACAGACACAAACTTCTTGCACAGAACACAGTTGAGGTACATCGGAAGGAGTTTTCAAAAGAGCCACAGGAATAACTCTTTTCCTGTGATGGAAGGAGTGTAACATATGTAAAGGTAACCTGCTGAGTCATCCACTGCAACATGCATACACACACACAACGCACTCACAGCTGAAAATACGAGCCTGGCCGAGTGTAATTCCTCCCCATCACTTCTGATGTTGTTTGCTCTACTCCAGTAAGTTGTTACAATGGCACACTGAAAGTTTCCTTGCGACACTAGAGTGAGTGTGTGTGTGTGAAAGTGTATGTGTCTGTGTCTGTGTCTGTGTGTGTGTGTGTGTGTGTTGCTTGTGTGGAGGTGTGAGTGTCCGTTGGAAGGGTAGGGGGTAATCTCATTGTCCTTTTCAATCTGGTAATTAACTTGACAGCATGACAAATGGACACGACCAGCCGTCTGCCTCCATAAAACACAAATATGCCGGATTACACGCTTCGATGTCCACTCGGCAAAAAAAAAGAAGAAAATACATTTAAGAATAGCCACTCAAATGGAATCAGGTTGAGTAGAGTTGTGTCTGATATTTAGTGCCGCATGCGTGTATGAAACAGCCAATGAGAACAAGAGACGGAACAAATGAATGTGTGCAAACCAACACATTCTCACACCGCTGCTGAGCTTCGAACTGTGACGCTCCACGTGACGCTCTAGCGTACGTTTTGCATGGCTTGTGATGGCATGTATATACAGGTTCGGAACATTCGAAATAAACTTCTGTCTTCACAAGTAGTTAGATTTAGGCGCAAAAAGAAACCGCGGCCGGCGTTACACGAATAGCAAGTGACTCACATGGCGTGAACAACGGCCGCCCGGCCGAACGCCCCGTTTGTTTGACGCGCTGAATTAGTGGACACACACTCAGGATGATGATCCTGTTCATTTGACAGCAGTCCTCTCTTTTACTTCTACACTTTGGCTCTCCCTGTTCGGCCTAATGGCACAGAGGAGTCGACTTGTCTAAGTAGAGCACATTGTATATCACTGCGCTGTCTCCCCCTCCCCTCTACTCTCCCTCCATCCCCTACCGCCATTAATCTAGTCCTCTATCTTGAATACCTGATTTGGCTGAGAGCTTTGCACTTCACTGCGCTGCTGCCTGTTCCTGAATCTTAGTGCAAGGTGGTTCGCAGTGCACCAACTTAAAAACACATATGCATTATTGGAGACTTATCCAATTACAAACACGCATATACACACACAGTATACACAAGCTCTAAAAGCATGGGCTGACCTGTGGTGGCGTTCTGTCTATAAGCCAATATGGTGTCTTATTTATATCCCATTTCGGGGACCTGTAAGACACAGTAGTTGCTGTGTCACCTGTTTAAATTAGACATGAACACTCTCTGTAGCTAATGTAATGTGCAGCTCTACATGAAATAAAACTGCATCATAGCATCCAGAGACAGCATCTCCTGATAATGGAATACATCACATATCATCTGGAAGGAATATTTTTTTTGAGAGCATTAGAACAAAATAAATACAGAAAAAAATCACTTCCTGGCAATGTAACCAGACGTGCTCCGGTTACTGATATTTACACAGGACAAAATAATAACAATGCTAATGTCAATAGAAACACAATAATGTCCCAATCTGATTACGAAGCCTGTGTGTGTATGGCAAGTAGTAAATTAAATTTGAAATTTGAGAACTTGCCGCTGTCTGTAATGTATTATGGTGGGGACTGGGTGGCGGAGGTGGTGGGGGTAAAATTTAATAAACCCGCCAAAATATTTTAAAATGCATATTTGCCTGAGATAAGGTGCAGACTGTCCTTTCTTCTAAAGTAATTATGAGATTTTATTCATTTCTGTCATTAGTCAAACTGACAGCCGGTCCCTGCAGGCTGGACTGGTCCCATTCTCCTCTCCTTCTCACCTATCTGGGAAGGAACCTCATAATGAATGTTTACAACACACAGGTAACAGAGTAAATATTGGAATCATCAATTATGGAGGGATAGGGGACCGGCAATCAAATCCCATGATTATTGTTACCGTCGGGGGCAACATGAGCCCTGACGCTGGCCGACGGTCACACATGTCGCACAGTGCAAGAATGGACACAGACACAGACATAATAAACACATGCACAGGGACAGATAATACGAACACAGACGTGCACACCCACCCACACCACACACACACACACGTCTCACCGTGTCATGTTGTGGAGCTGTCTCTCCCACACCAGATAGGGCATAAAGGGAGCTTGTTAACATTGTGTTCGGGGGGAAACGGAGCCAAAAGGAGAGATAAAACAAAAGAAAGGGAGAGAAAATACATTTAAATAATTCCCTTATCATCAAGGGCAGTTGCTCTCAAAAGGTGAAACAAGTTTATATGATTTCCAAAAAAGAGGCATATGTATTACCATCACTGTTTCTGGGTGAGCGATGATTACTTTAAAGAATAAATGACAAAGAAGGGGCTTTGGTTCATTTGTCGGTGTTGTGGTGCGCTCCTTTTGCTGAACAACTTTATCAACGAGCTGGAGAAAAATAGCTTGTGTTGCTATTGTTACTGACTCACAGAAGTGTGTGTGTGTGTTTTCTTTTGCCTCATAATAGTCTAGAGACTTCATGTGTGTGGCGCTCAAACAGAACTGCATGTGTCGGCATGGCGACTTGGACTCCCTCTCTCCAACTTTGTGCTGATGTCTGCGCCTATCGTGTTTTGACAGCACCTCTCTCCCGCTATTCCACATTTTGGACAGCAGGACCCACGGCTCAGAGACGGTAAACTGACACCATATCCCAATTTCCACAAAACTCCCTCATTACAGCAAAGGATTGCTGATGGGGCTTTGAAACCAGCCGTTGGTTCAGAAAAGGTGGGGATAGTGGCACGGGCGCTCCCCCCTGTCCCCGTGGCTTTTTTACTTGGTCAATTATAATTTTCCAGCTTGAGCAAGACCTGCAGGTGCTTACAGACACTGATAGCAACGGAATTTGTACTATTTTGTTTTTTGCTCCCCAAATGCAATGAACATGTCTTGCAGAATTCCTTTTGCAGGCTAAGTGTCCCCTAGCATCTGTCTCGGCCTCTGAAGAAAGCGGAAGGGAGTTGGGAGCGGAGCAGGTGTCGGCAATATGTAAACCTTATCACTATGTTCCTCCGCTGTTTGGGCCTTGATCAGACGGCCGCTACTCTACTCGACACAGCTGATTACAAGAGGGGGGTCATTAACATGTAATTACACACAACCGAGTATTCACACACCAATACAAAAAGCTACAGCACTGGCATCACTGCAGCATACACTGAAACTCCCCCTCCCAGAGGGACCAATCTATGTTTTCACGTTGAACACCTGTTACCTACCGTGCATGCATTGCTAAGTCGCATACCAGGAAGAGGAGTGAAATTACACCATCGCTTCAGGTTAATGTAACTTAAAAAAACATGGACCACAAGATTGTCATCCAAGTTTTAGAAAGAAAGTTGGTCTGTTATGGACACATTTGTGAATTAACTGGAGGCACTCTGTGGATGGCCATAATGACTCCATATTAGAATACTGGTACAGCTGTGCTTCAGCCATTGAGTTTGCAAAGTTGCCATGGGCTGGGAACATAAACTCTCACATACACACACACACACATACGCGCATGCAAAGCAAGTTAATAAATTGCCCTGACACACCCTTTGGCAGCAGCACAACCCACCACAACCACATCCCTATCACCCACAACCAGTCTGAGTCCCAATTTAGCCAGTTTTAAAAGTGAGACATGGACTCCCCCACGCAGACTCCATTTCCAAATCAGGAAGCAAGAAGCTGGGAAAAGAAGGACGCTTGTCGTACAGAAGGTCGGAGGATCTGGAAGTTGGATTAAACTCTTTGCACTTTAGGAAAGCTCATTTGGCCTGAACTCACTGGGTGAGGCTCAGAAAGCGGCTGCAAGATATCACATTTAAAGACATGCACACAGACCAGACTGTATGGGCTTAAAGCAAAGCAGCAGAGAGCATATACACATTTGGCTTTCTTCAGTTTGACAACTCTGCAAAGGGAAAAAAAAAACTAATAGCACCGCACCGCTTATAAACATCAAGATAAATTGGCAGTCTTTCAAGACTTTCCCGTGCAAGAAGCCAGATGGCTGATGTTTATCAAAATGGACGCAGCAGTGGTGTAAAGCCGTTGCCCCTCCGTTATTGCCAGCGCCTGCACCTCCGCTGTCCACATGCTTTACTGCCCTCCTGATCACTCTCCACATGCTGATTGTAGTTTCGATGCAATGTCTTGTTGAAATCGGGATTAGAGCGCACACTTGAACAGATTTTCCTCGCAGGCTTTCATGGTATTGCACTTAAAAAATGACGAATGTAGCTGTGTGAGGAACGAAAATAGGGAGCGTGAGAGTGAAGTCTATTTGGTTTGGGTTTTGGAAGGTAAGTACAACACACGCCTCACACCGAGCCGATGACTGAACAATGCTACAAGCACCGTTTTAAGCATCCTCAGGACTGTGTCTGTGTGAGAGTGTTGCTGAGAATAAATTAGGAGAAAAAAAGGTGGGATTCAGGAAAGCCACCATTCCACAAGCATTACGAGCAGAGATCTGTCACTTTCATGTTAGCAGCGGAGTCTCACATAGCTGGTAGGGGGATACAGATCGTAATCCCCTCCTCCTTGACTCAATGCCAAATTAAGTGTCCATGTAAACTCACATTTGCTTGTAAACCGTGATTGCATTTAAACGCACAGGGATGTTCGGCTAGATCTCGGCATCAACCACGGGGGGAGGGGTACATAAAATGAATGCACAATGGGAAGCTGGAAGGCATTACTTAGAATTAATTCAACAAAGGTTTTAAGTTATCTTGCGTTTTTTCCCAAGTCAAGGCGTGTGTGTGAGAATAGGAAGTGGAACTTTTGAGACTCCACAAGTCACATCATCACCAGTCTACGTTGGTACACAAACAGCGTTTCCATCTGTGGTCACTGGCCCTACATGTGTGAGTCACACCGCACGGTTAGAGTGGAGCGGGGCAACGCAGCGAGAGGTATGAACCCCCGGGGGGGTAAAACTGAAGTGAAACTGGTGTGGCGTGAGGCTAACCTGAACGAAGTCTGCTTGAATTTAGATTCATATCTTATTTTTCTCAGGCTCTCAGTCTCTCCTCTCTTTTCCTCACCCATGTACACTCACACACAACACACACACTAACACTCGCTGCACTTCTCCTTTAGTCCGGCAATGTATGGGTGACGGTGCTCATGGGGACATTTTAACTAAATTGTAAAGCGTCCCGGGTGCAGCTGCTCTAACCAGAAAAAGTTAACGAGAAAGGAGGTCAATGGATCACCCCTCATTCTTCAGCACTGACAGTCTCTTTAAGGCAGTATGGAAGACGTCTATCCTTCCAAGACTTCCGTTTTGACAGACTCATTAGAGAGCACACACACACACACACACACGCACACGCACACGCACACACACACACACACACACACACACACACACACACACACACACACACACACACACACACACACACACACACACACACACACACACACACACACACACACACGCACACGCACACGCACACGCACACGCACACACACACGCACACACACCTTCTATGTTCCCATTAATGTCCCTTCCCCTCAGTGCTGGCCATGGCGTCAATAAGAACTTAACAGAGTTATGTCAAAAGTCAAGTGACACAACTAGATTGAAGGCTTATTTAAAAGGTCACGATGTCTTGAAAAGTGGAATTATAAAGCATGAACAGACACACAATTTGTAACCACTCTCAATTTATTTAAAGTGACAGCTGAGTAAGTAACACCACCAGGAGCGTGGACACCACGATCAGATCCAGACCTCATGGGCTCCATCAAGTCTAATAAGTTTATCATTAATTACAGCCTTCGGGGACGTGTATTCTTGAATTAATTAGTCTTTAACAACTCAGGGCTCAGTAAATGTTAGAAAAACACTTATTAGCAAGGCCTGTCTCTCATGTAATGCTGTTTCTCTGCTTTACATTTCTCTGTAGACACCCCTGTCTGGTTCACCATCATCAATCTGCCCACTGGCTTGCCTTCAGAAAAAGTCCCCTGTGATATGGCTGTTATCTGACAATCTAACAAAGTAGTATTCGATTACATGTGAATTGTTCCATCTTTCAGGCCACTGACAGAAAGAAAAGAGGTGGAGGAAACCATGTTTCTCTTTTTTTAAATGACTGCGTCATAATAACAAAACGAGGAAGTTAGACGACCACACACTAACACAAAAAAACACTTAAAGATTGAGAGGAAACAGAGCAAGGAGCACTGGCAAAGACCATTTTCATGCCAGCATCAAATCGCACCTAAAGCTGGATAAAGTCAACGGTGTTCAAGATGCGACGGTTCAGTGTATAGAAAGTAACATGAACTGGGTCAGAACTTTGATTTCTGGTGGGAACACACACACAAAAAAGATTCTTCTGCAAGTTGCTTTTGACAAAAGATAAAAACCAAAACAACAGATTATGTGAACAAAAGATATACGCAAAAGGAATGTGTGCGATTAGTCAACTCGTCCATTAAATGTTCCTCCCCTCACTAGTCAGGACCAGAAATATTAGTTGTTTGAACCTATAATTATTTGAACGGAGAGCTTTAAATCAAACACAGCTCTGCTCTGAACTCATCAGACACTCCTGACCCCTGTCGAGGTCTCTGGGCCTCCCACATGTCCCCCAGTATGTCACTGGCATGGTCCTGTCATTCCTTAAACATGATGGTGCGTCCCTTTTTAAATGATTGATAACTGACCACATATTTGAGAGACCCTCATCAGGAATAACCATTTTCCTGCCCGTTAAGTGTGTGCAGTTGGATTCTTGTACCTATAACTCTACTGAAGTCTATTTATTTGCTGGCTTTGTCATTTAAAAATAATTTGTTCGAGGCTTTTTGTGGTTTCTTTTAGCTGGCCGTACACTGTTTTGCTTGGGAAAACAGCAACTGCTGCAGACCGCCACTGAAAAGTGAGGCTAACCAGAGACCTACTTCAGCGTGATAGCTAACTGCATTTGATATTGTTTTTGTAAGGATTTGACCCAATGCTGAATACTCCCAGGAAACAAGGTGAAGGTCCTTGTGCTGTATAGAATTCAGAAACTCAAGAGAATGTATCATGTCAAATAAACTTTTGAGTTTATTCAATAGCAAAATCTTTTGGCATCGAGAGCAGTAAAGCACCAGGTATGTACCGGTTAGTCGTTTTATTACTATATTATATCTGTTTATATCCACACATATCCTTTGTGTGTGTGTTTATATAGACAAACACACATATTGCACAAAGGTCTAGCATTACAATCATAATAGTCTAACAAAACTACCGACTAGACGACCACATGATAAGGAGAGATATTTTCACTTCATATGAATCACCATTCAACCATTTTTTTTCCCACAGGGAAGTTTGACATTTGTCCAAAGATTGTTCATCCTGACAGAGGTGGAGTAGAAGGAGAAAGCAGACATGTGTCACTGTGTTCAACAAAGAGAAGGAGGCGCATGTACAAAAAACAACCGTGGCAGAAACAAGCATTTCAAGGGGAGAATAATAATGTTGAAAAAGATGGAAAGTCAAGCAAGTCATATGTGAAAGTTTCCTTCCTCCCCTCTGTTCAGCCCCACAACTTGGGGCGATCGCCCGCTGAATTCATGCTCAGTCAACTTTGGATCGCGTCCGTCCTTTAAAAAACCAGCATGCCAAACATGGCTATCAGCTTTCCTTCAGCTGCTGTCTATCAATGTCACACTGGATCAACAATGCAGAACCCTGTCCGAATCCCTGCTCCCCTGCTGCACCCCTTCCACCTCTCTCGGCAAACACACTCAGAGTATTGTGAAGGGCAAGTTGTGAACTCAGGTGTAGTGTAGTTGACTTATTTATTTTTATTTTGTAACAGCCAAAACATACATCAATACGAGTATTCTCTTCAAGAGACAGATGATGGCTGACACAGCTCGCTGCGGCTCAGCTAACCGTTCTCCTTCGCACACTTCATTGAATATCTTCCTAATGCAAAGCAGTGGTCTTTCTTTACATCTTTTCTTTAATTTGCAGGTAAAAAGAAAAATTACAATACAGGATCTGGTGGAGGGGATACTATTCAGAATACAATTGTTTGTAATACTAGTTTAGTTCAAGATTGTTTTTATATTTTTAAGAAAAATGTATTCCCTGAGATTAAAAGAAAACAAATAGCAGGGCGCAAAACCGTGGTAATGAAAACATTTGTTTGTTTTTTTCAGTCTCGGAACCAGATCGCTGTGTCTCCTCTGCCTCCTTCTCTCCCTCCATCTATCCTCATAAGAAGCTTATTCCAGACGTCCTTCTCTCCGGTAAACTCAACAGACATAATTCACAATAATTCACCATAATCTGTGATTCAACACGAGCAGTTACATTATGTGCCTTTTCTCTGTTGTAACATTGACGCAGTGAAAGTTGGGCACGGTCCTTAATAGCGTCAGTGTGTAACGACGGTAACGCACTGTGTTAGGAGTGACCTCGAGAAACAACCTGAAATGAGCACAGAAAGATCATGAAAGAAAACTTTTTTGTAACATTCAGGGCAATCGCCTTGCTCAAAGAACATCCTTTCCCAAATATCACTGCTTGAAGAGCAACTCTAATCAGACGGCTGGCATTACACAGGAGTTTAGAGTTTTATCTCATCAATGTACTGCTTCAAATATTGCAACATTTTTAGTTTTCTTCATGAACATTTGCAAATTTTATCTCAGAAATTCAATGTTTTTTTCTGGGCTGCAATGTCATACTATCAAAACCAAATATACCAAATATATATATTGTTGCATCCAAACATAACAACGTGTTGTTTATTAGGAACATCCAGATAACATTTACACAATCTAAAAATATACAACAGCTCTGCAATGAATGCTACTTTCATGAAGGTTATACGTATAGTTTTTCAAGGTCAGTTTTGAGGTATTTAGTCATGCTGTTGAATTATATTTGTTTATTTTCATCTCTAACTCAAGTCAACTCAAAATGAGATTCAAATCCAACCGCCTTCCACCTTCCATCACGAAGCACATTATTCTGTTATATCAATGCACGTCTTGTCACAGAAAGTAAAAACGGATCCAGATCGCCCACTTTGAAGGCAGCACCGTCAGCCTAACCGACGCAGACATGACAAACACACACTTCTTCACACTTGAGTATGTGGTTAATATATTGTATTATATACACTCCTCAAAGGGAATCTGCATTCTGATGAGTTCTTTTTACTCTCCCCTTTCCAAACTTTGCCCCCCCCCCCTTCGCCAACCCCAAAACACACAAAACATTTTCTTCCGTCTTGATATGAAAATATAATCAACTCATTCTGACCTTGACCCTTCTGTCCTTCCAGTTTTTGAGCAACAGCAGAATGCAAAAAAAAACTAATTTAAAGATAGCCGGAGCCCTTAATTTCTCTCTACAATGCACACTTTTTGAACATGAACTCTTAATCTAGGGAGGAAAATGTAACATCGCAGCAAACATACAACAGCAGCACTGGAATTAATTTGTCTACAGTAATCACAAAGATTCAAAGCATTGGACAGGTAGCCTATAGTCTTTCCATTTTGTGGGGAATAAAAAAATACAGCAGTGCTGCTCAATTATGGCTAAAGTCATAAACACAATTATTTGGGTCAATATTAAGGTCACGATTATTTCATGCATTTAGAACGAACATTTTGAAGCCTAAATTTTGAAATGAAATGCATGAATATGGTTTACTTTAAAACAGAATTAAGAAGCTATCTATCAATGTATGAAGAACATTGTGCTATGGTAATCAATTTAATTATGAACACATGTGGTTGTATAGATATTTATAGTCTCACCCAAGAAGAATAGTAAGCCAGACTGGATCCGATGGACCGATGTGCCAGGAGGCCCGTCGTTCCCTGCAGGGAGAGAAGGTGCAGCGAGAAGCAGGAGGCGAGGGCTGCTGTGAAGCCAACTTCACACTCAGGCTTTCCCGAGCCGGTTAGAGGAAATACGCCCGGCGAGGGCCGGCCAGCGCTGGTGTAGAGGTCCGATGCGGGGATCCGTCAAGGTCCCATGTTGGGATCCAACCAAGCCGAGCAGCCGTCCCTAAGACAAAAAGAGAACGTCAGTGCAAAATGTAGCCTGCACAATCATCATTTTATGTCATATATCTTGTTTTCATGATCATTGGAAGCCATCATTATAATTTGACAGCCCTCGCAAGGCCACAGAAGTAACAGAACATGGAACATGACACACAGTGTGATCAATTAGCCTTGTTTGCAGTATGCAGTGAGAACATCAACAGAGCAGTTACATGACTGGGTTGAATTTAGTGACATGATTCATATTGGACATTAAGTTGTTTTGTCACATTAACAAATAATGAAGATATAAAGAAGCACAAAATAAATCTGTTTTCAAACCACCCTACTCGCTCACTGTCCACTTTGTAGTGAATGTCAGCCACAGTGTTACTTTATGAACTCTTTTATTGATGAGGTGATTTGAATTTGAAACTTGTGGTGTGAGAAAAACACACGTTACTCGGTCTGGATGCTCAAAAGTAATTTGACTGCCCTTCATATATTGGGAACCCAAACACTCATATCAAAGTTGAAATTGGCTGCTGGGAATAAAGGGGCCATCACTGTGACCCCACGCCCCCACCATCTCCCATTTTGCAGAAACACCTCTCAGTTTCACTTAGAGTGCAACTCCTATAAAATTTGGTCTCAATCATCACCCAGGGCGACAGGCCAATATGTTGGACGCCATTCTCACCGGAGAGAAGCCCCGGTTCCTCAACGACCCATAACAATACCCTCTAAAACCAGTGAATTCTAAAGGGACGGCATTTAAGAGGGGAGCTGACTCTCTTCAAAGCGCTTATTACACTTTTACATTAAATCTCAGCATGAGTGTCAGATGAGTTTCCAGCCCACTCCCGACACACCGAGACACTGTGCCGAATAGAATAAGAGGGGGAGTGAGAGAGACAGCATATCACAACAGAAGAAAAAAAAGAAAAAGGGCCGAAAAGAAATGAAGCTCGCAACCTTCTTCTTTTTTTGCCAGCACACTGGCACACTCCACCATCTCCAGTAAATGGGACTCTGCAGAAGACTTATCCCTCTGGCCATTCTCGGGTGAAGGCATTCTGTCCAAGCCCAAGCATGTTATTTTACACTTAATTAGAACTGTCAGCAGCAGCTATCATCAGCTCTGAAAGAACAGTAATGTGGCATGACTACAACATAAACTCCTTTCTGCCCATCCTTTGAAGGACATCTGTAAGGCCCATTAACATACTGTATGGTAAGCAGTGGAGCCTAGCAGGAAGTACAGCACCGGCAGTGCCACCTTTGAAAAAGACAAAGAAAATATATTGCTTGCGCTGACGAGGGATGGTAGGTGCACAGAGAAGCATGTGTAGTAGTTAATGGTATGTCACTGATGGGGAGGAGAGGTCAGAGCAAACAACTGCACAGGGAAGCACACCGCCTCACAGTAAACACACTACCCCCACAACAAAGCCTGGTGCATGTCATCATTTTAGAGAGTGTGGAATATATTCACTGGTGGCCAGAATGCTCACAGCTGAGCATGGTCAACAAATAAAATAAAAAAAAGAGAGCCTCAGTGAATCCAGAAATAAAACCTGCTGGCTGGTCTTTTTTCTCTCCTTTCATCAACCACTGTGTTATGCACATCTTGCCTTTGAAAATGAGGAACAACAAAGTAAAAAAAAAAAGAATAAAAGGAGAGTGTGCACCCACACGTATTCCCTCTGCTGCTACATCATTTACTACGAGAAGAGGAAGCAGGGGGATGAACTTCGGTTACTTCCCCTGAATACTGCAAACTAAACATACAAGAGGAGCTGTGGAGTAAATGTGTCTGTGTCACAATATGAATTCCATCCATGCATGAAGAATGATTTAAGTCTAATATTCTCTTAGTTGCAGTCAGTCAGTCACCATCGTGCAGAGGGGAAAACGTTGGGCGTTGCAACCCTGCAAAGAACAACGGCCCTATGATATGCCCTAATTTCCCAGGGTTCCATAATTCCCTCCTCTGATGACTCCAAATGACGGAGCCACCCGTGTCATGTGTTTAGTCAGGGTTGAAGTCTTCATTTACTGCTTAAGCATTTGACCAATGATTGTCCATCTGTGGGATTTCACTCATTAGCACATTTGCTTTCACAGAGACAGGGAGAATGTGTGGAGAGATCCTGAAGTCTACAATAGAGTGTGACTTTTGTCTTGTCAAGATGGATGAAACAGTATCCCACAAGAAAGCCGCCACAAGTTCTCTTTTCTCCCCGAGCGGCGCCACAATAAGATCAGATATTGCGATCTCTCATTCCGAAACTATTTCTGCTACTTTAACTGAGCTTTTGAAAACACTAACAACCGTACAACCTCACATATGAGCACCAGACATTGCGGTCCTTCAACACTGTGTAGCAAGGAGCTGACACTCACTCGCTTTTTCTTTTTTTTTGTTGCAATGTAATTATTTCATCAAAGGTGATCTTGAGCTCTCAAATTTGAGATCAAATACGTGTTAATTGCGTTGGAGGCCTTGTCATCAACTTTCAGAAGTGTCAATAACTACTCAGCTCTTCCCTGCTGTTTCTTTGCTTTATTCTCCTCTTAATTTCCATGTCGCAATGGGAAACTAAAACACACACACACACACACACAAACACACTACCAGATGTGTAACGCGTGTCTCAACAGAGCTGTTAAACTGCTAATCCCGAGTGCTCCTAGTTTATCACTATCTCCCCTGAGCTATCACTTGCGTGATGTTTCTGTCCCGTCATAATGGATGGTCGGTTTACATTTCACATTGCAAAACTATGTTGCTTAAAATTTAGCTTTGCTCTCAATTCAACATACATTTTTTGTATTGAAACAAATGTATATATTATGTATCAAAAGAAAGGAAATGTCTTATTTTGGCTGCTAAACACTACGGTTGGTCGGTTATTATTCTATAT
The DNA here is from genome assembly GCF_029220125.1 of Pseudoliparis swirei. Taxonomy (NCBI): domain Eukaryota; kingdom Metazoa; phylum Chordata; class Actinopteri; order Perciformes; family Liparidae; genus Pseudoliparis; species Pseudoliparis swirei. The sequence goes on along the minus strand of NC_079392.1, from coordinate 19,890,353 downwards.
TATTTATTATTTTCGGACACTGTATTTGTGTCTGTCAGCATCAACTGGAATCAACTCAACAAATATACCAGTATGTTGTATTGGTAGTGCACATATCAACAAGGAGTCCCAGTAAACTAAAACATTTAAATTAACTTCACGTTGGCGTACTTTTTGCACCGCGGTATTCAACACCTCTGGCTTCAAAATATAGGACGACAGTGCATATGACTGTGTGCCATTGTTTAGCCGCCAGCGTCGCATAGCAACACCAGTCACATTAGTTTCTGTGCAACATTTAGAGGATGCTGGTATTATTTATACGGCCTTCTTGTTTAATTTGCATTTGAAAGTAGAACCTCTAATAAACAGTTTGTCAAAAATCTAGTCTTTCTAAAATGCCAGAAACAACAGGAGTTTGTGACCCTATAGGTGCTTGTTATACAAAAAAGGAACATTTAAAAACAACATATTTTGAGGGAAACTTTCCCATGAGCCATAATTTTGACCTAAAAGCTAAAAAACTATCTTCTCAATACATGTTACCGGGAATACCAAGTAGATGCAAATCCTGTACTAAAAACTCTCTACTTTTAAATATCGACAACAGACCGATGATGAGGAGGTAAACGTATATGAATATTATTTGCAATACATTTTTGTTTTACTTCCCTTCCTACTAAGATAAGTAATGCTACACAACCGAATGCTTTTTTCCCATCTGACAATTAAATGGGAGGACAAAAACATCTCCTGACCAACTTGTTACTCGTCATCTCAAAGTGTGGAGGTGGATCACAATTCCTGTCTCGGCCGCTTGCTCCTCCTCCCAGAGGAGGCCATTGACTTCCACAGCAGCGAAGCCTCCTGCTGCACTCGGTTACTGCAGGCCATCTGGCCTCCGCTCAAAGCCGGACCGGCAGAGGAGAGTCTCTTCCAGAGGGCCTGAGCTGCAACAGCCATGTCTTCATGTCATTAGACCTCAGCAGGACGAGGGTTTCTCCAGCTCCATGCCGGGGCAAAATAAAGTGTTAAAATACCTGGACAAACACTGTTGACGTGTATGTGGAGGAATTAAAAAGAAATTAGAGACAGGAAGACTTAATTAAATAGTTTGTTAAGAAGTCCATCAGTGACACGCATCATTTGTTTTAACAATAACTGCAGAGGCCCGCTATTACTGCGAAGAATTGATGACAACACATAAACATGAAACAAAGTTTACAACTCTGCCATATTATAGGTCAATAAACACAGTGTAACTGATTGTAGGTTTCTCTGAAAGAGAAGATGGATGGCGCGCTGATGGTCGACATAAACTGGCCGGCAGCACATTCACAAGCACATGTACTTCCCATTGTCTGAGGGAGCTACACGCTGATAAGGTCTTGGATTGCACTCTGGCTCAAGTGAACCGCAAAAGCCTTCCTTCCCCTGTTCTCCAAACTCCCACATTGAAATGAGAAGACCAGTAGGCGGTTGAAATAGAGGGAGGAATTCTGGGAAATACACGCAGCCACAGCAAGTCCAGAGAGACTATTTCTTATCGTGTGGACGCGACAGTTAATGTCTTGAGGTTAAACTTTTAAGGATGATGTTGTGTCGAACCACTTTATAATTAAGGTGTTTTGTGGTTTTGACAACATGGGGGACAGTTCTTTATCTGATCACTTAGTTTGAATTGACATTGTTAAAATCAAGGTAGTCTTTGGTGTATTATTATTAGGGCGCGAAATAATGGTTATTTTTATTATTGATTATTTAGCCAATTATTTCTCTGATTCATTGAGTAATACTTCGGTCCATGAAATGCACCAACATCCCAATTAACAGTTAACATATTTAAATGTCTAGCTAAAAATATATTTAAAAATATAAAATGTATATTTAGTTTATGATTATTTAAGACTAAGAAAAACCACAAGAGAGAAGCTGGAACATGGTAATGTGTTTTGTTCAGTCTTTGAATGAAAAACAATTCATTAACAATTATTACAATATTTAATCTCTCTCTGTCAACGGATTTAATTATTATCATCAGTTCATTCAATGAACAACAGGATGCATTGAAAATATCTAAGTTTAGCTTTTTTTTTAAACTGAATTATATTTAATGTTCACTTCCCTGCCCACAATACTATTTCCACAGACTTTAGCAGTGATGTATTTCCCAGATGTCAGGAACATAAACCTAAAGCGCTCTACCTTGGGGTTTATAAAATCTCTTGTTTACATGTGAACTTGTGGTTGGACTAAATGCATATCCCGTACAATCCTGTTAAAATACATCATTTCTCCAGAGAGGAGTATGAGTCCAATTTCTCAAACATTCTCCATCCTCTGCTCCTCTTATCGCCACATCAAAAGAAAACACCTCTTTTATGGTAGTGTATGGAATAGTCATTTTTAGGCTTCCTCAATTTTGAGAGGTAAGCCCTTTCAGCGAGGCAATGAGAGATCAAGACAATTTGTAGCCACGGAATCAGTAGCATATACAAGACTCTTAAAAAAAAGAGAGTTATTGTATTAGAAGAACAGAAAACCGAGGGGAGAGAAAATCGCATAAGAGCCTCCCTTTCAACCAAAAAGTACCATTCTTCTTCATCTCCTTTCTTCATCTCATGATGGTAACGCACACAAAAAAGCCCAGCACTAACAATGGCAGCAAGGACGACGACAGAGAGCAACCATGGATGTAAATGATGCACACTTTTATATTCTTAAGAAAATCCACCCTTCAAACGTCTGTTTTCATTTCAAACTTCATTAGGCACACCTGTGTAGGGATGAGTGACAATGTCTAGCTTGTGTAGAAGAGGAAAATAAAACCTGAATAAAAAAATACAGGAATTTTAATGTAAGAAAAAAAACTGGCTCAAACAATGTTACAATTAAAATGTATTAAATATTTTCTCCAAAAACAATGTTCACTGAAAACATATAACTTTCCTTATCTGTGATGCACTAAATGTGTGTTTCTTTAAATTAAAAAAAGGTTGCTTAATTGTAGTTCTCATTTCTTTGCCAGAATAATGACAGGAAATGTTCGCTCAGTGTGCACTTTTGTTCCCGGGATGGTACACCACCATAAATGTAGTGGTCAATATCAATAACAGTGAAATAGCAAGATTATTGTCACCAATTCAATACCATGTTTAGTTGTATCACAACTATTTGCATACTGAAAACATCTCCTTTAAAAAATGTCTTTATTCAAGATTCTTGCCAAAAACTAAATTAAATTCAACACATAATTACAAGGTTAAAAATGACTCGCGTCAACTATTTTTTACTGAACACAAATATCTGAATCTTGGCATCAACTAAATACTTAGTAGTATTGGTTCTCAGCTCCCTATTTATATTTTCTGTAACTTTCACATTTTCAGTTTTCCTTTTTATTTCTTCCTTTGCTGATACTCAATTTCACTGTCCAATTCTAAGTTGTATAAAGCCAATAAAGCTGAAACTTAATGCTGAAGATGCATTAAATGCAAATAGAAAAACATCATGTTGAAGACTACTTTTTTAAACATGCGTTTCCTTTAAACAGAATAAAAGCAAGCAGTTAATTAGAAGCTAGCGGAAAGGATATTTCTAAGTCTCATATACGGAGATATAGTATTGGCTTCAGGTTTTTCTTTTTTTTCTGGCCCAGCGGAATACCTTTATGACCTAGCTTGCTGACTGAAAACAAAAGTGTTGAGGGAAATACTATGGAAATTAATCTTATATGGCTAGATGAAAACTTATTTGACAAATTACCTTTGCCCTGATGTTTCTCCACAAAGGTTTAACCATTATGTTACTGTAATGAACCTTCAAAAACTCAGTTTCAGCTTAGTCTACCCTTTAGTTTTCTACAAATACAATATTCTCCTTGAGAGGCAACATAAGGGAAAATAAGTAAATATCACCTTTCTAAATTTATGAGCCAATTTGTTTAGCTTTAACGGATTATCTTGCAGAAGTATTTCCGTAGGTCTAGAAAACTGTTGTAATTGGTGAAGATAATGTCTTTCAAGCAGGAGCATGAGGAACAATCACATGTGGAAAACATAATGCTGCTTGGAAATACAATGTTTCTTGTATGTTACTATATTGAAACATGACCATTAAATCCAATGGAGGGAACATTTAAAAAAAGGGCTTTGTGTCAAACTTTTTGGTTCCCACACATTCTCGATTTGTACAATAAGGGCGGGCATACACCAAGCTTTTGAAAAGAGGAAATAGTTGCTCAAACAAACAGAAGGAACGCATTGAATAGCAGTGGGAACAATCAACAAGAACATGTGCTTTGGTCCATGGACCATAAATGTATTGAAGTAAGGAGTGTGGTATCAAGCTCACCATGGCCGATTACATAGCTTAATGGTCTTGGCTTTACCTCGTGTTTTACAAGCCCAAATGGTCCCAGTGGTCTAATAAATCATCAGCATATCGAGTCAGAATGCTCCAATGAACTGTTGCCATTCCCAGGTTCCTGACTAAGGGAGCAGACCATATCGCAGCCAATGTAAACAACCCTTTATACTGCATTGTATGTTCTCCTGTATTTCTTTTGAGGCTTGTGATACAGAGTTGTCAGCTTGAAACTGTGTGTCGTTTTGATGGAGACAGGGCTCTCCAAACAGACGATTAAATGGCATGATGGTTCCGCTCTATATCTTTATTAAAGCACAATACATTGCCAAGCAAACATCCACCGCACCACAGGTGGTCTGCGTGGGGGAATGAAGCTGTGAAAAGGTTACAGCTGACAACTCGATACACTGCTTTTTATGTGTCTTTCTGTCTGAGTGCTCCTCTCATGTCCCGAATATGTAAACAGTGTGTGCTGCAGGTATTGCAGGTGTTATTTTTGGCTACATTTAAATCTGTTTTAAATGAGGGAATATTTAACAACTCAAACAAAACAATATTATGACATATTGAACCTTTTGCCAAACTTTGTTAAATAAAACCCAATTTCTCCCAAAGAAAATTACCGTAAAAAAGGACAACAAAGCTTATCATATCCACAAGGCAGCGAGCTGGTAACTATAGTACTACAGCACTGTCTATTAATATCAGAGAGTAAATCCCCTCCGTCTACGTAAATGTACAATAGGCAGTGAAACACCATGCACAAAAAGTACCTTCAATCCAGATCTTTGCATTTTAAAGTTATATTACATTGTTCTTTATACACCAAACCAAAAAGCTATCTATATTTTATCATTAGACTTTAAAATGAAACTACTGTTTGCATATATTTCGATCGGAATAATCTAATACTATTTCTACAACATTCAAAATAAACAACAATTTTGCTCAACTACATGACTGTGCTCAATATTGCATTTTAAAGAAAATTTTTATTTAAAAATATACTGCAAAAGCTTTGCCATAGCATGGTGTGTGCCAGTGCAGGTTCCCTGAAGCGTTTACATTAGAACAATGCAAATGTGAGCTGTGTGTGATGGTTCATCCCTGCGTGTGTTGAGGGAAGCCACTCGGTAAACTAACGGATCAAAGTGGCAGTTTAAACAAACGGTTTGAATCTAACAATTAAATATAGCAATTTAAAAAGGAAGATTCCTGCAAAAGAACACACAGCGTTCAATGTTTAACTTGAGATATGTGTTTAAAGCATACATTCAAGATTCTGATAACATGTTGACTCTTTAGGCCAGGAACCAAAATTAGTAGAGCTGCACCTTGCAATTTGCGCTAAGCAATAATAAGCTAATAATATATAATTAGAACTACTAAAATCATGTATTTCAATAAAAACAAATTATGCATTTCCTAATCATTTGAATTGCATGTTTTTATGCAAAAATCCGGAAATTACAATCGGTAGAGTAAAAGTTAGAGTAAAACTATAAAAGGCCCTGAAAATAAAAACGACACTTTCAACATTAAGCCTCGTCAGTGACAACATTGTGTTATTGTCTGTGATGTTTTTAAGTGGCATTCAACCAATCTCATAAATGGAGGACTTTCAATTATATACCAAACATGCAGGAATCAGCTTTCATTGCCAAACTAAACACAAATAAGTGTCCAAATTAAGCGGTAAAAACTTGTGTAAATATGATATTACAATTTTTGCCACACCTCCAAACTGCTTTTCATGGCCATGCAGAGCGCTACTGCATGCCGAGGACATTGTGAGTGTGGCTTTCCCTTCTCACTCACTGTTATAACTTTATTAAACACAATAATAAACAACAACTAACTATTAAAAAGGGCGACACACTGTGGCACACTATCATTTGTATGAAATAATTTATAAAAATAATAATTGTACATTTACAAATGTCCATGGCTAAATAGCATGCTGGGTAACTGTTATAGCTGCTAGTTAGTCACAAAACAGTCCGTTAACAGGTGGGTGGGCTCCTGCCCTTTAAAATGGAGAAAAGAGAGATGGAGGATGGAGAAAGTCGGGCCCGGTGTTTTTGTTGTAAAAACAAAAGAAAGAAAACAACAGTCAGTTACTTCAACACAAAATGCGTTGGAATACCGAGAGTTCCGTTATGACCGTTGTATTCAAAGCCCTGAGTAGCGGCAGTGAAAATGCGAAGCTAAATTGTCAGACATCAATTGAAGAGACATTTGCCTGAGGCGCTGCACATGGCGGAAAAAGCAAGCAGTGGAGCGTCATTACGAACACAATAACAATCGTCTATTCTCTTTATTGCGCCGATTCAACTATCTTCAAATACTGGGTTTTGAAAAGAAAGTTTTGTGGCATGTCAATTGTATTTATTTGTAAGTGTTACATTACATGTAACATACAACGCATTCTGGTTTCTTCATATATAGTAGACTGTAGAACAAGCGATCATGAAATTATAAAAAAGCCCAGTCATGCCAAAATACTGTGAAACCTTCAGAATCTTAAAAATAAATAGTATAATACACATGTTTGGTTGTACCGCCCAGCACTATGACTCTGTGTAAAGATGTTCTTTGCATTTGTATATTTATGTGAGGAGCTGTTTTTTTAATTTTTTGTTATAAAGGTAAGAATAATGAATAAAGAATATTTTCAAATCAAGTTACTGTGAGGAGGACAAGTAGTCGATGTCCAGCCACTATGATAATACTTCACAATACGGCCCATTGCACACAGCTTGATCTCATGGATGTGAACACAGTTAAACTATAAAAAGCCTTTGTGATGAGCCACAATAGGGCCCTTGGATAGTGGAGGTATTCTACATTTTTGGATATGATTTGATATGGATTAGCAGCCATGCAGAACCTTTAGAGGTCACCAGTCCCTCCACTGCACCATTCAGCCAAAGTCAGATGTGAACTCCATTGCTGGCAGCTAACTTCAACAGGTTTTAGAATCAAGGAAAGGGGTTAAAAGACAACCACGATTCTGCTGCCAGTCGTGGACATGGAAAGCTCCCCAACAGAAAGCAGTATGAAATTTAAGATACCTTTTGTATGTAAACAGACTGCCTGAGCTTGAGATGTCTTACCCTTATTTGAAAGTTTGCCATTTACCTTATATTGCATCCTATTCTTCCCATGCACACTCAGCGAGTGAACGTTTCTTTAATACACATTTCAAAGAGCTTTGGAAAGTAAGACAAAAGAAAGATGAACAACAATTAAGACTTAGTGTAAAACACAGGCACAAATAAAGGAATAACTATAAAAGTTGAAATGCCAGTGAAAACAAGTGTGTTTTAAGGAACACAAAAACATTAGCATATTGGTGGAGGAAGCAAAGTAACATACATTTGCAGTATGGCCAAAGGCAAAGAAAGCAGAACATATGCAGTCGAATTCTCCTTTCTTAGCTTAAATCTTAGAGAATCAAGACCAATTTTAATGATATGTAATTATGGCCTAAACAAATTTTCCCCAACGGATACGATTAATGGGGAACTTATTACAGCCTATGGCACCCAAGGGGGTAATACATTCATACTAATCTCATGGCTGTCAGCCTAGGGCCTTCATTGCAATTGAAATGCCTTCATATTAGGGCAAGAGTAGGCAGGAGGTAGAGAGTCCTGGGAATTAAAATTAGAGGTCCGATACATTTGCAACACAGTTACTTATGAAGTCAAAGCAAATGACAGTCGGGAGCCACACAACAACATCTAATAGCTGCATTATAACTATATGTACCATGCCGGGGAAAAACTAGTGTTTGACAAAGAGGAAAAAAGGCTACGTATGTTTGTTGAGGGTCATTATAGCTCCATATTGCTGCACATAAAAGCAACCACAGTTGAAGACACGGATAACAGTAAGCAATGAAAAAGCAACACATATTACCGGAAACAGAGCTGATGTCTTGTGCGTTTATGTGTCTGTGTCTGTGTCTGTGTGTTTGACTTGGAATGTGGAAATGGGAGTACCGGGCAAGGCTATAAGAAACCCGAGGACAGACAGAATCACAACAGCAACCGAGGCTGGGCAGTTTAGGAGCGCTACATTCCATATAATGATTATGTATCACTGGTGTATGACAAATCACCACTTTTGGCATTGTGGTTGCATTAATTGCTTGCACACAACCAGCTGCATTACCCTAGCTGGGCGGAGTTAAAAGCGTGCAAATAAAAAGTGCCTCTCAAATCTTTCAGTCTGCAGACAAACTGGAGACAGTGGCATTGACAAAAAAGTTAATGTCAGAAGAGGGCCAGTGATTTATGACTTCTTACCTGAAAGCTTCGAGTGTATCTGTAGCACAGAAACATTCTTCACATGGAGAGGACACAGATGATAATTGGATATTGAGGCTAAATGGTTTGCATGTTTAATGTTGGATTCTGCGGGTAAATCGAGGCTGATGCATTTCAAACGAGAACGTCCAGGATTTTCATCCACAAATGCAAATCCATTATTACTCAATAACAACATCAGATGGTCACTTAAGACACGTTGAAAACGTCTTAAGTTCTAGTTTATCAGAACCCCACATTTAATAGAGATGATCATCAAATCCATAGTTCACTGCCTCTGTTAAGTGGATAGAATGGCAAAAAACACTTCAGTTTAATAACCCCTGGGTGAGGGAGATCTCAATTCAAAAGTGCAATAATTGGGATCATTTTTCTTTAAGCTAGCTTGAATTCATTCAAACATTCCCTGAATGTGGTGTCGGCAGTGGTTGGCAAAAAAAGATATCGATGATTTTTACAGATTAAATACAATTAGAAAAAGGGTGTTCTTGGAAAAACTGTAAGAGGAGACGAAAGGGCTAATGAGAAATGGCAATCACTGACGACATGCCAGTAACCGGATGCTTATTGAACAGAGTTGGCGATTAATTTTTTTATCCTTTCCTGATATCCAATCACCCAAAAGAAAGTTCAGGCTCTTCGATTGTTATTTTTTTAACTAAATGGAATGTGACAATTACTTCAGAGAGAAAAATATGTTTAAATTAACATATGTTGCTATGTTCTTTGACTTTTGCCTAAAACTGTATTTGTTTCATTCTTAGTCAGAAAGTTAGCAACCGGGATAGAAATAAAACATGATTTTCAGAACCGTACCGGCATTATTAAGCACTCACAACAGTTCTCAGAAGACAGGTAATTAATGTATGTTAAGAACTAAAACAATTTGGTATTGGTGCATCCTCACTCCCAGCTCCAACTCAACAGTCAAACAAACTGGAAATCACTACAAATCCACGAGTAACACAAACTATGCCAGTTTCAAAGTTTCAAAGCTCTAAACTCAAAGAATCGGATCCTTCAAAGAGTCTCTGTGTTTGAGTAACTGTATACACTCCGGCTGTAGTTAATGGTAACTCAAAACAATAGTTCAACAGAATAAGTACTTCACTAACTACAGAGCTTTCAGTGTTGAATATAACCCGGCCAATTAACCTCTCTGTAAATGTTTCCTCCTGCTCAATGAGTATTTGCAAAATCCCTCCATACATCCTGTTGTTCTTTGCATTATTGTCAGAAATGTTCTGTTTCCAACACAGAGAAAAACTGCCCGCATAATTAACAAACAAATTGCCCCTAAGTTCTGTATGAAAGCTGGAGAGTAGATGCATATGGTTTAGTTGGTCTCCTAAACATCAAGCTAATGGGCTAAATTGCTTTCAGATTGAAGGACCAGCATTACGTCTCGGAAGAGAAAATAAACTGGATGGATGAGATGATGGGGGAGAAGTGTATTCAAATCGGTCAGAGCTACCATTGCACATGTTATGATACTATTATATAGATAAAGTTCACTGCGAACACAAAATGCCAACATGCAGCATAGCATCACTTTTTAAGTAAGAGTATTGGTTCTAGGCTCAACCAGAGGGAGTACTATGCAAGTTCTTAAATAATAGTTAACACACACACAGACACACTACTAAGGAATGAAAATATCTGCTGAGGGCTTCATGTATACCATGTGTTGGTGTAATCCTCTGAGAATTGCCTGTGAAGGTGGAACAACATTGGAGGCACACTGTGATGATACTGTATACCCTCACTTCTTGACTGGTCTTATTGCCTAAGATATAGCCTAGTAAGATGAGAGCTGCACATGTTAGGCGTGTTTGGTGGTATCTGATTGCTCGGAGATGTGAAGAAGAGAAAAGGGAGGATATGTTTTGTTTTCACAGGCGTGACTTTTTGTGGTAGGTGAACCTCCCGGAGCTTGACAAGGGGATCAACACCAAGGCACCATGTTCCAAAACAAATAATGAATACGACTCTTCAAAAGTCACATTATTATTAGAGTGTGTCCTGCAACATATGCTTTCAGTCTCGTGATTCCATACTAGTAGAAGCATAGGTATTGAGAATAATCAAGAGGCATCCTCTGGTGGTTACACCACAATTCTCAAACAGCTTTGTCTGTGGGTGAAGGGACATGCTGGCTTTTCCATCGCTAATGTGTTTTCCACTGCCTTTGTGACAGACCCAGCATCTGTGTCAAATTATGCCCACAAAAGCAAAGCAGTAGCGGCGGAGGCATTGTATTTAAGATGGAGGTTTACTTGGCAAAGCACTTTGCATATTCCCATGAAGCCTGTAGAGTGAACCCTGCAGCCGACGCAAGCCCAATCAGAAAACACCTAATAACATTCACTGACAGTAATCAGAAGGATATGTTGCAATCACTGCTACACAGCAAGAGTCCTGCTCGCAGGAAACCGCATGAGGTCTAGCTATCGCACAGCAAGGAGCTCACCCTCCACTGTCAAAATCAATGCTTTTTGACTTACTTATTAATAAACATGGCCAATTAAGATGCAGAAACTATTTGCCAACACTTTGTAACAAGTTTCTGCTAAACAGTGCCCTAACATTGCGATTGTTGTAACACATTTTATCACAATAATAATATAATAATCATAATATAATTACAGAATATATAATCATTCTTTAATCATTTTGATGACAACAATGCCAAAGCTGAAGATAATTTATAATGTTAACGAACTCGGTCCTAAATGCCTGTGTTTTTAGTTCGCCGTGTTTTGTCTCAGATTGGGGGTATCATCATTATATTTGATGTTGTGTAAATTCTGTTTCGCGGTCACTTATTTTTGTTGATAAGGTGATCAAACAATTTCATGGAGGTGGGGAAAACATGATACATGTTAGTTTTTTACTGTTGTGTCTGACTCTTGGGAATGTTTGTCCCCGAGCTGTAACTTTAAACTCGGTCACTTAATATTTCCAAGCGGTCTCCCCAAGGCGAAGAGCGGAAATAAACACACAGGTACTGGCCAAGGCAGCAGCGCTTTATAAGCCGTCTGCCTTTCTATTCAGGGAGACAGGCTCATCTGTCTCTCACCAGATCCTATTCGAGTGCCAGAAGAGAGGAATAACAAGCACTTAAGTATTTTCTTCTGCTTGACCCATGACATGTGGCTCCCAGGCTGAAACGAAGGCAAAGAAGAGGGAAATCTCAAGGCCAGAACAAAACATTGTTCTGTCAGCACAACGGTTGTCTGAGAAGTCCCTGGCTTGTCAGCATGAAGTTAGGGAGCTGATGATGTTGCCACTACTTTAAGGGAGATGAAGGATGACTGTTTTTTGTCAGGCAATCTCTTAACCCTGAGCTGTAGCCTTTTCGGATGTGCTCACTGATTTCCAATTTTGGTGACATTAAAATGCACACTGGGTAACAGTAAAATAACATTATATTGTGATTCTGCTGTGTAGTCATAATCAGCTGTCGCTGCAAAATCATTAAAGATGGTCTTTGCCTATCCATGAACTTTGCATTGTAAAAGAATGAAAAATCAAAGCCATTGTTTGTTTTAAATGATGCCTTACAAGTCAATAGGAGATGTACGGTGTAATATCAAATGCAGCTTTAAAAAGGGAGCTGCGTTTATAAGCATTGTGTTAAATTTACAACGTAGCATTTCTTTGCATGAGATGCTTTTGATTACACAGCTGTCATTTTCAGTCAGGATTAAAACCCCCAATTAAAGGTAAATGAGGCAAATCAGTGCTGTGTAATGTTTTTCCAATGTGTGAAATCTGTTACCAACAGAGATGGTACAGCAACAAAGATTGTTATGATTAATTCTCAGAGGATAATCGCTGCAGTATGTCTTACTTTTGATAATTTGCTTTTTTTGATATATTTTGAATGGTGGAAGCAATTCAGTTATATTATATACAAGAAACATGTGGAAAGAAAAAGCATTTGGAATGACTTGAGCTTGATTATATCGTTTTCTGTTTTTGGGCTTTATATTATAGCAAGCTGTATCACACATGCACAACAAACAAATGACACCACACAAATTCACGGCACATGGCAAATTGTTTCACATGGCAGTTTCTCGAGATGTAGTCAAGAAGAAAGTCCTATAAAATACAGATTCTTGTTTAAAAATGTGTATTTTCTTTTAGCGTGCCTGCATCAAAAACTACCAGTCACAAAGAATCTGTCCTACAAAAAATTAGAATTTATGGCAGAAATATTTTTCGTAATATGGAAAGCTTTTGGGGGAAATCCCCACAGTACCTGCCATGCTTGTAACCGTCACAAGCAGGAGTTGTGTGCAGATGCTAGTGATGTCACAGTATGACAATAGATCGGGGCAATACACACTGGCTGCGCCACGTACCGTTGTGTCATTAGACGCCAGCAGCACACACTCGACACAGCATGCAGACAGAATAATAATCGCTGCATAATAACCAGGATTTCTGCATCTAGGGAGCAAACGTGATAAAACGACTATTATTTTGGAGCGTTGATGCATGGTGAGGTTGGGTAGTTGGAGGGCGGCATATCTTGATGCGGTGACATGCATCAACCCAAAATGACACGCGTCATGATGCCACGAGAAATCAGACGGTACAGGTGTTTTGACACTTGTCATACACTGCCTGGGTGCGTCGCCCCTTCTCCAGATTGTTTTACTGCAAAATGAAGCCACAGCCAAAATCCAGTTTGACCGACACTCAGGATAGGTAGAGCTTCTCCACTTGTAGCCTATTAACTGGCGCGCGCAATACTATCACGAGTAAGTCAGACCACTTTATGTCATTTCAGTGTTTGCACTAAATGGGTAAATTATACCAAGGACTGAGATTATTATCGTCCCTGTCTAGAACAGTCATTGAAGGCAAAAGGGAAGGCCTCATTTCAAATGCTGGACATTTTATCATTAATCTCCAGGGAGAGAGTTGGAGAGGCAAATGAAACTGAAGTTGGGAAAGGAGATGGTGAGAGGTGGAAATAAGACAATTTTTTTCATTTCATTCCACTCCATTTCACAAACATCCACATTTGAAATGTAGGGAGAAGGCAGGAGTACAACATCCATCCACAGAGAATTAGGAATGCACTGTAGATAGAAGAGATCATAAAAAGATGGGCAGAGGATGCAGTGAAACCATTGTCAGCAACAGTAGAATTTATACTGAAAGCAGTTCCATTGTTCTGTGAAAACAAGAGGTGAGGTGTGGGTGACATTATGTGGATGTGATTGTTAGTACATTGGAGCATGCATGCGAGGGAGAGGTTTTTTCTTACATTTGCGTAATGTGGTACATTTCTGTCAGGCAACTGGAGAACACGCCATCGCCTGCTGTCATTGCCTCTTTCTGCTGCCATTCTCCATGTGCACTTGAAAGTTTTGATGCATTTTTAATTCTAGTGGTTACCATGGAAATGCAGGGTGGTGGGGAGGGGGGGTTATATACGGTGCCCTGTGAAAGACCGGGGCATGGCGGAGACCCAATGTGACAGGAGTTGAAACGCATTCAAATGTTTTACCAACTGCCAGGGGCCAGAAGGAAGGTCAAAGCATTTGCATTCTTATTTAGTTGTAGTGACCCTTCATTACAACAAACAAATGTTTGACCTGGACCTGCCAATTGATATACAAACATCAAACTATTCCTTTTCTACAGTGAAATAACATACATTTGTCTGGCGCTTTACTTGAAATAAATCTGTGAAAGGCACATTACTTTTGATCAGTAATGCAGCTCCAAAGGATGTACCATATCAGTTTGGCAAGTACAGAAATGTAAAAGGCAAGCTTAACTTTCAAAAGTGCATGTAGCCACAAAATCGGATAAACTAAGAATTGTTGGGAAAATTTGCATCACATGGGCCCCAACTTTTTTGTAAAGTGTATAATTGCTTTGTCCAATTGATTTGTCGAGTTCACAACCTTGAGCACTGTGCACAGTGAATCATTTCAATATATTATTAACAGTGAGATAAATGACCAACGGTTCAAAGGTCATTGAGGCGGGGAGTGTGAGGATAAAACAGCAGGGGTAGAGGAACATAACCGACACTCTGCTTCTTCGTCTTAGCCTTGGGTTGCTGCGATCTTGGCTTTAACAGTGCACTGTTATAAAGATATGTCTCCATGAGAGGTGCATGTGTCTGGGAAAAGGAGAAAACATTCCTTTGGGTCCTCCAAGAGCCGAAGCTGCAACCCTGTTACTGACGAGGAGGCAGACCCGAGTGTCACTGCAAAATGTACAGTTTTCCCATTTCCTTTTCAGGTTGTATTTTTCAAATCTGCTCCAGAACTATTGTCATTGTCATTGACTAGTATTTGTTTCGGTGATACGCCAACAGGATCCAAACTGAAAAAGCATTACCAAGGATGACAAAGCACAAATCCACTAAGCCTCAAGAGTCCCTCAGGCCATATTTTAAGGAGGCTAGAGGGGGAATATAGTCATGTGTATATTCTGCTTGTATCGCATATGTCTTCCACTGGTTGGAGATGACCGACTAGATGCTAATAAGCTTGCTCTGTCATGCTTAGACTGTCAGACCTGGTGCAACTGCATGTTAAGATAAAGAGCCAACGTTTCATAATGCCAAATCCCAAAAGGTCCTAGATCTCCCTCGAGTTTTAGCATATGAATGAGCATAAGTAATGCAAATATATTTCAAAATAAACTTTACCCGTCCTTCTTTTCTTCTCCCAGACTATTGGAGAAACTTCTACCTAAACATAAATCCATCTACGCTCCAGGCTGGCGTTTCTGCCTGGAGATAGCTTTTGTTCATGGCTGGCTGGCCTTTCATTTTGTAGTTGGTGATTGGCAGTGTCCAGCGGGCCAGTTCCTTGAAGACTCCCCCTGTACTGTCTAGAGAGGTCCTCTGCTATTGATTTCCTGCTTGCGCTGGCTGCTTGACCTGCCAATCAATGGTCAGAACAGTGGGATGTCATTGGGAGCAACTTGACAACGTGCGATGCTTGGCAGACTTGTAACTGATGACACTGAACCGGCAAAACATCTTAGGGAGTGAGCGAGGGAACGAGACAGCCAGCAGACAAAGGCAAACCCCAGCCTCGTCTTTGTCAGAGATAGAAAAAGTAAAGTTAATCTTAAATTAAAAAGCAATGAAGTGCTTACACATTTGGGGGTTGGGTGGTCCTTTGAAATCCAATCACTCCCGAGTGAATCACCTCACGCCAGGCAATGATTTAGTCATGGTTATTTTTCTTTTTCTGTAAAGTGCAAGCAAGTGTGACTTACTGTACTCATTCGATCCAAGTAACAAGTGATTAGCTGTGAAGAATAAATCATTTTTTTCAGAAATTCATTTGAAATGTGAACAGTGGAGTGGAAACTATTGAGAAACATCAGACTGCCGGGGTTTTGCTGCGTGATTTTGAAGATGGTCTCGAGGGGCGACCCAGAATAAATAAATAACAATTTCTTCAAAGGACCATGGCGCGTGGGACTACTCTTTCTAATTCAGTGATTTTGTGGCAGTGCCACTCATGAGACACAAGTAAATTCCTGTGACAATGATTACAATACTTGGATTACAACTTAAATTCCCTTGCACAACAAAAAAAAGTTTCTTATTCGTTTTCTTTTTCCCCTTTCATTGGGTACAAAAATACATTGGCAACCAGAGCTGGACTTACAACTCACTCTGAATTAGGGGAATTTAAACCTTTGATTTTATTTCTGGAGAGCTGCAACGTTACTCGTACTCTTTCTTATATTACAGCAATGTCCCCTCCAAACTTTCAGATTTGTAAGAATGACCATAAAATAGGACCCCAAAAAACAACAAATAAATAAAAATCTTATTCTTAAATCTAAATTGCTACTTTATCCACTGAGAATGAAAATGTATCTACACATGTGGCCCAGATAATAGTGAGTGAATATATAAAATGTCCTTAGAAATTATCTAATTGCAACAGACAGTGTAAGGATTATTTTAAACTGCTTTTGTTATTTTTGCCCTCAAGGAGATGATTCACTGAACAAATGAAATGCTCGAAATACCTTCAATCCCACTGATACATTTTAAATGTGTAATTGATGTTTCAAGAAAGAATCTCTTAAAACAGTTACAATCAACATTATGAGTTATAGAACTTAAAAAGTTTTAATTGTATCACAGCGGAAATTCTTTAAAGTAATGCCTACATTACGCTCATGTTTCTATTGCCGACAGGATTTTTGAACAATTCAGTATAATTTAAACTGTAACTGATGTTGTCGCTAATTAGCTACTGACAGTTAACAGAGTTAAGCAAGAAAACATTATACATTTTTCATCAGCTTGTTGTTGCAATTGTTGTTTCTCCCCATTAATGTGTCCCGCTCTAATCCTTATGGACCAGTCAGCATGAAATATATATCGCCATAAATACTTTAATGTTGTGTTGATGTCTGCTTCTCTCCCCATAGTTCTAGAAACATCACCCTTTAACAGACTCAAACAAGGATTTTTAACCTCCACTAAATATAAACAGTGTTTAATAATTGCAAACAATAACATCCAGACATTGTACTGTGTTCATTTTCTCACTATTGAGATATAATTTCCTTCTCATAAGCACAGAAAACTTGTGACACTCTGTTCTCTATAAGCAATTTCAAACTTTTTTTTAATAACTTTGCAAAGCTGGCCGAGGCCGACGTTCAGCTGATACAATGCTATTTTGTTGTCAAGGGTACTCGTGTCAGCAGAATCAAAACGTGCCGGCGGTGGACCGAGCATCAAGTTGTCTGCAAAGGAAACACTTTACCCACAGCTTCTCTGACAGTTATGAGAAACCGCCATTAGTGCATTATGCATAATTGTACACGTACTACTATCAAGTGTCAGGGAAAGACAACGGGCGTAGCAGCTCTCTGTCGACTATGGCACATTTGTTATTGTGAACCATCAGCATTTCTCTATGGAAATTGAGTTGCTACAAAGGGCCATTTTCCAATCTGCTGCCATGAAATCACTCTACCTGCACTGGTAATGACCAACCTTGGAAGTGAATTTCCACTCAATTTATTTTCATGAAAGACAACAGAAGGGGAAATACACAAATATATATCCTGGACAAAGTTTTTATATGAAGATTCATATTCTTTATATTCTTAAATATGCAGACTACACTGTCTGTGCACTGCCTGTCTTGGTAATGATGGATTGCCTAGAATATAACAGTAAATACATTTTTTACAGTGCTCATTACTTTAGGTAATGTGCATATAAAGTTTTTTTTCTGGAGTTGCATTTTACTTCAGTCAGTAGTTGAACTATAAGGGAATATATAACAATCGTTCTGCATGTGTCGTAATAGCCTCATAGCTTATTGAGTGCATGTGGAGAATGTACACACAGACAAAAAACCCACGCACACAAAAAAATACACGCACGCACAAAAAGAAAACACACACACTATGGAAGACTCATATTCCGGGTATCAAGGTTATGATGAATGTACTCCCTAGTATTTCTCAGTCTTTTTGATCAGTTTTTTTCTGGTTTCTTTGATCAACTGCTTATCATCAGTGATTGGCCACGATGTGT
Organism: Pseudoliparis swirei; assembly: GCF_029220125.1. Classification (NCBI taxonomy): domain Eukaryota; kingdom Metazoa; phylum Chordata; class Actinopteri; order Perciformes; family Liparidae; genus Pseudoliparis; species Pseudoliparis swirei. The sequence goes on along the minus strand of NC_079392.1, from coordinate 19,872,110 downwards.
ACTTGACAGTCCAGTGTGTGATTAGACAAGGATAGAGAGGCAGAGCAGAATGTGGAGCTGCAGGGCTGCGGGGCACCCTTCCCATCAAGACGTGCTCCGCTGTAATTAGACATTAGCACTCAGCAGGAAGCCTGCTAACATGAGCCGAACCCCGATTAGAATGATTATCAGAGATAATTCACTTTAATAAGTACATAACAGACCACCGGACTCGCGCAAGAAGAGATACAACTGGATGCTTTTGTAATTACTGCTAAATTGGTACATGCAGGGCAGCTGATTGTAATGCAGGTTCCTAAAAGACTGAAACAATCTTTGTATTTAATCAACATTATTAACATCCTACATCTAAAAAATGTCTGCCTCGCATTAAATATATTCAAGCTGATTATTTTACAAATGTATTTACTCATTTAAAAAAAATGTTACTTGCACTATTGTACATGTTTTACTTCAAATAACAAGAGTGGAATTAAATATTGCAAATGCAAAAAGAAATCCGATACCGCTATTGTAAGCATACTTTTTATAAAAATACATAAAGGGCAGATTGAGTGAAATACATATCCAGAGACATAAAGACTACAAATGGTATATTCTGGTGAAAGTGCATTCAGCTCGACTCGGTAAAAATGTTCACAATATTATGGGAAAGAGTTTCTTTGTTGGAAAGAAAGGAAACCTGTCTCCCCAAATGGCCACCTCAGAGATAGTGCTCTTTAATATCAGAGACAGCTAAGCGTAGCTTGAAGCTACTGACATTGACATGCCAGGCCTGTGGGGACTAGAGGAGATAAGCGTGGCACACAGACAAAGACAACACTTGACTTTTCCTGCTCGTCAGCTACTGTTGCACAGGGATTACAAAGTCAATGGCTGTTCTTCTATTTGAATACAATATATATTTAGGGGTAGGACAAAACATTCCACTCCCACTAGAGTGGGATCAATCATCAACTAATTTTACTGGACTGCTCATGTGAGACGCAGTTGGGAGTCCAGGCTCCCCAGACGGGCCTTAGTGTGCTGGGCTGCTGCTCTGAAACGCTGCATTAGGGTTTGCAGGCATGATTAAACTGTTTGTGTTTTACAGCGCACACCTCTATGTGTGTGCGTGCGTACACACACACACACACACAGTAAAATATGAATGCTGCTAAAATGTAACATAGTACAAATAATAGCTTAGTGACTATCTCACAAATAATCTAAAACCATTAAAACTTTATTAAAAAGTCAAGCAGTTTTTAGAACACTCCATTCGCCACGTTTAGAAGTTCTTGTTACAAAAAAACAAAAATAAAGTTAAAAGCAGAAAAGGACATACTGTATCGGAATTTTTTTGGTAATGCAAGTTAGATTTGTCGTGCGTCCACACAGGCCATCTCTCACAGGCAGCATCAGCCTCTGACGGACTGTGAGGACACCTCACAACGGTGTCTCCCCAGGGGGGGCGATAATACCCACGGCCAAATATCTTTCTGTTCCTTGCTCCAACATGTTGGGTCACAACCGTGCTATCATACTCTCATATATGTGACTTCCCATGGGCCCAACACGGTCTTACCTCATGGTTTGAGTACATTTATCTTGTGCAAAATGTTATGCCTCTAAATTAAATTTAAAAGCGTTTTGAGGAAGTTGCGCTATAGTGGACATTAACCTTGCGATTTCCCCACAGACCTAAAAATCAATTGGAGCCAAGCACCAGAAAGGAGTCTGTGTGTGTGTGTGTGTGTTTCATGGGGAGCCCATGATAAGATGTCAACCAAACCTGTCCATGCGACATTTGACTCCACAAGGTGTTTGAGTAGCTTGTCTTTCTCCATGTTTCAGTGAAAATGAAATCTTTCCACTCAATTATGCCAGCAGCAGTGAGTGCCCTGACACTTCGAGGAACCCACAGCATCTCAGATGCTGACATGTAATTCCTTGCTCCCTCATACACACACATATCTGAATGCATAGACAGCTCTTTGGGTGTGGCCGTAAAACCATGAAATGTGCATCTCGGGCGCATTGGTTGAAGCAGTGTCGTGTGCAGAAACCACAAAGGCCCCAGAGCTCCATCACGTTCGTATGGCGCTAATGAGTCAGATCTGTTGCTACGTACTTCCCATTCATGAAAACAGATACAAAGCGGCAGAATAGTCTTCAATGCTAGATAGGCGAGAACATATTGCTTCACATTGAGTGGAGACGCAACTGTTGAAAAGTTCATCTTTGGGAATAAGAAGAATAAACTGCTCGGAAAAGATGAGCGAGAATATATTACTTTTCATTTTGACAGCTTTTGTTATATAAACTTGACTTGAAAACAGTCGTGTGAGCCGGCTGCAAACGTTTTCAGCCTATAAGTCTAAGAAAATGTCTGTTACCAGCTTGAGCTGTCAAACTGTTCTTCAAGTCAATAGATGTAGTGGAATTCCTGTCGAGGTGAAAGGAAAAGGTGAGATGAGCAACAGGACACATTCCTGAACTTTTTGAAGCCAGTATATTCTCATTCTAGAGGTTATCATAATTTTGCTGTTCTAACCTACACTCTATGAAACTGATTATATATATGATCATATTCCATGTTTTAACCCTGCAGGGGACATTACAAATGCAAACAAAAACAATGACGCCAATCAAACCTGTATGAATGTCTCAAAGAAGCCAAAAATGTCTTCAATCCATCAATTATCAACCAATTTATAAAAACAGATACCAGAAATATAAAACAACATCTTTGTTGAGAAAATTTGTTTTTTTAACATATTTGTGACAGAACGAGTTTGAACAGAAAATTAACTCAACCACAACATTTTGTGAAATAAAGATTGAGCCGGATGTCAATAATTACAATAACACGGTTATACTTTTATAATTAATTATAATTATTATTACTGTTATTATTATTATTAGTAGTAGTAGTAATACTAATATTATCGTTTGTATTACTGTTTTTGTTTATAGAGATGGACCGATTGATTGGCTGCCAATCAAAATCCGGATAGATTCCAGCAGATCTGCCATGATCAGTGACCGTCAAAGAAATCTATAATCTGAAACTGATTGTGTGGAAGTTCTTCAACAACAAACAAAGTCAAGAACAAGCCATAGGGGCACAACCGTAAAAACATTTGGAATAACTTTGTCAACATAGAAGAGAAATATAGCAAATAATCTGTTTTGGAAAACCTCAATGCAGCACAAAGGTGACCTGGAGGTGCCGAATGTAATGCACTTTGTGTACCGGAATCAGAGGATCTGTTCCCAGGAAAGTATTAACTCACATTTGTGGGCGTTGAAACATTTTAAAATATGTGCTTGTTCTTTTCTTTGATATTTTGCATGATGTAGAGTCAAATGTTCTTGTTCAATGTCAAAGGGGAACAAACACTAAAATAGGCAATAGATATATATTTTTTAAAGCCGTACTGTAGTTTGTTCAGTATTGAAAGCCGTCTGGCAAGTGATGAACCTGACATTCAGCTGAGCATGGAGGAACATCCATATCTCACTATGTGTATATGTAAAGTATGTGCGCTTTAGCCGAGTGGAGTTATATTGTTCTCTCTATTGCAGGGTGGTCGTATTGTTAAGCTTTAACGGTTGTCCGTGAATTTAAATGTGTGGCTCTGTGTTGACTGAGGAGAGAGATTTATGTTAATGTGTTCACATACATGATTCTAGATTTTCAGATTGGAATAGGTTTCATGACACTTGACTTGATATGAGCACATGAGTTTACATTTATGAACACCGTACAAAAGGTGTACATGTTATATCCTGACAATGGAATAAAACACAGATAAAACTGCAAAAAGCTTACTTGCTGTTACAGCTGTTTGAGTGTATTATCTTTTCTCTCTCGACTGCCATTAAATGGACAACTCCTCAAATGGTGCAGTTTTCTCCCGGTTTAAATATTTGATATAGTCCTATAATGTTTCATTCATGTTCTGTATCTCATTCCTGTTACAAAGTAATTTTTTCTCCACGGGGATCAATATGGTTTTGCATTGCAATATCAGATTCATCTGATTAGATTCATAACATTTGGCTCACTATAGACAGACCATTATGCTGTCACCACAGATCCTACCCCTCAATGTTCAACATGTAGTCTGTGCAAGAAGCGAGTGAAATTAGATAAGATTCTGAGTTAATATAGCCATTCCGTGAATAATCATATCCTAATATGCGATTAAACACTGTGGGAAAACACCACATTTTTTTTCAAAAGTTGTCGAACATAGAAGTCATGCCACAGGTCCAGGAGGGCCGGTCCAAGTCATGTTCTACACTATGTCTCCACAGGCTGCATAGTGAAAGTAGCCCATTAGCAGAGCAGCAGCTTCAGTCCTGCGTCTACACAGGATGCATTCGGGCACAGCGCTGTGTGTAGGTCACCTGTGGTAGGCAGTGCTCTGAGCCCAATACACAATCACTTCACAGCACTTGTAGTGTAAAACAGAAGAAAATGGGCTTGAGGCGTGAACATTTAAGTCATCGTTTTGCACATTTTGTGCAAGTGAAATGGTTGAAATGCTGTAACAGGGACTCTGAAGACAGCTGTACTGAATAAATAGAAATGCATGTACTCAATTTGACAGGCCACTGAAATTCACGACTACTCCTGTGTGGTCGAGCTCTTTGGCCCTAAAACATGCACATCTTTCTTTTTCTCTCAGTGGTATTTTTACATACCTTTAGGAGAACTGTTGAGAAAAAAGGGTTGGCATGATCACCCGTTGACCAACATCGATAAGCATTGGCTACTACAAAGTCCAGCAAAATATAGTATTGACAAAAAAAGTGTGTTGGGAGTCTATTCATATGGCGAGTTGGTTTGTGTACAGCACATTAGAGCTTACCGTTAATATGGAAGAGACCGAGTTTCATGAACTGCGGTACTCCCAAACCCCCATTACATTACATTACATGTCATTAAGCTGACGTCATCAGCATATCTTTTATGTCTTCATTGGAAAATGCTACTTTTGGAATAAGGCCTGATTCAGAATATGCCGTTTACATTACTCATCTCATTTTTGGATATTGGTATATTGGGCATAATAGGGGAATATTGAGGCATTAACCTGCCCACCATCCAAGACCTGTACACCTCCAGAGTCAGGAAACGGGCAGGAAGAATCACTGCAGACCCCTCCCACCCCAGACACAAACTATTTAAACTCCTCCCCTCTGGTAGACGCTACAGATCACTGTTCGCCAAAACCTCGAGACACAAAAACAGTTTCTTCCCCCTCGCCGTCTCACTACTAAACAATAACCCACTGTAGCACATATATTTACCCCTGCACTTCTCGCACTCTCCACTTCTTCTGGCACTACTGTTTCACAGCCACTGTATATAGCCATTCCTCTTGTATATACTTTAAGTCACTTTCTAAAACTTCTTTGACCGTTGCACTGTTTTGCACTGTTTGTTCTGTACTGCACTGTTTTGTTTTGTTTTGTTTTGTTTGTTCTGTATTGTATTGTGTTGAAATGTATATTTTATGTAAGCACTGAGAGACACTTTACCTAGTCAAATTCCTTGTTTGTGCAAACTTACTTGGCCAATAAAACTGATTCTGATTCTGATTATTGGTTTTGTCCATGAATTGTACAACATGTTACATACACATGAGAAATGTATCAATAATATTGTGCAACAATAAAATGAAAATCATCTCGTCTTAGACAACCAAATCAGTTTGGGTGAATTTAACATCCAAGTTTGTCCAAAGGTTAGATGACTTTGACCTTTAAAGGCCAAAGTTGGAATACAACCAACAGCATGATCAACAATTACCAATAATTAACAAATAATTTGTGATTATGAGTCACACAGGTGTAGCCCAGCAAACTCTAAAATATATATATTTGTTTTATTTATTCATTATGTGTCCTATGTTGGTCCTAATCGGTGTTATAGGCCAATCCATGATCTAATCAAACTCATACTCCTAAATTTAGCAAACTTATTCTGACTCATACATGTATTAGCACTTGTAAGACCAAAATGGCCATCAGAGTGTACAAACATGGACATGACAGCATTTTTGTCAAATTTCAGGGTGTGAAAATCATATTGAAATAGGAAAAAAATAAAAAGGTGAGGGGCCTTTTAAAAGGCTGTTGAGGGGACGCCACGTTCACTGACAGCAAGGGAGAGAGAGGATGTTGTTGACAGATATGATGTCGTTGTCTCACACTCTCAAAATGGGATGTCCTCCCCAGGTGATTGGTTTGCTGCCAGTCTTGTATCACTCTTTCACTGAGATGAAGACATTCATCCCCTGACCCACACCTTTTCTTATCCCTGGCCTAAAGTGTCAAAGTTTAATAACTTTCATTCATGCCTTTAATTCACAGTGTATTGACACTCATCTGCCGCCTACTCCCCACACCATTTCAAAACGTCCTCGTATCCCTTCCCTCACTCATATAACCTTATGCATGTATGTATGCCAGTGTGGCAAGAAGTTGAGTTGCACTGGAAAGGCCAAGTGACAGCAGTTTAATTAAAGTATCAGGGCCTTTTGTGCCATGAGGCACCTCTTATGACAACTTCATCTGTGTCATAGGGAGCAGATAGTTAGCTCCATTATCCAGAGGCAGTCAATATAACCTGTTAACAGATGGCTTTCATCCCCCACCTGGTGTTATTGTTCACTGACAGCAGCAGGTGTCTAAAATCATACTTGTGAATTATCCCATAATATGCATTGAAATAACAGGACTAGAATATAATCTCAGTCTCATTGTCATGGAAATGAAATGGATCAGTAAATTCACATTCCATGGCAGAATGTATTGTAAAACAAAGAAATCAAGATCTGCACTCAAGCACCAACACACCACTCACTTCGGCTTCATTCGGTAAGTCCGCCTGTCAATCACATTCAAATTAAACTGCAGTTTTCTCCTCATCTACAAATGATTGTAATTCATATTGACACTGGAGGATTTTGAGATCTCGCAGATGGAAATGGGACAATCACTACAACGTACATCTCACTCGTTCGCTCTATTTCCCCCCAAAACCAGCTCACACGTTACATTTCAGCTGTTAGATTCTTAATTACTTTGGAAAATATGAGGAGAGAGTTTTGGTGCTCTGCTGGTAGCAAGATTAACCCTCTATACAGATTCTGTATTCATTGATTGATATTATTAAGTGTCATCACACAAGTAAGGTAATGTGATGCATTTGATGTGTTTTACAACTTATTAGGGATGCAAATTCAAATGACTATTTGGATTAACTCGATAATAATTTTGTCCTAAAAATATCCATTGTAATCTCTCAAGGTGTTTTGTCCGTGCAACAGTCCAAACCTCACACGCCATTCGTTTACAATCGCATGACAAAGAAAAGCACCAAAACCTCAACTTTGAGAAGCTGGAAGCAGGAAATGTGTCTAAAATGTTTAGTCCACTGTGGAAACAATACAGCTTTTCTTTTGATATCGACTAATTGAATGATCGTTTCAGCTCGACATCCAACTAGGCTTGCCGCAATGTTGGTGTTACCAGTATTACAGCATATGCAGGCATACGCCACTCACATTGCATGCCCATCGCCCACGCCGTGCTGCGACGCTGACTACAAATGCTTGTGATTCTGTCGGACACTCCGCAGCACGTTTCAGAAGCGCTTTCGGCTCTGCTTTGCTACAGAAAGGCACTTTTCTTTTTAAATGTCCAGTGTATTCAGGCAGACCAGTGTCATCACAAGTGCATTGCATGACATATAGACAGATAGACCCATTACATCAGTAACTGGCCCAACATTTTACAAGAAAGAGATAGTTTTCTCAGAAATAGGAATGCAACCTGGATTGAAAACAGCATTGAATAAAAGAAAGATTCCAGCGGGTCCACGTTGCTTTTTTGTCTGCTAGATGTGGAGGCAAATGTTTGCAGACGGTATTTAATAAGCCAATTTACTACCGAGTTCCAGCAGGTCCATAAGGTGTTTTGCATTTTTAAATGTTTCCAGATGTACAGAAACAAGCGTGCTAGACATTTTAAAAAGTATTTCCTCACAAAAAGGCCTTTTCAACCTTCACCGGCACATCAACATTTTGCATAACAAAGGTGACAGAAGGAAGCAAAGTGAGAAATGACTCATATGTTTAACATCTACAGATTTAATTTCTCCACCAAAGTCCAACAAGAATCAAGTGGTTTGAGAGTTGATACAGTGGGCCCTGCTGTCATGTCTGTGTACCATAGCAAGACAGAGCAAATGCAGAACAAATAAAAATCAAAGTCTTCCAATTGATATGCATTAGATGTTTTCCCACTGTTCCGATAGAGATGCCTCTCCAAACAGTCGTTTTGGAGATAACGGGCAGGCCTGGCTGTGTTTGCTGGAGTGGTGGAACAGCAGCAGGGGACGGAGGGTCACCGGATTGATATGAAACTTGACAGGTCTTGTCCTGCTATTGCTTTTACTATCCAAGACAATGTAGATCCACTGAAAGAAAGATAGCTACAGAGAGAAAGAGGGAGGAAGAGAAAGAGAGGGATATGTTGGCAGCATGTGTTAGCAGCTAATGGACTGCTACAGAGTGTGTATGTGTGTGTGGGGGGCGTGTGTAGGTGTGTGTGTGTATGTGTGTGTGTCTTCGCAGAACGATGGGGACTTGGTCCAGGACTGATGAGATGCTTCAGGGATAATGCCAGGCGCAGAGTTGATATGTGATTTGGGAGAAGGCTTTATGCAATTTTTTACTCATTATTCTTAATCACATACTTCAGCGTTTTCTTCACACTCCTCTTCCTCTCACCACCACTATACTCTGCCCGCCCCCCCCCACCCCACCCCACCCCACCCACTGCTCCCATTCTTTCTGCCGCCTTCTCATATCCTCAGTCTGGAGGCTGACAGTGACAAATAGAGGAACACCACAGCAGTATCTCCACACGACTGGAGGGACACATTATTACAGGTTATTTTCCTCCCTTTTTCAAAAGCCATGCTTATTCATGTGGGACTGCAGAATATACAAAGGCTTTCATTCTGAGATGCTTAATGTCAGTTTATGGATAACACATTGTTAGCCCCCGTTCATTGCTCGGTATTTCCACATGACTGCATCCGGTTAATATCGACTTTGTGAGCAGAGTTTTTAAGATGGCTCGTAACTTAACTAATGGCGAGTTTTACTTCCACAACACTGAATATCATGTTCAACTGGTTGCCACTGAGCAAGGCAACCGGATCATGTTCAACATACGAGCTTTTATAATGTGGAGCAGTTGGTTTCAAGAAAGAAACACTTTTACATTCGAGTGATATTCACACTCCATGTTTGCAAGCTTTCAAACCACTTGTTCATACGTCTGAATCCAAAATGACTGGTATGATTCATTACTAAAGCACTCATCTGCCATTCATTTAGGACTCATGCAACAGGAAGAGTTCAAGTAATTAAACCCAAAGGGTTAATTCAATAATATGAATTATGAGTGGGGTGATCATAGTTTTTCAGTTTCAAATGATCCTTTCTGCACGACTATTTGGCGCCTTGGCTGCTTAAATAGTCGGTTTGGTGAAAAGAATACTTCAAAACAAATGTTATTCGGTTATTCACAATAAACTTCCCTCAGTGGGCCAGTCAGGGGTAAAGGACAAGTCTGTATTCCTAGGTGTAGGCCCCATCAGGGGAATAACTCATAAACATGTCATCTCTTCTTCAAGGAAAGCGGCTCACAGCCGAAATGCCACGCAAGGCAGAGAACTAGTGGACTGCATAATTTCCTTCGCTACAACTGACACCTTTTCCATATGTAGGCACTAGACTGGGCTTAAGTGTGATGGCTATGCATCATTATGTCTTGGAAATGGAGGGTGCAAAAGTGCACAAGCAGTGGCTGGCTTACATCTGACAGTTGGCCTTGTTTTACATTAGTCACATCAATTCAAATCCCTTCTCTCGACAGAGTTGGAGATCAAGTGCCAAAGACTTCAGTAACCGAGGGAAATAAATCCTGAGTCAAAGACTGCTTTGATTTATGTTTTAAATGCATTACAGCTGCTTGTTTGAAATATTCCCACGTCAATAATAATTTCACTTTTTGAAAATGCTTACTCATACAAAGTGAATAGGGCTGGTTGGTTCGCAGAAATGACAAAAACCTATCAAGCCATGCAGATAGTTTTGATTTGAGGTCAGTCAATGTGAAAAGAAGTAGGAGGAAGACCTTTTCGATTATGCTTCACTGATCATCACTACAATAATATCCTAAGATTTTTATAGAATGTCCTTTACTTTTGAAAGATGAACATACATTAGGGCTGGTATTTGATTCTGTGGTTTTACATTCTTTAAATGTTGTCAAACCCAAGGAGGAATAGATGTTGGCTGTATTGTAACCATCCTTTATTGCCCCCTCTTTTGCAGCTGGGAGCACTGCCTGATTAATTTGACTAAACGGGTTACCTTTGGGAAGTTCATTTAAACACATTTCAGTTCAATTAAATCTAAATGAATACCTTTTTTTTTACAACTTATTTCATTGCACATGAGGAACAATCTCAGTATATCAGCAAAAGCTGTGATCACAGTCACTTCAAAAGCTGTGAAACTGTAAAAAAAAAAGAGGCTTGTCTGGTTAATATTTACATTTCCCTTGCTTCATAATGTCTCAGTAGTGCAAATAACAACCAATGTTTGAGCTCTGTACTTTATAAGCTACTTATCAAATATTGATCCTTTAAATATAGCAATGTTGTGCAAACCTTTTGTTCTAGAACACAAATAAAGAACTTACTTTATACCATGTATAAATAAGTCACTTTCTCTATGAGAGACAAGTACAGGATGGTGTTTACGGGACTGTTCATTAAGCTACCTCAGATTAGTCTAAGGAGATCTTTGTCTTTCTGGGCATGATAACATTAATCTGTATTACCACTCGTTCTTTTATATCTCTAATACAAATGTCATTACAGATGGCAGCCATTACACATAATAGGTGGCTACCAAGCCTTATCAACAGGTAGGTGAACCAAACAAAGCCTGTTGACGAATAACAGTGTTCTGGATAACTCATTTATCTTGCAGTGAGGAATTGTCCCCAGAGATCGATTCTTTATGCAGGCTGGGGATATTCCGGCTTTACTGTGGGAGACTGTGGGAGATATAATAGCCAATTTTTAGACTGCCGCAGTGAGCGAGTTTATTTCCCAGGACACAGATCTCAGACTCAACGATTGCACATTTTCCATTAGTGTGACACGGAAGCTCGACAACGGCAATGTTAACCAAAATCTGATATGGGTACTCATTCTACTCCACCTTATGGTAATATGCTGACATGCTAACTTTTTAGCACTACTGTGTCAGTACTTCAGTGCCGATTTAGAAGTTAAATAATTAAATCTCTGGCAAACATTGGCCACTACAATTGATCAAAGGCTGGTTCATTTTGTGCATTAATTACTGCTGAGGTAATGAAATGGCCCATCAGTCTCCTCATAAACCAGTAAACAGTGGTGCAAAAGAAACCATCCTTCAGGCACAGCCGTGATTATGTAAAGGCACGGTTCATCATTGGGCCCATGCTCCTTGCCATTTTATGTTTTGCTTAATGTTTACAACCAGGAAGATGTTTTATTTATTAGTTTTGTCATAAAGTTCTGTTTCACATATATCTGGTCGCTCATGCATGCGATACGAGTGTTGAAATTAGCATCTCATTACTTGCCATAATTAGGCCAATGACGGCCAGATGTTGTTGATGTTGGGCGTGTGGAGGAAGATAGCTGGGTCTAGCTTTTCATTATGATCAATTAGTACTTTATAAGAAAGCTTTACTGCTGCTTTGAATTAAAAAGACTTGATGAGTGATATAGCAGACAAACACGTTTGCCTGCTTTGTCGACTCGCTGCAGTGTTGTGTATTCAGGGTTAAATGAGTTCCGTGCTAATGAAATCTTATAGCAGTTATCTATAATCAGATTATGTATGTCAGAGAGAGTAAAAAACAATGTATTTTTAACCCTCCAGCATAATGATGTTCATAGCTGGCGGGCAACGTGATATGGATTCTTCAATGAGACTTTTTCTTTTTATCACATCGAATTACGATGTCTAGCAATCCTATAGCCGTGGGTTGAAGCAGTAGTTCCATGTAACATAACGTAGAAACTCCAACTGAAGAGCCATTTCTCTTAATAAAAAGCGAGCAGTCAGCAACTTCCAAAATAGTTTCCATCTTTGCCTGTTTTACTGTTAGCTCAGAGTGTAGGTAAACTGTATTAAAAGTCAGGTTTTCTTTAATCCCACATATAAATCAATGATGGAAGAATTCACAAATGGAGAAATTCTCAATTTCTTTAGTAGCTCAGATTGTAATTCAGATATTCCTTAGAAAATCACAATGGTCATTCTTTAAGCCTAAATATGATATATATGATATGATATTGCTTTATTCGTCCCACAGTGGGGACATTTCAAAAATCACAGCAGCGGTGCACATCAGAGCATCAATGAAAATAAATATAAAACACAACACTAAATACTAAAATGATTTGTGATTGAATATATTACGAGAATGAAATATATAAATGTTAAGATCAGGGTCAGGAGGGTTCAGTGATTGCACACTACAACATGAGATAAAATGATTTTGTCTATATCCACAGATGTTGCCATATCTTTACACTCTATAGTACTGCGGCATCAGGGCTTTGCATAACATGTAATCAACCTACTTTTTGGAGAAAATTGTACTTATACATGCGTCAAGGCAATTAAAAGAAAAACAATAACACATTTTAAATAACAATAGACCTCTTGTTGTTGAAGGTCAGGATTCTGGTCAATGCTGTTGAGTGGCCTGTCACTAACATGAGAAAAGCTGGTCCACCTTAAACTTGATGTTAAAAGGTCAGTCCTCCTTAAGTCAGCCTGAGTTGAACTTGTCGTCAATCAGAGTTCCTTGATCTTTCAGGTATTCAAAATGTTGGATTTGGCATTTTAAGTCATTCTATCCATGACAAGTTTGAGTTTCCCAATACCAATACTAATTTGATTGTATTGTATTGTATATATTGTAAACATGTTTGCTGCTTCAAGGAAATGTCCCCCTGGGAATGAATAAAGTACATATCTAATTTAATACTGAATAATGAATAGTAGAATGCCTAGTAATGAAGTAAATCATTTTAATTGCATTATTTTAGTTGTTTAACTGCTGATACAGTGACCACAACGCGATTATGTAACTGTTTTGTTCCTCCCTCAAAAGACAGAAGTAACCTGGAGTCAGTCAGACAGCATTCAAACTTCATAAATTGTCACGTCCTTCCCATTAAGTCATGCAAATCTACCAATCGTCTGACACTAAACTTGACAGATGAGGATGAAATGAAGTGTGTCAAATGCAGTTACAGTGATCTCATTCAAAATGCATTTCTCTGATTGGACTTATTTCAGTAATATATCACATCTTACTCCTTAACTTTTCATTTGTTTGTGCTACATCTAATATCATGTGCCATTGACAATGGCAGCAAAACACTGCAAAACTAATGACTTGGCTGGCATTCATCTTCAATTTGATTAGCAACAGCAGAGTGCTTCTTTTCTTAATATGCTGCTCTTTGCCCCGTCTAAGGACCATCCCTGCTCGGTCTGTACAATACTGACCATGGTGTATGTATTATTAGGCCAATTTGTCTCAGAAGGTCGTTGTCCTTCTCATCATATTCAAATCAACGTTATTATGGAGGCTTAAAATGAACAATAACTATGGCTCTCAGTCAGTGCTGGTAGCTGGTATTGAGCTATACAAACAAACCTTTGATTACAAGTCGCATACGTTTTGAGATGCATCCACATATAACTCATTATATCTGCACAGAATAACGCAATTCAAGTACCCTAATCTTCCAATTATTTAATATAAATGCAAATTCTTATGGTTAAAGTGACATTGCTCTGTCAGAGTTATGCTATTATCACTGTCAGCTGCAGTGGATGCTTCTAATATCCAATGTCCTCTGGAGGGATATTGGTCGCATTGCTCTCTGTGTACTTAAGTGTGGCTGAACGGCAGCTCCCTAGTCATTCAGAAAGGAGTGAGATATAAAGGTCACATATCCCCTTTTCAAAAGCTCACATTCAAACCGTGTTATTCTGCGCAAAGCTTTGAATTGCAATAGAATTCTTCCTTTCTCCTTTAAGAAACAAACTTTTTCGTCTCGTGAGGAAGCATGAATACTGCATGACATACTGGATATAGAGTACGAAATCAAAGCTTCTTTTTCAGAAAATTGAATGGGTATGGTCAGCTGTGGGGCCTCCCATGGACAATAACAGAATGATAAATACCCTCATCTTGAGAAAATGTCAATTATCAGTAGACTCAGCAGCAGTGCTGGTGGTCCTCCTTGCACGATAAAGATCTAACATTAATAAGGTATGCTTATCTCTGTAAAGACAGCCACCGATTGATTTTTTGAGAGAAGCCAGGAAGAAAGGGAACAATATATTATTTAAACAGAAACATATTCCTCAAAAGAGAAATGTAATGAAGTACACCAAAGAAAGAATAGACAGACGACTGCATTATATTAGAGTTCAGTGCCTGCCGGGCATCTAATGTTTCTCATCCATCAACTCCTGCTCCTGTGCTTCCCCTAGCTCTAAACATAACCCAAGGAACATTAATAGATACTTAGAAACATTAAATGAGACCCCGGGTCACTGCCTCTGTGTGTTGGCAACAACAACACTTTGAACACATTTTTAAGTTTGAGGACTTCGAATTAGTCTCCAGAGCTCCTTCTGTGTTCTTACTCTCATCATATAATATTTGTTTGCTGAATAATAAGGCTAACCAACGGGTGCGTGGGAAACTAATGAGCCATTTTAGGGAATGAGAAAGGGAAGGGAAATTGGCTCAAGATGGTATTATGTTTTGACAGGCAGTAGGAAAAGGAAATCCCATTTTGATCTTTTTAGAGAGACTTTAAAAAAACTAAACAAAAAGAGCAGCCATTTTCATTTAAGAATGTTTTTTTAATGTATTTCAGTTCCTCAAATACTATTCAATTTATCTCTGAGCTGTGGATGGAAAACAGTTGGTGAGGTAGTCATCACTCTATTGACATTTCGAGACCAATTGTAAGCTTGTCATAAGGAGCAGCCTGAGGAAGTGTGCTTCGAGGCTGGGATCGTAATGATCAAAGTGAAATGTTTGTCCACTGAAATCAATAGAATCCGGGTTCCTGGAAATTGCTATTAAAGATCCCCATCGATTGGGCAACAGCTCAGTGAGCAAGCGACTGGTCTTTCAAACCTATAACAATGGTGAATTCTATTATTATATTGAAATATAAATCAAGCTAGAACTGTGTTTTTGGTCAGGGGGTGAGGCCCTGTGTCGGCTGTAATCTACCTGCATCCTAGGTATCATGTACACAGTTAAATTATGTGTTCACAACTATTTGAACTGCTAAGTCCCGAAAAAACCCATAAGAAAGTTCTCTGCATTTAACCCATCCTAAGCAACTGGGGTTCAGTGCGTTGCAGGTCTTACCCCACTGAGCTAAAGCCGATCACTTCCTGTACTTTCAACAAGGGAAAGTAATCCTTCCGTTTGTATTTGTTCATCTTTTTGTGTGTGCATCACAGCAGGATAGATTTACATTTAACAATAATTATTATAACGCTTTTCACAGCAGAAAATTCACCACCACAAAAACAAAAACGTGGGATTAAACTACAAATTATTTTGAGAATTAATTTGTTCATAAATTAAAACATCACAGAACTTTAATTATCCAAAGGGAAATTTCAACAATTCCAGTACAATGTAGGAACAAGTCTGAATACAAATATCTATGGAAACACTAAATAATACATGTTTTGTGTATAACACCACTATTTCCAAGAGGTGAAAGATGACACTGTCAAATGGTTTGGGTAAATATCAACCAGTTTATGGAAAAGAAAAGGGTCAGATCCTCACATTTCAGAGGCTGGAAGCAAATGGGAATTTTTTACTTTTCTCGCTGGAGGAATTACTGAAAAAATGGATCAATCATAAATATACAGATTAACCTTCTGTAAGTAGAATTGTTGTTTCAGCTCTACTTTTAATGGACTTTTCATGACTGATGTCTGTGATTATAAGTATTTGTAGATATGTCCTGATTCTTTCTTTCAGCACAATGTCCCATGACGATTTTCATGACTATTATAAAATTGTCAGTGTGGTTCTGCATACATAAGTAGGCTGAATACATTGCAACCAGTACTAGACAATGGGGTCTGATTCCCAGTGGGACCAGTCAGGCCAAGAGCAAAAGTGCATTTATTCTTGGTATGTTTAGCTCTCTAAGGAAAAATGCCCTCTAAATATGTTGAATATAGATTCACTGTTTTTCTTGTTGAAGGTTTTGTGCACAGCTGAATAACAGACAACTGCATGAAATACAAGCAAAGCATTTGAAATAGTTTCCCTTCACACGCTGATAAACTAAAATATTTGTAATAAATATTTGACATGCGACATAACCACTTCAACTATTGAAACCCAGAATGTTGTCGCCTTGCCTAAACTTTCCTCAAGCAGCACCATATCAATCCTTCTACAATTTCTACAACTTGCTGATCTCTGGCTTAATCGGCTCCGCTGTGGCGCACATGCTTCTTCGATGACATCTGTATGTCATCATTTAATATCCATTATATTTCCTAATAGAAAGGCATTGGCAGCTTCTTTCCTGACTCGTGTTGCTTCCGCTGGGCAGAAAATTGGTGAAGTTGGAAGGAACTGTTCTCATCAGTGTGGAAACTTTTTCTCAACAGGGTATTGTATCTCAGTAAATCCCAGAAGTTAATGACCGCTGTGCCACAGAGGGTTGCTCTGTTTTTCACCAGATGCTAGATTTTTGGAATTCCCCAGATTCTAATGTGCACCAGAAAAGCAGTTTTCCAGCTTGAGTACCAGGCAGCATGTAGCATCTCATTAGCTCCGGTCACTGATCGAGTGTGACAGACATGAAATCTGACACATGCTGCAGACCTCCACCATACATTCCATAAAGTTTGAAAAGTGGCTTTCTGAATTTGTAATTGTTTGCCTCAAATATTTCCTGTCTTCCAAGTGTTGTTCTTTTCCACTTGCATGCTTTGGCATCTGTCAATAAAAAAATGTCATTTATGAAAGAGCTGTTTTGAGATCTTTCACAGATGAGAAAGTTTCAAGTCAAGCCATTTTGCCACAAATGTAACTGAAGACATAAGCTGCTCTGAAACCATAAGAGTATCTTTATTCTGACTTCTATCCTTTGCCCCATGTGCTGCGTATTTTTGTATAAATGTGTCATAGGCCTCTTATATTGTATTTAAATGCATGATATTACATTTGTTGTTTGTAAAAAGACATAGTATTCTAAAAACTAACACAAAAATGGTGACAAGTCACTTTTACTGATATAAAGACTTTTAACAAGTTAAACTACTGCAGCACATTTTGCAGGATTGCCGTGACACTCACATCCACGCACACACACTATAACACTACAGCCAACTGCCCCTTGAGCGCCACTGCGAGTGGACCACAGAGTAGGCTCTACTTTCTCTGCTCTTTTCCTTTTGCATTCGCCCCCTCAGCACTGACAGCTGCTTCCTAACGAAGCCCACTCTCTTCCACACCGACCCTGTGATAATGAGGCTCTGCCCAGAACTACAGGCAACCAGGGAGCAATGTCAACAGCTCGGAGCTGACCTTCTGAACGGCCTTGCTTCACCTCGTTCAACGAGAGAGCAAAAGCTGCACCTCACTGTTTGGGTGTAGAGCAGATCCTTGCCTCGGGGAATTGCCCATGTCCAATACTAAAACTGAGCTGAGACCGTGTAGACTAGAGTCTTCATGTGCATACAAAGGTGCGTATTCATGAATGTGCACACACCAGTGAGACTGCTCATGTCGACAAGCCCCCACACACTCACTCTCACACACACACAAACTAGAAGATAATTATTGGTGATATGTTCAGGTCACAAAAAAGAGAATTTTAACAGTAAATCTGGTAATGGAAAATGTGGCAAATGTTTTACTAAATGTGTAGTACAAGTGTACATACCAGAGAATCAGCAGACTTCACCTGCATAATATTTTGTTTCAACAATGAATGCATCAAATCAGTACTGGCAGAAAGGATCCAACCAGTGGCAAGAATGTCCATTGAGTAAAACCTGTTGCATTGTTTATACATGAATAGGAAAAACAGACAATGTGAAAGTCATCCTTCATGCATTAAATGTGCATCTCCTGTGCAGGACACTGCATATGATTCCTATTAATGTTTCACAAAACTACCAAAGTTATATACTTAAAAAAATACTCCTCGTTGGACAATTTGTTGTCGTGCCAAATAGCTGAAAAAATAAACTTGAATTATTACAATTCTCTTGAGATGCGGCAAGCATGTAATAAAAAGTGGGACCTCAGTGGTTTCATGGACAAAACATTAACAGGAAAACACACAGCATGTGACATATTGTAAGTATATCTTTCCAATGCATCCCTTAGTGGCAGAGACACTTTAAAAGACCAGTCAGTGTTTGCTTTCGTAGTAACACAAACCCAACATTAATCACACTGGATAAGCTCTGCAATCGACAACAGACACCCTCGGTAATGAATAAGTCAACTAATCTGTGCCAGTTTACAAACTACAATAAGAGCAGCCGAGGGATAACTGCACAGAAAATAGAGTAAATAAGGATTTTTTACCGAGCAGTGTGTCTGGTGAAATGAAAGTCTCACCAAACTCTGTGCTACTTTTATATAATTCATTGACTCAGTCAGTGTACAAAATGAAAATAATTCAAGGAAAACTCAGGAATCTACCAACAACAAAGCCATGTCCTGCTAAAGTTTGGTGACAGTTTATTTTTAAAAACACCACAAGTTTAGTCAATTAAACCAACAAGGACACGGTATACTGAAAACATGTCGCTAGCCCTTATTTTTGGCTTTCCACTCAAAGCTGCTATATCAGACTTTAAAATATACAAACAAAAAAGTAAGTGATACATTCTGGCACACACATTAAATAACTACACAAACAGAGGAATTTATAGAAAGGCTTATAGGCTGTTGAAAAGGAAGGAATAACCACACCGGAGCACGAAAAAGGACATGAGACCAAACCAGAAGCAACAACATGGAATGCACATTGAAATCTAGCATCAACACATTGAAGAAAGCAAAGTCTCTCATATAGACAACGCATTGCCGTCTTATCACATCCAATATTCAGCAACACTGAAGCCCACACTTGACAACATGTGGGAAAGCAGTCAGATGCAGATGTGCTTGATGTGGAAATACATATCAAGCACAACAGAAGCACAACATTACCCGGGAAAAGCTTTGAGTAAAAAATGTAATTCAAATTTAAAAAATGATTTACTTACCATTGAAACAGCTGAAGGCGTCGAGTGACGTATTGCTCCAGTCAGTGCACTTCCAGGGAAGGTCTCCGAATGCCAGCTGCACTAGCAAGGCCTTCAACGTGGCGTGGCTCATCGAAGTTCAATGTGAAAGTCGTTTTCCAAACACTTAATCCATTATGATGGTGCATTTTATTCATGAAAGATGCCTGGTTTACTCCGTAAGTGCAACCTGGTTTAGTTTGTCGAAACCAACAATCCTCTAGATAGATCTCGTAGAGGTTCATTCAGAGCGCGCAGGTTTACGGGCTGCAACTGTGCGTTAGCGT
Organism: Pseudoliparis swirei; assembly: GCF_029220125.1. Classification (NCBI taxonomy): domain Eukaryota; kingdom Metazoa; phylum Chordata; class Actinopteri; order Perciformes; family Liparidae; genus Pseudoliparis; species Pseudoliparis swirei. The sequence goes on along the minus strand of NC_079392.1, from coordinate 19,852,357 downwards.
CTCTGGCCTCAATAACGTGATTCGTCCATAGTCGGTATCTCAACTAACTACTTCCTAATGCCATCTTTTTTTTAGAAGATTAATCTTCAGCTCAATGAAACCAATTGGTGCTTGGTTTCCACACTTCGACTTCCTATCACATAAGGAAACCGAGTAGATGAAATTGTTCATTCTAAATTTCCGCTGCGGCGTTCTGCCCCGTATTAATACTGAATATCGTTTTATACGCGTGTACTTTATAGTGGAAGTAGTTTACACAGGTTGTCACAGTGTGAGGCTCAAGTGCAGAGGAACAAGGGTGGACTCGAGATTCAAATAGAAACAAAAACGTACTCTTTACTAAGGCAAAAGGTTCAACACAAAAAAACTCAGGTCAGCGGCAGGTACAAAGACAATAATCCATGAAGGACCAAGGAGACGAAAGAAGACCACAATCTGACAGGAGACAAGGGAAAGACAGGCACAATACATCGGAGGGAAAACAGGTGTACGGCATGAGACAATAACGAGACAAGAGTGTCTGAGGGCAGGTGCAGGGCATGAAACAATCAAGGAGGCAGGCGTGCCTAAGGGCAGGTGCAGGGAATGAACAATCAAGACAGATGAGAAACAGAGGAGAAACAGAACAGGTGGTTACAGTAGAAGCTTATCTAGGTGCAGTGCCCCCGCTCATCATGCTAATGCCATATTGTATTGTATTCTGTAATTAAATGTCAAACCTTCTCAAATACAGTCTCTGGGCAAAAAGAACCATACGAGATGTCATTGACTCTTTTGAGTGATAGAATTTCCCTTGTGACATCAGTGTCACACTCCAGAATTTATATATAATATATAATATACCCCAATTATATTTTTTAGATATGGTGGTGCTCTAGCTACTATGATGCTACCAGTGTGGTAGCTAATACAGGGATAGCACACCCACCCTTGGAGCAAAGAGGACTTGGCCTCCACTTTGCTGATAGGTGTGTTTGTCACGGCGTTCCTGTGGCACGGTTCTTGCTGGTGTGTACACCCCTAGGTAACTGTGGTTAGCACAGCAGCTATAGAGGTAGGGGTGCTTCCTATTTGAGGACTGCCAATTTAACTCAAGTTTTTAGCTTGGGGGACCCAATTAATGAATGTTCTCTGCAAATCGCCACCTTAACTTGGTGGAGGAGTTTGAGTGCCTCAGAGATCCTGAAACTACATTGTCTGGTAGGGTCTCCCATAGCAACAGGTCTGGGGGGAGAGCCCAGACTATGAGTAGTTCTAAAAACCCTGATGTATAGTGCACACAGAATCTAGCCACCTCGCCAGGACCAGGGAAACTGGTACATTATAACAAATAGAATTGTCTGTATTGTTTCCCAGGTTGGATGTGTAAGACTAGGAACAAGGTTTTCAAATGAGTTGTAGTTTACTTTAGGTTTAGGATTTATTATTAGGCTTAAGTCAAATGATTTACGTCATTGTTTAAGTGGCCCTTATTAAATTCAAGTGAACTCAACTGTTTGACATCTCTGTGTTCTTAGCTGGTTGAATTCTTAATTTGATTGCTGTGCTTTACTCGTTGCCTCTAATGTGTTATAGTCAACATTATGTATGTTTACCTCATGACAATACCACAAACATCTGCTTCAATAATTTGCAGAACTTTAAAGAAGTTTAGAACTGTCTGATTTTAAACAGCCACCTATCTGTTTTGATAAAGCATCAATATTGTAAAGTGCTTCGTGGTTCACGTCAACATGCTCCATGGTAGTTGCTCTGGTTGCAGTTTAGTCACAAGTTGCTCTGGTTGCAGTGCGGTGAAAAGTTGCGAAAGTCGGCCATTGCACTGGTTGTAACTTTTTATTTCGTCACGTTTATCCCCCACACTTTGAAGGTCGGTCCATTAAAAATATTGTTTTACATAAACCTTTTGTGGTTGGGGGCCGCTGCCATAGAGAACACTCACAGAGCTTCACATTGAAATAAATCTTCCTCACAAAATGTTCTGCATTCATTATGAATAATAATTTAGGGATGATGTATTTAATTATTTATACTGCATGACAAACAACACATTTTATTTCATGAAGTTGCCATTGTCGGTCAGGCTGCAGCCAACAGGTTGAAGGGTTCGTCATACAAAAAACTCCCATGTCTCGAACCATGTTGTTATAACAGCAGTATAGTTTTTACGAATTGAATATTATTTTTTGGAAACTCCACTTTCACAGGGTTATGGAGATGTATTCTTGATGTATTCTTGCTCTTGCTTTTGAATTGTAACAGTTGTTATAATAAAGGAAAAGTTAAAACAACGTTCTAAAATAGGCTTCATGAAAAAAGGTCACATTTCCCACATACTTATGGACTGTATATCTACGTGATGTATCAGAGAGACCAACATATTCCACTTTTCATGAAATAATTCCGTATCTCAATTTGCAGGATATCCTTCAGCCTTTCTGTCTGACCCTGGCCAAGTTCACTTAAATGGCTCACACTTCCCATTAACTATGATAATTGGTTCTGCTGGCCCCTTCTCTTTGGAACAACATTAAGTCTTATGTGGTGCAGATGGCAACATGTAAGAAGATTATGGTGGAAAGTACAGCCTACATGGTTGTAATTCAAACAGTTTAGAAAACTACTTGAATTAGTGATCATTCCTTCTGGACTGGTGTTTGAGCATGTGTGACACGTTGAAGTATTCCACCCTTACCAGGAAGCTTTACAAACATATGGTGCCTTACACCTCCATATCCAACTTTACATGTTATTGGAGGATAGACATTCCCTCTGGTTTCTGAATTTAGGAATACCAGCAAGAGGTTCTGTTTGACTAATTTTGTGAGTCAAGGGTATTCCTGTTCATCTTTAATCCTCAAAAGAGTTGTCACCCAACTGCCGTATGACGACTGTTTAATTCAATTATTAAAAGTGGAAACCTGTGTCGGACTCTCAGGAGACACAGACACAGTGGGCTGACCAGATGATCTGCTTTTCTGACTGCAACTGTGCGTCTTCTTGGAATATTGAGACCTCATCATTTATTTTTGTCCATCAAATCAGTAGTATATCTTAATATGGCACATAATTAAATCTGTGCCACATGGAATTACCCTCAAGCTACATATACCTGAGAGAGTACAGCATCTACCAGAGATCTGGGTCATTATGCACATGATGGCATGGTGATATTGCGGCAGAATTGAAAATGAAATCATAGACATAACCATATACAGCCTAATATATATCTTGTGAGGCAGAAAATAGTCAGCAGGCACTAAACCCAGTTTCCGAAAGGGCCATGGCTAAGAAGTTGGTGATGCTTTGTTCTGCTGTTTAAGTCATTCTGCCAAATGTGCTGCCCCAAGTGCTGTATTAAGTCAGGTTAGACAATTATGACATAACCACAGGGTTCACACTTTTCAGTTGCATGAAGGTCTTGAGGGCCTTCTCATAATTCGCTCCCTTGTGTCAGTAAAAATAAATTCATACAGTATCTCACTGCGTCCACGTTGTATTTTTCCCGGTAGAAGTGTCTACTTTACAGCAAAGAACTGTCCCTGCAACACAGGAATTCCTCACAAAAAATGATGATGTAAATCATACTGCACATCAACCATAGCAAATTTGCTGACAGGTTACATTGTATATCTTGACAGAATGAGGGACGGCTGCTCATTTTCAGAGACATCATAGCGTGTAGGACAGAATTGTAAAACTATGCATATCTCACTCAAACAACTCTCTCTCTTCTTGGTTAGGTGTAGAGCTGCTCCACTGAGAAACTATTAGGGCTTATTTATATTCAATTCTGGGCTTTTTGTTATACTTTTTTTGATTTACTTAATCAAAGGGGCGTGCAGGATACTGTCATAATTAGTTAATAAGGTTTTTCTACCATTCATTATTTTACTAGAAAAAAAAATGTTAGTTGAATTTTGCACATACTCTAATACAATTAAATAATATATTCTAAGCCACTGAATATAATACTATCCATATAGCATGAATAGGTGACCTGCTATAGTGTAATTTACAGTCCAGTCTGTCTTTATTCACTTGTGTTCCAAAATCGCTACAGCTGATAGACTCGATTAAAACATTAAAATAGTGCTTTTCCTTCTACAATTAAACAAATAGCCAGAGTAAGAATCACAAGAAATTTCAGTAAAGATTGCTGGTAATGGATCCCTGGGGATGCACTGTTTGGACAAACAGTGGGCTATACTCTTGATACTTTGTAATCAGTGGCGGTGCGTCCATAGAGGGCGCTAGGGCGCCGCCCCTCTTAAAATTTTGAGATGAAAAAAAAAAGAAAAAAATATAATATATCCTGTCAAAAAACATTATATACCAAATCATTTAAATAGCAAATATACCGTGTTGACGCGCTAAATGTGTGTGGGAAACCGTCAGCCTGTCAACAACCACTTAAGTTAAATGTGACATAAATAATATATCGCCACTCATCATCACGGAGAGAAGCCCCGCCCCCTTTACGGGAGCCGGCCTAACGTGTGTGCGCAGCAGCGAGCAAACATTTCACGGTCGTTTCGGCAAGGACGGCTTCTCATTGGCGGATGAAACGTGAATCTTGGGGCACAAAAATGTGCACCCTGGCCAATGACATCGTTTCTTATTTCACGTGACTGGACTATTCGGCAAATAAGAGACCGGTATCGTTCCCTCAGCCCAGAGAGCTCCACGGAGCTACGCGAGCAGGTTGCTAACCGGAGCTGGTTAGCTGGAGGCTCAGTGAGTAATGCGCTGTTTAGTTTCCCCTGTCTGTTGTTCCAAAGTCCTGGGACTGAAACTCTCAAGACTACAATGGGGTGAGGGAACTAAAGAGCTTCAGACAAGTGTAAAGCATGAATCTTGCCGCAGTTATCTAGCTAACAGCATGGAGCTAACTAGCTAACAGCATGAAGCTAACCCTGTTTGCAGAGCAGAGCAGCAGAAGGAGACCGAACTGGCATCGAAAACACAACGAAGAAGTTGTGAAAAACAGAGACATTCCCTCAAGAATAATGGAAACAGGCTGGTTACAGACATGATTGACTTTAACCAGAGAGTTATGGAGAAGTTTGCCAACTTTAAAGAGAGGAGGCTACTTTTCTTTACAGTAGTGGGGTCTACTCTGTCAAACACCCTATGTAACATGTGCTGCATCTCTTTCTGACTCTATTCTGTTCTGAACCTCTTTCATGTGAGGGTGAAACTCTTTTATTTTGCAAACCTTTGAAACCCAACCCAATGTTTCTTACAGCATTCTGCTCTGAACCTCTCATGCCCAAAGTTACAGTGTGTTGATAGTTGTTATTGGACAGTGTTGAGCACGCTGTTTTCTTGAAATAAAGCGTTGTTTTTTACAATATTCTACTCAAAACCTCTTTTCTTCTCATTGTTTAGTGCTATTTAAACCGCGTCGCCCAACTGCGCCCCCCCCCCCCCAAAATTCACCAGCTGCCACTGTCTAATAGTGAACATGAATATCTACTGTGAAATGTGCCACATGTTTGATTACAGTTATAAGCAAACCAGCCATACACAATATTTGGATTACACAAAAAATGAACACTCAGTAATGAACAGACCATCAAATAAGCAAAGATATTCAGTAAAGGCATAATTGTCTCCTTGTCACAGTCCAGGCCCATTTTAATTTCCTGTCAATCACCCACATTATTAATAAAATCTAAATTGCTTTTTCTATTTGTAGCCTTAAACCTTTGTGAACACACAAGGGTTTATCTCCAAAGTGCTATAGCTGCATTAAAGTCCAAATAACAGTTAATATTTTTAAAAGCTGGATATCATTTTCAATGAAGCAGAACTATTTGGAAAGTCAAAGCCTCCTGGTGGACACAATCATGTTCCAATTCATGGGACATCCTGCAGACATGCCGGAAAGGGCACACATTAGAAATCCATTTAATTTATAATATTATTTTGTCATGCTTATAATGATAATCTCCATTTTGAATGTGGGAGAGACTTGTTCTATTTTATAATGAAACCTTGTCGACAAAGAGTTTTGTGAAAAGTCTGTATTTGTGTGTGTGGATGAAGCTGGGTGTGCTGAAAGACTGTCCGGTAAAGCTGAGCTGCGGGAGGTAAAATCTTCTCCACGGTCCCAGGCAAGCTGCAAACATGTCGCCATCCTGAATGAATAATTTAATCCTCAAAGTGTACTTCAAAGCTGCTCACCAGGTGGTGAGTCTCCCAACAGCTGCCTCACAGCCCAGCAGACAGTCAAAGATCGAGCAAAATGATTTTCTCCAAATGTTCGACAAATCTGTGTACGGATGATAACATTGTGTTGCAGTACAATCATACCTGCCAGCAGACATTCCTTTCCCGGTCTTTTTTAGCTTCCATTCATGGGGACAACGGTGAAACAGTGGTTATCCTGATGAAAGGGAAAGCTTAAATTGAAGGGGAAGATGATTCCACCTTTATTCGTCCAAAAGCTGTTTCGTGGCTTCTCAAGATCATCAGCATATTGTATTGCTCCGACCTGATCTTTTTCTGATGCCATCACTGAGGATGAGGACACTTGAAACATCTCCAGCTGATGTTTGTCATTCGCACATTGTTTTGATTTCCAAAGTAAAGAGAAGCGTCATTGGGTTGGTCAATTTCAAATGTAAGCTACTGGGAATTTTTTCAGTGAAACACAATCCACAATGAAAGTCTCCTGGCCTTGTGATCGGTCATTATTTGCATTGCTAGAAGGACAGGCAGACCCAAAACTGCTGAATGTTGGTGATCTCCCTGACATGGCCAAAACCCAAATTCCTCAGGGGAGAATAATTAGTATTGAGCGGGTGTATTTGAAAAATAGGGCTTTCTTTGTTTTGACAGATTGTAGCTCGCACCCAAACTTCAGGCAAGGCAGTACACAGAAACCAGCTAAATATAAACCTCATTATACTCCAAGCCATCGTAGTTTCCCTGACTCTTGAGGCATAAAGAAATGGCAGAGGTGCAGAGACGGAGGTTGCAACGGAACAAAAATGTGTCATGAATGAATGTGATGGTATCAACAGTCCGCTGTAAATCAAACTATACGCTCCATTCCCACAAGATGACAGTCTGAGCCTGACAAGCTTTTGAATTTAAAGAAAATGTAAATTGTGTTATGGAAATGTATTGTTTTCACACAGCAATATTAACGTTTTGAAAGACAGTGTTGGAATTATAATAGGCGATAGATATAACAAAGTAAAAAAAGAGAACTCCTCAGATACAGCACTTTACTATACTGATTTAGGACTAAGTGCACTTGACATTGGATATTTAGGAATCTCTTGAAATGGAATTCGGCCATGAGGCTTGAGCAAAGAATTAGGAATTATATTAAAACTGAATAAGGGTGATGTGTAGAAACAAATTCATGATGCATTGAGCCATCTTTCATTTCCATTGACTTATTAAACAGAGTTACTGTGGGAGGCAAATGATGGAGCTCCCCTGGAACTCACTACATCTTCCCACTTAACAGGGAGGCAAGAGTGCGCCAAACCCTGCAGGCTGACAATGCTCACCAAACAAATCATGGCAACACATCCACAGGCAGTCCAGAGTAAATTGTTGTATTAACCCCCAGGCAAGGGTCCCCCCTCAACAATTCAATAAGCAGAGACGCATTCCTACACATCCTAACGGAGAGCTAAGGATTTGACAGCCCACAGAGCACGCCGGTGCCAAACTGGGAAGTCCGTCAATGTTATGGGTCAGTGTGTTAATTGTTTTCTGTTTCAGGGCGTTTATCTTTTATGGCTTGTTCTGCCGCAGTCATCATGCTGCATTTTGGTAAAGAGAAAAGAATTGAAGCAAACGACTGTTACCGGTCATTTCATGGCACATCATTTGGACAATTAGCAAACATGAGAGTTCTTCTTCTGGGAAAAATGATGAATTTGGAATTATGGTTTCCATCTGTATGAAGATTATTTTTTACCTTTTATAAGATGTCAGTTTCAGGTATTTAGCCACACAGTTTGCACAAAACTAACCCAACTTATTTGTGAGAATTATCTTAAATTGTATTATTATTTTACTGTTTTTTATTATAATAATATCTGTTCAAAATTGCAATAAACCTTTATTTTTTCAAGTAGTATTTTGAGGCCAGCTTGTCCGATGAAACTTTTAAAATCAAAGTCTACATCATCTTAAGCATGCGGCTGCTCTGTGAGGTCTGACTGCATGACTCGTACTTTAAGGAGAAAGCTGATGGGTCAGGGGTGAAGGACACTGTCAGGAAGCGGACGCCATTATTTTGGCTTACTATAATCGCCAGATCAGATTAACTCTGGCTCAAATTAATCTAAAGTATTATGTGATCTGCAAGTCACATCTCCCTGCCAACAGCATGTGTAAGCTGTCTGATGTGGTGTACACGTTGTCTTCCTGTCTATTCGCATACCCTGTGACACATGTTCTGTTGCAGGCTTTCTAATTAGGTGAAATGCATTTGTCCGTGTAGCCCGGGTGGAGATCTGACTGCAAATGAAGCTGACTGCAACCCTTTTAAAACGTATTGAGCCTGGTTTCACCGCCACACTCCTTTTCTAATTCTGACAAAAAACTTTTTTTTTAAATATTTGCGTTCAATATCATACCTCCGGACGGCAATTCCAAGCAAAACCATTCATTATATGAAAACCCCAGATTATAAAACTTCAGATAAATTATCCAATTAGCAATGTATGGTAATGTTGACATTTTACTCTTGCTATTAAGTAATATTATTCTACTATGAGGTAGATTTATAAATTCTTTCTTGGCTCCATAATACATCAATTATCCAAAGATAAAAACGGAGTCACCACAGAACGTCAACACTGTTCTAAATAATGTGTGCTATAATTGATATTTGTGTCTTTGTGTCATGATTTACATAACAGGATGCAATTAAATATTTAGAAATCAGAAAAGCGCATCATAACAGGCAGTGTTTTCTGCATCTTTTGCCAAATGAGAGTATTTTGTAAACATCGCAGGGACCTGTGTAATAGGAAAAATAAACCAACTAAAGAAAATATTTGTTTTGATTCAAGCAAATAAACAGATGCTGTATATGGAGAGGTGATGCTTGGTTATGAGCAGGGGGTAGACACTTCATTGGCCTACGAAACAAGCAGCCACGATTGCTTCTCACTGTGTGTGCATCAGTTAAAAGCACCCTCTCATTGTGTTGATATTTTTAGAACGCATTGCCACATCCACCAGATGACTAACAGCGTCTTTCATTTTTAAATTGCAAACATGCGGTGTTTGACAGTTTACATCTTTAAAAAATCACTCCAATGATTATCTACCACTAGGATAATGTTTTCACCAACCCAAATCACCTGTGTATGCACATGTGTCACTCAAACTTTATACACTGGCATGCACTAGTAGTTAGAACAGTTTTGACACTTTGCCTTTTGTAAAATAATTTTACAGTGGCAGCAGATTAAAAATCTTACCTTAAAAACATGCTGTTGTGTCACTTTAAATCAGGATAACAACCTTTCTTTTCTCAGTAATTTAGTTCATAATTTCCATCAGATTTTGTGCTCTGGAATTAATTCCACGAAGACACATTTTTGACACAAGGTTCAGTTTATTTTAATTTTGTATAGCCCATTGTCACAAATTACAAATTTGCCTCAGAGTGATTTACAATCTGTACATATAGACATCCCTGTCCCAGAACCTCACATCGGATCAGGAAAAACTCCCAAACAACCCTCCACGGGTTAAAAGCACCAACAGTTTCATGTCATCTTGTTAAAATAATTACCACAATGTTATTTTTACTTGATTCTAATCTGTCCTTTTTGATCAAATATCGAGAGCACACAAGTGCCTTGTCAAGCCAAACTTTAGAACTCCATTCAGGCTGCTCAATTCTCACTAAGGCAGACAATTTTTCGAGGTGCTGATTTTTTTTCTCCTCCGTCCGTTTTTTCCTCCCTTTGCTATTGAGAACCTCTTCCCCTCTTATAGACATGATCTGACAGGAAATCTTTGAAAGGCAGCGCTGTGCTAACTGCCCAGAGATTTCAACTGTCTGTTCTTGCTGGAGGAGAAGCTGAACGCTGGCCTCCTATTAGTCTAAACACATGGAGCCCCACAATCCCCTGTCTCTCTTTCTCACTCTCTCTCCCTCTTTCTCTTGCCTCTATTCCTCTCTCTCTCTCTCACTAGTCATCCCAGTCCTGGCGAGGGGGCTGACAGCGCTCAGCGTCCCAGCCTGTCAAAAAGGGCCTGTTATTCAGCACCCTCCCTCTGGGACAGTAAGAAAACACACACACACTCGCATGAATCCGCACACTCACAGAACATGCTTTCACAAAAGCCTTGTACACAACACACACCCACGCACTCTTACTCTCTCACACGCATCCACAAATATTTTATTCCTATGCCCACGAAATACTATGCACACATACACACACTTTTGACTGCTCTTAGAGGATGTTCTGCTTGTTGTCAGCATTTCTCAAAATATGCTGACATTTTGCATGTGCTAATCAGGATCAAATGTATTATCCATACAGACACTAATCTACAGAGCTTTTGCCTTTTCCACCGCAGCTCTGACACAAATCTGCCTCTTTATGGAGTCCTCTTGTCAATCCATGTGATTGGCTGAAATTTACCAATCATTAGCTACAATTTAATAATGTCTGGTGAATCGGAAGAGCTGACAGGTGTCCAATCAGGAGTTTGAAATTATTCCTCAGAGATTTTGAATGCTAGCTTGCAAATGAACCTGCAGGTGCCTCCACAGCTGTATTCCCGAGTCCATCACAATACGATGTGCATACTAAGAGATTGCTCATTGCTCAGCCTGCTGTCTTGTCCTGACAATTTATGGGCTTTTTCAGATTTAAACAGCAGAGATATGAAATGGATAGATGAGTATGACCATGAACAAAAAATCTGGATACACCAACAATACAATAAAATAAAGTTAAATTGATTATTGTTAATGCATTCAGTTTAAAATGTATGAAAGCAGTGGCACTGTTGTTAAATGCTGGTATGTTTTCATTCAGTTTTTTGGTGGAATCAGTTATAAAGTTAAAGAACATTTATAATGTATGAAAAATATCAGAAAAAGAGCCTATTTGTAATTGTAACCAATGGCATGATAGCAATAAAGAAACACACATTTATAGTGTTTAATAGTACAATATTTAAAGATAGCTTTGTACTCTTGCAGGTCTATTAAAAACAACAATGTACATTATTAAATTTAATTAAAAACAACAACAAATGATAAGTCATTTCAAAATAAAAATGATTATCTTTCTCAAAGAAGTGGGAACAATGTAATGCAATCGAAAACAATTGTTTTTACTGAAATGTGTATATTAATTTTGGTGAGTGTAAATGACATATTTTTAATTTTCCATTCAGAAAACAAACACATTACACTTATTTTACAACATGTGTTGCAATTGCCACACTTCTCACTGCACACACACACACACACACACACACACACACACACACACACAAAGTCAGCATTTACCCTAATTTGGGTAATCACATCTAGCAAGCTGTTGCTGTGTAGGATCAGTTTTTCTTCTTTTTCATAATTCAAACCCACAGCCCAGGAGTTGCTGTGGGGTAATATCCCTGTTCAGCTCCAAGGAACAAGTAATGATTGCAGCTGATCGCATGCGGTGCCACTGGAGAGCTAAAGCTCTGTGCTCCAGAAGCCTTTAAAAACCATCACAAAGTAGAAGCTATTTATTACTTGATTAGCCACAGAAACTCAGAAATAATAGCAACAAGAAAAATGCCCCGTGTATTCAACCTTCACTATCAAAGTGAGATCAAAACAAAACAAGGGAGAACAAACTTTTCTAAAATGCCAGCTAAGCATGAACATAGTTCCCTTTCTTCCCATGTGGCTCCTTTGTGAATAATTTCCCTCAAATCTGAGTAACCACAGTATTAGTGTCCTTTGTAAAAAAAGACTTCTCTGTCTGCTAAATAAGGAGCTCTCTTAATTTCTCTTCTCAACACCGGCTTAATTGCGTTAAGAATTAATGGTGCATTTTCACAGCCAAGCTCACCACCAGGCACCGGTTACACTGCTCTTCCTGCTGGGCCCAATGCCACACAGCGGGCCCAGAAGTGCCTGTCGAGCGCCAACCCCGGTCTCACTCCTGCTCGGGGGTGAGAAACTTTGCGCTATACATATGCATGAATAGCTCACATCTCCCCAAAGGCTGCTATATCTCACCATTAGTCGCTCTCAAAAGTCTTCTGCGGCGCGCAGTATTGACTTCTGGAATAATTTCAGGAAATCCCAGACGTGATTTATGATGATGCACATTATCGATCACTTAAGGAGATATTTAGGTATTCAGAATAAAAAGTTATGTTCTCATTATGTTGATGGCGTTAGGCGCCAGGCCGAGGGGAGAGGGGGGGAAGTCACTGTACACTTTACCGGAGAGGTAATTAGCACGTCTGAGTAACAGCAATGCTATTCCCTCTCTCTGCTCTGCTGCTGCTGAGGCTGGGCTGACTTGCCTTTGCACAAATTGTTACTGTCGCCCCACAGGTGGGAAACTAGCTCTCATCACCTCATCACCCCAGAGGATGCGAGACAAAGCAACATATATTAAACTGCTATCCTCGCAGCATGCGGCTAGTGACTTCATGAGATATTTTACTCTTTATGGAGCCCATGGGGGACACACAAATCCAATACAGCTCCCTTTTAGAGGGGCACTGGTGAAGACATGCATACAAACAACTGGGATTTAGAGTGGTTCCTCTTCCAGAGGCAACAAAAGTGACAAGCCATTGGAGTGCTTTGGGGCAAATGCATCAGCACTGGCAATGCCGTGGGCTCTGAGACGATAGGAAATGAAAGAATTTACCTAATGTGAGATGGTGCATGGTTGAAGTCTTGCTGCAATTTCACGGCAGAGAGGAAGAAATATAGCACACTGTTTATTAGACCTGCTGTGTGCTCTAATGTTTGAAATGACCGTAATTGTAACAGTTGCTGGAGTTTTTTCAGCCTGACTAATCACAACTTTACACTTGTACTGGACTTATTTTCAAAGTCAGAAAGAGTTGTAAACTTTTTTCATTTTTTTCTTCCGCCAGCCGGTTTGGCTTCAAACCAAAGATGCCATTACCCTCTTTGGGGCCTGCTGATGAGAGACACCAGACTCAGTTCGCGGCTGGAAAAAAAGAAACATGCGCAACACTTTCTAAAGCTGTTAATGTTTTATCCCATAATTCACAGGCCCGGGACTTGGGAGTATGTCTTTGTGGGAAAGCCTTGGCTGGACATGGTGGAACCAGCATCATTAGTGCCTGTCTCCCCGGGGTGGCATGTGTGGAAATTACTGCCCCAATCAATAAGCAAAGTCCAAGTGTTGAAATATTTATCCAGACAGAGCTTCATCCTTGCGGTGGACTGTCTGAGCACTCTTCCTGCACCTTAAAGGGTTATTCAGAAAGCCATATATGGGCAAGAGTACACCTTGAAATCAATGGGGTGCCACTCACTGGCTGAGTGCTGAGTGCTACAGAAGTCCATTAATTTATTGTCGATACATGGGGCGGAAACGGCGCAAGAAGCAGAACTCACCTTAAGGTGTACTCGAAATAGTGTTGTCACGATACTGGCATTTCCAACTTTTATACAATATCAAGAAGAATATAACATTTAGATTTTGCTTCTATAAATGCAAAATATCTTCAAGTGAAGCAGGCGTGCATGAAGCCCATGTGTCAGAATGAGAAAACGGCAGATTGTTTTCTTAACACTCTCTCTTTTGCACCACAAATAAAATAATGCTGGTGTGGAAAGAGTGAGGAATTAGTACAAATAATAAAACTAGATTGATAATATTTATGGCAACATGAAACACAATTTAAATTTAATTTTTAAAGAATGAAATGTGCTCAGCCGCATGTTTGTGAAGATGTATCTATCATCCTGGTATTTTAAAGAGCTTAGTCACCGCCTGTTTATGTCATAAACATTGCAGATTAATTCTACAAGGGCCGACACATAGACACCCGACATCTGAGGGTGATTCTCCCGGCAAGACTTCCTTTGAACTTCAACACTTGGCTTGTTATCTCACTTTATCTTCCCACAGAGCATGTTATGGACGATTAAAAGCTCTATGTGATACTCGGGCTAACATCTCATTATAAGAGTGAGCCCATTTATATTGCTAACCTCCATAGTTAGAGTCTACATAGGATGACATCGGACTTCCCCTTCGTCAGCTTGAAGTACTCTGCTGAAACGTATGCTCATTAAGGAACCATAAAAAAATTGCTTTTGTTAATATAACATTTTCATGACCCGGTGATGGGTTCAGGACATTGTCTGGCTTCAATATAATGTGTCCCTCTGAGAGGTGCAAGTATAAAATGATTTAGTCCCCTTCTTTTGTTGTTGCTTTTTGTTTACCATTACTTACTCAGAATGGCAATTAGTCTCCATTCTTTTTTTGAAAGATAATTGGTCAGACGATGTCTCAACAACTCTTAACAACCTCTGATCCGTTACAGACCGTTGCCCTTCATCAGACCCTCACAAATAAATTCTACAAAACACAATTTTTCCCTTTAGGCAAAATAGCTGATGACTATCTTCCATTTTTCCATCCCGCTATGTAGAAAGTGTTGGGAATTTACAAACCCCATAGAAACCTGAAGAATGAGTTTTCTCCTCTGCAGAAGGGCCCGCCGCGTAAAGCTGCACCAGAACAACCACTGCATCATTCCCTTAACGATAATCTGATCATGTTGATAAGCTAAAGGGAAAACAGTAGACACTCCTGGCTACCATAAATCTCAATACTGGCATCAGTGTTAACAACCACCACGGGGATATCAAATGCTGATGGCGATGCTGGAGAGTCTGCGCACATACAACTATTACTGATAAGTGATCAGAAGACGCCTTGTGTCTGTCCATAATCATGTTGTACTCCTCATTAACTGATGGTCTTCATGAGCCGGGGCATTGCAGTGGTCCAAAACACAATGTTTAATTAACATTATCAGCGTTTGTAATTGCCGTCTGTTTACCTTCGTGTTTTACATTTTTCAGTTATGCTGAGTGGCTGTCTCCATGCGCACCTCTTCATCTGAGCCCAGATGCCTTTCGGATACCAAGAGTTCATCGAGGATGAAATGGACAGGAGCTCAGTTGCTCCCCTGACTCTGTTCACACGTCTGAATAAAGATGCGACAGGCATGTGGGAAAGAAATTCAGAACATGAAGTCCCTCTATTATGCTCGGGATCCTGAAGAGAAGCGATGTTACCGTGAGCTCGAATGGAGAAAAAAAAGGGTTTCCGCGGGAGGCCAGAACAATGTGCCGCACAGCATTCATGAAGAGATATGGCATCTGCAACCAATCCTGACGACAGCGCCATCCCCCCCCGACAATAAATCTGCAGTATATCAGTGATTTTTACATGCACACATGCAGGTACACATACGCTCGTGTGCCCATTTCAGAATGTGTACGAGTGTTTTAGTGTCTAATTACTTGTATTTGTCCGCATGCACGTAATTGAGTCTGTGTAAATCAGTGTTTATATTTTCATTACTTGTTTGATTGCAAGTGAGGTGTGCATTTGTGTGAACCGGTGTGTGTGTGTGTGTGTGGGCCTGTTCCGGAACGGGTGTATGTGTCTGCGACTGGTCTACAATCTGTCTTTCATGGTTGAGCGTGGACGCGGTCCAAAGCGCCCAGCTGCTTTAGATCAACACTCAATCATGGTTCACCTCATCGCAGCTTAATTCTTTCTGATTCACATCGGCCTGATCTGACCACCGCAGTGTGCCCCTGCTCACAGTAACTGGCACTGTCTGGTAGAATTGGTTCCACATCCCTCCTGCATCACAAACCTTGGAAATCCTGCACATGGTGTTTGTGCAAGGATGCAAATGAAAAATCAGGACTGATTTCAAAATATAATTGAAAGAGACATATCAATCTATATTAAGGTAAATCTACACATGCATTATTTTCTTAGTTGGTCGATTAAGCACTTTTGTACAACATAAAACACAATGGTTTATGACAAACTCGTCAACTGAATCATCCTTAAGAAAAGGCTCACACACTACAGTTGCCAGATTGTACCTTTGTCGGTGACGAAGATGCCTGATTTGGAAAGTATTTGTTCAAACGGAAATATGTGGCAGCCTTAGAAAGAAAGCTGCAGATTAAAAAAAAGGAAATGGATTTTCTAAATTGTGATTCAAATGAGGCGTTTTTCTCCAAGATGAGATGTTCTCCCAGCATCTGACATATAATGCCGGGGCCTTGAATATTGGAGAAACACAGGTTGAAAGCATGCTTCTTGTAAAAGACTAAAAAATGAAAACCAAAGGCAACACTCTGTGTCTCAGTTACCATGGTGTGTCTCACTGTGCATTTGGGACTTGCTTTTGCAATATGAGGAAAAACTTCAAACTTTACTCTCTGTAATAAGCTGACAAAGAGAGCCCTTGCCAAGGTGCTGTTAGCCCCCACCCGCTCACCCATTCCAGATGCTGAAATCCCAGCGTGAGCATGTGAGAAATGGCGAGAACCTGCAGCGTTATTCACTGCTGAGTTCCCTTTATAGAATAAGATACAAAATATTTGTTTACACCATCTCTAATATTTACAGCGGCACACCAATTCTAAACAACGAATTCCTAAGACTCGAGAAGACTCCTTTATCCCGCTGCTTATTTTCTAAATATTTTTAGTGCATAAGGAGATCACATAAAACTATAAATATAATATATATAATACAAACAAACACATATATATATATATATAAATCGAGTATATATATAATACAAACACACATATATTTATATGTATAATATAGTATATATAATACATACACATATATATACATTTAAAGAAATAGAGAGAGCAGTAAAAGCTCAAGCATTAGCCTAAATACTGCTGAATTGATTTCAAATTGTTTCCAGGGTGTAAGCCAGGCCAGCCAGAGCAATTTGATCTGCATTTGTGTGAAGCCAGTCTCCTGTGTGCACTAGTTCTCTTAATTCCAATGTTCATTATTGGTTCATTAGTGACTTCCTGACTTTATAGCACCAATTCTTTACTACATCAGTCCTCGTCTGACAGTAATTGGTAACATAACATAGACTCAGTTAGCCTTGCTTCACGCATCAGACATCAGTAGCCTGCCCATTAAGTCTTTCACAATGTGGAGCCACAAATGTGTGAATACAAAAAGTTGGGAACAAGCACTGAAGGAGACAACAACAATGCAGCCCCCCCCCCCCCTCCCCCCCACACACACAGTTAGATTTGGGAAGACTGCATAAGCATGTATATTTTGGAAGAAACCATACTGTAAAGCCTTAAATTAAGTATTACATTGTTCACCTCCTTAGCATAGCTGTCAAGATGTAATATAATATGATTATGGTAGAACATTTAAAGGACAAGTGCCTTTTATTCTTTCAAATAATAACAATTTATCTTGCTTTTAAAATACAATAAAAATGTTTAAATAAATTAAAAAGCCAGGGTATTATCTGTGTTGCTTGACATAATCGCACACAATACCAATCTAAAACTGATTCATGACCCAACAGTGGCAGACAAAAGTCCATGTTGTTTTTCTCACAAACTGCTTTGGTTTCCCGTCTGCTCCCTGGGTTAATTATGTCAGTATCAAATAAGTTGTGCCTGCCGAATATTCTCCTTTAAGTGGGGTCTACTGTGTTGAAATCCAACACCCACCTCAGTTCTCTTTTCCTCTCCATAATGTACACATGTGTGTTTGATTATCCCTCCCGCTTGGTAAGACAAGTGGAAAGGAAAAGTCAAGTCCAACTAGCATGTGTCCCATCCCAAAAATGCCTCACCTCATAATGGACCCAAGCACAGGAAATAAGAAAGTCAAAGGTCAGGACAAAAAAGCAAAACAATACTGGAGGTGGGTTTTTTTTCTTGACACTGAAACTTTTAAAGAGAAATCTGTCTTTGCTTGATTTCTTTCATTTATTAGATAGCTTATATGTTTTTTATTTATCAGTATTACATCACATACAAAGAGAAGAAAATCCAGTTAACACACAGCATACAAAGGAAGCCCACTGGGCTTAGTATAGTCTACAGTATTGTGTAATAAACTGTGAGATAATACAATGGGCGTCGGTCAGTGAATATAGGCATTCGATTTAAACCATGTGAGATATTTTCCAAAGCCTAGATAGGATCTTCTAAATTGAGGCAGGTGTTATTGTTTTGTCTCTATCTGATGTCCGCTGACTTCACGTGTCAATCAAAAGACCCTTTTCTCGCTCTTCTCTTACTTTGAAGGCAAGAAATCAAGCAACTGAATCACATTGAAGCACTATTTTAAATTAATTTGAGAACTTTCAAGCCAGTTCACAAAACAACGGCTATTCACAGCCAGCGGTCTATGGAGTGTGCACTCACAATATATACCAGATTACTAACCCTCCTTCAATGCAGACACAATATATTCACTCCGCCCTTTACTCCGTGCTGTGTTCGGCAGATGCCCACACAGGGATAGAGAAAGCCATTGTATCTAATTGCAATGCTCAGAATTTTGATTACACTCTTGCCTTGAAAGCACAACACTGTAAAAGAACAATTGCTCAGAGAGCACCAAGCAGCAGGAGGTGCAATTTCAGCCCCTTCTTAATGAGAGAACATATCAAAAGGTAAAAGGGAGGAATTTATCCTTTAATTCCATTTCCGAAGTAATAAAACGTGGGGTCCTTCATCTATTAGTATATGAAAGATGAAACTAGACCGAGGACTATTATTCTTCTCTTTGTGTTGTGTTCGAGGATCCTTCCATCCTGGTCTGTTTTGGTCATATTTCAGAAATTATTAAACTCAAAGCGGATTTCCCACAGGGGTTGAGTGATGTAATGGATTAATAAGATGACTATAATGTGCCCTATCGCTTCTCTGTCTCTAGGACACACTTTTCATGTTAAATAGAGCCATATAAAAGTTCACACGTCACATGGCTGACTTGCAAGAACAACTGGAGCTGTTTATTACTGGAAGTTTGACTATTTGCCAAACTGCACTTGTTGAAACGTGCTAAAATATTCTTATTTTTATACTCATTTTCAAGGTGTTCAACAACTGGAAGATGGATTTGAACCATTTTAAAGTATTGAGTATTAATAATCCATTGAAATAACTGACTCCTAAAACCTTGCAGGAATTACATACAGTCTTTAGAGAAAGTTTATTATCGCCAAAAGTCTTGATCATGTATTAATATTATAACATCTTCGTCTTTCACCCTGTATTAAAAATCAGAGCATCTGGTGAAATGAAATATGTGCAGAGAAAATGTAAAAAGGTGCCACAGTGGAGTTTTCCCTAACTAGTAATTAATTTTGGGTATTATTCTTATTACATTTATCAGTGTGTGGCCCTGTGGGGGAGGGCTTATTGCAGGGGTTAAATCATCTCTGACACACTCTCAAATCTTTGGTTCCTTCTCAATCAGGCATTTTTGCGTAGTTGACCTTGTTGGCTTCAAAGGGAATTAAAGTGGAGAAGGGAGGTTTACGTCAGGCAGTTTAGAAAAACTGCTTCTCCTTGTGTGACAAATGACAAATGACACTGGCCCCTTCTGTCTCAGGGGAAGCTTGTATAAGTCAGCATAACAGTCTGATTACCAGAATAAAACTGCACCTGTGATCTCAAGTCATTTGAATGGAGTTCATTGACCCTACATGTACTGCAGAAGAAAAATACATGTTCCTGTGAAGAAAACACATGCAGACCTCTCAAACTGGCAAACGGTTTTCTATGCATGCAGTTTATTACTGAATGTATCAGATTCTTTAGAGCAGAAACCACTTATTTACAACACCAGGTTATAGCGATGCTGATTATAACCTGTGTTCTGTATTGGTCAAAACATTCCTTATGATTTGTTAACATTCATCTGTAGGTAAGGAGGACACTATCATATTCCTGACATTAACCAAAACAGATATGCTGCATTTTCTCAGTCTATGTGAATTTCTTTTAAAATAACAAATTGCAAGACAAAAATGTGCTTGAACAATGACTTGAATGAAAATGTGTACACAAAGTGTATTGTTTTAAGATCTTGTTTCTTTAAAAAAACTCAACAATCCTAAAGTGCAACGATTAACCTGACTCCATTACAAGACAATATATTTTGTTCGGAATTATGCTCCAACTGTCTATCGTGAAATAAAGAAGAATAGTCAGTGAGCTTTAAGGGAGTTAAGATTAACAACATACTCGACAAAATTATTTTCCCTGGAAAATAACTAAAATATTCAGTTTTCAATGTAAAGCTAAATTTAAATAGGAATCACTGCTATTAAATTACTTACAATAATTATAATAATATCTTCCATCACACATGCATTCATTTGTTTTAAAAATCATTTAATACAATACTTGTACAACAGTAAGTGGCAGCCAATTAGTAAGTAAATGTAATTCTTACCATTCTTATACATCAAAGTCTTACTTAAATATTTATTTTTATTCCTATATTCTATTTTTGTAGTGACAAGTAATTTTTTAGGTAACAGTAGGGCCTAACCAGTCGAGTCACTGTTGAATCTTTGATCAAAATTAAGTCTTCTCCCACAGGTATTATTAATACATTAATAAGAAATTGGTATATTAATATATGAATCATGTATTAATCACAGCTCAGCCCTCATGCAAATTCCCACTAAACCTAAATAATATTTCACATATGTACGACACCACAGACGCTGGTGTGGGAAGTTAAGTTAAGTCATGTATTGTTGTGTGATTTATGCTGTTTGCCTCTAGTCAACAGGCTGGGAAAACAAACTCAGAGGGTAAACAACGTTGATGCACCGGGGCATAGGCCTACTTGTCTTGATTAATGAAAGGAAGTCAGATCTCATGTAGATTAGTGCAGTGTTGGGCAGCATCCTCTGTGAATATTAATTTCCCTTGAAGAGGTGTTCTCGCCCTCTCTCCTCAAAGATTGCTCAATATATTGGACGAGGTCGCTGGAGAAGGTCACAGACAAAGTTCTCTGGCAGCTAAATTAAAGTGCGTCATTAATGGACTGAAAAGGTAGTGGATCCAATCAGTGTTTAGCTGTTATTCCTTTTCCTCCATCGCCCATTGCTGTGTCTTAATGGATGCTATTATATTCAAAGAGATCTTCCTATTCTAAATCAAAAGAAGTATTTATCTCACCATACAGAATTTGTCTTTATTTTTGTATTATGAATTACTCTCTTCTCCACTTTTGATTGTCAGTTAATTAATGTTGTTATTTATTATGAATGTCACCTTCATACTTGTTTTTCCCCCTCTCTAACTCTGCTTTTTTATGAGTAAATTAATTAAAACAAGATCAACACCTATATATTACATTTTACAATTGTAGTTTCACTGAAAACCTTTCATATTCCTAAATAGGCAGCATTTATTTACTGGCGAAGACCTTGATGAAGCCCGGTTGTTTTGTTCCATCTTTTTTGTTGTTGTTCATACTGAACAATGTTAAAAAATGACCTTGACAGACTCTGCTACAGTAGCACACCCTCATGGTGACTGATGTGACGAGATAGTAAGATATAAGACTTATCCAGTCCTTTCACCTGTCAGTGTTCACGAGGGAGAGAGAGGGGGAGGGGGGGGGGAGGGAGGGAGGGGGAGAGGCAGCTTCAGGGTATCGGTGACAGAGTGAGGGTGTCTGAGGAGATCGGTGAGGGAGATTAATAGCTCAGTCCATCTCTGTCGCTGTCTCTGAACCTTGACACAGCTTAGAGGTATTACGGGGTCACTGAAGTAAATGACATCGCTTCACCGGAGACGGGATGTATGCAGATACCCAAATGTATCGATTGATGCATCTTTATGCAATAATGCCTCAAGACATACTGCGTCACACCCCGCATGCTTAACATAGGACATCTCATATTAAAGCAAAGATGACGATCATCCTCTCCATGGCCAAGGGCTCTTGAACATGTGCTTTTACAGCGCTTGCATGATTGAGAATATATACTATTTAATGTTGCAGGCATGCTGTAATGAAAGGAGCCCTCTTGAAAATCAATATCTCATTCAGTGGCAACAGAAAAACACATAACGTGATGCAAGGCGAGTCAGGGTTTCCTAAAAAATACAGGGTGGGAGTAAAAATAAAGCCTTTAGTATCAGCCTTATACATCCTGTGTGGTGTGGTTTTATTCATGAACGTGAGGAGTATTTGCAGTTAAACTTTGACTGTAGTGGATGTTATATTATGTGGGCTTTGCAGCGCCAGCCTTGCTCAACTGTCTGGTTAATACTACCATCAAACACTTTTTCTTCCAAAGATAGAACATACACTATGTGCAAATCTCTTTGTCTGTTTTGACAGAATGTTGGAGAAGTAAAAGCTAACAAAACTAACGAGCAGGTTTTTCAACAAATGGCACCCAGTGTGTGGGTGTGTGTGTGTGTGTGAGAGTGTGTGTGTTTGTATGTGTGTGTGCACCTTTTGTTTGTGAATGTGTGTGTGTATGCATCCTCCCACAAGGCATGTGCCGTGCTGGAGGTGTTTCTCTACAAAAATGATCCTCCTCCTCCAATATCAATAGAAGCTTCAATATCAGCTGCTATTAAGTTAGATTTCCCACGTCTCCTGCTCAGCACAATTTTAGAGAGATTAAAAAGCAACGCAGAAGATGCCCAATAAATCATGTGCAATGCAATGACTCAGGCTTTTGGGAGCCAGAACCAAAAAACAACAACAACCTTAATGTGCTGGATAGAAGTTAGTTTAACTTCTTCAGCACCAGCAGTCGCTTCCCCGCGCAGAAACAAATAAAGCACGCAGGCACATGAAGAAAATAAGAAGCCCTTTACTTACTAGATCGTCATTGCAAGGGTGTTCGGTGTAATGTGGTTAGATAAGCAAGTGAGGTTGTGGTCAGTCTGCCAATGGATAACAGGAAAGCAGGAGACAAGATAATTGTGTGTTTCTGCATGTGTGTGTGGGAGTCCTAGTGGGTGTGGGTGTGAAACAATTAATCCAACTTTCTTTTTAGTTCTATTGCATGGAAGGTGCATTGATTTTTAAAATTTTAAAATACCCTTAAATGAGGGGAATAAAGAGTCATAAATGAGTACTGAGTGAGGACTTGGTGAACTAAATTGGCTGGGAATATGTGTGGGTGTGTTTTTGTGCCTGCGGAAGAACAATTGTGTGTGAGTGTGTGCTTACTGCTCTCAGGCGCACAGCAGGTGACAATAAGGAACCATGACAAAGACCCACACTCACAACCATTTACAATCTGAATAGTAGTCATATATCGTACATTTCAGCGATGAGTCGGGTGCTTACACTGGCATCCATCATTGACATAACAGGTGGCCTGGAGCTGACCAGGACACACTTGTGAATATCAAACTCAAATGTGTCACAAATAAGCATTGGTCTTTACACCCCCCTCCGTCCAAACTCAGCGTTGGACTGCAGCGTTTTCTTTTTTTGTGTGTGCTGCGAGGCTGAAACTACAATTCGGATTGATTGAAATGTGAAATGACTCCTGCAATGACTATTTTGCAATTCAAGAATGACTGCAAAATAGTCCGTGCAGCTGGAGAAAAATCTCTGTTCCACCACCTTCACTATGTCACAGTTAGATATATTACGACCAGGCTCTGCGTCGGCGCCGGGCCAGAAGATAACCGGTGCCCCAACCCCCCGGAGGAGAGAAGCGTATTTCCTTCTAAAAGAGCTTCCATAAATATTGACTTGATTTACACTAAAATGTACACCTGAGGCATTCTAAAGGGCATTTAGTGAGACGGAATAACAGCCCAATGAAGTGTCAATGAATCTCCCCATCTCCCCGATGGATGGAGGGGGATGGAAATTCATGGTAAACCGTATACGAGTGGAACACACAGAGTCGCTGTATTCCCAGAACTGCCATGCGACGTTATACTTTCCCAAATGTCTGGTGCTGTTTCCAGTCTTGCATCCCGCCGTGTGGTCAGTGCACGTGCTGTTGTAATTAAATTCAAGGACTTTTGAATATGTCACTTATTTATGCTTATTTACTTATTTTTTGTGTTATTTTGTATATAAAACAATTAATCGAATAAATGAGAAATTAAATAAATACAAAATTAAAAGAAGACAAAATGGAAAATCTTAAAAAGGATATGTGGATAAGACTAAGAATAATATATTGTACACCATTTCAATAGAGCAGAAATGATACTAGTTGAAGTAACATAAGAACAATTAGTATGTCAAGTTATGAAAAACGTCTGTTCACAAATGAGAAGACATTTTTTACAAACTATATGTATGACAGTTTACACAACAGACTTGGACTCTACTATACAGTATTTGTATATGCTTCATTTGAGAATAGGTCAAACAATTCAAAATTGGGCACGTGTAAAGAAATCAGTTTCTCGGGATGACATTCAGGTGGTGATTCAGCCGACTTGACTTGAAACTACATCAATAAACCATTGTTTTGGTATAGAGATGATGTTAAAATATGAATGGTATGTTGTTTGATCTGCACTTTAAAGAAAGGTAAATAAAACAGTGATTGTAAACAAGACAATATACCGTACAACAAGTATTTATCCATGTAGACAGTACCCAGCAAACATTTCTCTACGCATCATATTTTCTCCTGTATTTGCTCCAATGATGCACACAGCAGCTGTCTTGAAAAGGTGTCTAACACAAAACTGAGTTTTATACCATGCAGTGCCGTGTGTCTGTGCATGCACATCTCTCCATCTATTCGTCTCCTGAATGTTTTGTTGCCTCTTCTCAGGAGGCTCGGCAGACATTTGGCAGGCATATTCACCATTAAAAAACAGGACCACAGGGGACACTAGCTTAAAGATAGGTACCAGGAAACAGCCTCAGCAATCCAAAGCATATGTGGTTTGATATTCCATTTGATAATGTCCTACATCCTGAGTTAAATTATTTCATATGGGAACATTGAGAATTTCATTTCTGTGGAACCGAAAGGAAGATATGTGTACTGGTCATAAGTAGCACCATATGATGTCTCTATTACAACCAGTATACTGTGGGCAAGATTTAACATTGTGATCATGTTGGTAGAAAAATTTAATATTCATTGACGTTTTCAAAGCGCTTTTATTTTGTCCTTCTAGTTTCAGGCAACAACTGTGAATCATAATACAGAAAGGCCAGAGCAGAATCTGTTTAGAATTAGTTAAAAACTAAATTAAATGTGCAGGACTTTGTCAGTCATGTTATATTATTACTGATGCACTTGGCTCAAATTCAGCTATAGCTTATTCAAGACAGTACGTGCACTCAAAATTGTTTATGCGAGTGCATCTCAGCCGCAGGAGACCATATTAAAGCAAACGTGGCCAATATGGCTGACCCCGTATGATCAGAGGTCAACTTGTTTCCCTGCTTGTTCTTTAGAAAGAAATGAAAATATGAATATATGCGGATATGTAGCCACAGTATACTTATTAAACTGTAAGGACTCAATGTTCAAAATATGATAACCACAAATATTGTTTGTGAATGTTCTGATGTTTAAAAGATTTTTGGGGGGTTTGATGATTGAATGATTTTAAATAGCATGCGACCTGCATTTCCAATTTCACCCAAACATCGCTACACAGTTTCCATAGAGACATAATAAATCAGTGGACTTAACAGTGCTAACATGTTGACATCAAACACACAGTTTAACACATTATATTATTCTTATTTACTATTTTCCTGACTGGCTAAAAGTTTAGCCATAAGTTTGACAAAAAATGTTTTAGCTTTTTTGCACTGTTTGAGACCTTGATAAAGTTCTTAAAAAGATTGTATTTATTGAGAAATTTCTAGGTGCCTTTAAATAATGCCAAAGCTGCAAAAAGAGGGATGGTCTTAGAAAAGAACTATCATGTTGACTGCATGTAAGTAACATAAACACTTAGTGTCATATCAACCCTCTATTCTTCAAATTAGTTAACCGTGAAATCTGTGTTGAATAGTTTACGTGTTTGAAGAAGGCACAGAAGGCTTGGTACCTTTGTTATTAAATTGCGATGCAGCGTCTGAAGACTAATTAATGAAGATATATATGGTGTTTGACCCATGCATAATTTAGTGCAGCACATTCTTCAAATTAGAAACTGCGGATGGAATGCACATTTCAGTCTTGCAGCTGTAGTGTATTCAGGTATTTAATCAACGCAAAGGACCTCACACATCTCACAAGCAGCTGTGGACACTATTTGTAAAAAATGACACATAACTCCGACCAGAACAGATTCTTTCTTAATTACATTACAAATTAAAATGGATTTGAACCTGTATGTAGCAAATGTAGCAAAGCAAAAGAAGCACAATTAAAAACCATCACATGCTTTTTGTAACTTTGGAGAGGTCGGTGTTTGTGCCCCCGCAAGCTCCTGATCCAGGAAAATCACTTTTTGCAGTCTGCATCAATTTCATGCAAAGTAGAAGTGCACTTCTATGTATGTATCTATATACACACACACACACACACACACAAACATCTAACAGCAATCCTCAGTCTTTGAGCTGATGATGGAAAATGTCGACATATCACTCATTCACTGGGCAGCAGAATCCTTGCGGTCTAGACAGGGGTGGGGTGGGTGGGGTGGGTGGGGGGGGGGGGGGGGTTTGGATTCAGTCTTCCTTCAGTAGCTTGCAAATCATAGAATTGCAAATACGTGTTAATGACAAGCTTACATACTCTGCTAATGTAAGCTCCACAGGTGTTTTACACACAAAAAACCGTAATGCTTCCAAAACGTATATATCTGCTTCCGACCTGTCAGGCCTAAAAAATAAAGAAATCAAAATCAATTGTATGAGAGTCCACACAGCATGTGTATTGTGGTCAGAGCCTGGTCACAGCTGGTCAATGCTCGATTTAATCAAACATTATAAAAGTGGTTGTTGCAGACATACCTGGCTGACACCTGCACTTCCCTTTTCCTTATTTGTGTGAGTGTTTCTTGCTTTTGTTTGCAGTGGAGGCTAATATACATCTTACTATAGACTACGGAGTTTGAGCATTCTTTATTCGAATGCGAATGCTCTCATTCTCTGCCAATCTATATCTCTCATCCTTCACTTAGTGCCGTGTCATGTGTTCAAATATTCAACCTTATCTCAGAACTAATAAACAAGTGTTGCATCTCTTGCATTACTTAATGTACAATCATTTACATGTACTGTATGTGCGACGTTTCAACAATAACAGAGCAAAGTTCTTGAGATACATTGTATTATTGACAGTTGTAGCGTAGGATCTCATTTACCCAGTATTTTAAGTTTACTAACTCAACAATAAGGGCCCAGCTGGCTAGCCCGTTCCTTCACTACAAAAAACACGCAGGACACAAAGCAAAACACAAAAAACACAACCCGGAATACAGTTCATTCAGTGTCTTTCAAGTTTTATATAGTTCTTCGGGTCAAAAGAAACAAACATTGTCCTTTAACGGAAAACACGACTCAAAAGGAGTCTGCAGATAACTGAAATATTTCTCTTATCACGTTAATTAAATAACATATCATTTCCAAAACCACAATGAAATAAGTGTGTGGGGCAGTGGGATGTGTGTAATGGCAGGAGGGTGGAAATGTCCTGTAGAGTCCAGTTCAGAAGATGGGGAAGGTGTGTGTGTGTGTGTGTGTGTGTGTGTGTGTGTGTGTGTGTGTGTGTGTGCATGAGAGAGTGTGTGTGTGTGTGTGTGTGGGATTGTTGGTAGAAACAGAGAGGTCGGGCCTGGAGAGGAGGGTGTACAGGACTTATCTGTAGGGCATTTCTGTAGGGAAGGAGATTCTCGGGCATCCGAGCAGGATCTGTTCTGGAGGGGCTCCTGACAGCTACTTGGATCATCTGCTTCTCAAGTCTTGCTTTTCCGGTTTCACCCACTCTCGCTCCTCGCTCTGGTCACCATGTTGGTTTTTCCCCAAATGTTTGTTAGTTCTCCCCTCTTTTCCTGCTCACAGGTGCTCTAATTTATCAACTTTTAGGTTCCACCCACTTTTCCTGTGGGGGGAGGGATAAGGCTGTCCTTCGCTACACAGTGCAGAGTGCAAAGTTTTGAAGATGACACAACGTTATTGTTATTTACAGACCCGCCTGCCAAGACCAGGATAGACTGTCAAGCTCTATGGCAATTGCCAAGAGTGTAGCAAAGACATGTGTGGCTGAGGCCGGGTTTCACCACGCCGGCTGTCTGGGAAACCACTTGCGAGTGTCTCATACCTTCTCTATCCTGCTGCCATTGGCATAAATGGCTATTTATCATGGCAGGAATGGATTTGACAGCCTCTAGAATTCAGCAGCATTCACACACACTGTACAGGATAAATTATGCCCTCAATTCAGATGGAATCAACCTTATGAGTGTGCAACTTTTGGGTGGCAGATTGGCTTATAGGTACCAAGGCTGTCAAATAACTGAAAGGATGTTGGCTCAATCTCTGGCACTGACAGGGGAACTTTATTCCAGTGCTAGGGTGACAACTGGTGGGTGTATGCTATTATACTATACGTCTACAAGACTCGGCAAGGCTGCTGAAATGCTTTTAGGCCTACAGATTCCTCAAAGAGTGTTGCTTTATAGCTGACCCTGAGTCATTTACTTTCTCCGCACTTTCATTCATTACCTTATTCTTCATTAGTTTGAATCTTTAATTAATGCTTATACCACACAAATCGTTGCTTTACAGCTCACCCTGAGCCATCAAGAGAAAGAAGATTTTTATTTTTTATTTTGCACAATTTAAACAATAAAATTAAAAAATCACAACAGAGATACATTAATATCACAGTGCAGTGCAGGAAGAGACAAAAAGCCAACTGGGCTTATTGGAAGTCTCCACCTATATTATATTTAACATTTTACAAGATTTCCAACATAAAATGAAAAATCTATAAGAATTTAAACTTATTAATAGCCCCTAATTAACACGTGACTGATCAATAATAATGTATGCATTTCGTTATGTTTTGGTTTCATTTGAATATTTGAAAAAAATGTATACATATATATATAGATGTATATATATACATCTATATATATATATTTTTTTTTAACAAAACACTTGTATTTTGCAAATATTTTGTTATTTATTTATGATAACTTTAGCATAACACGTGATACAAAATAAGAACGGGTCAAAATCTTCATTAAAATGGACTAAACTTTAAATGCATTCATAGTTTTGATTATTTATTAATGCTGAGATGCTGTAGAATACACCACTTACTGTAGCATTTAATTGTCAAGACTCAACACATGTTACAGTCTTTTCTTAATTCAATCAAATTATATTCTGACCTATAGAACCCCTATTCTTTATTAGCTACATAATGTATGATCAGTAGTAGTTACTGTATCATTCAAACTTTTTTTTTTGGATGACCACTCATGTTGGACTTTAAGGCCTCCTGGACCTTTAGTTCAATTCGAACTGCACGTTTAGTTTCAAAGACGTGTCCAGTAGCAAATCAGGTGAGATCAGCCATGGCACTTTTCCGCTATGGCTTTATTTAGCCTGTATTCTCTCCTTTTATTCTTTTCATCCTCATTTCTCATTCCTCCTTCCCTACTCACATTGGGCTTATCCCTCAGACTTATTAGAATGGCTTTGACCTCATTATTCTGCATAGACCCAGCTGCTTTCTGCTTTTTAATATCAGCAAAAGCTACAAAGAATGAGATGTGTGTGTATGTGTGTGTATGTATACACGTCTGTGTGTCTGTGGATGTGTGTGTGTGTGTGTGTGTGTGCGTGTGTGTCTGTATGTGTGTGTGTGTGTGTGTGTGTGTGTGGGAGGTGGGTATTGGTCATCAAAATGTGTCCGAGTCCCACAAGCTGTGAGTCAGATAGAAATGAGAAAAGAGTGAAGAACAGGAGGCACACTGGCCATCAGGGAAGTGTGGGCAGACCTGGGGAGACAGGAAGATGCAGGTGTTTGGCTGTTTTCTGTGGAGCAGGTGTGTGTGTGGGGGGGAGGGGAGAGGGGGGTATGTGTGTGTCTGTGTGTATGTGTGTGCATTCTGGCACAAGGGTAATACTAGCCAGTAAAATGTAAAATATTAAAATAAGCACTGACACCACTCACAATGTGAAGATTTTTTGACGAGGGACTGCAAATGATTTCCGCATTAGTGTCCTTCCTCAAAAAACAACACCTGCACACCTCCGGCTCCGTGAGCTACATCACACACAGAGGAGATGGATGTGGATGCCCCTGCTCCACTCGCTGTCTTTTGTCTTTTATCACAATACACACACACACACACACACACACACACAGATGCACAAAGAAACATCCTTAACACCCACCAATACTTTGATGCAGGTGGCCTGGAGGGTGTAAAAGGAAAAACCAGAGTTGCTAATATATTAAAAGGATCTTCGAATTAAAGTTATTTTTAATGTATAAATGAATGCTCATTTGTCTCCTTATTAAACACAGAAAAATGTGACTTGAATGTAAATGAACAAAGACATTCAATATAAACACGGAATGCATATAAAATGGTTTGAATGCATGCAGGGGGCTACAGTTTTGTTTTATCTTATATTTAATTATCATTTATAATGTATCATTTTGAATTTTTAATTGATGCTTATACCACATTTTCATTGTAATTTATCCTCTGTAGATTGTTGGGAAATAATAAGCCTCTTTACAGAAAAAAATGACGTGTGGTGTTATACATAGTTAGGATCCCTGAGGTAATGTCGTTTAAATCAAGATAGAAACTGACCAGGTGTGTCTCCTGCTAAGCAAAACAGTGAACACCTTTCCCCGACAGCAGAGAGCTGCAGAGAAGATTAATAACAGCCCTCAGTCAACGGTGCAACTTCAAAAAGGATCAAGAGTCAATAACACTTGAGGTCAAAATTCAAATCCAAAACTGAGTCACAATAATTCCAGTTGAATAATTTATCGATTTCAAATGAGAACACAAGGATCCAAGGATGAAGACACACTCCTGTCAGTCGTAGTGCATTTTTTTATTTTGGTAGCAGGTGAGCTCATTCAAACACCGTGGATATTTGGCATTCCTTGGAGGGACAGGGTGAGAGAGAGAGAGAGAGGGAGGGAGGGAGGTGTCCTTGTATCACAAAAGTAGAAATAGACAGTGGTTACCATGTAGTCTTTGTCGTGGTACCCAGCAGTAAACATCTCTGCCTTTACGGGTGTGAGCTCCAAAGAATGAGGCCTGGAAAGAATCCGAACAGGCAATTAGACAACCTCAGGCCAGCTGCTCTCCATCCCTGCAGCAGCGGGGCCTTCTTCTCTCGGAGCTAATTACATAAAAAAGTCAGTCTTTAATCAGGTCTTGCCAGTCCCCTCCCTCCCCTAACCCCCAACCACTTCCTTCCTCCTCCTCCTCTTCTGTCTCCCCTTCTCATCTTCTGGCAAACTCAGTTTCTGGCAATCTGTGAGATGAGCAAGAAAAGAATAAAGGAAGGAAAAGGCCAGTGGTCCTCATGCTCAGCCACGCTGCTGTCCAACTTGGCTGGCTTGTTAGGGTCAGTCTGCTGGCCTCTCATGTTCACGGCGACCTGAATCAATAATCAATTGGAAAAAACAAACAATCAACAACAAAAAACATGACTTCAATAGTGTTAGCTGGTGCTTCTCCATAGAAAAGGATGATATTATAATCTTTCTGCTTTTGGTCAGTGCTGTCTTTTAATTATTGTACACAGGCGACCTGTTCAGGGTGAACTCTGCCTCTGCCCATTGTCAGCTGGGATCGGCTCCAGTGGTTTGGATAATGGAATGGAATATATTGTTCACTCATATTTAACCCTGATGTTGTGTTTGGGTTTCTGGAGAAAACATAATTGTTCTATCATTTTGACATTTTCTTAATTTTATGAAAAATTGGTTTGCTACAGATATTACTTCAGTTTGGTATCCACAGCTGTATGTCAAAGTTACACACAATGACTTTCACATTTAATCGATCTTGGTATCAACTGTAAGTATTATCCCTCAAAATCCCAAATTAACACACTTGTCCAACTGTTTTTTTGTCCTGGCCTCTCTGTGTTCTAATGGACGTCAGTATGCCCATACTTTTTTAAATTACAAAATAGATATTTGTGTTCACTAACAAAAAACTTATTTGAATGTAATTTGGTGTAATAGCAACGTGTTTATATCTGTATTTAGTAACCCATATCAAATGTCTGATTTTGTCAAAGGAAAGTTAGTTTAATATTAAAAATATATGTTGATGGAAATCCTTGCAGTTATTATCATTTCTACAGATACAGCAGTCTGTGAGGCTACGAACCACGGAGAAGTAAAGTCAACATGAACAAAATTCCCTTTGTTAGAGACCTTTTTATTTTAATATAAGTGAGTTGTCTGGTTATAAATACTACCTTCAACTTCAGTTTTTACCTCCAACTCTGCCACTCAGATGGGTTTTGTTTATTATCGCCACAAAAAAATCAAGTGCCTCAAAACACAAATGGGTGGGTTTGATAACGATTCATTCTCATTCATTCCACTTCCTGGTAAAGGTCATTTGTTGTTCCACCCCCACATATAAAGAAGAGATCATCCTGGTGCACAAAAGGTTTTGAATTATAAAAGTCTGTAAAATACTTTTTTTCTATCCATGATTTTTCTGCAGCTATAATGCAATAATTAAATATCCAATAAGCCAATAGTAACTGACCTACGTCATTAAAATGCTGCTTCCATATTATTAGTTATAATAATCTAATAATGTAATTTATGATATAGAAATATAACACTGTATTCTGCCAGTGAGTTTTTCTACTCGTAAAACCGTAAGTACATTTTACTTGTACAAAATGTATTTGGAATACATTACTTTTACCTGAAAGTGTTGGTGTAGTGCTGCTGCTTTGACTTCGATAAGGATTGGCATACCTCTTCCTACACTTGTTATGGCCTTTTTGCACCATAGGGCAAGTCAGTCCCATTCGCCCGAGGTGAGTCCTGAAGAGGGCCATCCTAACCCAAAAGCACATACAAATTGCACACATACATTGTGTAGAATCCTGATGTCCACCAAATGGCACCGGGCTATCTGTGTCCGAGATCATTGAACAGATTCCGTCTCGTTTCTCTCTTTTTGTCACAAGAGGAGCTTTTTTCCTCTCGTGTCGTCAAGGCACAGCTATTGGAAGTCAGGGATGAAACATCCATCACAGTTAATGTTCTTAAGGAAACTCTGGGATATCCTAATTATCGCAAACACAGACTAGCACAATTTAATCGTTTAATCAAATCGTGTGCTTTGTTTAATTAGCTGGATATGTGTGGAGAGAGGGAAAGAGTTTTTGGATGGAGAGAGAGACTGAGAGAGCCAGAGAGAGAGAAGGCTATGCATGTAAAAACATTCTTTGCCTGAGGACAGAGGGAATTAGAAAGAAAATTACCACGCCATTGTAGAATTTGCACTCAAAGCATAAAAATTAGAGACATTCACAAAACTCCTGCAAAGACCAATTCAAGGTACAACTAAATGTGCTCAACAACCAGGAAACTACACACAACATGGTTGACATTATGACACAATTAGAGTTTAATTCCTTTGTCTGCCATTTACGGATCATTTCACAAATTATTTATAAAACTGGTTTAACGTGCATCTCAAATGTACTCGACGGCTGTTCATCTGTTCTTTCGAGATTATTGAGTTAGTTGCCTTTCTGAAAGGGCCCTGACTTTTAACAAACTGTTTTGCTTATAATTTCCATAAAGTTATGGCTAATGTCTCCGTCAGAGGTTAATTGCATCTGAACTTTTTCATATGTAATCCACCTTGACTTTTCACTAGTATCTGCTTTGTTTTACAAATTAAGCAGAGGAAAAGGAGAAATAATTTGCTCTTTTGAAGCTGGAGACAATTTTCAGAAAAATGTCCACAGTCACATTAGTCCACTATTACTCACTATCATAATCGAATCGAATATTTAACTTCTTGACCTTTGCTTATAAAACCACAGTCTCCATTTAGAACAATTAAAACAAAGGATGCAATCAAGACTATTGCACATCATAAACCTTTCTTCATAATCGAAACTAATGCTGTAAAGAAATGCTATCAATATTTATCTATCGTATATAATTAAGAATGATTCAAAAGGGATGGTTAAATTGAAAGTTATCTAGCTGTTAAAAAAATCTTTCTTTTCTTTACAATTTACTTATAATTTGATAACTCTTCTTCCATTCAAGCCAGCACATTTGTGAGTACTTAAAAGCAGAATAAGTAGGATTTTGCTAAAATACATAAACAACAATCCCTCTCAATCAGCACTTATGACCCATTACAATTGCATGGCGTTGTCTGTATCTGCAGACGTTGCAGACTGGGATGTTTTCGAAGCGTCAACCTACGTACAAAAGTAGCATCTAGGTGCCAGATTGTAAGCATGCAACCAAGATGAAGGAAGAAAATGGCAAAGTGCTGAAAAAAAGCCAATATACTAACTACAAGGGCAAGTACCTGAAGTCTGTCTGTGAAAGAGTGTGTTACTCTCTCTGGGACACAATGCAAACATGATCCACTCCTCATCCCGTATTGTATTGGCCTGGACCAGCTGTCTGAATCTAACCTGCTGCGGTGTCAAATGAGACCAATTAGGTCTTCTACCAATCAATCGTTCCCAGCAACTGAACCAACATCAAACTCATTGATTGAGAACAAGGCTACAGTCGACGTAAGGCGATCAACCCCTCTCAACTGCTCTCAGCCACATCGATTTCTTTTTGGCACTGCACTCTGGGCAGTTAAATAGATATTGTTGGATAAAGTACAATAGAAAACACCTACTGTTGAGCTTAACTTCAGACTGTTTTGACCCAACTTCTGGAAAAAAGTTACCGTGGAGAGTAACAGAGCGGCGCTGCTCTCAGGAAGCTCTTCGGAAAAGAGATTTTGCTACACGTTGACCCAACACACAGAGGAATATAAAATGTGGGCAGAGTTATTGTTTTCACACATTCTGCATTTTAAGAGGGACAGCACCATTTGTGATGTGATTTCTGAAACAAATCTGATCTCATCTGAATAACAATGTAAACACAAACAAATTCATCAACCAAATCAGTGGTGATGTTGTAGTTCTGTAGTCATAGTAACAACATGAGCTTACATTAGTGACATTTCTGTCTATACATTTTGCGCATGTATT
The DNA here is from genome assembly GCF_029220125.1 of Pseudoliparis swirei. NCBI lineage: Eukaryota > Metazoa > Chordata > Actinopteri > Perciformes > Liparidae > Pseudoliparis > Pseudoliparis swirei. The sequence continues at coordinate 19,817,108 of NC_079392.1, read as the reverse complement.
GCAAAGGAGTAGAACGGATTTATGCGGTAATTTGACCAGTAAAAAATGATATGATTGCTGTTAGTTGTTATGACGATAACACAAATCAGAGGGTCATTAAAGAGTGGGATGGCTGGCTATAGAGCGTTATATCTTGTCCTTCCCCAGAGCGGCAGGGAGTGAAGCGGAGGAAACGCCAGACCCAGCGCTGCCGCTGGCCACCAGCTAACTGTTTGGCTGATTTTCTGTAACCGGTGTAGCATAAAAGCCTGGTAACTGCTTTAATTACAGAAAATAAGTCAAAGAAGATGGTCACTCATCGATAGCAGTGCGCTGTGAGAATAGTTTGTGGATGAAGCATTAAGTTATTAAATTGGGCTCATTTGCACTGGCTCTGGTTTTGTAACATAACTTACTTTATGCGGTTAGCCGGCTACATTGGATGCAATGGCAACGCTAAATGCGAAGATGTTGGCCATTCCCACTATCCTGCTACGTTGATTAAATGGGAATCTTATTTCTAATATTTCCTTTGACACCACATCATCATCAAACAGGACAAATAGGACTTAACACGGAAAGAAACACATCCTGTATCATCCTTTAAGTCTCTTTAGACTTTTTAGATTGTTAACCAAGAACTTGATCTTAAAGGTTTACTCAAACTGCTACGAGGTGCAATCGAATAGCAAGAGTGAATATTTTCAGGAAAACAAATGAAATACATTGTTGACTGTGCACATTCTGCAGATCCATTCGGCGTCAACATGTTGCGACTTGGCAAACATGCTAATTAAAAAACTTGTTCTCATTATGTTAATAGAAAACGTAATTAGAGTAGCATTTTGTTTCAGTATAAATGTATTTGCTGTTGCAAGTTAGTAGTAAATTAATCTAATTTGTAGGGGACAGCATTGTGCTCTGAACATGACCATTAATGTCCGGATGTTTTGAATTGTATGGAACAAAATCATTTAATTACGCATCAGTGAATTCAATCAGTGGTTTGTAGAGTCTGCCCAGTCTTGTAAAATAGTGTAAGAACTTTAAATGTTTCCTAAAGCTAAGATGACCAACAAGTAGAGAAGGAAAGGTGGGAGAAGGAGACGTGGGAGTAAAATGTATGAACATTTCTTTCTCATTTTCAAAGCTTAATAACTTTTAAAAGATACATGTGCAGTTTTTCCACCAAGATCCACTATGTGTTTTTGTTTTGTTGTTGAAGACTAATGCAATTTCTGATTGATAAGTAGATTATATATGGCGTATGAACACGCACTCCTCCCTAAGCTGCTTACTTAGTAGATTCTGCAAGTCATCAGTTACTATGATAACAGGTCTAGTAGCTGACAGTGAAAGGGTTAACAGAGGAATTATTGTGTGCACACAAACACAATCAGTAAAGGCTACGATTCAGACACTATTAAATATGATGCGTCTGTATCAGAATTGCATATGCCCAATAGCATTTCATTGCATTTTGTATGGTGGTATAAATCATTTCTCCTGCATCTTGGATGGCAGGTGATTGTATTAAATATGTCTATTGTTACCTTCATAGACTTTTTACCCTCCGCTTTAACAAATGTCTACCACTACTCTTACACTTTTTTCAAAAGGTAATATTTAATAATGCACTTTGAGAATTGTCAACCTTGTCATTCAAAACAATCGCAGTGACTTTCTGCTCCCAGGATTTATTTTCTTCTGCTTTGCGTCCTATACCGTTCTCGTCCTTGTGATAGCTCAAGGACACACAATGCATTGTGACCAGTATTATCAATTTGTAACAAAGACAAACCTTGAGAGCCTTAGGCTACAAATACCTAGAAGGTGTTTTGAATTTTTTATGGAGCGTACCTGATGCCGAGAGCTGGACTCTGTGATAGTGTGGCAATCACAGCTGGGTGCAGAGTAACTGAGTTCTACTTCGGAGTCGATACAGATAATGTTACGCCTCTTTTTGCTTTTATTAATCCAGGATTATCACCATTATAGTTATGTCCTATTTTTTATGAGGTGAAATGAATGTTATGGACAGTAGAAAAAGCTATTTTTAAAATGATGGTTGTTAAGAGTTATGTCACTCTGATTTTAAAAAATGGGGAAAGTTTGGTTCCAATTTAAAATGACATTAAAGTATCAAATGTCAAAACTGAGGCTGACCTCAGTTACAGTTCTTTGAGAAGGAAAAAACAACAAACTTTTTGATCATTGTATTCTGGTATATCATCTGTAAAACCTAAGAGTTAAGCAATTGTATCAGTTGAGGAACGTCAAGTAGATTTATGTTATCGGAATACTATGCTAATCTTGATGTACACCTACATGCATAACTTGATGTCTTCAGTACAGACATTCAAAAATAATAATTGGTGATTTTATTGCGCTATGTTGCAGAAAACATGCAAATAAAATGCTGTTGTTTAGCATACATTTTGCATTTTGCTTTTATCTTATCCGTTTCAGGTTTGAAAGGCAGATGAGACAAATGTGATCAAACAGCTGGAATCTGATCTCAGGCTAGTTAGGAAGCACATGTTACTTCAGAGGTGGTAAACTGAAACATATCTCTTAGAGCACAATATGCCTGATATCACATAATGCAGATGTGAACAATAAAGTAAACATCTGTAAGATATATTCCTCCAACCTACATTTCCTTGCTGCACACAGACTGGTGCTGTTTGACTGAACAAAAACTGAAGAACTTCCTGCCTTTTATTTTTCCATGGACCATTATCTTGTTTAAGTGCCCCAACCAATTGAGCCTGCAAGCTGTAAAACTGGATTCTATTTATATTTTCTGGGACTGATCATAGAAGCAGCAGTCATGTTTTCCATTAAAAACTACGTCTGCCAGTCCACCAAGGAGGCCTGAGATGCAGCTCTCACGCATTGGAAAGGAGTAAAAGTAAAGAAAAAGGTTTGTCTGAAACTGTGTGATGACAACATTACAACAAATAAACCAGATGACACAGTCAAATACACAATTGTCTGTATTAATAGGATGGAAAGTATTGGAAAATCAAGTATCAGATCAATGGGTGGCATTAATCCTCTGTTAAAATTATCCACTAAAATTGTAGCCTACTAAGCACTCTTTTCTGATGTATTACGCCTCCTTATTCTACAACGTCATAGTTTGCATAAGGAGCAGAGCATTTATTTGTACAGATATCTCAACTTTAATTTGATGGTATCATCAGTTACATTGGATGTGTAAGTTATAGTCCGACCCTGTATGTTGTATTTATATATACATATTTATTTCTACCGTTTCCTAACTATAACATGATCATGCTCAGTTAAGGGGGGCCCTTAAACTTGTAACCGTATAGTTGTTTTAACCCAAACTATATCTATTTTCTAAAAGTTTTTTTTTTTAGCTCAACATTAATCAAACATTAATCATATTGGATTTAGAAGCAGCTTTGTTTTATGTAATGGTGATTTGTAATGTTTTTGGAAGGAACTGAAAAATTAAGTTATGCTTATAGGAGAGTCAATTACAAATTATCAACCATGTCTCCTAAAAAAATACCTTTTCATACAATTAAACTGCATTCTTAATTACCTTTGAAGGGAAACACTTATTCTCACAGTTTTGAAACAACGCTTAAAAACTACTCGGTTAGGTTTAGTACCAAACATTAGTGTTTGGTTTGAAATGATTAACACATTTAAACAAAACTAAAACACAACAAATCTACAATGTTATGTTTATTCACAAACCCAACCGTCTGCTTAGATGGACATTAGCAGACTGAGTTGAAACTTATTTGTGATACGTCAAAAACAAACATAAATCCCTACAAAATACCCTAGGAATGTAATTCACAATGCAGTTTGGTTGTATAGGAACGTCATTTATAGAGATTTTGTCATTTGACTAATTGCAATCCTACAACATTGTCAGACTTACGATGAGCACCTTTTTAAACTTATGCAGCAGAAACAGTTATATCATATTTCTAATTCTATCTCTTCTGTATTTCTAGCTAATGTAGCCTCGAGACGCTAAGAGATGAAGAACAAACTTTGAGACAGAGAATCGGCCCTCTGCAGGGCCAATAAATGAGTAGTTACCTTATTTGGAATCTAACACAGAAAAATGATCTCTTACTTTTGTTTTTAAGTATCAGGTAAGTGCTTATGGAAATACATTCTAACCCATTCACATTCGCTACCTTTTGTTTTTGTGGCTTCTCGATTTGGGACGGAATTTATTTTATTGGCTGGCAAGGACCGTTACACGTACAAGAACCAATTAAATCTCTAGCTATGTGGCTGAGCAAATACGGCATATCAAATTGACAACCCAGACTAAGTGGTAACAGAGCCAACGAGTTAAATGAATCCCAGAGAATGGATTTGAAAAAGTGTCTCAAGGATAACAGTCACAATATTGAACTCTGAGTGGCTGACAGAAGGGAGAAAGTAAAGATCTCCTCCTATCTCCCTGAATCTTTCTCCAAAATGTCCTCGCTGGTGTAGTGCTTAAATACATTCGTGACACATGCAAATAGTTACCAAGCCCGGAAGATTATGAGTTGAATTGAGGGCATGTTCTTGGCCATGTCATCAATGAGAAAACTCACAGTGGCTTCTCACAATTGTATAAAGCTCCATTTTGTAGATAAGAAATTAAATAAATCATTGGCCAAAAAGATAAATTGATTTGGATGATAGGAACAATTTATCTTCACTGCTTCACTGCACTTATTTACCAAATCTTTGCTTTTACAAAGGCCTCCAATGCTGGATTTAACCAAGAAGGACATGCCAGTGTGGCTTCTGCGGCAGCCGCGGTCATCAGTCATCTCAGCTGGATTTAAATACTCCAGAGAGACCCGTACATCTGAAATGATTGAGGGCAGAGCCTTAGGGTGCCTTACAACTACTGTGCTATTTATGCACAGAGACGGGAGTAAACTTCTGTCTCGTGACTGCATTTTCATTCACAGAACATTTACACATTTCTTTAAAAGGTTGGGAAAAAAACAAATTCAGTGAGAAATGTGACTGAACCACAGATACATTTCTATTACTGTGGAAAAATTTAGTTTCAAAACAGGACTTTTAACACTCTCCTCACTCAGTCATCTAATTTGCCCTGAAGTATGACTGGTGGATAATTTTACTCACTTTATCAAATGACTAGAATTAGTGGAGACTACTCTGGCTTCTTGATGTAGAAATACACCCAGATAACATCTAGAGATGAAATGTGGACTGATACAGGTTCAAGCATTAAATTAAAGTTGTTTCTACAGTATGCAGTATTGTTTTGTTGAATAATATCATATGCTGCAACATGGAAGTGGTCATTTTTAAAGCCCCTGAAAAAGTAATATAAAATATTAGATCTCTAATACCTTTAATAATTGTGACTGACCAAGTACTTATCAAAGATGAAGTTTGGAATAACTGCTCTTTGCTATTTTTAACACTTAGCTAATGTGCTGTATCAGGACTGTGTGGTTGCGGTTTGATCAGATTTGATTGACAGCAAAGATAAGCCTAAGAGACTACAGTGGTCATCACTTTTTTAAATGTAATGGTCTCTATTAGATATTAGGATCATTACTATAACTGTAAACAATGATGTCAAAATATAGTGGAGTAATGTCTAGTGGAGCAGAGAATGAAGTAATGTTGTAGTCTGAGCTTGTCCTTGCTTTGTTGTCTTTGTCGGCGTGTTAAACTGTCAGCTGGCAGCGCGTGCATTTTAGTGCAGGGTAAAGAATGCAATTGGCCGCATAGAGGTCACTGCCGCCGATCTACAAAGCACTGCTGTTTGTTGCACCGTTACCGCTTTGTGCACTGTTAAATGCAAGCAACTGGCTCAGCTGTCACTTTTCTAAAATAAATGTGGAGGCATTAGATATGCTCTGAATCTCGTGTAGAGCACCTTTAAAATATTGCATAATTCGGATTGGTGCACAGTATGTGACACAACTTAAAACAGTAAGAGAGGCACAACAAAGTAAAGCAAATACAGAAATAGGTCATATGATAAAACCAAACTTTGATAGAAAATGCTGAGTCTTTGCCGGCCACAGTGAAAGGCTGATTGAGCAAATGTTCAGTGCCTTTAAATATCCATTGTTAACTATAAATGGATACAGTTGTCTTCGCAACGGGGTCAGCTCACTGATGTCTTCCTTTGATGATACAAGTGTGTGTCCGACGCATAACTTAAAAGAACACGCACATGCCAGGGCATGTTAGCCTTAACAAAGATCTATTGATCACTTAGGGTGAACATTTTTCAGCCAAGAAACAGCAGCTTGCCAGGGCTTCACCTCCTCCTGCTGACAACACAACTTTCGCAGCACTACCTCGTTTTAAAAAGATGAAAATATGTCTTCATTTTTTATTGTCGACCAGGCTCCCGACATTCCAGCAGGAATCATTCCCAGCTATTCTGCACCCATTTGTTCAGAGGCCTCTCCGTAGCAGCGCTGGCAAAGGACCAAGTCCTGAGAGGTCGATGGGCCTGACCAGACAGATGGCCTTTGTGCTACAATGGCAAAGTTCTTTGCAGAGCTTTAAGCTTTCATCAACAAGGCCCTGACTGATGGAGTGTCGTCATCATTCTAAGTTAGGGGTCATTCGTCAAAGTATGTGTCATTTATCTTCTTCTTTAAATGCATGCATATTTGAGGTGGTCTTGTTTTTTCAAACTCAGAAAATTCATCGTTCTTGGCAACTGCAGATAATCTTGCAAGTGAGATCATAGACTCTTACAGGATGCAGCCAAATCATCCTACCTATTTATATGTTATACGTTAAGCAGAACTCTGTGCTTTCACTAAAAAGCACTTACTCAATGGAAACACTCTTTCCAGTGTAAGCAGCGTTTGATATGATTTCACCACTGAAACATGCCGTTCAATAAAAAAGCTTCTTCTGGCTTTAATGATAAAACCAGAAGTTTATTTTCTCCACACATCCACAGGGTATTTGCTGCAGTCTGTATTTACGATGTATGAGCTTTTCTGTCAGTGATTTGTGTTAAATTAAAGATATTTTATTGATCCAAAATAAATAGATACTTCTAAAACAAGACATGTACATTCATTCCTACGTGTACTAGCCACAATCCTTACTCTCGTATGTCCTCTTTGAAGAATTCACATATCAGCCCTAGAGTGGTCTAGGTCCTTTAAGATGTTAAAAAGCGAGCATAGTGTTTTTGTATCTGAGGCTTTTCCTGCTGAATTGAGTCAACTCCTGCCGAGACAAAGCAGTGAAGCCCGACATTAATCTTGTTGAATGTCTGCAAGAGGAGACAGGCCAATGACGTCAGGTCAAAAGGTGAGATTAGTTGTTGGTTTCTGTGGGATAAGGGAGGGATTTAGTTAGATTTTAAAAGTGCAGGTTGTGGTCATGTTTAGTAAGTCATCTGACCTGCACACAAATCTAAATCATAATTCAGCTCAGCTTGTAGCTGTCAGACTCACTCGCGGTTTAGATACAACAGCCTTACTCTGTGATATAACATGTAGCCAAGAATTACAACACAGAATACACTCCTCACATCAAAAATAGATTCAAAGAATGAAACTAAAGGCCTCACAACCCCATACTATGAACTTGTTAAGGAAACAGAGAAGCTGCACAATCAGTGAGACGTTGGAGTTGTCATTCTACAATATAATTATCCAAAGACTACAAAGCAGCAAGTCAAGAGTTGATTATCAGGGGGTTATGGGCTAATTTCAGTCATCGACTGATCACTATCTTTCTAGATAGATAAAAAACAACACGCCTCTCTTGATCATTCTCAAACTTTTGGCAGAAGTTGAAAGTCTCAGTAAAAACTGCAGACTTCTCCCAATCACTGCATGGTTTGCATAGGGATGCCAATGTTTACAGAGAGGAGTCTGATGAAAAACCTTTGATTGCACGATGAGCATCCACTTACTCAGTCAAAGTTTTGGCGCTTCACTATAAACGCCAACATTATGTCATCAAATGATTGTCCAAAATTAACCTCTAAATACACAAGGGATTCCCTTTCTAACTGTCCTTATTAGTGTTTCACAAATACGAGAGCTTAAACCAAGCACCACCTTTAGCGATAAAAGAAATGTCAGTGGGCTGAGTTCGCAAGTTGTTTATATTCCACTTCCTTTTGTGCCATGACATCACTGGAAGACACCCTAATCTTTTTCCAAAAAGCCTCATTACTTTCAAAATCAGATATTAACACACATTCAAACTAATCCTTTACTTCAAGCTAATGTACAACTCTTATATTTTAAATGATAAACGTTATGAATGCATTGACTGCAAATTGCCAGTTCACAAAGTTACAAGGCATAAATATAAAAGATGAATGCACAGTCAATGCAAAAAAGAACAAAAAGGTGGTCGCAGATCTTAAAAGGTTGCTTTACTGTAGTATTTCTTAGTATTGGAATTAATGATTCTATCAAATCCCTTACTGTTTTGTTGTGTAGGTGTGTTCTTTAAATTAATTCAATTCAATTCAGTTTATTTGTATAGCCCAATTTCACAAATTACAAATTTGTCTCAGAGTGCTTTACAATCTGTACACATAGATATCCCTGCCCCAAAACCTCACATCGGACCAGGAAAAACTCCCAAATAACCCTTCAGGGGGAAAAAAAGGGAAGAAACCTTCAGGAGAGCAACAGAGGAGGATCCCTCTCCAGGATGGACAGATGCAATAGATGTAATGTGTACAGAAGGACAGATTTAGAGTTTAAATACATTCAATGAATGTGACAGAGTGTATGAATAGTTCATAGTAGGCATATTCCACGATGGAGACCTCCACCATCCATCAGGCAGATGGCGGTGGGGAGGAGGAGTGGGTGGAGTCTCAACAGTGGGCGGAGTCTCAACAGGACAGTGGCGTAGTCAGGAGCAGGAATTCCACGACCCAGACCTCGATGATCCATCAGGCAGATAGGATCTATGTCGTCTCATAGAGTCCGATGACCCCATGAGACGTGAAGTCAAAAGGACTCCGGGGAGAAAGCAGAGTTAGTAACGTGTGATTGAGAGATGAAAATTCATCCTTAAGGAGAGAAAAAGAGGAGATAGGTACTCAGTGCATCCTAAAACGTCCCCCGGCAGCTATAAGCCTATAGCAGCATATCAAGGGGCTGGACCAGGTGAACCTGATTCAGCCCTAACTATAAGCTCTGTCAAAGAGGAAGGTCTTAAGTCGACTCTTAAACGAGGTGACTGTGTCTGCCTCCCGGACTGAAGGTGGAAGCTGGTTCCATAAAAGAGGAGCTTGATAACTAAAGGCTCTGGCTCCCATTCTACTTGTTAAGACTCTAGGAACTACAAGTAGTCCCGCATTTAGTGAGCGTAGCTCTCTAGTGGGGCAATATGGTACTACAAGCTCCTTAAGATATGATGGTGCAATTAAGCTAGCGAGAGAAGCACGTCTTATCAACTTGAGAACCCTAATGGGTTTTATCGGTCCATCACACTTGTGCAGCATTTCCCTTTATTCGCTTTGTTGTGTACCATGTAGCTTATGAGCAAATAACTAAATGGGATGTACAGCTGAATTCACCATTAACCAAGGCTCAACAATAAGCCTGCTCGTGACAGTGCTCCTGGTGGGAACAGTTAAAACACCTCTTGTGATCATGACAACTCGCTAGCTAGCTATTTTCAAAAGTGAAACAATGAAAAAAGTAAATGTAATGTAATTTACTTTGTGTTCTTGTATCGAGTGAGTGATTGAGAGAGAGAGAGAGAAAGAGAGAGAGAGCGAGAGAAAGCAAGAGAGAGAGAGAGAGAGAGACAGAGAACTGTTGTAATAACTAAATCTATGAAGTCAATGATTGGGTTCCATATGTTTATTAATGGCAGCAAGTACTAATTAAGTCAATGTTCATACCCATTTTGCAATAGTTCCGAATAAATAAATGCTGTGTATTAAATACGGACTTAGTATATTTGACTTATTGTCAATAAAGTATTTTTAGTGTTTCATCAGAAAAGATAAAGTTTATCTTACAAGGCATTACATTCATTCTCAATAATAAATATGAAAAATCAGTGATGACAATGTCTTAAATTGAGTGAAATAGATCGTGAAATGATTTTACATGTTCAATTCTCTGCGGAGACATCTCAATAGCAACTGTAACAAGATATTCTTTAATGCATGAATGCTCCGATTCTTCAAAATGGAATATAAAGTGGTTGAAGTGCCTGAACACACCATTTGCTGTTCACCAAAGTAGACACTCCTACCCATACCTGGACATGTACGGGTCACCTCCTAATCAGCCTCCATCGTCATTAAAGATCTCTTCGTCTGAAATATCACTTTAAGACTTTGAAAGTGTGTGCACCAATTTTTAACACGTTATCATTGGGACTGTCGAAACAGAAGCATGGTTCTATCAAAGCAAATGGCATCGCAAGACACATTAGAGTTGTGAGGCCCAAACGACTCGCTGAGCGACAGAAGGACTACAAGAGAGTTATTATTTTAAAGCTGCTGGATACGAGCCAAGATTTTTTGAATTGTTGCCCAACAGGAGATGAGGACAGAACCTATCATGTTCTTGTCATTTCACATAACTTTTTTGTGAAACTTTGTCCTGTATGGAGAGTGATGAGCAACTTTTGTTGTGTGCTGAGCCTATGTCAGACCGAACCATATTGGACTGCCGTCTTGAAATTCGGCATTTTTGCTTTTGCCAGCTTTGCTTTTTCGCCGTTCCCATCTTGTTTTTTTTTGGCACAAGACACTATAAGGTGGAGTACAACCAAATGCTGAACAATAAACGTTTAGGTGACCAAAGTGTTTCATTAACTGAAAACCGACTGTGAAAGGGTAAAAAATTTAGGACTAAAGCATTGAGAAGTAGGTTCATTTCTCATAGACTTCGGCAACCAGAAGAGTCGCACCCTGCTGGCTATTGAAAAAGTTTACGGCACTGTCGCATTAGCTTCACTTTTCAGAACCGGAGGTCACGTGACCTTGGACATTCATTTCTCCATATGATGGGGGTCGTTGGCTCGGATCGTCCGAGAGTTCTTAAAGAAGTGGCCAAGTTAGAAAAAGACGGTTCAAATCTGTTAATGATTCGCTGCACAAGGTGTGGAACAGGCGCCCGTGCCCCCGTGCAGTCATCTGGTTGAACCGCTCAAAAGACTTCCCACCAGGAATGTGGCTTATACTTCTGTGAGAAACAGAGTGGTTCATTGTTCAGGTCTCAACTGGAAATAATGCATTATTTATATTTTAAATAAGCATCTTTAGATGTTGTCATGTTAATGTAAATTATACTTGAAACACTTTGACATTGAAGTACATACATGTTAACACATGTTGGCTTGAGTATTAACATTATATTCGACTTCTTTATAAAATATCATCTATTTGACAGCCATGGTTAATTGTTAGCATGTAGGTAACAACAGTGAATAATGTAGTTCAAATAACATTACAAGGCTGTTTACACAATAGTGCACATGATATTACAATAATTTAATAATATGGCGCTCTGGAAGGGACCACTCTGCATAACGAATACTCTTGATGCATGTTGCTGCTTGATAATAATACTGCTGTACTTTTTGAGGACTTTAACAGAGAATACTTCTACATATGTCTACTTTTATGTAAGCAAAAGAGCCCAATTGTATTTCCACCACTGCAAGAACTACACTAGATGACTCACAACAGAAAAACAAAAAAGATCTTTCACCATAAAACTAAAATAATCTTCGACCATGACAGTCTGTCAAATCTGTGATCCATGGAAAGTGGAAACTCGAGGCATACTGAAGCTGCACAAACAGTCCTCACTTGGACGAGGAAAACACAGCTTTGAGTTTGATATGAATTATAATCCCTACCGTAGTCCGTCCCTATTTTCAAGACGGATTCACCAATATTCACACACATGGATGGATCAAACATTGAACAAAATGAGACACAACAAAACCATGATGATTATGTTGTTTTCCCCTCATCACATTGAAATACATCCTTCATGCTTCCATTTCAGCTCTTAAATGTCTCAGATCCAAGATTCCTCCCGCCAAAGTCGTACATCCATAGCTCTTCTCATGTGTGATGGACACTGTTTACCATGTCCATGATAAACTATTTCCTCATAAACGATGTTGTCACGGCCTTCTGCAGGCTGTCATGTGGGATTCCGCCTGCAGACTAAAACAACCATAATTCACTGGGTGTATTTACCCCCTCAGAGGACAGAAGCTTGACAGATGATAAATGGCCACTGCTGACAATCATCAACACATAGCGCCCTGTGTTTGCCTTGAGTATAAGTGGCGCCAGGACATGGAAATAAGACTTTGACATATCACACATGGGGAGAGGAACATTGAGGGATAGGGATAGGAATAGAGAACAAGAAAAGAGAAGCTGTGGAGACTATTAGTGACTTGTCGAAATCTCTGATATGTATATTAGGATGTTTGTTTCTTTTGTTCCTCTTGTGTTGACTGTGTAATATTTCCCCACTGTGAATGGATTGATGCTGTGCATGCAGACCCAGCAGGGAAGACACACAGCTGTAAATTTCTCTCTGCTGCTTCTGTGTGGCATACTCTTTGAGCATATGAGCGTATGACTCAGAAGATAACACAGTCAGGATGATGAATGTGTCCCTTCTCACAGCATATTTTCATATAGAGACGTTTCCACATGGCCTAATGACATGTAGCAAAGTCACCTGCTGCACAGCCGGTGAAATCGTTTACGTTTTTTGCATGTATACATTAGCTGTGGGGGGGTGTTTGTGTGTGTGTGTGTGTGTGTGTGTGTGTTGTAGCGTAGGATCCCTTTTACCCGTTATTTTTGTTTAGCTACTTTAGCAATAAGGGGGTTTGTCTGGCTAACTAGTTCCTCCACTACAAAAAGTATGTATGACACAAAGCGAAACACAAAACACAACCCGGAATACAGTTCATACAGTTTTCATTAAATGTTATGGTTCTTCGGGTTCAAAAGACACCAGGACCAGTCAACACAAGCACTGGAATGTATTCCATACACTGTCTTTTAACCAAAAGCAAGACTCAAAAAGAGTCTGGAGATAACATAAAATGTCTCTGCACACGTTAATTAAAGAAAATATAGCTTCCAAAACCAATGACATAAGTGTTGGGGGGGGGGGGGGGGGCAATCCATCCCATAGTTATTGAGACATTTCAGTCTGGAATTAAGTGGTGGACTGACCTAAGGAAACTGACATTGCCATCATTCCAGCCATTCTGCTGTATCTTGGCTAATGATAGTAATATAGAAGAAGTTTTCTTCGTGTCACAGTGGTTTTTAATTATGTGGCTGTAACTGTAACTTCAGATGGGTGAAGCAAAGGAAGCACTTCTCAGCCATTCTAAACTGGTGACAAAAATATATAGGCAGTTCTACTCTCTTGGCCTTCAGAGAGCTCCTTTTATAACACAATAACCTATTTTTTTCCACCGAGTTAACATGGCTATGCAACATGTCCATCCTATACATAAAACAAGGATACTTCCTCATCATTAAGCCTTTCATCCAGGTAGAGCACACTACTGAACACAATATTAATTAGAACCAGGTCTTTGATCTTCTTCTAACACGGAAGTGTGGAGCATTGTGTCTTGAATAAAAAGTGTAGAAAAACACAGCATTCTATGGATTGAGGTCTTATTTAGCATCCTCATCGCAACTGCAGCTTCCTCAGTGTTGCTTTGAAGAGGTTCCGCTGAATCTCGGACAGACTAATGTGGCCTCGGGTGGCATTTAGCCTTTTGCAACAGAAAAAAAAAGACAATTATAGTTTTCATCTTTGCAACACTTCAAGAAACACTACTAAAGCTATTGGAGTGTCTTTGTACTCTATCATCCTTCTTCCGCTCACACATTATCCACTTGTCAGAGAATTAGGAGATTAGTTATGTCAGACCTTGTTTCCTTTGTAGGCTATCTGTGAATTAGCCGCTGTGAAGGACATTTTCACCAGCTGGCAGTGAAAGAATCCATGGCATTAATATTTCCCACACACATACTTTGCTTGCTAGTTGGGCACACATGGTGAGCCTAGAGCTGTTCCCTACCCTCAACCCTGCCAACTACCATTACCATGGATCTGAAACCTAACACTAGGTCGCATTAGGCTTTCCGCAGGAAAATGTATTCATTGTTTATTTAAGTCTAACAATTACAGGGCCATTAACGTGGTGTGATTTTAATGTTCAAACTTCAGAAGAAAATGCAATTCACCCACAAAATTGAACTTTTCCACCAAATGAAACTTAATCCATCCCTTAGACAGTTTCAATAGGGTCAAAGTCAACAGTATGACATGTGGAGGCACTTCTGCTAAAAGTTAGTGATGCATCTCATACCCAAATAGTTAGAAAAGGGCTCTGAGGATTTAGATCACTGTCAAGATACAGTATATTTGATTTGTTCAATATTACCCCCCCTGTGAAAATCCACAGAACCGGCTGTTTTCAGAATGTCAATGTTGTGTATCATGGCCATCGTAATGCTTACATATCCCGCTTCAGGACTCTAAGGTCTCTTCAGAATCCCGTGCACATGGTGAAATGGATGATTCCCAGAGATATCCTGGGGATATTGGATTTCCCTGGCAGATGAAACTATTTGTGACCAATATGTCAATTTTCTCTCGTCCGCTTGCGAGAGGCTGGGAAGGCAGGTTCTGGATGATTCAGAACCTGCCTAAGCAGACACATGTTCTGCTGACCAGCAAAAGCTTCACATCTAGATAAGGAGAGATTGCTCTGTGGCAATTTATTAACATCCTGTCCAGGTACCAGGGTCAGCTTAAGACCTGGCTCAGATTTAGAGCACATTTAACCGTGGCACTGCTCCCTGTCATCAGATTTGCAGCTCAAATCTACGGCAGTATTTTTTTTATAATATGAAAGCTGTGATTAATATGCATGAGATAAAAATTTAAAAAAGACTGATTAACGAACTGAAATGCACTCTGCTATCTCAGGTCAGTGTTATATTTGCAAAAATTAAATTCAGTCAGGAAAGATATGAAAGATCTTCCATATTTCATTAAGGTATTAGAATAATAATTTAGAAAAATGCAGACAAAAATAGCCGCCTCCAGATATATCACCCAAAGATAACATTTCCAGATCGATCAGTGCTGGCAGCAGCCCAGCCCTCGGTGGGCTTATTTACAATTCACAAGGCATTTCTGTTCGGACTGATGCATATAGGAGGAGGCAGGCAGAGGCAGTCATTGTTGGCTCCTCTGTGTCCTTCTCTGTTCCTCTGTCAGACTTGAGAAAACAGGACTTATTGGCTACGGAAATGAAACCACTTACTTGTGACATGAGTGTGCCTCCCAGAATGAGTTTATTGTGCCAAGTTTCATTAAATTCACTTTAAAATGAAGGGATACTTGCACTGTTCCCCGTTGAGTCGCATCACTTGAAATGGTTAATGCTGAAAGGTGACACCTGCTGCCGTGACTTGTCTCTGAACCATTGTCGTGGTCCAGCTTCCTGTCAGTCTTAATTTTCCACGTTTACTCTAAATCCAGACAGATCACCACCACTTAAAATGAGTTCTTGAGCATGCCACTATTTAGCATAGTAACATCAACATGTTTTATTCAAATGACGAGCGATAAGAGCACGGGAAGGAGCCATACTCCTTTCACTGCCGGCAGGCACAGACAGATCTAGCCTCGCTGACTAAATTGTGCTTTTTTTCTGAAAATTGGCAAGCTCTGGCTCACTAGAGGCACACTATGGTGTTGTCAATAACAATGACTGCCTGTGGCTTATTTATTGTCTTATCAGCTTTAATCAGTCTGTGTTGATAGTGACATCTGCGCTCAGCAATATCCAAATGCTACCAGTAAAGATCCATGTACATATTTGTGTTGTTTTGTGTCATATGGCGGTTGTATATAATTGGAAATTTGTGTTTGAAGATACAACTGACCATCTAATTTGGGGTATCGTCACATATGTTTTTCAAGAGCATGAGTTTTTAGGAATATGTCTACCACTGCAACACAAAATACAGGTGTTTGTCCAAGTCCATCAAATCCCATCTGTCTTCCATGTTTGGGCCAATAGGTCACCATTTAAAAACATTTTACATCAACAATAAAATCATCTGAAATCTTGAAATGAGACTTATTAAATAAAACTATAGAGGGCCATTTAAGATTGTGTATTTTATATCACTGAATGAAAGTATTTCATTTGAAATGATTTTCACAGCTGACAAATGAATAAAAGTTGAATAAAAGGACTCTGGCCTTTTGACCTCTGAACAGATAGCTGCTGGTTTTGGACAGCTGTATGACTGACTGCCTCTTCACTGAGGAGCACATTTTCCCACTTTTCTGCCCGGCTCAACTGCCGGGTATGCCGAGAGGAGTGTGCCTGTCTGGAGAAGCTACGCTGGACTTGTGAGCAAATGTGTGTGTGTGTGTGGGGGGGTGGGGGGATGGGGGAGGGTGCGTCCGTGCGTGCGTGTGTGTCGTCCATGTCTACCTCTCTCACTTGGTGAAACATATCCGTCCAAATTTGACAGCGCGGGGGCAGACAGCCATGTTGCAGAATTCTGATCATTTAAATGCTCAGAGGCCTGGTTGAATAGCAGAGGTGTTAAAAAAGAGAAAGAAAAATACATGAAGAGAAAGATAGAGAGCAGCCCTCCGCATGCCTCCACATCACATAAGGGACTGCCTGCCACTTTCCTGTGAAAAATAATGCTCACTTGTCAATCTTCCAAGAGCCAGTCTGATAGCCGCCAGTTCCATGGAGACCTATTGAGGTGTATGCTTTGTTTCATCTGGGGCACGCCTCAGAGGAGATCAGGACCGTTGTATCTACGAATTGCCTCCAAAATATAGGGTAGGAAGAGAAGGGCATTTTTGATACAACTCTTGAGCTGATGTGCTTTCTTGCTTCGGTATAGTAAACAACATATTTATTTATTTGCTTGAACAGAAAGAGACAAATATGTGATATGGATTTTAAACTATTTTTAGTTGTTCTACTAATGATGCTATTACCATTGAAAACTTAAAATACAGTATACAGCATTTTAGTTCTGCAGTTACTGCTACTTTGTGTAAAACACTCCTTGAACGTCTATTCAATAGCACATTATTGCCCCTAAACCTTTACAAAAATTAGATTTAGCACTGCCCTAATTACTTAAATTACTGCCTGATGATAAATCGACCGGCACACCAGTTATGTACACAAAGGTATTGCGTTCTTCCAGAAAAAGCAATCCTCTGTAGTCCACAGCGCAAACTATAAAAGTGTCAAGTGATTTATCTATGCGGCAATGCAAATAAAGAAAAACATACCCAGCAGCTTGAGGACGAGGTCTGCATATCTGTCCACACAAACATTTTCATGTCATTTTGAAATACACTTCCTATTACAGTTTCATGATGCGTAGCACTGAAGCAAACACAAAAAAACTCACTTGTATTACTCTTGGAAACATAACTTTACCACCAGAAAGGCTTTTTTCCTTCTAAATAAAGTAATGAACTAATGACAATGCTCTTAACAAGCCCAGAGCAGCCGACCGTGCCACCAGCCTGCAGCGACCGCATTGAAAGCGATTCTGTCCTGAACATCCCACGAGTCGTCTTAAATGAGGAGGTTTATATCAGTGAATCTCGAACGGAGAGAGAGATTGAATGTTTTGCAAATTATTCACAGGGATTATAAATCACAGCGGTGTCAGTGTTTCCAATGATGGGAGAGGATGTTGCCTCATTCCTTAATACAAATGACATGGAAAACAACAGCTGCAGCAATAAAGCGCCGTGCCATAAAAGAGGGATAAATAAATGTACAAAAAGGAAAAGCCGGGGCTCATCATTAAGCGTGTCTGTGCGTATCTCAATGTCATCTCAATGACTTGATGCATGTTTTATTGTTGTATTTGTTGGTTTCAGTCTTGTCTGTTCAATTGACTAATTCATTTATCTATTTCATGTCTCCTTTATGTTTATCTTATTGGATTTTAATAGTTATTATTTCCATGTCTGTAAAGCACATTTTCACACTCTCGAGAAGCCTTGTGGTGAAACGTAAAGGGAAAGAGGATGTTTCAGCATCTTGATATTGGTCAGTCAACAAAATGCACTGCATTATGTGACAGCTTCATATTTCGCAAGCATCCAGGTGTCGTAAAGTGACACATTTTAATAATGACGGCGTTTATATAAACAGCAGATTCCCAGAAACACATTTGCAAAGACATATCGTCTCAATAGTTGCTGGCAGATGGAAGACTGCTTATGTTCAATTCAGGTTTTAGAAAGAAATGTGGGCCATTTAGATGTCACTTTCTCAGTATGAACAACTTATATGTAGACTCAGCCTTTGTTTTGTAGTAAATTGTGGTGTTCTATTCTGAAAGACGATGTAACATCAAGTTTGTTGTTGCTTTAATGTGAAATGTTGTTTTTGTGTCAGCGTGGCTAGTTTCCTCCATTTTGCATTAAAGGGAACAAAAATGCCATAATCTACTCTGTTAGACTGTATAAAAGAAGTGGACATCGTCACCGTGACGTCGCCCATTTGTGTGTAAAGCAAGGTTTTGAAGCCTTGAGTTCGGCAATTGAGTAATCGCCATATTGTTTTTTGATAATTGGTATTTTATTTTTAAAAATTGCAAGATGCCATTGGAGCGACCTGTCAATCAAAAGGTAGCCACGCCCGAAAGCCTTACCTGATTCATGTTCTAAATGGGACCATCATTTACTAATCGTGTTGTATTGGGGAAGACCTGGAACCTGAGATTGAGACCATAAACTCATTCTTACAATGTCCTTACTGAGGTAATACATCAAATGGGAGTATGGTCATCTTCTCATAGACTTCTATACAATATAACTTTTTTTTGCAACCAGAGGAGTCGCCTCCGAATGGCCATTAGAAAGAATGCAAGTTTCTTTATTGGCTTCACCTATCAGAACCAGAGGTTGCCACCTTCTCCCAACAGGGCAAAGAGTTAAATGCAGTAATAGACTTATTCCACTTCAATAATAATAACAATATATAGCCTCGCAAAAAGAGTCAAACATCAACGCAAACTTATTTTTTTGTTGTAATCTGTAAGATTTAGCTTAATTATTTTGAACAAATATGTTTTTGCAGCTAGTACACCGTGACCTTAATACTCAAATCTGAATCAGGACATTAACAACTCTAAGAACCAATGTATTTTTTTTTTTTATGACAGCAGTGACAAAATGGCTAATAAATGAATGATGAGGGACGATATTCTTCAACAGTCACTCCCTCCCAAGGCCACTGTCACCCTGGGTCTCTCTCCATTTACTGCACCAAGTCATTATGCAAGGAGATGGTTAACTACACCATGGCCAGGTGATAACGTGTGGTGACTCTTGCTAATGAAGGTGAATCACAATGACACTTCATTTCCACAGTAGCCACCCCCTTTCCTCTCACTTTACTCTGTGAGACACCATCCTTCCCATTCATCTTTGTCCTGTGACGGCTTAAACACAGCCTCACAGGCTCACATGCACGCTCTCATGTTTTTATTAATATACTTATAGGAACTGGTTATAGTCTTTATCCAGCACCGTGCAGACATTTGCAGCTCAGATTAACTACAAACAACGAGTCAAATCCTTAAACTGTCGATTACTTTCTCTTGACTTTTAAGAACAGTGTATCCAACTTAAAGGAGCAAAGCTTAGCAAGGCAGAGCTGCATGGGATAATGGCATCAATGCTTTAATTGTGATTTGCTGCATTTCAACAACAAATATCATTGGATTATAACCATGACCTTAACCTCATGCTAAAGAGGGTTGTTTGGATTATATGTAATGTTACTACTTTGTGTGCAGTGCTTTGTTTTTATTGTCTTGGGATCGCTTGGAAGTGACGTATTCCTTGTGTGGATAGAGTCAATAAGATTGGGTTATATTTGCATAATACATCTGTATATATTTTTCTTCTTTTAGATATTTACACAGCTAACAGTCATATTTAGCATGATGAAAAGGATTTAGCTAGGCCGTGTGTATGTTAGTTGCCAGATCTCGCTAGTGTGTTGCTGAGATTAAGAAAGGTCTCAAACAAAGTTCATTCTCTCCTGTTTGAAAAAAGGCCTTTCAGTGTCAGAATGTTCAGAGGATATGTGGCTCGTGAAAAATGTGTCCAATATTTTCTTTGGTGACTGTGGGGCGAGTAAAAGAATCAGCCATAATCTGTATTCACATTCACTTCTGCCATAAAGGGGAGGGGCAGTGGAGAGACCCTTGTGACAGATACAGGAAACTGACCTTTCTGAACTGTCTCTGCATCATAAGTCATATGTTTGTGTCCTGACAAATCAGCGACTGTTTGTTCAAAACAACAATGGCGGATATAAATGAGGTTAGCGTAGAAATAGCATCAGTTATATGAGAACTGAAGCAAAGAATGGCACAAGAATGAAAAATGTGTTTTTTGCTATTCTACTGGCTGACTTTGGCCAGTGTTTGGAGACAGATGACAGATGGATGGTTCATCAAATCAAGTGCAGGATATTTTTTTTAAAGTGCCTGCCCTTTTCAAAACAGTATCCAATGACATCTTCTCTGATGGTCCTGTGTAACAAACCATCTGGTGCATCAGGTTAAGTGCTTATGGCAGCAGGGCCATATGTGTGGGATAAATCAATAAACTATGGCGCTCATCTGCATCACAATGAAGGAACTGAAGTTTTTAGAAAACAAACCACATTTAAGGCACAGACAAGTAAACTATATTGTATCGGACTTTGGATACATACTTGTTCGTAGATCAATTCATTGTTGTTTTCCTTGCTATAGGACCAAATGTACTCTTTCAAATAATAAGAATTGACTCCTCACTAAACTCCATTTTTTTATTAAAGCCACTAATAACTCGATGTAATTAAATATTTTTGATAAAACAAATGTATTCTCCCAAAGGTCTGACATTCTCATTGCTGGCCTGTTGTATTTGAAATTCTGCTTCGATACCTTATGAAGACAGATTTCATTCCTTGGAGCCTTCACATACCCCAAATTAGTGCCCAATCTGAGGAAACTGACTTGAAAAAGTCTGGTTTTGTTGTTAAGACTAGGTTTAAGCTTAACTTGTGGTTTAGGGTCTGTGATGGAGTAGAACTCGTTTGAGTGTTGAGCAATAGGTCGTTATTTGAAGAAAAATATGCTTCTCAGGTGTTGGCTTGCAGGTCGTCCTCTGAGGAAGACTTGATTTTTATACATTTCAAAGTTTCAACACATTTCTCTTTCTCCACTTTCAAAACAAAAAAGTCTTCCTCTTCTTCTTCTACCTCTTCTTTGGGTTTTCCAGATAATTGGTATCCTTTAAATTTCCTTACTGCCTCCTACTGGGTTCAATCATCCGCTGTTATCCTATCATCTTACAGACAACTAAATAGTCTGGCTGCTTTCCAAAACATCTTTCTTCACCCCTTCACTGTGTCTCCACTGTCAGTCACCTCCTTATCTTCACCCCTCCTCATCCTCGGCCCTATAGTCCTGCAATCAAAGCCCCGCTTTCCTCTTCAAACTTCCTGCTTGAAATACGGACGCGTTCTTCTGTCTCCTTTTCTTGACACAGACTACTATGACTAGGAAGAATACTACTCGTGTACTATTTAAGTTGCTGTGACCAATTCTTATCTACTCATGATTACATATTCTTTCTTTTGTGTCCACTATACTTCTTACACCTCCTAATTTATTTTGTATTCCATCTAAGTATCTTCTTTTATTGCACTATCCCAATACTGTGACCTGGCACACATTTGAGTGAGATCAATTAGCAATCAACATAGAATCACAATCAAAAGAGAGGTCATTAAAATAAATATAAAGAAAGTAAAACTTAACTCTCCTTAATTTGAACCCACGTAGTTTTGAGATTAAGTTAGATCATCTTGAGAAGTGCAAAGTGAGGGCACACTGGCTGGTCCTCACATCTAAACTTTGTAATGTACCACAAACTGTTTGTTGGTTTAAAACTCATCGGTCCTCACAGAGCGGGAATAGGAAAACACAGCCAAGTTTGGTATATGCAACCATTGGGAACAAGCTGTTATATAAGTCAAACTCTGAATGTATGTCCTCAAGTTGAGATGTTATTTGCCTCGTTGGTCAGAACTTTTCCCCAGTGCCAGGTATTGAAAGTTCCCCATTCACCCATCACTTTGAAATGTAAAAATAAAACTCAAATAGGTCCCACAACTACAGTTCATATGCTCGAGGAATGAGTTGTGCGAGCACCCTGTCACCTGCTTCCACTGTTACAAGATTAATTTCCTAATCCCTGCTAATACTCTCACTTGCAAACATTTTTAAGTGGCGAGCACACGGCACAGCTGTTCTAATATTCATTGACTGCTGTCAACGTTTTCTAAATGATGTAATGGATTCTCCAAATTGACTGCGAGCCGACTACTGATACCATGTACATGATATTATAAAGGCTGGGGAATTAAACATGCAGTATATGACCCCAATTAACGCTTATCTCTATTACTTTGAGCGCTGCAATCCTGTGAGGCGGATTTTAAACAATCATGTCAGTCAGTAAGAGACGTCAAGGAACTTTGAGAACGACACTGTCTCCCTCTGTCAACTTTATCTTGAAAGATTTGGCTTACTCGTCATAAAAAGTAATTTTTGCATGCAAAGAAATGTGGTGTTACTATGAAAGGATAAGTCAGCAGTTTATTTTACTGAGTTGTGGCTTAATAACACTGAGTTGGTGCTGAGGGTGTTGATTAGATGCAAAGGTGAAAATCTTAGATGCTGGAGAAACTAACAAACCAATATATATTCATGAGGTTAATTACAGGAAGTGCTAAAATGATACCTTTTCATTATCTTGCTCACTGTCAAACAGCAACTAGCATTGAAAGGTGTCAGATTACAAATCAGAGCCAATTATAAAGATATTACGAGTCAATGCTTTTTCTTTGGTTGGCAGGTTTGTGCTGTTATTGAACTGTTGTACTTTACAAGTACACTAAATTGTTTTGAGTCTGCTGTCAGAGAGTGATTGTATTTACTGTTTGTTACTTTCACTGTGCATTGGGTGTAAATAGATACAATGAGTTGTGGGGACAGCTGCTGGGTAAAGGTGACTACATCGTCATTCAAAGTACTGACTGTCAACTGCGGATCATTGTTCAGTGGCTACCAGGAAAACAATTATAACAACAGCAATGGCAGGCATGCCATAATATACACAATGAGTACTCGGGGGGAAAAAAGCACATTTCATAAATCATGTAATGATAATCATAATTTGTGGGGCACAGTGCTGCTGCTAAAACATTCAGTCAGAAAATTGTGTTTTTAGAGATGATATACCAGCGACAGTAATCAAACTAAATCAAAGTAAATGACACAGCAAATTGGGCATATTTGTCAAATAAAGTTAAAATTTATCAAACAGTGAATCAGATGCTAAAATGTTGTTATTTAGCTTCAATTCAATCAATTCTATCAATTTCTGATTTCTTGCAGGTGCTAAATAACACCAGTAATCAAATCATGTTTTCATTGAACGTGCACAACTTAAGGTAAATGAAACACACTGATTGCTCACTGATTTACTATTGTGTGAGTTATATCACTTTCCGCCAACAAGTGGCTTGTAAACCAGCTCATGCCAAGAATCCGTAAAAAGAGCGGCATTTCCATGCTGTATAATCACCTTGCTTATTATTCAGAGTAGTCTATCCACTGTTGATTAATGCCTCGGAGCAAATGTGTACAGAGGGTCTGCTTAATCTGCAGTGCTGTTTTAATCAAGTGGACCTTTGTTTGGTCCAGCCGTCTAGTTCACATGGTCATTATGTATTGATCACAGCAGAGTTAGAAATTCTGCAGAGAAAAAACTCGGATAGACTTAACTGCTTTCTACGTCCTCACTCACTCATCTGTCTCTGCATCTCTCCTCCGCCCAGACGCATTCAGAGTCACAAATCTCCTGAGCATTTTATCATGCAGTGGCGACAGCGGGCACCCTTGTCAGCCGGCCTGACCCCAGCGGACCTCTGCCCGTATCGACCAAGTGACCCAGTGTACTGTTCAGGGAAAACATTTCCTGCAATCGCGGAGAGGTCCCTGAGCAGAGAGAGTGGAGGCAGCAATGCGACTGACACCGGGTGACAAACACTTTGAACTCAGACAACAGGAAATTAATGCAGGGAGCGCAGCTCAAGGCACAACACATTGCATGTGGCACACTTAAATTGACACATCTATCGAGATGACACATGCTGATACCATGGCCGTGGCCTCAGTTCAACGTGTGAGTCTCTGCATCTGGTTGTCTTCCAGTGCTGCTGGCGCACCGGCCTCATAAAGACAGACCCTGCAGATACTGGAGCTTTCCCGGCGAATACAAATGTAAGTGGCTTAGCTTTTCCATCCCACAACAAATCTCAGCATGCCATCAGCAGCTCTACAAACTTAATGCAAAAGGTGCGTTGGCAGTTGTGCAATGAAATGGCCCCATTTAAAGCACAGATGGCAATCAGCCAGTGAACAGTCTATATCTTTACTTTAAAACCAAAACACTTTTCACTGTGGGCAGTGACAGCATCTGGTTTTTGGCCTCTGGAATTTAGGTGTTTAACCTTGCATGCCTGTTGGGCTAAAAAGCTCTACGTTAGTCTTTTTAACTGTCCTTGCCCAATTAACCCCTTCAAAAAGACCCACAGTCGTTATATGAATGTTTAATTTCCAACTTCGTTTACCCCACAACAATGACAGAATTTAAAAGACAAAAATATGGCCTCCCTATGGTCTTCCAAATATCGACTGAAGATCTAATTTCACTGATCTGCCAGCCACAGCTGTCAGCTATAACACCAAAGTGAGTCGTAACGGGGCTCCTACCTGATGTCTCCTTCAAGATGAAAAGCCCCCGATGTACTCAAGACAAAACAACCATTCAACATCTGTCGGGATCCCTCTGGCTCTGCTTTAATACATTTTAACAGTGCATGTGCAGGAAGGATATATTGTAGGTCCCCACGAGACAGACAGCACAATGAGAATTTACCATAATGATTGCACTGCACCGTAGGCTCGTGCATCCAGTCAGTCCAAGTCAGGCCACAGCCCGTCATTAAATTGCTATCCCAGGAAGGACATCTGCAGTAGCGGCCCGACTTGTGCTGTACATAAAGGGTTACATTAATCAATCAGGCGGCAGAGCCTCCATAATCCATTACACTCAACGTTATTGAAATACATTCAAATTAAAACACTATTTCCAGGGCCTCTGCTCGAACATGTAATGGGCACCATTCATAGCGCTGAGTGTCAATACTATGATTATCACAAATAAGCTCAAAGCAACTCACCCCTTTCATATTAACAGAGAAACGTCTGGGAAGGTGGAAGCAAGTCTGACATTGGACCATCTGATCATTTAAATCTATTTCTGATTGTTGGAGATATGAAACCCCAGCTCAGATGTCATTAATTGCTTGTCCTCCCTTTTTCAGTCAACAGAATGCTTTTCTCCTCATCCTCTCTGCAATGTGAGCCATTGGTGTAATTTACATGATTGGCAAGACATTTTATTGTTATTTGTAAGACATCAGAAGTTTAAAGAGGTCATACCGGTAATTTCATTAACCAAGAAGTTTACCGTGAATTGATTTCAGGGCTTGCCTCGGACAAGGAAAACAACGGCACTGCCCTGTTGTTGTCTTCTGTAGCAACATCCGAGTTCCAAAAGATCCTATAGGATGATTAAGCATGTGATGCACAATCTATGTTGGATTCAAGATCATACTTACATGAAAGATGCCTCGGTTTAGAGGAACTTTCGTATATGATCAGTATTTAATCCTTACTTGAAGCTGCTTCCGTTTATATATTCAAAATTGGTTATTTAAATCACATTTGCAGACCTTCAATTGAATCTATATTTACAAGTAGTGCCGTGCTACTGCAGGCCGGCACACAGGAGTGAAATGAACTGTTGATATGAATCAAAAAAAGTACAACGATTCCTTGAAATGCATTCTCATTTTAATAACAATGAAATCAGATTAGATCTCACAAGACTTCACTCATACTATATTGAAAGTGACCTGCAGTTCAGTAGACATTAAATTATACAGCATACAGTATATTTCTCTCTTTGTTCTCCCAGATGAATTTATCCATCCCGGTTTCGTTGCTTTAGGTAGAGGAATAAATGCATCTCAGCATTTGAACTATTAATAAAAACAAACTGAATCCAAATTATTTCCGAATCAAGAAGAATCCGTACCGATTCTAAACATAACATCAGTTTCTAGAAGTGCAGCACGTTGTCTTAACCAATTATTTGACAACGACAAACGACTCCACAATCAGTGCGTTTACATGATGGTATAATTCGAATCTTGCTTTAGTCGGACTATTGTGGTGATCCACCAACAACATATCAAGCACTGAATGACGACACAAAGGAAGCAATGAGACAAAGATCACAGTAAAAAAAAAAGAAGAACAAAAAAAGTTCTTTGAGAGGTATGCTTGCTCACAGTTGCCGGACCCTGTGGGACCACTTGGTCAGGATTAGCATGACAAGGTTCCTCCTGCAAAGGCTCTCCTGAATCCGAAAGAGAAACTATCCAACAGAGACATTCATAATATATCTTTTATCTTGTCTTCAGTCTCTTTTCACCTTCGCCACCAGCAAGACAACTCTGGATCAATATTCAGTTGCACCGCACACCTGTACTCAAGGTTACAACTGTGTTCCCCCTGCCTATCGATTATAAACCGTACCGGGCCCACGGCCTTCCATATGGTTCTCGTTTATGTCCCACTGTGAAGGCTTGTGTTTCACAGGCGAGGCGGATTGATGCTTCGATTTCATGGCCTAAGTCCAATCAATAGATTGGAATGCCATAATCATTAAAAATAGAAACTCACGCACGCATGTTTTGCATATGAATTGCACCAACAGTTACATTTCACAAATTCATGTTTTTACAAGACATTATAATAGCATTCAGTTGAAATACTTTTGAGCATCGTTTATGGTTTATTCCTGGAGCAAATGAACAGGTTTGACCTATTATTGATTTGCTTTTGTATGACAAATGCAGAAGACAAGATTCATTGGAGCAAACGGGAAATCTGAAGTGTCTCCTTGATGGAAGTGAGCGTCAAAGATTAATTTCAAACCAAATGAGGGGCTGAAGATGGTCGTCAGTACTCTATATGGTTGCTGCATTCACATAATCCCCATATGATATTGAGTGGCATTTCATCTTTTTATGAATGTTTTAAACATTGCCTGCTCGAATGAAGGCTGCCAGTGCTCAGAGAGAACAGGCAGAGCCTCAGCATTGTGCTCAGCGTGTCTTTGATAGTACTACGGGCTGCTGACATTGATTAGCGACCCTTTGATTTTTTCAAGATAAAAGACAGTCCCTTAGATTTCATCTCTACTGCAACTGGAACAACCATATAGTACTGCGAGTATTACTGCTGTGTCTGATGGTTTCGTTTAGATGTAGATATCTGAGATTGCTGGTCCACTTCAACTTGTGTATCGAAGTGCATTGTTTCATATGTCTGATCTTGCCTTTGACAATAACAACAGAGCTTTGAGTGTAAAGATGGAAGTATTTACACTTAAGAAGCAAATAGTGTAGGTGAGCGGCCATTAGGTTGTTGCTGGATGATGAATGGAGATGTTGATGCTGTGTGATACAGCCGCATAATGGATGATTTTGCATGAGTCTCAGCATTCAGTAGGTGCATGCTGAGTTATCTCTATTGTTCTGCAGAAGCTCGTACACGGCAGGAGATCCCGTAGTTATCGCTCGAGGCTCCCCTCCAGCGAGTGGCAATGAGTTTATCAGACGAATGTTAGATTTACTGAGAAGACAAAGTCTCTCACTACAAGTACAGAGTGCATTGTGCCTATTTACTGAGAAACATGTACCATTACGTAAGGAAAATTGTGTGATCGACTATTTGATGTTTCTGATGCAGGTGTCTTCCCTTTTTTCCCTTGAAAGGGCTTTTGCTGTTTTTTTGGGGAGTTTTTCCTGATCCGATGTGAAGTCCTGGGACAGGGATGTCGTATGTGTACAGATTGTAAAGCCCTGTGAGGCAGATGTGTGATTCTGGGCTATACAAAATAAACTGAATTGAATTGAATACATTATATACTGTATATATATTGTTTGTATGTAGATCGACATAATGTTTGTCTGTGCTTGGACATTCTCGACAACCACTCATCTGATCAACTTCATACTTGTCGGGATCTCTGCTAAGGACCCAATGAAGTGCACTAGTGTGAGCACTAGAAATCGACAGTACCACTATTTGTCACTATATTTCTTTGTGTAGTCTAGACTTAAATAATGTATTTATAGACTGACACTTCAAAGGTCTAAATGCATAACATGCAAGAGTCTATCCATTAACTTTATTGTCCATTTTAAGATTGAACCATCCGAGGATATGTCCTATTCTGATTACAAGGGCTTCTGCAGGTCTCACCTTCAAACCCAGTCAGAAGAATTAGCTGTTCCCCCTTGAGGTAAATTGGAACTCTGTATACTGGCTGAGAATGGTTTATTTCAACCTTTTTTTCTGAGCCAGTCGCTCTCATCCCTATATCATTTGAAATCCTGCATCTAGTAATTTCATAATTATGGGAGGGAATTATAACGAAGGCAGCTGGAGCTGCAGGTTAATTGGATTTTTCACCTCAACGAGACCGGATCTAAGTCGCCCATGGGCCCCAAATCTGCACATTTGAAGTTGGGGACAGTACAACAGAGGCTGGGGAAAGAAAAGAGTGAGCCGTTGAAGGGTCCCCTTTGACTACAAGAGTTCGGGAAGTTACTTGTGCGCTGCCAGTTACCGTTTGTGGCTAGAGAGGTTTTCCTTTGCTTGTACACAATCACTTTCATCCACGTTGATGGCATCTATAATTGCCACTGTGTTCCATCCACAGGCGCTACTGCAGGAGTTGCTATTGCAGCTGCTATTGATAACCTCACAGAAATCCCAAGGGTTTGAAATGTAACTTCTTACACTCAACTTTCCACAAATACATAAAGGGAGACCTGAAAGATGGCCAACCACCTCCACAATGTGTTATGAATTATCGCACTTGGACTAGAGAGAATTAGAATTTTCTTTTAATAAGCATTCATGGTTTCTTTTTTTTAATGTGAGGCTGAAGACCCGAAATGTCCTGAAGTGGTGATGGTGTAATCATAATTTTTATTTAATTAAAGTTGATGGGGCTTGTCATGGTTGATCTTGATGATTAGTTCATTAAATGTTTATTAAATGTCTTTGTGACTAAAATACCATGTGCTTTTAGAACAAGTCTCGTTGCTTTACATCTCCTAAAGAGAACGTCGGGGACCTTCAATGTATTCTGGATTAGTCAAAATATTTCATAAACAGGAAAACCTCATCTTTCATAGCCTACTAAAATTCCTTGAATCCTTAAAATTAGCTCTGACTTGACTATCACAAATACAACGTTTGTTCACACGTTAAGCTCATGCCTGTTTAGTCGACAACACATCCGTCTTTAGCAGTTTCACCACGATTCTGCTGACAGCATTCTTTACCTCGGTTTCTAGGGGCCGACTCGCTCCTCTGTGGGAGCAGCCGAGCTCTCAGCCCCTCAGCTCCTGGCCTACTTCTGAATCAATGTTTGACAAAGGGCGAGTCTCTCCCTGAGCAAAAGACGGGGAATTAGAGAGGCTCTTGCATGGTGTGAAGGCCTCCCGCAAAGCTAGAGGGTGCCGGGTCTACATTCCCTGTCACAGACAAATAGCCAACCCAAGCTCATATTTCCCAGCCCTTAATAAGGAAAATAAACCTGCTTACCTGCCGTGTTTATCCTCGTCTAAGGTCACAGTGTTAGGATAAACAAACTGCAGTTAGAGAGCGGGGTGAGGAAAGGGCTGGCAATTATTTGTTTGTCTATATTTGAAGAGTGACTACCTACTCGTGGTGGAAACACGTTAGATTCCGCTTTTAGTGCAGACTTTATATTAATATCCTGCACTGAAGAATTTTTTTCTTTATCAATTAAATAGAAAATGAAAGGAAAAAGTGAGTATTGTGATTTGTGATTTCAGAAACAATAGACAAAGACAAAATATTATAGAACTTTTCAACAATGACACATTTCCTTGTGTTAACAGCAGGAAAGATTCTGAAGTGTAACTTCACGAACAAAGGCGCGTTTTTCTACCCTCTCAGGGCCAGCAACATGAATCGTCTCTTTATGATTTCTTATATGATTTCTATATATATATATATATACACATAAATACACACATATATACACACACACACATATAATATATAGATATATATATACTGTATATTTATATATATATATATATATGTATATTTTACAGAGACTTCTTCCGTTCTAATCAGAGATTTCTGACTAGCGTGTGCAGAACATTACACATCAGACATATCAAACATCAAATAGCCTATCACCCAGTGTTCCCTACATACTGGTACAAGTAATATATATATATACATTTTTGTAAGAATTATTTTCGTAAAAAGATAGCATTTTCAAACTTTTGTGCTCTCATGCAGATAAAAAAAATGCTTCATGTTTACCAATTCAGTTTGGAAACTAATATGATTTTTTCCTACATTATTATGCACGTCATTATGTCTGCCATTTCAATAATGTCAACAATCACCTCAACACCTGATTCCTAACTGACATTCAAAGGGGCCACACAAGAGATCACGAAAAAAAGATGATAATTTTTCTCCGACGATTTGTAGCCTCAGATAATTGCACATAATGTCACGCAATTGTGGAAAAAGTCAAAACAACACACAGCCCACACAGCATTATGTGCACCGACTCTGACAAAGTGCATTTCTTTGTAAAGTTCTGAGTCATTTCCTTCAATGCCAAACGGTACATTTCCAGCTACCCTGCTGAGCAGCTGTCACTCCGCCTCAACTGGTGTTGTATTAAAACGCTTCGTAAATTACCATTACCTGAGGCATAAACCGTACAGGAAGTGAATGTGGGCTTCGGCAGCAGACATTAATTAGAGCACATACGTGGCATACTCGGACATACAGGACTGTCTCAGAAAATTAGAATATTGTGATAAAGTTCTTTATTTTCTGTAATGCAATTAAAAAAACAAAAATGTCATGCATTCTGGATTCATTACAAATCAAC
Organism: Pseudoliparis swirei; assembly: GCF_029220125.1. Taxonomy (NCBI): domain Eukaryota; kingdom Metazoa; phylum Chordata; class Actinopteri; order Perciformes; family Liparidae; genus Pseudoliparis; species Pseudoliparis swirei. The sequence continues at coordinate 19,785,879 of NC_079392.1, read as the reverse complement.
TGAAATATTGCAAGGCTTTTATTCTTTTAATATTGCTGATTATGGCTTACAGCTTAAGAAAACTCTAAAATCCTATCTCATAAAATTTTAATATTTCCTCAGACCAAGTAAAAAAAAAGATTTATAACAGCTGAGTGTTTGTCAAGGCTCAGGAAACCCTTGCAGGTGTTTCGAGTTAATTAGACAATTCAAGTGATTTGTTTAATACCCTACTAGTATACTTTTTCATGATATTCTAATATTTAGAGATAGGATATTTGAGTTTTCTTAAGCTGTAAGCCATAATCAGCAATATTAAAAGAATAAAAGGCTTGCAATATTTCAGTTGATTTGTAATGAATCCAGAATGCATGACATTTTTGTTTTTTTAATTGCATTACAGAAAATAAAGAACTTCATCACAATATTCTAATTTTCTGAGACAGTCCTGTATTATGTGTCATATATTTCTACAACCGCAGCCAAGTGTAACATTGATTGTTAGAACCATGGACACATTTCCACTCCCACACAGGCATTAAAGCCAACATGTTACGAGATCTCTGGAGCGCGGGGCTTTTTAATGGTGCCAAGACTAGTGCTCATTCAATAATATACTAAGTGGACAATGCTGTGAACCTGTGTCATTTCCCAACCTTTATTAGTGTTACAACCACACAGAGGAACATTTACAATGCAATTTTCCTACCTGAGTATCTCATCTTTGAATCACATGGAAAGATTTGGCTTCTCTAACACATACGGTGAAATGAGCTCTCTACTCTGCAGCGCTTCGAGAAAAAAGCAGAAAAATAAGCAAATAAATCCCCAAGAAAACAATTCACCAATTGTAAATTTCAAGGTGCTCTGGACTTGAGTCAAAGTATATTTTGTCCATAGCAAAAGAATTAAACCTGTTTTTTCCAATACCAAAAACACAAACCATTAAAAAGCAACTGGCATTTGACAAAAAATCTCACATTTATTTAATTTGTTATACAAGTGTTGAACTTTACATCAGTCTTAAGTGATGAGCCCCTTGGTACCATGTTTACATAAAAAACATGAGCTACAGTACAGCATGTATACCAGTGCTGGAAAATATTCACACATTTCCCATTTCTTTTTTGGAAAGATTTTAATAAATAAAATGTCCAAACCCAGGCGGAAGAACTACATTTATGATAGAAACTTCATTTTCAAAAGTTCTTACCCATTACTCTGCTATGACCGTTAAAAAGATCTATTTCATTCAGAATTACAAAAAAAATGTGCAATGCATAAATCACTTTAACTGGGTTTTTGCATTCCCATTCTACTAAAGTTAATGCCACTTTGGCAAAATCATATAGACATATTTCAATGGGCAATCAAAGGAACTCAGTAAGCAAAAAACACTGTTCACATGTGGAAAAAAAAGTGATAATGCATCTTTGTAATTTGTTGAATCCTTTCTTTTCATAAGCCTTTTACGTTCAAACATACTACCATGAATGAACCATAAACACACTGTATAACATGTGTGCAACTTCTACACAATAGCTTCTCAAAACGTTAAATTTAGCAATTAAAAGGTTTCTTCATATTAACGTTTTGCCATGATTATTTATTTTACACTAGCAATACAACAAAATATATATTTTAGCCATTTTCCTTGACAACAGTTCAATGTACAGCTGAGAAAATATAAGGCCAGGGGCTTGATTGCTAGTGGTTATACAATCCAAACTTCAAGGTGACGGAGAGCGACGCTGGGCAACCAGGACCTTATATTCCTATTCTGACAGTCTGATCGGGAACATTTTACAAACAGAGTCCACATCCTGGTCCAGGGGTGTTGTTTTGTTTACAATAATTATTAAAAAAACAGGTTTCAACAAGGATGTTGGGAAGTGTATGTACAACCTTTTGACTGGGACATTTCTGATATGATGGAGCCAGTAATGTTTCTTTTTTTTGTCTTTCTTCTTTTTTTTTTTTCGTACCTTAAATGTTTCTACATTTTTGAACAGCAGCAGCACATTTAAATACATAGTTGGCTTGTCTCTTAAAATTGAAATTTGACTCTGTATTTTATGTACAGTCTCATTTGGACCTTGCACTGCCATCGCTGTGCATCAAGTCTGTTGGTCTGCAGGGAAGGTAGGAAGAGGCGGGTGGCTGGGGGAAAGGAGATTGCAATGCAGTTGGAGGAGGAGGGGTTGTAAATGGCTAGTGTGCATGACGGGATTTCTCAGGTCTCTTCAAAAATAAAACGATCACTTTTCTTCCTTTCACTGGGGTTTCCTTTATGAGGTCAGGGCTGCAACGGGGCAGGAAGAGGTTTGGGGATGATTTAAATAGCCTATATTTAAAGGCTTGTCACCAACTGCATCTGTCCTTCCCGCACGTCACCTACAGGGAAGCAGCCATCTTTTGTGATAGGAATAATGTAACCATCACTACCTCCTCGGCCTATCTGGTAATAGGCTTGGAGCTGGTGGCCGGCCCCTAAGTTAGGCATGCTCTTGTAGTAAACGTCCCCATTCTCACTCCCCTTGCAGGGGGACAGGTCCTCCACCACGTCAGGGCTGCTCTCGGGGTATGGAGAGTCCCTTAGATTAGGCATACTAGTGTACAAGGAGTCTCTGTTTGGGGACTGCAGACTATCGTCGGGATCGGTGGGTGTCAGCGGGCTGACAAAGGTTTCAACTCCCCCATCGGTCCTCACTTTCTTCTGGGGTGCGTACAGAAGCGAGTGAGTCCGCTGGGGGATGAGTGGCGCCTCCAACTCCTGCTGATGGTGCAGCTCAAGACCCACCGTGTCGCCCACGTGCACCAAAGACGAAGCGTCGGCTACGATAGCGTCGTCTTCACTGCTGCTGCCACCGCCACTGCCGCCTACGCCTACCACCGTCACCTTGGGCGGAGCCCGCTCCGTGTGGTGGTGATGGTGGTACTGCGGGGGCTGCTGGGGCTGCTGGTGGTGGGGTGGATGATGTAAACTGTGGTGTTGCTGCTGCTGCTGATGGTGGTGGCTTTTGTTACAGGCACGCAGGTTGTTGTGTACGAGCTCAGAGATGATCATTTTCTCAAAGGCAGCATCGTCCAGACTGAGGCCGCAGTCTACTACCTGCACGCTGTCGCCAAAATCCCCATTGCGGAGTGAGTAGCTATTGTTAAAGTTACCATTTAGCGGTAGAGTATCCATTGCACTTGTGTCCCTCACCACATTGTTCACTGAGTGCCCTGGAAAGAAGGGGGAAATGTGAGGGGATGTTACATTAGTCAACAGCATTAACCATGATATCAAAGGAGCAACAGTGAGTTTAATGCTGTTTAGGATGCAGTTTCACATAGAAACTCAAATCAAATCAAGCCATGCTGTAAATCCGTGAGTTAGGCACAATTCTTATATATATATATATATATATATATATATACAGGACTGTCTCAGAAAATTAGAATATTGTGATGAAGTTCTTTATTTTCTGTAATGCAATTAAAAAAACAAAAATGTCATGCATTCTGGATTCATTACAAATCAACTGAAATATTGCAAGCCTTTTATTCTTTTAATATTGCTGATTATGGCTTACAGCTTAAGAAAACTCTAAAATCCTATCTCATAAAATTTTAATATTTCCTCAGACCAAGTAAAAAAAAAGATTTATAACAGCTGAGTGTTTGTCAAGGCTCAGGAAACCCTTGCAGGTGTTTCGAGTTAATTAGACAATTCAAGTGATTTGTTTAATACCCTACTAGTATACTTTTTCATGATATTCTAATATTTAGAGATAGGATATTTGAGTTTTCTTAAGCTGTAAGCCATAATCAGCAATATTAAAAGAATAAAAGGCTTGCAATATTTCAGTTGATTTGTAATGAATCCAGAATGCATGACATTTTTGTTTTTTTAATTGCATTGCAGAAAATAAAGAACTTCATCACAATATTCTAATTTTCTGAGACAGTCCTGTATATACATATATACATACACACATGTACATATATACATATATGTGCATGCATTATTTGCAATGAGAAATCATTTTACTTTCTCCCATATACATTTTGCCTGTCTCTTTCAAAAATAGCCTCATAATAAGCAGTGTGTGTTTTAGTCCGCCACAAAAGTGACAAAGCAACAAAAAAGATCCCAAACAACATTAAGACACACACTGGAACAGTAATCACCATCACAACACACACCGAGCAAAAGTAGATGTCCACAAGTATGAAGCCACAAACGGGCAAGCTACAACACTTACAGCTTGTCTAGCAACTAATAGGTTGGATGTGCCAAGGGAAAGAAAAAGACAGAGATGGGAAAAGATGACATAGACAGAGAGGGGAAGTAGTCATGTATCAACATGGGACAGCCATCTTTGTTCTCACTACAAGGGGAGCCCACAAGCAGCACTCCACCATCACCACACACAGCAGGTGAAAAGACTCACTTTAGACAACTCACATCATGTCTGTCTGCTCAGGCTATCTGGTCTAAGAGCAGCTGATGTACAAAAGAAAGTAAAATGATTTATTGTAACATGAAGAAGAATCAATCAAAAGAACAACAAAACATAAAGTAAAATTAGCAAGAGCAAGGGTTCAACAAAGAAAACATACAAGCATTAAATAGCTTTTATTTTTGTGAATTAGCCAACAGCTAAATTTTTGTGCATGAAGATTCTCTTTTTTGGGGGGGGGTTGGTACACTTTCTGTCCATTAGTTGGCAGCTTGTGTACCCAAAGCTGGCAAAGGTCAGAGCTTGCCCGCAGCCCAGCACTTGGCATCCGTCACAGTGACAGTTCCCAGTGAGACTCCAGTCACTAGCAGAACAGCTCAAGAATAACACAGCCGCTGCAGAGGTCATGTTAGGAATTTCTCAAAGCATGGAGGTCATGGAAAACAGCAGAATTAAGGATAAATATTAGCCACGCCATGATGGAGAGAGCAGATAAAGGAAAAATGTGCTCTGCTATGGTTAACATGCCTCCTTGAAAAACACAGCTGTAAAAAAATAAGATGAAGACAAATAGGATATGTTAAAGCAATGTTTGTCTTTGTCTAAAATAAGGGGGGAGTGATTGTGATTGTAGAGGCATGTGAAAAGTGCAGCTTTCACAGAGCCTATTGGAAATTAAGGGAGATGACAAGAAAGTTGTGGGGGGAAGAAAAAGGAGAATGAGGAAAAAATAAACAGCTGCTGCCGTGACATCCATGTGCTTGTGCCTGCTAGAAGGCAATTTAGTGTCCAGACAGGTGCTGCCTGCAAAGGTGTGAGGGGAATACTACTGCACACCGAGGCCACGGAACGCCACTGGAGGACAGACATTTTGGGATGAAAAGAAAAGGAAGAAAAAAGAAAATGAAACCTTTAGAATAAATGCCTCTTTCTACCAGAAAAAAAAGCGAAAAATGTTTTCGGCGGATAAAAATAGCAAATTAAGCAGAAGAGAGAGAAAGAGAGAGATAGAGAGAGAGAGAAGCACAGCGTTTGCGATAAAGCTGTCAGATGTGGAAGAATTCTTCAAATTTCTTTTCAGATTAGAGTAGAATTTGGGTGGATAATTTTGTGAACCACTTGCTCACTGAGTGTGTGTTAATGGTCTGAAATAAACCAAGTGATTGTGCCGGGATTTTGGTTGTTTTTAAAAAGCATGCTGAAAAAAATTTACATTTGATAGGCAAAGTTAAGTTTTACTCCCATACTTGTCTCTCTGAAGGTCACTAGAGGGGAGCACAGGGAAAAAGCACAAGACATGACAAAAGATGCCATTTCAGTTTCAAAATAGAATGGCAGACATAATCGCAGCGGTCTTAACAGTGATATGCTTCAATGCCATGTGGAATTGAGATTTGGTGATTTTTTAAAAACATATATCAGCTAATACCAAATATATCTCTACACCGACAACGTAATGCCAAAGTGGCATTAAGTGGATCTGCATTACGCGGCATAGATTTTGATTGCACTGTAACACGTTTTAATGGGAAAGCTCCCTCTTAAACACACAAAGAAATAACAAAGCACATGATAAATTCAGGAGCATAAATCTTAATAATCATGCAGTTTATACTACAGCTTCAGGTCAACACCACTGTTTACATTATCTCAAGGCAGAGCATGTAGTATCTCTTCCCTATCTTAATCATTATGTCCCGCTCAGAGTTTGGATAAGAGAGATATGAGAAAAGAGCAGCTGGGTCGAGACGGCCCACACAAATCTCTGTTCTACATGAAAACATGTGCGCAGTGTGGACTTTATCGAGTATTTGGGAGACAATGATTCAGAAGGAAAGATGATACTGCAGAACATCTTGCTTTTCATTTGGCCTCTGTATACTCAACTAAAGAGACAAAGAGGGAGAGAAACAAAGGCGGCAAAGAGAGAAGAAAAGCCTGAATGCAGGTGAAAGTATTAAGTAAGCACACCTGGCGAGTTAAACACTGGAGCCGTGGGGGTGTTACACACGATTGTCTCGGCCAGTAAGGTGTTATAAGGGTTGTTAGTGCCTTGTGGTCGAAGAAGAGGATTTGTTAGTAGATAATTCCCGGTCATTCCTGGAGTGGCAAGACAGAAGAGGAGTTAAGTGTGGCGCAGTCAGCTGACAGTGATGGAAAGTAGAATAAAAAAATTCGATTTCAGAACGTTTGACTTTCGCGTGTTGTGTCACCCGAGTTGAGAACGCAGATTACAATTTGAGAAGCTACTTCTGCATGTGCAGAAAAACGTTTGCGGCCCTTCCCGACATTTTACAGCCACTAGGTGCATTTATTTAGACTTTTCACGTTAATTTACAATGTGCGTTGAAGGTCGTTCATTATCCATTAACATTTCAATCTATTGTGCTCATATTTACTTAATTGGTATGAATAGAACAAACCATTCACTGAAACCAAACCAAATATTTTACTGTTTGAACCAGGTCCAAATATGAAATCTCCCCTAAGACGAAAAACAAAATCCTTCCAAGTAATTAAAAAAAAAAAATCTAAATCTTTATTCAAGCTCAATTTTGGCTAAATCCTTGCAAACCTCATGTTACTTTCAGTTTCCCCCCTTGTGTTTTAAGGATTCAAAGTATTTCCACTGCCATTTATCACCTGTGCTAAATGCCATCTGTCATGTTGGGAAGTCTCCAGGGATGTTTTTAATGACAGGGAAGTGCTTCCAGGAGATAGAGCCCTCCTTTAGTGCACTGACACTCCAGGGTAACTAGGCTGCTACACCCCGGAGTGATCAATATCCAACCTTTACATTAACATCTCCAGGAAACGAGGCTGTATTGGATCAAAAGTGCTACTTCTATATTGTTACAGTTGTATTGGCGATTCAAAACGTGCGTCAAAGCCCTGGGTGTAATGTTTTCCTTGTGTGAAGTGGTAGCAAATAAAGAAAGGAAAGGCAAAAAGCAGCGGCGACAAGAGTCGGTGGAGGGTAGAGGGGAGGGGGGGGGGGAGTTAAACCACCTCGGTGTAAACCCTCTCTTCCTTTGCATGCTTGGAAAGCCATTTCAGAGGCAGCAGAGAGCCTAACATCACACTAAGCACCCCAGGTCAGTCAGAGTTGAACATCATCTTCTCATCATCATGTTTGTGCTCAAGCTAAATAATAAATGGCAGGTTTTTTTTTCGCCCTCCCTCATAAATCCCCATGTAAAGTAACAGAGGTCACTTGACATGCCAGGCAACAAATGGCCTCTCACGGCGTGTCAGGATTTTCCTGAAATAAAAGTTTTTTTTCCCCCCTTCCTTTTTTAGTTTTGTCTATGTTTCCCCTGAGCCTGTTTATGCACTTACATGAAATAATAATAAAAAATCGCTCCTCTAGTCTTGCCCCAATTTCAGACTGACGTTAGCAGCCAGAATGACAGACAGCGGCGTATTTGAGGACGGATTTCTGTAATCCTTCATTGGCAGTACAGGGAGACTAGACTAAAGGTCTACATCTTTTTCTGTTTTTTTTTTACCGTCCTGCTCTGTCTTTTCAAAACTGAAGGCATTTATTACAATTAGGATCCTCTACCGCGGTGTGTGGGATCATTGAAACTTGAAGGCGGTATTTTTAGCCGGATGATGAAATGTGTGCATAGGTGTGCATGTGGAGATACATGAGGTGTGAACTGACCTTGGTTAAGGGTGGAGGTGCTGTTGATGTCACCTGAGATAAAGGAGGACTCGGATTGCTTTCTTACGGTGTCATTCCACATTCTCCTGATACGACTCTGTCAGGTCAACAAGGGACAGTCATTAGGACTTTAAACAAGCCCGCTCAACTTTCAGACCAACTTTCATTGATTTTCTATGTACAGATTTCTGACTTTACCACTCCGCACATGCATACTCATATGCAGCTAGGCAAGGGCAGCACTAATGCTCACTTTCTCTGGATGTCTTTCAAAACTGATAAATGCGAGTCAACTTTTGAACGACTTCGGCTCCAGCCACAAGTACCTTAAATAAGGCTGGAGGTTAAAGTATAAAAGGGATTCTTCTCCATAAGCGCCACACATCTGGAGGTATTGTCTACTAAGGACTATTAACTTTTAACAAGAAAGGGATAAAGCAAATATGTTAAGTTTGTTTTGCTTGTTGCTATTTCGGCTCTCCCCTAAGTAAAATGTGCCTGCAATGCTCTTTAAACAGTGCAGCGCTATTTACCATGCACATGACGTTAGTGAGAAAAAAAAGATAAAAGCAAGTGCTAAAGGGGGCAGAACAGAAGAAAGGTACTCATGCAGTACAGAAGATGCTGCTTGTATAACGTGGCATCATGTGTGTGTCACTTGATCTCACTCTGAAGCTAAAATGCACGATGTGCATTTTTTTTCTTTTTCGGTCATGCTAATGATGACGTGAGCAATTGTTTAATTGTTTAAACTTGGGGGTTCATCAACAGAGTAAATGAGCTGCATGGTGAAAGTGTGTGTGCCAGTCTTTGACAGTATGAAGCTGCTGGTCTACCTGTGTACCAGAAGAATAGCGTGCGCTGGTCCGTGTGGTGGAAGTCTTCGCCGAGCCGTGTGAGCTCTCGGTCGGCAATCCTCCGCAGCAGTACGTGTGGCGGAAGCACTTGCTGTACTCTTTGCGGACCTGCGTGAGCAAACGGCCGAGTGTTTACCTACAGTGCGTTGTTGACTTTACATACGACTTAGCCAAGATCTTGAAGCCAGCGGTGTTTGCTCTTTAAATCAGCATGTGGCGCTCGGCATTGTGGGGGAAAGGTCTGCTCAAACGCATGGACGTTTCACCTTGAGAGAGAGAAATGACTCGTCGTTTAGCGCTGCGGATGACGAGAAACTTACTTTCTTTTGCAGAAGACAGTGGAAGATGAAGATGAACATTCCCTGGAAGGTGTTGAATATGGTGAAGAGGTACGCCATGACAATCGAGGCCTCGTTGATGAAGAAGAGACCGAAGGACCAGGTGAGACCCAGCAGAAACAGCAAAGCGAAGGCCCCCATGACCCAGGACCTGAAGGGCGGCAAGAGAAGAAAGCAAAAACAAAAAAGAGAGGACGAATCCAGCATGAGAGGCATTTAGTGATCCGACAGGAGGATGAGTGGGACTTGCAATGACCATAACTATGAGAAACTAGGAAAAAAAGCTGTAAATCAGTTGAGAGGAAAACAATAAAATGACAAACAACACCTATGCAATCCTAACAAACCCTTTCCCGACCGTCCCCACCCCTCCATCCACACACACACTCTCAGCCCAAACTGGAATGCAGTCCCTGCCTTCAAACAGACAAGAAGGAAGCAACACCTTGATCTGGTTTTCTGTAAATAACTTATGTGTTAGAGTTAGAACATACAGACCAGCATAACCAGCAAGCACAGTGTGTTTAAAAATAAGCGACGACAAAATCATTTGATACTATTAGGTACTAAATGTTTATCTAGTGAGTGTGTTATCAGAGCTGGAGAACGAGGCAGATGTGGAAAGAGTTCAAGGAGAAAGAGGAGGTTCCCCGCCTCGTGTGTGAAGGTCCTGTGGAGCCTTCACACACCAGCAGCGGTCACAGGTCAGCGCTCAAACACACAACAACAACACTGAATTTCAAGATGATGGACACGGTGAAAGTGAGCAGTCACAAGGACAGTGGATGAGCAGCTTTGAAGCTGCAGTTTGGGAAAGTATGAACCGGCGGGGGGGGGGGGAAGTAAAAGAAAGACAGAAGAAACGGGGAGAGAGGATAAACTAGAAGCTGAAAGCGAGACTTCTGGGCAAATTGTCCTTACTTGATAAACCGTTTATTGTCTTCATATCTAGAGAGCATGATAAGCAGGAAGAGAGAAACACAATTAGATCATAGCGCATAACAGTGTGTGTTAGACGGCATTTGATTACGATATCTTCAACTTTGATCCAAGGGAAATCACGGGAGGCAAAGACTCTGATAGAGTTGGAATTTTTTTGCAGTTGATAATTCAATTACAAAAGTCAGAGCACATTGTCTGTGGTCAAATTTGAATTTGAATGCGTGGGTGGTGGTGATGTGTGGGTGAAATAGATCATCTGAGGTATATATAGTAGAAGCTTACCCAGGCAAATCTGTATTATAGTAGCCGTCACAAATGCGATAATTACTGGTGTGGATCGCAGAACAGATAGAGGAGGAGAATGACAGGAGGAAAGAAAGGACAGGGTGTGCGTTAACTTTGCCTTCTCATGCAACATGCAGTGAGACTGGTGCTGAATGGACGTTTAGAACAAACTCCAGCACAAAAAAACACAAAGAAAAGAACCACAAGGAAACGGCTATTAATTCACCATGTCCTTCTGCATAAGAGAAATCATTTCATCCAAGTGCAAGTGTACACCATGTTGAGTGCCAGCATGCTCAGGGCATGTGTTCTGTTGTGGTTCCCTTGATAGGGGAGTAGCCCTTCTCAAATAAACCCAGCAGTCTAAAAACTAACTTTTCGGACTGTTCTCCCAGATTGCAGTTTAACCACAGTGCTGTAATCTTTCACACATTCATTAAGGAGAAATGAAAAATAACAAACACTGGATGAAAATAGCAACACCGCTGCTCCTTATGAAGTTAGAATATGAACTAAAAGAATGACGTGGGGCTGTGCTACTGCGAACATGAAAACCAGACAACCCCAAATGAAAAAGGCCCTAATTGTCAGCCTGCAATAAAGAGCAATACATATATAGTTTTCACAGAAAAGAAGAAAAAACAGTGCTTTATAAAAAATTCTCGAATCATAATTGCTGAGGCGACTCAGAAAGCCCTCGCTTGCAGGGGGTGGAGGGGTGGTTGTCGGGTGGTGGCGGTCGGGTAGGGAAGTTTTTGACGCTGAGATCTTTAAAATAAAAATATAAAGTTTGACGGCAAACACACATGGGGATACTTCCACTGTTCCCCGCCCTGGCAGAGCTAACAGCGCATCGCTAAATTGCTGCCGTTGATTGATGAGTGCGTGTCATGCCCCTGCAATTCTGTGGCTTTTGGCTTGGAGCAAAACAACAAAAGGCTCAAAGATTACTCACAGATTAGCTTTATAGCTATTGCGTGCCAAAAGGCATACGACAAAACTGTGCAAATTTGAAATCTCGAGAGCGCAAATAATGCATTCCTCTGGTGGACCTTCTGATCTGGATAATTTCAGACAGAAAAATAAAAATGTCACTTGCTAGTACAGTACTGAAATTTGGCTTGGAGGTCGGGAAGGTCGGGAAGGTCAAGCCTTTTTCCAAGGAAGAAAGAAGAAAATCAACTAAAATTCATTACCTCAAGAGTAAAATAACCTTAGTTTTCCTGGAGCTGGTGGCAAAATAGCACCAGTATTAAATTGCTGATAAGCAGGAGAATAGGGGCTGGGGGGGAGGGAGGGGTCAGCATATGACCCTTTACTTACTTTATATTCTCCAGTCGGCTGGAGTCTGGTTTCAGGGTGGTAGAGTGCTTCACCATTTTGTACATTGTGATGACCAGGAAGATGAGATTGAGCTGTCAAAACAGAGTAATGACATGAGTTAATACATGAAGATGTATAACGCAAGATACAGCCGGCAAAGAGAGAAACAACTGTTCATTTGTCTATAAGTATTAAAAGAGGAGAGCCTTCAAATGTCTGCATGTCCACAGACTAATCCAATAAACATCCATTGGTCCAGCCAGGCTCAGACGGGGCCGACTGGCGCCAAATCTAGTGTCATTCTATATCAATAGGAGCAAGGAAATGCATTAAAATCCATCACAGTAAAAAAAAAGAGAAAGAATGAAACAGCCACACAGCAGCAGTCTGGCAGAAGGGAATGAAATGTAGCAGGAGAAATAAGAGACCCTCTTGTTGTACAAAACAACTGCATATCATTTTATGCACATAGTGAAATATTATAAGGTGTAACCAGCTACAAAAGGCTTGAGGGAACATGGTATATTTTGTTCGATTTCTGTGTGTGGACAGATAGAGAACAAGAGGGAGATGGAGCTCTCTTGTTTTAATGTATAAAATCTTGAGGGAGTCAGTGGCACATATCAGGTTGAGACAAGGATACTGTGTGCTGTGTTTCAGAGCGCATTTATTCGGTACCTTAAAAATCAATACCGTGATTTAGAGACATAACGGCTGCCAGGGCCAGCAAGGAGCGGCTCCAAAAAATGTACTTCAAATGTTTTTTTGGGGGTTAAAGTAGTCCCTGACACAGCATGCACATGCACTCAGTGCAGAGGAACCAGACTGTGTTTGTACTGCAAGCCGGGCATGTATAAATAATGTCGTGGAATATCGAAGAAATGGAAGTCTGTATCATTGATGTGAACAGACAATAGTGCACATCAAAGAAACAGAAACACCGAAAAACACAGCGGCTACTATATCAGTGGCACGTGAATACAATTGTAATAACCAAAGCAGTTTTTTCCGGGTGAGCCTTATAAACAATGTATTTCAGTGGCATCTTGTTATCAGGAAAAAAAGCAGATTCCTGGCCCGTATGAGAGCTTGAAATAAATGAATGACCTTTGTGTGCTGGACTCAGACCGTTCACTTTTGAACATAAATTGTCTGTGTTCTGGAGCACGCTGCTATCAAAAGACTGCCTGTGATCAATACATCACCCCTCCACATGCAATCACCTCACAGAGCTGCTCACAATAACCCGGGCTGTAAAAAGAGAAGGACGAGCGAGGGGGGGAGGGGGAGAGGGGGGGGGAATCCTGAATTGTGAACCTTCTTTCATATCACAGACAGCACTGAAACTATGTTTTGTTTCGCAGGTATCAGACATTATTTCTATCAGCCGCCTGTATGAGTCAGACAGTGGGGGAGGGGAGGACGGACAGGAGGGCGAGGACTTCTGAAAAACCCTTTCACACAGCCTGAAGTGGTGACATGGATCCAATGAGATAGAGGAGAGGGACACAGTACTTTAAAGTAACACAACAGCACGGCACATGTTCCCTCCCCCGACCGAGATGCTCTCGCAGCCCTTCCTGGGGGATTCCCTTGCTAGAGCGAAGTTGCCTTGCTTCTATCCGTCACTCTGTCTCTGAATCACCACTGCAAGCCATGCAGAAGCACCTCGCCACACTGGGACTGAGGAGAAAGCTTTTTTTTGTTGGTACTGAAGTGGATTGTGTATGTACACACTGAACTCTAAATGAACTGCTAGGGGATAAAATATTAAAAGGTGCAGATGGAGCTGTCCAGATGATAAGAACTGCTACCGACGTGTCATGATCCAAGAGGTCTTGTGTTGAAGCCATCTCAAGCATACTACCATGTTCCCCTTTCATGGAGCTAATACCCCCGTGCCCAGAGACAGGGAAACCTCTGCCAAAGAACAAGAATCTAAATGCTTTCCACCAGCTTTTGTGTTCAGTCAGTATTCAGGGCCTGTTTTAGCCACGAGCAAGAAAAACAAAACAAACAGGAAAAATAAGAAAAAGGGGAGAAGAAACAAAAGGATGAGAGAAAAGCATGACCACCCTCGGTCAAAACCGATGTTATTTGGCACAAACATGGCTTGGGAGGCGGGTGGGGATCCACACAGCACTGCTTTCTCTCCTTTTCCTCTCCCTCATTGACAAGGACAAAGCCAATTTGTAGAGAAACCAGGGTCACAAATGTTGTAGACAAACCTTGCTCCTGCATGCTCCCCTGAGATGCCCCTTTCCACAGTACTTTGTCTTTTTGAGTCAATTGTTGCACAGAATCAGAGGAGCAGTGTGCGATGCCCGAGCCAGGACTGCACAACCTCATTCCTGTGACACATTAGCTCTGCTGCAATACATTAGTTCCTCACAGGGTCATGATTCTATCTCTCCGGTGATCACCACCGGGATCCCGATCATCATTTCCACTGCGGATGCATTTTTCATGCAAATCGTTATGGAAGCAACTCACGATTGGAAAACAATGAGGGCCCAATTTAGGGAGAAGAAAACATATTCCCGTGTGGCTGACGGAGCATTTGCTGAGACAGGAAGAAGAGGTGTATTTGTTTTAATACAATGATAGCTTTCCCTCAATTATGGGTTCACACATACACATCATGGTGCAAAAACCAATGAAAACCAAAGAGAAACAGGCATTTCAACATTTCCTCAGACATTCCCATCCAGTTGCAGTCAGCTCTGTGCACTTCCTCTCCGTTTTTTGATTGCTACATGGAGGGGCAATGTCTCTTTTTGACAAAACTGTGAAATGCAGTGCAGTGAGTAGATTCGTCTTTTATTTATTCCAACAGACAAAGAGCCGTACTATTTATTTTCTTCAAAAAGGTGCTAGCGGCCTGCCAATGGTGTGCAGAGACTTGCTATGTTTTCACTGTCAGTTTGATGTTCAACAGAGGTCACTACATCTGTAGATACAGTACTAACCATTATCCTGGATAATGAACACAGTGCTGAACAAATACCACCCGTCCTCCCTGCACAGCGGCAAGACAAGTTTGCAGAGCTTCCTCATCCCTTCGTGTGCACGAGGGCAAAGCAGTACGCGTTGTGTTGGGCTGAGAGGATATACGAGGAATACCACCTGCTATTTCCTTCTTTTTTTTGCGCAGGAAGGGAAGACTCCCTAAGGTCTCGTTCTTCTGAGCCTCTCTGATGGAGCGGGAGATAATAATGTCATGACCAGTAAATAATTGCATGGCTCAATGGGACATGTGTCATTATGATATGCTATATGTCCTTCACCCCTGACGGTCCTTGACCAAACAGAGAAGTGCCTTTGCTTTTCTTCTCCTCCCCAATGCTGTCACCTGCTATTTACTGGAGTCAGAAAAACACACATCGAGGCTGTTTGCAGAGGAGGAAAAAAGAAGCTACAGTATGGGCTGTAAAATGCACACCACACCCATTTTTTTCACAGTGTTTTGTTCCTTCATATCACATAAAGTCTAAATGGAAGGCCATCAGGTGATGCCTGTAATGTGAGACTTCATGGGAATTGCGTGGAAGCGAGGTTAAAGTGGACGAACACATCCTGATCCTTGTCAGGCGGTTAGAGGCAGAGAGAATTGTCAGATGCCTCGAAATCTGTCTTTGGTGTAAAATGAACCTGTCATCACCGTGGAGCAAAAATCCTGCTGACTTTTCCTTCAGTTCAAACATCTCACTTCCTTTATCTCTCTTCACCATCTCTTTCATCTCAAACTCTCAGCCCATTCCTCACTCTGTCAGTCGCCGTATTCACAGAAAAATAAAAACGGCTTACCATGATGATGAAGGTGACAGGGCCTATAAAACTCCATATGAAGTGATTGTCCACACTTAGCCAGCACCTGTAACGAATAAGAAGCACACAGCCTACACTTACACAAAGAAATATCATCCTGTGGCCAAATATTAATTGAAATAAATATAATTTTTTTGGTTGCTCGATCTAATGACATTAAGTGTGTAATTTCTAGTCAATATTTAGCTTGGAGCGCTTTCAAATGCTTCTTTAAATTAAAACATTAAAACACATGGAAGACCCAGAGTAGCACCTCTTGATGGCCGGAGCTGAGATTAATCTACGTAAAAGCCTTTTTCCGCACAGTGCTCTTCTCTTTAAGAGAGCATTTACAAACAAGAGGTCACAGGAGGGTCTTTAAGCAGAAAGGCATTAACGCAGCCACGGCCCCCCTTGAAACCACAGTGTTGAGTCTGTCAGCCACTTTCAAACGACATAAAAAATTGAACAGCTGCCCATCCCTAGCAAAAAGGAGCTCAAATGTTTCAGTCGCTGTGGGGGTGCACGTGAAGCCTGGGCAGAAATGATGAGGAGATTTCTTTTCAAAAGCTGCCATATACAGTCACAGCAGGCCCGCTGGAGCATCCGGCGTGTCCACTCTGCATTTCCACGGATTTGTTCAGAAAGCTGCACTTACGCCTTCTTGGTCCCGTAGCTCCGGTAGTCGATAGCTGCGGAGACGCCGACCACAATGGCAGGGAAGAGGTAACCGGACACGTAGTAGTACTTCTTTCGGGAGTATTCGCTCTCAAAGACCTCCACGAGCATGAGGTACAGCTGGACCCCCTCGAGACACATCCAGGAGAAGGAAGCCAGGAAGAAGAAGTGGAGGATCCCCGCGATGATGGCGCATCCAATCTGAGTGATAACAATAATCAAATTAAAGCATCAAAAGAGTTTTTTTTTTAAAGAGAATAATCCATAACAGTGTGAAAACATTTTCTATAAAACGGGGAGATTTTTTTAAAATACATTTGTAGTTTATAATAATCTCTACAACACTTTCTTTATTGAAAATTGTATATCATATAATCTATCTTTTATTAAACCCACTATAAAGACGCCGCTGCCTCCTCAGCCATTCAGTGAAATTGATGAAAAAGGTAATGAATATTCATTCACCACACGGGCTCTGACTATGCTCTGGTTTAGCGTTCCATCAGCACGGCGGATATGTAAATACCATTTGTATTGAAAAGGGTAGAGTAAGTAGATTTAATCATATTTACATTCAGCTGTACTTCAGAAAATGTATGTGAATGAAAATGTATGTGAATGAAAATAAATAAATGGAATAGATGCAGGGTCCGCCGTGACACGGGGGCTTTAAGTAAAAGAGGAAAAAAGAGCTGTCAAGTGGAAGACATGGCCCCTGAGTAATCTATATTAATGTTGCTGTCCCGCTCACGTCATGTCGGGGACAAGCAGAGGTTACAAACAAACAATGCTTAACGTCTCATCCATTTCACTCTGAAAGGGTCTTTTTTTTGGGGGGGGGGTAAAGTGAGAGAGCATGAATCAAACTCAAATCAATAGAGTGCAATCATTCCAGCTTACCCTGGGTTCCGTCATATCGATACCAATTAGGAATATTAACTCTGCGATGAAAAGATTAATGCACAGGTTCTTGTGGATGGTGTTGCGATCACTCTGCAGGCCCCTGAAGAAGCAGAAGGTGAATATGCTGATTGTGAGGCAGACGAGGGACACCACGACCCCGACGCGAGTGATGACAGTCAGCAGCAGCTCATGCACTCGGTCGTTAACCTGGAAGAAATAAAAGATTAACGGCCAATTAAAAAATATGTTTGACAAAAGAAAGATGTCAACAGCTCTGTAAAGAATGTGTGAAACTATATTTTCTTTTTTGTGACTATTAAAATCTGTAAAAAATTCCATTAAATGTCAAATTCATATTATCATTTGAGCTTGAAAACAAAGACATTTAAATCTTCTACAACTGAGACTGACAAGAGGGCAAAAGGTTCTTACTGTGCAAGTATGAGATACGCAAAGATATATCTTAAGGGGGCCACAAAGAAAATTATGTTTAATATTTTTTATTGTGAATTACTCTTTACTTTCACCAGTTCAGGTATTTCTGAGAAGAATAAATCGTGGATGTTTGGGGTTTTGGGTTGGCTTATAAGCTTATGAAACCTTAGGTGAGTTTGAAAGAAAACTGGGAGATATGAATACAAAAATGAACGTGACATACTGAGATTTCACGGTGCGCCATGAGGATGGCAAAGTTGGTGAGATGGCTGCACGAGCAGGTGGTGTGTGTTTTATTGGAGTCTAGGAGTTTGCAGCCTTGGGTGGACCAGTGGCCCATCATACTCCTCTCAGAGTAATTCCAGAAGGAGCAATTGGAGTTGAAGTAGTGCTCCATCTGCAGATAACAAGAGATATGGTTAAGTGTCCAAATAATTGACTGTCTGAAATTGAAGTACATGTAGAACACAGGGGCCATTTACCCCCTACTCATACAATGTATTTTTCCGCAGTGATATGGATGAGGATTTTTCACTTCAGAGCTCCTCTGAAGCAATTCATATGTTGTATATCATTTGGCACATGCTTACCAAATCAACCGAAGCATGGTTGAGGCCTTAATAACAGAGACGCATAATTTTTTGACGGCATGTCTTTGGAATTGCAACATTTCTCCGATAAAGAATGGAGTCACGCGTCGCCCTCTGGGAACCCTAGTGACAACTTTAAAAGACGAAAGATAATTGGTGCTCCAGTAATTTCATCCTAGATTGTACGGCTAATCTAGGAGTTAATTTCCCCCACTATAAAAGAAAATGGGTATCATTTATATCCCAATGTTGATTAAAGAATTAGTTTTCATTAAGAATTCACTTAGGTTCTAAAGACTCCTTTAATTTGATGTTCAATGACTTAAATAAACTGCCGACTGACCTAGTCTGACATTCAATTCAAATTGTAGATCTCTGTCTACTCTGGATGTTCCCTCCTGCAGTTTTTTATTATGACCTCTTCATTCACTCTTGCAGGCAGACTCACATCAATGTGCTCCAGGGTAAAAATCACTGGGTCATTGATGAACACACGGCTGGACTCCTTGTTGATTGAGGCAGCTATGATGTCAGAGTTGACGGCCACCGACACGTTGCGGCCGTAAGCATCGTTGGCCATCTTGATCGTGGAGTTTTCTGCGCTGAGGAACTGACCCAGATTTTTGTAGAGCACAAAGACCAGCTTGGCAACTCCTGTAGAAAGTGCAAGACATAGACCATCAGAGGATAAGAAAAGAAAATCAAGCTTCTGGAAACAACTGTGTATCAGGAAAAAAGCTGTGGTGACAAAAAGAGGACTACAAATATTTAAACGATCCAATTTATTACAATGTAATTCCATTAAAAATGTTGAACAAAAGGCACTACAAGAATGAGTGAAAGATGAGTGGGCGATAAAGACAATGCATTTAAAATCCTCTTATTTTTTAGCCTAATTCACACGCCGTGGAGTTTTTGAGATAAACTCCTTTTGTTGTGCACAGATACTAAAACAGACTCTTTACTTTTTCACTGAAACGAGAATAGGAGCAAAAGTCAAATACACACATTGAAAAAGCGCTTCATTGTTATTTTTTTTTTTTTTTAGAGAAAGCAGAAATATCTGGAGCAAGTTTTTCTTTCGGCACGTTGGAGAGGGCTCACCATTGCGACTGTTGAGCTTGACAGTGTTGGCCGACAGCTGGATCGAGATACCGCTTTTGCTGGATTGGGGAAATTTAAAATCCTGGACCTGGCCATCGGTGCTGAGTACGTACACATCCAGGACTGCCGGTGCAGAGGATGTGTTGATGGTGAA
Organism: Pseudoliparis swirei; assembly: GCF_029220125.1. Taxonomy (NCBI): domain Eukaryota; kingdom Metazoa; phylum Chordata; class Actinopteri; order Perciformes; family Liparidae; genus Pseudoliparis; species Pseudoliparis swirei. The sequence continues at coordinate 19,766,369 of NC_079392.1, read as the reverse complement.
AGGACGAGAACATTAGATACTGGTCATCACAGACTGTTTGAACACTGGAGAATATTTAGAAAGTTTTCTTCCTGATAACTCAAATCTCAGCACAGACCGACGGACAGTTCAACGGCTCAAACGCTACATCCACGCATGATCACCTTATCCTTGTGAGACTCTTATTAATATGAATAAAACAGAGCTGCAGAGAAAGAAACTGCGAAGGAGAAATCTTCCTGATTTGGTCTAATAGCTGAAGAAAATGGGAGACGGAGGCAGCAGATAAACAATGTGCTTTTCATGACTCCACAGCAGGCTAATGTTCGCATTAATGTATAGAGTTACAAGGTCTAGACACATACATTTATAAACTAAACGTGCGCAATCAGAGAATCCAGTCTATTTAATTGTCTGATATTCATCACTTTGTCAGTAAGCGACTCGTTAAACCTAATATGCGTTGTGTTTCTTTTCCCCTGAGGTTTAAATGCTTATTATGAGAACAAAGTCCTTTTTTATGTGGCGGCCTTGTTTTCCTATCACAAGAGTTACCCTCTCAATGAATTGAAAGTAATCGAATTAAATGAGCTTGCATCAATCAAGAAGTCTTGTCATTTGCTCTCCACAAATGTGGTTTACTTACTTATATTGTCGGCAGGAACTTTGACTACAGCCGGTTCCATGAGGTTGTCGGCAAGGACAAAGGCACCTTCCTCCAGGGTGTCAAGTAACATGGTGGCGGCGTGCGTTTGCTCCGTGCTGTTCATGTCCTGCCATGACTTCAAGGCCTCTGGTCGCAGAAGGTTATCTACCGTGTCCACAATGGCCTGTGTCAAAGCAGACAAACAAATACACAAACAAACAGAAACAAAGCTCCTTGAGTAAAATAAAATAAAAAGAGAGAGAGTGTTCGCAAGCATAGGCAGAGACATGCAGACACTGAAATGGATGAAAGGCTGAGCTGAAGCATCACATCTGTGTGGATTCACGTGAACGTGATGGGGGAAAAAAGTAATAATCTAAAGTGACATTTAGTCTTTGGTTGTATTTCTGTCAAGATTAATTATAGACAGTTACAAAAGAAAAAAGACAGGATTTTTGCAAGTGTATTGATTCAGTTTCTTTTTCAAGGACGTTGCATCAGGTCTGTCCAACAGCGGGATATTAAGGCTTGGCCTGATTAAAGTCAAATTGCAAAAATGCTGACCTCAATTAAAAATCTCTAATTGCAAAGCGATTTTAACTTTTGACCTGCAGCCAACGTGTCCTCAAGTTCAAATACATAATTGTACAAAAAAATCATTACGTCACTCCGCAAAGATCACTTGCAACAGGACAAGGAAGTGTGTGCAAAATGAAACCAAAAAATGATATGCACATAGTTTAATTGAATTGTATCCTTTTACGCAAACCTTTTTCCAGCCTCACACTTTCTGCCACAAACGGCTCAGAACAGACAGAGGATAAATTGGCCGTGGGATCCAGACGACGCAGATTTTTCTGCAGGAAATAATCAAATCAATGCGTCTAATCTGGTAATCAATGCCAGCGACGGCTGGTGGAAAGGTTGGGGGGGAGGCAGCTATAGTGATGTTGCGTCAAGTATGGCAGATGTCAGATACTGCCGACTCAACGATCTCCGTCCCAAATCCTCTCATGCCGTCATTAGTCAAATAAATGCTGTCATTTACATCGACACAACCTCTCTAACACTAGGTTTGGCACAACTCTGCTTTGACATTACTACGTGACTTTAAAAAAACTAAATGATGATGAGATGAGTTTTGGGAAAGGTCGTGTAAGCACAAACATGTGTATCTTCCCTCTTCGTCCATTCTTTTTATGAACGTACGACTGTTGACTGGTTAATTAGCTCGATCCATTTGAACGCCCTCCCGCAGGAGAGATTTAGATCTAGAGGGGTGACTTTGTTGGCAGGTGGAGGACACTGATCCCCCTAACGGTTGAGGCATATATATGGTCAAAATACTTGATGCATTAATCCAACCAGTAGAGGAAGAAAAAAATGGTTTGACCTGACTAACCCTATTAAACAGATAGAGCTGAAGATTTGCACCTATAATTTATAATATACAAATGACTTCTATGACCTAAAACCGATGTCCTTGTTAAACCTTTTTTTACGGTGAAAGGCCAGGTGATCGTCCTTGAAAAAAAAAGAAAAAATCCTTCACCATGAACCTTAGAAGTCAGAAGCACGAGGGGGCTGCTTCTACAATAAATCACAAGTGAACTGTGTTCGATGCAATATTCAAGAGGGTTTTTATATTGAGTGGAGCTCTTGTATGAAAAGCAAAAAATATAACAATGCAGGATCTCCTTCAGCAAATGAATAATGAGAGGGATGTGAGAACAGGTTGTTTGTTTGAGTTGTGCGGTTATGCATCCAGACGTGCAATCTTGAGTAAACAACATACAATAGGGAGAAACAGAATGAATAACAAAATATGCCATCGCTGTCAACGCATAGAAGGGGTGGGAAGAAACACAGAGACACATCCATGTAAGGGAGTCACCTCGCTAATTGGACGTGACTTCTCTTTGACTTTGGTAAGCACTTTGTTTACGATTGCGTCTGGTTGTAAGGCAATTACTCAAAAAAAGCAGGAAGCACAGGGAGGAGGGAGTACATGACAGTGCAGAGGGTACATGCTGCTGGACTCGGACTGGGGCATATACAGTAACACAGGAATGGAGGAGGGGGCGGCAGAGCATTGCTCCTGTACCTTCATGTACGCCCTGCATGTCCTTTCTCGTTTTTGAAGCTTTTTTATTAGAAAAGAAAAAGAAGAGATAAAAAATTGAGACACATAATTTGCACAGGTTCATGAGCTCGAGTAAATGCTTCGTGGAAACGAAGGCCGAGATACAAAGTCTCCCCATCTCTTTGACCGCTGACCCACTCACCTGGAGGTCGAAGGGTAAAAGTGCTTGATGCCATGCTGTATTTGCCCCCCGGAGACTCCTTACACATAATAATAATAATATACACATGTACAAACACTGCCATTAACACAGATCTCTGATTCATTCCAGCCTGAAATAACACAACTGCTTTAACAGCTTTCCTGAACTTGAAAGGAAAGAGATTGACGTGACAAAAAAATTTCCTACTTTTCATACTACTGCATCACTTTGGGGCACATGTAATCCAGTCTGCATTTGTCCTTAACAACTTGTCAGTGCAGAGCGATGCAGCAAGTGAGAATTGGTGAACGATTTCAGTGTTGCTGTTCCATACAGCGTCTTAAGTGACACACAATATTTACCTTGTTAAAGCTGCGTCCTGCAGAATCCTTCTCGCTGGGTCTGAGCTCCTGCAGCTGAGCATCCAGAATGTCCACCAGCTGCTCCATCAGGCGCACCGAGGAGCTGACGTCCCCGGCAAAAATGGGGCCTTTGGTGTGCTTGGCTAACTCGTTGGCCAAGTTAGCCGCATTTTCACCGCTGCGGATCTGCAGGGGGGGGGGGGGGGGTGACACATGTTCACAAGAGTGCTAGATGACAGACGTTAAAGGTTACTGGACAGCCCAGTTTCTGACATCAAATCACATGAGTAGGTCCTTACAATGGCAGTTATGAAGAGGGGGTTTGGTGCTTTTATTGACATTGGAAGAGTTGTCACGATGGCAGTATTTTATTCTGTGGCAAGTTAAAAAAGTAGGTGCTTGCTACGACTAATTTATACCCTTCATGCATGTCATATCTCCATCTGACATAATTGTCTTTGACCTATCATTTAGCAATTATTTTCGACTGATGCGTTTTGACACATTCTTCACATTTGCAATTTTTTTTGTTGTTTTCTGAAAACACCGACTTAATTTTAGACCTCTATGACTGATAAATGTATCTTTTTACCTCATCTTACAGAGCTTTGCAGCCATCTTTGTAACACGGGTTAAATTCCAGTATTTTGTGTATCCACCTATGTTTTTTTAAGAAACACATTGCACTTCCGCAGAGCGCATACAAACCTTTTGTGCTACTTGGTTGACCCAGTGGGAGGTACAGTTGCTGAGATCAGGGCCCTTTGGGTGCCAGGCCCCAGTGGAAAGGACACATGAATAAGAGGCCGTGCCTGACAGGGAAAACAAGAACAGAATAGTCAACTTTAATCAAGTCAAATCTAATTATAAAATGAAGCCAGAGAATGTCGGCTTGTGTGTGCACAAAGAAATATCAGCCCTGAGGTATATATTTTTGTTCCCACTGTGCTAATCTGGTAACACTGTCTGAACGCTGTCGAAGGACAAATTAAATGAACATTGTTGGATACAGTGAAATTAAAACGTGAAGTTATCAATTCTGTTTCTGAATATTTTTTCCACAGCTCTCTCCTGTTTTTTCAACAAAGTGGCAACGATTCTTTCCCCGTCCTGATTATCCCTGTGCCTGTTGAACTCTGAGCGCTAACACAATTTCACACGCAATCAAATGAGGGATGCTGTTCTCCACGCGAGCTGCAGGAGAAGCAGCTGCGCCTCCTCCTCCGCAAAGCAGCCCTCACCGATTGCTGAATCATCTTTCGACCTGGAATGGCACAGCTACAACCTAACATCATTATAAACAGTCTGACACTGATTCCCTGAACAGCAACTTCAACTGATGCTCTTTAAAGATATAAACAAAATAGTTGTAGAGTATCGGACACATCTCACAAACTCTAACAGGGGGTGCTCTCTTAGGACACCTCAGGTCATATTGAAAGCAGAAAGCATACGGCCCTGCGGTGAGAGGGAGCCATGTTTACCTCGTGTTCCCTTGGGGCAAGGTCGCTCCACGAGCATGCCCCTCTGGGTCTGAGGCCACATTATGTCTCTTTTCTCGGTGGCCTCGCAGAAGCGCTCGGATAAAGGGAAGGTCTCGAGGGGCGGAGGGGAAGTAGTCTGTGGAATCACGGGAGGCGGCCGAGGTGCTCCCCTGCTGCCCTCCTTGGGCCCTGTTGTGGTGGTAGTGTTGGCCACGCCCCAGTGCGCTGTGGTTGTTGTGGTGGTGGTTGTCGTTTTCTGAGGCTGAGGGGACGTGGTGACTTCTGACAGTGGCGGAGCTGTGAAGAGACAGAGGGTACAGAGGCAATCACATTTAGAGTCACATGATGGTGTGCAGTCAAGTGAGGAAAACAGGATTCATAGAATTTGGTATCTGTCTTTATGAAAACATTATGCAGTGCTTGCTGTGTGAGGTCAGTTCGTTAGTGTGGCACCCCGGGGGTGCATGATGTGGAATATAGCAAGTATTTCGCTTGGCAGGTATTCACACCATGACCTTCTAGTGGGCAGATGCCCTCATGTACCACAAAGCTTAAATCTGTACCCTGTAACTAGCATTAATATCTTCTTCTTTTTACGTGTGCAACAATGTCATGCTTATAAATCCAAGGATCCTGTTGTGTAAATTGCTGCTAAGTGCTTTGTGCAACAAGCGTATTTGCATTCCAGTTGACGATGGCTTATCCAAGGCACTCAGTCTGCAGTGAACAAGACAATAATTACAGTAACACCCTCCTGCCTGGCAATCATTCTTGCCTGGGAGATTTTGTGGCATGGCTGATTACATTTCACTAACACAGAACCTATATATGTAGCCACGGTGCCTGAACATTCATTTTACAGTTCTTTCTTACTACAACTCATGCTCTGATATCGCAGGTGTGCAGTAACTCATGCAATGCCCCGGGCGAAAACAATATGTTTCAGTCCTGGAAACGAGAAAATAGTGCAGTCCTTATATTTGAGTCACAAAGGGAAAACTATGAAGACATTTTTCATGTGATACGCCATAGTGTAGGTAGAAATGCAATTACATTTCATACAAGTTGAACACAAGAGAATGTCCTCGATGAAATGTTGATAAACACTAACTATTTTATATGAATCTGCTCCACATCTCTAAGTAAAAAATAACAAAAGATGACCCCCTCTGTTGGTTGAATTCAAAAGGATACGCCATATCAACCGAAAGAGCTCTGATTAGAATGCGATGTGCAGACTGAATCTAATCGCATTTGAGATCTTCGAGTTCCTCCATTAGGCCGCCTGTAGAGCATGCAGAGAATGTGAAGAGGTGCGGTTACACTTCTTGAGCCGAGCACAGCGGGCCTCAGGAGAACAACTGACATTGGAGAGACAGAACAGGGAGTCAGGGGCCGGACAGGGGAAATGGAGAAAGAGAGAGGGGTGATGGAGGCGCACAGAGTCGATGATGACAGGAAGATTCAGGAACAATGGGGTTGAGCTGGAGACAGTTTCTGTCTTCCAGTGGATTGAAGTAGAGGCAGCCAGACCCCAGGCAGCAACACCTCCATATCTATTGCCTCCATTGGATAATGGGTCTTGCTGATAGCACACACACAGTACACACACACACACACACACACACAGCAGTACTACTATTGCTATAGGCCCCACGGTGTGGATGAGAGGCTTCAGCACAGTTGAGCTGAAGGGAAATCACCTTTGAGTCTGGCTGCTACCTGTGGCGAATTAGGCTGTATTGACCAGAGGAGATTACTCTGTGCTCCCTCCTGTAGGGTGCTTTAGAACTCCACGCACATACACACACACACATGCACACACAGGTGACATGAAGGTGTGCACAGCTGACTGGCTGTTTGACACTGAGATGGAGGCAGATTTGGCTGGCTGGCTTCACCCCAGCCTCCTCTGCTCTTGTCCCTCCTCTCCTGCCTTTATCCTTTTACTCAACACAGTGAAATTCTCGTCTGCACGGCCTGTCACAGCGGTTGAGAGACAACCTGTGCTTAGTGTCCTTTCAGCACTAGCATTTAGCTGGCTGGGAACAATTCTCAATTCTGCACCAATACCATTTTATTGCGATACCCCTTATTTTTTCATGACTCACTGAGAAGACAGAGGTGAAAGTAATAGTCACAGGAAGAAAAAAAAGAAGAAAAAAGACGTACATTTCTGATTCCGCATGTAATGTTGAAGCCCGGTCTAAAGACATATTGTGTAAATAATTATCATCGTTTCTTTGTGAATATATGGGTCTGGGTTACTTGGCAAACCTCCAGAAGATTGTGGGGCCCTTTATAGGTTTCTCTTTTCCAAAGTATGAAAGATGATGAGACAAGATACCGGTCTCTGTGAATGGGGAGTTTAGAATGACGACAGAAATAAAATGAAAATGAATTGCTGCTCGACAGCATGATTTAAGATAAAAGGCCCGCAATTCCAGACGATAAATCAAAGAGGCATCTGCTGAAATCCAAGTACATTCCTTAAGCATGTCAACTAACAACTGTATCTTGTCTACACGCCTCACTCAAGAGGGCTGCTTGTCATGGCTCGCTGGGATGTTGAGCTCCATGCTCTGGTTACAACGTGTACAGTTAAACCTCTTTGAAGTTTGTATTCATTTCTTTGCTACCTGCTATCATCGGGGATGATTAATGTTGGTTAATACAAGGCTAGACTAATGCGTTTGGCTCTCTTAAAGCCTTCCATTGGGGAGGGTTTGCCCCGTAGATAACTGGATGGGCTTGGCTTTGGGACAGTGGTTTGGGGGGGGGGGGGATTTGCTTTGCCAATGTCTGTGCTGCACGAGACAGAAAAGCTGTGTCGGCAGTGCTACAAATTGTTTTGCTCAATGAGCACCGTCATAGAATCAAGCTGTACGTTAAAGAGCTTCATTAACGAGAACTATTATGAAAAGGACATCAACAAAATAATCCTGTCGGGAATTTCATTTCATGTCTGTGATTCAAACTAATCCTCTTTCCTGTGTGAAAAAGAGGCTAATGTGAATGTGGGCTACACTTCCCAGGGATATTGGTGCATAAACAATACGGGCCTCTGACCACCACTGTTCCTGTGTACATAACACAGCCATTTGGGGTGGCTTTAGCTCAGTGGGGTAAGAGGGCCCTGCAAACCGGGGGGGTTGTGGGTCTCCCCCCCTCTCCCCATAAGCAAGTCAAAGTGTCCTTGAGGCAGCACTGAACCCCCCCTTGCTTCCTTCAGGCTTTCAGCCAGCTGCTCTTAATAACTAAGGATGGGTTAAATGCAGAGAACTAATTTCCCCTTGGGGATTAATAAAAGTGTATATTCTATTCTATTAATCCTGCCAGCAACACACTAATCGTATTACCTTTATGCCATAGCTTGGTTAAATTTGATCCAATGAGAGCTGGGAGGAATGAACCCAAAGGTATTAAAAAGGACACTCCTCTCAGGTTGTCACTTCCTGACAGAGATGTCTAAGTGGATGAGTTAATAAGCAGCCACTGTGATGGATGGGTATTGATCTGTTGGTAGTGCTGCAGCAGTCTTTTCCATACATTTTGTGATTCATAGCGTGGACCAAATAATTTTAGTTTTCCACTGTGGCAACACATGTCTCCTACCACTTGGATGTCTTCCCTGTGCACTATTCCTTTGATAGCAACAAAAGAAGCAAATCCCATGTTTGGGCTATATAGTGAAAACCAGGACATGATCCTTGATTATTACGTCTCTGCTGCACTCAGCCCAAGGGGAACCTTCAATTAGCTGTCACAGAGTGTGAACACATCGAGTGATATTCTCCAACGTACCGCCAATAGTCGGCACAGACTTATTCATAACCTCTTTGTGAGATTCGACGCCCACACTTTGTTGCACTTGAATGTATCTCAGTGGTTCTGTTATTACCGCTGGGGTTATAGGTCTGAGATTGATGACAGACAATGAGACAGGAATCCAGGGGAGGCTAAGGCTTGCCGAGTGTTGCCAGAGCATATGCATACACATACTGTAAACACTCACGAAAACCCACGCACACAATTGCACAGAGCCCAGAAGAGACTTTACCAGGACTCAGTAGTCATGCCGGGGTGACAAATGAAAACCGATGGCGTGTGTGTCTTTTATATTATGCTTAATGACTTCACTTTCAGTAGGAACCGCATGGTTGTTCATCAGGGTAATGTTTCATACACATTACCAGGTGCCGTTTATCTTGTGAAGGATGAGAGTAGGGGGGGGGGGGGGGGAAGGGAACACACATCTAACATTTGTTTTGTCTGATTTGCTGCGTAAAAAGTTAAAACATATTATTCGATGGCACTTGTCCCCTGCTCTGTCACAGAATATTCTCATAATGGTGTGTAGCGAGGCTAGTTAGATGTCTGTCTTTGTTCCCATTTTGTCGGAGACTTAATCTTTCCTCTGGTTTAAAAATAAATAAATCATGTCTTTTGTACCCTGTGAAATGCTGCTCCAGGGTGGCAATCACATCCTGGTGGAGGAGGGATCGCAAAAGTTAAAAAGTCAGTTGAAACTCAAACGATACAAAGTCTGTTTCTGCCATCAGAATGGGGCCAAGCTCAGGGAGCCAAGATAATATAGTGGATGGAAAATAAATGAATAACTCATCTGCTTTCAAGTCATGCAGCACGGACCACAGGTTAATTGAAATAAGATGTTGAACTGCGAAAAAAACAAAGTGCAAATTATTCCCTCCGCTAATGCTGCGTCTGAAATATCTCAATTTCAAACATGCATATTTCACTCAGCCCTCTCTGGATGCGGCCTCGCTTCTGGGTTCATATGGAAATGGAGCTATTCTTAAGTTTGAAATAGTGTGATGATTTATAATACGTTTGCGTAGCATTTTGATATCTACCAATAATAACAATAATACACAAAGGAAATTGGATTACACGTCTTTCAGTCTGCGCTGCATTTGTAGCCGTGCAGTGGAACACGGTGGATGATTGCTTGTGTGCCAGCAGTAAATATCAAGAAAGCAGAGTGAAAATTCATATAATTTCCCATGAGTCATGTCCGTGTGAGGGTGTGTACAGTATACGTCCATGTCTTAGGAAACAAAACCTAATAGCTGGCTTCTGTTATTTACTGCTGTCGCCAATATTTTGCGTTCCATCAATACCAACACATTGATTCATTTGGACAATGGTAGGCAGGCCGAGTGCTCTCCCATACAGGCGCGCGCTTACACAGACAAGCTTATAAACACATGTACACATTCATATACTCCCTCACGCACAAAATGACACCAAAGTATAGAGAACAGACACAGCAGCTGCCAGACTACAGGCGGCTTTTTTCTCTCTCCTTGCAGCCTTCTCTGTACTGTACGTGCCTCACATTTCAAGCATTAACTCTAAGTGTGCCGAGCAGACTGATATTTAATGCCGTGCGCACAGGAGGATGTCTATTTCAGAGGTGCTCATACACACACACACACGCACACATACACATGCATAAGCACACACAGCTGTGTAACTCAAAAAAGCATGCACATACACAGAGATTAAAACAAACACATAGACACACCAATCAGGCCTGTGTGAAATAAATCTCCTCAAAGGCGTGTGTCAGGGAGTGATGGGGGACCATTGTGATGTCGAAGTAATATTTCTTTTAATACGCCTTGTTTCACAGTCAGACTGTAATCAAACAAGAGACTGTGGATCCCCTTGGCTATTGGGCTCAGTGTGTACCCATAATCACACCCCGCCTCTCTCTTTTATGTAAAACAACACTTTGTGACATTCTAAATCATAACCCCGGGTTTGCTGTTGGCCACATACTTGTATGCCGTCAGCGCAACGTGGTACAGTAGTTGTAGATCAGCGGGTAAGATTTTCCAGGAGAAGTGGTGACTAGCAGCTTGGGAATATGAGAAAACAGTTTCTCGAGGTATGCTTTTTGAATGCTCCTGCTTGTCTGGCAACAACTGGCCCTCGTGTCGTATGAGGAGCGGCAGAGATCGCGATCACATTTCAGAAGAAACAGGTGACCTCCTGACCTCATGTGCTTAACGGCCACCAGACACCGGTTGGTTAAGTAATATCCCACGTTGTAATATCAGAGACGTTGCGAACAAGACTCTAAATCCCCATCGTGGGACTTTCCCCCTTTTTATCGCCCAGTCAAATTCACCCTTATATCGTAACCAAGAATGAGACCAGTGGGTCACGAAGGAGACGGAATAACGTCAAAGCGTATCATAAACTTGTGGTTAAAAAAGCTACATGGGAGACATAAAGAAGGGAAGCCGGCATGCAGGGAGATCCTGTAGTCCTCCAGTAAAGAAGAAGGCTTTTAGATAAAGATACACCATTGGGGGAATAGTGCCCTTCCAACCCAGAAATTCACCATTATCAGTAAAATGGAAAACATTTTGGGGATTTAGGGATTCCTTTTGAGTGATGTGACAACATAAGGGGTATGCTGAATTTACCCAACACAGCTATCAACCCACAGGTCTAAGACTATAGGTCACTTCTGGGGACTTTGCTCAGCTTTTTTCTGGAGATTGTTGTGTACAGTGAGGTGTTTGATTTGGTTGGATTTTGGCTGGCCAGACTTGTGTAGTCAGTCAACATCGGTGTGATCCAGAAAACAGCCAACAGGAGTTCAGGTCAACAGGAAAGAATGTGAGAAGGAACCAGAGAGAAGTTACTGTTAGAAACTATTCCCCAAGTGGGAAAATATTTCTGAAAGACATCACTGGGGATTGTGTGATCCCTATCCCCATCTTTGTCCTGTTGCCGTTTGTGTCTGTGTATGTGTGTGTGTCTGTGTATGTGTGTATGTGTGGTTTCCCAGAGGGCACAGCAAAAGGATTTACTCAAATACTGTCATTTAGTGTGCAAGGCTCTCGTCGGGCATGATTTGAACAGTCTTTAGCCAGACTTCTGGAGAGAAGCCAAACAGGCGCACATATGTGCCGACACGCACGCACACAAATGCAAATATCCAGATTTAAGGCACAGTTCACGGATGATCGTGGGAGGAGGACTACGAAAGAACGGCGGCAGTCGAAAAGCAAAAGAAGTGTAAAAGGAAAATCTGTGACGGACGTAAATAGCCAGACTGAACGCGGTAGAGGGATAATGAAAGAGAGAGACAATAAGATGGAAAAACAACGAGAATATGACAGAAGGACAGAAAAACAAAAAGCGTGATTTTCCACATCAATACAGTCCCCTTTCACACCGCTGGGTCCACTTGGGCAGCTGACAGGGGGTCGGGAGAGGGAATGGGGGGGGTTATTGTCAAGGCAAACAAACAAATTGGGCGATTTTAACACATCCTGATCCCGGCTCCTGCACCGCTGTAGAGCACGTAGCAAGAAAGAGTCTCTGCCATTTTACCTGAGCACCTCGGATTGCTGTGAAAGCTTGATTTTGACGTTTAAAGTATCCATCCATATCTTTCCTCCTCTCTCAGTTTTCCCTGCTTTCTCTCTAATTGTTGCCATGCGTACGTTGACCTCTATGTAAGCACAGCCGAAGACAGGAATGAATCATAGTGGTGCTTATTAGTGAGATGTATATTCATCAGACTATAAGAGGGAGTCTCTCTGGGGTGACTGCTAATGCATGTGACTCACAAGCATCTGTAAGAGCCGAGCATTTCTGCATTGCAAAGCACTTTCATAACACACAAACGACAGGGCATTGCTTTGACCACATGCAGAGTTGTGCGAGCTAATTGGCAAGTCACGCCACTGAGCCCTACCTTATAATTTCAAACAAATTGGGTCATTCTCTTCCTTACGACCCCCACTCGTACATGTATAATTTGAGGGTGCAGCAAAGATTGAAATTGTATGCAAATGTATTGACGTTTCAACAATTAAAGAGGAGGTCTTGATTTGTGTGGGTGTTAACTGCAGCGCTGGGGGCTTTTATACGGAAGTGATTCAGAATCTAATTTTACGACAGGGGATGAATAAAAGGTTTCCGAGGCTCACCTGTGTCCCATTGAGGCAGTGAATAGAGTCTGTTTGTGCATACTTCTGCAAATAAATAGATTTTTATATGCTTACTCAGTGGTTTGAGGCCAAATATTAGAGCTTGGCATGAATAAACATCCCATAGAAATGGGTGCATAATGAGTTTTCTCTGGGAATACCTCATTTAAATCAATTTAATCATCTCACTTACAAGATGCGACGAAGGAATATATCTTTTTATGAGCTTTTATATGCACGAAGGAAAACGGGCATGGAGCCATTTTTTAAATGAGTGGAGAATGGTGCTTCTGGTCAAAGCCAAGAGTGGGACTTACTGACCCATTTAATGTCCACTTCAAGTGAAGCCGCATGTTGGATGTGACTCCATCCACTCCCCCATAATCCTACAAGAGATGATCTTGCCGCGATTGGATTTGACAAGAACTCAACTGTCTGTCACACAGGGTCCCGACATCACTTTGATGTGATTGCGTTCCATGACGAAATGAATCATGTAACAGAGTTGTTTGCCTCCTTGAGAAATTTGGGTAAAAGGGAGAAGGACACTGTGCAGGCTCTGACATTATTATGAAGAAGACAAATCTGTGGTTAAATTAAAAACAGACAGATCCTTTTGTTTTCTTTGAAGAAAAAAGTCAACATTAATAATAGCTTGAGCATATACAATAATATTAAGCCATGTGCTGTTGTACAAACACTGGGCTAAGCTTTCACATGCGCTTACGATTATTTGGGAAAATGTATAATGTTCTGTTAATTTTTCTATTTCGATGTTTTTTAGTCTAGTGCTGCTCAAAACACGTACCTTCAACCTTTAACACTCCAAAATAATTTTGATTGCTCGTTTCAGTGCCCAGTGAAGCAGGCACTGAAACGAGCATCAAGATATCACAGAGAAGACATCTAGTGACAGCCAGGAAAAAGTGCCATCATTTATGTGTCAACATCGGCCATGTGGGAGGACAAGTTTATTGACACCTTGATGATCATCCTGGACCAGTCTCCCTCGCATTCATCGACTGCAACTAAACATACATTAGTCAGCAGCAGGCCAGCCTCATGTCTCATTTGTCAAGAAGAGAGAAAGTTACATAAAATAAAGATGTGCGAATATAGAAGCCCCGAGGGGCTAATGCAGTGCACCGTGTGCTTCTAAACATAATCTCAAGAAAGGGAAGTGGGTTTCTTCGGGTGCTTGGGTGTCTGACAGTGTGAATAAAAACTTAAAAGATGTCCGTAAGATATGTTGCTGAAACACACACACACACACACACACACACACACACACACACACACACATGCAATAACCTAATGTTGTCTTATTTCAGGGCGGATCCCGTTAAAGCCTCTCATTTCTGTATCAGTAATCAGTGTCCATTCAGCAAATGAATAAATCAATTCAGCATGCAGCCTGTCTATACACAGATTATTCCAAGAATCCATGAAAGCTAAACTGAAAATAAACGCTGTTGTGGAGGCTGTTGATTGACTGCTTAACAATCAGTTTACGGTGTATGAAGACATGATTACATGTGAAGACATGCTCCAATTTGATATATTTGTTTGATGTCAGAAAAGGTGATATCATATCGTGACCACTTTTAAAGCAGCTTTCTGCCAATATAATACGAACCAGCAATACAATACGAACCAGCTTATCTGAATTCTCTCCGTGTGACATTATGTTTTGTGCAAGAATAAAATAGGGGAACGTCTTGGTTTTAGCGTATTTCCCAACTGCTTCAAATGTACTTCTAATGTGCAAATATTTAATATAAAAAAAACTGTCTAGGATCTGTCTTATTGGCAGTGGAGATAATTCAAACATGTTATCCAGAGTTGGACAAATAAATAAATAAAACGTTTATTTTTTCTTGTTTCCCATGATTGTTGTAGTATTCTGCTCGATGCCAGCGCTGCATGTTCATTTTTCTTTCCAACCTGGAGGAGCTTCTTTGTTAGCGTAAAGCCTGGCTTGGTCTGTGAACCCCATTTAGCAGCCCATATCCTATCAATACAAAAGTGGATGAGCAAACACGTAATAAATATTGAGCTCTCGGATAATCTGTGGAAAAGTTGCTTGACCTCTGAGGCTCATCGCTGACTGCGATGAGCATTACGTGGATTTAGGACTCTGGGTGTGGAGGGGATTAGGATAATTACTGTTATTATATTCTTAGGGTCAGGACTATCACAGGCCTAGGCTATCCTCCCCTCAGCTCTTGACAGCTAAATTAAAAACATACGCTGCTGATGTGACTCCGGATGATTGATCCTTCTCCCTTGTGTCTAACATATCCTTTTCTCTTAGAAAGAATCTTGATTCCTCACACTCCGTCTACAGAGTGCAAAGTACTATTTATTTAATGACCAATGGAGATTTGGAGTTTCATTTCCCGTTTGGGGAATGATCTAATCTTGCCCCAGGACAGACTTTGCACCTGTCCGGGCTTGTATTTGTCCAGAGGTAAAAGTGTATCCCTCTCTTCCTAAAACAGGGGTTCTATCCTAGCAGGGGTCCCTTGAGCCTTAGCACCAGGCACTCAGGGAAGGCCGGGATGGTAAACCTCCCCAAATTCCCTAGATACTGATCCCTTATGATATGGTTACTGGCTTTGAGGTGTTGTTTACCACCGAGTCCCACTCACTTAACCCCTCAAGATGCTTTCCTACACTCCAAAGCTTCTTTAACATATCTAGCACATATTATATGTTCTAAATAAAAAACCAGTGAGCTGTAACACTTTATACATAGATGGGAAATACCAGAGGAATATCAAAATGCACGTGACATCGGCTAAAATCTCAATTTCAACGATGCAATTTACCAATATTGTCTGGAAAATAATTGATTGGGGTCTGGGTACTTACCATGTGCTGGATCAGGTGGGCCAAACACCAGGTTGTACCTCAGGATGTAAAAATTATTCCACACGTAGAGCTGGTTATCTCGCGGATTGTATTCCACAGCTGCAATGTACTGGTACTGGTTGGGAAAGTGGATATCAACGTATTCCCCATGGTTCTGTTTGGTATTGTAAATGTAGTCGATCAGGCTCTTGCTGACCTCACTTTCATTGTCTTCATAGGTGGAGCGGACCACATACAGTACTCCACAAACCATGAAGGCATTGGAAGCGGAGCGCTTGTCATAGGTCGTGTCCCAGGTAGCCTCAAACCGTAGCGTGTAGGGGTTCAACTGGCTGATGACGATCATGCCATTGTTCTGCTCGGTGGCATAGATCACCCACAGCCCATTCTCATCTACTGCCAAGTCAATGTCTGTTTTGCCCCCCCACTTGTAGGGCGACGTGTCGTGGTAGTTGGCATTATTGATGATCGCCTCACCACTTTTTATTCGAGTCCTCAGGTCAAACTTCACAATGTTGCGGGTGCGCTCTTTGTTGAAAAACACGGCGCCGTCGTAGACCACAAATCCCGTCCCATCCACCCGGTGGGGCAGCTTGTAGGTGATGGTTTGCCGGGCGTTTTGGAAGTCATCTAGGGAGGAGTACTCAATGAGCGTGTCTGTCCTATAAGGAGTCCAAGGCATGAAGTAGATTTTGTCGGCAGCTTGCAGGGGGTCTTTGCACCAGGCACCCGCTTGTTGCTCCGCTTCAAATAGAAAGGACGGTTCACCGACCGCTTTCAGAGTCCCAGGACAAAGAAAAACTAGCAATGGGAGAAGAGTAGAATAAGAAACAGACACAGGTTAACATATGGAAATTAAACCATAAAAAAGTATATGTAATGTTCTTATTATATTACACTCTAATGTCTTGCATTTCATTTGACAAGTTGTCCATGAGGAGTAAGGACAGACACACATTAAAGAGTGGCCAAAACACAACTAACATCTATAGCCAATATTCACAAGCAGAATAACGATGTGGGTGTTGTGCATAGAAAGAAAAAAAGGAATAGAACAGTTATTATGCATTATGTTTAAATATATAAAGTAGTCTGAAACAAAAATAAGCTTGGCCTCATAGACATGTACTGTTGGGAGAAGAACACAAATGAGGGGAAAAGAACAGAAACAAAACTTAACAAAACAATTGGTCCTGTGAACAAAAAAAATGCAGCCAACTAAAGTCACTTGGCAACAGATGGGAGAGGTTATGAGAGAGCAGCAGTCGGCACAGTCTGCAAAATGTTTGCGTGCACTTAGAAGTGTCTAGGTTACACCACCTATTCTACTGTATAAAGCAGATAGGCTTGTCATTACGAAGTGGTGCAAATGTCACAACCATTCAAATTTAGAGTAAAAATGTCAGTAAGGGTCTCTTGAGGTGTCTTGGCTGGTGCTCAGAGGCATATGAGGCATACGAATACGAGAAGAGAGCAGCAAGTGGTCAGGTGAGAATAATGGGGAGAAGATTGAACAAGGCGGAGGTGGGGGGGCTTGGAGAGAAAAAGGGACAGTAGAAAGCAATAGCTTGAAAAAAGGGCCAAGAAACACCGTTACCATGGCATGCTATGGAGAAGGGTTTGGTAGCCAGGCAATATGAGATCCTGCTGAGTATCAAAAGCACCCAGAGAGAATGAGGAGAGGAAGCCCCTTATGGATGGCAGCCAATACCATTTACATCTTTTTGGTGCTTGCGTGTCGTCTTTTTTATGGCCAACTCCACTTCCTTTGTTGCACTACACTGGCCGTTAACATTACAGCGAGGGGATTCGGCGATAACGTCTGCGATGGGTTTGTAGGGGCCACCATGGGAAAATAGGTAGTTTACAACCAGATGCCACAAAACAAGGAGCTAGGGTTTTGGATTGTGT
The DNA here is from genome assembly GCF_029220125.1 of Pseudoliparis swirei. Classification (NCBI taxonomy): domain Eukaryota; kingdom Metazoa; phylum Chordata; class Actinopteri; order Perciformes; family Liparidae; genus Pseudoliparis; species Pseudoliparis swirei. Next base: position 19,748,852 of record NC_079392.1, on the reverse strand, counting down.
CTGTTATTTACCTTTTTGCTCCACTTCTATTTTAAGCATTGGAAGAGAGAATGAAAGGGTGCAAGGGGAAAAAAAGAGATTAATATGAATTAACTGTCATAGCTATGATTACATAATGCAAAAACACGTTATGAGACATGGACAAAGACGGTCAGACCTATTCAGAAAAGGTAGGAAAGTTGTTAGAAAGTTAACACACAGCCGCCATGGTCCTGTGTTAGAAAAGGCTGGATTAGAACATTGAAATAAAAAATTACACATTTGGTTCATGGCACAGTGGTGGATGGATTTTATCTTTGATAGATGGCTATCCCTGCAGCTATCGCAATGGAATAACTTCTGACATTGAGAAATTAAATAAATAATTGATTTTTGTTGGATAAATAAGTAGGAAATTCTGAGATTCACATTGAAAATTACAAACAAATACAGAAAAGTATCACTCTTTAATTATAGAAATTGTTACAAAAAGATAATTTAAAAAATGTTGGGATTCAAAGCTTTTTATTGTCTGAGTCTGATTGTTTGTATAGTCATTTACTATTCTTTTCGAGGGTAACATTTAGCGGGTAACCTTATACACTGAAAATTAAATGATTGAAATAAAGAGAGATTCAGAGCCATCCTGCAAATTCTACATGATACAACTGTTTTTATTTTATTATTTTATTCATTTATATTTGTTATAATTGCTTTTCAAACTGTTGTCTGTGTAAATCCACCCACCACCATTAACCAAACTTAATGCCACCAAAAAGAATTATATTTGTCTCTTTCTAATTTGCTTTCTTTCTTTTTTCAAGAAAGTTAAATATTGAGCAGTACACTTTTAAAAAATACATTTAAATTTGATTACAACTCAGATGTAATTTTATAATTCAGGATTAATACCTGCAAAAGTTGTGGTGTAATACTTAACAATTTTGAAGACATATATACAAAATTGTGGCCTTATCAAGGAGGCTGGTAATCATCACCAGTAGATATAAATGTATGACAAACTAAAATGACAGACTAAAACAGAAAATATATACAGTTCCACTATTCCACAATATAACACTACAGTTAATTTGTTATTGGTGTCTACCTCTGTCTGCTAAAAATTAGCATATGTGCGAATTCAAACTAGTCACCAAAGAAGCATTACCCAGTCCATTCATCTGACATGTTTAAGGCTGATTTGCAAAACATGTATCAAGATTTAAAAAGAAAAACATATTTAAAATGCATAAGTATTGCATGAAGAGGGCCAACTTAGTTTTAACTGCAACAAGACTGAAGTTGTTGTTTTTTACATTTAAAACAAATGTACACAATTCTTGGGGAAAGACGTTTCTCAGGTTAGTACAAAGGCGTGGTCAGACTACAAGAGACAAATAGTTGAGATAAACACACACAGGTTGTTGACTTAATGTAACTGGTCAATGATGGGCATCACTGAAAAAGATTGTGTCAAGAAAAACGTGGTTAAATTATTTTAAAACAATTTCTCAAACATTTCTTATTGTTACATAGCTTTGGGTTTTCTTCGACTAACATAAATTCTTAGTGGAAGAAAACTCAAACAACAGATCTGTAAAATTGAGTTTATCCAGAAATGAAAACACTTTAAATCTTTAAAATCTTAAAATCTTTTTTATTAGTTGACTAATTGACTAAGAGGGAGCAGCCCTATAGAAGCTACAGTTTATATTTAATAAGGAAATACAGTGTATTTGATTTCATCGTTATAAAATGTATTTGTCGAAGAGTAATTTCTATAAACATGGACTTATTTAGGCAAATTGATATCAAATATAATTTGATTTAAAATGAGTATTTTACTGATGGAGATGTTAATATCCAGAGCACAGACTGAATGTGCTGGTTCTTTTGCCCTGTCTCAGATTTCATTCTCGAAAGGCTTCACAATACAAAAGCTCAACCACAGAAAAGATCATTGTTGAAGCACTAAATGTACACATTTTGGGCCAGTTTGCACCGTGGGATAATGTTAGCAATTGTACACTAAGTTCCCCTTGAAAGCTGCTATCCTGCTCCAATTAGTGCAGTTTGATATTCCAGCTTGCATCGGTTATAATTGTTAAGTCTGACCGAGGCTTCCGGGGCATAAAGAAAGCAGCAGGAAATTAGAAGGCCCGTAAATGAATGCACGCCGTTCTGCGGAAGAAAGTGTGTTGGAGCTGACTAAGAGATCAAGCATTGATAAGAGGCACACAAAGTAACAACACTTGAGTTCTCAGCCTCAGCGACATAGAACCGAAGAGGACGGGCCGAGTTGTCATGAAGAAAACCTGGAAAAAAAAGGAGGATACATGACGGAAGACCCGGTGGTGTTAGTAGAAATGAAAAATATAGAAATTGCAGTGGATGAAGAGAGTGAGTCAGATAGCCGAGGAAGTTTCCTGCAGATTGCACAGGGGAAGGGAAGAGAGTCAGTCACTTTAGGAATAGCAACATTAAAACAAACAAACATGAGACACATGCCAACCCACACTAACCCCAAAGATCTTTAACTTTCTCCACTCGACATCGCAGATTTTTTCAAGGGAAACCCTGCTTTCTAAATCAAATTATAATGACTATTAATAATAAGGTGAAGCGCCTTTGTATGAACAGATGTCTGCTGTCAACTGCAGACTCTGCTAGTGGCTGCAGTGTTTAATTTAAATAATGTAAGCTACACTGAAGGAAAAAAAACAGGAAACAACTGAACACAAAAACACCAAAGGGGACCCAAAAATCATGCTGTTACAGTTTGACTTTAATTTTCATAATCTCACCATCGCTGTCACATGGAGCTGGGGGGTGTTACAGGCAGTAATTTTGAAAAATGAAAAAATTAGCATTAAGACTGTTTATGCCCACTAGCAGCATAAAAAAAAAAAAATCACGGGTACAATAAGAATGGAAAAATTTTATTTTATTTTATTTCCCGACATTTTTTCGAAATGTCTCAATGAAGAAACGTCTCTGCTTTTATGGTGCCTGAATCAAGCAATTACAAGAGCCAATTCAGAGGGTGACTCGGTGCCAGGTGAAGGCAACATTTACATCCTTGGCTGGAAAATGAAGATACTGTTGCTAATGAGGGCAGTTCATGACAATAACCAAATTAGGAAGCCGAAAGGATAACAATATTGGAAATGTAGGCAACTTGTTTCAAAGGCCACTTGCAGATAAGTGAAAAATACAAAATTCCTTGTGTGATTATGCAAAAGCTTAGTCAATTTAATTTATTAATTAAGTACCACACTATACTCAGTCAGTCATAAAGACAGAAAACAAACGTTTATCATATTATGTTATTAAACGGCTGGCCATATTTCACGGCACAGACAGACTTTGAGGGGCGGCAGTTACAAGTCGAAATGAGGACACTTGTCTCGCCGTTGATCAGCTTAATGGAGATTTAATACGTCGACTTGCAAAACAACTTCTCAAGTCTTGTATCCCAGCAAATGCAGGGGATTCTAAGCTCCTGAACCACTGCAATGTTTTTAATCACAAATCTTGGTGTTTGGCACACAATCTATATTTCATCCGAAAACTAGAAAAGTGGAGAAAGATCTTTGCTTTTCCATGAGCAAAATGTCATAAGGGTTGACTCAGTAAATGATTGCCTTCCTCTGCATTAAGTCTGACTCTACAAAATGATCACGGGTATATGGATTATATTTTGGGGGAAGAGGAGACAGAGGATTGGTAAAAGGGAGAAAAAACATAACACGAAACTTGCCTATTAATCACAATCTATCACAGTTCACAACAGGACTTGAGTGGGAAAGGCTGAACTGGGCGTGTGTGGACTGGGTCAGACTGGGAGAACACTAAGCACTTACCAGGGCAGTTGCGATAGGAAACATTCTCTGTTCCTGGTCCTATTCTGGTTGGGCATGGACCTTGAGAAGCAAAAAGACGGGGCTACAGACATGCATTGTTTGAAAACGGCTGAGAGTGAAATGAGGACCTGTTTGGGGTTTTTTTGAGAGAAAGACTGGGACTGAGAGTCTTTGGACAGAAGTTTATTTTTCTCCACATTTCACCAGTCTTGACTGTTTCCTGTGCAAGTAGAAGGCAAGAAAACAGTGGGTGGACATGAGTGCAGCTTGAGGCTAATCCTACGATTACATTTTGATGTAGCATAGCAGACGTGAAATCAATGTTTCACGTAACTATGAGGTGTGTAAAAAAAAGAAAGCAAGAAGAAGCTGTTCGGCATTTAAGGTAAAAGCTACATGATTTGGCTTTTGCTCAATAAAGGTGGACTCAAATACTCATTACTGCTTATTCCATTTTTAATTACGGGTCCTCAAAGCCTTGGAGAGGTTAACCTTTAAGTTGTAATGAGTTTCACCATCTAATGATGATCACTAATACATTCTGATTCCACACTGAGGGGAACAGCTCGGCCAGGTATATTGGTAATGAGCAATGTCAGAGAAGTGTGTTGAATATACCAACAAATACTGTGGAGGACAGACACTTTATTTTTATTTGGGCTAAACTTCCCCTTTGAGTTCATTCAAAAGTGAAACACATTTAAAGACAACAATTTACAAAATAGTAATTTGAATCAACAAGAGCTGTCAAATACTACCCCGTCTAATTATTTCAGATCCACATGATTAGTGATTCTGGCTATTTATCTAAATCTTTGTCATTAATCAGTGTAAAGGTTACCTCGGGGAACTTCCTTCACAAATTGAAAATGAACAGCATCTTAAAGGACAAAGGGGAATTTTAATTCAAAGGGCAATCTAAAGATTTCTTTGGGAGCGATGAATATTTTAGCATTCACGGAGGCAGACAAAATGTTAACACTATCTCTTTAGATGAAATAGTACCTTGTTGACTTACAAGTGGAGCCATTCTGTTCCGTTACATAATGAAACATCTGTTAACATATTTCAACACCTGTTGTGTGGATGTAGATTAAGCCATCAAGGTGAGCGGTGTTGTGCGCCTGATAGACTCTCGGTACAGGACTAGAGTAATGAAACACTCGCTTGCCATCACGGGGAATGAGCATGACTTCCTCTACCTCGCTCTATTTGGCTACCTCATAACCAGCATCGCCGGTCGGTTGGAAACACGGTGCGCACATGAATAATAAAGGCAGTACAGAAAGAAACCAAAGGGTTTAACAGGTCATACTTCATGAAAAGTTCATGGTGTGACACAGGTGGTAGAAGAGACAGAGGAAAATGGTGCTGGAAGGTGCTGCACACAAAAGAGAGCGGAGTGTCTGGAAAAGGCAGGAGGAATAAATGATACAGGATATGATAGGATACAGAAGAGAGATAGAGAGGATGGGAGTGTGTGGGGGAGGAGGTGGAGGGGGGGGGGTAAATTCAAGACAGAAGGGTACAACTTACTGTAGGGCACACACTCATACTGGACCTCTAGGTACTTGTAGGTCCCTGGGCAGGGGTCAGGGAAGACATCTGACCCCGTGATTACGATGCACTGGGTCCGATTGTTGCACCTGGAAACAAGCAAATGGAAAAAACACCCTAAATACATCGTAAACACTGAAGGGAATTAAACATGCGTTGTAATAGTCAGTACGTGTCGTGTTTCTCTGCCGTATGTATGGTGTAAAAGAGTCTTTTTCAAGAGGCTAGATAATCTGCCTGAATGCATATGGGCCTATGAAGAAATACAAAAGGGCAATGAAACATTTTTCCCCCTTTGCCATAACACTAGAGATGCACCGATCAGGTTTTTGGTGCCGATCACCGATCACTGAAATCAGTATCTGCCGATCCGATAATATCGATCACCGATCACGGTGTCGATTGAAGCATTCGATTTTAGAGTTTTCTTAAGCTGTAAGCCATAATCAGCAATATTAAAAATAATAAAAGGCTTGCAATATTTCAGTTGATTTGTAATGAATCCAGAATGCATGACATTTTTGTTTTTTTAATTGCATTACAGAAAATAAATAACTTTATCACAATATTCTAATTTTCTGAGACAGTCCTGTATAAAGCACCTCAAACATTAAAGAAATTACCGATTTCTTTAAACATTTTGGACTTTTACTTTGAAAAATGTCCTAATTGATACATTAAAATTGTTTGATTGCCAGTGTAGGGGATTTCAGATATGTATGGAACACATCTGCATTTTTCATTTCCTGGAACTCTTGGGGAAATCTATTTACAGGACTTTTTTTAACATACAAAAGTCTGACTTATTTTTATAAACTCTTCCTTGGTACAGTAAAAATGTTTTAATGTTAGCATAATTTAAGCTAAATCTCAGAAACGATCTATAAAGATACAAAATCAGTTCATTGTTTACTTTTATATGTTCGTGTATGATTTGTCGACATCTTATTTTGATAAACGGATGTTGTTTCACGTGGTTCTTTCCGCTAACTTTGCAAAACTGGATGTTGTCACATAAATCCTTCCGCTAACTTTATCAAAACCCTCGCGCGCTCCCGATCGAATGCGTTTACCGTGAGCATCAGTCTATAGGGGCTCAGACATGTGAGAGTCGGCTGGGTTGTCCCAGAGATTCAACTCGGGGACGGGACGCCGCTCGGTGGTGAGGATCCTCGTGGACCTCTCACTCTGCGGCCTCGCCGGCGCATCGCTCCGCTATGTGCGCGCGATTGAAACGTCTGATAGTTCTCGCAGATGTTACGTCATCTGATCGGCCGTTTTGAGAACGCCGATCAAAACCGATAATGGGAATATCGGCCGATATGGATCGGCGCCGATCAGATCGGTGCATCCCTACATAACACAATATTACATATCTAGTCAATAACTAGTGCATTAGATTCAGAGTTTTCTGAATGAAGCTTGCAGTTACACGCTCCATCTGTTCTTTAACATTGTCCCTGCAAGTGGTGATCAAATTGAATCAGAAATGACTCCTGCGTGTGTGTGCGTGCATCTTTGTGTGTGTCTTTGTGTGCATGCGTGTGTGGTTATATGAAATGTCCATGAACTGCACAAATGAATGCAACACATGTTGATGAATAAGATGTGAAGACTTATCCGCACAGGACTAAAATTGCATGGGGACCTGATGTGATTGGTGGATTTGATCCCCCACATCTGTGTTTGGTGGGGCGCATTTGCACAGAATAAACAAAAGTCTGTGTTTCACTTCAATGTCCCGTGTTATTGATTTGAACTTGAATGGGTCTACACACGCTGAGCAGCTAGATGAGGCTCTTGAATTTTCACTCAAAATGCCATCACGATCAACATTAATGATTTCCACTGCAGCCTTCGGAATTCTCGAACCGGAAGAGCCCAAAGACTTAAATAACCAGAATGAGATGTGTTTTGCGAAATGTATGAAATGTTTTATAATATTTCATACATTAATCATTATTTATTTTATTACATATTTTTTAAAGGAAACCACCATATATATACATATAAACATATGTATATATATACATAAACATACATACATATACACATATATATATAATATATATATATATACACACACACCACCTTTTTAAAAGGAACCACCTTGCACAACTTCTCATATATAAATATATATATATATAGGGAACCACCATATATATATATATATATATATATATATGGTGGTTCCCTTTAAACATATATTAAATAGAATATATATATATATATATAATTATTAGAAATCACACGGAGGACCTACAGTGTTATTAGCCATTAGTCATCACATATTGTCTTTTATTTCACAAGCAATGCGAAGCAGTGTCAAAAGTTAATTTTGGTCGTTGCCTTTAACATCTGGAGTGCAGACATTCTAATTGAGCTTGCGGTGTGCTCTGAAGCCCGGGGAATTGCAGGTGACCGCCCTTTTGCTGTACTGAAATCATCATAATGACATCTATACTCCCAGTAAGCCCGCTTTGCTACCAAGGGGACTACAGATTCTATTGGCAACGTGAGGAGCCAGATCAATAACTCTGTTCTGCTGATTTAGCAGGGAGCAGAGATGATATTTGTTTCTTCTTATCGCAGACCAGTGAGCCCATTTACAGCAGATCATTGGAAAATGTATTACTGGTTGCAGTGAATTGTGCTTTGGGTTTTGCCCTTGCTTTTGGCCGCCGAGGTAATCGCCGCTCTGTGTCTAAATGTTAATAATATACGGTAATATGAAGGTAGCACAGTGGAACAGTTGAGAGTAGCTTCCTGTTGGGAAGTTTGCCATTGAACATATGCAGGGACGGGTGGAAATTGTTTAGCTGTCAGATTAAAAACAACCACATTTTAGCCGCATGCTATGAATGCGTGCAGTGCATTATGGTTTACGGCACACACAAAAAATATTTTGCAACTTAAACAAATGTCTCCTGTGTTCAAATAAATTAAAAGAAAACACTAAATCAAAAATAACGGCAGGGAACGAAATTAGCCATTACTTTTTTGCCCTGGAAAAACTATTCATCACCCATTTCCTCCTGTTCTATTTGTCCCAATCAGCATGTAATCCAATTAAAATAGTTTATGCATTTTCTTCAAATACATTTGATAGAAAAGATTTCGCCATAATAAAAATAAAAAATTGTTTTCCATTTTGCAATGTTTAATCAGTATTTTTTTTCACACAGAGCCATAATGACATTATTTTTGTCAATATCTGTGTGTGTGTGTATCTGTTTTTATTGGCGGTCTCAAGGGGCATTCCACTTTATTAATGAGCCTCACGTGTGATAACACATGACAATATCCGCATATTGCATTTGTTTTTATGGAAATGAATTCCATGAATTACTGTTTGGGAATTAAAACAGGGACCTCATGCTGGGCCCATAATACGCCGCTTGTTTTTGTGGGTAATATTTCATAACTCTGCAGCACTTTCCATATATTATATGGTCACTTTGATGATTCTGTCCCCTTGCTCATGCATACGCATATCATGCAGGAGCAATATAAATTACATTGCTTTATCTAACAGATTCCAATGAGACTGGGAAATGACTGCCTGGTTTATATTAGGCATATGAAACAGAATATCAAAAATATAAATTGTGACACTAATGAGACATAGACCTGACATCGTTTCTCAGGCAAATGTATTAAACAACAGGACATAAGCACAGGGGAACCAAAAACCCTCATATTTCTTTAGAAACAATGTTGACATAAGTGTTGATAGCTTTTTCTGATATATTGCCCTAATTCTAGAGCTGTGGAGCAGGAGTGCCCTGTTCTTTGGGATTGTGTGACTTGGATTCCTTCTCATCCGTGAAACCTTGAGGATCTCTCGAGACCAACTGAAAAAAAGCCCTAATCACTTCGCCTATGCAGAGTCCGAGCCCTCAATTTGACAGGGAACATGTAATTGAAATTCCTACCATAAAAAGTTCAACATTTGCGCCTGCCAGGGCACAGGTCTCAAAGTGCACACTAATTAAATACATTTAAAATATGATATCTCTGACAATCTTTTGATAGTCTGAGGCTATACAGTAATTAATCATGTACAAAATGAATATTAAGTCAAAGGAAGATTTTCTCCACTTTCCTCCAGACTTAAATGTTCTATTTCTATAAATACCTTGACTATTCAACAGGATTTTACTAAAGAAGAAAAAGTCTGGAGAGCATTTATTTTATCTCGTTATGCAAGATATTTGGAAAAAGAGATCCGTATAAAAAGGAAAGCTTCTGTTTTTGGAGTGGCATTAGTAAGTTATTTGGTGATATATTTGTATGAGTTTGTATCAATAAATAAATAATGTCCTGTTTTTATATTATTTGGAGAAATTGGTCAAACCAAGTCTAACAACAGATGTGACATGAATTAACAAAGGCTTGTCTAGCATGATGTTTGCTTTACAGAGCTCCACTCCCTGAATAGGACTGTAGGTTGAAAGTCCACATTGGCTAAAATCCTGAATCTGTATCTATCTATTAATTACTTTTTATATATTTATACTAAAAATAAAAAAATGTCAGTGTCAAAAATAGGTGTGACAGAATTTATTCTTGAAGTAAAACTCAAATGAGAACAGGAGGGAGCTACTTTCTGCTTTGATTGCCTCAATTTCCCCGACCAGCCTGTTAATCACACTGAAGATTTCCAAAAGTAATCCCATCACATCTCTGACCTTTTGGGAGAGGCAGACATCAGTACAATTAGAGTGTCACAGAAAATGCTGTTTGGATTTGAAGCAAATCACCTTTAAAAATGAGCACTCCCTGGTGACAGTGGGAAAGGGTGCAATAAGTGCCAAAAAGGTGTAAACGATCGCACTCCTGATACCATGTATCCACGTGCAATTGGACCTTTTCCACTGCCATCATAAACATCCATGTCAGAAGGACAATTAGACTTGAATACAATGTGCCAAACAAATAATACACTGACAATAAAAGAAATCTACAAATTATATTTCCCCTAATAAACCAGACCACAAAAACACAAAAGACTGTAATCTAGATATTTTTCTCCCACTAATCCCTCAACAGATACTATGCCATTTTAATCAATGTTGCTGTATCAGCTCGCGACCGGGCTTTACTGAGACGGTCTACTCAAAACTGTGTGAATTGAAGTTAAAATTATATTTAATTGACAATTTATTACACATTTTTAACACAATTTACAAATGTAATTTATTTAATGAAGTAGACACACTGGCCAATATTAGCTTATAAAATATGCAATGCAGAAATGCCAAAGACATGTTTGAGGTAAATGTCACAGTTTGCCCACCAGAAAACCAAAATGTATTTCTGAAAAATTGCACATCTTGGTTACAATTGACAAATATTAACATTAAACAATTACATTTCTTTAAACTCTCTGATCTATATTTTTAGAATGTAAAGGACTAAGCCTACCAGGTTGACATGGTTTAATCGCATCTATTAATATCCTCAGAAAAATGATGAGGAATAGTCTTGTCTATATACCTTTTAACGGAGGTCATGGAGGTCACTTATGATGTGCTGCTCATGTGACACGGCTAGTTTAGACTAAAGACAAGATGCTCCTGAATTCCCGAATCCTCGTATGTTCTGTTCCTACTGTTAAATGTTCTATCCTCAACACTCTGGCGTTCAGGAAGCCGAAGCAGCCATTTGTAATTCAGAATATGAAAAAACAGCATCAGCAGTGAAAATAATCGCTGTGTAACTGGAGGAGAAAAAGCGGCATCAGTGAGGGGAGCACATTACAGAAAAAGGCACAATCTACTTCCTGGTGCTCCCAGTTTGAATTTCAATCAAATTAGCGTCTCTTAAACTCAAAGTGACCCGTCTAGCTCCATTTCATCGGATATTCTGATGAGGTTCATGGCACAATTATCAAGGCAGACATCTCTCTCAAAAGGCAAGTCTGTTTATAGCAGATAGGACGTTGACAAATTAAATCATTTCCAGAGCCACAAAATGGCAGCAAAGAAAACAATCTGTTGCAAAAAGTAGACAAAACAAACACCCAAGCACACACATGCTTGATGTTTAATCACCTCCAATATCAGTACATTTAGACCATTTTCTAAGGGGGTGGCCCAATAATGTTTCAGGAAATAGGTCGTTAGAAATTAACCATTAGCATCCTGCTTTCAACTTGAGGTCTGACCCAATATCCGGGTAAGAAATGCCAGAGACGTGTAATTACTGTCATATGCTTGTGTTTACACTATATCTACTGGAGCTGCCAATGGTGCTCAATGGAGGGATTCCAGGCTTTTACCGACTCGGAAGGATGTGACTCTCATCCGTCCATCTTATCTATTGATTTTTAAACCAGCCGCGGTATATTGCCATTGCCATGCCACTAAAGTCAATGGAAACACTATTGTGACATTCTGCAGGTCTAAATTTGACCTTTATACGACAGCAGGATGCAATTTTAGCACAACCGCCCGCTCATAAAGCCAAAGCTACACAAGAACGACATAAAAACAACGCTGATGTTCTGTCCAGAGTCACAGTCCAGATCAAGAACTTGTGACTGGACTCGATGATCCCTGTACGACCCGACGGGGCTCGAGCAGTTTAACAAAAAAGAACGGGGAAGCGGAGCAGAGATGAGCCAAGCCGATAGAGACTCGAGGCAGTTGTGCTCTCGAGGTGCATCGATTGAAATGGGACTTGGAAGGGTTGAATACTTGTTCATTTCATAATTACAATCAATTCAGAACACGTTGTAATATATTTTTAGTTTGATATAAAAGAGTATATTTTTTCTGTTGATCAGAAATAAAAAAATTATAAAAATAAAAAATACTTTACCCTAACCCTATATACTGTATTTGACTTGTGAATTGACTTTTTTATCTTTTATTTTAGATGTCAGAGTCGTCAAACTCTATGTATTATGATACATTCATGTTAATTTCTTGAAGAGTATCATTGAAAAACATTGGTGGAAACCTTTTTAAAAAAGGGTTCAGGATGTAGTAAATTGTTAGAAAACTCAAATGCGTTAAATGATAAAATAGACAGACAGACTTGTTTGTTTTGAGCGAATACCAAACTACATACATTATTACATTTTTCCTACACAATAATTTGGCCCACATTGGTCTGAAACATCAAGACGGTAAAAAGATGGTGTGGCAAAAAGGTTTTAACTGTTGATAGTGTATATTGCCCAATCATAATCAGTAATATGATTATATAACATGTGTGCAAATATCGTCTTGAGCAGAGAGCAGTTTCATGGCTCATGAACTTGTGTACACCCCAAGCTTAATCTGGATCTTCATGAAATCTTAATCTGCAGCGCTTTAAATAAACACTAAAGGAGAGGAAGAACAAGGCTGTGTGCAGTCAGGCGGCAGCAGTGGAGCTCCTTGGAGAGCCTCGCTAGCAGTCCTGTCACTGATATAAATAGTGTAAGCAGCATCATTTACTCTCCACAACTGCCTCACATGCATTGACAATTGCATGCTAATATTACTGGGTCATTTCAATATTGCAAGTCAGATGTTCAGAACGCTATTAAGTTAATAATGTTTGTAAAGATGTCACATTCAAGCTGAGGATATCATTACAAGATGCAACCTTTCAAATAACCTATGCTGAATGATAATGATCATTTGAATGATAACGATAACTAGCTGTCCTCTAATCGCACAAATTAATTTCAATGTCTGTTTGAGAGCTATCAGCTTTGATCATTCTTGTCAATGATATGTTCCTTGGAAAAGCCATGACCCACAGGCACGGCAGGACCCAGCCATGTTGTGTTACTGTAATCAATGACCTTGTTATCCAATACTTCAGATGAAGCTCATTAGTCAGGGAAAAATCAATGGATTTAAGCCATTAGTCAAGATGTGTCATTGTCATCTGTACTACTCCTCAAGCTACTAGATTTAAATAGTAAGGAAGCGCCAGATGGTTACTGCATGCACCACTTAATGACGAAACAATACATTTAAATTACAGTTTTAATTTCGAAGACGTATGGGCCAGAATGTGTTGTGGCTCCGATCATTATCATCAGTGTTGATGAGGAAATGTAATTATTAAGAACAAAAAATCCTGAAAATGAGAACACAAAAAAATCACCTCGCTGAATATTATTATCAATGAATTAATTATTTTAAGCTGTACTGCCATGCAGTTTCACATCTGCTGGGGAGGTGTCCACGTGAAAAATTCCTGCACAGATTATCACCCACTTGAGTCGTCTAATTGCTTGCAGCTGAATGTTCTAATTGAGCCACAACCGTCCTATGGCTATTTTCATAAAATCATTGTGCTCATGAATATAATATACCAGCCAGATATAAAAACAACGTGGAGTGCCAACAGGATCTATCAAACTCAGTGAAGCCTCAATCCAATTCTCCACACTTTCAGGCCCACATTAATTTTGGATGTTTAAAAGTGAACACAGTTTTCCACACAAGTGCTAATGTGATTTTTCCCACACACTTAAATTTGTAGGCCAGGGTAATTATGGCAACAAATAATTGTGTCTCTTCAATCATTTCTTGATGGAGACTGTACAGTTGAAACTATTGTTGTTGTTTTTTTCTCCATACGCAGCCTTGTGTGTGCAGTGGGCTGCCCCACATATGGAACATTTCAGATGCGTGAGCCTCAGCAGGAGCCAGAGAGCAGACCAGAGTTTGACTGGTGGAGAAGTGAACAGCTGAGGCCATAAAACAAACATTCCAAATAGGAAGAATACAAAAGAAATCACCACATTTCTTATTTGAGGATATTTTTTGGGGGCAGCAGAGGCATTACATTTGCTTCTAATTTTAGTTGATTCCTGTAAATAAATAAACAAGAGATACTAAAATCTCTAACTAGTCCCAGATGCAATCTTGGGTTTTTGTCAAGCTGTCCTTGAATCTATTTTCTGACGTAAAGCGTTTTAAGTTTCTGCACTGATTACGCAAACACAACTTTTATGATATATACCTACATAGGAATTAAACTGGCTTCATTTCACGAGCATTAAAATAACATAAATCGCCTCACACACTTTCCACGGTGATATATCTCACAAGACCGTCACACTGACAGACATGATCTCTGTATGGCACTTTATGGAAATACATGCCACTCACTTTCCTTTTTCTCACTTCTTTACGTCTTTTGGATTTCTTCCCGCGGTATAAGATGTGAACTCTTATGAGGTTCTTTTTGTGTGATTTATTTGAACCCACGCGCCTGACACTTCGAACGCACATATTTCTCTCCTTGCTCCGAGGACGATCTCACAGCGGTGACATTGAGATGTAAAACAAGGCATTTAAAATAACGTCTGAACTCTGTCCTCTGGCACAATAAGGATATGTATATGAGGAGAGAGCCAGAGTCCTCGACAGACGCCGGCGGAGAGCCTTTCTACAAGACTGTATGAGATTTGTTGTCAGGTGGCTCCTGCTGGGTCAGTGTTTGTGCTTCAGTGGACTGTTTTTGTACGAGCGAGGCTGAGGGCAGCGTAATACACGGGGCCACGAGCGAGGAGCAGGCAGGCTGCAGCTTTTCAAGACAGACAACGTGAGTCAGCTATCCGACTTCATCAAATAGGGCTTGACAATAAACCCCCTGAATACAAGGGCTCCACTGGTTTTTATTTTTTTATATATATATATTTCCCAAGGCGGCTTGCCAGAGTTGCTGACGGCCTCATACCGTCCAATTTCTCTCTCCTTGGCGCTCATATGTCATTCCATCCTGTGCACTTTGACTCGTATGGCATCCCTATGTGACAACTGGTCTCATGTATAGTGTGTTACCAGCGGAACCCCGCTGTGCAAGTCTATACCGCTCCGTGGGTAGGTTTTCCACAATCAATCGTCCTTCTTTGCACACGAGTGATAACTACAGAAACAGTGGCTTTAAAGTGTGGAACATCCCTGTGGGTATAGAGATCAATCTGTAAATCATGCCAAAAGCATAACCTTAATCTGACCAACAGAATTTACTAAAGAGTAGTATTATAACGTTAAGGGCATGCCAGGGGTGGAAGATGTATTCAGATACAAGGAAAAGTAGCAATACACCACGAACAAAGTACTCCCGTACAAGTATCAGGAGTTAACATTTGAGTTTGAGAACATAAAGCACTTTAAGTATCAAATATAAAAGGGCCAATTTCTTTTTTTTCATTAATGATATAATTGTATCATTACATAATATAATGTAAGCAATAGTTTATTGTTGTAGTTTTTTAAGCTGGAGCAAGTTCTTACTATTTTATACATAATTTTTATTAATTTGCTTTGTATGTAAAATCAAAAATGTAAAGAGTGCTACGCTGTTAAATAATTTTTGTGTAGAAAAAGCAGAATACTTGTTTCTGAATTGTAGTATTTGAGTTAATGTACTAAATGGCAAGATGAAGGCAAATACTAATATTGCATCTGGAATCTAAATATTTGATATGTATTCAAATAATTGATTTTAGACAATGTCTAAAATATATTCGTCAGTGTTTGATATATCAATAAAGCCTATATTGCGTACTATCCCTTCAACATCACCGCAATAAGTACATTATTAAATCAAGAGCCAGAGGGTAGGTTTGTGCTGCTGGCAAACCGTCATCAGATTTATGTGAATAAAGTTGAGAAGATGGTTGCCCTATGCTAATTGTTTATAATTGGATTGACAGAATATTAACAAATTTCCAAATCAAATACATTTTACATGGCAAAAGCGTGTTTTACATTTTATATAAAACACACACACACACACACAACCATACTTAATCTGGAAAACACATTTGCAGCATAATGTATTTGACAGAGTAAATTACAATAGACCGAATAATAACCTCTTTGTAAGAAGGATCAGATCTGCAGTTTGTCAGTCATGTCAAATCAGGAAAGACTTTGTTATTGTGAATGTTGTTAAAAGGTTAATTTGCAAAGTTCACATTTTTTCAATGTGAATTAGGTGTCTATTGTGAGTTTAGTGTGGTTTCCTGACTCGCATTTATTTTTTTAATCTGTTCCCCATTTATCATCACTGGTCATGTTTCTAATTCTCTTTTGTTCAGGTGTCACTGTCTTAGGAGATGTGAACATTAATGTCTCGTAGATATTGATGCTGAAAGGTTACTGTTGTTTTTTTCTTTTTTTAACTACACACTCGGCAAGTGTGTTTTTCTCCATGGCGGACGATTTTCCTCCGAAGGTAAGGGATGCAGAGGATTTTATTTAAGCACCGGAAGAATGGATGCCTGCAGTGACAACCAGACACAATTAAATGGTTGACATTGGTCCAAATCTGGTTGCTCAAGGCAACTAGGCAACATTACCTGCTGAGCCCTGACAATTACTTTGCAAGGGCCCTGTAACTCTGGCAGATATCTCTTTTTGTGATAATGTGTTTGATAGGGCACAGATATGTCTTCAGTCTTACCTTTGTGACATGATCTTGTAGGCATCTGGAAGATAGCAGTTGACGTTCTCCATCTGGAAAGGGTCGGCGTCGCAGATCTTGTCATCTGTTCGGCCATAGTTGGCACTTTCAATCATTATGACATCACTTCCGGGACACCGCAGATCGATGGGGTAACCCTCGCAAGACAGCTCTCTCCGTACTAAACCAAATGGCAGGGCAGCTCGGCTGAACCCTGAGGAAGAAGAGAGAGAGAGAGAGAGAGAGATAAGAGCTCTATTAGAACAAATGGAAAAAGGGATGGGTAGTTGGGGTGAAACAGACGAAGATGGCATTAGATGCAGAAGACACAGGATATCAGAGCTGGATGTGCTGGATATACATTAAAAGCAGCATTTGGTGCATTTGAATTCCTTTTCAATCAAAAAAGCTGCAACTGTTTGGCAAGGTGCTGATATGTGGTGGGGAACCTTGGATTGGACTACGAGTCTGACATACATCAAAATATTGAGTGAACATTTCAGATCTCAACCGCACCAGTGAGCTAATAGTTTTAGTATGTCATCCCCATGCCTGACTGGTCCCGGAGAAAATCTATAATTGTCATTAAAGTCTATTTAGTCGGCTAAAATGTCCGGAGAATTGTAACCCCTTACGATCGTCTATGTACAGTGAGCTCGCTAATACGACACTAATGATCAAAACAAATCCCATTAATGATCCATTTTAATTAATACCATTAGAATAAAATATACATTTGTTGGGGGGGGGCATTTTAAAAGTTTTCTTTTTTGTCTTTTAATCAGTTTTCAGTCAAATGTTCTTGACATAGTATTGTTCTGTGTTTCATTCGAGTACGGGAACACACAGCCACCACACAGTCTACCACTGGAGACTTGTGGTTTACTTGCAAAGCTCTTTTTTTCTACCTAAAATTAACAAAGTACGACAAGCATTTGTACAACATGGGTGTAATTGAATCCACTTTGCAGTGCTGACATTTGAAGGGCGGGCTATCGACACACTGGGGAAAAAAAGTTGTGTGTGTCAGTGAGGGTGTGGGGGTAGGACACATGGTAAATAAATCATTATTGTGGTTTTCTTCTCCGCAATCAAGATCAAAGGCAAAAGTCACACTGAAACTAAAAATGAACTATACATACACGAAAGCAATCCGAACATGGGATATATTTGGCCGGAGCGGCTTTCGAAGGTGGTGACATGTCAAGTATGAGAGGAGAGCAGCAGAGAGCTTAAAAAGATTGCCAGCTGCCCCTCCGTGGACTTTGACTGAACCACTGGCAGCACCGAATAATAACTACAGCCTCCTTCCATGCAGTGCAGACTCCGCCACCTCTCAGCCTTTTAAATAATGGTCTGTTGCTACCTGCAACTTTGCAACTTGGTTGATGACTGTGTTGTTAGTGCTTTCAAAGCCTCTATTTTAGTTTTAGTTCACAGGATAAATAAGAAGGAAAAAAAAGAGCTGTTACTACTTATCATGCACTTATTTGTTTGGCACCTGGAAACGTGGGACCGATCCATATGTACAATTGTTTATAATTATAAAGCACTTTTTCTTTTCATTATGTAAGATATTCTTTCTTTCGCAACAGTTTTCTTTGCTAAAATAGGTGGGTTAATTTTACCCTTTTGGATGCTTATCAATTAGCCACCTATAAAATGATCTCCTGATAAAATGCAATGCTATAATGACATCAGATTATTATTCTATACTGGGTCCCTTTCCAGGAAATACTACTTTGGTTTTCTACAACAGGAAGATCAATGTCCGTTTTTATTGTCCGATCCTCCGTTTATGCACTAATCAGGTGATATTCTTTCTTTTTCCTCGGGTAAGCAAAGGATATACTCTATCTGCATGGAGGAGGGCAGCTTACCTATCTGACCTTTGTAAGGTCAGATAGGTAAGCTTTGCAAGATTTGTTTGGGAGCATACAATCATCAGGGAAGGATCGTCTACGTGCTCTGTTTGACAGCAAACGTTCCCATTTGACCAATAGGCATGGAAAAGTAAAGGCGTTCAGATATGATGCGTTTCAGACATATTTCATTTCTGCAGCCCCTTTTCTCTCTGGAGTCAAAAATAAACGCTTAAGGTGATAAACAATTTATCAGAGATGTTGGCTTGAGAAAAAAAGCCCAAGCGGGGAAAAATGAAAACACTGCATGTTAGGAACAGGATTGCCAGCCAATCTTGAGGTCATGTCAATGCACTTCAGCAAAGCTCCATCAAAAGTCAGCAATACACTGTGTAGCAACTATAAGAACTAATGTAAAAACACCTGTCAATGCCACATTACAATTTACACAATTTCTATACACAAAACATGATTATTTTGTGTGCATATATATATATATTTATATATACATACATACATTCATATACATACATTAATAATCAACTGAATCCTAGTTTGTCTTACTTCAGAGGTCAAAAAGACTTCACATGGATCAATTTGGCAGCAGTTATATATGGCTGGGATGCATTACATTGCTCTGGCCTATTTTGTGGCTGGAAGGGAACTGGTTCTTTGGCCATGTGCAAGACCTCTGAGTTTGTTGCCCAAATCCGCAGCCAGAACCACTGATGCGCTGTGTCTCAGGAACACTGTTATAACACTTAAATCTGCAGAGCCTTCATAGTCTCAGTTTCTGGTTTTATTATTTAGAACTGATGTAGACTCTCTGCTTAAGTAGGAAAACTGGGACTTGAGCAGTGAGGAGATACATCTATGCTCAAGAGTACTGTAGGACTCCTACTGAAATGCACTAGGAACTTCGCAACCATGCTGATAACAGGCTACATTTTCGTGTTCAAATCTTTGGAAATAAAACAAAATTGCCACCCTCTAAGTACACTTTATTTGCCAGCTGGGTTTGTGCATCGTGGACCAAAAGCATGCTCGTAAACAACCTCCAAAAGCCTCTCTCCATTGATTAGGCCCCAGGCTGAACTACTTTTCACTCTGGTGTCAGATGGTATTTTTGGTACATGGGGGGATGAGTGACACAGACAAATCTATACAGGGACACCCAGTCCAGCAAACAATAGAGGCAAACAATAAAGTCTACAATGAGTCTACAATGAGTCTACAATTAAATCAGCAATACTTAGATGTTTTCTCTAATGCTTGGGTTAATTACTTAATTACATTTTAGAGATTCCACAGAAAATATCTTGTTCATGTTCCGTTGATCTTGAAAAATAGATCTTCAACTACAATATGCAAATATCTGATGAAAACGGCTCTTATATAATTATGTTGTCAAGTTATAACTTCAAGTTATTTTATATTGTACAGTATAATGTAGGGTTTATGTGACTGTCAGTTTTCATACAGATAGTATGAAGAGACCAAAACAATATTGATCATGTTCTAGCACGACAATGAATTGCAATTATGACAGAAGAATATGATCATACTGGATCTAATATAAGCAAAATGTAATGCTTACTATCTCACTTTGTCACCAAAATGACTCAACGAAATGTATATGAGAATGATTTACTTTCCATAAGGTAACAGTAAACTATATTTTCCTTCGCACTCCTCTGAATAAGTCTTCTAAAGTCACAACTAGAACTATTTGAACCATTTATTGTAGCACTTGTGTATTAGAGGCTTCTTTTTTGTTTTACTTCTGAGATTCCAGCTATTCGATAAAGGCTTGTTTGAGCAAACAAAATGGCACCACTCCTCGTGCACACCACTGGTAAATGGGTGCAAAAACAGAACCACATAACTGCAACTGACAATCTCTTTTTAGATTCACAGGGAAACTCAGCACCCTCCTCTACGCAGGTAGCACACACTTCAGATAACTCCTCGAAATACGAGATGTTATTCAGGGCTCCAGACTAACTTTTTTTACTAGGAGCACAGTGGCCCCTAACTTAAAATTTTAGGGGCGCAAGCAGAAAATTTAGGGGCGCACACAGGGTTTTTCCTGGGTCAAAATGGGTCTTCGGTGCACCGTCTATTCGTACAGGTCGAGCAGGCCACAGGTGGTCAGGGTGGGCAGACACACCTCCAAATCCCTCACCCTGAACACAGGATCCCCCCAGGGTTTGCCCCTCAGCCCCTACTGTACTCCTGTACACACATGACTGTGTGGCCAGGTTCAGCTCAACACCATCATCAAGTATGACACAGTGGTGGTGGGCCTGATCTCCGACAACATTTAGAAGGCCTACCTGGAGGAAGTTGCTGATCTGTCACTGATTGTGGACTTTAGGAGTAACAAAACAGAGACGTACTCACCACTGGGGATTAACGGGACTACTGTGGAGAGGGTGAGTATAATACCTGGGAGTCCACATCACCGAGGATCTGACATGGTCAACAAACACAGACACTCTGGTGAGAAAGGCAAGGCAGCGCTCTACCACCTCAGGCAGCTGAACTCTGAGTTGTAGAGAGCGTCCTGACAGGAAGCATCACAGCCTGGTTTGGCAACTGCAACCCAGGACAGGGAAGCAGCAGAGAGTAGTAGTAGTGGCTTGGCGCAGCGCATTATTGGAACCCCCCACCCCTGCAGGACTTACACAGGGAGGGTGCAGAAACAGAGCGGCAGGATCATGAAGGATCCTCACACCACCCAAAAGACTGTTTTTTTGCTGCTGGGTCAGGCAGGGGCGCCCGTAGTCACGCTGCAAGAACAGAGAGACTGAGACGGAGTTTCTTTCCTCAGGCCATCAGGATTGTGAACTCCGACCTCACCAGGACCCCCACATAGACCCACACAACTGCCCCTCTTAGGCACACACACACACACACACGTAAATATTGTGTTGTTTTTATTTGTAAATAGTGTGTACTTGTTATTGCACATTCCTGCTGAGCATTGCCACTTTCATTTCACTGCACACCCTGTGTGTGTATGTGACAAATAAAACATCTTGAATCTTGAATCTTGAATCTTGAATTGAGTGAGTGATCAGCAGCTGGCCGCTCTGTCCATTCACGCACCTCACTGTTGTGTATTGATCAGACCCCCCCCCCCCCCCGTCAACAATTCTCGGCTCGCGTGACAGAGCGATGCGCGCGCCGACATCGAAGTTCTGCCGTGATGCGCGCACACGGGTGAGCACACTCTCACCACCCCCCACCCATTGATTGAATGCATTCATAGAAAGCAGTTTCTTTTAGGAAACGGAATCAAAAATAAATATTACTATGAAGCACGTTCTCTTTTCAATACCATCTAGGGTTTGATGATGTTATGATTAGAGATGCACCGATCAGGTTTTTGGTGCCGATCACCGATCACTGAAATCAGTATCTGCCGATCACCGATAATACCGATCACCGAGTCGATTGAAGCATTCTATTTATTGTGTAGCATTATTGCCTAGGACTATGAGGAAATACATATATAAAGCAACTCAAACATTAAAGAAATTACAGATTTCTTTAAACATTTAGGACTTTTACTTTGAAAAATGTCCTAATTGATACATTAAAATTGTTTGATTGCTTTTGTAGGGGATTTCAGATATGTATGGAACACATCTGCATTATTCATTTCCTGGAACTCTTGGGGAAATCTATATACAGGACTTTTCTTAACATACAAAAGTCTGACTAATTTTTATAAACTCTTCCTTGGTCCAGTAAAAATGTTTTAATGTTAGCATAATTTAAGCTAAATCTCAGAAATGATCTATAAAGATACATCAGTTCATTGTTTACTTTTATATGTTCGTGTATGATTTGTCGACATCTTATTTTGATAAACGGATGTTGTTTCACGTGGTTCTTTCCGCTAACTTTGCAAAACCGGATGTTGTCACTTAGATCCTTCCGCTAACTTTATCAAAATCCTCGCGCGCTCCCGATCGAATGCGTTTACCGTGAGCGACAGTGTATAGGGGCTCAGACATGTGAGAGTCGGCTGAGTTGACCCAAAGATTCAACTCGGGGGACGGGGACGCCGCTCGGTGGTGAGGATCCCCTCGTGGACCTCTCACTCTGCGGTCCTCGCCCTCGTTGTGTCTCCGCTGCGGTGCGCCTCTTTTCACACATTAGCCCTCCCCCCCGCTCTCACACACAGGCCAGCCTTCTTCTTCTTCGGTTTTCGTCTCCTTTCTTCTTCTTCTGGAGTTAATGTCGGTTAGCAAACCAGTCATTCAGGCATTACCGCTAACTATAGTGGGCTGAAGTGTAGAACAAGTTTGTCAGCAACAAAAATATTTCATAACAAAAAAAAGAAATCTGCTAATTTACTGGTCGCGCATGCGCGAGTTGATGAAAAATTTACTCGCACTGTGTCTAATTTTAGGCGCAAAATGCGACCATTTGGTCGCAGTCTGGAGCCCTGTTATTGTACAAGCTTTGATGTCCTTTCACTCTGTGAAAGTGCATCCAATGACAAGGGCTGGAAAGAGAGGTGCTTATCAATCGAACACAAATAAATGAGGAGTTTTACATTCTATGCACTAATTAAAACGCCAGGGAGCAAAGGATCAAGGCTACGTCAATTAAATACTCTGTGGAAAACTCAACCTTGTGACCATGGCAACATGGTGCAGCAGAGACATTACTGGTCAGATCCTTATCATGCTGACACTAATCAGGCATTCTGATCACCCATGCCACCCACCATCACTACAACCACCACTAGAAAAGCATTCAAATTCCTCTCCAGCTATGTATCAGCATTAGGCCGAAATGACATGTTCAGAAATAAAACTGGCATAATTAACAACCAACATGTTGGACTTAGAATTAAAGCCAGTTTTGGTGTTGTCCACTAGAAAACAGCTGTTTGGTTTCATTAAAGTACATGATCACTCAACCTTTTGACAAGTGCTCATTGTACACGCGGTTATCACATGCTAGTAATTGACTGATTGGTGCACAAGGCCTCTATTTCCATGGGTTATAGCACTTTATTACACCAATGAGGCCTCTATTTAAAGATTACCAGACTGGCATTTACTACCATGTATAACCTTTGCAATAAGATTAGGCCGATACAAAGTCTGCAGCTGGAGAACTGCAAGAAACTCCCATCCATAAAGTGGACCCATTATGCTACGCTCTCTGGTGCTCTAATGTTTGAATTCATTTTTTTCCACACAGATGAGCCAAATCAATTAGAAAGTGACCATCTGGTAGAATATGAGTGTCACTGAAGCAGAGGTAATGAACAAAATGTCTTCCTATTGCACACAAACGAGGATTCATTAGGACCTTCATCAGCCAAAGAGAGACCTTATCCCATGTAGTCTCATGAAACTGGACATTACCAGGATCAAACCATACTACATACTACAGACATTAACAACATGTAGATTATACACCAGGGTTTTTCCTGCATAGAGAAAATTTGGGCGCGCGCCTAAGCCGTTTTCCCGAACGCCTAAATGTGTTCATCACGTGCATGTCAGCGAATATGTTCTCAATAGTATGTTTCAAGTAGGCTACAGCCGAACCCTCGTTCTGTTTTGATTAATAGTAATCGAGTTGATAAGCGTGTCTTCTTGTCTGATCAATACGCAACTGTGAGGTGCGCGAATGGACAGAGCGGCCAGCTGCTGATCACTCACTCAACAGCCCGACGTGCACGAATACACCTGGACTATTATCAATAGGGATGCACCGATCTGATCGGCGCCGATCCATATCGGCCGATATTCCCATTGTCGGTTTTGATCGGCGTTCTCAAACGGCCGATCAAACTTGGCCGATCAGATGACGTAAAATCTGCGAGAACTACTATCAGAGACGTTTCAATAGCGGCGCATCGCAACGGAGACGATGCGCCCGGCGAGGGCCGGCAGAGGTCAACGAGGGGATCCTCACGCACCGAGCGGCGTCCCCGTCCCCCGAGTTGAATCACTGGGTCAACTCAGCCGACTCTCACATGTCTGAGCCTCTATAGACTGATGTTGACGGTAAACGCATTCTATTGGGAGCGCGCGATGGTTTTGATAAAGTTAGCGGAAGGATTTATGTGACAACATCCGGTTTTGCAAAGTTAGCGGAAAGAACCACTTGAAACAACATCCGTTTTTCAAAATAAGATGTCGACAAATCATAGACTAACATATACAAGTAAACAATGAACTGATTTTGTATCTTTAGAGATCGTTTCTGAGATTTAGCTTAAATTATGCTAACATTAAAAAAAATGTACTGTACCAAGGAAGAGTTTATAAAAATAAGTCAGACTTTTGTATGTTTAAAAAAGTCCTGTATATAGATTTCCCCAAAAGTTCCATACATATCTGAAATCCCCTATAATAGCAAATCAAATAATTGTAATGTTTCAATTAGGACATTTTTCAAAGTAAAAGTCCTAAATGTTTAAAGAAATCGGTAATTTCTTTAATGTTTGAGGTGCTTTATATATGTATTTCCTCATATTCCTAGGCAATAATGCTACACAATAAATAGAATGCTTCAATCAACACCGTGATCGGTTTTATCGGATCGGCAGATACTGATTTCAGTGATCGGTGATCGGCACCCAAAAACCTGATCGGTGCATCTCTAATTGTCAATCTATTAGCCTATCTATTTTAGCAAAATGATTTTCTCAAGCATTGCCTCCATTATTTCTGGAAAAAAGAAAAAAAACATAGATGTCTGCTAATTACGGTGACATGGTCATACAGACCGTGCGCAAGCAGCGCGCCAACACATTTTTTGGGGAGCACCGAAGACCCATTTTGACCCAGGAAAAACCCTGTACACAGCTAACATCCAGCATCTGAGACTGGTGTACGTTTAATCAGGGCAAACTTCAGAATTTCTTAGTGATATAAAAGTATTCCACTATTGCATAGCGCTGATTATGCAACATTAATGACAGAGGAACTATTCTGCTTTTCATCAGGACTCTCTTGCCTCCAGGAAATGGTTTTTATATTAAAATGACCCTTTGTAACTTGAGTTAAACATGCTTCCAGAGTTAGACCAGGGGCAAAGCAGAGGCTGATCAAAAGGCCTATTCAGCCATCATTGTGGCCAGTGCACAAAGGAGGCCTCTAGATTATTGTTGATGTGAAACCAGATAATTCTTCTGTCGAGAGCCCAATAAGAAATGTGACGGGGACGCTCCCAATGCTTGTCGTCCACCGTTAACGCGGCCCTTTGATTCTCCTCGCTGTTCTGATGAGAGCTAAACAGCTGCTTGTAAATGAGCTCGCATGTCTGCTCTGCACGCCATTATTTTGCACTCCTGAGCCGACAAGGTCGCTTGCTGGGGGGATTTGGGGTGAAAAAAAAGTGTGGCCTCGAGCATTCGCTTGGAGCCACAGGAAACGCAGCTTGAGTCTAGCTGCCACCCCATCCTTTACCTCCTCCTCTCTATGGCACAAGCAAAGGAAATCTGTGAAGGAAAAGAGACCTTTAAGTCAAGACTCTTCCAACAGTGCTGATTCTATAATCCAGAGATATCCTTTACAACAGCATGTATTCTTAAGAAGTCAGGTCCACACAGAGGAGGAGAAGAAAGACAATATTGCATATATCCTTCAAACAGCAGGCTATGGCGTAGGCTGCTGACTTTATGTGGCCTTTCTGAAAGATAATTACAATACTGGTTTGACAGATATTGTTTTGTTGTTTCTAAACATTAACTTTACCTTAAAACTATGTTTCTATTTATGTATTTTTCACTTTTTCTGTTTAAAGCTGATGTCATTCCTTGGGCATGGCTAACAATAGACGACAGTTAGTTATGTCGAGATTCTGTTCTACTCTGTAATTCAGCGCATTACATCTGTAGATTATAAAACTCTTTGACAACTGATGTTGAAATTATGACTTATGTGCCACTGATTTGCTCATATTTATATCAGAGATGATCAGTGAAGCCAAAGTTATTCTTGGGGGGGGGGGGGGGGCGAACGACACATTGATTTCCCTAATCTTATTTCATCGAGTTAAGCACAATGCCAAAATAAATGAAGAATTTAGACCAAATCAATGGAGATCTTGGCTAAAAAAAGAATTTAAAGAAAAATGTGTCATATAAATTATTTTTGTTACCAGAAAAAAGAAGATCCCATTTCACATTATGGAGCGTCAAAATATGTGGAATACTAGTTAATGTAAACCTACTTTCACATAGAGATAGGAATAGTGAAAGATATAGAGAGGAGAAGAAGAGGCGAAGAGCAGCAGGAGAATGAGCATTTCAACCTCATTTGTATTCTCCACCATCCAATTCACTCCAGTTCATTTACATCTCCACTACTTCCATAGCAACAGCAGGGGGGCTATCAGGAGCATCTTTGATATAGCTACATGACTCTGAAAAAGATTTAGTCATTTCTCTCTGAATAGACGCCTTGAAAAAAAGACCACGTATTTTTTCCTCCCCTTTTGGGTGTTAAAGTGGGCTTCTTTCAGTAGAAATGTACCCTGTCAGAGACCCTTTTTGCATTAACTCCATTCCTCATCCTCAACCAGCGCGTGTAGACACAGAAATCTGTACAGGAAATGCCATCACTGCACAGAAAAGAAATGTGATCCTGTAGCTTCGAACTTAATGATTTTATTGCGTGAAAAAACAAAACACAGACAACAGCAAAGACGGCAAGCCAAGAACGATTTATGTTTTTTTCCGGCCTCAACCGAAATAATTTGAAGAAATATATGGCATCAAGTGTTGCCGCCAGACAAAATGATAATGCACTGCGCCAGCAGGAAAACACAGCCTCATCAAATTCCATGTACACTTGTATGTAAATCAACCTTAAAGGCCTAATTAAGCTCTATGGGGCTCATCAAGTTCATAAATCCCCTTTTTTTCATAATGCATTATTGACTTCACATCATCTGCACATGTCGGCTGACTGCACTCGCACAAGCACACAATGTCATCTCATTGTCTAATATCGGATAGCCCTGGGGCCAGGCGCCGTGTGTGTTTGTTTGAGAGAGAAAAGGGAGGTTTTTTTAGGTCACACAAAAACCAAGGACATCTTCTAGTGATGAAATGGCTGAGATGACCATCACATAGTCCATTTTGTCCTTAACAAGTTGCCTCTGGTAGATTTAAAGACTTAAATTACAATACATTTTAAGTAGTGCTGTGAAAAATAACGTGTTAACTCAGTTAATTAAATTACAGGATTAATTAGTTAAATTTTTTTAACGCATTTAACGCATGCGCAGAATGAGCTTCCAATCCGTCTGTTGTTGGTCGTCTCGAACCAGCAGCATGTCATTCTGTCTCTACGTGTCGCGTTAACACGACTCCGATCTCCGTCTCGCGCGCCGCAGAGCTCGGATGCCGGCGTGTGCGCGCACATCGGGACGAAAAAAAGTCACTTGCACCCCCCCGTCAACAACTCTTCTCGGAGCTCTTGCCTGTTTTGAGAGGCCTGTAAATGTATATATGTGATTAATCATGATTAATCCACAGAAACCTGTGATTAACCTAATTAAAAATTGTAATCGTTTCACAGCCCTAATTTTAAGATGAGCAAGGATCGGTCGAGGCTTTCCGCCAATTTTATTGTGAAAGTGTAAAGGTAAATTTGGTTGAATTAAAAACAATCTTGAAGAAAAACTCCTTCAAACACTAAGTTAAGAAACTAAATGGAATGGAATCTTACAGTTGAAATTGAAATTTAGCTGCTTAGTCCCTACTTACGAGTCACAGGGTCTTTAAGCGGCAGTCAGCTCTTTGGACCTCATTACTCAGATATCAGTGCTCACATTTTAGAAGACATCAAATGATACAGAGTTTAACCGTGATAAGAATCATCTTCTTACAAAGACCTTATAACATGAATGTGCTATGTGTTGGTCAACTTTTCCTCTGGTTTATATTACTTCCACGGTTTACATTACAAATTATTTAAAAAATGTAGTCTGACACATTGGGTAACCCAGACTTCCTTCTTTGCTCCAATGAAGCGCTTGATGCACCTCGATTCAATAAGGAAGCATTTCCCAACGGGTCACCAGCGGCAGTACACACAAATGAGACGGGTCCATCTGCTTGGTTTGCATTCCCAAAGTGTACTTGCTCAAGCAGACCCCAGCAGAGGTTCCTCTTCCCGAGACTTATGTTTATGCATTTGTGCCACATTATTCAGCTCATGCTCAAACTGACCCCCACCTGGCATTTAGGTTCCCTGACCAACCTCGCAGTCGTGCCCCGATGATACAACTGCTGCTCCAAATGTTTTCTTTATGCAGCTCTCTTTCAGACACTACCGTCTTGCTAGCTTCTAGGTCAGGTGGATTGATATGTGACCCAACGCTACTGTACTCAGATACACGAGCCTCCTCAGCGTTTGTCTCCTCACTAAACTCACTCATGGTTATGATCATATTCTGCACACCTATGGAGCATTTATCTGACAAATGCCACAGAAAAATAAAGTATACTATTTATTTGTATTTAATTGTACGATATATATATATATATATAGATATATATATATATAATTGTTTTAAATTATTTGATCAAGGGACGATCAGCCCTAAATTTCCTGCTGTTCAAGGATTCCATCTCATAATACTTGGAGACAAAGCTGGCCAAGCACACATTTTATTTTACTCTTGTTTCAATTTCTGCTATTCATTATAATCCAGAGGCTGAATATTATCTTGATGACCTTCCATCTCATATGCTTTTTTCCCCTTCAGTGAACTGATTGTTATAACATTCAAAAGAAAGTTCTCCGCAACATTTCTTTATAAGAAACCTTCAGATTTGGATTAACCTCATTTGAATCACTTCCATAGACTAAGCCTGCTTCACTCCTCCATCTGTTTCCAGCCCTCACATGTCACGGCATGAGCACTTCGAAGGTCTCATTTAAGAAGTTATCAGATGTTTCGCATACTTATCGGTCTTAATTATTGGTCGTTGACTATTTAAAATTAATGTGTGTGTGTTTGTGTGTGTGTGTGTGTGTGTGTGTGTGTGGTGGAGATTAGGGTACATAGCAACTATTGAGCAAGAGGAAATTCTCCAGTTGGGCTGAGGCACTGTTAAAGGACGCCTTAATATACCAAAAGGGTTTGATTAAAAATGACTTACTGTATATCATTTGATATTGTTTTGTAATGTCTCTTAACAGTTGAAATCCATCTTTGACTATTGACTATTTTATTGAGGCCATTATTTATCTTGAGAGGAGAGGCCCAGACCCTTAACACACAGACACACTCAGGGGTCATAATGACTCAGGAGGTCAAACGCTGAGTCACACGGGGAGGTCGTAATGATCTACCAGAGTATACCCGACCTATGTTATTTTTGATAACGAGTAAGCCCACACTTCATGACTTCTTTGGTCGAAATAATTACCTACAAATATGGGGCAATGAGCTAGAACAATTGTATTGTTGTTTCACAGCATTTTATAACCACCTGGCTTTGGTCATGCAGGCTTTTGACAATCGTCACGGCAAAGAAAAGCCTACAAAAACTTTGAACAGGAGAAAACACTGAGCAGATCAGTGAAACTCTGTAAGTTAACAAGCTTCATAAATGGGCACTCAAGAGTTCCTTCAAAAGGCCCAGGTTCTAAATCCTTTATATTTATGGGCGTAGTTTCACCGCCCCTTGTTTACAGGAGCCTCTTTAGGATTTATAGCTGCTCTAAATCAGGGCTGAAAGCAGGAGGACAAAGAGGATTCCACTCAGGGCAAGCAGCGATATCTAGAATCTGACTCAAGCGTGAACTGTGAAATCTTAAGCCGTTGAAAATATGATTTTCCCTTAACAGAATCTGTCATTACCAGTTACACAATCAGTTTTCATAGCATGGCATCCAAACCATAACCGCTCTTTCCTGTGCTTAAGTGAACATGCCTTTCAACAGAATCCTCACAATGAAAATATGATAACATACCCCGTGAACACTTGTTAACTGCTGTTGTTTGCATTGAGTATTTCAGCTGATATGGAATAGAAAACTCAAAGGGCATCAGTTAATGATTTCATAAATATCGGTTCGCAAAAGACCACTTCAATAAATGCATCTCTCGGTGCTCTTGTTGCTTAAATCAGACGGCGCAGAGACTATATTGTTGACATTGATAAAAAACATGTAATTCACAGTATGACACAGCATGCATAGTGACAGTAAATTGATAACGGTTGGCGTCAGTCTCCAATCTACAGAAAAGGGTGAAGCCTATTTATGTTACTAGTTAATATTGCAAGGCTGCACTCCATGTGACCTGAATGCTGCAGACTAATCACCTTAAAATTCTACGCTATTACAGTAGCAAACAGGAAACCAGCCTTCATTTGCCCTTTGACCAGCTGAGCTGACTCATTTGTCTGGCGCGAGGTATACTTGCTGGTTCCTTTTCAAAATACCATCTACAGTGGATAATCAAAAACATTCCCCTCATCTGCCCTTCCAGACATCATGAGCAGTCCTTGCGTGAGGTCCGTCTGCAGTCCTTGATGTACAGTATTACAGTATACTCTATTAACATAAGAAAGATTACAGAACCTAAGAGCCTGTTGTAGTGTTTCCCATTAATTACTTAGACTGTGTCGGGCCACCAACGTTTATTTTGTTCCGCACCAATTTCGTAATGAACAGATACTTTTTTTCCTGGCCGGATGGCTCTTTTTGGGCGCATCTACTCGAAAGCAGTATGCAGTGAGCGGCTGTTGTTCGGCTCGGAAAGTGAAAGTCAGCTTTCAGAACCCCTCGCCAGGACTTCGCCACTTCCCGAACTTTAGATCAGATGCTCGGTTCCCCCTTCACTCTCTGCGGGAACTGATTGAACAGGGCTATTCCCTACGCGGCTATTAACCGCGGCGGAAAGTCTTCAGTGTGCGAGCTGCGGCGATGTCGGCAACCCACCCAACCTGTCTCGAAACGTGGACCCCCTCTAGACACAATGCGTTGTGAGTGTAAATTCTTTTGATATTTACACAACCATTTTTTTAAGAAGACCTGCATCAAAAAATGTCACTTAAGTAAAAGTACAAAAGTATTAAAGTACCAAAAATAAGAATATACTCAATCTGCAGAATGGCCCATTTCAAACGATGGCCATGTAACATTGTACGATAATCATTAATGCATTCATGTGTTCATCGCTTCAATGTTGCAGCTGGTAAAGGTGGAGCTGATTCTAACTACTTTGCAGATGTATTATTAGGCAATATACTACTAATAATAGCCCACAATTTATTAGTTGATATATATTTTGCATAACTGATAAATAATAAATCATACTAACAAATTTAAAGTATTATATTTCCGTCTGAAGTCTCTGTAGAAATATCCCATTCATCCACCCCTATTCAGAGTTGTGGGGGTGCTGGAGCCGATCCCAGCTGGCATTGGGTGCAGGGTTCACCCTGGACCTGCACCCTTCACCGTTCACGCTCACGTTCACACCTAAAAGGCGAATTAGAGTTGTCGATTTCACCTAAGCTGCATGTCTTTACACTGTGGGAGAGAGAGAACCTACACTGCCACAGGAGAACATGCAAACGCCACAAAATGTAACATAAGTACAGTACTTGAGTTGCCAAAATACACTTCGTTACAATCTACAACTTGGAGAAGATGAACGTTCTTCATAGAATTAGCTTCCTAATTTGCTCTCAAAGTGCACCAGAATGATGCCTTAAACTTTTAAATGTATCACAATCTTTTGCTGGGGAGCATGCCACATAAGCTCCCTCTGGGGTCTGAACCACCCACCACAGTCTCACAAAATCCTGTGGGAAGCACTGTGTTGTGAATGATATGTTTTTTTTTGTCTGCATACACATTCTCTTTTGCACTAAAGACACTGTTTTCATTCTTCCACAACAGGTAACAAATAAAGAACACAGGAGCCAACAAAAAACTTTAAAACTGGAGGCATATCTCTGACAAATTGAAACCTGCTGATACAGAAATGCCCACATACTGGTAGTCATTTCTGCCACGGTCCGATCAGAGACAACCAACAAAAGCACAACACAATAAATGTGCCATGAATAATAGGTCTTTGGTTATAGACCACTGCACTGGAGATTGATAAGTCAGATTGTTTTTTTCTGTATTTGGGATTCAGAGAGGAGACTCGATGGGTTATCAGAACATATTTTGTAGATTGTTTGGGATATACTTGTGAGGGGCCCACATATTTATACCTCAGCAAGAACAAAGTGAGACAAAGCATGACGGTAGAGCACGAGGCAGATAGGGACATGTGGGTAGATGACTAATCTAGGTTGCCTAAGATCCCACCCAGCGAGGCCTTGCAAGACCCGTGTGAATGCCCATTATCCAGAAAGATCACCACCGAGAATGATGAGAGAAGGTAGGTTTCACACTAAGTCTGAGGCTCTGTCACGCTGAACCAATCTCCTAGACAAGTCTGAAACCCAATTAAGGACCATGTTAGAGGTTGAGCACCATGTCGAGTAACACAGTGCTGTTGTTTTGTGTGACAAGTCAGCAAGACTCGTGACTTAATTAAACAAATGGCCACATCCTCGCAAAAAGAAAAACACATACAGCTCAGGAACCTTGAAATAAGTGAGAAGTTAAGAGATAAATAGCTTCATAAAATACCATTTGCAGCGTCCGTGCTATAACTAACACAGGAGGAAGAGCACTGGGAGTTGAAACAAGGCACCGTGTCTACTGTCTGAACTGCTGCATCAGTGTCACGGCCGAGATCCCACCATGAGTTATGGACGGCGACAGCCCACAACAAACTAATGATGCTTTCCAAGGTTATCTCTGCATACATAACCATTAAGAATAATGCTGATGCAGCAGCCCTAACCCACAGACACCTAGAATAGGTCACTAGGATGGAGTTAAAATATTTTGGCGAGGGCAATGAGTTAATAATAATCATATATTCTGGGTTTGTGGAACATCTTTTAACTGCCTCGGTGCCAGGTGAAGGGGTGGGGGGGAGACAGACTTTGTTTGGGTTGGAGGGAGGAGGGTGGCATAATGTCAAGAGCTCCGCAATGGTCTTGCATGACAAACACCAACATGAAGCCACCAGTGACAAAGCCCTAATCCTGAAAATCCCTCCTTCCTCTGCTGAAAATCCTAATGAGGATTTGAAGTGCTCGGCAGGGAGGACACCCCGGGGGCTGTGGTTACACCTGGCCACTGCTTGCTCTCCCCGTCATTGTCTCCTTATCTCCTTATTGGCCAAGCCTGGCTGGCGATGAAAGAGACATGACAGCATGGTGGGCCTTCGTACACAGGCCCCACGCCTGCCTGACTCCACGGGAAGCCAGATTCCACAGTCTGCCGCAAACAACCAGGATGACATCAACCGGGAGGTGGAAAGACAAAACCGACAGAAGTTGTTGAGTAAAGCACACAAAACAAAGGAAAGATTCACCCTTTAGCCTTCACTGTCTCCAATAAAATCTTAACAGGCAAATAAGTGTTTCATAAAGTAATTACCGAAGAAATGATTGTTTCTTTTAACAAATTAGCTATGAGCCAGCCTTTTCAAAGCACCTTTAATACAAAATTAAGTGGCCAGGGAGCAGGAGTGTGCCGCCGCAGCGGGGTAGTATTCTTTTCCGCGGACACAACTCTGGCACAAATTAGTCCTTCAAAGGACAGGCCTACAGCCCACGGTTCTGCACAATGACACTTCACAGATAGTATTTGTATTTTTTTCTTTTTCTCTCAAGATAACATGCACCTAGTGAAAGATTGAAACGTAGATTTGTGGTAAGCACAGATATAGTATCTTTGCCCCTGAATAATAGGCTTATGATCTCTGGATGTTTACCTGATTGGATTTAGATGTTAGTTACTAATCTGTATTCCATGACCACTATCAGCCTGCCATAATACTGTTAAGTATGGAATGAGTGCAGGGGGTTCTCAGAGTGGAACAAAAATGAAGGAATGGTCATTTTCAGGACAAGACAAGGCTAGTAGGAGCAAATAGGTGGTGGCACAGCACTGGATCCTGTTCTTGTGAGTTTGGTCTCACAATAAGCCCTGGGCTTTTACTTCCAGTAATTACATTTCAGAACACCTTGATTGTCTATTCACTTTGAGATGAAGGCTTTAAGTCGGTTCTCTTTTCCTTTCAAATGGTACAAAAAGAGGACTTTTAAAAGTGCCCTTCCCTGTTGCCCTTGAGAAATCTCAAGCACTTCACATGTCAAGGAGAAACAATAGTGTGGTTTCAGGACACGGAGGGAACAGACATTCTCTGTCAGACTTGTTGAAACAAGTTCTGCCTCTGAAAAGCAGCTTTTCATATCACGGCCAACTCTGAACGTACCCATAACCACGGTGGTTTAATTATTGTAAAGTTTGCACACTGCAACACCAGCGCTGCCAAATGATAAAGACGTTAGAAGCATTTCTTTGATCACTGATAATTTCAAAACTGTAAACTTGATCACAGGTAGGTGGAGTGCATCAACACCAGTGTAACAACAGACACATTTTCTCATGGAAAATTCTAGGTACTCGGTCTAGCATGTTGCCAAAGTTGCCCTCCGAGCTCTCGACACAGAATCCTTGCTCTCTAATTCTGTCTCACTGTAATTCTAACAATCTTCTGGAAAGCCTTTGAAGAGGGCATGTGGCTGAGCTAGGTGTGAATTGTTATTATGTTGCTGATACAGACAAATCCCTTCAACCCCACCGGACTTGACTAAATTATTTCGGAAGACATGGGAGCCAATTTAACCATGTGTTCGCGGTGAAAATCACCTTGTTTTTTACATTTGGCAAAAAAACATTATTACTTCATAAATTACACCTTCATCTCATTTTTGGTGTGTTGCTATGGTGACATCCGCAGAGGACACCGGTAAGACAAAAAGAAATAAACCTGCAGCTTCAAAGAAGATCACTGTGAATGCCTGAGGGCAAACATGTATTGATGCAAAACAATATCAAAGCAGGTCAGAGTAAAGCATTCTGATTAAAGTGATCGACAGAGATGTCGTGTACCTCCTCACCTATCTCTCATCTACCATGAAGTGCTAACCTGTGTTGACAATTCCCCAATAAAGGAATGTTGTGTAATGAAATGTAAAGAGGAAATCGAGCAATTCACTATTTCACTACCATACGTTTGAGAACCTACGGTATAAAAAAAAGTTTAAATCAATGCATCAAAGGCCAATGCACCCTTAGTGCCTGGTAAGCTACAATAGAAACTGCTTCCAACCCTAATCCCTTATACAACTCAATAATATGTTTTTGTTAGACCCTCCCTACTTGCTAAATACCCCTTTTCCTGTCACTCAAACTCCATAACCCCAGTCTGTGACGCAGACTTAACTTTCTAGAAAATAAATTGCCAAGAAAAGAGTCCCAGGAAAGAAAACCTTTCAAGTCCAACCCAGGATAACCCCTGATGGCATTATCAGACTTTGAAAATATCCCTCGAGGAGCAGACCACATAATGCAACTGTTTTAACAGGCTGGGTCGTGCTCCACGAAACTGAACTTGATGGGTAAAATCGGTGCCTCTGAGATTACACCGACGCCAAATTGTAGAATTTACACTTGATGACACTTTAAAACTGGGGAACATTTTTAATTGTATGTTATAACCAAAGCTGAGATGATATTGAGTCTCATATCATTCGGTCAATGCCGATCTTGATATTGATTACAATACCTATGTCACAACAAAGCCCCTTCCGGGTTTTTGTAGCATTACAGACATAGTGCAACAGCGCTGGCTCAAATGTATGTTCCACGAACAATCACAGTACCTGTATTTGAACAAATAATGACTATAGTTTTAGCCGTTGTACCATGGCTGTAAATAATACTGCCATAAAGAGAAGCTGCTCACTAAAGGGACGGAAAAAACCAAACATATGATATCTCCAGTAAGGCATGGCTAATTCTATATCCATATCATTCGGTTCAAAAGATGTGGGTCCCCAGGGATCCTTTGATATGTATAACACTATGCCACATATACCGTTTATGTATATATAGCATAATTAAAATGGTACGTCAAATCAATTTTACAAAGTAATGTGACTTCCTAGGCTGCTAGGGTTGTGGATACATGCGAATAAAATAAGGAAAATGGGAGATGAAAGGCATGGGATGACAGGAGTAAATACAGATCACAGTCGTGTGTAGATATTGAACCGATGCAGTAATATGTGGAGGATGGGACATGTATTGTACAGAGTGAGAATGGAGAGGAAGACCATCACCCACAGTTTCAATCTTGGCTGTCCGCATCTCTTCCTTCAAATACTAAAAATGACGGGGAAAGAAAACCAAACTTGACTATTTACAGCCTTGCACAAACCCATTTAATTAAATTGTAAAAAATGCATTAAAAAGATATTAGGGTTAGATGCAGTTTAATGGAGCATGTTTACTTGGAGATATTGTTTGTAATGAAGTGTTTCTGGACTGATCTCTGTGGGAGGGAGGCATGGGCGGACGGGAACCAACAAGAAGAAGAATGGGGAATGATGAATGTCAATAAATGGGTTTATTCTGTTGTCACGTTTACTCATTATTTCCTTCTCATTTGGAATACGCCTTTTCTCTTGCACCACCTACACCTGTACTTTGTGTTAGGAAAAGGAAGTTAAATCTAATCTACAATCACTGCTTACTTTCTCTGTTTGCCTGAGGAGTGTCACCTCTGGATCACATGTCAGCAAGGAGTCTCATAAAATGTACAAATGCCACATTTCTACTGCATGGTACGATCAAGGCTGGATTGAACTGGACTCACTTGAAACCGGTTCTTTTTGGGGGGTTTTTATCGCTCAAAAATTGTGGTGTACTTTTTTAGTACCGCCTAGGTTCAAAACGAGCTGAGCCGATACTAGAATGTCGACCTACAACACTGATAACATTCACCACAGATTAGTCAGAGAGACTCGTCACTGGCTCCGTGCAAGAGATTATTCACAACCAAGCTACGGTCCATCAACGGTCTCGACTCATATTTTTATGGCATCCAACACAGTGATGGCGCACACTACGCCGTACAACTGAGAAAGTGCAGACGCTCCCGTTTAGAACAAATTTAGCGAGGGTTGCGTTGAAGGTGGTCTTACAGCAGTTTTACAGTGACATACTATTTATATTAGCTACAGATCCCACCTCATGGTAAAAGACCTGGTACCAAGAATAAACTTATTGCCTCCCATTTGGAAAGTGCACCCTCGCCAAGGTTTAGGAGTTGGTGGTGTAATGTCAACATTCCTCATTCTATCAAGGGCTTGCTGAAACCAGAAATGCTGGAACCAGAATTGCCGCAACTGGGGACAGAAACTCTTTTGGGTTGGTGACTTTTTTTTCCTCCCCCTTAAATAGGTTTATATCTATATTCCAAGGCCTCACAATTTCAAATGGTTGTCTATGCATGAGGTTTCTGAAATGGTAAGTCAAAGATCCGACATACAGGATATGAAATACATATGATTATGTACCACCACTTTTTTGTGATTTTCTTAATCCACTGACCAGCACTTATTCTATAAAAGATCAAATCCGAGCCAGATGATACATAGGAAACATATGGTGGGACTCACGACAGAGTATTAAGTATTTTGATGAATCAATACCTTCCAAACTTGAATCAATAACCTTACATTGCTGCATGTTTAAAAAAATAGTAAAGCAAGAATAGTGAACAGTTGGCTGGAACTTCAACAGTTGCCACAAACAATCCCAAACTGCAGTGACGCTTTTGATACATTGCACTGCAAATATTGCAGTGTATTCTCAATCTAATCGTCAAACATCTAAAGTAATGCACCTCTATTCAAACACTATCGTGTACAGAATACAGTTCATGAGATGGTTTGGATGCATAAACCTCGCAATTACGAGACATCTCAGAGTGATTTAATCAAAGCTAAATGCACTATGATTAAAATACATTCAAGCTTTATATTTCTTGAGGTGTGAAATCTGTGTGCGTCTGCCATGAGACAAAACATCTTAGCGAGGAATCTGCAAATGGATCCAGCTCTGATGCCACTGGGAACAACTGACGCTTTCAAGCAGAAAATCTCAGACAAATCACAATTTACCAACTAATGAAACCACTCAAGATGATTCCCCATCCGCCTGTGCCCACTGTCCTCAGAGCAGCATTACTTACACAAGCACTGCCTGCACTCAGAGGAGCAGCTTGGGCTTGAGTCACAATTTCCCTGCTCATGCTATATTCCTTATTCTATCGCAAAACCTATTTTAGGGCACGAGAGTCTGAAACAAAACTCATTCTAAATAAGCTACAAGAACACTGGCACGAGAATATATCCGTATGTTTTCAGAGAACACAAAGAAAACGGTTTCATATGTACTTACCCTCTGTGGAGTGCACTTGGACAAGTGTGATGAGAAACCAGCAGAAGATTTGTAGTTTCAGCAAGGAGCATGCCATGGCGTTGATGGTTTGTGGCAGGTTCTTGTGTGACTAAAAAGGTTCTGATTAAAAAAGTCCAACCCGGCTGGTCTCAGAGATGCTCATCATTGATCCTCTCACCTGTGGAGCAGACCAAGAGAGTTGTTCAGTTCAGGGATGAAATTTAATCCACATGGTGAGCTCTGTCCCTGTGTGATTTCACAGAGGAATTCACCCTGTCACACTCTTGCCACGAGGCACTTGATGCTGCATTTACATTCCGCTGCAGAAATGTAACAAACCGTAAGCTGTGAAATGCTACAAACCCACAGAAATAAAGCCACTAAAAAAATCAGAAGGTCAATAATCCTGAGGAGGGAAATCCCTTAATGGCTGCTGAATGCTAACCATTTTACAGGCAGGGTGAGGTGGTACCAGCGCAGTCATCAAACAGATAAGACCCGCCTGATCCATCTCCTCGTGGCGCTACCCTTGTCAAGGCTGTGTCAAATTATATTTTCTGTACCTTGCAGAAAGAGCATATTTATAGCTTTTTGAGCATTTCTACAAAACAAAAATTAACATATCAGTAAGAATGTAAAAGTGATGTTTACCATGTGCTGAGACTTCTCATTTCCACAATGCACTGTATTGTGAAACAAAATCAATTTAAAATCAGCCCTGCAGTAACAATTCTCCTCCAGAAGAGTCGTGTCAGCAACTGACCGACTGTAAATTGACACGGAATCATAACAAAGGAAATGTTAAATTAACTAACAGTAACATTAAATGCTAAAAATATCCACGGTAATTGCTTGGTGAACATTAGCCAAAAAGCTTTTCATCCCGCTCCAGTCATATCGGTTTGCATTAGCTCAGTCCTTATCTGAGTAATAGATAGGAAAACTATTTTATAATAGACGTGGATGTATACGTTGTCTTGTGTGGTCAAATGCTGTTATTTTTAGAACGTCTACATTGCTAACTAAACATCCCATTTTATAATGAGTTGCATTACAGTGCTTTTTGAGTAGAATTTCCTACTAATTGCTTTTCCCTTCCACTTCAGCAGAGGTTGAAATGTAGCAGCACTTCTATTTAAGTTATGTTCACAGCGACTCTTTCCACCCCCGCGCCCCTGCCAAACAAACAAATAAAGAAACACTACAGAGCAAATGGTCATTTCTCTCTGTTGTGACTGACCACAAACCACCTTATCTCTTATTCCCTCACACCCCCGCCCCCTCCTCTCCCTTACATCTCCACAAACCAGAATTCCTCTCTCCCCAGCTCATCCATACCTGCCCCTCTAATGCTAGTTTGTTTGAATGTTTGTTTTTGCTCTCTTTCGCTACAAAAGCAAATGGCCTCCTCCCTGTCATGGATACAGTGCTGGAGCTGTGCAGGGTGAAACCTAATGCCTACCTGCACGCCCAGGCATGCGTTTCACACTACTAACGGCTCCCTTTTGTCTGTGTGTTTACACTGCTGGGCTAAGCTCACTCCTCTCACTCCCATGAACCCTTAGCACATTCACCCTGGGATACGGCATCACTCTGGCAACAAGACACATAGGACCCCATTAGAAACTGTTTCTTTTTTTCCCTTTTTCTTTTTAGCACATTAAAAAACAACATGCCATTTTCTTGTGTGTGTGTGCGTGTGTGTGTGTGAGTGTGTGTGTGTACAGCCTGCAGTTGTTTGTTAAGATTTGAGGGACAGTGTGTTGTGTTGTCCATCATACTCGCAGCAAATGAGAGAAACTGAAAAGACGATGAGAAATTCTGTTTGTCATGTAGAGTCAGACCGACACAGATCCACTTCGGCTGGCTCTTCCACTCTGGAGAATATCCACGGCCTGAAGAGTCTTTGATCTGTTTTGTCTGAGTTCTCAGACGGCGCAATAATTCATCACCGAGAAAACATGCGGAGTGCGCACATAAGCCAACAAAGTTGTAATTAAGCCGCCATAATCAGCTCATCTACGATGACATTACGTCTCACCTGAGACCTCTAATTTTAGAGCCATTTAAAAGAGGTTAACAAGAGCAGAGTAAACGCAGCCGCGGCGTATTCAGTTTCTATGGAATAATATGCAGTCTTGAGACTCGACAAATGAAAGATAATCACGGAGACCAAACATAGTGAATTTTATTGGATTCCAACAAAACACAAACCCTGGTCTTTTAGCTGAGCAGCGCATGTGGCACTAATAGGTTTATCAGGCTAAAAATAATCAGTCTCCACTCAAGCTCCATACATGTATAACAAGGCCGTAAGCAGATTGTGTGCACAATAAAGCTGCATGTTGTAAAGCACATACTGTCGGCTGAAGGATCTTCATCCGGTCAAACACAGTCT
Organism: Pseudoliparis swirei; assembly: GCF_029220125.1. Taxonomy (NCBI): domain Eukaryota; kingdom Metazoa; phylum Chordata; class Actinopteri; order Perciformes; family Liparidae; genus Pseudoliparis; species Pseudoliparis swirei. Next base: position 19,707,370 of record NC_079392.1, on the reverse strand, counting down.
TACTCTTTTGTCCAATACTTGGATGACACACACATTTACATGTGAGTGATGATAATATCATTTAATTAGCATTTCATCATGAACAAAATAATTTACTGTGAAAACTCTGTTTAAAGTAACAGTTGACTTCAATGTTTTTGGGCTGCACAATTTCCCCGGTAATAAGTTGACCCAAGTTGTTTGATGTCTAACTTTATTTACGGACCAAGAGGAAATGGTAATATAATAGGAAAATAGAGATGCATGATTGTTTTTAACATTTTAAAGCAGATTCCCAGAAGGGACAACTACCACTTGAGGTGTTAGTAGTAGCATTAAATTAATTTAGCTGTCACTCAGAAATATTGTTTTTTTATTTTCGCACCATCCCGTGTCACTTTTTTAAAAACAAATATGGTTCCCTTTTGCATCTAGTTCCCTCTGTGACCTCTATGGTGCGTGCACAGAATCCAAACACACACACTGTGGGGTGTAACTGCCAAGTGAAAATCCAAAGACTGAGGCTATGCGACCTTGACACAAGGCTGTGTGACAAACCCAATTCCGATGAATTCAGTAGATTTAGTGTCCTATACCAAAAATTCGTTTAACACTTAAGACATCTATTTAATAATATTGCCTCCTCAACCCCAAATGTATACAGTACTTTGCTCCTCACTTTTGCTAATTAAATACCATGTACCCAAGTACAACAAGCATTACATCTGGAACAGGTAAAAAGAGTGCATTTCAGTAAATGTGCGTCTCCTTGTGGACTCGCCGGTGTTTGTGTTTACATATGTAAACTAACTACAATAAAGCTAAGATAACAGCATTAAATAAATATGATTATTCTTGCTTCCCTGTCATCGTTGCTCAACAGACCTCCTGTGTCAGAACACCATGGCAAAGACAAAATGTCTTTACACAGCTTTGCCTCCAAGGCAGCCGAGACCCCCCGCCACGAAAACAAATGCAGAATGTAGATCCCAGTACACGGGGATGCGTGGACTGTAAATCGATGATAACAGTCATATACTTTAATATATTTTGTACCACGCTGTGAGTGTTTAACATGTTGAGTCACCAAAGGCGCAGACCAAGGGGAGACTGACGTTCTCATTAAACGTGCTGAGGTCTTCCCTCTCAGCTGGGGGTCTCTTTTCTCCCCCCACCTTGAAACAGAAATGTGCAGCGATCCTACCCTGGCTGTTTTCTTTAATAGCCCTCGACTTGGGTGTGATCTCAGAACAGTTTTTTTGCTTCTGCAAGAACGAGTTATTGCACTGGGGTTTGGATTATTTTGGGGTTTGGGGGTGGGGGGATGGATGGTCTTATGAAGAAGAACATTGTGATCAACGCTGCTGCTTCTACTGCACCGGGCACACAAAGGCGGCAATTCTCTGTGATTGTTAAGCAAAGATTGCTAAAATGTCAACAGGCATTTCACTGTTTTGACTGAATATGAAGTTATTGCAGACATGTGTTTCAGTACTCTGAGAAAAGGAGAAGCCACAGGGGGGGTGGGCCCAGAGGATTTCAACATATGTGTGCTTCATACATTTACTACACAACAGAATGCTTTATAATAAACAACTGAGGGACAAAAATGTGAGTTGAAAGATCCACGTTGGCCTCCTTAAGAAATACATTAATAAAAAGGCGAAAATAACTGGAAGGAAGGGGGTTATTAGAATGGAGGGGAGGGGGGCTGATTGAAAAGGACAGTTTGAAATTTGAATGCAGCGGGGGTCTGAAAACAAGAGGCAGATGTCAAAGAATGCCCGGCTTCTTAGACAAAGCTCCTAGTTGTCCCTCTCGAGCTGATAGAGGGCCACAGGAGAATAGAAGAAGAGTTGAACCATTCTATAAAACGAGGTCTGGGAGAATGGACGGGGGGGACCAAGAATAAAGAACCTGAGTGGGGGAGGGGGGGGGGGTCTAGTTACAATGAAAGATTGACAGCTTGCAAGTCTTGCTTGACCCTTGAATTAGCCCCTGAGCTTTCAACAAACCTCAAGAAAGAGTTGGGATGTTAATTGTCACGGAACATCACAGGATGCAATGGAAGGGAAATATGGGGCCTGAGATTAACTGAAATGTAAATCAGGACCAACAGACCACCACATGTTGAATGGATGGAACGCATTTGGTTTCTATTGGGTTTTCCCAACAGCATCCTCATATATGAATTCATACTTACTATAAGACTCCTCTTATCTCTGTTTCTCTTGCCCACTTTGAGGGGGAAACTGAAATATCTGGGGACACGGGGCTCCGTCACAGAACACTCAGCCTCAGCTGTGGAGGAAATCTATTCCCAAAAGAGATTGTGTTCTTGCTTTGACACTGCTGAAGATGTACAATTTGCAAGCGTAAATCAGAAAATGTGCACTCCAGAGGGGAGAGATTGGGCTGGTGATCGGATGATTCTGGAGCCCCGTTGAGTCAGATGTGGAGCAGGGAGGAACTAGAGGCTGACCCCTCTGCTGAGGGAATGATTGAGAGCAGGACAGGGCCAGAGGAGCTGAATGACACCCGACCAAACTCTGTGTGACTGCTGGTGCCCCAAATGCAGACCCGACCCTGACAGGGGCTCAGCCAGAGAAATACCAGGTCAAACGCGCATGCTGCGCATTGTGTGTGTGTGTGTGTGTGTGTGAGTTTGAAAACAAAGCAAAGCATTAGGTTCTTTTTTCAGGGCCGTCCTCGACCAAAGACATTCTAAGTCGACTTATATTCATACAATTATGTCCCAAAAAATCGATCAGTTAATTTGAACGGCAGATCTACGAATAAAATAAGGTTTAGGCCGAGGTGTGTTCGCCAGAAAATGACATTATCACGATTAACATGTCTCAGGATTTCACAAAGACGGCTAAATATTTGTAGATAATTTCTAACTTGAAATGTAAAACTTTAAAATATTTTGCTACGTTATTTAACATAATTAATTCATTACAAGTCCTCCTCAGCATTGTGGCCGTTGGTTTATGGTGTAACACTTCTTCACAGTAAATTTAGTTTCTATGCCCTCTGGCGTTATCGAGAATAATACCAGTTAGAATACTTTACCTCTGTCAATGCTGTTATCAAACATTCTATAAGAACTCCAGAAGCAAATAACAAAATCTCAAAGAGTTCAAACATATTATGGCCAGAGAGGTCTGATTAGAAAGGACAGCCATTGTAGTTATGGTTTATTGAAGGCTCAGAGTTACTTATAATTTTCACCAAACCAATTACTTTATGTGAGAGTCCATAAAAACAATTGTTTATGAATATGTGGATCAAAATGTTTGGATTAAATCTATTTTGCAGGCCGCACTTCCCCAGAAAATACAGTAGCACGTGAGGGAGCCGAAGCGTGGCGCTTGTCATACTCATTGCTTTTAGAGTTTGTATCATAGATCATTTTTATGAGCCACTCAATTAATCGATTTGAGTACCCCCCACTGGTCAGGACATATGGCTTCTAAATACAGCAATCATGGGCCAAATGCTGAAAAACTCATCAATATATTCATGGAGACAAAAATGGAAGCATTGTCAAAAACAAAGGGTGCGAGATGGAAAAGTAAATCTATTTCAGGTGTCGTTTTAAACGTGAAAACCCCATGTCTATCAGTGAGTATTCCCAAATCTAATATTGCCAATGTACAATGTGTGTTTATTGTGAGTTTCACATGATATGTTTCTCTATCCCTGGGCTCTGAGTGCTACACTGCCCTCTGCCTGAATAGATATTAAATCCATAGCCTCATAATCACTTTAGCAATGCAACAAAATCCTATTAGCGCTGAAAGATAACTACACCTGTCTGTCCACATGGATTATAGCCAGATGATTTGCCACGGTAACAAAGTTTTAATCCAGGTTCCATACATTTTTAGTTGTAATTTTGATGTTTTACTGGGAAGTGAAGTGGATTATCTCAAATGAAATTTCCAAATGTCATTTCCACTTGCTGATAGCACAAAACTATTCCTTTCAGGTCTATTGAGATAAGAATGATTCAGCCATGGCCGTTAAACGGTGTCTTTGCCAAATGTTCCTCCGCTTAGGAATTAATAGGCTGACATTAATACAGCTAGATAAATAGGAAGGTCAGAAATGGAAGCCCCACCATTATATAGGCATCTCATGGTGATAGTACCTGCCAATCAAGTCCAATAAGTCCTTGACACAGAACGATTCACCTTGGAATACACAGAGCGCATGCAATATGTAGGGTATACTCTCCTGTCCAGAAACCCAATCCAAATATTATGTGCACACAAATACGTTGCAGGGTCTTTGGTCAGACAGCAATTTAGGGCACCAGAAAAGAAACATTTGTTGTGTGATCCAGTTTGCCATGACTAAATTAGTAAAAATAAATCAGGGATTACACAAACTGAACTCGGCAGTTGGCACAGACCCGCTCCCAAACTCATCTTCTCAATTACAGAACGAGTGTGACCGTTCAGCGGCCATGCAAAAATAATACAATGTGGCAGCGCAAAGTCAAGCAGTGGGACCAACTGCACATTCATGGCAAAACAAACAACTACTAACGAGTGTGTCAGTTCAAAAGTGTCCGAGTCATCCATGTTACTTGAAACTGAACTACGGTGAACAAAGAAACAGTTGAGGTCAGTGATTTGCTCACTGAGGTCACAGACCCTTAAACGTATGTTACTGAGTTCGGCAGCTTGTGACACATATTTATTTTTAGTGTTGCCTCTCATCTAAAACAACATGTTTGTTTGCAGTCAAAAGGCGGAGCCTTCTTGGATGCACGGGGCCTGGTTTTAGTCTATGATAATGATGTGCCGTATTTACTCGGTTGCGCACCAGTAAACAGCTTTGGTGAACCCCCCACCACCCCCCAACCTGCCCTCCCTCCTTAAAAATGAGCAGCTGAATGGTTAAAAACCCTGCTTCATCTTTCTATTAAGGACCTCGCCATCAATAATGCACTGTGATCGTGAGGCGTTATTAAACAGGATGATTAATTTTTAAGGTAGTGGGCAGCAACAAAAAACATGGACAATGTAATGGAGAAGATGACTTGTGAACGGCGCAGGAAGGAAAATAAGCCGTTTATCCATGTATTTACTGGTTTTAACGATGATAAATAAAAGAGAAGCTGAGCACTTATCTCTGGGACTAGAACAAGGGGTGAAAATGTTTAAACTTCACCTTGGAAGAAAGATCTGCCATGTTAAGTGTACCATTGACTTACATTGAATGTACAATCCTGATATTGATTTTGCACGATCCACATCTCAATGTCGAAAAGCTCCAAAAAAAACCTCTCTTTGTTTGCTTTGCTACATCTCCTCCTGTATGACTGGATATATTTAAGAATGGCTTAATACTAGCTATTACCTGGATTCACCTCATCACTGCACCTGAGCACCCGCAATACATTTTTCTCTCAGCCCACGATTGTTCAAGAAAGCATCGAGAAAGAAGTTCCGTCTTTAAATATTTTTAAACAATGCAGTAATGCACGATCTTGGAAAGCAGTATTTAAAAAGTTTTAAGGGTGTTAATTCTCTCAGATTATAGGCATTGTGCATAAAGTGGCCAACCTTTGGTCAGTGTCTCATTGAGGCTTTTAACCTCTTTGTGGCCCAGAAGAAGGACAAGCACAGCCAAAATAAGGGACACCACATAATCTCAGTCCTCACGAAAATAGACAACAGCACAAGGAGGATATACAGAAGGAATACTGCACAAATTATTTCGGCAGTGGAGTGGGTCGGTTGTGGCCTACTTCATCCTGGCACACTTCTATGCCAGCACCGCCGTATCTAGTTTCAATCTAAAACATGGAATGAATCCCTTTGTCAGACGAGGGAAGTAGCAGACGTCGACCTAAACAAGGTGTAGCACCGTGGCTCGCCAGGAAGCTCAGACAAAAGATGTGGGTGTAGTCTTTTTGCGAATGCAATCACTTGTCAGCACTAAATCTTCAATCAGTATACTGCCCTGACAACTAATGGTGCTTGTTCAACCTGATGATGGTGCATTGGTGGGGGGTTTTTCTTTCAAAAGACATAGAAAATGTCAAAAAGGCATTTAGCTCTTGCTCCGAAATGATCGCTTCACACGCTCGGCTGCACAATAACGTGAAGTGTATCCTGAATGGAAGTGTTTTCTTCTTATTTATTTTTTAAAAGATCTAATATACCACATTAAACCGGCAACATGAAAAAAATAGAGTAATTTAAGGTGCTCTGAATTTCCAGGCTGCATCATTAGATTTCCTCATGCAGTTTCAGTATCACTACTCTTTGCCCTCTCCCCACTTTCGGCTGTGAAAGAGAGAGGACAGTTTGGGGGCTGCGCCTTCTCCGCTTAGTTCATTAGCATAACATCAGCACTGTGTCAAGGATTGTGATGCAAACAAGCCCAGATTGGCTCATTCCAACCACCCCCCCTTTTTATAACTATAGTGCTATTCCACTTCTAGCCAGCTCACTGTACAATGGAGCTGCCTCTGTGGGACTAAAGAGAGCGAGAGGGTAGACTTTTAAATACATTTAAACTTCAATGTGGAGATGTCATCAACTAAACACTTGGCTTACATTCAATATATTAGAGGGAAAGCTGCTGTACTTTGCCTTTGCTCAAATATAAACATATGGCACACCACAGGAGGAAGCTGATGAAAGCAATAGTGTAACATGTTGATGGTTTGTTAGGGGCAAAGATATCTCTTTTCAAGAAATATGCCCAACTTCCAACTGACCCTGAATCAGGCTTGACATGATTTTAAAAATTATGTAAATGACTCTGAGGCTTATGCTATCGTCCCCTGGCACCCACAGTAGGGCAGCCGATACAGCAATCACTACTGCTGCACCTTGTGTATGTTTAATATGTGTTTGCTCTCTTGTGATAACAAAGAGGGAGGAGAGGAGGAGGGAGGAGGAGGCTTTCCTTCTTGTTCTTTTCTCTCTCTGGATAGCTGGACCAAAGTCAAGGAATCTAAAGACACAAGGAGAGGGTGAGAGAGAGAGAGAGAGCAGACAGATACAGGAGACTGTCAAGCAGACCGCGATAAAACATTCACTGGGAAATTATCTCCCTGTCATAAGGCCCTCCTGTTTTGAATACCAAAGGGATTCAAATTCGCAAACAAACTCTGAAAGGTTGACCAATTTCTTGCTCTGCCAAAAAGATGCCGAATAGCAGGACGGGTCGCACCTTTGAACCGCCGTGCTGGAGGTAGTATGAAGCAGAGATTTTAATCTCTGTATCTCTGCAAGTGTAATTGCTACAGCTCTAAATTACACACAATAATGGCAGGAGAATAAGACTCACTATGAATATGAAGTGAGGGTGATAACCTAGTCTGGCGTTGGGAGAGAAGGAAACACCACACCTTGACGATGGCTCTTGCTGGGGATGAAAATGTTCCTCTGAACGACAACGAGCGTCTCTGAGGTGGTTTGCACCGTTCAGAGCCATGTAGATAAAAGAAGATGTGTTTTTTTTACACAAATAGCGAGTAGATTAGATTATAGAATACCTCTTTAGCTTGCCAGGACCGCTTTCTGTTAACATGATCACTAAGTATGTATTGTCTTTGTGTAGAAGCTGTAGTGACCAGTGCAAAACATCACGAAAGAGATGCATGAGATGACAATCTCCAAGGAGTTTTACGTTTTACATAATTCATATTGTCTTGTTAAATTACAGTGCAATCTAATGCTTTTAAAGACACTTCCTTGAATTCACAAATTCAGTCCAGGGCTCCAGACTGCGACCAAATGGTCGCATTTTGCGCCTAAAATTAGACACAGTGCGAGTACATTTTTCATCAACTCGCGCATGCGCGACCAGTAAATTAGCAGATTTCTTTTTTTTGTTATTAAATATTTTTGTTGCTTACAAACTTGTTCTACACTTCAGCCCACTATAGTTAGCGGTAATGCCTGAATGACTGGTTTGCTAACCGACATTAACTCCAGAAGAAGAAGAAAGGAGACGAAAACCGAAGAAGAAGAAGGCTGGCCTGTGTGTGAGAGGGGGGGGGCTAATGTGTGAAAAGAGGCGCACCGCAACGGAGACGCAAGGAGGGCGAGGGCCGCAGAGTGAGAGGTCAGAGGGGATCCTCACCACCGAGCGGCGTCCCCGTCCCCCGAGTTGAATCTCTGGGTCAACTCAGCCGACTCTCACATGTCTGCCCCTACAGACTGATGCTCACGGTAAACACATTCCATCAGGAGCGCGCGAGGATTTTGATAAAGTTAGCGGAAGGATTTAAGTGACAACATCCGGTTTTGCAAAGTTAGCGGAAAGAACCACGTGAAACAACATCCGTTTATCAAAATAAGATGTCGACAAATCATACACTAACATATAAAAGTAAACAATGAACTGATGTATCTTTATAGATAGTTTCTGAGATTTAGCTTAAATTATGCTAACATTAAAACATTTTTACTGGACCAAGGAAGAGTTTATAAAAATTAGTCAGTCTTTTGTATGTTAAGAAAAGTCCTGTATATAGATTTCCCAAGAGTTCCAGGAAATGAATAATGCAGATGTGTTCCATACATATCTGAAATCCCTACAATAGCAATCAAACTATTTTAATGTATCAATTAGGACATTTTTCAAAGTAAAGTCCTAAATGTTTAAAGAAATCGGTAATTTCTTTAATGTTTGAGTTGCTTTATATATGTATTTCCTCATAGTCCTAGGCAATAATGCTACACAATAAATAGAATGCTTCAATCAACACCGTGATCGGTGATTGGTATTATCGGATCGGCAGATACTGATTTCAGTGATCGGTATTATCGGTGATCGGCAGATACTGATTTCAGTGATCGGAAACACTGGAGTTGATAAGCGTGTCTTGTCTGATCAATACACAACAGTGAGGTGCGTGAATGGACCGAGCGGCCAGCTGCTGATCACGCACTCAATAGCTCGACTGCATGAATAGAAGGTGCGTACAAAATTTTTTTCGGAGCACCCAAGACCCATTTTGACCCAGGAAAAAGTGCGCCCCTAAATTTTCTGCTTGCGCCCCTAACATTTTAAGTTAGGAGCGACTGTGCTCCTAGTTAAAAAAGTTAGTCTGGAGCCCTGCAGTCGGAGTTGAATCTTTTCACTATCTATATATTACTAAATTATTTTTCAAGGCTCATCAACACTTCAAATGGGGAACACCTTATGTGTTTTACAATACGCTGAAACACAAATACATACATTTAAAGATTTACTGATAACAAATGTAAAAAGTGACCTATATTGGCTGAAAGAGACGTCGTCTGGATTTTCTTAACCCTTGTGTTGCCTTCGGGTCATTTTGACCCGATTCAATATTTAACCCTCCTGTCGCCTTCGGGTCAATTTGACCCGATTCAATGTTTAATGTCGGTGTTCTTTCGGGAGTCAACAAACAAACATAAAGTACCTCACACTTAAACTTGGAAAACAATATTAATTCTAATAATTTTCTGGAGATTTTAATAGCTCAAACATATTTGACCTCAAGGGTAAAATATGTTTGTAAATATAAAGGTAACAGGAGGGTTAAACATTGAATCGGGTCATATTGACCCGAAGGCGATAGGAGGGTGAAACATTGAATCGGGTCAAATTGACCCGAAGGCAACACAAGGGTTAATAAAGAAGAAGGCGTGTGAATAACAGAAACAGGTTAAAAGCAGTTATCCACTGGAAAATCAAAGGAGATGTTCTTGTCTCGCTAATACATATTCCGCCCTGTCCTATGAATATGTTCCATCTCTGTCATCCTTCTATGTATTAAACACCAAAATATCCTGATAGTCAATTAGCACTTTTGTTTGGGGCTATCGCTGCATGCTCCAGTTGTAGAATCGCGTTATGGAAGCTTCATTACACATTTCCCTGTCTTGGCACAAAATTACTAACTTATGTTAAAGTTGAAATATCAAGTATGCAGCCGACTAATGTGTCGGCGACTTCACAATATCGTCCCCGAGTGATGTCTGTACAGTCTCTCCCTTTATTGCTTCCATTATGCATCGTAGCCTTTTCAGGTGAGAGCATAAAAGATTCCTCTTTTTGGCCCTCGCAGTAAAGTGAGTAGGCGTTGCCGTGTCTGCAATGTTCAGCATCTCGAGCCGATTGTTGGATTCTGCATCAGCTTTTCTGGGAGCTACATTTCAACGCCACCATTTACAGAGCAAAAGTGTATGGCGTTCACCGTCGGAAAACCTTTTAGGGTCGTGGTGAACACATTAGCACCTTCGAAGCTGTACTACATTGATGTTATCCGGCAAAACATGGCAGACTTGGCCATCCTTTAGGCAGGTCTCGGCCTCTGATCCCCGGGACTGCTATTTCTGATGATAGAATGGCTACGGGAGCCACATCCTGTCAGCTCGTTCCAAACTCACTAATCAGCTCGGGCTGATGAATGACGGAAATGCCACTGGCTCCACTTTTTGCGACGACAAAAATGCAGCTATTTCTGCCCACCCCCATTTGACTGTCCTCTTCACACTGCTTTTCTCCTATTTCCATAAAATACTACAGAAGAGTCCTCATGGCATTGGTTTAGCTGCTGACGCTGAAGCTAAAAATGAAACATGCGTTGCCGAGCACAGATGCAATACTTGATTTGTGCAGCTTGCTTAGAGCTTTCTGTCCGGTCATCATTAACCTGCTTTGATTGCATCAATGGGAGGAAACATTTATGGCTTAAAACTCAGCCTCTATTTGGTGTTTCTTATGAGAGCACAGACAGGTATATTGTAGATTTAGATACAAAATGTTACATTTGTTGGCAGATTTTCGGTATTTGATTCAGCCAATCAGTGCCATCTATCTCCAAATGAGGAAGCTTCTTCAAACAGTAATTGTGTTTTTATGTCAGTGCAGGCAGCAAAAAAAAAATAAAGATGTAAAACATGAAACCGGATTTCCTTTCTTCTTTTAATTACAAATACACTTCCGAAGTCTGAGCAAATGAAAACACTTTGTCTACTGCAGATATATTTCACACCTGAAGTAATTGGAAAAATAATTGTTCAACAAACACTGATGAGATCAAAATTAAGAAAAAAGACAAATCCTGTCTCAAAATGTGGGGATTTTGACTATTAGATAAACAGAAGTTTCTCTTTGAGCACTGTGAAAGAAATCTCTTACTTCTCCAGCGAAATATAGCATTTCATAGCTGAGAGGTTTATTTTAAATTAGAAAGCTGAAACTAAAGCTGGTTTTCTTAAAAACAAAAGGTTGTGGAGATACGACGTCTTCATCGGACAGCGGACGTAATAATCATTTGTAATATACTTTACATTCTTACCATTGCGTTTGTTAAATAAAAATAACCAGTCATGGAAAAATACAAATAATAACATCAAGATATTAGCACGGACAAGCTTGAAACTATAATGAAGCTCATACTCAACTGGATTGTTATTTTGTGGCTAATTCCATTTTGCCTTGCCTCCCCACATCCATGTGACACACGTCCAGCGACAACCCACCAGGTGTGAAGTGGAAGCTGCAGTTCTCACACTCGTCTGAATAACTAAATCCCGCTCGCTGGGGACTGAGGAGCGGAATTAGACAAACAGGTCGGTCTAATGGATAAAGCAGTCAGGGTACGTGTGATTTATGGCAGACTTCACACCAGTAGAGCCGCCCTCACACCTCATTTAGAAGGAGGCATGATTCATTATTAGGGCAGCCTGTATATGTATTTTTCCTGTGTAAATGCCAAACAGATCCAATCAGACACACTGAGGTGTCAATATTAAGCATTCGAATTTTCATTATAAATAAATGAATAATTTGACATCTACACACACACACACACGTTCAGGAGCTCAACTTATCTGCAGTATTTAAGATGTTCATTACCTAACCCCGCGGCAGTCGAGGAGGAGTTGGATCCCACAGGCAGCATTGAATGCCAGGCCTGGCACAGCTGTACAAGCAAAGCTGTAAAGACGTCGCCGGCCACTGTCGCTCAATCTTCTCCGATGTTAATCCCACACTATCTGCATTTACGTCAGCCACGCTCCTCGTGTTCCTGCATTGCTATTCACACTCCTAAATTCAATTTGACAGGGAAGTGGACATGTTGCATCACTTCTGCTGGCGAAAAAAATCCTCTCGGCATTGTTCCCCTCCAATAATATTTTTTTCTGAGACAGCCTGATGATCTAATAGTCTTTTTTTTTTCCTGTGAGATATTTATTGCCTCTTGTTTTCTCTTTCAGGTATTCACTGAAGCAAATGGTGCGTACAAAAATTGGGGTATATTAATTCCCATACTAGATCCGAGCTAGCAATGTGACATCTAACAGCAGCGTAGCAAATATGAACACATACGAGTTGTAAAAGCCTTTAATGCCCCTGAATCTCTCCTTAGCTGATCAGATCATCTTCTGAATGGCCTCAATACACAAGCAGGGCGGTGTGTGTACAGAAGAGTCAGCTTCATTTATCTCTATTCATCATTTACAATATTAGGGTGACAAAAACCTTCTGTGATACCAAACCCCGGACTATTACTGTAGCTGGACAAATGCACTAAAGAGTGAACACTCAAGTGGTGGTCAGGCGTTCGTCCGCCAGCGCTCTTAAACCCCGCTATGTTCCACAGGCAGGAATTTTAAACTCAAGCTCCAACTCCTGGCCCTCGGGGCAGAAACATTATTTTAACATCTCTTTTGGCGGCTGACATTTCATGCCCCCTGTTTGCAAATGCTTTCCCAAGAAGCTTTTCTCCAGTTGACCCAAGCCAGAGACCATTGCCTCTGGCTTGTCACGGAGAGGAGAGTGATGCGGTTCTACGGGCAGCAGAGAGAGGGAGGCTCTGTACTGAGACAGCAGCAGGTGCAGCCGTGACAGTTGCCGTGTTGTTGCTAGCCCCACACTGTAGTCAAGATGAGGTTCACAGATGTAGCCACTCAGTGCAGTGGTTTATTGGCTGCCTGAAACAATGCATCTCTGTCAAGAACAACTCCTCCTATAAGGCCATTTCAGTCTAAGAGTGCTCCGTATGAAACAAGGCGTAGAAAAACCTCATTCTGATATACAAGGTCAGTTCTGCTCCACAGCAACACAATCAAAGTTCCCCTCGCTCTGCCAAAAAACTAAACAAATTCCAACATGGTGCAATCATGCTGAATTGCACGAGGTTGGGGGAATTTGAGCAATTTTTACACGTAAAGCGATTTGCCCCTCGAAACTATTATCAAATCAATAATAATCAGAATTACAATATGAATAGTTAAAATGTAAATTCCGCACAAATGTATTTATTTTAAAATGCTCCAATAATTTTCATAATTTATAATTACCACACATTCTTCTGCTAATTATTCCTACAAGCATTGGCCCCGTTTTCTAATCAATTATTACCGAGCCGTTCTCGCGCGCATGCTTTAAAAGTCAACCTAGTAGCACCCAGAGCTGCACTTTACACCCAGGTGCATCTTGCAAGAGACGCATTCCAATCGTGCGACACTTTCAATATATCGCGCCCACAGAAAATGAATGGCAACCATTTATTTAATTGTTTTCTTAGTGTAGAGAGAGAGCAAACCTGGTTCCTTTCTTCAATTCAGACGCTCGAAGTAGTCCGCACAGTACAATCCAAGGTAGTGTGTTGTTGAATCTCTGACTAGTGGAGATCTGAGATAATATGACTATTGTTTTCCTGTAAAGCACCCAGTCTCTGCTTGTTCAATTACTGGAAGGAGCCTCAATGAGGGCGGTTAAATCATTTGCAGAGACATTATCTACGCACAGAGAGAAAGAGAAAGAGGGAGAGAGAGAGAGAGAGAGAGAGAGAGAGAGAAAGAGAGGGAAGGAGGGAAGGAGGGAGGGAGGGAGTAAAGAGAGCAGACATGGGGCCAAACTTTAGTCTATAGAGGAAACAGAAACATTTTGTGGACCACACATGGAGGGTACTTTGAGGATAAAAGCAGCAGGATTCATGATTCACTGCAGGAAATTAATAGACTAATACAGTTCTCTCTGTTTCACTGCCAAAAAACCACATCATAATATTGAATTGTTTTCATTACAGGTGATGATGGATATCTATGCAGATTATGAGATGTGGACAGAATTTACGAGCGAGCAACCTCAAAGTTCCTTCTTCCTCAAATATGTCGCCTGCAAACAAAACCAACTCACAAGCACTCAACTGTCAGCGTGAGCAATCATTAAGAGATAATTTGATTGTTTTTTCAACCTTGGTTTTGTTTGAGGTCTCTGGCATGGTAGCAATTGAACAGACAATTATTTTGTTGATTAGCTTAGTTTTTAGCAAGTTACCGTGCCTGTGATATTCCTCTGAAACTCCCAGACCAGACGCTCAACTCCATCTGACTTGGCAACAGCATGACAAGAACAAAGCTTCCACACTTCCCAACTAAATACTGTACAATAGAATATCCTTAATCAAAGCCTCAGCCTTCCAAACCAACTCAACAACCAAATAAACATATAGATTGAAAACAGCTGGGATGCATACTCTTAAAAAGTGAGCACAAACATTATATGCAATATGCATCTGGCAGGATTTCAACTGCAAAGTAGCCAGAAAACATTGCTTTGGCGTGCATTTACTTGCATTTGTCGTTTTAATTTGTTTTGCAGTTTAACTCGGCCAGAATCAACGTTGCTTTGAAAACTGCATTCGAACGTAAAGAATTCATTATGTTTGAGTGACTAGCGAAGGTCTCTGAATTAAAAGCGCTCTCGGTTTATTAATAAGCACACGCATAAGAAGAACTGGCAAATCACAAGCCGTTTTCTCTCACCCATTGAAAGACATACTATTGGTGTTTTTTATATTTCAGTTGGTTGTTGCCACACCTTAAGCAGTCGGTATTGTGGGAGAGTATCTCAGTGCCCTGAATTGCTAAAAAGTACCTAACCTAAAAAAATGTGATGTAAATAATTTGAAAGACAAACACAGCTAAATAGTACAGCTCCAATAAAAAATTAAAAACTGAAAGTGCCATTTAAACAAAAAGAAAAAATACGTTCTAACATTGCTTCCCACTTTTGCACTTTGCCGGAACCATGTCAGTCTAAACATACTGAAACCAACCAAAAGACTGACATCAAATTATTATTGAAAAAGAAAAAGGCACAGGGAATAAAACTTATCTTACTTGCATTGAGTCGCAATTGTCAAGGACAACAGCAGCCTATATCGAGGAAATATATTGCTATGGTGTTTACCCACAGCATCCATAAATAACAACGGGCCTGTCTTGTTGGAAAAAAGGGGCTTTTAAGTGTGGAAGTGCTTCACTCTCCTATAATCCAGCCGAGACATTACTCCTTCCCCTGGCAGACGTCTGCAGATCCCCCCTCTCACCCAGCAAGGCCCTGCTCTCGGCTGCTATGGCAGAGCCGCAATAACTGCTGTTTGCTTAAAGCCTTGCCTCCCAGGTTCTCCTCTGTCACACAGAAATTGAATATTTTCCCAAATAGTGTTGCAGCTGTGCACAGATAAGGGCAAGTCCTGTTCACATAGCACAAAGAATAAGGCGGGGTCATCGTGAGCATGTGTTATATGTATTAAACATGTCTTAATTATATAAAAGAAAAAACGTATCAATTTAAATGAGTAAAAAAAACTAGCGTGTGGTGTAAAGAATATAATTCTGAAAAAGAAAAAGAAAAATTCTAAATGTGTTTGCAATATTCTTATTATCTAAGAATTACACAAGAGATACAAAATAGTTATAACTTCAGTGGCAACACTAATTTAATTTTTTTTAAATAATAATGCTTTTAAAAAATCCCTATAAAAGGGAGGTATTCATGGTGGTGGGGGGGGGTGCGCAACGCTTTATTGACAGACGTATAGGGAGTGACCTAAATACACACTGCTAATGGCAGACAGCATATCTGATTCGAAACTCAGAACAATATCTTGCACTCGATCGTTTGGTTTTTACGTCCAAGTTTTGCATGCACTTCCATTTCTTCTAAATATCTTTCAGAGAAGCACAAAATGGGTGACGCACAAAAACCGAGATGCCAGATAGGCTCAGGGAGGCTGCCACTTAACCAGTGCACAGAGAGCTTTGCAAGAGCCATCGGCTAATATCCATGTTGTTGCTTGTCACCAGAGTTTGAATTGACCCTTACGTTCCGCCGCCTATGTCCTCCCAGTGTAATGTTCTGCTCGGAAATTATTTAGGCAAGCAGAAAGTTTCACCTGCCATTTCAGGGGCACCGAATCCCCTGCCGCACCAGAGGCCTTTGGCAAGTGGAAACAAATGTTTTTTTTACAAAATGGCAGGGAGGGGAACACACTGCCACACAGCGTTTTACTGATTGCCGATCGTAAAATAAAATCAGTCATGAAAGGGGAGGATTTTTTGGCCCACCAAAGGCCTGCACGTTACGTAGAATTTTGCCACAGCTTTCTTTTACAGCCTTGTTTCTTCCCTCTAATGGAGAGCAGTTATTTGCACAGTATGACTCCATGTAGGTGGTTTAGCAACAGCAAAGATTGCATCAAAAAACACAAGCCCACAATTTACACGGCAAAGAAGCAAAGGGATGTAAATCCAAATGATTTAACTCCCTGCAATCCTCTACTTCTGACGCATGTACAACCTCAATCATTTGCTGGATCTTACTACGGAATAGCTAAGGTGGTGTTCACCAGGAATAAAGACACGGCCTCCCTCGTGCAACGCTAGCACAGACAATCCATTCAGCAGCAACGTTTGCATCAGTCATATGGAGTTGCCAATCGCTGCTCAGACAAAGACAACGGACAGATATGTGAGAGCGCACGACACCAAAACCAAGTTAGCATATGTTGCCACTGGTCAGTGCACGTGCAATCTTATTTAATTAAATCATTTACAAATTACAGATTATTTAAAAATCTGTCGAGGCTATGACAGCTGCGTTACGTCTGTTTAGCACGCCAGTCAGAGACATTTCTAGGGGTTAGAAGAAATACGGCAGCAGTAAATGAAGCAACAGTCGGTAATGTCACAAATGTTGATGCGTTCAACCCCACTTACCGAGCCTCTGGTCTCATGTGCTCTGAGAGTGTCAAACGAAGAGAATAGAGTGATATTTCGCACTTTGTCTGCCCAAAACACACATGGAAGTGTGCTGTGCTGTATTGATCTGCAAGTAGAGATGAACGCCGAAGCAAAGAGGGGCAATCTGGTGCTCTGGCAGATCAAGAGCAGCCTCACTTCCACTAAACCAAGGCTACAGACCGAGAAAGGTGCTTTCTCTCACGCTGGACTCATCGGGCGAAATGCTCATAATGGCGTGCTCAACAGCAGATATCAAACACCGGGACACCCGAGAAGACAAAGTCCATTTTGAATCCGCGTTCGCAAGTAGTTCGTAGTATTTACAATGAGCACCTGTTTAACAGGCGCTGACAAACGGAAGAAATTGCTACAGTATTAGTTAAGAATGAATGCTTTCAATACATGAAGATTTTTTTTCTTTCTTTTCTTTTTCCCCCTCTTTAACCAAATGACCGCCCCCCCGCCCCCATTACACATTACACCATTTAATCTTTGTGATTTGCCGTACAATGGTCCTGTTGCTTTAACATATTCTCTCACACCAACGCACAAACACAAGGGAGATCATGTTATACACAACATGTCATATGGACCTTCTTACAAGAAAGAGGAGAGATACACAAGACTTTCAGTTTAACCAGCTCACACACACTCACTCAAGCCTTTCAGGCTCAGCCAAAAAACAGTGGCAGAAAATACGACTCCCTCCATTGTGTAAGGGCTCTGACCACTGTGATATGCTAATATCTTCCTTCAGAACAGCTGGAATTTGCACTTGCATTAATTCAAAACAAAATTTATGCACAAACATGTGAAAACCAAGTTCCCCAATAAATAGTCTTGGGGAAGAAGTGTTGCTCTTGGAGCCTGATTGGCTTAAATCTTACACATTCCTGAAAACTCAAATAGGCTGCCTTTGTATTAAGCTGAATGTCACTTTGTTATGTATGGTGAGGGAGATAAAGCCACTTCATCCTCCACAGACACCATTCTTTTGATTTATATCTTCTCAAAGAAAGTCTGAAAACAGGTTGTTCCCATTCAATACCGGTTGTATTAAAATGCACAGTTCATTAAAAAAAACTCAACAAATTTGACATGTTGCAGTCATTGTATTTTCCTTGAACAGCTATAATGAATGCGTTCGACCGAGATGTTTCAGACCAATGAGGCAGTAATTCTTAGTTCGCTTAAAAAATGTTAATATCATAAAGATAACAAAATCAAAAATGTTTTTATATATATACAAATGTATAAGCCTTGGGCAAGTGAAGGTTGTAGCTCAACGTATCCTCGTCCGCTGATCGATCACTGAGCCCCGAACTGCCATGCATCACCGGCTGGCCGCGGTGTGTTTCTCGGGCCAGGAGAGGCGCACACGCCGCTCCGCATGTGCGCTCCTGCTGCCTCCTCTTTAACACATGGTTGACATGACGCGTTCGGAATCGGTAGGCCTAAATAATACATGTGCAGTAAAATGATCTAATTTTACAGCCACTCTGCGCCGACTGGGGTTGAGTTAAGTTAAAGCACCCCATATTCCCCCTATTTTAATTTTTTTATTTTTTTGCATGTTTTTTGTGTTCTTTATGTCTCCCTTTGATTGATTTCCATGACATGTCCTGCGCTTGTAGCACCATCGCGTCACACGCTCTGTCTTTAGCCCAAACTAATTATTACACTCGGACTGATTTTCCTCTTTCTTTTCCTTTCTTTGGACAAATAGCCTAACCCCAATTATAATGGATTAGCCTGTGAATGCTCAACAATCACACCGACATCGCTTCGCAGGTCATAGCTTCCAGCATAAATCCCCTATTCAAACCAGCAAGACCATCAGTGGATTAAAAAAGAAAGAAGAAAAAAAGAAAGCCTCGGTGACGATAGCACCACCAACAAACTACACTTCAACTCCGGAGGCGTACATTCCAATTTAATGGTGCTTTACATGTTCTGGTTCACGTGAATGCGCTGCTCCCCCACTTTTTGAATAGTTTCCATTCAGCCAAACTCGGCAACCGATAATCAATCCACATCTGGTTAGGTTTTGATGAATCATTTTTCAATTGACCACGGTAACTCTCGGACCATTTAAATTACTACAAATAGAGGTGTCTCGCTGTAAAGCCCTATTCATTGTTCAAACCAAATTGTGTTCCTCCCAATGAAATGAATCCCGACGCGTTCTACCCGTTCACAAAGTAGCTTAATGCACCGTAAGACTTGAGTAATGTATTTAAAATCAGTCCCGAAAGCAAAAGCTCCGAAGTGAACGAGCAAATAAAAGAAAAGTTATCACACTCCACAGCAACTTGTCACAATAGCCCAGGCTGCTGCTTAGGGGCTGATTTATAAACGTGGTGATGAACCCCATAAAGGTGCAAAAAAAAGGAGAGAAGAAGAAGAAGAAAAAAACGACCCTTACCTTTCTTGAAAAGCAGTGGAGCCAAACAGGCTGAAATGAAGTCAGTTGGGGACGTGAACTGTAAAAATGTCAGATAGTGGAAACAAGGCAGTCTGATGGGAAGTCCTTTGCAGCGAAGACAGTGATTCTGCAGGTCTGAGGCATGCTCCCCTTATCTGGGACGGAGGCTGGCTATCAGGCGGCGGGTCCCCCTCTCAGCCCGTACATTCCCCTGCAGCAGACGCACGCTTCCATGGCCGGCAAGGTGTTGCTCTGCGCTCAGTCCGAACTCGTCAACACCTCGTGGACCTCTGAGCGGCTCATCTACTCTGGAGCTCTCGTGCGCGCCGTTCACTCTCGAAGCAGCGACAACAAACAAGGAGCAGAAGCGGAGCTCGGGGACCCACACGCACACACACGCGCGCGCTAACGCACACGGGCACCAAAAAAAAAAAAAAAACCCAGAAAGACAGAGTGACTGAGAAGGGACAGAGTGTGGTGCTTTCAGTGTCTGTTGGAGAAGACCGATCTCCCGCTACTTTAACCACCGGCGCTGCTCTCTCTTGGCTCCCTCTGTATCACAATGAGAAGAGACTGGGCAAGTTTAAGCGGGTCGCCTGTGGAAAAGATCCCGCTCACAGTGTTGAGACACTTGGTGGAAGCAGCGCGGAGCGGGCTTCCAGTAAACAGCGCCAGTGCAGTGGAGAGCAGGCTGCTGTCTGCCGGAGCTGTCTGAGCGGAGGGCTACGCCAAAACCTGGCATGGAGTCCACATGCGCGCGGACTCGGAGTCTGGTTCTGTGCGGGAGACTAATCACCACAGGAATCAGCTCACCCCCCCCCCCTCTTTTTTTTTACCTCAGAGAATATTCTACTACGTCATACAGAAAAGACGGAGGTTATCAATAAATCCCCCCCCCCTTCTAATTTTAGCGCGTGTGTGTCTGCTTAGAGATGCAACACTGCCTTCCTTTTGGGCACGAGAGGCCCATGCTCTGTCATGGTAGGCAGTCCAGCCTTTTCAACCAATGACAGAGGACTCCTACTGTAATACTACCAGGCATCAACAGAAACATGGAAGTACAGAAAGCCCCCCCCCCATATTCCCACTGTCCCAACAGGATAACGTACTGGACTCGGCAGCAGTGGTCGGCTTGACCACTGCTGATGATGCTGCTGGTATGTGTAGCCAAGCAGTTTTTCATATCAAGAGTCTCTCCTCAATTGTGGGTGTTTTTTCCCCCTCCTGCACTTTTCTTCTTCATGATTCATGACACCATTCTGAGTCAGGGGGATTTTTTTTCAGGCTGCCGTTTCTTTGACCCTTTGACTCATTATCGTAAGATGCTAATTAGGTTGGTGGTCCACAATTCATAGTCAATGTAATGCAGTCGATTACAGTTTGATCGGCACAAGATGTCCACGGGACATTGCCGTGTTGTAATATATATTTTTTTTATTTTATTAAAACCCTTGGAAAAAGTTGACAATATTTTTAAGTAAGTAAAGTAAAAAATAAAATGTTCGAAGCCACTGCTGTTTTTCAGATTTTCATTAGGGCCTCTATCTTGAAATCAGACTATGTAAAACAAAGCAAAACAAGCAGGTTTCTCTACATTTGGTGAAGATTTGGAACATGTTATGATCTAGTTGAGGAATTCTGTCCAGAAACATTATCAGGCAGGACATGGGTACACACCTGGCTTCAATAAAAACTGTCTTTCAGCCACTATGTGGAAATGTGAAGTTGAGTCATGCTTGCCAGGTGAAGGTGAACACAGCAGAGGGGCACACTTATGTTTTCATAAGCATAATTTTACATAATAATACAGACATTTTTTTGTGTGCAAAGGACAAAAAAGAGAAAACAGATGTAATAAAAGGTCACCCAGTGGCAGGCATCCATATCTAGAGACATGTTTATTTATAAACCAAGACTAAAAACACATGTGGTGTCTCTATGGCTGCAGTGTTGAACAGCTTAAACTGCCATTTTGCATGAATTCATTTGAATCTGCTTCCTCAAATTGTCAACAGAGGGCATTAGACTTGTATTGCTATTCTTCTGAATGAACAGAAATCATTGAACTGTACGATTCGCAGGCAGATTAAATAAAAACAGGTGAAGACAGAGACCTCATTTTGAATCACACAGTAATTACAATTATTTTGGTAATTATAGGCCACCTTGTGTGTGTGACCCGAGCCTGTGCACTCATTTCTTTGACGAGTCGCAGCGGTTGCACATAAATTGTTTATGTGAAAGTGTTTATGATAAACTGTGATATAATCATATCTTGCAAATGCGGCACAATATTGCGCTCATCAAATGGCTCATGATAAATGATAAATGCTCGCTCTCCAAAAAGAATGAAGGTGAAAAACAAGGACAGAAATGATGGCAGCATTTAGAGTAAATACATACTCACTATCAAAACTGAAAATGTAAGTGCATGTGTGTGTAAAGGGTATATATGTAAACACAGTGGTTTT
Source organism: Pseudoliparis swirei (assembly GCF_029220125.1). Lineage (NCBI taxonomy): Eukaryota > Metazoa > Chordata > Actinopteri > Perciformes > Liparidae > Pseudoliparis > Pseudoliparis swirei. The sequence goes on along the minus strand of NC_079392.1, from coordinate 19,685,447 downwards.
CTCTCTTCATATCAGTTGAAAATGGTGGCACATGCTTTGCTCGACCTCAGTCATCCATGGTGAGAGTAAACATGCCCCCCCCCCCCCCCCCCCATTTTCCATGTGGCTCTGAGCCTGCCTCTTAACCTTCAATTGTTCACCTAACAATGCTTATGGGTTCCTTCACAAAATATTTGCACATGATTGACATTTCAGGCACACATGACCAGTCACAGGACTTCTTCTGACCCTCAATCAGTCATGCTGTTGCTTGATGATGGACAGACATACCAGGTTATAAGCTTCAGAGCACAATTAACAAAGCCACATCTAACTTCGACCACTCAATTATGTGTGCATTAAGTGTGTTTGACCTTTATTTTGAAGTGTTACTATATTTAACTGGGCTTGACCGAGAGTCCTAGACAGACACCAGCAGATTTTGCTTATCAACGTGACCAAAATAATCAAAATGCGTTGCACTGCTGTAATGGAACTGCTCACAGTTTACCAAATGAAAGCAAAGCTCAGAGAATCAGCTTTAGGACACCGAAAGGCAGTCGCATTTCTTATTTTCTTCTTGTCCCACCTCTGCCACCAGAGAAAAAATTCATTGTGAAGCTTCAAGTATGTGAACTGCGAACGAGTGATATGTTTCTTTGCCCACTTCGTTTGCATGAAATCCAGCAGCGTGATCTGTTCCACACCAAGTGAAACTCCTCCCCGTCACAACTACGCTGGCCGACTCTCTCCGTATTCTCTCATCAATTTAGTCAAGCTGTTTATAGTGGTCTCCTTGGATATCAAACTCAGAGTAGACTAATAATCAAAGAAGGCCTCTTTACACAGTGCAAACTCTGTTAATATGTATGGAGCCATGGGCAACAATACAGCGGTGAGTTTTGACCTCACTTCTGCAGCCCCTCGAGGAGTGGCCCTGTTTCAGCACTGGTTGAACTGGGCCAAGACCTTATTCAGTGAAGCAACAGGGAAAGCTTACATTGGCTTATTACAATTCCGAGGCATCAGGGAAGCAACAGGGAAAAGCTTGCATATGCTTATGTGTAATGTTTTTTTAAGTTTAAGTACTTCTTTAAATTGTGCATGAGGATGTTAAGTTTCAAACTCCGGTAATAAATAATATAGAATTCAAAAGCCTCTACTTGAAGTTCTTTATCTTGCTTGTCAATATGTATTTTGACCTTGAATATGTTTGCTGTTGTATTAAAGATTTGCTGTTAAAGTAATATCTTAAGATATTCTATTATCACCTATCCTCATTATTTTCCCAGGAATGTGAAATTATACATTACTTTGCTTTCACTATGCTACTGGGAATAATTACAAAATTAATGTATAACCATATGTTGATAAAAACATGTTTGTATGTGTTTTTTAGTTACTTGCTAACTACTTGGTTACTCTTTTGAAGGTTTTTCTCAAGACTCATACTTTGAGTTCAATACAATATCAACAGGTTATTTACACCACCAAGAACCTGACCCAAAAATCAACAATGGATGAAAGAATGAGATTGTATTGGTCCCTCTCCCCTTTTTCTCATTAAACAGACTTCAGAAAGGCAGCCAAGGCAATCAACTTATGTCTAAACGTAAATCAACATTTGTACGTTGTGAGCTGACACACCAAGTAAAATATTATCAAATCAAGTCCCAATGAGTGATCTCATCATTCTGCTTAAATTTCAGTTATTTAATCACAGCGTCTGTCCAAAAATACCACGAAAGCCAGTCCTCCCCCCCCCCCCCCCCTTCCACCCCCTCTCACTCCTTAAAGCGCCCAGGACTTATAATTGACCCAGCAGACAGGAAGCAATTAAAAAGAAGTCAAACACATGAGGGGCTTCGAGATCAAATTTGAAAAAAGCAAGGTCCAGTGTGGGCATGTTGGGCTCTGGCTTGCACAACTGTCAAATAAGTTGAGTGTTAAAAGACCACACTACATAAACAAATCCTTTCATGAAAACGTAAACATTAAAAGATCTTCTAAACTGTGTTCTATACCCAAAACTTTTCAGAAATACACTTTCTGGTACAAAACAGCCTTTAGCTCTTTCCGAGGTTTGATGTATGAAATGCATGTTGCTTTAAACAACCATAGGAGAGCGACGGATATAGGTGAACAATCTCTATTCAAATGTTTTGTATGGAGACCGAACCAAGTGGAAACAGATGTGCCTCACTTTTGACCTATAAAAAAATGATATATGGTCGCAAGTAATAAGGTTCAGCAGAGGCCAACGGTTCCAATTTGCTTCACTTTGCCGTGTTGTGCTCTGTGTTGTGTAAATGTGGACATATTTTTCAAACAAAAGATGTGGCATCACTGTCAACCAAGTGAATGCTTCGTATACTTCAAAATGACCGGGTTGAAAGAAAGATCCATATATTCACTAGTGCAACACATTTAAAAAGGTTTTCTGTCAAGCACAATGTTATTACAATTATAATTCATCAAGTTGATATATTATAATAAGAAAATAAAGTTGTTCGCCAACAGAGAACAGCTGTGATATTTTTCAGGCTAAAAAAATAAGCTAACATATTTTTTTTGCATCATTGTTATTATTCAATTGTCTCCACCAGATTTAAAGTTAATTAATATATCTCTGTAATATTCCCACGGTGCTAAGGAAAGTGTAGGATTCCAGATGTGTTATGCCAGTTGCAATAATGCATCAATCAGATGCATTAAAAAAATAAAAAATGTCTGGTTCTTCCGTTTAGTGAAAATAATAGCAAGATTAACGATCATATTATTTCAATAGAAACATACAATAACTCAGTAGAGCCCTTCTAACGACTTTTTGACAAAACAATACAACAACTACACATTGATCAAATCAAAAATGACCTTCATATGCCAGCGGAAAGAAAAGAAGTCTCAAACGCACTGATGAAGAGGAAGAGCAGGTCAGTGTAAACAAGACAATGCTTCAAAAGCCATCTTTACCTGGACAGACAATAATAGAAATCAACATTATTCGTGAAGTGTGCAGAGGATAATCCGTCTGCGTTAATACCCTCCAGTACGAGAGGAAAATGCCTTCAATTCTTCTCTCAAATGAAGATGAATACTATACTGCAAAGACAGAGGAAAATATGTGACCACACCAGTCCCTTTAGAGGTCAATCATCTTTTACAATAATTGCCCGAAATTTTAATTGAAGCAACATCTTGCTGAAGCATTCATTATTGTGGACAGACATTCCTCTCTTCAATTTTGCATTCCGATTAATTCCACTAATTTAAAAGTAACTGCTTTGTTCCAGTATAAAGGAACACAATTATAAGTTTTAAATACATATAGTTTATTTCCATAAAACATTACTGTTCTAAATACAGAGGCTGCTCACCAAGGCATAACAATGACCACATTCATGCTGGCTATTGCTGCAGATGCTTATTAACAAGTCAACAACAATCTTTGATGGTCTTTAAACTTAACTAAATAACTTGTTCTTGAGGGCCGATTACTTTTCCAGAGGTGTGATTCCAGCCAAATGTATCAGGAAGCACGAGCCTTTGCAAATGTGCAGGGTCCTATTTAAATACTGCCAATATTGAAAGCACATTATTTAATCCATCCTTTAATAGGTCTGTAATTGCACTCTTCTAAATCATGATTTGACACAACTGTTTATAAAGCCAAATTAGTCAGAATGAAATCTTTCCAAGCCAATCAAATAGTTTGCTTGATTAGTGGTGTGCTCCTCCTGGCACACTGAGGAACAGATGAATCCAACAGGGGGAAAAGACAAGCAAAGGAAGGGCAACTCCAATGCTGAGGACAATAAACTAAATTGTTCTGTCCCAATTTCTCAAGAGATACTTTGTAATCACGGCTAATTATTGTTGCACGGTTAAGTGGGAAAGGAACAATCGTCGTTGTTCCAGACATTCCACGCGTTTGCGAAATTGAGAGATATTGTAAAGATTTACAGTAGTTCCGTTACTGCACACCAGAGAGATGATCAATCCTGCAGAGGACCAAATAAAAAAACAATCATCATTTGAAAAGATCCAGTACGGAAAGGTATGCAAGTATTAATAGAAAATATATCAATGTATTGATATGTTACACTATCAATGGATTGTTATTACTAATACATTCATGTGTAAGTGTCATCTTTTGTTATAGCTGGTTGAGTTGTTGAATGGATTATTTAATAATAAATAAAACAGTATTTCTATCTATAACAGTGAGTCATAATTTCTAAGAGCATATGTTGTGTGTAAAATCTGTAAAGTAGTTTAAGTATAAACTAGAGCAGTGGAATAGATGCAGTGGCGTAAAATGAAGCATGAAATGGAAACACTCAAGTGCTTTAAATGTGTTGTCAAATTGGTACTTGATCGTATATACTTATAAATTACATGACATTTTTGGGACATCAGGCAAACAGATCTTTCTTGTTATGAGTTTGTTATGAGCTTCTGTCAATCGGATGCAACAGACAAGCTATGGATCGAAGATGCATGTCTGAGTGTCTGTACAGTTTCTCATCCATCTGACCTGCTTGATACAATTAATTTTCTCTAGAGAGCTTGTGTTATAGACTCTGTGTGGGTGATTATTCACAAAACATTCTCAAGAACAACCTTTCAAGAAGCAAATAACCTTTTACATAAATACCATTTGCATTAGACTGCATTTGTTAATTCTTTCAAAGCTGGCAACCTCAAGTTCTTCTGCATCAGAGTTGACCAAAGAGTGGAAATGTGTCAGAGATTTCAGGACTAACATAAATACCTTCATGAAAGACTCAGAATAAATAGAGGTCAACATAATACATGCGATAAATGTTCGTCAGGCAAAAGGAAATGCAATGACTCCCATCCTTTTTTCAGATTTTGGGATAGACTTGCCATGTTTAACCTAATGCTGGGATGTTTGATTAACTGTGTTAATCATTTCCCATCTGCACTGAGCCCTTGTCTCTGCCTTTTGATTAAATTCTGACTAGTCTTGCATTGTTCATTATGTGTACTTGTCAAATAATTGACTGCTTGAAGGCAAAAAAAAAGATTGTATGCCTTTCAATCTTGATGAGGAAGTGCTTTAATATCATGTCATTCACTTTGCATGGCATATCCCGGAGACGGGGATAAGTACCTCACTAGCACAGCATTCTCGGGGGGTTTCAGAATCAGAATCAGAATCAGAAACAGGTTTATTGCCAAAGAATGAATGTTTTCACAAACAAACAAACGAGGAATTTTTTTTGGTGGAAGGTGCAACATTTGGACATGACAAACAACAATCAACGCAAGGAGGGAGGAGGAGTGGGAGGAAGAGGGAGGAGGAGGAAGAGGAAGGAGCGGGAAGAAGGAGGAGAGAGGAAGGTGGAAGAAGAGGTGGTAGTCCTGGGGGTGACAGTCAGTCAGTCCCGGGTCCATTGATGGCCCCGACGCCGCCGGGAAAAAGCTATTGGTGTGGCGGGAGGTCGTGGTCATGATGCAGCCTCCTCCCGAGGGAGGGACTCGAACAGGAGTGTCCAGGGTGGGAGGGTCGGCGACAATCTTTCTGGCCCGCTGCAGTGACCTGGAAGTGAACAGGACCTGGAGGGAAGGCAGACTGCAGCCGATAACCCTCTCGGCCGAGCGGATGATGCTCTGCAGCCTGCGCTTGTCTTTGGCTGTGGCTGCAGGGTGCCAGACGGTGATGGAGGAGCAGATGATGGACTCGATGGCGTGTAGAACTGTACCATCATCTTCCCTGGCAGGTTGAATTTCCTCAGCTGCCTCAGGAAGAACATCCTCTGCTGGGCCTTCTTGGAGATGGAGCCGATGTTCAGCTCCCACTTGAGGTCCTGGGAGATGATGGAGCCCAGGCGTAGGACTCCACCCAGCGTCGGGGGAGTCACACAGGATGAGAGGGGCGGGTGGGGCTGCATTCCTCCTGAAATCCACAACCATCTCCACTGTCTTCAGAGCGTTGAGCTCCAGGTTGTTCTGGCTGCACCAGGTCACCAGGTGGTCAGTCTCCCACCTGTAGGCGGTCACGTCCCCGCCAGAGATGAGTCCAATGAGGGTGGTGTCATCCGCGAACTTTAGGAGCTTGACGGACTGGTGACTGGAGGTGCAGCTGTTGAGAACAGCAGAGGAGAGAACACAGCCTTGGGGGAACCCGTGCTGGTGGTCCGGGAGCCTGAGACGTGTTTCCCCAGCCTCACGTGCTGCTTCCTGTCGGTCAGGTAGTCTGTGATCCACCTGCTGGTGGCGAGCCGCACGCAGCTGGGAGAGCTTGTCCTGCAACAGGGACGGATGATGGAATTGAAGGCAGAGCTGAAGTCCACAAACAGGATCCTGGCGAGGTTCCTCGGGAGTCCAGATGCTGGAGGATGTAGTGAAGGATGTTGACTGCATCGTCTGCAGACCTGTTGGCTCTGTAGGCGAACTGCAGGGGTCCAGGAGTGGGTCGGTGATGGTCTTGAGGTGTGAGGACCAAGCGTCAAAGGACTTCATGACCACAGAGGTCAGGCGGGCCTGTAGTCATTGAGTCCTGTGATCTTGGGTTTTGGGGGACGGGATGATGGTGGAGGCCTTGAAGCAGGCTGGGCGTGGCATGTCTCCAGGGAGGTGTTGAAGATGTCGGTGAACACCGGAGACAGCTGGTCCGCACAGTGCTTCAGGGTGGAGGGGAGTCCGGGCCCGCTGCTGGGGGTTCTGCTTTTAAACAGCCTGTTGACTGCTCTCCAGGATGACGAGGGCTGAGTTGATGGAGGGTGCTCCAGAGGTGTGAGCCTGATGGGCTGGGGAGGGTGGGCTGATGGTCTGTGGCTTGTTGGTGGGGCTGTGGGGATTGTCTCGGGACTGCTCCATTGTCTTTCAAAGCGGCAGTAGAACTCATTTAGCTCGTCTGCCAGAAGCACATTGTTCATGGAGTTTGTAGTTGGTGATCTGCCTGAGCCCTCTCCAGACAGAAGAAGAGTCGTTTGCTGAGAGCTGCTGTTGCAGTTTCTCAGAGTACAGTCGTTAGCATCTCTCACCGCCTTGCTAAACCTGTATTTGGACTCTGTGTACAGGTCCTTGTCCCCACTCCTGAATGCCTGGTCCTTCTGCAGGCTTAGCTTCCTGGGCTCCCTGTGAACCAGGGTTTGTCGTTGTTATAACTCACCCTGGAGCTGGATGGAATACAGCTGTCCTCACAGAAGCTGATGAGGAAGTTACAGCCTCTGTGTACTCATCCAGGCTGTTGGTAGCAGTCCTGAAGACATCCCAGTCAGTACAGTCAAAGCACCCGTAGATCCTCCAGAGCCTCACTGGTCCACTTGAACTTCCTCACCACAGGTTTGCAGAGCTTTAGTCTCTGCCTGTATGAGGAATCAGATGAACCATGACGTGGTCAGAGTTTCCCAGTGCAGCTCGAGGGACGGCGTGATAGGCCCTGCTGATTGTTGTGTAGCAGTGGTCCAGAATGCTCTTCTCTGGTAGGGCATTTAATTAACTGTCTATATTTAGGAGTTCGTGGCTGAGGTTTCCTTTGTTAAAACCGAGTACAACAACCAAAGAGTCCGGAAGGTCCGCTCCACACTCCGTATCTGTTCGGTGAGGGTCCGCTGCTCCTCGTGCACGTCCCCTTGCGGCGTCATGTAAAATCCGGCCAGGATGAACGACGCCAACTCACGTGGGAGTAGAAGGGTTTGCAGTGGATGATAAGAGATTCCAGGTCCGGCGAACAGTGCTATAGAATCACCGTTACGTCGTTGCACCAGCCGTTGTTGAGGTAAAAGCAGATTCCTCCACCCTTTTTGGGACGGAGAGCTCCGTGTCTCGGTCCGCTCGAACAGCTGGAAGCCAGCGAGCTGGAGCGCAGAGTCTGGTATCGAGCCACTAAGCCATGATTCCGTGAAACACAGAACGGAGGATGAGGAGAAGTCTCTGTCTCCCCACCAGCAGCTGGAGTTCGTCCAGTTTGTTGCACAGTGAGCGGACGTTGGAGAAATATGCCCGGCGCGCTACGAGATCCCGTTTCCGTAGCCCGCATGAGCGCCCCCTAAACGTCCCTCTCCGCCGGCGTTTCACCACGTGGCGAAGGTGAGCACACCTTTTACAAAAATGTCCAGTAACTCCACAGAAGTTAAAAACGTTGGAAGTAAATCCGCTGGAGTTGTTCCCCTGATGTTCAATAGCTCTTCTCTGGTGTAAGAGCTCTGGGAATCCCAGCAGAAAACAGTATTTAAAACGAAAACAATAAAAAACATCGCGCACCAACACACCGAGGCGACCTTTTCGCGGCGCCATCATACACAGTTTGGGGGTTATCATGAACACGTCCCGTCTGGGTTTCAACAAGCCTTTTCTCCCTGAGGTTCATGTCCAGGGTCAAACGCGAAGACATTTGCCCAGGCTCATTTCGGAGAACGTATGGAAGACACATGACTGGAATTCAATTCACAGCATGATCTCTAATGATGGCAATTATGAATAGTGTTTAAATATGCTGTTAGGGGTGACAGAACAGGTTTCTTGACTCCACAAATGAAAAATGACATTAAACTATAGAAAGCTTAAATACCATTTCAGGTGTCTACTTTTCATTTTCGAGAGATTCAAATGCCACCCTCCTTTTATATTATTTCACAGCACAAGTGCCTCAAATCGTAAAGCTATCAGCCTTCACTAAGGACTCAGACCTTTAAGATAATGATACCAGCTCCATGCTATGTTATTTTGGAGGTTAAGGATGTGTAACTCCAGGCTTTTCAGCACCATCTTTGCTCACAGCTCTAAAAGCAGTCGTGTTTGTATAGTCTTTAATAAAGAAGCACACCACTTTGTATGCATATGAGGCAGACTGACAGGCGTGCTTTACCTCCTCAAGGATGAACGGGAACCAAACACTCAACACGATCAGCCTTGACATAAATACAGCTCAGCTGAAGTGAATGTGGAATAAAAGACAGTAAGCAGGGGTTACGGTCATATAAGACACCATTTTGAAATTTCGTGGTCACCAAATCTGTGAATATTTAATTTGTAAAAAAGTTGTTTTCACCAGTCCCAGTCAAATTGCCTAAGTGTGTAAGTCAAATTAATTTACCTGCAAGGTTCCACAAGAATTCGGTGGAGTTCCGATGGACTTTTACTGTTGTGACTGCTTCCCCTCGATCACTATGGCAACATCCTGACTTGGATTTCTAGGCGGCAAATTTGTACGACATCACATGTCTTGCTCCTTTTCAGCTTTCAAACTGCAGCCGCCAACATCACAGGGAATCCCGTTTCAGTTAGTGTTCATTTTTCAGGATAATGATATTAAGTCATTGACAGAAGAGAATGTCGTACTTTTCATTTCAATCACTATTTGCTCTGAAAAATGAAGGCAACAAAGACAGTTTTTAAAAGGCAGCAAAAAGCAAAGCCCATCTGGAAGTGCCTATACTTGTATGCTTTCCATTGACCAGAGGGGCGACTCCTCTTGTACAAAAACAAATCAGATTGTAGAGAAGTCCATGAGAAAATGACTCAACTTCTCAGTTTACGGTCACAATAACTAGTGTCAGTTCTTCTTAAATCCAGCATGATGTTCATTTTATAAAGTATGATCCTGTTTAGAGTAAAATAGACAGTAAAGCAGTGTATGCTTTGGGGTGGAGATACTTTGCGATTAACTGGTCGCTACCACAACGTTATCCGGTATGGGCATTGTCCATTCTTGGTTTTCATCAAAGAACTTAAACCCTTTCACAGTATGTTTTCTTCAAAAAAAAAGAAAACCTTTTTCTGTGCCACTATCAGTGTTGGGAGTAACGTGTTACAAAGTAGCGTGTTACTGTAATTCCACTACTTTTAGCGGTAACGAGCATGTAACGAAGTATTTTTTTTAATCAATTAACGCAGTTACAATTACTGAAATTTAAATGAGTTCGTTACTCGCGTTACTCTCTTTTGTGAAAAATGAACACTTGCAGACAAGAAGACAAGCTAGGCTACTTTAGCTGCTTCTGATCTGACATCGCAGGACCTTGGTGGCGCAATGATATTGTAACGTCTCGGACGTTATGGCACTGATGACACGGAGACGGGACGACGTTATTACTGCTCCTTTATTGGGCATCCACCAACACAGACAGCGTGCTCCTCTCAGCTCAGCAGCTCGAACGTCAACAACAACGGTTCCCGTCAACCACCCTTAACTCCCGTTTTCCGACATGTTAACCCTGCCTCCCCTCTACTCCGCCAATCACAGGCACGCCCCCTCGACCAGCAGCACGGTGCCACACTGTGATTGACAGCCACTTCCAGTGTTGCCAGGTCCGCGGTTTTCCCGCGGAATTGGGCTACTTTTGAAGTGTTGCCGCGGGTTGAATTTTTTGTCCGCTGGTTCGGGTAGACCTATTTTGCATGCAAATTACATGAATATCTTTAAATAAAAATCCATATTTTAAATGAAATAATTTATTTATCCTAACCAAACTGACTCCAGATCAGCACGTACACGCCGACACATCCGCGCACACAGGTGAGCACACGCTCACTAGCACCCCCCCCCCCCCCCTTATATGCAGCACCTCAAGGCACCTTTGTTTTCTCTTTTAATTAGTGTTAATACTGTAGGCCAATCACTTTTATTTCATTGGGCCTAATGTGGTAAAAAAAACACTGTTAAATGACTGAGACAGTTATTTTGTATTAAGTTAAGTATTAAAAGGGACTTTTGTACTACTGCTTGATTTGAAGGCCTGTTGCCCTGTTGATTGCAATAAATAGGTCTACAACATATGTTTATTGTGTTTGACTGTTCAGTACTGTTCATTACATTTAAAAAGCAGACATAAAAGTAACTTAAAAGTTACTTTCCCTAGTAACTAATTACTTTTGATATACAGTAACTAGTAAAGTAATTAAATTACTTTTAAAAGAAGTAACTAGTAACTGTAACTAATTACTAATTTTCAGTAACTTGCCCAACACTGGCCACTATAGAGAGAGGGTGAATTCTGTTTTAATTCTTCTCGCTTTGATATATTGTTGTATCTTAACGGATTTGTAATCTGACATGGCATTGGCCAAAATGTTAAACTCAAGGCTTCAAAACCTTTGTAGACAAACCAATGGTTGACGCCACAATGAATACGACCCCTGATATACAGTCGAGGGTTTAAAGCCACAACAACTTCGGAGTTCTCGTTAGGATCCAGAGACAGAAACACAGGGAATCAGTTTGAAAGGATCTGCAGAGATTGAGAGAGATGGGTCAGTATGTCTATTTTTGTGTCTGTGGGAGGTTCTCTCCAAATTACTGGAGTGAACCCACAGGTCACTGGTTTGTCATGGTAAACCTAAGCCGTTGGAATTGAGTTCAGGAGCTTTCCCACCATCGCCTCGAGGTGGCAAAGGCTCAGCCACCGCTGCATTCTTGTATGTCTTACCATTAAGACCCAGTGAATGCCTTGGTGACAATGGTCATGTAGTCAATGAAGGTGCAGTGGTGGAAGCAGCCAAGACTTGGGCAAAGGGTGAGCACTCGGGAATAGCCTCATTAAGTCACAGCTGTTGTGTTCAGAACAATGAGGCTGGGACTCTTCTCCAGCACCCACACATTAAAACCTCAGCAGAAGGTGGTGATGGGGGCTGACAACAAGTAGTTGTATCTTAACTTTGTCTCTGTGGACATAGTAAATATTGATGAGGTTGTGTGTCCACGTATGAGATATATTAGACACAGGAAGGTTGAATTTAAATAGGCTTCCACTTATACACACCAACATGTTTCCGTGTTTCTTTCTTGTTTCACAAAGTACACAAGGGAGAACAAATGTACTATTTCATTTTGTTTCATTTGTTAGTCTTATTTCCCATCAGTATATCTTGAGGGATTCAAGCTAACCATGCCTTTGAATTCAGAAGCACACTCTATCTCACGCCTCATGTCGACACAGTAAGAGGAAGCCAGAGAAGCAAAGCCAGTGACCTCTCTGTGGTTTGGGGGGGCCAGAGTCATACCGCCCTTCCTCTCTTCACAAAGCAGTCCCCTGCTGATGCAGTCTTGCTACTGCAAGGCTAACAACATTGTACTAGATTGGATTAGAGAGATAACTGACTGTGAGATGGAACCCAGGCTCATCACCAGTCCCATTTATCATGTTAATGCCAAATCAGTTCATGGTGTCCTCAATAATAGAATGGATACAACACAATTATAGGTTCCTTTGTCTGCAAAATTACACAAGGTGACCAGATCAGTTTGTGTTATATTTTTGGCCACTTTTGTAAAACTTTTAGAGTGCCTGGGAAATAATCAGAGCAGTGGGTCCCAGTCTCGTGTCGTTGTGTATTAACCTTGCAAGAATTTTTTTTGAAGCTGAACTCTGGATTTTCTCTCAGTTTCTCTTTTCCTTTCCGTCCTACAGTCAGCGGTGTTTGTTTTGGAGCAGCTGACTTTTGAGGATTCCGGAAGCCGGCCCACCAGCAGGTATGAAATCTTATCCTGTAAAAACAAAGTTGCTACGATCAGAATTTATACTAATGGCAACAATGACAACTTGGCTTTAAACATGGTAAAGTGTAACACTGGTCTTTAATAGACTGCTCATCAGGAAAGTATTTTGTAACAGAATATTTCCAATGCATGACTTTAAAAACAGATATGGAATGCAAATATTGGAAAAAAAATAGAAAAGAAGAAGCTAAATAAACAAGCGAAGGGGTGCGTGAAGAGCCAAGAGGATCACGCGCAGGTCATCAAATCCAAGAAGTCCAACTTCGTCACTTCAGAAGCCAAAAGTCAAGAAATGTCTCTAGCTGACAGAGGAGCGGACTCCCACTGAGATATTTATTTGTGTTTAGGTGTCCTATATACTGTATATATATATATATATATATATATATAATTAGGTGTTATACGTTCTGTTTCTTTCCAGACAAGGTTTATGTGAGATCACGACTGCACATCTTCACATGACCCCACGTCACTTTAGACCTTTCTCGCGTTTTCATAACAAGGTCCACCTGGATCCCATCAACAGCAATCTCCAGAGCAGTTTTGTCTGGGCAAAATATAATTAAAGTTAGTGGTTTCACATGTAATTATCACAACAAAAGTCTGGATCTTTATTGAAAAAAGAAACCAATGTTTATGTTTATCTTTGTGAATTAGCGACTTTAAAATTAACTTGGATCTCTGAGGGTCTTTTTTTAAATCATCACAAATCCTCCTTTACACATGCGTTCATTTTTGTCACAAGCCCATGCTCAAGCCTCTCTAAATCCTCACAAACTTGTAGTTTGTTTAAAGTGAGGTGCAATATGATAAGACATCTCCTGAGAGGTGGGGGTCAGCTGCTTGGTCCCGTTTCAGTAAAGCGCAGTAGCGTGTATTGGTTAAGCTGGCATTGGGCCATCTCAAATTTGCCCCCTTGGTGTCAGATAAGCATATGCCTCGCCCCCCCACCCCCCTCAACACACACAAACACACACACACACACACAGCTAACCGTTCTCCAAACAGCACCCCCGCACAGCTGTCTCCTTCCCCTGGGAGACTGTGAAGGCCAACTGTGCAGCCACTGAAATGAGCTGCTAATCCCTGTACAGGCTCCCAAGCATATTACAATACACAGAGCCGCTGGTCCATCAGCCACTGTTTGAGTGTGTGTGACTGTGTGTGCTATCAGTCTCTGTGCATGCATGTGTGCGCTTAGGCATGTGTCAATCTGTTTGAGTGTCAGCTGCATAAAGTAGTGTCTGTACATGAGAAGGTGAAAATGATTGTTGTTCCTGTCCTGCGTGACCTCAGTAATAGCTATATATCCCCTTGCAGGGCTTTTTAAGAGCACAATAAATTGCCATTGCATGAAGAAGATTCGACTTCTCCCCAACAAGTGTCTCTCTCCCCTTCATTGGAGCAAAGTCATTACTGGTGCTTATGAAAGTGAAATGAATGAGAGCGTAAGGGGAAGGATGGGAGGTCATGGCCTTAGGGCCACTGGGGAGTGAGGAGGCATAAACTCATCACCTGGTACTGATGAAGGGCCACTCACCTCAACCGCCATCTTTATCTGTCCACCTTCACCTTCATCACCGACACCCGTGTTTGCCCTTGCCATACAGGCGAGCACAAATATGAGGCAGGAGCAATTTTCTACTCAAACGACGTTCACAAACAGCCATAAATAACACATTTTAAAGGGCAACTCGGTGTGATCCCCTGAAATCAACATAAGTAAATGGAGATGTAGCCTGACTACAGAGGGCCGGCATCAGCATGCCCTCCCTTTGATATCACTCCGGATCGCTGTAATTGCAAAGGTGAGCCTTTGTTTGAATGGGTTAATATTGCTATCACAAAGCTGTTATGAAAGCATGCATTTTTAACAAGGAGAGCTGATTTTTTAGTCTTCAAATACAAATTGAAATATTCATCAGTGTGACTTCGCCAGCTTTAAAGAAAAGCTGATAAAACCGATGTTTTGGACGAGGAGTGTAAGCAGCCACTGCTTCAATCCTACAGGAAAACCTGTCTCCGTCACCAGAGATTGTTCTTTCAAAGTTACCATCAGAACGGCACAGATAGTCTATGCGCTTCTTTACTATGAAATCCTTTGCCCTGTTCATATTTTTTTGTCCAACATTGTAACACGTTTAAAAATAAATATGATACGTTGTGTCAATCACTTTTTCACACCGACTCCAAAAATGTTGTCCGTCATCAAAATGTTCGGAACAGTTTTGATGTTTTGCCTCCGTCCGAGTTGTTTAACCACTCACAGCCACTGAAATGCGGAATCATCATCCAAAATATCATATGATGAGCTGTAATACGTCTCCCAGTACAAAGCACATTATGACTAACAAAGTAGAGAATGCAGAGATTCATAATTTAAAGATGGAACGAAGCTGATAATTGCAGACCAACTTGGAATTGGGGGTGGCCGTAAAAAACAAAGGATGAGCAAAAGACTAGACAGTAGTAATTGTGGTCTGGGCAGCTAAACGATAGCTTATTGCTAATGTCATTCATTCATTAGCCCTGTTCAGGACCGCCACTATCCATTGCTCCCACGTAATTAATTCAGTTGTATCTGTAATGTGAATGTTTGCAACTAATGGAATAATAAAACCCATAAGACTCAGGTTTCTGTGTGTTTTTATAACATGATGGACTCAGGCTTAAGTCTCAATATGAGTGTCATATGAACTTTGGTTTGATTGAACAAGGACTCTCTGCTTAAGCAGACACGAAGACCAAATCTCTGATCTAAACATTTGAAAATTGTGCTACAAATAAAATCGTAATCTTATTTAAGAGGTTTAAAAATCTGATTGATTTATGAACAGTCAGTTGTATACCCTCTGACAGTAAGAATACAGAGAGTGTAGATTATAGCCAGTGTAAACAACAGAACAGTAAACTGAATATATACTGTTGTAACCTCTATTAATGAGAACAGATTGTCAAAAAAGCCTGCAAAGACTTTCACCGCCTTTGAATTCTACTGATACCTTGACTGTCTACAAGCATAACAGGGGCCATTTTTCACAGCTACCTGTCTGTGACACATTGTCCACTTATCCATCAGCAGGTCTCAAAATGAAAGCATTTGCCACGAGTTTTCATATTGTGTCGGTGACATCTGGTCCCTCATCTCTCACCTGAATGTTCAGACTGAAAGAGACAGAAGGGTGTGCATATTATAATAAAACTGGTATGATTCAAGCTCTAATTTGTTAGAGAAGGAAGAAGCCAACAATCCGAACAATATTCTTTCATTCCCCTCATTTCAAATGTAAGAAAATCTACTTGTGGATTGATGGACGTCTGGCAGAGTTGGCTGAGACAATTGTGCACGTAATCAGCAATTACCCTAATGACTGTGCTGACATACATTGTGGTGTAGGGTTCTGGCGTGTGTGTCAGGGGGCTGGTGTTGGGAGAAGGGCCAGGGAGGACGGGGGTCCGTTGAAAGCCCTGTTGGAGTCTCTGAGTGATGGCTTGTCAACGAAGCACTCCTGTTTCAGACAGAGCCAAGGCTTAGGTGGCTCCGGCGGGTCCTTCTACCTCCACATGGTGTTTCTCAGGTCACGCCTGTCCGGTGCACTGCCACTTTCCAAACTCCCCTCCATCTGCAACACATTGCTCACTCTGTCTTCTTGTATTTACTTGCGTTTTAATCTGCTCATTTTACCTTCCTAAACCCCCTAGTTGAGCAAACGTAAATATCAAATATGAATGGCGGAGGCTTTCCTTGATCTTGTTGGTCACACCCAAAAATACCATTCTCCCACTATACTGTATGTTAGTCAGGTAGAAAATAGTGAATCTGCATTTTATATAAGTGGTTAGATATGTTCAGTGGTAGAAGAAGTGTACGGATAATATTCTTGAGTAAGAATACAGCAATTTAAAAATATATATTACAATTGCCTTCAATTTCTTACTTTAGTAAAAGCTCAGCCTTATTATCCGCAAACTCAAGTCAACTGTATTTTAATGGCAACTTTCATGTCAGTGCTTCACAAAACAAAGGGTGAAAACAACTTTGCAACAAAATCATTTTTTAAGATAAAAATGGAAACAATAATTTAAGTCACTAGAATAAATAAATGAGAAAGATTACAAATATTTGGAAAACCAATGATTAAGGCTTATGCTATGTTCCCACTAGAGCGACAAATACACCAAAACAGCCAAAGAGACCAGCTACATTGTTGCAAAGTTGCCATTGAAGTTTTGCTAAACCCATCATTTTAGTTTTTCTTTTATCCCTTTTTAGACCTATATGAGATGATTTGTGGGGTGAAAGAAGGGGACAGGAGAGGGTGAAACAAAAACGCTTCACCACGTGAATGGAGAGCCGAATTTAGTTCACGCCAGCTCAACAGATTTGGAGCGTGTCACTCAGCAACAAGCGTCGGATGTTGCTGCTCCATGTCACCGGCTTCCATTGACCATCTTAGTTCCCACACAGAACTGCTCACAAAAAGGTGTGTGGACTATCTTGAGGAACCGGGTGATGATTTCTGGTATTTCTTGGGGGAACTTTGAGCACCACAAGGCAAGTGCCTTAAAAGTCCCATTATATTCAGGACCAGCCAAATATCTCTACGGCCGATATCTACAAAACTAGGAAGCTCATCAAAACCATCTAGATTGATAAACATTGATGGTAGGAGGAAAAACATGCATTTTGAGGATTTTGGGATGAACAGCCCTTTTAAGAAGAAGCCAGTATGAACATATCTGCATTTCAGAGTCCCTCAGATCTTAAAGCAGACCCTTCCAGAGACTAGGGCCACAGTGGCCCCATTAATTTTGACAGGCATCTTGTGATATAGAAATGTATAGTTGGGTGTTATGGTAAAGTCTGTTTTTCCTGAGGCAAAGTCAGAGGGAAAAAAAAAAAACTGTCGGCCAATCAGTTCAAGTCTGTGCAGTAGGATTTCATGGTACCGACGTCTGCACTAAGATCTATGAGATGACTGAAACCTTTACCATTACCTTCGCATTGAAAATGCGGAAGGTTATGTTTTGATCGCCGTGTATTTATTTATTTATTTATTTGTGTGCGTGTTACACGCATAACACAAAAAGTATTAAACCGAATCACATGAAATTTGGTGGGATGATTAGTTATTATCCGGGGACCATTTGATTAGATTTTGGGATCGATCGGGTCAAAGGTCAAGGTCAAGGTCATGAAAAGGTCAACATCTTCTTGAATCGCATGCCATTTGGTGGGATGATTGGTTATTATCTGGGGACCATTTGATTAGATTTGGGATCAATTGGGTCAAAGGTCAAGGTCAAGGTCATGAAAAGGTCAACATCTTCTTTTTAGCATAGCACGGTCAATTTTTATCCAATTGGCATGCAACTAATGTCAAAATGTTCATAATTCAATGCCCAATCTTGTGATATGCGAAGGTATGCGCTCTACCGAGTGCTCATTCTAGTTTGAATCTGTGTTAATTCTTATATTGTTCACAACCTTAATCAATGCAGTCTCTGTACTCCGCTGGGCTCTGAAACACGAGTCTCAATAATATTGTTGCGAAAGTATTTACCTGTGTCAGTATCCCAAAACCTGAGGATTATAGATTGCTTTTTTTGAAAAGCAGTCTACCCATGGCAGTCTTTAAAGCAACAGATACGGTGCAAGGGAACAAAGAGTGGTGAACTTTACTTTATAATTCATCCGAGATGTAGTTCAAACAGTCTAAAAGAACAGGGTATGGTTGGCGTCAAGCAAGCACAAAGAGAGTTTTAACTCTGAGAGCACATCAGTATCCACAAGCGGGCAAAGTATATTGATATACAATCTTAATTATTAATATTCATTCTGGTTATACTTATCTTTTTTTCTGAAATAGGTTGAACATTTGCTCCACATAGTTTTCGGAAAAAAAATGGGGTATGACGAAGGGAATTTATCAGGCAGTCAATTGTTGTAAAAAGGATTTTGTTTTGGTTCTTACGGAGGAATTGAGCCAGTCTGGTATATATCAATGCCTTAATATAGTCTGAAAGTTGGTCACTTGGTAATGTAGAATGCATTGCAATAGTGTGTCTGTGTGTTTAATTATAATTGTGTTCTTTTATTGTATTTAAAACATTTCCATTTGAATACATACTCTTTCCTCGTTAGAGTCATCACAAGGTTGACTTGACACACGCTGAATTAGGTTTGTACTTGATGTTCTAAAAGAAACAGAGAAATCGGAAAGAAAATCATTTGTGGCTCTATTTTGCCAATCGTACATCCCTTATTTTGACACATACTTTTAGCAATCATTTAGTTCAGCACATACATATAAACCACCAACTATATTTACCTTCATATGCTCTTGACAGTTTAAAGATAACTATTATCATACAGACGCGTGTGCAGCAGTACTTCCAATTGGTACATGTAAATGAAAGGGTCTAATAACGGATGAATTATTCAGATGTAACACTGGTGTCACATTGATTTGTTCGTACCAGGAGTTGTGATAAAAACAGCCTCTTCATTATAAATGACCACTGAATTACTCATTTGTGTCATGCCTGAAGAGTGATGTGGGTTTCAGCATCGTAAGTATTCATCAAATTAGATTCTTCGGGGCATAGCCTTTGAATTGTATTCAACAGGCAGAGGATGGAGTTTATTTACTGACTCACAAGAAAAATTATTTGAATATCAAAGGAAAATAATTCCCATAGTCTATATTTCCAGGTAGCTGCGGTGTGTTTTGTTGAACATACAAGCATCCTTTTGAGCTGTGTGTACTCATCAGCTCATCCTGCGGTGCAAGTATTCATGACATCTTTGGAAAAGTAAGGGTACATTAGCTGTTGCTTACCTTGCTTTATGCATTTCACATTTTCATATTGAATTTAACCCGCTGAGTTGGAGCTGTTTAAAACTGCAATGTGCAATGTGCTGCAACTACAAATGAAGGGATCCTGAACCGAGCTTATGTGGATTTCCATTGGCATGCCAACGCACTGTTACTGTCTTTGACTTGATAACATCACTCTTATGCGAAGGAAGTGTGCATGCTTCAGAGGACCCAATCCAGACGACTTCAGCCAGGCAGAGGCTGACTGAGAAAAACAATGAGTTGTTTATTAAAAATGATGTCATGCTCCCATATGGAGAAAACCAGATTCCCCCCAAACTCATGTCAAGACTCTGTGTTCAGGCTCTGGCAGGAGAAGGGTCTGGACCAGCTTATCAAACTCTATGAGGGAGAAGCAATGGACTCGTTTGAGAACCTGAAGAACATATACTCTCTCCAACAGTCCCATTTCTTTCGCTATTTACAAATAAGACATTATATATCTAGAACCTTAGATGCCCTGAACATGTGCTTCCTGGAAGAAATCCCTTACACAACCCATAAAAAAAAAAAAATCATCTCTCATTTCTCTCAAACCTTCGGCATAAACTTTGATTACTCCACTGACCATATCAACAAACAGTGGCAGAATGACATGGAGTGTCAGATAGAGGACAATGTATGAACATCAATTATGGAAAACACACTTAACTTCCTGAGCTGTAGCACAGATAGAGAAAGACAATTCAAAATATGACATAGACTGAATTGTACACCACTGCTGAGGGGCAGGCTCGGCTTAGGTTCCCCTACAATGTAGGGGTGTCAAACTCATTTTCACCGAGGGCCACATCGGCCTCATGGCTGCCCTCAAAGGGCCGGTTGTCACTAACACGGTATAATTCTAACTACTCCAGAACATATTGTTAAATAACTGTCATTGCATTTGTTTATTGTTTATTTAGGTGTACTTATATAACTGTATAACTATATATGCAAATGTATTTAATATTATAAAATAAATCTATTTAATTTCATTATATTTATTTTAACCCACATTACTTTATCAAAGATCAAACAAACATTATTACATTAACTTTGTTAAAAGCTTTGTCACAGTTGAGACAGGTGGTTCTCCACTGGTCTGGGGCAGTGGTTCTCTACTGGTCTGGGGCAGTGGTTCTCTACTGGTCTGGGTAGTGGTTCTCCACTGGTCTGGGGCAGTGGTTCTCCACTGGTCTGGGGCAGTGGTTCTCCACTGGTCTGGGGCAGTGGTTCTCTACTGGTCTGGCTGGGGCAGTGGTTCTCTACTGGTCTGGGGCAGTGGTTCTCCACTGGTCTGGGGCAGTGGTTCTCTACTGGTCTGGGGCAGTGGTTCTCCACTGGTCTGGGGCAGTGGTTCTCTACTGGTCTGGGCAGTGGTTCTCTACTGGTCTGGGGCAGTGGTTCTCTACTGGTATGGCTTTCGGACACACTATCACCCCTGAATGACAAGCTATGACCTAAATCGAGGGACATTTTTAACTTCTCAAATGTATTTAATGAAAAGATGGTGCAGTTTGAACCTGAGAGTTCAGAATATCACAGTATGCACAACAAAACTATTTAGTAATATTCCCTTTTACTGTCAATTATGAACCAACAAGTGAATCTTAAGAACACAAGGTAATACAACATATATTACTACTCTGTAACTTCAGACTTTAAAAAATGTCTTAACAGTGCTTTCATGCATAAACATGAAATAAAAAAGTCTGGTTTTAAAAAGCCTCAAAAGATGTAATTCATGTCTCACTCACTGAACCTATGACATATAAAGCTGCTCTACAAGTCAGAGTCTTGAGGAGCAGCTTTTACACACAAACTATAAATAAATTAAACAAGGGTAATTAAAAAAGATTCACATGTTCAACATTAACCTTTCTTCTGACTATATTATAAATACTGAACAACATGAAGCAGCACTCACTTCAACCTTAGTGACCACTGACACATACAGGACTGTCTCAGAAAATTAGAATATTGTGATGAAGTTCTTTATTTTCTGTAATGCAATTAAAAAAACAAAAATGTCATGCATTCTGGATTCATTACAAATCAACTGAAATATTGCAAGCCTTTTATTCTTTTAATATTGCTGATTATGGCTTACAGCTTAAGAAAACTCTAAAATCCTATCTCATAAAATTTTAATATTTCCTCAGACCAAGTAAAAAAAAAGATTTATAACAGCTGAGTGTTTGTCAAGGCTCAGGAAACCCTTGCAGGTGTTTCGAGTTAATTAGACAATTCAAGTGATTTGTTTAATACCCTACTAGTATACTTTTTCATGATATTCTAATATTTAGAGATAGGATATTTGAGTTTTCTTAAGCTGTAAGCCATAATCAGCAATATTAAAAGAATGAAAGGCTTGCAATATTTCAGTTGATTTGTAATGAATCCAGAATGCATGACATTTTTGTTTTTTTAATTGCATTGCAGAAAATAAAGAACTTCATCACAATATTCTAATTTTCTGAGACAGTCCTATACACTACCGTTCAAAAGTTTGGGGTCAGTCAGTGCGTTTACATGATGGTATAATTCGAATCTTGCTTTAGTCGGACTATGCTATCTTTTGGGTCAACTGCTGTTATCCCAATATACATGGCAGTGAGTAATTCGAATCATTGGCCGAAAGCATGTCATATCCGATACGATAGGCGGCGCTGTTTTCATTACAACTCGTGGTGATACAGCCATTTCCGCTTGACCTCTTCACCACCACCAACAACAACATCAACATTTCGAGAAAGAACCATGAACTTTAGTATGTTCAACTCCTTCAATACATTAAGCATAAATTCTGTCTGCTCTTCGGTCCAGAAATGTGTGGTGGCTCTTGTGTTCTCCATAGCGTTGTTTGCAGCGCCGCCGCTCCCATAACGCGCACGACGCGCTGCGCGTAGGGCACCAAGTCCTGAGGGGGCACCACAAAATAGGCAACTAATAAAATCCTCATAGTTATAATAATTATAATGCCGATATTATTTCAGTCTAGAAATATTAGGCGCCTTTTAGGCATGTATATCACAAAACAGGCAGAACAAGAGATATATTTAATCGCTCAGCACCCCCGTTAACACTTCTCGGGTCGCATCGCTCTGCCGTGATGCGCGCCGACACATCCGCGCACACAGACCCGATCTCAGGGGGCATCATGAGGAGTTATGCTTAGGGCACCAACATGGTTAGCAGCGGGACTGGTTATTTGTTTGTTTTCTGCCGGCCAGGTTGCCGGCAGTGACAATTTATCGTCTCTTTCGACTTCCGGGTCACGACATGGGAGGGAGGGCGGGCGGCGGGATCTCGAGCATGCGCAAAGACGCAAAGTCCAGTTCCGAATCGAATTCAGAGTTACATGCCGCGAGAGTCGAATTATCAACTGGATCGGACCGAGCTATCCAGGGGTGTTAATCGGACCGAAGTCGGACCGCACATAGTCCGACTAAGGTGTTTACATGAAACGGATAATTCGATTTCAGTCCGACTAAGCCAATAATTCGATTGCATGTAACCGCACTGACTTAGAAATGTCTTTATTTTTCAAAGAAAAGCACTGTTTTTCAATAAAGATAACATTAATAAAAAATACACACTATACATTGTTAATGTGGTAAATGACTCTTCTAGGTGGAAGTGTCTGGTTTCTAATGAAATATCTCCATAGGTGTATAGAGGCCCATTTCCATCAACGATCACTCCAGTGTTCTAATGGTACATTGTGTTTGCTAATCGCCTTAGAAGACTAATATCTGATTCGAAAACCCGTGCAATTATGTTAGCACAGCTGAAAACAGGTATGCTGGTGATATAAGCTATACAACTGGCCTTCCTTTGAGCTTGAAGTTTGAGGAACAAAATGAATACTTCAAATATTAATCATTATTTCTAACCTTGTCAATGTCTTGACTATATGTTCTATGAAATGTTCAATTCATTTGATAAATAAAAGTGAGTTTTCATGAAAGACACAAAATTGTCTGGATGAGCCCAAACTTTTGAACGGCAGTGTACCTGATGGAGGAATTCATAATAGGGGAACTGGGGATGTTTGTTAATACAAAGTCAATGTGGTCACACACGCACGCACGCGCGTACGCGCGTCTGGATGTCCGCCGGGCGCGTGAATGACAGGATGCGAAAAATGCGCCTCATTCGGGCAATTTTTTTTAACTCGGGCGGTAAAAGTAGGCGAGACTGTTGAAATGCTCCGCGTGACATCACTGACGTCATACCGTTGAATCAGAACCTACGGAGGATATTGATCGTCTGGAAGCTGCCGTCATCCAGACGCAGCTCCTGGAGAAGCTGCGTGTGGCTACGGATAATATAATATGTAATATTAATATTATTAACCCAGACTCGAGGGCTTGATGGTCTGACGTGTGTGGGACTTCCTCAACAGAACAAAGAGTGTGTATTTCTTCCGTGATGGACAGTGGTAACGAACTGCTATACCACGATAAGCCACGCCCCCTCTCCGGCGCTTCTAGCGCGAGTGAAGAAAACGTGACAAATAGTCCGGCGAGTGAACTCACGCGAGTACATTTAGTAAAGCAACGCAAGGGTTCGCCTCTCCTCTGGCGTGACCGCAGCATGAAGGAGAGTGAACAGACCGCATTTGGCTGCAAAAAAAATGACCTTCAAAATAAAAGCACAATATTTTTTTTCTCCCTTTTTTAAGAAAAGGCATCATATTTATTTCGTGCCGTCGCGGGCCACATATAATGACGTGGCGGGCCACATTTGGCCCGCGGGCCATGAGTTTGACACGTATGCCCTACATGTAGTAAATGTAACTCTGAACTAGGTACTTATATACACATGTTTTGGAAATTGAAACATTCTGGATAGAAGTAAAGGATGGAGCTTTCACCTCCTCAATGTGTTCTGGCAGCTAAAGTGAGCAGTGCAGGGAGTAACAACAATACTAAACTGATTGGAATACTATTGTATATTGAACGAAAGATTATCCTCAAATTATGGATTTCAAAAAATACCCCTTCTACGGATGATTGGTACAAGAGGATTTTGGAAGTTCTCCCTCTGGAAAAGTTGACCCACACCCTCCATGACAATGTCAAGGGATTTCTCAAAACACGGAAACCGGTCTTAGACATGGTGGACCCCTCCGGGATGGACTTTGCCGTGCCAGATTAAAAACATTGGTACCTTAAAGATGTACTTATGTCAGACTGGTGATGTGCAAATGTGTTATTTACTATGGTTTTTCTAATTATTTGTAATCTATTTGTTGGTCTCTTTTTGTTGCTGTTCTTAACCCTTATATTTATCCTTTCCCTTTGTATTGTATCCTTAAAGTCCTGTCTTGTTAATTAGTAAAATCAAAATAAATATATATATATATATATATATATACAAATTATAATACAAAAAAAGAATGATGTCATTACTAAATTCCCCATCACTTATCAAAAAATTCTGCTGCTAATACTGCTGTCACACTAGAAGTGAGTGTGTAGGTGTGTGTGTGTGTGTGTGGGAGGGAAGGAAGTTGTCAAGTTTTGACTGTGACAGAATTTAAATAACAGATTGTTACTGACCTAATTATGGTACTTCTGCATTAGTGTCTAATGTGCCTGAACCAGCGGAATGATAAATTAGCAGTTTGTGTGCTGACTGATGAGACGGCTAAAAAACTATTTGATTTATAGGCACACAAGAATAGTGACTTTGGCTAGAGCAGCATTCACTTTCTTAGACTCACAGCTCACCACAGGGGAGGCATGTCATAGTGGTTCATAGGTCCGTTTACGTCAGTTAAGAGGCAAAGTGCGTACTGGCTCATGTAGTGTATTGCATGCTACGAAGCTGCAACAACAGCACCAACGACAGGATGCTTGACTTGGCAACTTTCAAACCTGGAAAAAGTAGAGGAGAAGCAAAAAGGAGTAATAAAGGGGAAAAAAAGATCATCCATTTTGGGGGGGAAAATGGACAGAACGGAGTTGAGAACTAAAAGACAATGAGAAAAAGAGCAAGAGAAGTAAGCAAGAGCAAAACCCTCCAGCATGAAAGATCCTCACCACTATATCTCCTTCCCGATAAGGCTCCAGAAGCTTATCAGCCAATGGGTAATTTCAATTAAAAGGGGTTTTGCAAGACAAGTGGTTAAATACCTCAGAGGGAACCTGTCACCAGAGGAGAGGTAGCATACTGCCTCCACAAGACAGAGGGAGAGAGGAGAGGAAGAAGAAAGCAGAGTGCTGCTTGAATGGCTGGACTTGGCCCCGATAGAGGCACGTGATGAGCGTTATTGCATTAGCTCCTCGCCAATCATATAATGAACTCTCTGTCAGACGAGACAAAAGTCCGGCCACACCCCTGCAGCACGGCAAAAAGCTAGAAGAATGTGATCGGTAGGATTAACAATGAAGGAGCCCTGAAGGGAGGCAGAGAGAGGCCTTTTGCCAGGGAGAGATAGGAAGATTCAAGAGCTTTGCGTTGTCAAATGTTTTATTCAGCCATGGCCGTGAGTGCAGCCAAACAGATTAGCCTATTTACCACAGGTTCTCATTTAAGAGATAAATCTTTAAATGTTGGATTTGGCAGAGGAAGGTGGAGAGGGGCAGCAACTATGTCACACTAAGTAGGTAGTGGGTGCAGGGGGAGGGGAGGAGGGGGGAGGGGGGGCATCTAATGCCACTGAGCAACAAAGTAACTGTGAGCCAGAAATAAAACTTCCAATTAAGCTCAGAGTTGTCTGAATTAATGACAGCTGTAAGCAGACTATGATCAATATGCCCTCGTATATCTCTCATCCCAGGGTGAGTTGAGGATCGAGCTATCTTCACGTGTGAGGGTAGGGGTGGGAGGGTTGAATGTGTTCTTTGTTGTAGCTTAGTGGAATTCTTGCCTCTCTCCTCTCCACTCCTTTTGTTCTTGACTATTACAGCGGGGGTGATGAAGCTCCCCTGGGTGTTTTCAGCTTCAGAAGCCCAATCTCAGTGGATAATCATCTTCAAGATACATCAACAGGGCAGTTGTAATTTTGAACGACTCGAGGGAAAAGAAAAATGAAGTATGAAAAAACAGCAAAGATACAGAAAAAAAAGTATAAAATACCAACAGGACATTCAACAACAGCTAGCTTCTGCATCTAGTATTACAGCTTTCCTAACTAGCTTTCATCTAAAACGATTCTTCTTTTTCAGAAAACATTGCACGTTCCCATCACATTTGTTTTCCTCCCCACTGTTTCTGTGCTGAACGCACCCACAGTTTGGCTGTGAAAACCTCCGTTCTCCGTCAACTTGTTAGAAAAGGACCAAGCCAAGCATTTCACACCATTTCCAATTAATGATGCTGCTCTTGGCAGCAAAGTAGTAAACGACTACCAAGAGAGTTGTTTTATTTCCCAAGATGAAGTACACACAGTTTCCGTTTCTCACTCAAGAATTGATAACTACTAGATCCTGGACGACCCACTTTCTTACTAATGAGAGGTCATCACACTGGGTGTAAATGTCAGGGGGAAATACTGTCATTTCTGTTGGCCAATTCTTTAGTGCTTCATTGACCTTAAGGGACATGGCATGTATTCCTGGCAAGTGTCAGGTGTATGAGTTAGGCACAAAAAAGGACAAACTACTGTAGGGCAACTTTTAATGGAACCCCTGAGTGTTTGTGTGCGTGCACACAAACACTGCAATATTATAGAGATGGCAACTGGCCGATGATAACGACGTGGCGGACAATGATTGACAGGTGGATTGTAATGTTGATGAGCTGTGGGTCTAACTCATCATTGTATTTCAGAATATTCAAGTCTCAACTGTCATGTTTACAGTGGCACATGAGAATAGGAGCACACTGTGCAAAACAACAGCATTCCCTGGAAATCCCATTGGCCACATGGCTATCTTGTTCAAATCAATACCATCTCAAACTATCACAGATGTATCCTGAGTGACCCTTCAATGTGGCAGCCATATGTCTACTAAAGCAGAGAGATGACATGCTTTAAATGTACCGCAAACTTTGGATGTTAAGCACATTTCTTCATGAGTCTTGTGCAGCACAATATTTTCTTTTTAGCGTGGCTAAGGTTGTCAAACTGGTTCTCAAAATCGGAGGTAATGAAGTTAAAGAGTTTCAAGCAGGCTCAAATGTGCAAATCTCAGAATTAACATAGGTCTTGACATGGAATAGCGGGGAGTTGTCATAGAGGATCATGAATATTCAAGCCTGTGACCTAGTTTGATACTCTAGAGCAGGACAGTGGGGTGCAGGGTAAAAAAAACCCATCTGTACTCAGATGTAATACAGCGACTTGGTAATATGAATCAATGTGGGAGGGATTTCATTGTAATTACTCAATCAACTGTGGAGCTGCCTTCTGCTCTGCAAAAGGGGTTCTCTATCTCCTCACATCTTTATTATTTACCAAACGTGAGCAGTGAAGTAACAAACAAACACAACAAACACTTCACAATTAGGATACAAATGCTGTGCCTCTCCACCCGGTCCACCATGAGAGATAAGTCCCTCTAAGACAAAGTGTGAACACCCTTCCTCTGAATCATGAAGCAACATACTGAAGTACACAAATGAAAAGTGTTTCATTCTTGCCAGACCATAAGTTAATAAAAAATCCACTCTGTTGGCACCAGACTGTCTGACACAAACTCAAATTGATTCATAATTGAGTTTGTATAGATTTTTATCCAGCTTTTGCTGGTTACATTAGGGCTTGACTAGTCTCATTTTGCAGTGGAGTGTACAGCAAAATGCAACTTATGGTCCAGGCTCCCTGTGCGCCGTGCATTGCAATAGATTGCTCAAATAATAACAGGCTCTGAAGGACAATTTTGCTTGCCACTCTTCAATGTGCAAACACTGAAGGATGTATTTAGGGTCACCTTTTCCCACTGACACAAGCCTTTTTTCTGACTATTAGCACTTACATGTTGCAATTCAATATTAATTGGGACTCGAGTACAGAAAATATTTTCTTGAATACACATTGTAACTTTGGTGATGGAAATAAAACATTTTACAAATAGCATTTTCTGAAATTTCCCATTTCTAAGGACACTCAGGCACTGACATTTTAAAGAGCGAGACTGCTGTTAATCGATGTTTTCGTTATGTCAACCAATCTTGAAGAGTTGAGAAGAGACCAAAACTAACAATGCATTAGCCCGTGTTTTAATACTCATCTGTGTGTCCATTCCTTCCTTCTGAAGACGCAAGCATTACAATTGATTTGAAAGAAATGTCAAATATCCCAAAATTTTATTTCCTGGCAAATCTGGTCACCATAGCTTAGAGCAAGTATTACCCAAGCAGAAATAGAATATTCATTAGTTTAGGACTTTTTTTCCCAGCGGTGGATTAATACACATTTGCCGCTCCAAAGCATTGAATATTGTTTTTTCCTCCTCCAAAAAAGAGAAATTACTCTTTTGATGTCCCTTAGACCAATTTGATTTGGCCTATTTTTCACACTTCTATAGTCTGAGTTAAATTGAAAGAACAATAAAAGAGTATTATGTAGGAGATGCATCAGAAAGATGTTAGACAAGCATTAAAAGCATTTTCAGATTCGATAGATATATAAGAATATAACGTAATGTATGAACTATTTCACTGTCGATTTTCATTATTTAAAAACAATTGTAAGAATATTTTTTATATTATTTAAATCAAAAACACATAAAAGAAAAAAGAAAATAATCTGAAGACTCTTGCACCATGGACCCCACATTGACAAGCACTGCTCTAGTTAGAATTTACAGCAGCAGGATGGTGAATGCAGAAAACATGCAAAATAGAAATATTGATTTGACAATCCAGGCCTATAGGAATACAGAGAAATGATACTTATTGATTGGATCAATTGTTATTGAACTGACTGGACATGACTACGAAAGAGAAACTGCGTTCATATACCACAAAAAGTCTGTTTTCCACCAAAGTTATATTGAGAAGCTTGGACTTGCCGAGCGCTGCCGGACACGCCTTGGTTGGTGTCTCACTTGGTGCGAGTGCTCTGTGATTAAGAAGGAGGCAGGCCATTCATCAGACACTGCTGTCCATTCAGTCCTCACAGGAGCCTGTCATATGGGTCTCCATCCAGCCCTGAGCCGTGGTCAATCTTCAGTCAGACAGCAACATCCCTTTGCGACAAACAAAAAGACTAAGTTTGGGATTTATGGTTGACTTGCAACAGGCCCTAACATCTCCTAAGGGAGCACATAAAACACTGAGGGAAACAGAGTGTGAGCAGTAACACACACATTTGTCTTTTATGGCTCTATGTACTGATAATGATGTTTGATTTTCCATTATGTTCCAATGAAAGGTGAGAGAAACCAAGCCTGGTGCTTCGATGTCCTGACCCATTGCTGTAAATGGCCATGTCTGTAATGTAAACTTTTCCTATTAGTTCCAACCGGATTAGACACCCTGAAAAAAAGATAGTTAACTCATGCCAGGGCCCCAAGGTGCTCATTAAGTCCACCTAGCGAACAATTTCATGATAATAAAAAGGATGCGGTGAATCTTGTCTGAATGCAATACCGCTGTTTTTCTTCTGGGGAAGGACCCGAGGCGGTTCAAAGCAGCTCTCCGGTTGTAAAAGGCCAGTCAGCTACCATCACTTACCCATCCTTTGTAGAATATATCTTTGAAGGATCATATGCATATCTAAATAAGGGCATATGTGGTGCACATTGACAGTGCTTCATTAAAAGACTGACATATTCCCATTTCATTTGGTGTAATCCCCAGTGCTGCATTTATTGGTTGTCCCTGGTAATACCGTGGAACATTAATAAAGCCCACCAATATCATTCAGCTTGAGGGATAATTAGGCAGCCTGTCCCTGAGAAGACGGTATATGGCACATAAATTCTATTAATAAGCTATATATTGGTTTAAGATTTAGAGGTCCTGGATCTAAACTTGTCATGAGAGTAGCGGAACATTATAGCACCTTTGTTCTGCGGGGACACACATTTATGGATTTCGTCCACAATTAAAATTGAAATAGGTAAACATTTCCTCCTTACTGTTTTATTTTACTGCTAAAATATATTTAAAAAATAGGAAAAAGTATTGAATCTGTCTATAATATTACTTCACCTTTAAAATGATTAGCTTGGTGATCTCCAATTAGCTATGCAACTTAATCCAGTGACTGCTCGACCATAACAAGGCTGAATTTTCACACAATATTGAACTGCTACTGAGAGCCTTGTTGCAGCAATCATGTTCCTACGATATCTGTTTATTCGTGTCATATATTCTTGTTTATTCCTATTATTATATTGTTTGTCTTCATAAAATACATTTTGTATAAAAAATCAATTTTAATCAGAATAAGGGTGTCTCGCACATCGTGGAAGAATTCAGTATGTGGAAATTACACAATACATATTAGTCATTTCACTTGCATATCTCTAGTTACTGTAATAAAAGCTTTTAATTTAGCTGTTTTAAACATCCAGGATGGTCTTTCTCAGGAAAACTGCACAATAATGCATTTGTTTTTACTTACTCTGTGGAGCCGAGTATTCCTATAGACCTCAGTGGTAATGACTTTATGAACTTCTTTAATGAAAATATTTTAACTATTAGGGACAAGATTAATAATCTCTTGCCCTTAACCAGTGCCAATCTGTCCTCAAGTGGAATGGCCTTGGAAACCGCTGTATGCCCTGGTGTATATTTGGATGGCTTTTCTCCCATCAACCGTGACCAATTATCGTCAACGGTTTCTACTTCGAACACGTCTACCTGTCTCTTGGACCCCATCCCGACGAGGCTGCTTAAAGACGTTTTGCCTTTAATTGGCAGCTCTCTATTAGATATTATCAATGTGTCTCTGCTAACAGGCCACGTACCACACTCCTTCAAAGTGGCTGTTATTAAACCTCTCCTGAAGAAGCCCACTCTGGATCCAGAGGTGTTGGCTAACTACAGACCGATCTCTAACCTCCCCTTCCTCTCCAAGATCCTTGAGAAAGTGGTCGCAAATCAGTTGTGTGACTTTCTACATCATGATTGTTTAATTGAGGAGTTTCAGTCAGGATTTAGAAAACACCACAGCACCGAGACAGCACTGGTGAAAATTACAAATGACCTCTTAATGGCAGCAGATAAAGGACTCATCTCTGTCCTGGTCTTGTTAGACCTTAGTGCTGCATTCGACACCATTGACCATGACATCCTATTACAGAGACTGGAGCAGTCGATTGGCATTTCAGGCACGGCACTAAGTTGGTTTAAATCCTATTTATCAGATCGATCTCAGTTTGTATTTGTAAACGATGACGCCTCGATAACCACCAACGTTAGTCACGGAGTTCCACAAGGTTCTATTCTTGGACCAATTTTATTTACCTTATACATGCTTCCTTTGGGCAATATTATCAGGAAACACTCCATAAACTTTCATTGCTATGCAGATGATACTCAACTATATCTATCGATAAAACCAGAGGAAACCAACCAACTCAGTAAAATTCAAGCATGTCTTAAAGACATAAAAACATGGATGACCTGCAACTTCTTGATGTTAAACTCAGACAAAACCGAAATAATTTTACTCGGCCCTGAGCACCTCAGAGATCAATTATCTGGTGATGTGGTTTCTGTAGATGGCATTTCCCTGGCATCCAACACCACTGTAAAGAATCTTGGCGTTATCTTTGATCGGGACTTGTCCTTTAACTCCCACGTAAAGCAAATCTCAAGGACTGCATTCTTTCATCTTCGTAATATTTCAAAAATCAGGCACATCTTGTCTCAAAAAGATGCAGAAAAATTGGTTCACGCGTTCGTTACTTCGAGACTATTATTATCAGGCTGCTCTAATAAGTCTCTTAGGTCCCTCCAGTTGATCCAGAATGCTGCAGCTCGTATTCTCACTAAAACTAAGAACAGAGATCACATCACTCCTGCACTAGCTGCTCTGCACTGGCTCCCAGTAAAATCAAGAATCACTTTTAAAATGCTTCTCTTAACGTACAAAGCCTTGATTGGTGATGCACCATCATATCTTAAGGAGCTTGTAGTACCATATTGCCCCACTAGAGAGCTGCGCTGACTAAATGCGGGACTACTTGTAGTTCCTAGAGTCTTAAAAAGTAGAATGGGAGCCAGAGCCTTTAGTTATCAAGCTCCTCTTTTATGGAACCAGCTTCCAATTTCAGTCCGGGAGGCAGACAGTCACCTCGTTTAAGAGTAGACTTAAGACTTTCCTCTTTGACAGAGCTTATAGTTAGGGCTGAATCAGGTTTGCCCTGGTCCAGCCCCTTGATATGCTGCTATAGGCTTATAGCTGCCGGGGGACGTTTTAGGATGCACTGAGCACCTATCTCCTCTTTTTTCTCTCTCCTTAGGGATGAATTTTCATCTCTCAATCACACGTTACTAACTCTGCTTTCTCCCCGGAGTCCTTTTGACTTCACGTTTCATGGGGTCATCGGACCCTATGAGACGACATAGATCCTATCTGCTGATGGATCATCGAGGTCTGGGTCGTGGAATTCCTGCTACCGACCACGCCACTGCCCTGTTGAGACTCCGCCCACTGTTGAGACTCCGCCCACTCCTCCTCTCTACCTCCATCGGCCTGATGGATCGTGTGGAGGTCTCCATCGTGGAATATGCCTACTATGAACTATTCATACACTCTGTCATATTCATTGAATGTATTTTAACTCTAAATCTGTCCTTCTGTACACATTACATCTATTGCACCTGTCCATCCTGGAGAGCGATCCTCCTCTGTTGCTCTCCTGAAGGTTTCTTCCCTTTTTTTCCCCCTGAAGGGTCATTTGGGAGTTTTTCCTGATCCGATGCGAGGTTTTGGCAGTTTTGTGTACAGATTGTAAAGCACTCCGAGACAAATTTGTAATTTGTGAAATTGGGCTATACAAATAAACTGAATTGAATTGAATTGAATTACATAATATAAGAATAAACAAATTAGTATCAACCAAAAAGCCCCTCAGCAATGACCGCTTAGCAGTTGAATCATATCCTGCTCATTTCAACATCTAGGCCTAGAAATATTAAGTCTACTGCTGTTGACGCAGGTGCACTTCTAGAGTTCAACTTTGGCTCACTTTCTGTTCAATAGTTTCTGAAATACCTGTGGCAGGGTTATTTAAAAAGCTTTGCTGGCCAACTCAGAAGATGGGTATGGAGAAGGTGGCGTGGCTCAAAGGTCCGAGGCTCACCCTCCGGCAGTGACTTTCTCCCACCGCTCTGGTACTAATTACCTCACAGAGAAGTGGAGAGGGGCAGGATGCAGCATGGCACAGCAGCTGCAGCAGAGTGGCAGAGAAACTACAGGGCGGCCTAAGTGGAGCCAGGAGACATGCTGAGGTAGAGGGAATGAACCTCCTATTTCGATTTCCCCTCCTAATTGTTATTCACTTATTTGCCATAACCAGATATTTGCATGCTGTTTCGTCAGACTGGTACATTTGTCTTTGAGACAGCTTTTTAAACTTCATTGTGGTTTGGACCAGTAACACTCCAATCCTGGGTCTAAGCTGATCCAGACCAATCACAGTAGCGACCAGCTGCATTACTCCCACAAGTGCATAAAAACAGAGGCTGCCCACAAATAGTTAAGCAATGAAGGTGCTGCTTTTCTAAATGCTTCAACTGCATCCTCAAATGAAACTGCTGCCACTTCCATGAACAATGGTAAAACTCTATTGATTAGTGATCAATGGTTGGAAATAAATGGAAATTCAAATGAGATGTTCTTTTCTGGATAAAGGCTTTGAACCAGCAAACGGGTTCTGGACATGACACATTCTGCTTACTGTATACCAATGCTGAAAAAAATATTTACCAAAACACAAACACATTTAGGTCTCCCCCCCCCCCCTCCACCCCACACACACACACACACACATTCATATAAAGCTATTTATAAAGAGCTCCTATTTTCTTTACCTGCCTGGATTGAGCCTTTCCCAGCATGCGCTGAACAGTAGATGGTGCATGGGACGAACTGACATGACCTGCGTAAAAGAAATGAAAATGTATTATAAATATAACATTAGATCATTTTTTTTGTTTCACATTTGCAATGTGGGTAGAAGAACTACAATTGATTAACAATGATTGATTGCTTTGCCATGCCTGGTCAATGATATGCTTTATGTGTGACCTACTCTCATAGAAAGTTCACATCAATGTAGCTCAAGAAAAAGTTGAGCCAGGAAGACACTCTTTACACTCTGGTTCATTCATAAGCAGTCTTGCAGAGATTACTCCTTCAGCTGATTGGGCGTGAGCACGATGAATAAACCAATCAGCGGCAGCGCAGTTCTGTAAGCCAATCACAACGTTGTTGGCAATCTTTTAAATCGGTTCTCCTCTCTGCTGCTGTCAGTTGTCGTTTCAGCTCAAACCGATGCGACCCTCCTCCACCACAGGCTCCTCCAATCAGCGTTACAGCAACTCTTCTTCTACACCCACACTAGTGTCTGGACTCCATGGGGATTCTGCCTTTGCTGATATCAGCAGCTCTACCCCTTGCTTATCCCAATTCAGGATGGAGTCCAATCGCCAAAGACTTTCCACTATTTCAATATGCAATTGTAAAAAATATATAGTTAAACTCTAAATACCAGTCTTTC
Source organism: Pseudoliparis swirei (assembly GCF_029220125.1). Lineage (NCBI taxonomy): Eukaryota > Metazoa > Chordata > Actinopteri > Perciformes > Liparidae > Pseudoliparis > Pseudoliparis swirei. Next base: position 19,650,501 of record NC_079392.1, on the reverse strand, counting down.
CTGTTTGAAATACTTTTAGTGAATTGTTATTGGTCACTTGTTGGCTTATGAGGTAACAATTTGAAAATGGTGAGAAATTATCAGTAATTTTTCAGAATTGATCTCTAATAACTTATTTTTTAAAGAAACTAAAACTGAAACCACACATTTAAAACAAGCACTGGTTCCAGTTCTTACTATAGTTAAGATTATAGTAGAGTTTCTTAAATTTAATTAATGAATCTTTGGACAAGTAGATCCTAGGATTGAGGTAGAAGTACTCTAACTGTTCTCTAATTGGACAGTGACAGATCCCTGCAGAAGCAAAGTCAAAACTCCCTCGGTACTGCAGGTGTGAAGGTTTCCGGCTGACCATACCTTCTGATCCCTCTGCTGAAAAGCATAGCTCTTGGTAAAAGAGATGTTTGCTATCTCTCTAAGAAGCGTAAAGTGGGAAACTCTTAAAAACTCTTAGTGAGTAATATGGTAAAAGGAGTGCTCTCAAAACATTCCTAGAATGACTGCAGAGAAGTTTAAAGTGACTGGATTTGCTTATTGCTTCCACCTCAGTCTTCCTCCAGGCAGCCAAGTTGTGTATGGCTGCCAAATGGGTTACTATCAGCAACGGTGAAGTGGCAGAGGACCCACTTAAACACAGGCAGAGCCAAGAAACTGATCTCCTGTGAGAAGAATGTCTGGCTGTCTTCCCGTGTCATGCAGTGGTGCTGATGGACTGATAAAGGTTTTGCCAAGTGGATTCTTCCCTTCCTGTGTCACTCCTGATTGGCAAAAGGCAAAGTCAGAGCTCTGGGAGAGACAGGCTCTTTTTTTCTTTCCAATCTGTAAGTAAAAGGACCTCAAAGATAATTGTGACAAGCTGCTGACCCCCGTGCCCAGGTCAAATTTCTCCTGGACGGGGGCCACTTCCTGGCCAAAAACAAACCATCCAATAAGGACTCAAAACCATTACCACTGCTTTACATTGTCAGAGGACGTGCTCCCCTGAGACTTATTTACTTATCAGTTTCCTCAGGAAGATAAATGTTAGACATAAACTGTGATGACTCCGACTGACGAGCCAGTGATGTAGCAGGATGTGCTCCTCGCTGCTTTCTTTGCCATGCTACCACTTGATGTTTGTCAGTAGACGCAAGCTACTGCTGGCTGATGAACTGTTAATGTCATCCGTTGTGCGTGTATTTCGAAGCATGAACCCCAGAAAATCTCTAAAAAGGAATGAAAAGGTTAACCGCTCTTTTATGGCAATATCAAGCTCAAATGGATCCAAAGAAATCAGAGAATATATGTGTGTGTGTGAGTGTGTGGGTGTGTGTGTGGTGGGGGAGGGGGGTTAATGTGAGATCATCAACTACAAAACTCCATTCAGTATGGAATATTAAATTTTTTAAAATGGGTTGCGGTTTAGGAGCAAAATATACATATCTGGCAAGGACAAATGGACTTCCCTTACAACATAGTTAAGAATAATGATGACCACCAATTGATTTAACAGCCGAGCACCCTCTGACACTAAAGACGTACATTTTTGCCAAAAGCATGACGTTAACAGATGATTTCCTAAGGAATGGTTTGTTTAAGGGCCTAATGTATCTGAGCTATGTCAACAGCTAGTTCCACGTGTCAGCAGTATTGTATATTTAAACCTTTTTACATTTACGTTTGATTGATGGTGCTAATGAGTGATATACAAGGCTTTAATTTGTGTAGTCTTTATGTCAAATGTCAAAACAACGGAGATACACAGACCATGGCACATCTGGAAAATTAGACTGACTGCAGTAGAATAAAGGAAAATGTACTATTCTTTGTGTTATTTAATATGCATATTGTATGAAAACAACAGCAAACAATGATGGCAGTAACGAGCAGCAATATACTGTATATTTCTATATGTAATGAAATTAGACTGTAACCACTTTTTGGTTGGCTTCACTTTAATTATCATTCGTTTTAGACAATCTTTGTACTCTTCTTACAAATTCAACCATCCAACATTCATTTGTTAATTTCCTCATTTTACTCATTTTTGTTAAGTTGATCTGCAGCAAAATACATTCACAAGGGACTTACAGTAATGACCTGGCCTGCCAGTCAACACAGAGCTGGTGAAAGCAATTTTACACTTGGCCCAGAGAGACCTTCATTTTAATTTGAATAGTTGTCTTTTTTTATTGTTTGTGCCATCTATTAAAAAAGACACACACACACATGGGGGCTTGGTGGACGTCTGGGTGAGGAAAAGAGGAACACCATGGCAAGTGTGCAACTTATTAATTTATTGTGGCTAAATTAGATTGTTGAACTCAATTGTGAAATACAACCCAAGTGAGGTTTTATATGATGGCCCTGGATGTTAAGTTGTTAGGATTAATTGTAAACTATTAAATGATTTGCCAACTATTGTGATCATTGATTAATCGACTTAAACAATTATCGAAGAAAATAATTTTAAAACTTCTTAATTTTTGGTTTAATTTGTCTCTTCTATGAAATTATACCAAATATATTCGACTTAAAATACAACATTTATCATCTTAGGCTTCAAAAAACATTGACCATCGGTTTTTCACTATATTCTGACATTTAAAAGACCAAACTACGAATGGTTTAATTGAGAAATTAATTGATAGATTAAGTGTCAATGAAAAGGATTGTTGTTTACAGTCCTTATGGGTGGTTTTCAGTTAGTTGCCCAGAATCACATTTGATTGGATGAATTCATGTCTACAAATTTAAGAAGAGACATAAAACATATTTGAAGGAAGAGAAAAGATAACAATTTTGATTTAAAACATGTTATTATTATGTCGTACATTTGACATAAACCAAGAGATAATTGAACACTAATACCATATTACAGGATCAGATTTGATGAGTGGTGAAAAAAGCAGAGTATTATATCAAGCAACACACATTATATATATTGAGCAGTCTTAGCATATACCTATATAATATTAATAACATATTCTTTTCCCGTGGAGAAATTCTTCTCTGCATTTGACTCATCCTTACTTATTAAGGAGCAGTTGGCTGCTGTGAAGCGCTCGGGGAGCAACTGGGGGTCAGTGTCTTGCTCAAGGACGCTTCAACATGTAACTATGGGGAGAGCGGGGATCGAACCTGCTACCTTGTGGTTGCGGGATGACCGCTCTCCCCACTGAGTTACAGCCGACCTGAACGAGAGATGAAGCTTCACACAATACAACTCTCAAAACAGTGCCAAATGCCTTCAACCTACAAGATCGATTGTCTAGGTCAGTGGTCCCCAAACTTTTTCCTGTGAGGGCCACATAACTTTTACTGAACATTTTTTCTCTTACCTAACCTTTTCGCCATTATTCCGTTCTATTTTACAGGGGCTAGTCTAGGATTTGCGGTGCCAGACTGAAAAAAAAATCATAATGCGTCTCTGGTATTGTTCAGGGGGCCGGGCCAAATGTGGAGGCCGGCCATATCTGGCCCGCGGGCCTTAGTTTGGGGACCACTGGTCTAGGTGTTACTATGTTTACCTCTCCTCAAAGCTTTAATAAGAATATTTTCAAATTAACATTGGGATCAAATACCTATGTGTAATCACACAGAATAGTCAACCGACTCTGCCTTTCCCCTCAGTAGTTTTATACCTGCAACGATTGGTTCACTCTTGCCGTTCTCACCAACCACAGTTTGCAACTAGCTGGTGAACACAGCGGAGCTTTTAGCAGCTAAAGAGCCAGCTATTTACATCAGGAGTTGGTGGAGACCTAAACAGAGCTAAAAGAAGAGTACAAATTACACTCCAATTAACCGGGTGGCCAAAAACACAACTCCAAATGAATGCTATACTCTCTCTGCTGGATGTGTACATTTGTAAGAATGTGCTTCCTGATTTTGAACGTTCGAACACAGACAATGCAGACAAGGCTGTCCTTTAGAATTGATTGTAAGGACTTTCTTCTTGCATACAAGGCCATATTTTCAAGCCCAAAATGTATGAGAGAAAAAAATACTGAAGGTGTTCAATGTTATGATGCAACAATATATGAAAGATATATAAGACAAAAGCACAATGAAGCTTTCTTAGGAGAAGAGTTCTCGACTTAACTCCTTATTAAGGCCAGCACTGAGGACACTTTTAAAAAAGATATTGTGTTTGTTTAGCATGTTTTCTCAACCTTTAGTCACTGCAAAGCACTTCTTTGCTCTTATATAAACATGTGAGGCACAACAGATGGGTCTGAATCCAAAGATCATGTTGTCATATCACAAGTTGACTTGCGATGCAGACATATGCAGCTCTTAAGAGCTTGTGAGTCATGTTTTCTGGGGAGGTAGAAAAACCTTGGCCTTGCTTGTAATCCACTGTGCGCTGCCTTCTTTAGGAGGCCCTACAAACAGTACGTTGTCGAAGCACATAGCACAAACCCAAGCAACACAACGTTAGTTAATTGTTCTCTTAAAGAGGGCTAATCCAAGCTAGAGTACCTGATTCAGAGAGGAAATCCAATCTCATGCTCAGACACAATTTGGTGCTTAATTGCAATTTATTGAGTAAACCCTTTTGCACATTTAAAAGACTAAAATAGTAAATTATTGAGTAGGAACAGAGATTTCATGTTGGCCAACAAATCTTCAATGAAAAGTATTCAATAACTTTTTATATCAAATGTTATATTATTTCTAAGACTGATGATCTTTGGAACATTATAACATTTATTTTACATTACAATCATTTTTGTAAAAGGTTAGAAACACATAATAAACTCCAAGACCACCATGTTTCTGCCCAACATCAACAATCTACAAATTCACAAGATCATTCTATAATCTCCAAAAGAAGGATGCAAAGACCTACTTTTAAACACATTCAGTGGTAAACCTTCTCTATTGTGATGTATTGGATTATAGCATTCAGCAAAACAGAAAATATATTTGATCTATTATTTGTTATAAAGGTATTGTAAATCTTCCTTTAATATGAATCATTGTAATTCAATGACAATTAAAACAGCATACTTATATATTATAATATAGTTGTACAGTAAACAAAAACAAAGTCAAGCATATGAAAAAGTGTAATCAATTTAATGAATGATTACTCAAAACATCTGGTCTGTTTTTTTAAAGAAGAGATAGATACTGATTTAAGTCATTCGGTATGAATGTTAGAAAACGCTAAATAAATAAATAAGAAAAAATTGACACCTGAGATTATTTAATTTGCTAAATTAGGCTTTGTGATGCAATTGAAAGTCTAAAACAACAGCAACTTTTTGGATTATTTCATCATAAAAGTCATTCCAGGATTGAGTCAAGCTAACTTTTTTCTGATTGCTGATTGAGCAGTAATGTTTGAGTAAAAGCTCGGATTTTCATGCGAGGGGATTAATTTATACCATAATTAGCATCCCCATTGAATAGGCGTGGAACGTCTCGATATCTTATGGATCTGCTGCTTAGAATTGTATTAGTTTGGACTCAGTGACACTTTATCGAAGAAAAACCTTCACGTGTTTATAACTTGCAGCTGGTTGACTTGAGACTCTAAATTGCTGGAGGTGTGAATGTGAATGTTAATGTAAGTCTATCTGTGTGTGCATGTGTACTTGTCTGTACGGGTGTGTAGGTGTGTGTGTGTGTTTGATAGACTGGCAGGTGTTACCCTTCCTTTCACCCAGTGCGTGTTACGATAGGCTTCAGCCTTGCGTAACCCTGAAATAGGAATGAGTATGTATAGGAAATGGATGGCTGGATGAGTTTTAATATCCCGTGATGGCCATGTTTCACAAAGGCTTGAACTGAATATTTGTTATAAAAATTCCTCAAATCTAAAGTATTAAATAGATAAGGAAACTGGGTTCATATTACATTTGAATCTTTCCTTCATTCACTAGAAGTAATTCAGTTTAGGATGTTATTCATTACACATTTATTAGCCATTAAAAGTTAAATACAGGTTAGTTTTTTGTGCATAAAGTGCAGCAAGCTTTCCACCACATCACCGTTTAACTTGGTCTTAATAATAATGAACTTCAGATGTGGGGCTGGCTTGGAGCTATAAACGCTATAAATGTGCCTCTAGGACAAAAGGGCTGAGTAAAAGCTATCCAGAAAAAGATGTCCAAGTAATACAAGGAGAAAAATATCTGTTGGATTGTTATTGAACTGACTATTCAGACCAAGTGAGGACAAAATGACATTTTTTAATTAAGACTTTTTCAGCAATTTTTGAGCACCCTGGATTCTTATTTTTCATTATAATTGATAATGTGTTTATTCCTCAAGTAGATATTTCAAACTATTTGGTTTGTTAATTCATGCTGATTTACTGTTTCCAGGGTAATTATGGTCAAGTAATTACAACATTAATCTTTTGTACACACATGACTGTGTGGCCAGGTTCAACTCCAATACCATCATCAAGTTTGCGGATGACACAGTGGTGGTGGGCCTGATCTCCGACAACGACGAGAAGGCCTACCTGGAGGAAGTTGCTGATCTGTCACTCTGGTGCCAGGACAACAGCCTCATCATGAATGTCACCAAAACCAAGGAGCTGATTGTGGACTTTAGGAAGGTACAACAACAGAGGACGTACTCACCACTGGGGATTAACGGGACTACTGTGGAGAGGGTGAGCGGGTATAAATACCTGGGAGTCCACATCACCGAGGATCTGACATGGTCAACAAACACAGACACTCTGGTGAGAAAGGCAAGGCAGCTTTTCTACCACCTCAGGCAGCTGAGGAAATTTAAAGTTTCCCAGAGGATCCTTCAGTCCTTCTACTCTGGAGCTGTAGAGAGCGTCCTGACAGGAAGCATCACAGCCTGGTTTGGCAACTGCTCCGCTCAGGACAGGAAGGCTCTGCAGAGAGTAGTGCGTTCGGCTGAGCGCACTATTGGAACTACACTCCCCACCCTGCAGGACTTGTACACCAGGAGGTGCAGAACCAGAGCCGGCAGGATCATGAAGGATCCTCACCACCCCAACAACAGACTGTTTCAGCTGCTGCGCGGTCAGGGCGCCTCCGTAGTCACGCTGCAAGAACAGAGAGACTGAGACGGAGTTTCTTTCCTCAGGCCATCAGGATTGTGAACTCCGACCTCACCAGGACCCCCACATAGACCCACACAACTGCCCCTCTTAGGCACACACACACACACACACACACACACACACACACACACTTACTGTAAATATTGTGTTGTTTTTTATTTGTAAATAGTGTGTACTTGTTGCCCTTGCACATTCCTGCTGAGCATTGCCACTTTCATTTCACTGCACACCCTGTGTGTGTATGTGACAAATAAAACATCTTGAATCTTGAATCTTGAATCTTGTATACATTCCTCACACACAAATTTCAAATAAATACAGATTCAGTGACAGGAAGGTATTACAAAGCAGAATAATGTCTTTCAACCGAAGCAAATATATCTCAATGTGAAATGAGCAACTGGAGTTACTGAAAAATGAGGGGTTGAAATGAGGGCTTACCCTGTCCCAAACAACCTATGATGAAGGGCTCGGATGGCCATTTTTAGAACAAGGATAAAAGGTCCCATCAGGGGGGGTTTCGGTGTGCATGAAACCATCTGCAGGTCTATCAAAAAATGGCAAAAAGAGGTCCGAGGTGGGCTCATCTACATTCCCCTGACACTGCAGGACCCCTTGAGGACTGGACAGGACATAAGAGGCCAACAATGTTTTTTCTTATCACCGCAGGCCTTTACTGTGTTCAAGGAAAGGACCAGAGCGTATGAGATAAAAGCAAACACGTTTCAGAGCCCCAAGACTCACGGTGATGTGAATGACAATATCAAGGTTGTTGGATGAAGGAGCAGAGGAGGAGGTGAATGGAAGTCACAGTTATTCACATGTGTTGGTAAATCAAGTAAGACATTTCTTTCTTTGATATTTTTGCACAAGGGTATGGAAAATTGGAGCAATCCTAGGTTAAAAGAGTACTAGGTGAAAAGTTTTGATCCATGCATTTAATGAAACATTACAAAACTTATACTTTTCGTAATTTCTCTATTCATTATTAACACAGGTCACAGACCTATTACTTGTCAAAGTATTGACAAAACCCTCCCCTCTCAGCCGCCCCCCCTCTAACCCAACAAACCTAAATTGGAGAATCGTTGAACAAACTTTTGCATGTAATCATACGCATATTTTATTCATGTAATGATATGCAATAATAGCTAAATCCTTCCATCTCAGCAGTTCCTGCATGCATGGCCCAAACAGAGCATCCTGTTACCGAAAAGATAAACAGTGTTTGCCAAAAGACACCAGCATGATTCTCTAAAAACAGGACACTTAGGAATGAATATTTCTCTTTAGTTAAACCCCAGTGCACATGTTCCATCCATCCATCCATTCTCATCCGCTTATTCCGGGGTCGGGTCGCGGGGGCAGCAGACCCAGCAGGTTGACCCAGACTTCCCTCTCGCCCGCGACACTTTCCAGCTCATTCTGGGGGATCCCGAGGCGTTCCCAGGCCAGCCTACATGTTGTCCAACTTAATTACGCAGAATGTTGTGCCCTACTTATATCTGCACACTCAAGTTTCTTAAGTAGGGGACAGAAGAGGCAGTAATAATAAATTTCAGACTCACCTCCGTGACAGACAACTTATCTAACTTTAATGGCAGTAGCTCCAAGATGGCTAAGCCGCTCCAAAAAAAGTGGAAACTGTCAAGTATGACTTGTGTGTGGTGAGGAACGAGCTAGAAACCGAATCGCACTGCAAGAAAAATATTTCACATCCACTGTATCGTATTCTAATAAACCACATTCCCCACCAGTGGGGGGATTACGACTGTCCATTTGTCTTGGCTGGGCCACCACTGATACAGAGACACTCCCTCTCTGTGTATGCACCATGCAAAGTTAAAAGCGACGCTGGCGACTGCTGCAAGTCATTTGTCTCCGGTAACAGTGGTTTGTCGGAAGCCAGGACGTCAGTTCTAGTGGATGATGCATTATTGCTATCACTTGTCCTTGTTTAATTGCATCCATGTATGAGGTCCGGGACCATATCCTTCAAAGCTTATCCATCATTGGACACTTCAACCAAAGTCTGCGTTATTGTGTCATATAATCCTGTGTTTGACAGCATATGTGTAAGAATATTTCAGCAACAACTTCAGAAACAGCATGGCGTCATGACAGCTTATCCATTAATGTGGTTTATCACATACAAGAGCATATAATGAATTCTTTAGTCTCTCACGTTTAGATGTATTCATGAAAAGCCTTTAAAGAACAGCTTCTTCTTTTATTTATCTGGGCTTGGTGTTGTTAATCATCACGTCATTCAATTTCTTCACTCCATCTTCATGTTCTGATATACAATTAAATACAATGCCAATGCAGCTTTACAGAACAGATGTTGTACATAGATTGAAGTACTGTATTGAATACACCTAACGTGTTGTTAATGTCCAAGGCCATATATCTAAAAAAAAAAGACTGTTAAATGAAATAAATTGATATGTAATTATATTTTAATTTGAGAAAAAAATCATTCAGTTTATTGATGCATAAATTAATACATTCTTATCCAACTTAAAAATGTATGCATTTGGATTTGATTTGCTTAGACGTGCTGAGGCAAACGTTGTAAAAGAAGGAGAAAAAAATGCTATTAACCCCCAAAATAAAGCAAATGGTTGTGGAATTCTATTTAACTTCTATTCGATTTGTTATTTAGGCACTGGCCATACACTGTTGAATTTATTTTATTTTAGTTTTTGGTCTTGTACAGATTTGCAAAAAGTCTTAATTATTATCAGTACCCATGTTATGTATAATATGTTGTCTCGCCCATTGATGTTATGGCCTGTGTATTACAGGGGCCCACTCAATTTCACCCTATTTTTATGATTTTGTGTTTTATGTAGGCTGTGAATGTCCTAAAACTTTTAATTTAATGTCCAAAGAAATCTTGTGTACATAAACTCACTGACAAAAATATATGTATTAAAAACTTATTTTGCCAATTTGTAGAGCAGAACCAGTGGATGTGCTGCCCCCCCCCCCCCCTCCTGGAGCCAATGAAAAAATACATAAGCCAACTCAAATGATCTCTGCATGGGCCAATTGATGGCACTAATACTCAAACATCTCTGCTGCAGTATTAAGTTCAGAAGCATGAATAAAGGCAACTCAAAGCCTACCACACATGGGGCATGACGTGGCAACGCTCTGGGGAACACTTGGATGTGTGATTGTGAGCTTCTCTGTAGTTTACATAAAGTAAAACTAAACAATCCAGGCAAGTCTCTCGGTTAACACGCTGCCTGTATATGTTTGGAGATTTAGGCTCTTCTCCTGCAACTGTTTCATTTTATTCATATTGCCGAATTTTTCGTTTATAAACATTCCATATGCAATCAGATCCTTGTGTATTTATTCAAGAATGCACTTTGCATTCAGCAGCTGCCACCTTAAGTCTATTGTTTTTATTCTTTCTTTCCCCCAGTTGATGAATGAAATAAGAAAATCCTTCTGTGTTTCTCCAAAGAGGATATTTCTTGGCACAAATGCAACAAATCGACACTAAAAAGTAAACCGACTCACTCTTGACTGATATTCTTTCCTAATCTCTGCTTGAGAGAGTGAGATAGATCTACATTTTGAGTTTATCACCAAACTCAATCGCTCCCTGGATGACTAATGTGTTGCTGGGGCAGAGGCTCTGCAATGTGTGGCGAGATCTCCCAGGGCCTTTGTAGCTCTCACATGCTGGACATCCCCATTGAGACAGTAAAGAATACGTAGTCACTAGGTATGGACACAATGAAACAGAATTCAGGGACTGGAACAATCGCCTTAGCTGTCAGTGGGTGACAGAAACTGTAATTAATGATATTTTCTATTTTCTCGGAAGAGAATGAGCATCTGACAGAAGCATTATTAATGAGCGCAGCCTTGTTGGAGGGAATAATGGCAGTTTATTAGCAGCGAGACAGATTTAACAGAGCTCTCTTAAACAAAGGGCTGAGACACATTGAAAAATGGAGACAATCTGCCCTAAAGATCCAATGGGAGAAAATGTTCAATACAACTAAAATGTTGGTATTGTGATGATGCTCTCTTTTCCCCTCAAAACCATCTGTTAGGCAAGTTGATAATAAAATACTTTTTTTTTTCAGAAAGTTATCCCTTGAAAAGAGAAAATGTTGAAAGCTAAATAGTATCATAGTAAATATTGTTCCACTACTTGCTCTGTGGTAATTTATCAACACAAATCATTGTTTGACAGCTAAATAGATGGATATTCTGAGCTTTACATACAAAGCAAACATTACTTTAGAATGAAAACGTGATTTATTTATGAGAATTCTAATGAGGACGGCATGGGTAGCACGGCTATATCAAAAGGTTTAAGATGATCACCATGTAGTTGGTAAAACTAAACATATATGTTGTTTTAGTTTACTAAACCAAACAGACATCCATCATACTGTTTGAATTAAGGGCCTCAACGCAATTGGTATTTCCAGAAATTACATTTCTCAACCACAAACAAATAAGCTCAATACACAGATTATTACTTTTTTTTTTTTAAACAATCCAAGTAGGGCAATAGTTTACAGGCACAAATCAGATTATAGTGAGAAACTACGAAATTACCCTCAAATTATACCATTATTTCTTACAATATCTTACAGATTTAAGAATGGCATAACTACTTTTTCAGTAATATTAATAATTGCAATATCGCTACATGGTGAAGAGATTTGTTAAACGTATTCCGGCAGTGTTTCCACAGATACTCTGCATCATTCATCTCACTGGACTGAAATATGGCATGGATGTGACACTACAGGCATATGACATTGAATAGATGTACTAGATGATTTTCAGAAATGAAATGATATCCCCCCCCGAACCTATTTTCAGTTCATGTAATTGATTCTCATCCAGCAAGTTTGACTGTATTATGTTTGTTTGAAAAGTTAAAAGAATCCAGCTAATTTCTCCCCAACCAGGCAACACTTAACCAGATTAGAGTGGCCACTTCAAGCTTTGTTGATGCATCCAAGTGAGGCAGGGCAGCCCAGCTGCAAAAGCTGATCAAAAGAAAGAGGGGGAATGTGATATTAGCATCAAGTGCTTCAGCGAGTGATTCAGACAAAAACATTGAAAAAAAACATTATTAGACACTTCCTTTACCCATGTTTGGGAGTGAATATATCTGTTTGCGAAGCAGCTGTGTGCATCCATACACGGCATTAAATCATACTTTAACCAGCATTATAACGCAATTTCTCTTTTCCTTTTTGCATTCCGTTATTGGTAGTATGCTAATGACATCCGCTGTGATTAGCTATTTTCTTCAAATCTTTATTCCACGATGGCCCAAGCAATCACAGAGGTAGGGCTTCAAGATTTACAGCAGCAAGCTTCTTCTGACTGCTCTTCCCGTCGGCCCTGAGTTGATTTAATTTGAATAATAACAAGACATTTTAATTCAAAGGCCACTTTGGTGCATCACTGTGTATTTGCAGATTCAGGAAACACTCCCACAGGAATATAGGAAATACTTTTTATGTCACCATCTAACTGATTTTGGGTCAAAGGTGTTTTAGGAGGAAGGTTTTTGGTTCATCACGAGGGCTTAATACGGTATTTTTGTGCATATGAACGTGCATTTTCTGTTCTTTTGGAAAGCATTTATTGTTTTTTCTTTTAATTTGAACACAAAATTAACTCAAATTATTTTACTTTCAGCACTGAACAGAATGCTCACAAATGTGTCAACAACAGCCCTAAATAGTATCATTCCAAATCTATAAATATTGACATTATGTTTGGAGCGACCTGCACCGTTGGTAAAAAGGTGATTGAATTTGTTTGAGGCGTTTGTGCTCCAGCCCAATATAAGAATCTTTTGTTTCCCGCGGGGAGTGAGGGGGCTGACCAAATAATTGTGGCTTCACAACGTTTCCAAGCATTTGAACTGGAGTACATCCAGAACAGAGGCAAATGGATCATTTGATTTGACTTCAGTTAACTTTCAGCATTAAAGGAAGAAAAGAAGTTCCACAAACTGAACCAGAAGCAAGTCATTTTCACTTCCTGCTTAGAACATTTAGTAAGACATCCTCACAAAGATCAACACCCCTCTGTGCCAAGTATTGAAAAAGGGAATGCCATTTATTCTGGTAATTGAAATACTTTCATAAGTTTCTGTTGAAGTCTTCCCATTATAAAGTGTCTTTGAATGGAGACACTACAGGGTGCAGTTACTGGTGTGAGTTTGCATTGAAATGCACCTGGAAGCCCTCCCTAATTGGCAGCCATCTCATTTGGCTTTGATACTGCACCTCATCATCTGCATGAGCAGAACTGGCCATTGTCGAGGGAGGAAGTGCAGGTGAGTAACAGGCTAATCGCCAAAGACCACGCAGACGGTGCTTAGGAGGAAGCAGAAGTTCAACATTAAGCCATAAAGAAACTGCAAAATAGTGTCAATTACAGCATGTATTCATAATATACTGTACGCCCATGTAGTGTTTTACCGTAGCTTGTGAGGAACTGTATTATGTAAAGCGTTAATGTGGGCAGTAAAACCTGAGTTTAGACAGCGAGATCCAAGGACCTTCTAATTAAGAGCGCTATCTCAGGGACAGCATAGGGAGTGATCTAATAGTGAGGGGCCATGCATGTTTTTACCTGCAGTGTGCTTTATATAGCAATGCCGCAGCAGGACCTTAGACCGACCTGTCTCCTGCTTTACTGCTGAGATATAGACTGAAACGTGCAGGCACTGGAAGGCAGACAGGTACCATTACAACTTGAGTGAAACGAATGGCCAACGCGTTAATGCTAAGTTGTACAAACAGCCTCAGCGGTGTGAGGTATCATAGAAGTATCTTGGCTTTGGATAGAGTCATACTGTTTAACCCTTGTGTTGCCTTCGGGTCATTCTGACCCGATTCAATATTTAAGAAGGTGTGGCAATAGCATTCCCAGAAACTGCAGAAGTGAAAAAGACTACCTGCGTCTTCCTATGATGGGGTGAAAAGGAGCATCAATGCTATTACCAGATCGCAGGCTTCATCCTCTCCTCAACTATAACCATCTCAGAGATGTGAGACACTAATTACAAAAGGATGAACTTCGGAGCTCAGACTTACAAAAGAAAAGAAAAAAACATCAATGTCTCACACAGGTGCCTAATCTCACATTTTGTATAGGCTTGTCTTCGAGAGGAATTTTCTTTTCAATTTATGCTCAAACTATATCACTGTTTTCAAACTGCCCACCATATGTCTGTCAATCTATACACATTCTATGTGGACATGAATAGAAAGCAAAGCCTAGGGATTGAGAAAAGAATCCATACATATAAAAAAATCTATTGACTAACCTCCTGATATGTGCAAGACACATATCTTTGTCGTCCACTGAATACATGAAGAAGAACATGGGTTAAGCCAGCTGAAAGCCACTTCAATGCTCTGAAAAGTCTTTCAAAAGAATTGTTGTTCTTCAAATAAACACTTTTGCATGTTTTGCACAGGTTAAACTTTGTCAGACATTTGTGCAATAATATATTGCTGTGACATAACTCTTCTGAGGGTTGAAAAATGGATTTAGTTAAGTGCAGGAAGTATTATGTTTAGCTCAGGGCAAAGTGTTCTGTTGAGTTATAGCAGCCGATTACCCACAGCTCTGGTCCAGGGACGACATGGGGTATTTGTTTACACCAAAGGAAATGAAACTATTTCCATTTAACTGCTTACTTATTGGCCGCCTTTGCTTCATTCCTCGATACATGTAATATGTTTCCTACTGTTACAACGAGCATTTCTGCTTTTGACCACAGCAGATGGGGGAAGAAATAAAGGAGGAAATAAAAGAAAGTTGTGCATTACATGAAGGAAGAAGGTATCCTGTTTCCCATTAGGTCTTCATAACTGACTGAGTTTTTATCTAGAGGTGCTGATGCAGTTAGTCGTTGTCCCCCTAAATTTGAGCCAGATTATGCTTGGATTTCAAAGAGTCAAAGAAACACTATCTTGCTTCAATTTGAGGGGACCTGTGGTTAATTTGGCCTCCTTTATCTAATAGAGTTTTCTTTTTCAAAACCATGTGGCTTGCTGTTGAAAATACTGGATAGCCACAACAGCCAAGAGTCTGATGTTTTATCTGTGATATCACCACATTGTCCTTAAGAATTACCACTGTTGCTGAGGCCATTATCTATGTCTTATTTGTGAATATACAGACGTATCCCTTTTGGAAGCTGTCAGAAAATATATAAATAGAAATGTGGCCCTTGGATTCAAAAAGAGCAGCGTATTTGGTGGCGCTTCCAAAGTAAACACATATCTCTCCCACGTTGATCTCCATCACTTGACAATGGCACTGACAAAAGCTCCATAACTTGATTTCCAACGTGCATATATTCCTCCCACTACAGTGTCAGCATAATCCCTGCCAGGAGCCAGTGCTGCATAGGACTGCAAGACAGGCAGAGAGATAGAGGGGAGACGAGGGGCTGCAGGAGAGAACGATGAGGTTGATTCCTAGTAAGCTGGCCCATGGTCTCAACCCTCCAGCATTTATCCGAGTAGCAATGGTGGTGAATCCAATCCGTCACCAATTGCACAGATGAAAAGACACCCTGGCTGTCCCTGAATCTACTGCCCCCTACAGGAAATAGCATGACAGGTAAATGTAATAAATGCACCTGAATGCTCCAAGGTGGTTATAGATATCAGTCATTTTCATGAGTCTCTTATAGAGCAGATCTAGATTAAGTACAAGTCAAATGTGTGTCTCTACTCAGCTTCTCAGTCTTTACAACACAGAGAGATTACAACACAAATCAATATGCACGGGTAGTGTGCCTTTGATTTATACACACAAAGCATGGTAAAGAAATTTAAAAAGGGGTTAAAGACAGAAAGAAATTTCCCAAAAAGGATGTGTTCTCCATCGATGTGGTCCCTGATCCAGTGTTGCAGCTTCGGAACAAATCTGGAGAGCAAATTTACAATCTACTGTCGTCACAATATTAAATTGTTACCCACCCATTACGCGAAGCACAGATGCCCCATCCAATCGGCAGCTGGTGTGCTGTATATTTCCGTTAATATTTCACATTAGCCTGTGGCGCGACATAATACCAGATGATTGCTTGTCTGTTATGGTATACGATGAGAAGTGTTCCGGGCTGCTAATGTGAGACGTCTCTGTTTACCACTTTGATGGATGGCCTCCCTGATAGGACCTGAGTTACGTTCAGGGGTGTCACAGGAAAAAGATGACAGATGGGCCCAGCTGTTGAAGATATCGACACTTTGACCAGACCATGAAGACATTAATCACAGCACGGCTAAGCAGCACTGAGGGAGAACGGGTGACTTCTCTTATTAAGACACAAGTTGCGATTGGGACACATTGTATTATGGACCGTTCAGTTATTAGAAGTTATGAATATCATGTTGTGACAAAAACTAAGACAATGTTTAAAGTTGGGGGGAAGAACTTGTAATATGATTAACTGTCACAAGAGCTTAGGGGCAAGTAATAAAGATAAACAGGGGGTTGTTGATGCTGTAATACAAAAGTGATGGCAGATATCCAGAAGTCAGTTTAAAAATGAAAAAGAGGACACTAATGGATCTTTAGGATCTTCAGTCTCAGTGGTACATCTCATCTTGCTGATAAAACACAACTGGTACTCATAGCTCACTGTTTCAATGTTGTGCTGAGTGATTACATATTCATTCACCTGATTTTATTAGACATGTATCCGTAGCGTGATGATTGACAGTGTTTCTCTAACTGCGTGAATAACTTAATATTTCCCTCCTGATACATACTCCAACATATCGTGGAAGAACATGCTCAATTCTGACTAATAAGCAAGTTCGCTTCAAGAAATGAGAAATGAAATATGGCTGTGCAAGAAACTGCTTCGACAGTTGCTTCAACTCTCTCCGTGTCCACCAGATCAGCTGCCGGTGTCTGCGATTACAGCTCCCAAGTAGATAAATAATATTCATGGGAGATGGAGGAAGTAGATGATGATGTATGTGTTGTGGGAGGGCCTGATTGAAGGGAGATTAAATCTCTATCAATCAACAGAAAGTGATGGTGTCACTGAATAACTGAAGTTGACCCAGCTGGGAGTTTACACTGCAAGTTCACCAAAGTACAAACATGCCACCGAACATTTTGTTTAGTTTCAAATGGAAATCCACACTTAGAATATTACGTTTGTTCCAGCAACAACAAAAGCATGTTTTGCAACATTGGCACTGAAGTACCAGTCCAAAAGTACTTTGGTATTGTGCTATGACACCTTTCTCACACCATCATAAATGTGTTTAATATGTATTCCTTAATGTGCAGAGAAGAGTGATGGAACAGATAAAGACGAGCTGACAGATTCGACTTGAAATCATTCATTAACATAATGTCTGAGACTTCATTAATAACATTGTTTTTAATTATTCATGCTCTTGTTTCACTACAGCAGTTTGTTCCTTCTCCTGCTGAGATAAATATCTCAGTTGGCTAAAAATGTTTTTTTTTAAAGATATCAGAGTGAGAAAAAAACTGAGACGGAGAGAGAGAGAGATCACAGGGCCATTATTTCAGCACTGCAGGGGAGACGGTTAAACACTACTTTGTTCTGTTCAATTTGACTCTGTGCAACATAACTTGCAACCATCTGGGTGGAAACCAGCTTATACCTTATTTCAAGCAATTTTCTGCATCTCATAAGTACGACTGTTTGACTACCCACCAAGCTGTGTATTCGCTGCACAGCTTGGTATTCGATGGAAATCCCACTGTTATTATCAAACAGCCACTGTGGCCCACATTCATGGAGAAACGCTTTTCACACCAACCGTTGCACAGTGTTGTACATTGGAGTCTTGAAAACAGCTGTTTTATTCGTGCTCAATCACTTTCTAAAAATAATTCCTGCTTAATTTAGGTTAAGCAGGATTCCTCCTAAATTTCCCATTGCATCTTTTATAGTAGCTGTTACATGAAATACATTGTAAAGAAAAAGAACAACATGCTGTACATAGATTAAGTGCCTGAATAGTCCCCCACTGTCTACTGCTCAGCCACGGTTAAATTCTCCAAACCTCAGCTCCATCAAGGTCAACAAACATCAAAAGACATCTTTATCCACATTTTTTATTTACGTTGAATACCCGATGAGACATTCTGCAAGAGACCTTTTGTTTCTCACAAATATTAATATCTCTGGTAAATACAATCTTACAACAACAATCTGGTTGGACATGTTTACCATTCCACAGAAACATCACAGGGTTTGGTGATTGCCCACTGTGGCCCACCTGCACAGAAGAAACTCATCCTATATTTTAAAAGCTCGGTGGATCCAGCAGTGAGGAATGGAATAAATATGTGGATCGCCGTTTTAACTCAAATGTATTCTCAAACATGGCTGCTTGCCGCGGTGCTTAGCAACATCGAAGCCGAGCAGATGAAAAGGAAAGAGAAGAAAGGGAGGCAGAGAGAGAAATCCTTGCTGACAGCTGCTTTCTTCATGCTAACCCATGTTGTAAAGATGTTACCCTCAAAACTGTATTGAGATAACTGACCCATTGTTCCTGTTGGAATTAAAGAGACCACAGCTGAAGACATCAAGCCATATGGCCAAAGGAGGCTTCCGTCACTTTTACAGCACACAGTCTACTGTAACGCTGTCAAGAGTGGATGGCAAAAGCCTATCATCATGACCCAAATTGTGTAATGTTATCTCACAACTAACACTATAGGGAATAATGACTGATCGTGTCATTAGTCCAATGACTGGGTGATCCACGTATATATATATATATATATATATATATATATATATATATATATATTTACAGCATAAAATAAACATTTGAGAGCAATTGTTCTTTATTGTTAAATACACCTTTTAAATCTTAATAAACATCTAGTCAATTTTTCCACTCGAAAGCCATTAGACTTTTAATCTGTAGCACTTTAAAAGATGTGAGCAGATATTTACTTGATATTGCTCCTACGATTGCTTTTATTTTTATGATAATTACAGACTTGAAGCAGACCTTTTCTCAATTTGTTTTTCTTTTCTCAGCTTTCACAATTTAGTTGGACAAAAAGCAGCACTGACTACTTTAAACTGTATTCTGTCATGACTCATGAGTGCTAATTTCCAATCAAATTTTGGATTGCATTCATTACAGTAAATGCATGAGTCAGTCATGTATCTGCTACATTTGATGTACTTTATCATTGGTTGTGTTATGGTGTTGCACAAATTTCAGCATCTGCGATCACATTCCACTCACTTGTCCGTGAGCCTGCGCCTGGAGCGGCTATAAATCGAGTAATTTCACAGTTGCATGAAATATTGGAGACAGGCTTGGCAACAATGTCATGCGAGGCAAGGAATCACATTCATCTATCTGTGTGACTATTTGATACATATCTACTTAAGCTTTGAAAACAGAGTCTGTGTATATTCCCTCTATACTCAAAAAAAATGGTGTGCTCATTCTGTTAGCCAGATAATGACCAGTCTGACTTCAAAACAGTCTATTCTAATTAAAGTCCTGGTCCAAGGCAAATCCACATTCCACCGGCAGCAATCTGATGGAGTGAACGGATTCACATGGAACAAGCAGCATTGCAGCAGACTTTGATTACAGGGTATTCATCGGATGTCAATCATTCAGCATATCTGTTGCAGATGTTTGGTGCAGATTTGATATTTGATACTTCTGATGTTTCACAGTATCAATTACCAGCGCACAATATTGTATGGAATCAAAAACATGCAATTCATGTATATTATGAGTTTAGTCAGTTTACATATTTATGTTTGCCTTTTGGCAAATGGCAACAAAGAATTGCATAATTGCATAATGAGACTTCAACAGAGGGAAAGACTTGTTCTTGTTGGGAAAAGTCAAATCAAATATTTTTCCACAAGTATATTTTTGATATGCATGGGCTGACTTTGAAACAGCTGACTTGACTGGAAAAAGCTTGGTTTAAAAACAGATGAATCATATAAGCTGGCGAGATAAAGGGTCAGACCGTAGTAACAGTAGATGATTCTTCACCGAGTGGGAAGAGGATGACCTTTGAGATTCAGTTGAGCTTCAAATATAGACATTAAACCATGAAAAATAGACTTGAGGATGTTCATGTGTAACCCAAACCTATTCGCTATAGGCTATTTGTTGTTTTTTCTTTGTATGTATCAAAATATATTTATCATATTTAAATGCCAAAAAGTAAGAGCTTAGTTTTTGTGAAGGATTTGGATAAAAAAAGCACCACCAATATGGCCATTTATGAAGTAAAAAAAAAAATCTTTGTTTTTAACTGCTGTGTTTTGATTAGTAATTTAGCTGAATGTGATGGTATGTTGCAAATGTGGAGCTTTCAAAACTGCCAAATATTGCCAAACCCAATGGTCATCAGTCTGACTTCTTTAAATGAAATCTGGCATAACTCATCATCATGCCTCTCCCAGAGAAGATATAGTCTCCAAATATCCTTGTCGCAGTAAATTATGTGTAATTTGATACAGATCTGGGCCAGATGAAATTAAAACTTCTAAACATGACCGGTTGTTAAAATAACACATTTTGATAGTTCAGAGTTGGTAAAAAGAAGCGCTTTGAGTGTTTTCTGCTGCTTAGACTTGTGTCATCCTTCAAGGGTAAACCTACAGCTTCAGTACAAGCAAGATGGTGCTTTTCAGAACTCATTACTGTTGTCTGTACTGCTCACTGTATCTACAGACACAGTGGTAACTTTGTAAAGGGTTTAAATACTCAAACTCTCAGGGCTCTAAAAACAGCGTATGAAATCACAGTTACGGTTCTTAACGGCTTCAGAGCACCTGCTTATATGTTTGCAACATAATTACATACTGATGACTTAAAAATAAAAGTATACAACTAAATCATTTTTAGCACTATGACTCCTTAGAGTATGTGCCATCCAGTTAAACAAAGTTATATGAAATCCCCAAAAAAGAAAAGGAAGCTACTGTGCACAATTATCAGGCATATGGGGTGCCAGAACTGCATTAATAGCAAGCCAAAAACATTGAACCTTCGAATCCCGATCTGCATTCACACAAACATGCACAAATCCTTAGCTCAACAATTACACTGCTGAACAAGATGAAATTACTGAAATACATGAACAAATCATTGCTTAAATTAGTTTTGCTGATTTTCAATAAATCAAACAGCTGTGCCTTTGCGGCAAACACTCCCAGATGCCAGAAACCGGTAGAAAGTGGTCAAACCATCAGTGTTCTGTGATTAGCCCATACATCAACGTTTATAACCCCCCCATAGCAATTATTGGAGGAAAAATCCAACTTTTTTGAAGATCTTATTAACTTTGCAAAGTGACTACTGACTAGAAACTTGGCTGACAACTGAACATTGTATGGTATTGTGCTTCAAGTCAATACGACCACGATATTTCTCCGGCTTCTGCAAAAACGTGATCCCGCTCAAGTTTGCCGGTCTAAAGTGTAGCTGTCAAGCAGATGAAAATATCATCAGCCAACATTTATGCTTGGAAGAATTACAAAAAATAAATAAATTAATAGTCTATCCAATAGCCAATATGTTAAGCTGGAAGGCAACTCTATGTTGAAACCATGGCAACAACTTTTATGTGAGATCATAAACTACAATCTGTCATCTTTTCCTGGGATGACAATTGATCGAAATTATCTTTACTTAACATGAAAGGGGGCATACTTGTGGTAGGTTCTGCCAGAGGGTTGGAACCAGCCAAAGCACAACTTGTAAGATCTTTCAGCAAGGAAAGTGTGAAAACCATTGGTGCTTGGATGCTTTTATTTTGAAGTATGAAAATAGAGCCATGGTGTGAACACAATTCTCTTCTCGCACATTCTCTGTATGTTTTGAAAAGCCTTATTGGCACTGTCACCTATTTCCACCTGACAAGCTAAAGTACATTTGTGTATGGCAGCGTGGAGACAGATTCTACAACCACAGTTAAAGCATACAGATTGATTTATCTTATAATTAAAACTAATTAAAGAGCGTTAATATGTATCTCAATGGGCACTCGTTTAAAGGCATAGAGTGGAGCAGTTGGTCAATGACTTGTCACTCCAGTGATTCTTTTCCTCCACAAAGATGCTGATGGACTCTCCTGTTACTGCCAGGACTCCAAAGAATAGACTGTCATTGGGATTGATCTGAAATACCATTACGTGTAATGCTCCTGGAAAGGTTCATAATATCATCAGGTAATATAGACTACCAAACAGCTAATTATCTTCAATTAGCCCCGCCTTTTTAGTCCATTAGCACCAGCTGTACCAATGTGTGTTTGACCTGCGTACCAACCTTTTTTTTCCTGCAACATTAGATTAACATTGCCCTCCTCAATCTCTGGGACATTATGTTTTCTATAATTCAGGCATATTAAGCCTTCATCGTGTCTGCCCTCATGGCACACTGCATGGGTTGCCATTATATAAATAGAGTAATGGAGACACACTTACAGTCTTAACTTCATTTGACTCTTTGCAATTTGGAAAGAATCATAGCTCCCATGCAACACTCAAATGGAGAACATTAATTTGGGCCACAAATGAAAAGATTTCTAATTAACATGAACTATATATGAACAAGATCAGCGTCGCAATGAACAGCATGGTGGGGGCATGTAGCTTCTAGGTCTTTCAACAAATACACTGAATTCGAATAAAAAAATGTATATTCGATTGCACGGCGGGAGTTGCGCAACGTCACTTTCATTGATTGAAAATTAAATGTAACATTAGGCCGAGCTGACGAGGAATGATTCAAGAACAACTGTAATGACGCCAGAGAGCGTTAAATATGCACTTCTGTTACAACATGTAAACAAACCATGTCTGGAGACATAATGACTTATGAGTATTGGGGATACACAGGTTCTAATTCGTTTTAAGACCAAGCATAAGGACTTACATTTGGGTACTTACAGATACCAATTCAAGATATGAGTACTTAATAATACAATTTCAGTTATAACAACGGCTTTGAAAACGTGTTTTATTTTCATCAGATGTGCTGTTGCAGATATTTTAACATTACACTTTATGTTTTCCAGCTGCAGACGGAACATTACGGGGTCCCCTGAGGGTCAAAACACAACGACATTTCATAAAACAAAACAACATACAACATTTCATAAAACACAAAAAGAGACAACATTACGGTAAAACTCAAACCGCAGAAATCAGGTATATCCTGGATGATAATTCCCTGTAACTGATCGGGCGTTTGTCTGCCAGTCTGCGACAAACACTACTTTCTTATTTCCTGCAGATTGGATGCCTTGGGATACATTGCTACCTCACAGGTCAGGCTGGTAAGATAACATATAAGTTTGATTTATTCTGAGTGAAATTGCTGTGCAGCAGCTAGAATACAAAATTGTGAAGATTGCAAGTACAAAGAGTGCAAATATAAACGTGTTATATTGCAGATCAGAGTGTACTACAAATGGTAGTTGTTGATTTTGCAGTGTTTTCGTCGTGGCAGTAAGTCTTTTTTCTGTGCCGTAAGTGCAGTGTAGATATCGCCGATATTATAGCCTTTATTTATTCTCACCTTCTGTTATCTGAAATGTCCCTGTGTTTTGTAAAATGTTATTTAGTTTTCTGAAATGTGAATCATATTGTGAACTTCTCACTTTAACTCCATGAATCAGCTGTTTATGTCCATTGTGAAGCTTTTTAAGACAACAGAAATCATGAAACCATCGCTGTAAGTGTAACAGTTTACCTAAAGTTTGTGCAGTAGGTTTTATGGTATGTAAGTCTGACAAAGTATTTGTCAACTTTAAACATACCCATTTATTATCAAAGGAGGCATCTGGGTGCTGTAAGTAGCTTGTAAAAAACAATAATATGATGGCTGGGTGGAAGAGGTGTGGGCAGCGGCAGTAACAGCTTTTCAAGTGTTACAAAAAGTATTCTGCAGACGGCAGATCAGAGTCACCCAGAGGAACCTGATACCGACAGGTCTGTAAGGTGTTGAATGGAAAGTGTCCCCAAACCCAGAGACATTATTCATAACAAAGTCATGAAAGGCATGTCTTCTACATGACTTTCAATGTTTGACATTATGGCAAACATTATGGTCAGGTTGCTTATTTCTGTTTGCTTTCTGCAATGCATTGTTTTTTGTTTATTATTGCTGAGAAAATGATGAACATTATTTACTTTCCTATTTAGCCTTGTGAAGTTAAGCAGCTTAATTCTTACATTGTAGGTCCAACCCTTCTTTCGTCTTTGGAAAAGCCCCCAGGGAGATGTTTCTCTGCTGTTGACCTCTCTTGAATATGAAAAATCCTTCTGCATACAGGCCTGATTATGCAAACACTGAATCTGTTCCTCGAATGGGAGATAGCTTGAACCTGCATAATTTCCCGAATATGTATTTTTTGTTTGGATGATGAATGG
The DNA here is from genome assembly GCF_029220125.1 of Pseudoliparis swirei. Classification (NCBI taxonomy): domain Eukaryota; kingdom Metazoa; phylum Chordata; class Actinopteri; order Perciformes; family Liparidae; genus Pseudoliparis; species Pseudoliparis swirei. Next base: position 19,626,010 of record NC_079392.1, on the reverse strand, counting down.
AGAAACATGTTGTTGCTCATACCTGCCCAACTGTAGCTCATCCTTCTTCCTGTTACCTTGGGCATAATTTAATAACCTAAAACTAATTCAGCCAACTGTGATCCTACTGTGCACCCTGATGGCAGAAATATGTGTAAACACCTGCACTAATTATCTTCTGAGGCAGATTATTTATGAAACGCATGAAAGCATGTGTAAAACGATTCATTGGTCAGAATTCAGGGCAATTTTTCACTCGACCATCCAGATATCTTCCAGCCCAAGGGAGGCAGAGCCCGTTCCCACTGAATCATGGCACTATAATCTCTCTGTTCATTTTCAGGACTGTTTGTTTAAAGAGACAAAACAAGATTATCAAACAGAAAAAGATGAGTATGGCAGTGTTCTCTAATTCAGACCACATTGATTGTTTATGTTCGATGTTATCTGGTTAATGTGTTTATTGTCCTGCGGACATCCCTGTTATTCATGAATTTCCCTAAATAAAATGACAATATCAGTTCCTAAAAATGGTATCTCGTGGATAAGCTTTACCAAGATATGCCTCATGGATATTTTGTTATTAAAAAGTTTGTCAGAGCCTATCGACTACACATCAGGTGCTGAGTAGAGGACAACATTAACGCGGCACTCTGCCTTGAGTGTTAAGGAGGACTAATTGAGACAAAACTTCTCAGAGATAGAGACCTCTGATTGCATTACATCAGTGAAATATTCTTCTTCAGTCTCACAAGTATGCTGATACTGGAACGACAATGAAAACTACAAACTTCCCCCGTGATTAACAGTGGGTTATGATTGCTCATATCTCCTAATTATCCATGTTTGGTTATCTGGTACCAGAAGTTACTGGGAGGGAGTGAAATTGATCAAGAAAATCAGTATTAATTTTCCACCATAATGATGAATTAATCTAATTTGAAGAGTCAAGTCAAATCCATTGCTATCTCATCAGTAAAAAATGTCAACTAGATAATAGATGTTAAGATCTCAACATTCAATTGGTGAATCATTTTAAATAGTTGATACACCGGGTACTAATTTCATTGATAACCTTTTGTAGATACAGAATAGCACCAAATCATATATGTATATATCACACACAAGAAAAGATTCAAGAGCTGACTAAAGTGTTTCATTGTTTCACACTGCAGGCTTTCCTGCGGTAAAATATGCACAATGTAGATCCCAGAATGGGCCCGACGACATTTGAAATCAAGAAATGTGTGAAATCCGCACATAAGTTAAAAAAATCTGCTTCATGTGCAAAAAGAGATGTACACGTTGGCACTATGGTAGTTCACCTAGTAGATCAGCCATGAAGAAAGTCTGAGTTATTAGAGAAGCAGCCCAGTGCACGCCCGCCTACCCCCCCCCCCCCACCCCCTGTCTGACTATCACTAATATCACGATAGAGAAAAAGTCAAATAAATATCATATTTAGGTTTTTAACCTTGTGAAACATTAGAGATCGAAGGTTGAGGTGGTGGTGAGATCCTTTCAACTCTTCATTTGAACTTTCCAGAAGCGAGGTCGAGATTTTCATTTAAAATGTGGCTTGTTTAACCATGACCAAACTTAAACTCAACCAAAGGTTCCAGTTGTTTTATTTACTTATTTATATTTAAATGTCCGATTAAAGATTTCAAACTGTCATTTTCTCAAATCCTTTTACGCTTGTATTATATCAAATGTAAATGTAATTTCACTTTGGGGCCACAACAAATACATTTTGATTTCAATGTTGCACTCTTTTATGCTTAAATAAATATTGAGAGATTAAATCTTCAGAATGATTAGAAAGAGGTATTCACTTATTCATCAATAAGTTATTTTTGCATAGTTTCCCTATTCAATTCAGTTTCAATTCAGTTTATTTGTATAGCCCAATTTCACAAATTACAAATTTGTCTCGGAGTGCTTTACAATCTGTACACATAGACATCCCTGCCCCAAAACCTCACATCGGACCAGGAAAAACTCCCAAATAACCCTTCAGGGGGAAAAAAAGGGAAGAAACCTTCAGGAGAGCAACAGAGGAGGATCCCTCTCCAGGATGGACAGATGCAATATTCAATACAAAAGTTATGGGAGAGGTAAGTTACCTGTACAACTCAGAGCAAATAGACAGACATAAACATGTGAAACCACAACTAGCGACAATTTAGTGTTCAAACCTTCTGAGGTGTATGTCTTTGGACTATTGGAGTTAATGGTTGAAAATGTTACTGCCAATCAAAAATGTGCCATGAAAGAAAAATTGTTTTATTCTGTTTAATTAGAGAAAATCAATAAATGTCCAGAAATGTTGTGACTAAAGAATATTGGATGTCCAGGATCCAGATATAAGTTTCTAGCCAACCGTTAAAAACACTGGCACACCCTGAACACATCGGAACCACATTGAGTTGAAGCGAGTGAACTGCAGAGCAAATAGAACAAATAAACAGCAGACAGCAGTTTCAGTTAATGATTTGACAGCATGTGGTATCAATGCACGTGTGCAGAATCACGCAGAATTATTTAATATTTTTAATTCAGCAATATTTCATACATTTAAACTTTTGTATTTTGTGACGTAAGCAGTTACATTCATGTGCCAATGTGTGTGTATACATGATATTAAGGCAGCAAGAGGCAAAAAAAAAGGTGGTAAAGTTGTCTCATGTTAATTATTGAACAGTGTGTGAGATTTAGTGGCATTTAGTGTTGCGGTCGCAGATTGCAAGCAGCAATATGATGTCGCACACCTTGTCCAAGCATGTCGGAGAACTATGGTGGCCTTCAGGTGTCTTTAGGATGTTATGACTGCAGGTGACTACTCTTATCAATACGCTCTTATTTTTCAAGACTAAATGATCGCTTTTAAAAACCGAGTATTTGAACAATTAAATCCAGAACCGCATTAGAAGTTATTTGTAATTTAGATATAATAAAGTATTGTTTCGAGAATAGCAACAGTAATGTTCAAAACAGCAAAGTCACAACATAAAGTCAAGTCAAGTTTATAAATGCTAACAATCAATATTGAAGAACACATACATACGATAGTATTAGTCATTCCTTCTGTCTTCCCGTCTGCTTTGTCTCAGACAGAAGTGAACACATTAAGAAGAAAAGTAAATTTTAGACGGACAGCTTCTGTTTCAGCCTTATATTACCAAAAAATCATTTTGGTTGATTGCGTGTGCTGTGCTTGTGTAAACATAGCTGCGATGGATGAGAGCGGTCAGTTGAATTAGGTTTTATTTACATGTCTGTATTTGTTGAACAGATGTATAGAGAAAGTGAGGCTTCTTACATGGGAATGTTTTAATTGCACTAACAGTTTTGATCGTAGTTGCCGTCAACTGGCGTATGCTTCACTTCACCTGGTTCACTTCACCACGGTAGCATCTCTGCGTGTGTGCTTGTATTTGTGTTTGTAGTTGGAGGAGATCAGCCTCTTATCAAAATGCTGACAATTTATAATCCTGGGTCCGTTTAAAACCAAGTTTCGGTAGCCATCTTGGCTGCTGTAGAAACACGATGGTGCAAGATGGCGTACTCCTTGGACGACAACTCACTCCCTATTTATTCAGTCAATCAATGAAGATCAAAGAAATCTGATAATGTAATTTGTAAACCTGCTTGTAGGTATAGTCAAAATATATATTTAAAACAAAATAATTAATTGGATTCTGATTGGATTGGGGCTAAAAGAAAACGGGATCTGTGCATCCCTAGAATTAATTTCATACTGAAAAACAGTCCAACCATATGCAAGTTCCAAATATTTACCATCTGAACAGTGGGGTATCTGAAAGTCACATTTCCCACTAATGGCAGCCGTTACTGTACTGGAATCCTGAAAATGTGCCTGTTTTTATTATCAGGATGTGGCCTTGCTCTAGCAGGTGACAGCTTGTCAGATGTGACAGAGTGCAATATTATCCCTCAGACAAAGTACCCCCCCCCTCTCCCACCCCCCAAATTTCAGACAGCTAAATCATGAGATGATGATGTTTGAATTATTGATACACTCTCAAGGTTGAGAGCATCATGTTTTTTAAGGGGCTCTGAATGCTATGAAAATGAAGGAAAAGAGTGCATTCAAGTCTGATCTGCCACAATTAGAGAGGTATAAGTACACTTGAGCTATAAAATGATACCCCCATCTGAGCAGAGCAGGTCTGAAAGTTGCAGCTCTCGATGACCACATAGGGTTTAGGGTTTGTGAAGACAGAGACTTGTGACAGATTCTTCTATCTTTATATTGCAGAAGGAACATTTGATCCTTTCCCACTGCGGATCATGAAGAGGGAATTTATTATAATTAACGATAAGAAGTGAATGCATCCTATAGAGATTATACTAATTACTTGAGCTATCTTGAGGTTCACTATAGGATCAGAACTCTGTATGTATGTGTCTTACGGGTCTCTTGTTTGTTTCCTATTAAATTGACTACTTAATAAACAGGGATGAAACTGTTAACCTTCAAAAATGGCATACACAGTTTAATACGGATTGTTTAAAAAAATGCAGCATCCAGACTTAGGGGAAAAGTCTGTTATTCATTGTATCAAAACCTTCAATAATAAGGTCTTGGTTAGCCGAGAACTGCATGCGATTGCTCCCTAAACAATTTGCCCTGTATGTTGTTTAGTGCTTTTAAACCTACCATCACCTGCCATGTAGACTAGCCTCAAGTTAAGGAGCCATTTGAAAATGATTTGAACATTTGTGAACTTATCCTTGAAAGTGACTCTTCATATCGAACTCACAACAACTCAAAGTTGCGAGCATAATGTGTCTGTGTTGTCAGCCATATTAACAAAGTGAACACACCATTAAACAATGTCATTAACCACCGACTCATGCTAATGTCTTCCTTTAACTATCAATGACGCTTAGCTTACTGCTCTGAAAGGGAAATCTGTTTTCTGGATTATTAGTCCAAAATAGAAAGTCACTGAGCTCTTTGAATGTTGTTGTGGCGCTTGAGAGGGTGGGACACTGCAGTTAAATTGAATTGAAATAATTCAAATGGCAAGGATGGGCAGTGTAGGACGACTCGTGATTGTTTTTATTGATGTATTTGTGAGTGGTTAGCACAGTCAATGAATTGGGTGTTGCTTTTATATTGTGTCCTGTGCAATACCCCATTTAGCGTGCCCATCTAAATGCTAATAAGATTAAAGCTGTTTTAAAATTGCCCAGTATAACTGATGTGCTAATTCACTGATTGCTAACTAACTGTAACTTTTTAGGCAACTTAAATTTGACATGACACCTTGAATTCTCACTAAAGCACTTTATTTGCACTTAGCAACTTATTACTTCTCCATAAAAAATAAAGAAATCCCTTCTGCAATCTTAGCCTGTAGCCCTTTTCCTTAAAGTTTCTTCCCATTATACAAATCAATTATGTCCTGAGTTGTCATGCCTCTGTATAGATCTACTCACATTTCTCCCACAAGTCTCTAAAATATAATTCCATATAAACCTCAATATACAAATATGATCCTAAAAGCACCCGAAACTCAACACAATTGCTTACCCTGGAATAAGACATGCAGTATGACCTGGAGCTTTGCCTTTCTTGCTGGTGCTACCTTAAGTGACGGATCTTCATCATGGGTAGTCGGAGTGATGCTTTAAATCCAACAATTAGTTAGAGTAATATTGTAGCTGGTGCTTGTGACTCTGGTTCCTTTGTGTGATTCTCATTCCAATATTATTCAGCCTTGGCCCGTAGGCTTAAACAGATGGCTTTGATAACTTGCTTGAAGCAGTCCTAAACTCCACAGATAACACTACAGTAAACTAGACGTCCATCTTTGGCTCAATTTCCCCCATTACCCATGCAAACAGAGTCATTAAATACACTGGGCTTGGGGAGAAATTCCCAGTCACAGAGCTCTCTCTCTCTCTCCCTCTCTCTCCCCCCTCTCTCTCTCCCCCTCTCTCTCCCCCTCTGTCTCGGATTTGGATCTTTGGTATCTGCATTTATTAAACCAGTCAGTTGAAACTAATATCAATGAGCACAACTGTTTGAAGCCACCATGGACAATCACCACATATTATATAGTTTTCTCATTTGGCCAAAATGATATTCAACAAATAAGCTTCTCTTTTTTTTCTCACAAGGAGGCCATGTAACGTATCGTGCCTGAACTCTGACACTGCTCCTTTTCCAAAAGACTACAATTCTAGACAGTCGCCTCTTTGCCAGTTCCTACAGCGAGTGCGGTGGCTTTTTTCTGAGAATATGGCCGATTGCATTGCTCCCCAACCTTCTGACAGCATTATTCACAACCGCTCATTGCTTGTTGACTCCAGGGAAGCGAAGAAGAGTAATTTTACGATATCCAGCAGCAAAAATGAACTCCAGTTAATGAGCCATTGCCTGTAAAGGTCCGCTGTGGATGACAGACTCGACTCAGTCTGCAGAGCCCTGAAACCTGCTGCACAGTTTGTGTGTCTGTGTGCGTGTCCCAACGATGTACAGTTTGGGAATTTGGACAGTTTAACTTCAAATAACCACGCAAACACACAGAGATTCTTTGCTCCATAGTTAGATGTGACCCTTAAAGCAGTAATGCATTAGTATAAGCATTACAAATAAACTCGGGTTAATTAAACTCAGCAAAATGGATTAAAGCACAATCCTTTGGAAGCGAAATACAGGAGACTGTGTGGTTCCTTAAAACAATAGTCTGCTTAAGATATGCTTTTGAAGATGAGATACTGTCAAGGTATTGAAGTACAGACAGTGTTAAGCCAAAACTATTATTTGGCACACATGGTGACATTATTTTCTTACACTTAAAATAGGGACTAAGAGTAAGCGAGAAATTCATTTCTAATGTGACTTATTGACCTTGTACTCTTTGGAATCAGTGTCTCAGAGTACAGACAGACAGCTTAATTTAATGCCATGTTCATTCATTTTAGTAGAACATTACACATCTGGGCACTTTTGATAGATAGTTATACGATTTCAAGGTGACTCAAGAATTTGAGTATTAATAAAGCTTCACAAATGACACTTCCAAATCACTCCAACTCATGCAGTGACTTAAGAAATTCTGCAACCCGTAGTCACCATAAAGTACATTTGATTTTCAGGTTGCCATATAATCAATGGTATAACTTCTTTGCATGTCAATGAGCAGAACTTTTTACTTCAGAATTTAGTCAAGTTTGACACAGAACTGATGAAGTGGTGAAACTTAAAAGTAAACATCTCGGATACCGAACTAAGTCAGAACCTCAGAATGAACGGATTTTTAGACCTCAATCATTAAAACAGTGATTCTTCTGCACTTAGCAGACATTTAAGTGGCAAGACATGTGTAAGCCTTTAGGCCTCAATATGTTTTTTATGCAATGTGCTTTAGCTGTCATGATGCATCTTAGCATTTTAGTAATGATAATGCAGTCATTAGAACAGGGGTGGACAAACTTTTTGACTTGCGGGCCACAATCGGTTCTAAAATTTGACATAGGGGCCGGGCCAGGAGCATTTGGACACGCAATGTAATTTATTAAACCTGGAGATTGCATCTGATTTTTATACATTTCAATTGAAGGTGCAAAGTTAAAGAAATTGACATTTACTGGAAAAAGATCAATGGAAGCACTTTCAACATTCAAAACATATTTTTACCCAATGAAATAATCAAGCTCAATAATTTCTATATGTTTTAAACCCCACAAAATAATGGACGGATTGTCTCAGCTCTCTATATAATGAGGCACAATTGTCCTCAGGTACAAGTGGAAAGAGAAAATATGGCCCTAAAGCTGAAAATTGAAGTTCGATTTTTAAAAATTCTTCATATCTCTTCTGAAACCACACCTTTAATCATGTGGACGAACTGTTTTGGTGTACCAAAGGTCATAGGTTCACAAAAGCAGTGAAATATCTGAATACAATGCTAGATACATGTAAATAAATGTGGAAAACTAAATGAGTTATTATCGTTTTTTGAGTAAAAATGACATGGTCCGTCACACATTCACCAAAATGATAAAGATGGGACTGAGAAATTACTTCATATTGCAGATAAATCTTCATGGGGTGTGTGCAAATAAAAAATGACCATCACATTTTTTTTTTTCAAATAAATATGTATTGTACATAAATAAATAAATAAAACTATATTATATACATGTTGAAAAATAGAAAACACAACACAACTATTGGCACAGACTATTTACAATATGGCTTCACTATAATAACATCATGTCATCGTGTCATGCTGGTGGTCCTCCGGGGCACGAGACCTCTTTGCTCGCCGGGCAGGTGGAGCTGCAGGTGGAGCTGCAGGTGGAGCTGCAGGCGCTGGTGAATCCTCTCTGTAAAATACAATACTAGTCAGCACCGTGCACACGTTACGGACACCGTGACGGGACACTTAACGATGTAAAGACTCTTACCCGGTCCAAGTGGCTCTCTTCTGGCTGCGTGTCCCTCCTCGTGGCTCCGCAGCTCCTCCAGGCTCCGTGCTGCTCGCCAAAATCACTGCAGCTGTTTCTAAATGAGCTTCACCTGTGTGGTGGGTGGGTCCTTTGTGATTTACTGAGTGTTCATTGGTTGTTTTTTTTGCAAAATGTTGACAGACAAACGGATTGACAAATCATGGTGAAGGGTTTCGTGTGACGAGTACTTTCCGCGCCAACGCACACCGGAAGTAAACAAAACTGCGATTTGGACAAGTTCGGCGGGCCGGATTAAAAAGCCTAACGGGCCGGATGTGGCCCGCGGGCCGTAGTTTGCCCATGTCTGCATTAGAACCTGATAATCTGACTGAAATTCCATTTCATACATTTTAGAGATGTGTAGATTCAGAAGTCTTGCATAAAGCTACTGTCAGTGCACAGTGGTGTTTATCAATATTCGACGTATGTCAATACTTAGAGTTGCAAAAGAAAATATGATATCCAAGAACAGTCTCAGGATCCATTTATATATCCACCTACACTGGAACTCTTTTGTACTGCTTCTCCTTGGCCCACATTCATGGTCATCCAGACGCCACCATATTTAATCAGATTCATGTACAAAAGCATGAACAAGCCAACATATATGCTCACATGCTGGAGTTTGTGATTTCTTTATTTATTTTGTGAGACATTTTATTTTGTCTTGTTTTTGTATTCTTTGCTTCACCTAAAGCACTTTGCAACAACCTTGTTTACCTACAGCACCGCATAAATAAATCTGACTATACTTGAGTTGACCATAAAAAATTCGGAAAGGAATTAATGACAGAAAATCTAAATATAATGTCACATATAAATAAACATTAGTCAATCTGTTAATTTCACGATCATTTGAATTGAATTTAACCATGACTATCGCAAATGCCAGTGTGCATCGTTATCTCACACCACATAATTTAAAATATAAAAACACTAATTTAATAACTTACTGTTACACTATTTATTAATTACATATACATGTAATTGATTATATATAATTATATATCTTTATATATCTAATTAATAAATGGTGTATATATATGTATATATATATATATAAATAATGTTCCTATCACACACACACAAACCCACAGTGTATAAGAAATCACAATAAAGAGACAAATATACTTTGACTGACCCTTAAAATCAGTTGAAAAACAAAATCACCATCAAATCGGTTTAACATTCATAAATAAACATACAAAACAAGTTATTTCTTTTAAGAAATCAACGGTTTATTTATATTGTGACCTCACTGATTTATGGGTAGAGCACCACAGTTTGATAGAGTAGGACTGCAGTCAATCAGAAATGGGTAGAATTATCTCACCACTTTTTGAACACCATCCGGGGTGACACACTTTATAATATGTACGTCTCCACCATTAGTATGTGTGCTACAATGACATGTTCCTTTAAACAAACACTGCTACGATGATCTGATGCCAGTGGATTCCCAGAGCTCTTTAAAGAGCCAAACACCACAAGAGTGACTTTTCAAAGATTTCCTGGGTTCTACTTCCCTGATTACAAGTAAAACATAAGAGATCTGGCTCTGTTCCTCTATAAGCAAATCCCTTCTCTCCATTCAATGTTACAGTTACTGACAAATGTACACCCATATAATACAACTGCAGTTACACCCATATATTACAATATTTGTATGACTGCAATTTATTTTCCATTGCAAGAGATGTGGCGATTGTGTATTCAAATGAAGCATTTGGCAACAAATTAAAAACCTAGCTATACACAACTAATACAAATGAGAAACAGCTTCATGGAGTCCTGAAAACTGGGCAGAGTGACAGGTGGGCAGATGGGCAGTGGGTAAAGTCTTTTATTTCCACCATTGAGTTGCTCCACACCTTGGATAATAGGAACCATTTCAGTTCAGACCATAAAGAGGTTTATCAGTTCCTGTCAGCATGCCCTGCAGGGGTGAGGCAACAAATAACAAGGTAGTGAAAAAGAAAAGTGTTAGGAGCCAGCTCCCTAACCCGTTTTCCCCCTCTGCCAATGGCATCTACATTTTAAAAAAACACTCATTTCCGCATTTGACTCGAGATAGGAGATTAGAGAGTTGAAAGTCGTATTTGAGCGGCATTAGAAGCAGATACCCAAGTCACCATTCGAAAAGGCTGCACTCGGTGCATCTCAGATACGTCACACCATGTCAACCACTGCATAGGCTGCCAAGCGAAAGGCTACCATACCCATTGCACATCTCACAGGATAGTTTATTAAATATAAATAAAAAATATAAATACATTGTTGTTGCAGCACTATAATATTCTAGCACTAGCAACAAAGTTAATTATTTCTGTAATGTTTATAATTCTCCTTTATACTTACTGTACAGTGTAAAATATTTCTCGTGCAGTTGCGTTTAGGTCAGCAAATTACTCAGAGTTGCTGGAAGAAAACACTATTTAAGAGCTAGAAGAGGAACACACCAGGTCAGATTACGGACCTCTGCCTGATTTGACAGGCTTGTTGGATCCAAACTACATTTTAGTATCTTACCCGGCTATATTTTTAGAAAAATGGCTGCCAAAATAAAACACTGTATTGTTGAAAATGTATCCTCTATTCTAACTATGCAGGTCCAGATTTAAGCAATCACTTAATCAACATAAAACCAGGGAGATTTATTTTCTCAGCCATTAGTCAACTTTCATCTGAATTGGCTTTCCTGATATTTGATGAGGAAGAGGAAGAGGAGAACACACGACGATGTTCAACCAACTGCGAGTGAAATACGTGAGCATATAGCCAATAATAATAATGATAATAATTAATTGTAACAGTTTGTCCAGAGCAATTACTTATGGCCTTTCTCTAAGCCTGAGACCTTCACAATAAATTACACTTTCAAATAAATTAAAAACAACACTGCAGAGATAACAATCAGCACTTAACTGAACAATTTCACAAATCTGTCTGGGTATCTGTTTTTGTTAATGTTCTCATTCTATACATAATACATATATATATATATGTATATATATATATATATAGACACACATACACATGCAGACAATGTTTTTTTAATATATGTATGTATATATGTTTTTTTTCTTTTTGCAGAGTGGTAGAGGCATAGTCGTGAGAGCGCCTGCACTGAGTTTGCCTTATGCTTGCCGGAATAAATTGGTACCATATGGTGTGATGACAGGATCACTCAATCTTCTGTGTACCTGAACACCACATTAATCATTTTTGGGGGGATATTCTTTTCCTTTCATCGCAAAGGAATTTCCAAATAGCCCCTGCCTTTATTTCTCTCACACATGTAGTGGATTTACATACACAGGCTACACTCTGCCCTTGTTAGGAGCCAGACCGTTTGACCAAGTTCAAGCTGGGGCAAAACAAAATGTTAGGGTTAGGTGTCAGGTGAGATTTCCTTCCTGTTCAACATGTTGACTTACTTTCATTGTAATGTGGTTAAGAACTATAGGGGCATGTTTCAAATTAACTTTCTTAACAATGTCAATAAAAAATCGATTGATATTAAATCTTTTTGAGAACACCATTATTTTCTTGATATATAGAAAACCTATATTATGAGCAGATGAGAAAAAAAGTTAACAGAATGGCAAAAAACACATTTATTTCCCCCATTCAATGTTGCGAAAATGAAGTAATAGAAAATATGAACACAAAACAATAGCAAAGTAAAATGTCACGTAATTATATCAGCACCTACCTTCATTAAATAGCTATGCTGCAATTCCAAAGGTAAATGTATTGGGATAAAGCTCCTTCCACTAAATCAGGCTAAGACTTTTTAGGCAGTGAAAGGTGAACGAAGTAAAAAAGGGTGAAGTGACCAGAGGTGAGTGAGAGGGAGAGAGAGAGAGAGAGAGAGAAATGGGACAAAGGAGAAAGAGTGGTCTTTATAGTAATGTCCGCTTGATGATTCAGACATGTCTTATTTGCTGGCTGCACTGGCAGGGAATTTGCCTTGATTATTTTCCCCTCAACAGATACATTTAAATCAATGTGGCACAGCGCAGCCAGAAAAGTGTGAGAAAATGTGCGAGGTACACAGTGAACCCCAGAGATGTAACCTTGGTCAGAAAGGAGGAGCCACAGCTCCCCCTTCATGCCAAACAGATGAGATCAGGACTAAAAGCAACTCCGAGGACAGCAGCAGCTCTGATCTCTAGATGAAAAAACGATCCCCTCCCTACACCCGTAATAACATTTCTATGGGCTAATATGTCTTCATTACACTGCAATTTTTCATATGCAGATGTGCCAAGTAGTGTTTTCCCCAGTTTTTTTAATAAAAGACAGCATATTGCTTTATGTTTTACAGGGTTAGTTGTGTTCTTTTTTTAACCATAGTTCTTAAATGTTTTATTTAAAAAAAGATGTTTCTATTAATTACATTATGGATAGAGAGTTTTATGATATTCATTGGGACTTCTTTTAAAGTCAGAAGTAGGTCAATCAAAATCCATTTTATGCTTTTTCTACTACTGGAGGAGACACTTTCATAATAATGTAAAATTAAGACATAGTTTAAGCAGCAATTACTTAGAGTGTGTGTAGATGTACATATAGTTTGACAAAATTATCTTTACTCAAAGTGCACTTCCTAGCTCTTTCTGAAGCCTCAATGTGTTACTTTTTCAAAGGTCAACACTTAATTTCAACCCTCAACTTTATAAATCTATTCATACATTTTACTTTTGATTTACGTTCTCTTTTACTTTATACGGTTATAACCATATGGCCTTACAATCTGTGCCCATCTCATTTGTAAGAGAACCAGCAGTATGTGAACATTGCTTGAAATACATTGCCAAAAATATAATTTAATTTGTAGAGACAACACTGGTTTGTTTTTATGAATATGAATAAATAAACTATGAAATATTTTATGAATATGAATAAATAAACAAGGATTGTCTCTTCATGTGACCATTTCGACCACCATGATAACAAATACTCAAAAAAGACACTATTGTTCGGTAGAAATATGTTTATCATCTGATATTTGCCAGTGGAAAGTAGGTTAGGTTATTATTTATTCCATAAGAGAATCCAGAGCTTTTATGCAGAGCGATGTTCATCACAGGGTTTCGCTTAAATGAAGTTTGGAAGTTGTGCAGTTAGAGATCTGTCTCTTCAAGTCCTGTACTGCCCCCTTGCATACATTGAGTTAGATGTTTGCAATGTGCCAAGGAACACGATACGTTGCCAAAAAAAAGAACTTATATTGTATGTTTATAATTTAAGCACACTGACTTGCAAATACCTTCATAAATATTGTGAAATTTTGTTGGCCATTTACATTTTTCCATAAGCCGTGTGCACTAAATAATACATACCACTTTCTAATTGGATGGGCCATTTTACAACCCCCCCAACACACACAAACACCACACTACTACGCACTGCTCCAACCTCATCTCTTTTTCTGTCTGTCTCTCTTACCCCATCTCATTGATAATTTCTCCTGGAGGTTCCGCCTCTCACATTGAGATCAAAGTGGCTGTCACACATTGCCAGTGGAGGACGCTTCAGGAGCATCTCCCTACAATATATTATTCCTCTATGATGAAAGAGTGTATACTGGGGGTTGAGATGACGCTGTTACGAAGCAAATGCAGTTGGGGCCGTTACATTAGTCCCCCTTACAGGAGATTGGTTTCCAGTTTGGAGCAGTCCTGCAAACCAACCCACTCCAAGCCCGACCATTGCTTTAGGGCTCTAAAGTAAAATGAACCTCTTGTCATGGTTGGGTTAGCAAGCTGGCATTACATATTTGATCAGCACTCAAGCTGCTATGATAAGGAGCTTAATCTTTGAAAATAAAACAAGTGGGAGGAATTACATTTTTAGCAAATGTTGACAACAAATAGTCCGGCCGTTGTAAATAGCATAAAATGGAGCAACGGATTATGCAAAATTGGTTCCTACGCTCCTTTGTATGCAGTTGTCTTTTCCCCGTAGAGAAAAAAGAAAATATCTCCTGACTGTCTCTCTTTTCTCTGAAAGGCACATCTTACGTTTGACTAAAGCGTACACTCATCTCTCCCCTAGGGTGCAGTGGCAGTGGTGCAGAAAAAGTGAACTGCAGAGGACCCCACTGTTTAGCAAACACTCCTACTGAGGGGAGGAATTAATTATTCAGAGCCAAGGACCAAGGCAGCCCCATTTGATTGCGCCACAAAAGAAAGGTCAGAGCTTTTCATATGAGGAACCTCCTGGTTCTGCACCCTGTCAGCTGAGGGTACGTGTACAGTATATAAGCCTGAATGGCAGTCTGGCTTACAGCTCAATTAAAAAGGACAAGGGTGTATAGGTGAGGATGTGTTCTCAAGACATGTGACAAACATCAGCTCCAACATAGTCTCACTAATAGAGGTGTGGAAGGTCTGGAGGATATGATTAGCCGCTGGGGAGACATTTGTGGGTTGTGGAAGTGATTTTTTCAAGTCTACAGGAAGCTAAATATATTTTCATCATGTGACATTCTGAAATGTCTAACCAATGAACAAATAATCCAGATATTCCTGGTGAAAGAGATGAAAGACCTTTTGCCACAGGGTGTTTTTTGTTGTTTGTTGTTAAAATTAGACCAAACCTTTTAATTTTCTCTCCTTAGCAAGTTCTGAAATAATGGAAATTTTCTAGTTAATATCTTGGGCAAAATAACCGTTGAAAATCAGAGTGTTAGGTGTCAAATTATGCCAATACAGAATGGAATCTGGCAGTAATTAATGGAGTTGGAGAAAGTTTGGTGACAGGCTCCATTCCCAAACAATAGTGAGATCATCTGCATAATCCTATCAAATGCCACTGTGAAAGGCCAACGCTTTTTTTTCCAGCCAATGGTGCAAATGCCTATTTTTCATCATGTCCTTTCTCCCGATAGAGCTCACAATGCCTACGTCACTGAATAGATCATGAACAGCAGTGCAACAAAATCCAGCTCCAGGATCCTCAGGGTTTGGAGAGAAAATCTGCCATTTAAGTAGCATACTGCTGAGGCCTTGTGGCATTGTTACCGAGGTTATAATCTGAAAAACCGTGGACAAGCGAGCCTCGGTAGAGCTGAAGATGGAGCCAGGAGGGTAAATCCTAAAACAGTGCGACAAAGGGTGGTTCTCCACTCACGATTGGTGTGTGTGCGCTCCACACATAAAGCATAGCCATCCTATTGGCTCTTTCCAAAGCCCTGTCAGCCAATCACCAATGATGCAGCTCTATCATTCCATAGAAACCAGGCCTGCACCAGTAATTACATCGACTACAACTTCATGGAGCACCAGTATTCTCAGAGTACCTCACACGCCAGTACACTGCAGATTTTTAAAAGGTCAAAGTATTATGAAAATAAGTGAGAAAAATACAAAGAAAATCAACAAGATATATTTTTGGAACATGTATTTTCTAATTTCAGACAGTAAAAACATTTTTATTTCACATGGAGGAAACGACAACAGCCTCAAAAAAAATCTCAAAACATAACCCAATTTAACCTACTTAATTGGAAGTAATCAATCATACGGTTGTGTTTGCTAACTGTGATGTCTTCACCTTAACAGTTTGAATTAGCTCACTGATTTATGTTCCTGCGGAGCATTATGGCTGAACAGACAGATACAGATAGGAAAGCAGATAGAAAGCGGATCCTCACTAGGATGATTTCTTGCAGATGGTTCAGCCATTACATCTTAGTCTCTCAGATCATTAATTTCCCAGGTAATAAAGCCCCGTGTTGTTAGCTGCCCCCCTTCCCCCTTATAACCCATGGTGTGGGATGCAGCTGGGTGTTGCTTGTGAGAAGCCAAATAAAAGTGACAGTTTGCTCCACTGTTCATCAGTGAAACTACGGAGCCATGCTGAGTCTATAGCACATGGATGAAAAATTAAACTCAACACCAAGAAATTGATGTGTTGTAATGCGCTGTTATTTTTCCCCACAGAGATTTCTATCACTGCTTCAGGTCTGCTTCAAAAGTATCCTTAAAGGCTTGACAGTTATGAGTTTTTACAGACATATTTAAATTGAGGTTACAGATAGACAAAAGTGTGTTTGAATATTTAATATGTGGAAGGGTGGAAAGATACCAGAAAAAGCAATTAGACAATCAACAACAAAATTCCCAGTGAAACCCCTGTACTAAAATTAAAATTTCATACCGTTTTTTAATACCGAGAGATGCAATAAAAAGCAAGATGTGGATTTTTTTTATTTTTATGTATTAATTCACAACTAAATTAAATTATTTGAATTGTAGGGAAAGAGGGAGACAACAGGCCTTTAAATTTACAGACAAAGTATGCAAAAGAAAAAAATATTAATTCTGAGATTCTGGACAATTGGCAAACTGAAATCAGTCTCACCACTCGACTATTCATCTGTTAAAAAGAGACTTCAGCGGCTTGCAATAGTTAATTTCCATTCAAATGGTTTGCAAATGTTAACAGAATTTACAGAAAATTGGCAAGAGAAAATGTGAATTTACTTGTTTGTGAATATTAGGAGTTGTGGGCATCAAGATAAATAGTGGGTCACACTTATTCTCCTGTCGATTCGCCGTTAAACATTTGTATAAAAATGGCGGAACGAGGTGGCGTAAATATAAGAGTTACAGTCAAACCTCAAACAAATGAAACCAATGTGGCGAATGTGATGGAAACATTGCATATATGTTTCTAATATCTGAAGAAATATATTATATATATTTTTTTATTATATAGCCTCTTCATTTCAAAAAGATGTGATGCTTTCATCTGCCATACTTTTGTGTCTCTTCTGTGAATTGGTAGCTTTGTAGGATGATTGAATTTTGCTTTCATCAATACACCAACCTTTTCACCTAAACCAAGTGATTTTTGCAATATTCTGTGTTGCTGTGTTCCCTCTGAGGTTTTTTCAATTGTTATGGGCTCACTAAATCCTTTATGTATTGCATATAAGAGTACTCGCCAAGTAACCCATAAAAAGGTTGTGATGAGGTGCTGATCACTGGAAGCAAATAAGAGAGTTCAAAAAGAGCCTCAACATGACCACTAGCCATATTGAAATGAATTATATTCCTCACTGAAACTGAACTGATACAGTTCATGTTCTTTTCAAACAGATGTGATAATTCATTCAAGATGGTGCAGGTATGATCTGCAATAGTGAGTGAGTGTAGCCCTTATCAACTTTGAAGTCAGGCAAAATGCATAAGTCTGTGGAAATACGAATACTTCTCTTCCTGGTAGCATTTCATCACATTTCACATCAGAATATACTGTACTGCTGCCTACTCATAGTTCTCTGGCAATCCAAAGGCTATCTGCTGTGCAAAAAGAAAAGAAAGAAGTAAAAATCATTCTAACCTTGATTGTCAACCACTTCAGTACTGCGCCAGCCTCATGAACTTGTCGGAGGCAAAACAGCAACACGATCTTCCCACTCATAACACATGCAAAGATCTCTGGAGCAATAAACTGATTCTGAGAGCTCTCATCAATCTTTAATCCTTCCTCAGGCTTCGTGGGGCCACGGTGAGTAAAAACCAGAAGGAGGCCGGAATCCAGCACATTCAAGGTTCAAGCAAGGGCCTAGAAGACTTGTTGACAGTTGATCAGGCCAAATCAAGTGAGGAGACCTTTTAACTCTTTCTACCCGATGGCTGAGACATGTGCCAATATCCATCTACGGTCTGGAACAGATGTTTTAGTCCAGCATCTTTTGAGCTTTGTGGCAGATAAGAGAAATAATAAATTATACAAGTGTTCACAACTGTGCACTGTATTTAGCCTTAGTTGTGTTCTGCAATTCAAAGGCGATAAAAGAATCTGAAAGAGTACCTACAGTCAGGCATGTATCACATCTCACATGGAGTAGGTGAAATGAATATATGTGAATTAAATTGTATACAGTGTTGATAATGTAATGGATTGGTAAATACATTACATTTGACTATTTCTTTGGGGATGTATTCAAAACAAAACTTGTTAGCAATAAAATATAATGCGATTCAGTATTGGCAGCAAAGAGTTAAGAATTAGTTGGATGGAGTATTCAAACTAAAGCTGCCCGGTGTTGTGTGGGCTTTGGCACTTTTTCCCAGCATCCAAGAGTCAAGGACACAGACTAAGCTGATATGACAGAGGACAATCTAAATAACTATCTGTATCACTACCAAAGCCCCACACATAGCAGCTGGGTGTAGCCTGTGTGTTGTTGCCAAAAGGATATGACAGTTTGCTCCACTGCAGATCAGTGAAACCATGGAGCCTCGCTGAGTCTAGAGCACGATGATGAAACATTTATTTAGACACCAAAAAAATGAAAATTAAGTGCCGCAGGAAGAGTGTGTAGTCCGTCCCCAGAGGTTTTTTTCTCGGCATTGAGGTCTGCATTAAATGTGTCTATACTGAGTGGAACCCAGCAGCTTGTAATGCGACCTAAGTAACTGTCTGCTGACTGATAGTCTGAGCTTTAGTCACACCATATGTTTTCTCACCAGCATATATCACAACCCAGTAAATTTCAGTAAATGATTACACTGCAAACAAAGAGCAGCAAGGTGACCCGAGAGGGACAATGTCGTGAAGGGTCGAGTAAAATGTGTGCATGTAAATCTGTCTCAGAGGAATGCAAAAAAAAAAATCCTGATGAAGGGGAAAAAAAAGCTTGTTGGACAATGTTTTAAAAGTAAGGCTACTCGGTGTGCGGGCTTTGGCACATACAACCAGAATCCCTACGTCAAGGACACAACCGAAGAGGATATGGCAGAGGCCAATCTAACCATCTGCATCATCACGCTCAAGCCCCAAATAAACATATCTGTTTACTTTTAATATTCGAAGAAAGTACTGAACTCGCTGGATTAGAGCCAGCCAACCTTCACTGCCCTCAAGCAAATTTGTATAACAATTTTGACTTGACCCTGAATAGTTTAGTTTCCTGTTAAAGCTTGTTTTATTTAGATAACAAGTTGGACTGCGGAGGCGGCGGTGGGAGGGGGCCCACACTGGTTTACCCGCTGCAGAAGCAAAGCAGGTGGCCAGGTTGATGACAATGAACAGACAGCATTGGTGGCCTAATTTCTTCATGTCAGACAACACCATATGGCTCCTCTGCTACCCTCTACCTATTTAGAAACTGCATCCACATAAATATGCAAGTATCATAGTCTTCACAATTAATTAAAAGGGGGATGAAACAGGGTGTGCGTCTATATACTGTAAAAAAAAAAGTACCGTTAAGGGAAAAGCAAATCCCCCCAGGTATTTATACGTTGTGTATGGCATGTCCTTGAAAGCAGCAAGGTACAGACAGCGTACTTTCTCTTCCCTCGGTACATCCTCAACTTTTGCATAAAATGGAGACAAGTCTCTAACTGCAATCGTATGGAAAAGTGGAATATATTCAATTAATCTCTCTGACCTTTGGTGAACGTTTCACAAGATGACAATAAAACCTTGCTTACCCCTGCTTTGCACACCCAACTTGAAGGTAGCATGCAAAAAAGGGTGTGCTAAACAATTTGAAAACTCTGCATTGTAAAAATGCATTGATTTAGATATCGTAATGACAGTTATTAACTTTCAAGGACAAGCCACCCCTCTCAAAGCTAAATTTTTGTTTTATTGGCGACGGCTCCTTATATATATATATATATATATATATATATATATATATATATATATATATATATCCATGGTATCTTTGATACTAATACCATGGTATATTTGCTATGGCACTAAAGCTACATTACAATAATGATGTAAAGATGTTATGAGGAAAGCCTTTAAAATCCCAATGATTGTTTCCAAATATGAAACTCAAAAAGGGCTTTCCGGCAGCTTTGCCTGCACACTACCAAGAGAAGTGAAAGGCTCAAAGTGTTACAACCAGAATTTATTCATAACCATGTGACTTGTGACAGTGATTGCTGCCACGAAGTCTTAAAGCTGAGGTGGTGACAGGTAAGAGGGTAAAAATGTTGTGCACCTTGGAGACAGGCAATCCCTGATGTGGCAGCATGAGAATATGGCACCATATGGCACATATGTTTCACACTGCATTGGAAAGTAGAACACATGATTTATTACTATTCATATTCAACATGAATTGTTTCAAATGCACTCTTTTTTTTTTTGCTGATGTCTTTTTTGGTTCACGTCAATTACATTAAATTTGTATATTCAGAATAATTGGGGTTACAAACAAATAGTTTCATGATGTAATTCCTTTGTAGGTCATTTCGCTGCTATCTACGATCTGATTCCATTTTCTGCTCTAGTCCAAACTATGCTCCTTTATTTAGTGTACAAAATAAGGTGAAAATGAGACATTATCAACATATATTCAAAGTTGTAATAGTTATTATGCCTTTTATGGTTTTAGCATTTAATCCAGTTAATTTGAATTCCATTTATGTCACAACCCCCAGGATTATTCCCAGGTCTCATCTTAACACAGAAATAAGACCGTAGACAAAAGCAGAAAGTTTTCTGAGGTAAAGTCGTGAAGGGCTCTTGTCACCCCCCACGGGTTCCCAGCAACATCATGCAGCGGGGGACGAATAAAGCAGAAAATGGGTTTGTGTAGCACACAATAGCACATAGATAACAAGAAGGACAAGTATTGAATATGTCCTATGGGGACAAGTTTACAGAAATTCCTTGTTTCTGTGAGACTGAGGAATGCCAAGCTCTTCATGGTGCACTAGTGGGGGTCACCATTAAGTGACAAAACAATATCAGTGGGGAAACATTTGCATCACCATGTACAAATACGCAAGTTGTCAGGCATGGCGAGCCTGGCCTTTTCAACGTGACAGAAATCCCTTTAGGTGTGAGGCGAATGCAGCTCAGTGGCTCAGGGGACGGAAAGAGATTTGGTGGTTGGTGAGACTGCGGAAGTTGCATGCAGTGAGGTGTGTGTCAGGGCACCAGAGACAAAGCAATGATTACACACAATGAGGAGAGCAGAGCGCATGCTGACACTAATGCCGTCCGAGGGGAGACACGAGTCAGAGCACTTGTGACAACTGTGAGAGGGCGTCACTCCTCTGACAGACAGCATTATGGGTACCAAATAGAGCATTTTTGTTTTGTTTTTTAAGGCATTAATAATCCTTTAAGGTAACAACAAATTACCCTGTTAAATGCAAAATGGATAAAATAATACAACAGTAATGTCAATTAAATAAAATTTATGTTTCTGTTGGATAGTTTCAAAGTGAAACTATGAATGCTTAAATGCGTTAAAACTTTTTCCATATCATTGGAGCAGCAGAATCTACAGTATGTATTTTAGTATCCATGAGCAATAACAGAACTCCAGGTCGCCCCTGGTGGGAAAATAACTCCAGATCAATTGTGGCACAGCTTCTTCTACTGAAAAATTGGTAGTTTATTTAGTATTTATTATGTTTATTTGGTATTTATTATGCTTATTTAGTATTTACTGTATATAATATATTTTTTAAAGTATACATTCAGTTCTTGCAGCATCAAACATCTGTTGTAGTAGACGGTCAGCAAGATGTTCATTTAATTTGCGATGGATCTGACTTGTATACAGAAATATAGATGAGAATAATCTAGTTCTGTACGCAAGATAGAGCACATTGTTGTAAATTATGAAACAGTAGGTTTTACTTGCATATTTGATTATTAAAAATATATTTTTTTTTCGCCTGACATTCATCGTTGAACAGAATAAGTGAACTTTCATTAGCTCTTTAAAAAATACAGTGTAAGACATCATTATAATACAGGTCATACACATAATGTGACGTTTAAACTGTGTAATGGAAGTTCCAAAATCGCTGCAGCTCTGATCAGTTTACCTAAAGGAGGTGTGTCCTGAAGCCGTTGCAAATTCTAATTATTTTTGATTGGGAACAAATGACGATGTCGCACCATCATTAAGTTTGACAGCACATTACAGATGCATAGAGAGAGCTGTTATTGATTTCACTGAGTCTACCTGTGTGAGTTCCCCAGGGCCAGCCTCCATCTTTTTATGACAGACAGGGATCCTGATGTGCTCTTGACTGCATCTTATTGAAGAGATGTGTTCATGGGCATGCTGTTTGTTTAAACACCACCTGTCTACATTTCTCTCCGTGTGAAATATTTAGGTACGTCTGCGTAAACACATATCACCATATGCATCACTGATGCATAGTTCCAAGTCGTCACTCATAAAGTGTGAGTGTAATTACATTCTGAATTAAACAGCTGATAGCTGTTTTAATATGCAATATACAGCAGCTTGAATATATCTTAAAGTGTATTCAAAAAGGTTGAATTTAAAACAAAAAGGTGTCTGAATACAATATAAAGATAAGAGATAGCTTACGGTGACCTGGATAAAAAGGCTTCATTACACATGAAATAATTATAAACCTGTCACACGCACATCAACACACTGCCATATTTCAATCATTAATATCTAATGAAGCAATGAAGAATAGAAGAGATTATATCAGATCTATAGACTACAGCATGACAGAGGAGGGCTCTGCGAGATCAGAGTAAAACTAAAAATGAATGTCCACAGAAGAATATAGAGAAACTAACTTCTCCAGGCTCATTGGGAGGCCTAAACAACAACAAATATCTATGAAACTACAACTATTAAAGTCGTGACTCACAAACTAATGCCATGGGCAACGGCAATGATACCTCATCTCAGTACACACCTTAGTACATTTAATCAAACGATACAGGGCGCTAAAAGAATAGAACCGGAACTACAATGAAAACCTTAGAAATGGTCAAAATAGAGTTTCACTTTCAAAAGCATAACTTTATTCTCTAGAATGTGTGACAATGTCTGTTTAGATAGCAATCTATCATTAATAAAAGTTCCAGACATCAATCAGTCTTCATGTTTTAAACATCACGCAGCACAAACACCATGCAACTTGGTTTCCAAATAAGGTACTATTGTCTCGGTTACTGCCTATCGCACTCCTTAAGGAATGTTTAATCTATTTACAAATACTGTCATACAATAAGCCCAGAGGCAACATTGTCATGCAGAGAAGAAAAATTACCTCTGCAAATGACAAAGAAATACCTATCAAAACATAATGATATTCTTTATTTTAAAGACACACAAAGCTTGGAGAATGGACTCCCTCTCCCTGATTGCCAGTCAAGGTGTCTCTGTAAGCTCTGCTCTCTTATGACTCCTGACTGGGAGACACTTTTGGGAAAATCAACAAAGGAGAACTCTTCATCATCTTGGCAGGTAGGTCTCTTCACAAATTACCTTTTCCCCTCCATCCGTCACACCAGGGAGTTCACCTGCGTCTGTAGTGCGGTGCTCTGCTGCTCGCTTCCTTCACTTCCCGCTACACTACAGCTCATCTCAGAAAATACTGCTTCATTATGTCTTGAAAGAATGTCACAAATGCTGCGAGTTTTAAATAATGTGCAAAACTGTTAGCTGACAAACACTTAAACTGCCACTGGGGGGGGAATTAGATGAGATCGGCCTGCTTGGGAATTAATATAATAAACGTCACAGCCCGACTGTACTTTAAGACTTCTTAGATATTCTCCAAACCAGTGACCTCCTAAATTGTATAAAGACTGGTTTTGATAAGAACTCAAAGCAGCTGAGTTACCACAGGTTACCATCATTTAGTTTCATTTGCACTTTAAAGGAAACCCTTTAAACCCTCTGCCAGATTGCTCTGCACCTCATTCACGTACTGCATCCAATGATTAATCCAATGTGAACACTAATAAGCAGCAAGCATCACCCGGTGGACTTCCTAATTGGGTCAATCAAAGATGATCTACAGAGAATCGCAGCAGGGCGTGAGCGAGCGCTTTCAGTATGCTCGCTGTTTCTTGCAACTCTGCACAGACCACTGCAAATGAACAGGCTTGTGGACATTAAGGTGGGGGCCTTTGATTAAAAGGAAAGAGTCTCCCGATAGCCTGGCGGTGACATTGCATATCTCGTTGCTTTTCTTTGGATCTGACATCTCTTTACCCAATTCCCCTTTTCTCTTCGCGCTGAGAAAAGGAATGGTTTAGATTAATGCGAGGAAGGTACTTGCATGTCCTCAACCCTTCTGTGGGGAGTCCCATAAGACGTGTGATTCTAGAGGCTCTCGTCCAATGCTTTGCATACTGATGGACTAAGTGTGGAGGCGTGCTGATGCCATTCGAGCAGCGCAGTGTCAGTGAAGCATTCACTTTTCATTAGGCTTTATCTGGCCTCTGCATGAGGAAATATTGCATCAGGATTTCACTAATACTTTTATTTTTAAAACCATGACTGCCATTAACAATTGACCTCCATAAATTCAGTCAAAGGCAGGGGTCTGGTGTCAGTGATGGATGAATATAAGATGACATAAATTCCTGTTTTGTGTTTTGAAATATCTGCGACTTATCTTGACTAAGTCTAATTGGCAAGGGTTAATTTGCTCCTACTGCAGCAAGCCAGCATTATTATAGATTACAACTCAATTATGTTACATGAAGGCCACATGTACACATGACCACATACAAGTTCCTATGGAAGTGTTAACACCGCTAAGCATTTTTCATCCTGTATTGTTTCGTAGTTTTGAATCACAGAGGACATGATGGTGCTTTTTTCACGCCTCAAATCTGTGTTAGGAAATAGATCTGAACTCGGACTACATAAGACCTTGACTTTGGAGTTGTTCTTAAGCTATTCCTCATACGTGTCGTATTGTTCGCAAAAATAATTGTATCACAATTTGAACTTTTACTGCAGACTGCAGACACTTTTCTCCATTTTGTTGCATTCATGTTAGCCTTTACCTTTACAACCCTTTCAGGGCCTGCTGCAGAGAAGCATCCATCAGCAGCCTCCACCACAGCGTGATGCTCCCACGGCCACCGCCGTGCGAAACGCTGCCATACACTGACACATATTTTACAAACTTGAGCGCAATGGACTCAAATGAATTCGGCCACAAGGCCTCACATACCACATCTGGCCAACTATGAGATACTGTGAGGGCTGAACTCTGAGAAGAAGAATATATTGTGAAGTGAAAATACAACAGACAAGCTTGGTGATTACATCCAGCTTGAGCCGAGTTTAGAAACATTGTGCAACTGAAGCACTGGTGTCATCAGTAAAAAAGGAAAAAAGACAACACAGATGGTCCTGCTGTCCACAGGGGAAACATTATACAGACTGTACTTGGTTTATATATAGCATAAGTGATTATATTTGAAAAGTATGAAGCAATTAATTACTCCAGCACTGTATTCGGGAAATACTTTTCACTTCATACAATGAAGTATATTAAATGGCATTTATGGAACCTTTTAAGAAAGGTGAACCTCATAATGACTTCATTCCCTACAGCTCAGAGATATCAGTTTGATTATAAGAATAGACAGACCACTGAAATCCTTATTTTAGAACAAAATAAAAAGCTTCACTTTAAACATTTTGATAAAAAAACTAAAAGTCCAATCTAATTACAGTTTCCAATTCCATTACTGAAGGATTGCAATGCCCTGTGAAGGTAAACATACCTTCAGGGACACAATTACAACTCATTCAGAAGCTTTGTGAATGCTCTCCCTTTTTATCACTCATTAAAAATGTAAAAAGCGCAAAGATTAATGGATTAAGTTTAATAGATGGACTGGGCATTCATTGTTTGTAAATGTAGAGCTCATAAATCTCAGAGATTCAATTCAATTCAGTTTATTTGTATAGCCCAATTTCACAAATTACAAATTTGTCTCGGAGTGCTTTACAATCTGTACACATAGACATCCCTGCCCCAAAACCTTGCATCGGATCAGGAAAAACTCCCAAATAACCCTTCAGGGGGAAAAAAAGGGAAGAAACCTTCAGGAGAGCAACAGAGGAGGATCCCTCTCCAGGATGGACAGGTGCAATAGATGTCATGTGTACAGAAGGACAGATTTAGAGTTAAAATACATTCAATGAATATGACAGAGTGTATGAATAGTTCATTCCACGATGGAGACCTCCACGATCCATCAGGCAGATCCATCAGGCAGATGGCGGTGGGGAGGAGGAGTGGGCGGAGTCTCAACAGTGGGCGGAGTCTCAACAGGACAGTGGCGTAGTCGGTAGCAGGAATTCCACGACCCAGACCTCGATGATCCATCAGGCAGATAGGATCTATATCGTCTCATAGGGTCCGATGACCCCATGAGACGTGAAGTCAAAAGGACTCCGGGGAGAAAGCAGAGTTAGTAACGTGTGATTGAGAGATGAAAATTCATCTCTAAGGAGAGAGAAAAAGAGGAGATAGGTACTCAGTGCATCCTAAAACGTCCCCCGGCAGCTATAAGCCTATAGCAGCATATCCAGGGGCTGGACCAGGTGAACCTGATTCAGCCCTAACTAGAAGCTCTGTCAAAGAGGAAAGTCTTAAGTCTACTCTTAAATGAGGTGACTGTGTCTGCCTCCCGGACTGAAATTGGAAGCTGGTTCCATAAAAGAGGAGCTTGATAACTAAAGGCTCTGGCTCCCATTCTACTTTTTAAGACTCTAGGAACTACAAGTAGTCCCGCATTTAGTGAGCGCAGCTCTCTAGTGGGGCAATATGGTACTACAAGCTCCTTAAGATATGATGGTGCATCACCAAGATTCAAGATTCAAGATTCAAGATGTTTTATTTGTCACATACACACACAGGGTGTGCAGTGAAATGAAAGTGGCAATGCTCAGCAGGAATGTGCAAGGGCAACAAGTACACACTATTTACAAATAAAAAACAACACAATATTTACAGTAAGTGTGTGTGTGTGTGTGTGTGTGTGTGTGTGTGTGTGTGTGCCTAAGAGGGGCAGTTGTGTGGGTCTATGTGGGGGTCCTGGTGAGGTCGGAGTTCACAGTCCTGATGGCCTGAGGAAAGAAACTCCGTCTCAGTCTCTCTGTTCTTGCAGCGTGACTACGGAGGCGCCTGCCTGACCGCAGCAGCTGAAACAGTCTGTTGTTGGGGTGGTGAGGATCCTTCATGATCCTGCCGGCTCTGGTTCTGCACCTCCTGGTGTACAAGTCCTGCAGGGTGGGGAGTGTAGTTCCAATAGTGCGCTCAGCCGAACGCACTACTCTCTGCAGAGCCTTCCTGTCCTGAGCGGAGCAGTTGCCAAACCAGGCTGTGATGCTTCCTGTCAGGACGCCTCTACAGCTCCAGAGTAGAAGGACTGAAGGATCCTCTGGGAAACTTTAAATTTCCTCAGCTGCCTGAGGTGGTAGAGGCGCTGCCTTGCCTTTCTCACCAGAGTGTCTGTGTTTGTTGACCATGTCAGATCCTCGGTGATGTGGACTCCCAGGTATTTATACCCGCTCACCCTCTCCACAGTAGTCCCGTTAATCCCCAGTGGTGAGTACGTCCTCTGTTGTTGTACCTTCCTAAAGTCCACAATCAGCTCCTTAGTTTTGGTGACATTCATGATGAGGCTGTTGTCCTGGCACCAGAGTGACAGATCAGCAACTTCCTCCAGGTAGGCCTTCTCGTCGTTGTCGGAGATCAGGCCCACCACCACTGTGTCATCCGCAAACTTGATGATGGTATTGAGTTGAACCTGGCCACACAGTCATGTGTGTACAGGGAGTACAGTAGGGGCTGAGGACGCAACCCTGGGGGATCCTGTGTTCAGGGTGAGGGATTTGGAGGTGTGTCTGCCCACCCTGACCACCTGTGGCCTGGCGGTCAGGAAGTCCAGGATCCAAGCACACAGGGGTGTTCAGTCCCAGCTCAATCAGCTTGCCGCCAGTCTGGAGGGACTATGGTGTTGAAAGCTGAACTATAATCAATGAACAGTAGTCTCACATAGCCCCCTCTGGCTGTCCAGATGAGAGAGTGTGGTGTGCAGTACCTGGGAGACAGCATCATCCGTGGATCTGTTTGGGCGATAAGCAAACTGCAGCGGGTCCATGGAGGAAGGGAGGAAGGCGCAGATGTAGTCCTTTATCAGCCTCTCAAAGCATTTCATGACCACCGAGGTGAGGGCCACGGTCGGTAGTCATTCATACATGCTGGAGAAGCATTCTTGGGCACAGGGACAATAGTGGATCTCTTGAAGCAGGCGGGGACCACGGACTCAGCCAGGAGAGGTTGAATATTGTGGTGAACACTGGAGCTAGCTGGTTAGCACAGGTCTTCAGTACTCGCCCAGATATGCCATCTGGACCTGCAGCTTTCCTGGTGTTCACCCTCAACAGAGCCCTCCTCACACTGTGCTCGGTCACAGAGAGTGTGTGTTCATCCCCAGCGGTAGAACTCACCTCGGCTACGCTTAACGGTGTTGTTGTTAGCCGGCGAGCTAGCGCTGTTGTTGCTAGCCTCAAACCGTGCATAAAATGAGTTCAGGTCGTCCGCTAGGGATGCGTCGGCACTCACCATTGCGCGTGGTCTGCTCTGGTAGTTTGTGATAGTCCGTAGCCCTGCCATAGGCGCCTGGTGTCGCGCTGCTCCATCTGTGATTCCACTCTGTCTCGGTACCTTCTTTTGGCGTCCTTCACCGCCTCCTCAGTCCATAGACCGCTGCCTTGTACTCGTCCATGTTGCCGGATACAAGACCGGAGTTATAGGCAGCAATGCAGGCGTTCACAGCTTCACGGATGGATCTATCAACCCACGGCTTTTGATTAGGAAAGACCCTAACTTTTACCGTGGGGACGATGGTGTCCGTTAAGCGTTGCTATGAGGCTCATTGCTACTTCCATAAACTCGCTGACGTCACTGGAACTGGATTGGATCATGTCCCAGTCAACGATACTCAGAGCGTCCTGTAGCTCAGCCTCTGATTGGTCAGACCACCGCTTTACGTTCCTCGTCACTACCGCTTCCCGCGCGATCCTTTGTTTATACTCCGGAAGCAGAAAAATGGCGGCATGGTCTGATTTCCCTAACGGAGGGAGAGAGACAGCCTTGTAGCCTCTCTTGAATGGCGTATAGCAGTGGTCCAACGTTCTTTCCCCTCTGGTAGCACACGTAATGTGCTGGTGAAAGTTCGGCATGACTTTTTTTAGGTTTGCCTTGTTAAAGTCCCCAGCCACCACCACAGCGCGTCGGGATACTTGTTCTGATGCCGACATAACACATCATGTAGGTCCGATAGTGCTACGTCGGTGTCCGCTTGTGGTGGAATGTAGACGGCTGTGGTGATGACCGAGCTGAACTCCCGGGGAGGTAGAATGGACGGCATGAGATCGTCAGATGTTCCAGGTTCGGCGAGCAGGAACGAGAAAGAGTCTTAATGTTCTTGGGGTCGCACCACATGTTGTTTGTCATGAAGCAGACCCATCCACCCTTAGATTTACCAGACTCTTCCGTTCTGTCTGCACGGAAAACAGAGAAGGACTCGGTTGGACATATGACTCGATCCGGCACCAGCGGGGTCAGCCAAGTTTCCGTCAGACAAAAGATGTTACAATCCCGCATGTCCCGTTGGAATCTGATCCTTGCCCTAAAATCATCCATCTTATTTTCCAGAGACTGGACGTTAGCAAGAAGGATGCTGGGCAAAGGTGGACGGTGGGCTTGAACTCTCAGTCTGTTCCGAATTCCGCTCCGTTTCCCTCGATGTTTTCGTCGTCTCCCCGTAGTAGCGGCTCCACTGCTGTTGTTGTGGTTCGCTCGTACGATCTCTGCCGGCCACGCTGGATCGATGGAAAAAGTGGACAAAAACCCTTGTTTTGCGCAAAAGTTTATGTCCAAAAGTGTGCTGCGGTCGTATGTTGTTAGTGCCGATGTGTTTGTGGCAAAGAAAATATTAAAAATAAACACAAAAACTAAAAGAGCGCACAATCTCCGCGGAGCTGCCGCGACGGCGACTGGACACAGCCGCGCCACCAACACACAGCCGCGCCACCAATCAAGGCTTTGTACGTTAAGAGATGAATTTTAAAAGTGATTCTTGATTTTACTGGGAGCCAGTGTAGAGCAGCTAGTGCAGGAGTGATGTGATCTCTTTTCTTAGTTTTAGTGAGAACACGAGCTGCAGCATTCTGGATCAACTGGAGGGACCTAAGAGACTTATTAGAGCAGCCTGATAATAAGGAGTTGCAGTAATCCAGTCTCGAAGTAACGAACGGGTGAACCAATTTCTCTCTATCTTTTTGAGACAAGATGTGCCTGATTTTTGAAATATTACGTAGATGAAAGAATGCAGTCCTTGAGATTTGCTTTACGTGGTCGTTAAAGGACAAGTCCCGATCAAAGATAACGCCAAGATTCTTTACAGTGGTGTTGGATGCCAGGGCAATGCCGTCTACAGAAACCACATCACCAGATCATTGATCTCTGAGGTGCTCTGGGCCGAGTAAAATTACTTCGGTTTTGTCTGAGTTTAACATCAAGAAGTTGCAGGTCATCCATGTTTTTATGTCTTTAAGACATGCTTGAATTTTACTTAGTTGGTTGGTTTCCTCTGGTTTTATCGATAGATATAGTTGAGTATCATCTGCATAGCAATGAAAGTTTATGGAGTGTTTCCTGATAATATTGCCCAAAGGAAGCATGTATAAGGTAAATAAAATTGGTCCAAGCACAGAACCTTGTGGAACTCCGTGACTAACGTTGGTGGTTATCGAGGCGTCATCGTTTACAAATACAAACTGAGATCGATCTGATAAATAGGATTTAAACCAACTTAGTGCCGTGCCTGAAATGCCAATCGACTGCTCCAGTCTCTGTGATAGGATGTCATGGTCAATGGTGTCGAATGCAGCACTAAGGTCTAACAAGACCAGTACAGAGATGAGTCCTTTATCTGCTGCCATTAAGAGGTCATTTGTAATTTTCACCAGTGCTGTCTCGGTGCTGTGGTGTTTTCTAAATCCAGACTGAAACTCCTCAAATAATCAATTATGATGTAGAAAGTCACACAACTGATTTGCGACCACTTTCTCAACGATCTTGGAGATGGGATTTTATAACTCATCTCTCACAATTCTCAAATCTATGTGTGTACACACTAACAAGGACCGTTTTAGAAACTTCATTACCATGCAATAAATAAACATATAGGTAAGAAGTCTAAAACCAAACTGTACGCTCTCACATACTTCACTATACGTAGGGATTTTAAGTGTAAGTAGCAGTCTTTATTGTAAGTTGTACATTGGTTGCTGCATTTTGCAAATCTTCTGCAAACTGTAGTGTTTTATAGTCAGTGAGACATTCGTTGTGTACATCGCTCTCAGGAAAGTCAAAATGCTGCCACAGCGGGCGAAGTTCATGGCAGTAGGAGGATTTTCCAGTTCTGTTGTTTCTCCGTCATCTCCATGGTGTCTGGAAAAGTGCTGCTGCATGTTCCTGGATAGAGTTTTTTCTTCCAAACCTGAGCAAGCCGGTGAGGGTGTAGAGTAGAGAAAACACTGCGGGAACCGCTGATCCTGCTTTTGACTACAAAGGTTATCGAAAGCTCATTTCGATCAATTGGAGATTGAGGATTTGAAAGTATCTCTGTAAATCATTCAAATATTTGTATCCATATAGAGCAGCAGGCACACAACGAGGTCCCCCATGTGCTAAAGGATTCAGAATGTCTACACTGAGCACTGTTTATATCACAGCTTGCTTTTCTGATCAGCTTAAAGTTTCCCTGAGGTGATTCTTCTATTTAACTTGAATTACCGCTTCTTCCATCCAATTAATTTGCAGTTCACATGCATGGCTGTCCAGAAAGTGTCATCACTTCAGCAATTGATCATGAAACAATGTTTTTAGAAGTCAGCCTGTAGTCCGAGTGGGCGTTTTTTTCCAAATTCATAAACGTTCCTCAAGCTATACCTGAGATATTGCTTTCAGGAGATTAGGACAGACTTGTGGTAATAGAGACTTTAACCTTTAAACACCAAATTCTAATGAGGTCACCATTAAGTCTAAGTGGACATATGTGCCAAATTTGGAGATTTTCCCACCAGGTGTTCCTGTCTGAGAGTGTGCGATATGGTATAGCGGGACAAACGGACGGAAGACCAATACAACATTGAAATGCCTTTGGCCTCGGCTGATGCTGGCTTTGAGGCATTAAAAGGCGCTGCTTTTGAGTTAGTAAACGTCAGTGGACTCCATGACCCAATGTCCTACTACACAATTAGATGCAATAAATAAAAACAAAAGCCAGAGTTATGGGAATAAAAATGCATGCCTGTTTGTTTTTTAAGTTTTGCACATTTGTATCTATGTTGTTGCATTGTATTGCAATTGTGTACTTCAGATGCAAATGATTGACCCTGGTTGTGAGGCCCATGCGGAGCTACAGCACACAAACAGCCTGCGTTTTATGGATTGAGCTGTCTCGACATCTAACTGCCACTGTCAGCCACAAGGCCTTTAAATTTTTAACCAAACCTTTTGGACTCCAACCAGTTAAAAATTAATCACTACTCAACATGAGTACGTCTTTTTCTTTTCTTTTGCATGGCTGCAGCGAATTAATAGCGCATAAACTGTTGCTCGGACAGCGTGTAATTCTTTTTGACTTTCCGTTCCATTTGCCTGGAGGATAGATCTGTTTAAACATTTCTGCACACTAGAGCATGGCTTACAGGTAATCTGTCTAATTATGGCACGGGAGAGGTTCCCCGTAAAATATTGAAGAGCTTCAATAACCTTTGTTTCACCCTCCCTGTAAACAAGCGTCTGAAACAGACACACTCTTTGAGTGGTATCTCAATGCCCTGAAGCTTGGGAAGTGCCGACGATTCTAGCCATCAGGCTCCAAAAATATGATGCAGAATATCACATTTCTTTATTTAATTATGGTGAGATGAGTTTCTGTCCACCTTCAGTAGGTACAAGGGTTAAAAAAAACAATCTCTTACACTTCTGTCGCAGCAGAAATGAAATATCTTAACAAAGTAGTCTCCATGTAGGGTTGTGGTATTAAGTTTTGTATCCGCTACTTTATATTGCTTCCATAAGACTTTCTAGTGTGTAATTCTAAGAAGACATTTTCTGTAAAAAGAAATGTTTTACCTTCGGGAATTCATTTATTTTTCTACTTGTCCTGAGTAAAACAAATCCACAGATGTCTTTTTGTCTGAATGGAGGTCTGACTAAACCACATGATGTACTATTTTGAATTGCAAATTAAGCAATGATATTATATACTGTAATATTGCATATGATCCTCCTCTGCATGAAGCTACAGTTTAGCCTTCACAAATATGACAGATATAATGATTTCTGAAGAAAGTCATTTTAAAGCATCGTGTTCTGCTTTTACTATTTACAGAACATGATTGATGTGAGAACTTTTAAGGTTAGCCTATTAAGTACAAGCTTTTAAATCCCTGATTATGGAGGAAAATATATGTTATTACTTTGAGAATATCTATCTTTTCATATATATATATATGTTAAACTTGCATTTAAACTCTTTGGTAACTGGGGATAGCTATAATTGCTACAGAGGAAAAGAAAAGCTCTTTGTGCATACATTTACTTGATAATGATAAGTTAAAGCAGGAAATGTGTTTATTGCTACTTTAACTTAACATTTTAAACCAAGAAATCTTTGTAAAATCAGGTGTAGATATTTCCTGGAAAATTCACAACGGATTTTTTTTTCCAAGCCTTGGCAACAGTGTTTTTATTTGATATAAAAAATAAGTTGAATGTGGTAGTTGCAGAAACAGCAGTAGCGTTGTTGAATAACATGGTGGTGGAGTTTTTTTTGTTGCATATTCTTCAAATAAAAAAATACATTGTTGTTACTGATGTGCTGGTAGTGAATGTTAAATTCTTTGCAAATAAAACTGAAATGTTTCCGCTTTGTTCTCAGCGCTAAAATGTTTATCCAGTCCGCTAAGAACACACAACACAGACCTATAACGTATCCCCTAGTTATTGTTTTAGTGCGGGTTGAAGGGGTCAGGTGAAAGTATTTTCAGAGCTATTTAACTCATCAGAAAACCAAGCTCTGGTGTCATGAATGCTAATCTTTGAGTAAAAATACACTCCTATACTCTTTTGGCACACAGGATACCTACTTGCTTGCCTCATTGCCTTGGCATATACAGATAATTAATTTGTTCTTTCTAATTAATATTCCTAGCTGGAACGCATCTACAAATTCACATACTTTTTTTTTAATGATGTTTGTAAAATATTGACTTCTCGCACCGATACAAACAAACAAACACTCCATGCTTATAATGCTTTATGCTACTTGAGTTTTGCAACATGTCCATTTCATGTGCATTGAGATTAAGAAGGAGTTAAAATGCTGCAATTACCTCCGGCAATCGGGTGTGTTTTTTCTGTCTGTGTATAAACCACAAGGCCTCATTCATTTGTGTTACAAGTTATTCCTCAGGCTCAGTGTGACATGACATGACATCATACATCATCCACATAGCCAAGTTA
Organism: Pseudoliparis swirei; assembly: GCF_029220125.1. Classification (NCBI taxonomy): domain Eukaryota; kingdom Metazoa; phylum Chordata; class Actinopteri; order Perciformes; family Liparidae; genus Pseudoliparis; species Pseudoliparis swirei. Next base: position 19,591,184 of record NC_079392.1, on the reverse strand, counting down.
CTCTATATACCTCTTTGAAAATGTCAGGGTCCCAACAGTTCAGTGGTATTCAAATGAGAAGAGCTAAGAGATCAGCTCTGAAAACCCCAACATATACTCTCATGAAGAGTGATCAGCAGCCAAGGGTTGAATACAATTTGAGGACTGCACATTTACAAATGTCTTCAATGAAGAGAATACCAGTGCATTCTGGGTTTTTAGTATCCTTAATATTGCTAGCCAAGCTAGCTTTGTATTAACGTCCGTTCATTAGGTCGGTTATAATTAGCCAGTCCTGAGTCGGGATAATCTTTAGTTAGCCACGTTTCAACTACAGGAGTTTATGGTGGCTTGTTCAGCTTGTTTTGGAGGAAATTCCAGTGGAAAGTGGAAATTGCCTTCTGACGTCTTCACTGTCAAACTGCCTCGAATTACCACCGATGTGGAGGAGCTCATAGACTGAAAGAATTCAATATAAACGATAACTGATATATTTCATCTTTTTCTCCTGATTGTAATCGAGCATAACAATGCAATATCCGATTGTGCCCTCTAAAACATGACAACTTGTTTTTGTGTTTAAGTAAAGATTGTGATCTTTGTTAGAAATTACAAAAAAGACATGACAGCCAAATTGTCAGTAGCCGAAAAACATAACCTCCTGCACTTTGTACCCCAACTATGTCAACTAATCCATGCAGCAATTACATTTTCTTCAAAAGTGTGCAAAACGAATTTGTACTATATTAATGTAAATTCTAGGAGTCAGTGTTTATGTACACCCCTATAAAATCTGGCTCTTAAAAAAGGACCACGTGCAAATTTCTGTTTCACCCATAAAAATTCTCTCTCTCTCGTACTCATTCTCTCTCCCTCTCTCCTTTCTCATTCTCCCTCTCTCGCTCTCCTTCTCTCTCTGGACAAGAAAAAAGAACAAGATATATTGTTTGTTCATCTATTTCCATTTTTCGAAATGCCCGGCCTCCTGTTGGTTTCAGAGTTGGGGTTCTTTGACCACCGCCATGGCAGCAATTCCTCCCACACAGGAGAGAATGGCATGACATTTACCAGAGCTGCAAGGCGGTAATACATTTTTTTGAAATGGCACGGCTGGAATATACAAAGCTGAAAGGACCCACGCTGGGCCCCACTGGGACTCCTTCACACTAGCCCGCTAAGCTCATTCAGATGGGGGCAGTAATTACAGGCATGGAGGCAAAGCTGAACTAATTCATACAAGGTGTAAAGCATTCGCAGACCAAATGTCGGTCAGTTTACTGTTGGAGCGCCCGTTGTATTTAACCATAACCATTATGGCTGAGATATTTGTGATAGATCCACTGATTTACAGGGACCACAGTGACCTCAGTTTTTAAAATGATCAATCTCATAATGACTTCATCAACATGAATTCAATTTGAGATGATTAATTATACGCACAAGCTCACAACTGAAGCCATGAATCTTGAGAAGGAAGGTAATCACAGCCCGCACTGAAGCACGCTCGTGTAGTTGTGGATTTTCACCATCGTCCTTATCAGCCACGGTTTTCTACTCTACAGGATAAAACACTTCATCAACTCATCTGATTGAACCACCAAACTCTAGGAGCGTGCTCTTCATCAACGTGTTATGTTGTTACAACCATAACCACGCTACGGAAACAAATACTGAGATGCAATCGGATCTGCCTTGATTTGGAGGCATACACACAAAGCCATCGAATTTGCCGAACCCTGTGAGTGATGTATATTTCCATCGACAGACATTTGCCCATTTATAAATGGTTTGTAGAACACCATTGGGAGCAGTAACCTCCAGCTGCTCAATGGCCATATTTTCTGATTTTAATTGGATGTCTTCACAGAAGCATTCAGAGGTCTCTGTTGCAATACAAAAGAGGACACTAAGAATGCCACTACCCTTTCATTATTCCAATAAACACTACTATTGGTTGACATTGACATTAGAACTTTTGTAAACTCTGAATACCATACAACCACTTAATAACTTAAGTTACATTTGAAAGGTCGCTTCAGAAGAAATAGGTGGTACTCCTTTATCTGCTCTCTTGAATGTCTGTTTGTCTTTCTGTTTGTCAGTTTATTTTGTTGTTTGCAAATTAAAATTTCTGAGACAGCAACCAAAACATTATCCCAGTAGGGTGGCACTGAAGCAGTCATAATCAAAATCACATCTCAGCATCTTTGATAGGAAAGCTGACCCCCCTCTGAACATGGAAATCAATCTCCTTGACTGGCACTAAGCTGAGGGTTTTTTCATTACTTAAGTAAAAGTAGAATGCATTATTTTCCCAAGGATATTCTTTCATTCTGATTTATTTGACTAACTCAATTTCAGAACTATTTTTGTTTCAGTGAAAAGCTATAGCTCATACATAACATGCTCCTCTCCCGAGAAGGGCCTTTGTGGCCTTTCTTTGAAGAGTGCAGGTATGTGTGTGAACCTATGCACGGGAGACATTGGCAGCAGCAAATGATCAAATGAATCACTTCAACTTACACGTATTTTCAAGAAAAATATAAGAATATGGTATTTCTCTCATGAAACGGTGGTGTCACACCGCGCTAGTGGATGTTTTATAATGCGTTCCATTCCTCAAGTTGAAGTACTGAACACGTATTTGCAACACAAGTCCGACATTGAAGATATTATTCAAATCTTCTCTGTTTGTTATTCAGAGCATTAATACAGCAGCAAACAACTATTTGCAGGATAACGATTTCATGGCGTGAAGTCTACCTGAGCAGAGGATGAAGACCTTGCTTCTCTGTATGTTGTTTATATAGCCGGGCCCCCACACATATGCCTTTTGGTGCATGTGAGCGTGCTCAAGTCCATCGCTCTGTACTCGCTTGTTAGTTGCAGCAGTTAATGGCGCCCCGAGGTGTAGCACCCACCCGACACTTCCATAATGGAGATTAGTTTACACTCGCCGTAGTAGAGCCGGCACGAGACGCGCGTGCCAGAAAGTGACTTAATGACGGCCGGCACGTGGTCATGCACCTTTGAATTGTTGTAACTTGCCACCCGGGGAGCACAACCGTCACGAATATTCCACTGATAAAAGCACGATTTACATGTCTTGGTATGATACAAAAAAAGGACAATTTATTTTTAGATGGATTTGGAACAGTTGGTCTTAAAATCTTGCATTTGAGAATATATTTTACCAGCAAAATCATATTGTTTACAGGATAATCAACCTTCACTTTTTTAAAAGGCCTGTAAGACTTGACTTCTTGTTTTGTACTCAGGCACAGTGGTCTATGAATATGAGACGAATTTCAAGCCCTCCTCGGCATTGTGGAGGTTGGTTTCTGGCTTTTTGCCGGTTACACCTACAGTCTATGGATTACACCATTTGTCTTTTGGATTCTTGAAAGTTAATTTTGTTTGCATTTCCTCTGGCGTTTCAGATGATAATGCAATGAACTGCGAAGCGAGTATAAACGCCTCCTTGCACGCTCGGAGCTTAAGCGCTTGGGCTGCGGAGCCAAGGGCAAGTACAAACAGAACCGGACACTGTGAGCCTGTCAGCGTCGCTGCCCTACCGTCGTATTACAGTGTTAACTTACAACTATTATACATTATTGATTTGGTTAAAAACAGCATTTTGATGAGGCTGCTCAGGGTGGGGAAGATTCTAATTACTTAAATAATAATGCCGAATCTTTTATAAAAAGGATTACAATAAAATAAAATTGTCGAGGAACTAGTGACTGCTTTACAAAATGTAATGCACAAAGTACAACATTTCCTTTCTGAAGTGCAGAGGACTTGGAAGGATCTGATGTAAATACTTAACTACCCCCAATAATTGTTACACAGGTAGAGTACTTTACTAAATACATGTTGTTACATTCCCCAAGTCGTCGTATCGCATTGAAAAAGTGAGCTGCAACTTCCTCTTATATCATTTGAATATCTTGTGGTATATAACGTTTCAATTTTCAAATTGTCCCAAACCATCCCGTTGGAAAATGTACCTCTAACTTCTGACTTTATTGAACTCCGAATCTACACGATACCTGAAATTTGACCCAGTCTAACCCTGACACCAATCCTCTGCTGACAAATACAATCCTTTCAAGTCCATCCAGTTGAGGTGTTGTCCACCATAAGTTATGCACTTAATGGGTATGGTCTAGAGTTTCAGGTTCCTGTTGTTGCGGAGGTTGGAGGCCTTTAAAAGCCACCACGAGCTGGTTATTCAGCACTGATCCCTTCCTGGCTGTAATGGATCTTACCACGAGGTTTCTCTGGAAAGTAACCCAAAGAGTGACAGTTTCAGAAGGAATGGGAACAAATATTCGGACAAAAGCATTGACATGTCAAGTAAATGGACGAGTGGAAGTGAAATTAAAACGAGGATTACATTATTAAATGTTTCAGGATATTTGGCATAAAGTGTCAGGGATTGCACTGGTTAAATACATTTAGTTTATAGTTAGGTTATTAATCCATCATTCACCCAATAGAAAGTGAACTGACATACGTATTGATAATTGCTGAAGTTGTTTTTCAAGCAAAAAAAGCTAAATATTCTCTGATCCCAGCTTCTCCAATGTGAGGATTTTCTGCTTTTTCTCATATTTGGCTTGCGACTACCGGTCCAACAAAAACACGACATTTAAAAACATCAGGTTGGACCATTTCGTAACTATCTTACAAATTATATACAAAACAATTAATATAATATTAATATTTATATATATATTCAATTCAATTCAGTTTATTTGTATAGCCCAATTTCACAAATTACAAATTTGTCTCGGAGTGCTTTACAATCTGTACACATAGACATCCCAGGAGAGCAACAGAGGAGGATCCCTCTCCAGGATGGACAGGTGCAATAGATGTAATGTGTACAGAAGGACAGATTTAGAGTTAAAATACATTCAATGAATATGACAGTGTATGAATAGTTCAAAGTAGGCATATTCCACGATGGAGACCTCCACGATCCATCAGGCAGATGGAGGTAGAGAGGAGGAGTGGAAGGAGTCTCAACAGTGGGCGGAGTCTCAACAGGGCAGTGGCGTGGTCGGTAGCAGGAATTCCACGACCCAGACCTCGATGATCCATCAGGCAGATAGGATCTATGTCGTCTCATAGGGTCCGATGACCCTATGAGACGTGAAGTCACAAGGAATCCGGGGAGAAAGCAGAGTTAGTAACGTGTGATTGAGAGATGAAAATTCATCCCTAAGGAGAGAAAAGAGGAGATAGGTGCTCAGTGTATCCTAAAACGTCCCCCGGCAGCTATAAGCCTATAGCAGCATATCAAGGGGCTGGACCAGGGCAAACCTGATTCAGCCCTAACTATAAGCTCTGTCAAAGAGGAAGGTCTTAAGTCTACTCTTAAACGAGGTGACTGTGTCTGCCTCCCGGACTGAAATTGGAAGCTGGTTCCATAAAAGAGGAGCTTGATAACTAAAGGCTCTGGCTCCCAGTCTACTTTTTAAGACTCTAGGAACTACAAGTAGTCCCGCATTTAGTGAGCGCAGCTCTAGTGGGGCAATATGGTACTACAAGCTCCTTAAGATATGATGGTGCATCACCAATCAAGGCTTTGTAGGTTAAGAGAAGAATTTCAAAAGTGATTCTAGATTTTACGGGGAGCCAGTGCAGAGCAGCTAGTGCAGGAGTGATGTGATCTCTGTTCTTAGTTTTAGTGAGAACACGAGCTGCAGCATTCTGGATCAACTGGAGGGACCTAAGAGACTTATTAGAGCAGCCTGATAATAAGGAGTTGCAGTAATCCAGTCTCGAAGTAACGAACGCGTGAACCAATTTTTCTGCATCTTTTTGAGACAAGATGTGCCTGATTTTTTTAATATTACGTAGATGAAATAATGCAGTCCTTGAGATTTGCTATATATATATATATATCAGTATGTGCAGCCCCAGTGTACATACAATGTACACGTTTTAACCTGCTTCAGATGTAATACTGCATGTATCCTAAATCAGAGCTCACATTCAAACCATATAAGCTTCAGACAAAAATGCAAAAATACATTTACTTCTAAATTGTATAAAAGGTGAAAGAAGCCATAAAACAAAAGATACTGCTATAATAATTAAGGGGATAAGTATATTTGGAAGTTGCCTGATATAATGACAGAATCAAATGTAATGAGCGGTACATTTTTTATTCAGTCAGGAAAAAAATGCATTAAGAGTAAAACTGTAGTATATGATAATCCATAAAAAGACATGAATGTTAATAGATTTTAATGATTGATACAAAGATAATTGGACTGTCAGAAATGAATAAGTATAGAAGAACAGAAGTGTTTTAGAATACAATAGTTGAGCTGATGGCAGAATTCAATCAAATTATACCCATCGCCAACTTGATAATAAAAAAAGAATATTCTCTTCTTGAAAACCTAAAAAATCAAACTGCAATTGAATCCTGTTCTTCATTCTTTACCCTTAAGCAATTACATAAAAAATTAAAAGATGGACGGCTGGATGATATGAGATACTGTATCTCACGGTGTTGTAAATGCCACATGAAATGCATGTTAGCCCCTTTCCGTCCGATTCAGACAAATTGAACAGAGATAATTTTACTGTCAATAAGAAAGTAATCTGAAAAACTACTCGGAGCTTCCAACTTTTAAAACATATAAAACACCACCCTCTTAATCACTGCCCTTGCTTTTGAATGCCATACACTTCTGCAGCACATTTTTGCACTGAAGTTTTCAGTAAAGACAAACATGCAAAATCATTGATGAAAATATATGTAATTCTGGAGAATACTCAATTGGACGGGAGTGTCGTGGGCTTTCTGACCCCACAATGACACCTGACACTAGATACTGCACATCCCCTTGACAGCAGAGCGCCACCGCTAACGAGGATGTATAATTGAATGCCCACTCAAGAGCAAAGGGTGAAACAAACATCAACTCTCCTGTATTTAAATTAGCTTTACTTCCTGGTCATTTGAATGCAATTCATTTGCCAGGTGACACTAAATTGATTCAGACAATCCCATGGATTATTGGAATAATGTTACATGTACTGTACAGGACTGTCTCAGAAAATTAGAATATTGTGATGAAGTTCTTTATTTTCTGCAATGCAATTAAAAAAACAAAAATGTCATGCATTCTGGATTCATTACAAATCAACTGAAATATTGCAAGCCTTTTATTCTTTTAATATTGCTGATTATGGCTTACAGCTTAAGAAAACTCAAATATCCTATCTCTAAATATTAGAATATCATGAAAAAGTATACTAGTAGGGTATTAAACAAATCACTTGAATTGTCTAATTAACTCGAAACACCTGCAAGGGTTTCCTGAGCCTTGACAAACACTCAGCTGTTATAAATCTTTTTTTTAACTTGGTCTGAGGAAATATTAAAATTTTATGAGATAGGATTTTAGAGTTTTCTTAAGCTGTAAGCCATAATCAGCAATATTAAAAGAATAAAAGGCTTGCAATATTTCAGTTGATTTGTAATGAATCCAGAATGCATGACATTTTTGTTTTTTTAATTGCATTACAGAAAATAAAGAACTTCATCACAATATTCTAATTTTCTGAGACAGTCCTGTAGCTTTGGTCTGTACTTTGGAGGAACGTCCAATGTTCTTTGCAAAAAAGCTCCAAAGAAATTCCCTTTTTAATTGAATTTGCTCTCAATTTAATCCAAATCCAGGAATATATACCTTATCATTTGATCCAGCTTTCAGCAGACGTATAGCAGGGCAGAGGTATTAAAGCTGCAAGCGTGAACCGTGTGGAATATGAAATGGTCAAACAAGCACCTCCAGCCCGTTGACTACCGATTCCAACCTTTAAATGCCCTGAAAACCGATTTTCTCAAACCGTTTCTTACTCTGTGTGATGTCCAAGATCACACTTTTATCTGCCAAAAGTTTTGATTTATTCATGTGAGAGATTCCTGAATGTCTTTCATATGTTTCTGTGCTTCTCTCAGCAGTCTGAAGTGGGCAGGGATCAGTTGAAAATATGTGATGACACATACTTGCATGCACCAATCAGGATTGAGCCAAATATGAAAGAGAATTTGATGACACTTGTGAGGTTGTTTCCTTATGCCAATGTCAATCAAATCTGATTGACACCCACACAGCACATTACCTAAAGTGTTCGACGATTAAAAAATAATCATTAGGATGTTTTTTACAGCATTTAATAACTAACTTTAAATTGATGCTTTGCTAGTCACACACATTTAATGCTACAGGGAAATGCTTACGTTTCAAAAGGTTTACAGGGCATGTTGATTAATGTCCAAATGGTCCTATCTTGTACAGTAGTTCGCAAGTTGGCTTCTCTAACACAAGAACAGTGGAGGAATGAACCTGACTGGAGCAGTTTCCCTTAAAACACTTGGTAGATGCCCTAAAAGCATGAGGCAATATACCTAATAAAGAAGTTACTGTCAATCACAGAGCAAAATACCTCCTTGAACAAATTGCTATTCTTGTCACGTCACGCGTCTTGTACTGTACATTAACACTGCAGAGCAGAGCGGGAGGCTGTGCGGGGGTGTCCTACTTTAATAAATGAGCTGAAGCTCATATGCTTGCAAAGAAATCCCTTGCCCCAGATCATCACAACTTCAAATATCCTTATGCAACTACACGCACAAACATGTTTTGACAAAGTCAATTGGAGACACATTAGCGGGTTCAAAGTAACCAAATGATTGCTTTTTGAAGCACACTTTAGAAATGTCCTTCAAATTCACTGCATATACTGTATACTCATATGTAGATCAAGATCGTTGCCTTCAACACAATTTTTAAAAAGTACGAATTAACCCTTGTGTTGCCTTAGGGTCATTTTGACCCGAATCAATATTACACCCTCCCCCCGCCTTAGGATTAATTTGACCCCATTCAATGTTTAATGTCGGTGTTCTTTCGGTAGTCAACAAACAAACATAAAGTGCCTCACACTTAAACTTGGAAAACAATATTAATTCTAATAATTTTCTGGAGGTTTTAATTGCTGGCGTCAAATTGAACCCAAAGGGTAAAATATGTTCGTAAATATAAAGGTAACCGGAGGGTGAAACATTGAATCGGGTCAAAATGACCCAACGGCGGGGGGAGGGTGTAATATTGATTCGGGTCAAAATGACCCTAAAGCAACACAAGGGTTAAGGAAGATCAACACTGACCGAGTGAGATGTAGCTCCCTCCCACATTTATGTTATTGACTCATACTTCTCTACATCTAAATAGATTTAAGGACTTTTACATGAACCTCTTATGTGTAATGGGCAGCAAGCAGATGGTCTGAAGGAAATTGATGACAGGTTTAGGAGTCATTAGTAATGATACTGTCCTGCAGCAGAAGTGCTGATGAGTGGCCCTGCGAGGGTGATCTACTGTATTCGATGCCTCCGAGCCTCCCGGGAAACATGTGGCAGGTGCCTACTGTGAGACTCTAGGTATTAAGGCATCGATATGCAGTAATTGCCTGCGCTGCATGTTAAAAAGCTCAGATAGTATGATCAGTGCTGGTTGCTGAGCAGTATTTTCACAACGGCAAAACTATTAGAGCCATTAGTGGCCCTGCTGCGTTGCAGTCTTTAGTGTATCCGGAGGGTGATCATTTGGGGATTGCAGATACACAACTAAGCTGTAAAATTCCATTCCATATATTTGCTTAAATCTCATCGTGATTCAAAGCAGAATTGCTTTGTGTGAGAGTTTTTCCACAAACAATAACAATTAGTTTTTACAGTTGAGCTGTTCAAAGATTTGTTGTTATGTTTCCTTGACTGTTTTAAAGACTTCATTTGATGTTATGGCTCTATTCTAGATAGATTTTGTTGAGGGACTTTATGGTCCTCTAAGTAAACAATCGTTTAAATTCAATTAAGACTATAAAATGGAGCTGTTGAAAACCGTACTTTTAAAGCTTTGTTTGTGTGCAGTCTTGACCTATGTGCAATGACTATATCCAGCACAGAGACAGTAGGGAAACCCTTCAGTGTATGTGCTGTGAATGAAATGGAGTCATTAGCACCAAGTTCAACTTAATGAGGAATAAACAATAATGTAATGGACTCACTGTGCTTGTACCAATCAGAGGATTTCATAATTAGCAATTAATGGTCATTGTATTATAGTCAGTGCAACTCAAATCTGGCTGAAGTGTCTTCACTCACTTACCTATCCGGAGGCATTGCAAGTAAAATACCCTCCTGGATGCAGAAGTGATTAATGTCTGTCGCAAGAAGGGCCTGCAATGGCAGATTAGGCATGACTATGAGAGGCCTCATTTATTTTCAACATGTCATTATCTTTTACAGCATTGACTAAGCAAATGGCCAGAGTCTGTTTTTGGAGGAATCTGTGTTTTCCTGATTATTAATAGTTTACAAAAGAAAAATAATATATATATATATGTACAAATAAGAATTGCTTCACACACAGGTGCAAACAGAAAGTTAAAATTTAATTATTTGTCGGTGAACTATTTTTCAAAGAGCTTTTATTATGAAATTAAACACTGACAATGATACTATAAAATGATATTTAACCAAACTTAAGATGAATTCTATCAGCTCAGATAATGTTTGATTATGCCCACGAAATATCGTAGTGCAAGTCATGGTGGTCAGGACATTACAAGTTATGGATAAACATGATACAAGTATGATGGTGTGATGTACTGTATAAGTTCAATCTTCTCTTTGAACAATTCACTGATAATATTGTCCTTGCTCACTGCGACCCCATTATCAGATATCGTGTATCTTGTCCTCATTAATTGTTTTCACATTGTCTTCAAAAACTTCATTATGAAAAGAAAAATGTACAACAGCTTTTTGCTGTATTAGTAGGTGTCTTGTCATTTGAAATCCTGATCAATTTTGATGAACTTGTTGAGCAAATGTGAATAATTGATAGCTGGTTTCCAATGGCTTGATTGTCACCAAGTAAGACAAATAGAGTGGAATAGAATCATAAAATATTCACTCAGGTGTTGGCCAAATGATTATTCATTTCAAAGTCATTTTCACACAGATGCAGGTCTCCTCGTCGAGACAAGGTAACTTGACAATGAACTTTAAGGTAAGGAACAACGCATATAAAGTCCATTAGGAGAAATGTGTCATGTTGTTGTTGTTTTTTTCTTTGTTTATTTTCTTCAAAAATGCATCACAGCTGTAGAATGTCAAACTGATACCATCAAGGCATGCAGGCCTTATACAATGCAGCAAGTAACAACAGCCAGGAAGCCTGGTCAAGGTTCAAAGAGAGTTATCTCCAGCCCAAACCTTCACTCTGTCCCCGACATTCGACCAACTTATTTTACAGTGATTGTATTTTGGTGTAGTTGTAAACACCCGTGTAATCTTTCAAATGAGCATCAACACAAATCATGAGCTTTTAGCTCTAATAAACGTCACCTGCATAATAATAATATCAGCATGGCGGCTCCCAAACAATACCAGACTGATTTGATTACAGTGAGTTTTTTTCTTGTTTTCCTCTTCAGATGAGCTATGAATTGCAACGTTATCTCATGTCTTCATTTCTAAATATGGAAGTTTAAAATACAAAACTGATATGGGAAAAGTATTCCATACCATAGAGTTAGATGGGCAGATATATTGTATTTCTCTTTTCCCCCATAACGTAATTATTCATGGTGGAACTAGATTCAAAATAATAGCATCACGATGACTTGGTGCCATCTACTGTTAAAATAGAGATAATAATGCTTTGGGGATTTACATCCATTTAAAAAGAAAATAAATCAGAATAGGTCAGCTGAGATTTGAAGTAACATATTTGAACTTCTATGAACCCTTCTTTTGTTTATTGTATTGGGTTACACGTAAAAAACAAAACTCAAGTCTTCAACAACAACAACAAAAATCTGACATTTTTTCAAACACAGACAATAAAAACTCCCTGAAACTGTCACGAACTTATTTCACATTAATTACATTTGTATTACTATAGTCTTACAGTAATAGTCCAGTGTTTTCACGTCATGACTTTGAGGAAATATTGGACAGTATTCAGGGAAAGCCTTGTGTTTACAACAAACATCTTCCAATGCAGCACAGGCCTAACGTATAAATACAATATGAAATGATCCTTCGTCAGAATATCAAAATGATACCTCCTTCTACGAGTGAGTGTGTGCTGCCGAAGCGGACAAGTTGGATTGTGGGAGTTAGGTATTCATTAGCATATCAGTGACACAGATTAACATACATTTACATACATTACGGCTGAATTAACCATGGCATGTGGTAGAACTTGGAGAGCTATCTGAAAACAGTCTGTTCTGAAGTCGAATCAAGGAAGAAAGCTCTCTGTTCTTGCATAGTAATCTCATGCAGCTCAAATAAACTGCATGTACAGTCACAGCCTATGATATCTGGGATGTAGTATAAAGTTTATACATGTTTTGTTTATATTCAGCATCTTCTATTTCCTTGTTGAGGCTTCTTTTCTCATTAATGAATGATTTAATTGTAATGTAGTTGAATATTTTATTTTCTGGAGTTATTTTACGATGATAAATGCTGATAAGATAAGTGACATTATGGCTGGCAATAGGAAAAATGTACAAAGTGTCTCAAAATTGATCTAATAAAGCTTGCTGGTAATGCTGCAAAATCGCTAATTATAATGAATATAACAATAATGGGACATTTTGAAATTCTTCTCTTGACCAAAAGACATTGCCCTTCATATGGAGAAATTCCCAATACCTATACGTTTAGACAGTAGACATATTCTTTTGTCGGAAAAGTCTAATAAAATCCTATTTAATGTCACATCTTGGCATCTCAATGCTCTTACAAACCCAAACATATCGTGTATATTCACTCTACCATTTTTTGCCAACGTATCATGTGTATATTAAGTCTTTGTATTACATTTTAGGGTGCCTTTTTGATAATTGGCAAGGGACAATGAATAAAAATGAGCCTTTAAAGTGTCATTTATTTTTATGTTCATAAATGAGCCTCCACACTGTCAAATTAACAAATATTTAAAATCAATCATACAGCAACCGCTCTGACAGAGAGCAACAATTAGCATTTTTGGACCTGAAAAATGGGTCACACAAATAGTTTCTTTATCAAGTGAAGATACACATAAATAAATAAAAAATAGCAGGCTAAAACATTAAATGTCAATCCCTTTCCTTGAGGGCAGAATAGTTACAAACATTGAATCAAGACATGTGTTATATGAATAACATATCAATCAAACAAAAGTCCTCCTGCAGCCACAAATCCAAACCCTTCTCATGCAAGATGGAGCAAATCCACAAAATGAATTGATAAATAAAGAGAGTGAGTCTCAAAGTGGAAGGATTAAACTGACATCAAATGTCACAGATTCCATTATCAGCATTTTGGTCACGGCTACTTTCGTGGTTTGCTATCTCAGTGGAACACACAGCTGGGGTCCTATCTAGGTATGAACACTGATTCTGCTTTGGGCCCAGGTAGCACATTATGTGGCAGCGCTATTGGAGATGAACACCAAGCAGATAATGTTTTTTCCTTCCAATACTCATCATTAACTCCCGACTGCCAGGCATATTGTTAGAGCCCATTTTGGGGCAAGGCCGTATCATTGGTGCTATGACTCCTGCAATTCCTGACCGTCTGTTCCACTCAGTTAAGAGTAATATGAATGGTTTCCTTTTAAACACTACTTAAACAGCGCTCAAAGTGCTCTTCAAATTGTAATGTAATGAAAGTGCCATGCATGAAGCTGGAACGCAAGTGCTCGAGCAGCTAGCATCACTTGAAAAGGGTCATTTCAAAGGAAAGCTGCAGCACTTGATGGACAGCTCCGTCTCTGTGTTGCATCGTGGAAAGGGGCTGACAACTCAAATGATATGGTTATTACACCAGTCCAGTCTGGCTGTATGGACCTGCTGACACTTTCACAATAAACATGAGCACGGGCATAATGAAAAGTAACTCCTATTTTACTTCACCCAGAATATGTACTATAGGTAAAGCATGCTCTCAAGCCTGTCATTTCTTCCACTTCCTCCCACAAAGACTCCGATAAACACTGCCAGAGTGACAAACTGTTTCAACTTAAATGTCCATGTCACTCATACAATATGTATGAATCAATCAGATTAGATATGTCGGCTTCTTTTCAGATCATTGGAATCAATACGTACCAACTCACAAATACCGTTCCATGCCAGTGACAAACGTTTGCCCTAAATGTGTCAAACTTGACTTGTGAAAGTAGTTACCGCTTACGGAAGTGCCGAAATGATACCAATTTGAAAAGAACATAATCCCAGACAATCTTAGTTTACATGTTATAGTTTCCATTAAATCATGTTGTCAATTTTTGTTATATCTAAACAACTCTGTGTGATATTTCTATTTCTATTTAAGAAAACAATGCTTGATATATATTCTCTCAGTGTGCTCGAATGCCCATGAAAGAGACAGAAGATAAGAAAATGTAAAACACTTTGAACGAAAATATTGGCCATCGAGTGAACAGTGCCCTTCTCATCCTAAAAAGAAGTAACGACCCCGAGTGTAATTGAATTCTGAGCCCTTAAAGTCATCAATATATTATATATCGATGATGAAAACCAAATTGAATTCGTACTGCCGAATTATTATTTCTGCGCTCCATTCACATCAAGCAGTGAGAAACTGTAAATGATCTGTAGAAATGTCTAAAGCTTAACATCTTATTTAAAAAAAACTCTTTATCACCTCGAGTTCACTTCTAAAACTGAACTATTTTTCATTTAAATCCATAAGTTGCCTATTACTCTTTGAAACATATAATGCAATGCAACTAATTATTCTTAAAATGAAAAATCTCTCCTTCGGATAGACAGTGCTGTTGATTTATTGCTGAAGGGAGTTGCAGCTCATTGCATGAGTTAACCTGAGTTCATGATTTTTCTTTTCATTTGACTATTTTCCAAAATAGATAGTCATTTTGGAGACCTACATTTCGTTATTCAGATCAAGATTTAGTGAAAGAACTGCTTATCAGATGCACACAGAGAATACATCTGAATAAATGTTGGGGAAACAAAGGAAAGGGGATTTCCTGTTTTATATTTAAGCACTTGCCCCTTCAGTCGGCTCTGCCTGTCCCTACTGAGAGGAGTTTATGAGTTTTACTTTGGGCCATATATGTACTGGCCAAACCATTAACAATACATGCTTTTCATTTTACATATGACAGACGATAATGATAAAGTGAAAGGATAGGAGATCTATCTGAATATGACGACAGTGGACTTTAACAGCCATTCTCATACAATAGACACAATTTATTCATCGGGAGCATTTGGATGGATGGCATTCAGAAAACGGGTGACTTTCTGCTGTTCTTCCTTTTTGTTACAGGGATTTCATTTATCAGCGAAAATGTGTCACTTGTGTATGCAAACTATGGTGTTTGAGTAACTCCACTTCCTGAGGGGAACAATGTATACATCATACTATGCCTGAACCAGGAGAAGGCCTGACAGCCTCAGAAATAGGAATGGCAGATAATTGGCTGAGGTTTCTATGCCAACTTTCTGGTTTTATTGAGTTCTGTGGTTTGGGTCGGGAAATACTGAGGCCGCAGAGAGATGTGTCATACAGACATTTTGTTGATGTTCTCAGAGATCGTCTGCTTGACATGTTGACAGTACTTCTATTAGTTTTGTCTATTTTCACCACTGGTGTCAGTCAAAGTGAGAGAGAAGCTGGAATCTTAAGTCTGAAGATCAAAAAACGGTAGATTAATCGTGCGTGAAGGTCCGTCAATTAATTAGACTATGGACCTTTATCAAATAACCAATTAGGCTAAAACATGTCAGACCCAAATGACAGATTTTTCCACAATAGTTTTGTTTTGTATGATTAGAATTGACTTTTAGGTTTGGGTAAATGGTTTCTGATAAGTCAGCGATCGTGAATGAGTCAGTAAGAAGTCAGTGGCTCCTTTTTGTAAACATGGACATCAGACGGGTTAAAATTACATGTTGAAAATTACATGTTGAAAATGTAACATAACAGAAAATGTAAGATAAAGAAAGAAAGATGAATTGTCAAATTGGTAGATCACAACAAACTGTTTCTCACAATCACATTGTCTAAAAAGCACTGAGTAGCATCATAAGATTATCATGTGATCTCCCAAGAGGACACACTCAAGCTCCCCACACAACTGGAGTTCATTCCTACTCTGAGTGATACCACTACAGTATCTGCCTCTGCAGAACAACATTTGCGTCTCTTCTAGCCAATTCAGGGGATGGGGGGAAGGTGCCCTTGATAATGCATACTGGCTGAAATTACATAAAAGGCCACAATTATAAAGCATTTAACAAAAGGGCCATCCAGTGGCGTAGCGTGGCATTGAAATGGCAGTCTTGCCCTTGCATTGTTTGACACGTCACAAGATGGCAACGCAGCATCTCTTTAGCTCCTGGAGGTCACGGCGGATGGATGCACCACTAATCTCTGACACTCACTCTGGGATTGTGGGGGTGGGGGGACGCAAACTAGGGCTCTAGATAACTTTGCTATCCAGTGACCTCAAATGCAGTGACATCTCAGGGCCCACTGTGCCCTGTCAACCCAATCCTTCTTACTGCTCGGTGACATCAGACAAGGATATGTCGCCCGCCCCACAAGAATAAATCCCAGCCAAGAACAGACTGTATATTAATCTGATATTGTCTTTTTATTGTTTGGGGAATAATCCAGGGGGAAGCAATGATTGATCGTAGGGCTTGAGAGACTTTTATATTGTCAAATCGGTCCATTTAGAGATCTGTGGATGTTTCTCCGGAGGGGGGCAAGTACTCACAAAACCAAAGAACAAAATGTCATCACGTAGTGTTCCTCTTAACACTAAAGTCCAAATTGTAGCAACATCTAAGCATTCTAACTCACTGTTAAAAACCAAAATACATAAAACAATATAACATTGATTGATTAACATTGGTATCATGAAATGATTTTTCTCTCAATCAAATGAAGTCTGTGCCACTCAAACCTTCAAACAGTTTTGGTAAACATGCAGATTTCGGCATCAAATCATTAAGTACAGTTCACAAACATAGCCCACAAATGTCTCCAGTATAGACTCTGAATGGATGGGTAAATAGTGCCAAAACTGTAACTGCCACCGCACCCCAAGAGGGAATATTATCAGGAAGGTTTGTGGTTTTATTGATTTCAAGACTGCAATCATCCCCATCTGATGTAGTGGGCTGAGGGAGGATAAGTGAGGCTTCACAGTCCACCAACAGCTCTGTTTGACAGTGGGACAAGTTTGAGATAACTTTAGCAATAACAATCTATCAAGTACGTTTAAACAGTTATTTCCTGCAACCAACGGATGCCAAAACATCAGCAATAACTTATATAAAATTGTGTAAAATTGTCTCTAATTTAGCTAAAGCCATCTTTCCATTTAATCTTCGTCATGTGCTAAATGGATCCATATCCTGTTTGGGCAATTTAGTGTGGAATTAGTTAATGAACAGCTTAACGATGTGAGTATTATTTCTGAATCGTCAATGAAAACTTCTTGGTTTCCTTTAGTCATCTGATTATATTGAACATTTAGTCTCCCAAGCCCTGTTGCTGTCATTGTGAACTCTAACATAAGTAAAGTAAGTGAGTCCTCTTGTCTGAGCTGCGTTTAAAGTCCTGACATGACGTGCACAGGACAGGAAATAGTAATTGTTTAGTCATAGTTTGCGTAAAAAGAAAAAACACTGAACAAATTAAACACCATGTACGCAAGATGTAAAAAAACGCTCTCCAGATGGGGGCATCTCGTCTATTTATTTGGCTGTTTTTTTTGTGTGCATTTAAAAGCTGTGGTTTTTGTAAATAGCATTCTGTTCTGTGGTTTACATTTTCTTTTCCACTTTGGTCCAACAGAGCACGATTGTATGATGCACCCATTTCAATACTCTTCAGTAAAAAAATACGTAAAGAACAAAACATCTCTAATGGCCCTCACTGGAAATTATCTCCGTACAAGTCACTAATGGTCGTGTCAGGAGTGAGTTTCAAACCATTAAGCAATTTGCGGTGAATCAGGGCACACATAAATAAATTGAATTCACACTTGCTGTGGTTGAAACTTCTCAAGACAGATGGAGAAGAATATGCTCACACTGTATCTCGAACAAAATAGGCTCAAGAAAAGCCAAAGCACGACCATATTTGGTTTTATACAAAGCATCTCTTTTTAACCTGCCATGACAGCATAGACATTTCAATCGACTATGCGAATACTAAAAGCAAAATAATGGGGGAAATTCCATTGTCTCTCTTTACCCTTCATTCATCATGTGCGTATTTAGGTTTGAGGTCAAATTTAATATTGAAAATATGCCACAGAAGCCCTAAAAACTTTTGCCGCCTTGAGATATTTATGATTATAGAAAGTGTATGTGTAGGCAACATGACATCCACCGTGAAAATAAACATGATGAATTAATTAGTTGAGCTTTAATGGGGAAGAATTTATGGAACTGTATCCCAAAGCTTACGACGCCTTTGTGTTGTGTACGACCTCAATCCACAAAACTCTGGGAGCAGCCACGAGGATCCTTATCTGTGTCCTCTGGCTAGTTCATCACTATTCTTACCGTATGTCAGTGGCACAAAGAGAAAAGGCTTTTTATTTTCTCTACATAGCAACCTAATTTTCATTCAAGAAAAATAACTATATGAAATGTTGTCCACAAAAGGTGACCACAGATAATACTTATTTCATGAAATTATAGAGATAACTAGTTTAATTTCCTGATTTGGGTTTATTCATAGACATGTTTCCCCTCCAACTGAGGTACACTGTCAAGATTGTCACTTTTTGCAATCAATCCTCAAATGTTTAATCAAATATTGGTCAACAGAATACATGTTAAATAAAAGCTTAAGATAACAATGAAACACTTAATGTATTTATTAAGACATATGACTCAAACTGCATTCAATTGTTCTGTTTAACACAAATACGGTTAATATCTAGTGATTTTATCTGTATTTCCTCATTAAATTATTTTTAGGGGGACATAAAAAAACAAAACATTAAACCTACATTAAAACTGAAATAAAATGTAATCGAATTATATATCCCTAAACACAACCAGTTACATTCTCAATTACATTGTCCTAATTAGAAAAAACACTCCACAATAACTAAATACCAGAACAAAAATACTATAAAAGGATACCAAATAAATAACACACATGCAAACCTTTTGGGCAAAAGAAACACCCCCAAATCACATGCATGCGCACACACACACACTCCCAAACACACACACACACACACACACGGCTACAGGGCTTACACAGTTCATAACATCACAGAACAGTACGAGCAGCCCAAACATCCTGCCTGCATTTTATCTCCCGATGAAAGACTTTACCAGCAGCTCTTCACTAGTAATGAACTTCCTAAACTAACGGTTGTTACCCAGCTCGGTGACAATATCACCAGTCAACACACACAATCAATCGATTCTGCTGCAATAACATTGAAAGGAAGTGCCTTCAATCTTTATTAAATCAATAGGGATTTGATAGCCTTACCTGCAGCGGAGTGCTTTGCCCAGCGTTGGAGCTGTAAGTGTCTAGTGCATTGGGACAGGGGGAGATCTCTGGTTCACTTGTTGTTTGTCGTGGATGGGGTAGTTTGCTGTGTGGCTGGAAGCGACACTCCTAAGGGCCCACTGTGAATAGAGGTCAGGATAATAGACAGTCACACAACAAAGACTGATAATCCTGTCTCGCCCCACAGCTCCCGTGTTGCAATCAGACATTTTTAGGGCAGTTAAACTGCAGCGAGGGGCGGCTGAATGAACCGCGGTTAGCAAAGACTCCCAAGCTCCCATTATGGACAGTAACCGGTGTCAATTCACAGCAATTAGACCACTCAGATGTGTCAGTAGACAGGCCTCAAATTAATAAATAAATAACATCGACCACAAGTGCTCGCTGATATAGCCTTTTGAGTCATTTGAGTCTCCCAATGGACCATTTCAGAGCAGAACACTTAGTCCTTCAAAAAGTGACGAGGTGTACCTCCTCCTCCCCACTTATCCTGGTTGACCTTTGAGTGAAAATAGACCTTAGTGAGCAAAATGCTTAAATCTGCTTATATTGGTCGTCAGAATTTTTTTTTAAAGTAGTGCAGTTCCTTTATTATTGTTTCAGTAAAAACTGCTGACAAACAAAACAGTTGGCAGGACCATTTAAACTCTTGTTATCTGGGGTATGTTAGGTTGTAATAGTTTATTTTGATTCTGCACAAGTACATAGAGGAAGTCTTGTACTTAAAAATAATGCATATATAAAGATAATATAAATAGGAAATATTAGGAAGAATATTATGTATGTATTACAAAGCAAAAGGGAAAGACACTGGTTTCTGTATTGACTTCATGTAATGATAAAATGTAAATGGCAAGAGTTCATGTTTATATGTGTGAGTTAATGTTTATATGTATGCCTCATGGGAATGAATGTTAGTTTATTATTTCAGAGATGTTGCATGAAATGGAAGCCGGTTGAAGCCTTTGACGTTACTTTAATCCAGAAAGTAACGTACTCGACTTTTATTGTGAAGGAACTTTTTAGTCAGCTTACCAGTGTCATGAGGTGTCACGGATGTCACTGCGAGAGAGGACCCAAATGCCGACATATAGGGGTACCGGGGTCTGGGGATGGGGGCTCTGTGGGACCGGAACCAGGCGACGAGAGATGGGGAACTGTGACAGGAGGGGACGGGTCACTGGGAACCGGGGCTGGACGGGACGGCTCACGGGGAACCGGGACTGGACATGGGGAACCTGGACTGGACGGGACATGGGGACACGGGGCCGGCGGGACAGAGGCGTAACACCGGGGACTGGAACCGGCGACAGAACACGAACATTGGAGACTGGAGCTGAGGTCATTGACTCAAGGGCCCGGAGGGACTCCCACATCCTCGAGAAGAACGTCAGCGTGAGCTGGCCAGACTGGAACCTTGCAGTGGAAACTGCGGCAACTGAAGCCTGCTGAGTCCATATTCTGGGGTTTGGTGGCTTCGTTCTGTCATGAGGTGTCACAGCGAGAGAGGACCCAAATGCAGACATGACTGCAAAAAACAATATTTAATCCAACAAACTAGACAGAACAACAACACGTGGACCAAACGGTACAAAGCCACGCCAGGAATGAGACAAACAGGGTTTAAATACAGAGGCAAGGTGAGAGGATTGGACAACGGGGAACGAGACACAGGTGGACACAATGAGGGCGGGGCCAGCAATCACACAGAAGGAAACAATCAGGACCAGGGCAGACAATCACAGGGAGACAGATGACAACAGGACTTCAAAACAAGACACAAACTCCAGATCATGACAACCGGAAGTGTGACATTGTGACCCCGAGTCGTGACGTTTAACCCTTCCATTTTGATACCTAGCTTTAGCCAACGAGAAGGTGTTGCATGTCTGAATAACAGAAATACTCATCTTTAAGGATAGGTGATTGGCTGTGGAACATTAATATATTGTTTGTACTGGGGACAACTGCTCTCTCGTTCTTGACCTGTGTTAGTTAGACCTGCTCGCCTTTGTTTTCTAGGTGGAGCCTGTGGAGCATCGGTCAGTTCGGACCCACGATCGTGAGCTTTAATTGTTTGTGAAACTTCTTGCCATTAAATATTGTTTAACTGAATCCATCGCATCCTGATTTCCTTTGAGGGAGAGATGTCCAGTACCAGAACTCTTTATGGGTACATGTTACACATCTGACATGACCATGAGCTATACCTTGATTAGCTGATGATTTAACAGTGAAGATAATCAATAAATGAAGACACGGTATACATATATCTCCCATCTGATTTAAAGAGATGTAGAAATGTACGGACCAATGTTGTTGCCGTAGGCCTCAGAGTAAAGAGGATCTCAGGCCTCGGGCTCACCACTGTTTGGTTTCTATAACATGTTTTCTTTAAAGAATCATCAACATCTGGAGAACGTCACCTCGATGTTAGGCCTGTGTATTTGTTCAATTCATAATTTCTGTAATTGTACATTTTTTAAAAGATTATTCTCTATGAAAAGAATAGAGTAAAGTCCTTTGGTCTGACATCGTGCTTTACATTTAATAATGCTACTCTGCGAAAATAGCCAGTTGTGAAGTTTTGGAAGGAGAATACACGATACTGTTTGGTGATACTTCTCAGGGACTCGTGTGCCATACCTTTCACACAGAACAAAGCAAAAGGGACACAAAGCAGTGCCTCTGTATTTGACTGTGAGCACTCTGTCAAGAGGAAGTCATTACTTCAGAATAAGGGCTAGCGATCCCTTGCTGCCCGACATCAACTGAATACCTCACCTTTCACCAACGCATAAGTAATGTCCCGACTGTCTTTGATCTGTTGGAGGTGATAACTTCACAAGCATGTGGACACCTTCCACTGATAGAAGAGGCTCTGCTCTGTCCAAACATGTGTCAACAAACATCATGCTCACAGAAAAGTACTGAGAAGAAGAAAAAAATTAACGGAGATGGATAAAAACACCCATGGCAAGAAAAACATGTGAAAATACATTTATATTTCATACTAGGGTTGCAACTCTTAAATCTATGTTGTACAACTGTTGACTACTAGTGAAAAGGCTACAAGAGTAACTGCATCTTTATTTGTGTCTGTATTGTTGTGGATGAGGCAGAAAACAGGTTGAGTTTAGCCGAGGGAACTTATGAGTAGAGCGTCCCTGGTGGGTAACTTCCAGGGAAAAGGGAAGAGAGGCTCTTCTTCCAAGATGGCTGCAATGCCATGAGCATCCTCTGCCGGTAAAGAAACACTTCAAACGACCAGCCCCTAATGAAACACACCAGAGAGGCACAACACTAATTAATACACAACCTGCATGAATAACCCATATGTGTATACAAAGTTCAATCTTATACTATAAGCATCGATCATTACACAATATTCAAATGAAAACATACATTAACTCTGGGGAGTACCGGGATCAACTGTATTCAATATCATGATGTATGTAGATGACAGTGTGTTAAACATCTGTTCATTGTTATGCAGTTTTTTTAAAGATACTTCATCTGCAGAGGCAGGGAAAATAAAGCCAGGAATTTGTATGAGTTCTTTAGTTTAGATGGGCTAACTGACTAACTAAAGTAAGTTATGGAGACAGTATGTCCATATTGCTGTGTTCAGGTGATGACATTGTAACTAAGTAAGTAAGAATTATTTTTACTACTGATTATTCTGATAAGTGTGTGATCACTCCAAAACCCTAAGACAATTTACTATGTATTATTATTATTAATAATAATTGTTATTATGATATATGACAAAGAGAAACATCAAATCTTAATATTTGATGAGCTTGAACCAGCATTTATGACTAAATTATGAATCAACGAATCAAGATAAAATGGTTAGAAGTCAACAATTAATCGAAATATTTATAAAATGTTCCTATATATTGATCATATAACCTAATATGTCATCATTGTCTAATCACCAGAGAGGTTTGTCAATGACTATATTAGATTATCACGAGAAGGAAAGCCCAACCAATAATCTAACATGTATGTGGAAAATGATTAACAATAAATTGCAGTAGAGAAATGCTAAACCGCCATGTAAACAGTCATAAATCATAACTTTCAGAAATACTTTCCCCCCAAATAGAGGTGTCAAGATAAGATATTTTGATATTACGAAATTTCCCTTTTTTTTTAGATCTGAATATAACTAATAGGCCTATCGCAAATAAACTAAATAGTGCATTACCATCAACACAATATGTTTACCTTGTAACCGTCATCTATTTATTGGCATAAAAAACAAGCAAGTCATATGATGAGGAAATCTGAATGATAGGAAGTCAAACAGGTCATAATTCCATCTCTAATATCTATTTTATATTGCTGTGAAAAGATTTCCTCCAAACAACTGTATTTATTTAAGTTTCTCACTAAAGCTAAATTTTACAAGAGACATAAATGTGGACACATCATGATAACATTATTATTGACTTTTGTCCAGAACAAAATTATAGATGAATGTTGCTTTAACTAAATTCAACCTCTGTACAATATTACAACAGCTGTAAGATATTGCTGCAAACATTACGGGCCCTCAACCTGGCAATTTCAAGACAGATTTGAAGTTGTACGACTATAGTCAACATTGATGCCAATCTCCTGATTGCATATTTCGAGTGAATAGGACCGATAACGATCGGCAGTATAAAAAATGCACACTGATAGTGTAATTATTCCGTTGTTCACATGACTGCATGTTTATCTTATGTTTCTAAAATGCTCCCACATTGCAGATTTAAAGCACCTTATAATGTTGGAATGTCAGTTCCCTTTTCACAGCTATTCTTCTCAATGCTTCACACACACAAAACAAACCAGCGCACAATGTTGTGTTACGTGACTCACACAAGAGGAAATTTCATTGCACAAACAAACGAGTCTCGCAAGACACGCTTTCCTACGGCAACAATGCAGGAATCAAGATCAAAGCTTCAAGAAATCCTTCGGTCTTGAAACCGTGAAGTTTTACGAACTTGGCAATAGCAAAAACATCGGTAATCCCAACATCCTTATTCCAAACCTGCTCTATTAACAACAAATAGTTTGAAACTTTGTTTCAATATTTCCTTTTAAAAGTAAAGAGAAACAAATATTGCTCCTGGTGTTTGGCCAAACAATAGCCAACGTGTACCTGGAAACCCAAAACACAAACCACTTTGAGACTTGCAGCTGCTGCAATGCGTTTTACTGTCTTCCCAAAATCTGTGTCAAAAAAGCAGCTTGTACCGTGAAACAGATTGCTGTGCCTATGAAAAAACACCAAGTGGGTACAATAATAACACATTGTCCACAGACTCATGGGCTGGAGCAGTAATCTTTAGCTCTCCTTAGTGAGGATATATAGATATTTGTAAAAGCACTCAAGGGATTAGGCAGGGTTTTTACCTCCTGCGGTACACGGCCTGAGTCATGCTGGGAGCACCAGGAGCTCTGTGGTCGTCTGGTGAGGAAGGAGAGGATTTGACCTCGCTGCTGCATTCTTCCGATATGACCCAAACAAAGCCATCAGCATGGGACCAGAACAGGGGGGCAGTTTGTGTCTGTCTCTTATCCTCCCTCTTTATTATGAATATATAGACATCATTAACAAGATAATCTCTGGAATGTTAATAGGCAATACCTTCAGAAAGGAATTTGTGAACAATTAACACCACACATGAAATATTTAAATGCTTTTAACTAATATAGTATGTAGTGACTACATTTTACTTAAAAGGCACATCAAGTGAGAGCATTATTTAAAGAAATTGTACAGCAGTCATCTGAACGGGCCTTCCCCCAAACCTATTAGTTCACACTGCTGATGTCCATATACAGCTATTAACCCTCTCAGTGATTTTCTTGCGGTAATTCCTAATGAAAAATAAATTGAGTTGCTCCCTACACTTTCATAACATTTCCTACTCAGACTAAATGGGTTCCTTTATGAGAAAAGACACACTGTTGTTAATGATTTTATAAGCAGGGAGCCCACCTGACATCCTGTTTTCTATTACTGTTCTTTATTCAATTTGCTGGGCGCGCTGCAGGTGATCTAACCTATAAAAGGGCACTCCAAATTAAATTATCAGAGCTCCTTGAAATTTTATAAATTCAGAATCGGCCTCACAGAGGGATCTCATACCAGAAACTAATGGCTTCACCTTTAGCTTTGAATAAATCAATTGCACCAAAGGTTAGAACACATCATGCCAGGATGTATCAATGCAGTTTTTAACATCATAACATGTCGTAATTGTGGAAGTGTGAATGGCAGGTGTATGAGGTCATAAAGGAGAAAGTTTGTGTATACCTTTATTTTTGCACAGACATTTGATTACAGTAAAAGCAATATACCATCTACTATATCATGTAATGTATATACAACTATAATCGTATATATCTAACTGATATTGGTTTATATTGCATATAGCATACTTACAATTAAGAATAAAACATAAGAATACATATTTATTAATAATAATAATAATAATAAACTAAATCTACAAGGGAGTTGAAATGATAAGTCAATCGAAAATCAATATGCACATATTTGGATAATGTATTCATTGAATAAAGTTTAGTTTGTATTCGCTCTAGTGAAGCCGGCGCGAGGCCAAACAATTACATAATCACAGTCGGACCTCTGAATTTTTTTAGGGTTGATAAAAACACTTTTTGCAAGTCTCAGGGTCATGAAAAATAGTGACATTTATTTTGAGATGCTTTCGATACAGGTTCTTAAAAATCATAATTTGAGTATATATCCATGGATATGAAATATGAATGTACAGATAATCACAATTGTGGTGGTTAGTTTATGGCTTTTTGCCGATTACACCTACAATGTGCTGATCTATGAGTACCTGTTGTCTTTTTGATTCTTTAAAGTTCATTTTATTCGTAAGCCATCTGGCATTTTGAAGAATGATGCAACGCACAGCGCAGAAAGTATAAAAGCCTCTGTTCATGAGTTTAAACAAAGCTGTAGTCATTCATCATCTAAAATTGCTAAACATGTTCTGGTTCCAGCATCTAATAAAACATGGGCATTCTTTTCATTCATTCTGTTTTAATACATTAGTTTAATGAATATATTTGGGTAATAACTGTTGGTTGGTTAAAACAAGCCATTTGAAGAAGCTTTCTGTCTTCAGTATTTCTTTAACCAAATAATCACTCAATGAGTCTGAAAAATCATGTACAGATTAATGAACAATAATGTATTAGTTGCAGCTCTAAATACATTCAAATGTGCAAATAAGACTTTGTAAAAGCAATATCCTCATTTTATTGGAAGTGAAAAAGCATTTGCTATATCTGGTTTGATATATTGATGACTTTTTATTCCATGATTATTCTGCAACTATTTCTATTTGAAAACTGTTCAAAAACATACCATAAAAGCAATACACATCACGCTATTTTGTGCAGTTGTGAAGTGTCAGTGTAAAGATGTGTCACCTCAATAGGGTCCTCTTTATCCTTGAAAGAGCACAAGCTCTTCCCCGTGTCATTTTGTTCCAGTCAGTAAGCTAACAAGAGGTTGGTGACAAAAAAAAAGCCCAATCAGTAACACTTGTTGCACCTGAGAACATGGAAATGTTTGACTTCTGTGTTTGAGAAAATGGAAAACATTGTCTTGTAAAGAAGTCGGGAATATGTATTGGATCATTCAGCTGTGTTCAATCTGAGTCAGTACAAATTCCTTCATGAAGCAGTCAAGTGTGAAGGAAATTCATTTGTAAATTGCACCCTATTTTTGGAGAAATTGCTCCTTTTTCAAATTCAAGTCCAGATGTAGAATTGACACAGAGCAAAGCCTGTTTCATATATCTGCACATGGATTTCATCTGAGTTGAGTTTATTTCAGTTCATCATGTTGAACGTGACTTTTAGAAATCTGCCATTTTGTATTTAAAAAAAAAAAGTTTTTATTGGAATATATTGTTGGTTAATTTATCAAGAGATGCATATTCTATGTGGATGCAGTCGCTTTATCCAACGTAACAGTGAAAGAGAAATATCTAATTTTAAAAATGCTGAACTCCAGTGTTATTCACTCGATATAGCAACTTGAGTCTGACCCGGTCAAACTAAAGTTAGAAATCAAGAAAGGGAAGAAAAAGCAATAATATTGAGCCACTTAGTTGTAGTTGTTTAAGTCCTTTTCCCTCTGATGTGAAATGAAGAACTTTTTATGGACTTGGTTGGTCAGTTGCACACAACAACTGACACTATTCCACTCTCCTTAGTCACACACAAGGACTTTAAAATAGTGATTCATCTTACCAATTACTTTAAAATCACGGCAAGTGGTTTTAAATGCGTTAATCAAAACCTGTCTGATATTTCCAGGGACATCCACTTTGACTCAAGAAACAATTTAGCAAAAAGTAGCTTCACAGGCTTTGACACTTCAGTGTAACAAATGGACACGGGTAGCCTCTTTAGCTTAACTCGGTTGAAGAATCCTGATTGTATGCTGGCTGTATATGCTGGCTGTATACGATGGCGTTCGTCTGTAAATAACATGCAGGCTTCGGCCCACTTACGTCTGAAAAACTGTTTGAAAAGTCAGTGGATAAAAGTTTTGAGATTATAGCTCTTACTATTCAAAATGACCAATTAACTACTGCATTAAATTCCATAAATGTTGAGTATCTCATTTATTATATTACTCTGTGAGTGCTACATAGAACTAGCCCATGCATGTTTAGTGGGGAACGCTCCCCAGAGAAGGAAGGGTATAGGGATTTTGAACGCAGCCCTTCGGCTGGCTCCGCCCCAATCAGTGGCAGTATATAAAATGCACCTGTTGCCTTTGCCTCACTCCCTTTTGGCCTGCCTCACTCTTGTAGAGTGCCAAACATTTTTTAGTCACACTCTTTGTATTTTGCAGCATGGAGGTACCTTTAATCTCTGTTTACCATCCATAGGTTTTCCTGCTACTATTTTATTTGTTTTTGCATGGTTTGGTTACGGTTAATTGTTCTTGCATGTTTTTAGCTTTTAATTGTTTTGTTTTAGATCATCTTATTTTCCTGTAATAAACTTCTCTTTTAATTCTACTAAAACACGTCTCTGGCCTAATAATGGCAAAACGATTCTGTGTCTGTACAATTAATTTATATATTTGAGTTGTAAACTTGTTGTCATAGTCCAGGAGGACATTATTGCACAAAACAATCTTTACCCAAGAAACCAGAACAGGACAACAAAACACCACGGACAACAAAACGAAGGTTTAATACACAGGAGGTGGACAACGAGACACAGGTGGACACAATGAGCAGCAATCACAGAAGGAAACAATCAGAACAGACTTCAAACAAGACACAAAACTAACACAAACTCCACCCCCTCAAGGGACGAATTCCAGGCACGGTTCCACAAGGGTGGGTGGAGGGAGCCGGAGGAGGAGGCTGCAGAAGCGAGGGGCGCGCTGAGGGGCGGGCGGAGGACAAGAGCGGGGCTAGGGACAGGAGTGGGACCAGGACCAGGCGGACATGGGGAACCAGGGCTGGACGGCGGGACGGGCGGATGAAGGGAAGGGGGGACTGGAACACCAGGGACTGGAGGGACTGGAGAACACCGGGGAACTGGAACATCAGGGCGGACTGGACGAACACCGGGACTGGAAACATCGTGGACTGGAACCTGGAACGGAACTGGAACCTCGGGGTCTGGAGCCTGTGACGGAACCGAACATTGTGACTGGAACCCGGGTCTGGAGAACATTGGGGACTGGCACAGGGCCAAGGGCCGGAGGACTCCACATGTTGTGGAGATGCACCTCATGGAAGGCTGGCCAGACGGAACATCGGGACTGGAACACTGGAACCGGACCGAACGTCGGGTTCTGGATCCGGAACACCGGGACCGGAACACTGGAACGAACCGGGGACTGGAACGGCGCGGAACACCGGGGGGAACATACAGAACACCGGGACCGGAACAGGGACTAGAACCGGCGGAACATCGGGGACGGAACGGAGGGCCAAGGAGGGACTCCACATGTTGTGATGGAAGGCTGGCCAGACCAGGAACCGGACGGAACATCGGGACCGGAACATCGGGAACCGGAACACCGGGACGGAACATCAGGGACTAGAAGAACGGGGGACTGGAACGGAACACGGGGACTGGAACCGGAACATCGGGGACGGAACATCGGGGACTGGACGGAACAGAACACGGGACAACACGGGGACCGCCGGAGGGACACATGTTGTGGAGATGCACCTCATGGAAGGCTGGCAGACCAGAACCGCGACAGAACACCGGGACTGGAACATCGTGGACTGGATCTGGAGCATCGGGACTGCACAGGACCCCGGAGGACTCCACATCTCCTCCCAGAAGTACCTGAAACTTAGTTGGCCCGGCAGGAACGTGCAGTGGAAACTGAAGGCTGGGTCCATTCTTGGTGGCTTCGTTCTGTCAGTCCAGGTTGTAGAGGACCGACATTATTGCACAAAACAATCTTTACTCCAAGAAACCAGAACAGGACAACAAAACACACGGACCAAACAGTACGAAGCCACACTGGGAATGAGACGAACAGGGTTTACATACACAGGCAAGGTGAGAGGATTGGACAGAGACACAGGTGGACACAATGAGGGGGGGGGCAGCAATCACAGAAGGAAACAATCAGGGCCAGGGCAGACAATCACAGGGAGACAGACGACACAAGGACTTCCAAACAAGACACAAAACTAACACAAACTCCAGATCATGACACTTGTAGTGGCGTTGTTGGTCTCTTTCATTTCCCCCTCCCTTAAGGCCTCACTACACATGACGTCCTTGGTGGCAATATATGGAAGATAGGAAAACAAAATGTTGTACTTCATATTAAATGTAGTCAAATTTAGTAGTCAACTAACTTTATGGTGACATTTAAATCAATCATTCATCGAGGTCAAAAGCCTGAGTTGAAGACTCTTAGTATTTAGTTATATAATAATAAGGCCCTTGACACTACATATGAAAGCAATATGGCACTCTCACACGCTGAAGAGGAAAATGCTGTCGGCTGCTCTGTTCCTATTGTGCGGATGTGAGAGGAAGCAGACATAACCTGAGTCCTGACAACCAGGCAGCGACTTGAACCGTGAGCCAAGAACTCCCTTTTCCACTCCATCTATAAATCTAAGAAACAATAGTGTGTGGGTGGTAAAGATACACTTATGGCACACCACCTTCACGTCACAAGTTCCTCTCTGCCCTCTCATCTACAGTAGCAGTGAAATAAACACAGAATGCAAAACCACTTCCCAACAACATTCCACGTGAAAATAAATTAAACATCACGTGTCATTGATTTATTTCTACCAATTTCATTGAAAATGCGATCATTATCTCGTTCCCTGCTACCTGCACAATCAAGATTCAATAGATAAAGTGAACAGTAAGTTGCCATTTTAGAAACCTTGAAAAAAAATGGGCATTCAACAGGTATAATGTTGCACTTCTGTAAAAATGTCTTTGCATCTTTGAGATGTGATGCATTGTAGAGATGTTAGCAGGAAGTCCATGCCATGGACACTATTTTTTGCTCAGTTCAAATAAACACTACATTAGACACTTAAGTGAACAACATGTTACAATTAACTCTTGAACTGAGAACTTGTCAATTACAGGGTAGCCACGCCCTAAAACATACCCTGCCTGCGTTAGCATCTATTTACTCAAAATGGAACCATCATTTATCAAATGACCATCGTGTACATTATAGATTGATTTAAATGTCACCATAAAGTTAGTTGAGAAATTTGAGTACAACATTTTTTTTCCTGTCGTCCATATATTGCCACCAAGGATGTCATGTGTGGTGAAGCCTTAAGAGAGGGGGAAATGAAAGAGACCAACAACGCCACATGGGGCCTTGCACGCCAAGAAATACAAGTTTACTATTGCACAAGACTTGAAAGTAGCATTTTAAACCATAAACCTATGTTTTACATTGTTTACTGAGATTATGATATGCAAGTGGACTTATTTTTGCAAAGAATGGAGTCTCCATGCGGACTATTAGATGGAATGCAATCGTAAGGCACTTTCGCACTGGCTTCACTTTTCAGAACATGAGGTTACCACCTGCTGGTTACACATCTCCAAGCTCTTTAATTATGCCTCAGTGTTTAAGTCTTTAAGAAAAGTGTAATCTTGTGATAATTACACCCCCCCTTTGGTCTAAATGGGAACCGATAACACAGGAGTAAATACCCGGAGTATCAATAAGGTCCAGAGCTAACGGTTCTGCTGTCGTTACTTTCGAAGTTACGGAGTGAGATCTCCATGGAGAATAAAGCAGCGTTGGAAACTGTTTCTGTGTCTGTCAAAACATTTGGCCATCAAGCAGAATATGAATCTAGAAATGCACAGTGTTCTACTGTTTGTCGAGCTGCTGTCCATCCTCGTCCACTCCAGGTAACGTTAACGTTTCCAAACGTGTTTCTAGTTTTTCTGTACAGGGATGTTTTCTCCCCTTGGCATTTTAATTGAGCGTAATGCTGACATCACATTATTTCATTTAATAAAGAGCTAGTTATGGGGCTAAATTGACGATAAAGTCACATGAGTGTTTTCAATAATCTCACGTCGACTCCTGTCACATAACTCCAACTCAAACTTTTGGGCTTTTTTTATTTTATAAGAAGAGGTGGCTTAAATAATAGTGGGGAACAGCTATACACCCATGTACAGGTAGCTATGTTAGCTTCCTCCATTGTGGACTTATCTCAAAGGTCATCGTCACTGTCAAAACTGTTTGCTATTGGTCAATGATGCAAATTGGTGTCAACATTCACTAAACTGAACAAAAACAATTTGCAGGACCCCAGAAAACCCATTAAAAATTGCATTATTCTTGCTTCAGGTCCTTATATAAGATTTTTTTTTAAAGCTATTCAAAGGAATATATTAAACAACTGTGGTAATTGTATTCAGTCAAATTGTTTCTTTTTGAAGAAGTACGTTCTCTGATATTGTTGTGTCTCTTATGTCCTAATGTATGGTCCTTACAGTGTAAACACTGTTCTTTCAATACTAACAGTTATATGTTAGTTTGTGTACGAGATCACATAATGCAGCTTTGCTTTACACAATAACGTTGGTATTAACATTCACACATTTTGTTCAGTTATATTATATTGTATATCACTTATATGGTTTATAATGCAGCAGGGCAAATGGGTATTGTCCTGTTATATAAAATCAGCCTCTATATGTAGGAGAGTTTTTGCTCCCCAAAAGTACAGTTTTCTTGTTTTACTGGTCAGACAAATAGCTTGTCGAAGACTCCTGATTGTTTGTTTGATTTGTTGACTTTATAAGAGGATATTCGTGATCCTCTTATCTTCCCCTGACCAAATGCCCGACAAACCCCAAGGTACTGCCTTTCACTCTTGTCGTCAGGTAATATTTGGATGCAGGCACGTGCACAGATAGAGCCCTAGTGGTGCTCAAGCACCAGCCCCTTTGCCCTGGATGAGCAAAGTGCCCTTTTTGCTGGAGCACACTTTTTTCATTCATCAGTATTTAAGAATAAAAGTTTCTCTCTCTGTCATAAACTCCCCCCAAATGTGTTTTAATATCCGACGGGGCATTTATTTGAGTTCTTGTGAGAATTTCGCCCCGACATGCTCCGCGACGCTCGCAATTCCAGGATGCTTTATTTTCATTGGTTGCTGGATTAAATTTTACCCAGATACAACAGATTCGGTTTTTTTCTGATTGGCCCATTTCTTTTTTTTGGATCGGCTGATAAGCGGCACCTCACAGCAGAACTCCAGGGGAGCGCTTGATTCCTCCACGGTGAGGGCAGCGCGGCTCATGTTGGCGCGCTGCGGCACATTAAAACATTAAATAGCCGAGAGTTTTTTTCAGCGTAAGAAATACGACGTGTGGCGGGAGTGTGTGACTTAAGACCGAAATGCGTGACTGTCACGCTCAATGCGTGACACTTGAGAGCCCTGCAAACAGATCATGACGGTTTGTCCCCTGACGTTGTTTTGTGATAAATCAACCACAACATTAGCGCTGCTGAAAACATGACGTCACAACTGGTCCGACGTTTCCTAAAAAAATAAACATACAAAAACTCCGTGATTTCAAAGCCTCGTCCAGCTGTTTACTGACGTTAGTTATGTTTAGAGAATAGAGAGAGGGAGAGAGAGGAGAGAGAGAGAGAGAGAGAGAGAGAGGAGAGAGAGAGAGAGAGAGAGAGAGAGAGAGAGAGAGAGAGAGAGAGAGAGAGAGAGAATTCTTATTCTGTTCTATTCAACAGGGGCTAGTCTAGGATTTGCGTGGCCAGACTGAAAAAAAAATCATACGGCCTCTCTTGTTCAGAGGGCCGGGCCAAATGTGGAGGCGGGCCGTATCCGGCCCGCGGGCCTTAGTTTGAGGACCACTGCTCTTGGCTGTTGATGTCTATCAATATCGCTCATTTTGAAAATGACGTAAGAGGGCAATACGGATCCGTATCAGACCAGCGAGGAGGGCAATACGTGGCTGGCATGACGACCCATTAGCCAATCAGAACGTTTGTACTGTTGTTGCTATATAATAATTCATCTTTATTCAGAAAGAAAATGTAAGCTAGCAGTCTGATGCTGCCCAGAGGAAACGCAGGTCGAGGATGTATTGCATCATCAGTGTATTGCTGCTAATGCTTCAACTGTCAGAATTTTTTTTTGCCATTGGATGCCCTTTTTTTTGGTTTGAGCACCTGCCCCCCAAAATGTCTGTGCACGTACCTGTTTGGATGGATATTCCGTCTGAATGAGTTGTAGACTGTTTTGTTAAACCAGCAGCATCTATCCTTAAGTGTAACGTAAATATTGTAGAGTTCTCCTGTCGCACAACAGCTGTCATCTCTGAACCTCAGCAGAGAGCGTACTTTGTGTCTTCAACCTTGTGTACTGGAATATTCAAGAGCTCCAAGTTTATGAGACAGTTGCTGCCATCTGTGCCCCATCGTTCAGTTCTCACATCACGGCGGAACATAAGGCCAACATTAGAATATATGTGTGAGAATACTCAATACTTTGTATTGCAAATCTCAATATCGCCTGAATACCGTAAACAACATTCCTCAATTGCTCACATACACAATAACCCACGCAAAATTCTACTACTGCAGAGTAAGAATATCTATATCCATAAGAGAGCAAAGGAAAAGAGGAAACATTTACACAAGACTGCCTCCACATAGTTGAAGAGATCTTTTCTCTTAGGTGTCTTTTTTTACAATGTCAAGCTCCTGTGAGCTTTACAAATTAAATGAGAGATTTCCTGAGACAAAAACGCAAAGGAAGAAGGGTGCAATCAGTCCAGGTTTGTTCTCGACAACATCGCTTCCTTCCTTAGCATTAAGAGAGTGTCGGAGCGAGACATTCAGATGTGGTTTCCATCCAGCACTTTCCCAGGACAGTAATGCTGTGCAATTCTAATGGTGTCATTCAAAGCAGCTGCCTTTCTCAGCAATAAACTGAACGCCTTGCCTAAGCAATTCAAACCGCCTCCACAGATTGCCGTACAGTCAACAAAGAACTTATCTTCAGAGTGAAACTATTCATCAATGAATGTGTTTGTGTGCCAAAAGTAAAGGCAGTTTGAAAAGACCCCAGTTACACCTGAATGGCCACTTCTCTTTTTGGACTATTGTCGCTGTTTCACATGTGAATTCACCTGTTTCCTAACTGCCACTGAGAGTTAAATTCTTCTTTAAAGAAATAAGAAGGACATTCATGGGTGTTTTGGATGAGCTAAATGTTCCTGTAAATATATGCACTTGATGCGTGATGCTTTAAAAAAAGACTTAAAAGTGACATCTGCCATTCGGCAACCCAACATAACTTTGTTTAGTGTAGGTCCGTAACCCACCAGCAAAAAACTAAAAAACCCAGCCCTGCCTGTTTCCTGTACAAAGAATGGGCTCATTAGTCCATGACAGGTGTCAAAGAAACAAAAATCAAATATGTCTATCGCTTATCTTCAAAGGCTCATAACTGCAGTACAAAGGGCCTTAACATGCAGTTTATATAACCATATTGGTACAAAACCACTGTTACTTCAACCATGCTGATATATATATAATTGTCTTTTTAAGACACTATTCATAGCAATGTGAACATTTTAACTTTAAATGGAACATGGTTTATTCAATATATCACTGTTTTAGAGGAAATGTGTGTACTACCAGACAGTTGAAAAGAAAAGGTCAAAAAGACCAAACCTTTTGATCTAAATATGAGTTCAGCCATTGCTATGACCAGAGATGAAATATTTTCTTTCGCTTTTTTTTCTTTTTCTCATTTAAACAAAGTGTGACTCATATATCCTGTATATGACCCAATAAGGCAATAATGTAGTTGTTTATAATATTAAAAGCAGTGTGAAACTCTATACAACAAACACTACACTAAAGAATCTGCATTACATTATTCAGTATATACAATTAAATGTGAAGGCTTGTATCCCCAGTTTGTTTGACCAGCAAAAACCTGGAGGAAATACGGATACATCAGCGTCTGTCTGAAGAACACTGATACGGCCACTGGAAGACACACAGCACTGGAATGTGAGTGAGAATTTGTGTACCGTCCTTTGCGGAAGGGAGGGGGTCGTCCTTCCATAAAGTCAGTCAGTGTTGTTTCGGCCTGTGTTTACACAGCCTGCTGTACGTGTTCAAGTGAGAACAATGGGGAGGAGGCTTCCAAAATGGCGACATAAGTCACAGTATCAACCACGCAGCGCAAAAGGGACCCAATGCTGCTCAGACTTCATTCAAATCGGGTGTACAGTGACACACAATGAGAAATTGTTAGGTTCTGTGTGTTGGAGCGGTTTGTTAAAGGGCTGCGTTTTTTTTTTAAACAAATGAAAGATCAAGACAGGAAGGGCCAGGTTTAGGGAAACAGGAAAACTGATGCCAGGAAGTGGACCACGTCAGCAGCCTGCCCACCACAGTCTGAGCTCAAAGTAGAATCGACAACGCAGAGCAAGTATGGAGTCCTCCTCGCTCAAGTCACCAATGAAGCTTGTGCTTTTGACAGGTACGTGAACTTATCTATCCTCCAGCACGGCAGGTGTCTAATAGTGAGACAGCAGTAGTTGTATTTGTATTTACTGTATGGGTTCTTCGAGTTGGCTATGATGGGTTTGGGCTCTGTGATGGGGACACAATTCAACTTGATATCCAATGTGTTTGTTTGTTTTATGATTGGTGTTGCAATGGTCTTTTTCACTAACAACAGATTGTTTTGCGACATAAACTGTATTCAAACGTGTTCGTACTGTGGTTTAATTGATTACTTCAGTGGGTACCGTGTGGTTAACCAGAGAGCCCGAGATAAGAATGACATTTTCACTAGAATCACGCAGGCAGCAGTTGCATCACTAAAGGATTTGGACAATTTCTTTCATGGTATGAGTAAACATACACACTCCTGTGTGTGTGGTGTTTGTGTCCACGCAGCATGGCTCTCCAGTCTGATGGACCCATGCAGCCTCTCTGACATTTGTGATTCTTGTCACCAACTCGCAACGTGCAAGGCCCTCAACGGATCAAACGATGCCTGCTTCTGCAACAATGGATATACTGGAGATGGAACTTCATTTTGCAATGGTGAATATAAACACACCGCCCATGTGTGAATAAGTATGTTCTATGATGACACATTCATTAAAAAATGTTAGAAAATGGTGATTAACTATAATGCAAAACAGGTTTGATGTATGCAGTTAAAAACTATATTAAAGCTTCTTAAGATGCCTGCTTATGACAGAAAAAAACATTTAAAATAGGATGCACATAAACACCAAAATGCTAACTATGGTCATTTGATCAACGCAAATCAGGGTGTTTTATTTTTTAATTGCTCTTCTGCAACTGTTTATCTTATTATCCATGCCTCAAAATACACAATATTTTCTACAATGGTAAAGCCAGTGTGCTGCATGTCTTAGTCCACACAATGGAAGTAACCTACTTTATTTAAAAAAACATTATTATCGTAAAATGTTGCTTTTAATTATTGTGAGTGAGCTAAATGTCCATTTCAATGCGTGAAGGCACCATGTGGGTTTTGTTGTCCGCCATAAACAGCTAGCTGCTCGCTCACAGCTGAGAGATTTTTACAGGCAATACATTGCAGTGTTAAAGACGTCCTCACGATAGAGCTCTGTGAGTAACATGTTTGATGGCTATAGCGTTGTCTCCGTCTGCATTGTTACTCCTGTTTTGTTTCTGGGCTGTTTATAATTCCTGGAGCTCTTTTTGTTTCCTGACCAGACCTGAGCACAATCACAGTGCAGCTTACATATTTCAAGAGCCAAAATTAAATCAAACTGTGAGTGACATAAAACACTGTGGCAAACAAAAAGGTACACGGAGGTTCAAGGTTAAAGGGTTCATTGTGCGGTATTCTGTTTATTTGGTGTGTGAGTTCATTTAATGCAAAACAATCAGTGAATATGGTACCAGTCGTGAGATTGTTAGTAAAGGTTTGAGCCATGAATCAGTTCAGAATCCCTTCACTTTTTGTTGTATATGTAATTAAAAGGTGAAACGAATGCCCAAAAAAGAATTTATAGATTTGTTAATCTGAGCAATTCAGTATTTTTATAACTTTTTCAAATTTTTTAAACAAAGTGACAAAAGCACTCTCTACTTTTGTACAGATCACACAAAGACTTGAAAGTGAATCATAACATATGTGGGACAGTGTTTACGCAGAAGTGACAGCCCAAAGGTCCTGTGTGTTCTGGTGGTATTTCCCTTTTGAATATAATCACCTCTCTCTTCAGAGCAGAGGATTTCCTTTCCCGGACAGCTTTTGTGCAAAAAGTACAGAGAGAGGAAGAGCACAGCGTCCATCGCAGACAAGTGAAAACATCAGTGGAAAGTCTTCCCAGGTCATTTCCAATAAACTGAGCGAGCAGAGACGGCACTTTCTATAATGTGTGGACCAAAACAGCATCATCAGCAAACTGCTCTGTATCTGGTACTTTCTAAATCTGGGCAACAATTTGACTTTATCGAAATCAAACAAAGGCACATAACTGCTCAGCAATCACAAATGTCAACAATACAAATTGCATAGAAGCCATGGCCAAGGCTTTAATCAAGACTAGACTAAATTAGTGGAGCCTGAGACGAGACCACAATGGAGCCTCATCAAGTTCAAACTCCTCAAACACATTTGATCAGGATCAAATCAAAGTGTTTTCAATAGTGATTAAATTGTGGAGGTTCAATGAAGACAACATTTTTGTGAACATGCGCTCAAAGCCTCCGCCGAAAAAAGATTAAATATGCTGCTATGGTGATTGTGTGGGGTTAGTTTCGCCTCAATAATCCAACCAAGTCCTAATTTCTTAGTTGATGGTGAAAGGCATCAGAAGTTTTAGTACTCTCTTCTGTTTTTGGAAAACAAATGTGAATCTATAAAAAAAAATCCAAGCACGTCATGCTAATTCTGCTGTTTGTAGCCTTTTCCTCAAGCAGATAATTTACTGCATGATTTTGAGCTAAACATAAAGGATTACAATCAGGTTTTGCCAGAGCTCTCTGAAGGTCCAGTCATGTTGCATAACGCTGTGCAGTCAAGGAAGAAACAGAGATTTCTATATTGTTCTGCAATGAGCTATATTTAAAGAAGAAGAAGAAGAAGAAGAAGAAGAAGAAGAAGAAGAAGAAGAAGATGGGAATTCATTTAAGAGCATCCTGTAAATAATGCATAAAACATCTAAATCAATAATATAGTGTCAGAGGACAAACAAATATATCATTGTCTAGATATAGGGTTGGATAAAGAGGAGTTTTAACTTCCTGAATTAGTACATTTGTGTCGATGTAAATACGTATCATACATTTGTATTTGAGCCAAGAATGAGAATAAGCCTAAGTAGTGATGCTTTCATATTGCAACATGAAAGCATCACTACAATTTGATTTCTTCAGCCTTTTTTTAAATTATTTTATCTTGCAATTAACCCAGTTTACCTTCTTCCTTTATGCGCTCACCACAGATGACAATGAGTGCCAGAATGTGACTAACATCTGTGGGGACAGGGGGAGCTGCACCAACACCGCGGGCAGCTACTACTGTACATGTGTCTCTGGATACACATCAACGGGACTGGCTGAGTTCCAGCCCAACGACGGCACTGAATGCATCGGTAATGTACGATTCCGTGGCTCGGTACTTTAGATGGAGAGAAATGTGTTTTGGTCACAGACACACATACTGACAGAGGACCTGACGTAGCAAGGTGCGGTGTATATGTGGGAAAGCAGTTACCACACAGCTGGGAGAGCGCCAGGGTTGTGTGTGAACTGTGTTCTCTCTCGTGGCGCTGAGGAGGATGAACGTGCTGGAGCTGCTTTTACCCTTCGGCCTTTCACCTCCTTCCCATCTGCTATTCTGAGCAACCATCCAACATCTTCTGCTTTATTTGCAGAAAAACAACAACACCTTTACCCCATGTTGGAGTACAAAGTATTCATGCTGATATCCAACTCGGCGATGCACATCATTTAATGCCGTGCAGAAGCGTGCCGCTTTCAGATTTTAGAAGCTGTTTAATGAATATTCAGTTGTGTAACACGCATGCAAGAATGTCAGTTTCTTTTCCAAAGTAAATTATACAGTGTAATAAGTATAATGCATGGAGCTATTTTTGCCACAATCGTTATTGATTGAAGATAGAATATTGACTTCCAGCATCCCTTTTACAAATGTTTGAGATGGACATATTGTAGAGACATAAATAAATATCTCTGTTGAAGTCTGTATGTATCAATTCAGTTGTTTGCATTTTGTTATGCTCTGTTGATAGAGTGACTTTAATCATCATGTGTTTATCTTAAAGTGGAGCTGAACTCTTTATGTGCACCTTTCAGATAAAGATGAATGCAAGTACGGACAGGTGTGTGGACCAAACTCACACTGCCAGAATACGAATGGATCTTTCTATTGCAACTGTCAGCGTGATTACATCCCAACTTCAGGCACTAAGCACTTTCACCCAGAGGGAGGTGTACGATGTAAAGGTCGGTATGAGGATGGAAAAGCTCACCTGCAAACACACACACTCACACTCACTCACACTCACACACACTCACACGCACACCCACATGCACGCAAACACACGCACACACACTGGTACTTTCATCCAAGGACATACACATTTCTTCATCTTCCCCCCTCCCCTCCTCCCTTATTCTGTCACACACAACAAAGAGCCGATTGACATTTCTGTAGAAGAATCTATTATGCAATACATCAAGTTAACGGGGCAATCTTAAATGTACCGTTGTGTTAATGCTGATCACACAGAGAGCCATCTGATGTTATTTCTGTGCAGGTGTTATGCAATTCAGACTTTGGTGTAATAGCCTTTATCCTGGTGAAATATTGGGAAAAAGTCAGCAATCAAAGAGATGCCTAACGTTTTTTCAGAGCATCCCCAAAAATACTGCCATGACAACATCGGGTGCATCACACAGACCGTCAACAAAACTCTCGAATTTGTAAGTACCCCTCCTCGGGATTTCAGCCAAATATGGTCAAATAGATATGATGACACTGCCCTCTGTTGGAGAGAACATGAAGAACATGAAATTAAACAATATTTTAAGTTGCAAGGGCCCAATCCCCCTGGGGCCTTAAACTCTCGGCCCTCAGGGACTCACTGAGGCTTGAGTGTAGGAGAGGCTGTGAAGGCTTGAAATGGTGTAAATACGAATTTGACAGCAGGTAAAAAAATATTGTGTACAATTGTGGGTATTGATTTTATACTTTTTACTCCCTCATTTTGACGTCTTCCAGGCTCTTTCCTCACGAGATGAGATGTCATTTCTGAAAATCAATTTTTGTCAAAAGAGCTTTCATAAAAATATGAAATG
This sequence comes from Pseudoliparis swirei, assembly GCF_029220125.1. Taxonomy (NCBI): domain Eukaryota; kingdom Metazoa; phylum Chordata; class Actinopteri; order Perciformes; family Liparidae; genus Pseudoliparis; species Pseudoliparis swirei. Next base: position 19,549,635 of record NC_079392.1, on the reverse strand, counting down.
TTTGATGAATAACAATAACAAAAATAAGTAGCACTACTTAGTGGCTACTTGCATTACTTTGGTTTCCTGTGTTTTTATGTTCCATCTTTATTCTTTAATGGTTCTGAGTATGTATAGAAGGCCAATCTCCAGTTAAGTATATTGTATGAGAATGCTCCGCCACTTTTATTTTACGAAACACACACATTAAAGGAGCAGCAGAAAAAATGAAAAAAACTACACTTTTGATGATAGGTGGAGAAATTGTGTTCTGAGAATGACCAAACAGCTCCTCCCTGTGGGGAACATCCAACCTGCTCAATACGGATATGCACTTTATTGAGTTTGAGTGAGCTCGATACCAGAAAAATGTGATCAATTGTGGACAATTCAAAGTCTGTATCAACAGAAATATATCAATATGTTTCAATAAACCATGAAGGACTTGATGTAATATGTTGCAGGAATGTATTATCATAAAAATACTCTTACTCGTCCACCAATCCCAGATGAGCAACCTCACGGAGCCCCAGAGTCTGCTGGAGGAAATTGCCAAGCAGACGTCCGGCGAACTCACCTCAGTGGAAGTGATCGCATATGTTGAGGCCTTGAGTCGATCCGCATCAACACTGGCCGCCGGAGGAAAGGATTACACTGTCAAACCATCCGTCATCAACTCCACTCTTACAGTAATCTTTGTTTAACATTCTTCCTTCTCAATCAACAATTTGAGTTTTGCTTTGAACTGGTTTTGGGGTAAAAGAGGCGCTGCAACCCATCGTATTTCTTATTGTGCTGTGCAGTTCTGAGAAAGACAAATCAGACACTTCAATACTTTAGTTGTAAAGGTACAAGCTGGGGTTTTTTGCGCCAATATGATATCTTTAGAATTGTATGTCAATGTATTTATTTATTGTTCTCTTTAAAAGTTGACTATGGTTTAACCTAATAGTGGAGAAATACCTGCGATGGGTTACCATGGTTACAATGTGCCCCAAAATAATAAAAGCGACACCATATGGAGTAATTATTAAGAGGTCAACAGAGACAAACCTAGATAAACATAATGTTCTAACCGTGATAAAGAATTAGGTCGAAGTACACACATATGCTACATGCTAAACTATCACACACACGTCACACTGATAAATCTGCTTTTCATCAGAAATTAGTGGAAGCAGTAAACAACTTAGTGGAGAAGGATGAACTGGTGGCTTGGAGCCGAATGGAGGAAGAGCAACGGGAACGCACCATCACCAAGCTGCTACACACTGTAGAGGAAAGTGCTCTGTATCTGGCTAACAACTACAAAACTCCAGCTGAGCTCCAAATCAAAGCCACAGAAATGGGTGAGATAATTATTAACGCAGAGCGCTCTCACAGACACTCCAATTATATTAAATTGTCCTGCCATTCATTACCACCTGTGTGCAGTGAGTTTTCGGATAATTGTCATTTTAATACTTTTACATTTTTCATATCAATTCTTTTTTTCTCCTCAACCACAGAACTGAAACTCTTTACCTTTGATGCTCTTCACATAAAAGCCAAACTGTCCGCGTCAATGGGTGGCGATCATATACAGCTAACTCCAAAACTAAGACCAGAGGAGGATAGAAATGGTAAAGTAGCTGACTTTACATGTTTAATGGAAGGTCACATATATCACTATCTGCGCCTTGGCTGTACAGCATCATCATATTATCTTTGTGATTTTGTTGCTGATGCCTTCAGGTGCACATGTTAGAATTTGCTACAATAACATCTGAGCAAGTATAAACACCAATCTCAAAATCTGTCTTATGGCAACAGTTAAACATGCAGCATAACAGAAACAACGATTCTTCATCAGGTAGATGGTTACATGCAAAAACAGATCAAACAATCAAACTCATTTTTCTATGTTTTTCTTTTCTTTCTTGTACATTCAAGTTACTGTCAGTAAATTGGTTGAATATACACATTGAGCTTGACACAGTTGGTCAGATCAGAAAACGTATTGCATGATATTTCCAAATCAGCTTGCTGCTCTGCGGGATCTATAACAAAGTTGTAATTGACTGACAGAGTTTGATACAAAATACAGTAACATACTTTTTTGTTCAACTTTTGTTGTCCATCAGGAAGTGTGTCAGTGGTGTTTGTGCGATACGACAGCATCGGTGACATCCTGAAGCCGAGCAGCGACCCGGGTGTCACCGACTACTCTCGCTATGCAGAGGCTGGGGAAATCACTGTCAACTCCCAAGTCATCGCTGCTGCCGTCAAACCTGCCAACGTTTACCAGCTCGACCACGTCTCCTTCACTCTGAGGCACAGCGAGGTAAAGACTCGACAGCATAGACCTCCCAAATGTATTTATGTTGGATCTTTGTTCTTCCCTATGCAGTCTATTATCGACTAGATTCATAAAAGCAGCTTTTTAAAATTCATCGTGAGACCAAAGTAGCATCGTTCTTATTACAAATATGTATTTCTATTTCTATTTCTATCTGATGTCAAAGAAACTTGATAATAGTTTCCATAAAAGTTCAATTCAAACAAACTCAAACGGGAGGAATAGTTAGCGCTTTGTGTTAGGTTTTTATGAAATTGTAATATATTTCTTCCAATGACCTCTCAGTTAAGAAGAAATTGAAGAGGAAAGGTGAATAGAGGATGGAGGAAAGCGGAGTAATGAGGGAAATAACCCTAAAAGTTAATGTACTGGTATTTCTTTCTTTTCAGATAATTAAAATGTATGAGAAAGTGAAATCATTATTTTTGTTGTACCCTTGAGGGTTAAGCCTAACAAAGGAGGTGATGATTTATGTTGAGCAATGAAAATCTTCTTTAAATTGCCTTTAAAGAGCAACAATCAATAATTTGGGCTCCATTTTCATGCAGATTCTTTCTGCTTGTAGTATTTTTATTTTCATTGCTTCCACCTGTTCTTGGGACATACTGCACATATTCATTTGATAGACCATTTTTGTCATTTAAATACATTACTAATTGCTGAAGAAAAAATATATATTATAAAAAAATAAAGACTACACCAACTGGTCTGAATACAGATCGAATTGAATGGCAGCATAGATTTAGAAAATAAAAAGTAACCTAAAAATACTAAAACTAAAACACATTTGCATTTTATTCATTTATGCAAGATAGTGAAGTCTGGATTTTTGTAATTCAATTTAAATTAAACAACAGCAATTTATGGAAATAGTTTTACCCCTGTTTTCAATGTGTTCATGTAAATTTTTATTTCATAAAAACAGTGAGCTGCAGCACATGACTGCACTTAACGACCTGCCCCCTGTGGAGTTTTGAGCCAAAGTGGTGCATGATAATTATATGACATGATATAGTTCTAATAATAAGTCATAGAATTGTGAAACAATAAGAATTGTACGAAAAGCCAATGCAAACAAAGCAAAACATTTGTTTTGATTTTTTAAACATGAAAATAACACTAAAGTAACCTTCTAAATATCATGTCTGATGCATTTGAACTTTGCATGTATGGTAATTTATGTATAATCTGTTTTCAACCCCCCCGTTGTGATGTCACCGCACAGCGTAGAACACAAAGGAATACCGAACAGCGCCATGAACAGTTATCAGCGTTTTGTTCCTCTCTCTCTCCTGAAGCCCGTCGACACGACAGCTGATGTGACTATGTGTGCTTTCTGGGAGTACGAGCCGGAGAGCCTGCGGGGCCACTGGGCCACTCACGGCTGCAAGACCGTCCACGTCAACAGCAATGCAACCACCTGCTCCTGCAATCACCTCACACACTTTGCCATCCTCATGTCCTCTGGGCGAGCCAATGTGAGTAATCATACACTAAAAATACAACTGTGCATGCATTTTCTTTTCTTATTTTTTCACATTTCTACACAGCGGTTTTACATTATTTATCAAATTAGTTGAAAGGAAGAAGATTGATCAAGCAGAGGATAACAATGTTCTCAGTTCAGAATCTTATGGTCTTCAAATGTAAAATCTTTGTTGTTTTATCAAACACTTTCTGATCTGTTTCTGAACACCATTATTTTGTGGAGGAGATGCTGATTGTCAACACAATGTTACTAGCTTGTAATAAAATACAACCACTTATTGCTATTTTATTCATTTCCACTCAGCATAAATTTTTTGATAAGTTGCAAGACACAAAATGTCCAATCCAAAAAACAATGAAGCTTCTAAAGGCAATGTGACTCACTACATATTAAAAAAGGCAAAAAGAAATGTCGGCGATTTCCACCCACACTCTTTAAAGATACACTCCCTGTAAAGATACACTCCCTGTTGTTTTAGAGCGCTTAATAGTGCCCTCAAATGTGTACATGTTCTGTAGGGATGTCAGAGCACTGCTTTAACAAAAACACAGAGTGTATCTATAAATATAAAATAATTTTGTAAATAAAGTAAATTAAAATGAACTTTTTTACGACCCTATTTCTGTAAGATATCATCTGATACAGCAGGACCAGAACCGAAAATATCTGCAACCCAACATATTGGTGTAACCCCAGCCTACCCCCTCATGTTATATATCGAATGACTCCAAGCGGAAAACACAAAGAATTCCACTTCAGCGTACCATGACACCGTGAATGAAACGCCTCTCTTTCCATTTGCTTCTCAGCTGGTGGCCCACTACACCATCCTGACCCGGATCACCCAGCTGGGGATGATCATCTCCCTCATCTGTCTGTCCATGTGCATCTTCACCTTCTGGTTCTTCAGTGAGATCCAGAGCACCAGAACCACCATCCACAAGAACCTGTGCTGCAGCCTCTTCATGGCCGAGTTCATCTTCCTGGTGGGGATCAACATGAACACACATAAGGTGAGCTTCCAGGTAAATTAAGGCGGTGAAACCGAGGCGTGAGAGACACTATTCTGTCATGTCATTGATTAAAACACTTCTCATTCGACTCCGCCTACTTTCACTTGCCTTTTGGGTTAACAGAACCACAACAGAATAATATCGGTTCATCTCTTTGACGTGAAACTGCTTACATATTTGCAATACATGTCATGAATCAGGCAAAAGAGAAACGCATAAGACCATTCTTACGTCAAGGTATAAAATAGCTGTTCTTTTACACATCTTACTTTTTAAATGAATCTTTATCTCTCCTCTTCCGTCTGTCTCATGGCAGCTTTTCTGCTCGGTTATTGCCGGGTTGCTGCACTATTTCTTCCTCGCCGCCTTTGCCTGGATGTGCATCGAGGGCATCCATCTGTACTTAATCGTGGTCGGCGTCATCTACAACAAAGGCTTCCTGCACCGCAACTTCTACATCTTCGGCTATGGGAGCCCCGCGGTGGTGGTGGCCATCTCGGCAACACTCGGCTCCAAGTATTACGGCACTGACAAAGTGTAAGTGTAAAGAGAGATGAAGGGGGAGACACATGTTTTTATACAAATATCTCTTTTTCCTATCTCATTCAGCATTTGTCTTGGAAGAAAGAAAAGCAAATTACATTAATTATATATACATTGGGGCAGAGATTAAAGTTGGCCTGCGGGGACATAAAGGAAGTAGAAGATGCTCGAAATGCCCTGTTAGGTAATAAGTATTATAAAAAAATGCTGAGAGGTGTTGGGTACCATGGAGAGTTTAAATAAAAAATACATAAATACAAGAAAATCTTTTGTTTATTAATGTAAAATATAATTAAAAGATTGAGGTTATGCAAAAAATAAGTGCTGATTGTTCATTCCCATGAGCAGAGGTAGCTTTTTCGAACCAATTGTTTGTGTGCTTGGAAGATAAGAACATTATGTAGCCCATACAATAGTGCATCATAATTAAGATGAGGCTAGATTGGACTGAAGTGAAGCGATGGAGGGCATTGCTGCTGTAGGAGGAGGGATTATTGCATCTAAAACACACACATAAAAGTGTTTGTTCAATAACAGGATTTGTGTTACAGGTGTTGGCTGAGCACAGAAAACCACTTCATATGGAGCTTCATTGGGCCGGCGTGTTTGATCATTCTGGTAATATAACAACTGTTGGAGTATTCATTACAATCATCAAATAGGGATCGTTTTAAAGATTGATATCCATTTAGTCCGACTGGTTTGTCGAGCTTGTTGTCATGTTTGTTTTGGTCGCTCTCCCCCACAGGTTAATCTCTTGGCTTTTGGAGTGATCATCTACAAAGTGTACCGGCATACTGCTGTGAAAAAGCCAGAAATCAGCCACTACGAAAATATCAGGTAGGATAATCCGTACTCTTGTTGAGAAAGTGAAAGAATATTGAAAATCAAACAGTAATTTACTCTTCTAGGGGATTAGAATGGTTTCATGTTGTGCCCTTGTAGCATCTTATACCAATGAGTCGTTTGTTGACTTAAAATGAAGATGTGTTTTTTGCAATCTCTCAGCTAAAATCAGTGTCATCCCACTCAGGTCCTGTGCCCGTGGTGGCTTGGCTCTGCTGTTTGTGCTGGGAGCCACCTGGACTTTAGGAGTCCTTCACATCCTCAATGAGACCACCCTCACTGCCTATCTGTTCACCATCGCCAACACCTTCCAGGGCATGTTCATCTTCATCTTCCTCTGTGTCTTGTCTAGAAAGGTAATAACCCTTTGGTCCCTTGAATTGTGTTTTATAAGATGTATCTATTCAATATTATTCGTGTGGCTATCGTTGGACAGTAAGCGGTTTACACCAAGACAATGGAAGGTAAATGAGTTGCTAATGAGCATCATGATATGATGTTGATAGAGGAAATAAAACATCAATTTACCATGTAGAAAATTACATTTTAATATGTTATTGTATAACAGTAGGTAAAAGAAGAAGCATGAAGATACTGTATGGTTTGTTAAAGTATCAATACCAGAAAGAAAAAAAATTCTCTAGTATTTAAAACTACATGTGTCTTATTAAATTACTGAATTAATTTAAACAAAATTACTCATGCGAAATTGACCCATTGTGATGTGTTATAGTTTCTGTATTGTTACATTTTGAGCAGAATAAAACACAATTTCCCCACTAAAAATTAGGAACAGGAATATAGATTGATAAAATGTCAATACTCAAGTAACTCATGGTATTTAAATTCTCCATTTTTTATTCAATTCTGACCTTCTTGAATGTGTCATTGCAGATTCAGGAGGAGTACTACAGACTTTTCAAAAACGTGCCGTGTTGTTTTGAATGCCTGAGATGAAGGACCGCGACCGAAGCCTGATCCCTTATACTGTACAATAATAGTCGACGCTTTCAGTTTAAAAAAACAGTACGGGAGGAATTTAGAACAGATGTCTTACAAATGAGCACTTGTAATTCGTAATGGTCTTTTTGCCTCTTTTAAAGACTGCTCTATACATTTGTAATACATACAATAGAACTAGACTTCTGTATCAACATTTTCACATTATACATACTACTGAGTGTAAAGCAAAAGTTTTTTGTTCCTGTTTAATTTAACGCCTCTGCGGTTTCTGGCATTACACTTCAAATAACACAGTGTGTTGGCTCTGTTCCTTTCTGGTGTTTTAAATTGATCTGTAAATTATTTAAAATGAATGTGGCAAACTCTGGCATCTCTGCTGCTCACTTGTATGCGCAAAATCAAAAGCCTTGTTTAATGCATTCTCCACCTCCCTTTTATGAAGATCACACAGTATATTTCAGTTGAATTGACAGGATGGTTTCACACGAGGGCATTGCCGAAGGTCACTAGCCCCCTCTACTGGACACAATGAGGAACCACATATGACCCAAAGCTGGCAAAGCTTTGATTCCGCTGCACTAGCTCCTCGTTGTGTATTAGTTAATGTGTGTAGCATGTTGGTCCATATGAGCTATGTTGTAGCCCTTTAAGGCCTTTTTATACTGGGATGTACAGAAATAAATATTGTGGTTGATTTTTTTCTTTTCTGCAGTGTTTTTTGCCAGATTGTGATCACCGAGCAGTTTTCTGGGCTGCAGAGTGTTGTCTAGTGTTGACAACAAACTATGGTATCAATCTTACTATCGACACTAAATGTGTTTGTTACATTTTATTCATAAATTTTCTGAATCGAAAAATGCACAAAGACATATTCTGAATAAATTATGTGCAAAAATGCTTGCAAATACTATAGGCGTATTTTCATAAATCTTTTAAGTAGTAAAAGTAATGTATAGTTTTGTATCGTCGTAGTTTTGAATGTCTGGTTTTCGCAAACACAATACAGGGATACAGAATGCACTCTTGTAGCCTGAGGTATGGCGACAAAACATAACAGTGAATACAGCTGTATCTAGTTCTGATTAAACGACAGTCAAAATAACGAGTTCAAGTGCTGTCACAAGCAGTTTTATTAAAATTGACAAAACTATCTGCTGGTCTTTCTCAAGGAGAGCCTGAAGAGAGAGAGGACAGTTGTGCAGCAGGTTGGCACCAAAGAGAGATTCTAAAAGTATTATTACTAAAACCCCAATACACTTCTCACCTAACAGAAGGCGACCACACACACAAACAACCAGCATGTACCACTCCACTGCAAATGCAGGTGCCACGCCACATGAAACATTCCCCAGTGCACACAGCAGCTGCCACCAAGAAACGCTCCAGAGGGACCACCGTTAGTAGCATCTGAAAAATATTTTTTTAAACAGGCATCATTAACAGACGCAAACACAATTCCAGTTACACATCGTCTGATTTATAGCCATAAAAAAATATCAGGAGGTAATATTAAACTCTGTGGTCAATTAAAAATGTGTGCGCGTTACACTACATGTCAGAATTCACAGACTAACACACTCATACACTGGCAGCAGAGGCCACCATGCAAAGTGCCACCTGCCCATCAGGACCCAAAACTTATCCCCATTCACTGACAGATGTTAAAGACAAAGAAGTTTCCACACACAAAGAAGTTTCCCTCATCTGTTTCTCCTAATTAACGAGATCTCCTGGATCCTAAAATCCCTCCTCACAAGCAATAACTCGGTTTGGCTGACAAGGGTGCTCCTGACACTCAGATCTAAACCCAACTCATCCTCAAGGGCATTTTGGATGCTTTTTTTCCTGTTTGTCCTCAGAAACAAGTTTCTCGATTCAATTGAGGGATAAAATAAAATGTGATGTTGGAGACCTCTGCTGGCTATAGTTTCAATAAAGAACAGGAAAAGCAGACGTTCAGGTAAAGTGAAGCCTGGGGAAGCAAGAGGGATGGTTTTCGTGAGATTACACCAGGGTCTCTCCTGTGTTGTGCAATCCGTACATAACCCCAAAATACGATAGAATAGACCCTCTTGGCTGATTGCTGCTCGGTGTCATCACCCTCAAACTGCACGTATAAAGAAGGTGGTTTGTGGAGACCTTAAGGCTGCGGCAGATTGTCGAATCGGCACGAAGAGCAGCGATTTGCCACACTTTTGACTGTGTTGGATCCGGGTGGAGAGTCTTGTGATGCCAGGGGACAGTTTATACATGTTAATACTACACGTTGCTCCAGATATTCAAGGAGTAAAAGAGTAAACCGGCCTGCATCTGCTCTGCCATCCCTCCACAGGGCTGAGTTTCACAGATGTTTATCCCATCATTCAGCTTTGAAAACACTTTGTTTACTTAATTTCCTTCAAAATAAGTTTTCAGCGTAGTTATTTATTTATTTTTATTCAAAATAAGCCATGTTTTGGGTTCTGTCCATGGGTGGAATGTGACATTGTTCATTTACTGAAGTACACATTCAAGGTACTCTTACTTTACTTGAGTATTTCCGTTTTATAGAACTTAATAGTTGTACTCCATGTCTCGGGCAAATATTTGTCTGACAGCTTTAGTTACTTTTCAGGTTAAAATGTATCATCACCTTGCTGAAAAACATGTATCTCAAAATGTGGTGATTTAGAGTTTTCCTGATACATCAAAGGTTTAAGTGTTCCTCTATGTGTTGAGACAATTATCCTGCTTTTTAAGATAAATAATGTATCCTCTTGGATCAGCTGGAAAATGAAAACATGGCTGTTTATACATGTTGATCTTATAGAATATGATGCATTGCTGTAAATTGCACTACCCAACAGCACATGAAGTAGATGCAATGAGCACACAAACCTTAACCCTTGTGTTGCCTTCGGGTCAATTTGACCCGATTCAATGTTTAATGTCGGTGTTCTTTCGGGAGTCAACAAACAAACATAAAGTACCTCACACTTAAACTTGGAAAACAATATTAATTCTAATAATTTTCTGGAGATTTTCATAGCTGGGGTCATATTGACCTCAAGGGTAAAATATGTTAGTAAATATAAAGGTAACAGGAGGGTTAAACATTGAATCGGGTCATATTGACCCGAAGGCGACAGGAGGGTGAAACATTGAATCGGGTCAGATTGACCCGAAGGCAACACAAGGGTTAAACGTCTACAGCAACAAAATGCAACAAACCCATTAATAATGTAGCAGCAATATTAATCTCAATGCCTCACAAAAAGTAAAATACTGACACTGAGCATTTTACTGCACAAAAAGTACATTTACCTTTGATACATTAAGCAGATTTGACTCATATACTTATGTACTGAAGAGACTTAAGTAAGGTTTGTTGCAGTTGAGTGTTTTCACATTGTGCTATTAGTATCTGAATAGTATCTAAAGGATCTGAATACTTCTTCCACTGCTGGTTCTGTGTTTATATAAGGAATGTCTCCATTTCCAATGTTGTAGTATCACAGCAGCTGCAATCTTTTTATCTTTGGCGCGACAGTTTGTTGTGTAACATTGGTTCATGCAACAATCTCGTCCTTCAAAAATACACACGGAACAGTTATCCAACACATGTTACTCGTGTCGCTGTGACAATGTTGCAGGTCAACATGGCTCTATTGCAGACAGCGTGATTTGACTTCTAAACCTCAAACTCTCCCTGCAACCAGTTCCCACAACCAAAACCCTCAATGGGATATAAATACAGTTCAACGGTGAAATATTGCTTTCACCTCCTCAGTTTCGACATGAAGGGGCTCCTCCTCTGCTGCCTTGTGGCTCTGGCCAGTAAGTTCTCATTGATTCATTCATCTTAATTTACTTGTAATAGAATTTCACAATCCAGCCTCCTAATTATTATTACTTCAGATTTTTTAAATACATTTTTACAATTGTGATTTATTCCACGATTAAATGACAAATATGTTTTTAAATATGGAGAACAGGAAAAAATATATATGAATATACTTGTTGTTGGTCAATCATGAATGACTTTTAGAGGGGAGTTATGATAACTTATAGAGTAAGGGGAATTTTACTTTTGACGTTTTTGTCATATTTTTACCGTTCTGCTGGTAATTTTTTTCTTTTTTTAAAATCTGCAAATTTAGCTGTGTAACATGCTGCCTGCTGTATTAGTGCTTTGTAAATCATAAATAACAAAATTGTGCTGATATATTCACAAAGGTGGTGATGCTATGTTTTTAATTGTATTCCTTTAGCAAGTCAAAGTGTTCGTTATGGTGAGTCTTTTATTAATCATCAGAAAATTACAAATCATATTTTCCCAAAACCTTCCGTAAGAAATGAATGAAATAACATTTCATGTTGGAAAAATCTTACAGAGCTCAGCCTGAATCCGGACAAAACATATGAATACAAATATGTGGGAACCGTGAATTTTGGACTCGGTATTGCAAACCTGGCGCAGTCTGGTACGAGAATCTCGTGCAAGATCCAGATCCGAGGTGTGTCCGAGCAAACTTTCCTCCTTCAGGTGAGACTGACAACAGAAGGTTATGCAACCTATTACTGAGTAGCAGCAGCAACAACAACAACAACAACAACAATGATTAATTTCTGATTCATCCATCAAGTTAAATAAATATATCAATCAGTAATTGAGGTCTCATTAATCCTTTTGAGGCCAATTTAATGAGCATCTGTGGGAAAATAACTTTTCATTGCATAAATAATGAAGAGTTCTTTGTAAACCACTTAATGAGGCTGAACTTTTGTGAATCTTAATGAAAGTGCTGAAAATCAGGTCAGCGACACATTTTTGCATACCCACAGATGACTGTTTGTGCATTCAGAATGCAAAGACATCTTGTTGGCCGAATTTCTGTCAGCTTTTAGTCACAAACAGATGCTGCAAACATTGTTGTAATTATAATAAAGTTAGCTTTAACAATTTAGCAGAGCAATGCAGACGTGTACTAGTTCTTGTCCTTTTCTAGTGGGTTAAAAATGTTTAATCTGACATTGATAAGTAGAGAGATTTCTTTTTAACTCGCCAGAAAATGTGCTGCATATGAGCAATAAAACTTCCTATTTCCTTCTCTGGTTCAAAGGTTTCAGATTTTTCCTTTGAAGAGTTCAACGGCTTCGATGGGAGAGACGAATTTCACGTGTCCGCAAAGCTCACCAAGCGTATTGCTTCCCAGCTCGTCAAACCCTTCATGTTTGACTATGTCGCCGGACACGTGGACAACATCCGCTCCTCTGCTGAGATTTCTGACACTACCGTCAACATCGTGAGAGGGATACTGGGTTCGTTCCAAGTCACTGTGAAGACCACACAAAGGATCTATGAGCTCGAAGAGGTCAGTCACCTCCGACAAATAAGCTAATTTCTGCAAAACAAATGAGATACAATAATGTTTGATTTTGTTTGTAGGCTGGCATCCATGGCAAGTGTCAGAGTAATTATGCGAATGAAATCAACGGGGAAACCAAGGACATGAGCGTCACTCAGGTCGTGGATGTCAATAACTGCAGGGAGAGGGCAGCTCTCTACAGAGGACTGGCCACCGCTGTGCTCGACCCCATCTCCAGACAGGTCGGTTTAGCTCCTCAGCATCTGGTCTGACAATTAGAATTGAAACAGACCAAAGTCAGTGAAAATTGTGTTTGTGTGTCGACCGATCTAGAGAGGGGAGTCTGTCGTTTCAACAGTAAGAAGTATTTACACAGTCGAGCCGACAGCAGAGGGAGGTCTCATCACCAAGGCTCGTGGCCTGGAGCAACAGAACTTCAGCCCCTTCAACGTGAAGGGAGGCAACATGAAGATGGAAGCGACGTAAGACAAGGGAATAACTGCACATCACGCCCGCTTACCCACAATGCTTGTCTGCTATACAAATCGTCTGATTTGCATAAACTCGCCTGCAGGACCGAAATATTGCTGCTCAGCGTGAATAACACAGCGAGAGCCCTCCCGCCCACGTCAATGGAAAGCAAGGGAGACCTTGTTTTTAAGTTTGTCGATGCCGAAGTCAATGTTCCCATTATGATGCAGAACCTGGACAACCCGATAGAAAAGGTAATAAGCATACACTGCTACTACATAGTTGATCAAATATCTCCAGGAAGTAGCAGGAAGCTCTGTAAAAAAACAAAGTAAAAAAATAAAATAATAATAAGTATTGAAATAACAGGAAACAATTCAACAAGATTGGTACAATTCGTATTTGTTATGTATCCTGATGTGAAAATCAAGTGAAATAAAAAGCATAAACTATTTCTCAAGAAGTTAAGTAAATCAAAAGAAATAGAATAATGTGTGCACAGAGAAGCTAATATGAGAGACAAACACGAATGAAAGAATCATCACGTTTGTTCCTCTTTACAGGCTGCTGAGCTGATCAAGCATCTGGCTGAGGTCAATCGCTACCAGATCGACAGCACAACATCAGAGGACACTATAAAGCTGTATCAGATCTTACGAGCGATACCGTATGAAGGATTAGACGTCTTGTGGAAGCAATTTGCAGGAAATGAAGAGCAGCGGTGAGTACTTGGTTAGTGGGTTACCAATGATGAATAACAAAGATGTAAACAGGGATTCAATAAGCACTTGTCAAATGGAAATTCAAAACATATATGAAGAGACCAATTTCTAGCCAGATCACATCAATGTGATGTCATTGAGCGAGAAATTTAAAGGTTTAGTTCAGGAAGTAATGTGAAGGTCGTGGAGTACAGCACAAGGTCATGCTGGGAAGGTTGGGTGGTAGATGGAGCTTATAAGTGTCGCCTCAGACGTGTGATTCTTCTCTAACCTTGACTAAATTATTTCAGTTACTCAAACATGGCTCTTGCCAGAAAGGCATTAATTCAAACATGATTTAATTCAGCGTGTCTTTGTGCCCAGTGAGAACACCGCAGAAAGGTTTGAAAGGGAAATGCCTTTGTAGATAACCTTTAACCAAACTTTTCTTTGTACTATTATAGGAAGAAAATAGTCCTTGACCATCTCTCAAATATGATACTAATCCCCTCAACTGAATAGCTAATTGCAGAGCTTCCTTCTACTTAGTTCAGAAGGGATTTAGTCTGGCACATTAACATCGATGAATGATACACGACGTGTCATCATGTGAGTCACGGTGACAGGAAGGTGATGCCTGGCTCGTTGAGATTAAGGTCATTGTCGACACCTATTTCAAGTTCAGTTAAATGCGACATCTGAACTTGTCCTTTACACTTTTATCCTTGCATTTTTTGCTCTTTATTACAATTAATTGTTATCTTTAGTATGGTCTGATTTATCCATTTTCTCCCATTTTTCTAATAATCAGACGTTGGTTTTTGGACATGATTGTTGAAGTCAATGATGGCAGAATCCTGAAGTTCCTGGAAAAGAGGTTCCAGGCTGAAGACGTGTCTGCAAATGAAGCTCTGCAGACCCTGATGCTGGCATTTGACCATCTTCAGGCTGTCCCTGATCTGGTTGAGATGGCTCAAGTGAGTTAATGATAAAGAGAGATAAATTATTTGCGTGAGAAATGACGACAAAGAGACACTAAACATAAAAAAGCTAAACACCTATAAAATGTTTGTGTCGTGAGAGAGGTGGTGGGGCCTTTGGGATGTCTGTGCCCAGGGGCCCATTAGCTCATAATGCACAAATGACAATACCACACAATGATACCAGATCATCTCAAAATATGTCTCTCTTTTTTACAGAAATTCCTGAAAATGCCTTTCAGTAAATCCAACGTCTATTTGTGGCAAACTGTGATGCTTTCCTATGGCTCTCTGGTTTACAAGCACTGTGCCTATTATACACCTTGTCCTGTGGCGGCTGTCCAGGTAATCAAATCACTTTATCCCATGAATTAATTTGGTACGTGATGAGAAACAGGAAGGCTGTCAGGTAGCATCAACATATTATCTGTGTGGAAAAATCCTAATCTGTTCTAGCCACTGCTGGACATGGCCAGGGAAAGTCTGAGCTCTGGAAACGACACCGACATGGTCGTCGTTCTGAAGGCTCTGGGGAACGCAGGTCATCCAGGCAGCCTTAAAACCATCATGCGCTTCCTCCCCGGAGTTGCTGCCACACCTGTGGATCTGCCACCTAGTGTGCTGAGTGCCGCTGTGCTGAGTGCCGCTGTGCAGTCTATGAGACTCATAGCTGCCAGGGAACCTCAGAGGGTAATAATATACAACATGCAGCAATAAGACTTTTTTTTACCAGCGATGTACTAGGTTTTTATATAAATTGTGTTTCTGGTCATTACTGTATATGCGCTGCTCTCCATAGTCAAGTTCAACATTTCATTTTCTGAGGAAGTCAGATTAATTATCCATTTACTCAGAACATCAGACTATTCTAATGCATATTTAATTGTCCTTATTTTGGCAGGTAATATTAGCTTTAACCATCATGTGAACATTGCAAGTGAATCATGCTATTGTCACATTATACTTCTCCATATGTATATCTACAACAATTACAGTCCTCAGCCTTTTTAAAGTTCTTCGTCGCTTCAGAAAATAATGTGACGAGACTCTGAACAGTTGGCAGTTAAACACACAATCTTTCTAAAGTCCTAATTAATATAATACTTGTGTTTTCAGGTCCAAGACATCACCATAAGTCTGTTCCTGCAGAAGAAGCTTCCCACTGAGATTCGCATGATGGCATTCATGATCCTGTTTGACACTAAACCCTCAATGGCTGTGGTGTCCATAGTGACTGTACATCTACAGGAGGAAAACGACCTCCATGTCATTAGTTTTGCATACTCCTACTTGAAAAGCTTTTCCAGATCCAGTACTCCAAACAACCACTTCCTGTGAGTAAAACAATGTAATAAGGACCACTTGGGTGGGATTGTTTGAGTCACATCATTTCCAATGATCTCCAGCTTTCAACATAATTTTTTTTTTTATTCTCTAAAATAGCTCAACTGCCTGCAATGTAGCCGTGAAAATCCTGGCCCCTAAATTTGGCCGTCTCAGCTATCACTACAGCAAAGCAATGCGCATGGACTGGTTCAATGGTATGCTCCGAATATAGACTTTGGGTTTCCCTGAGACTGTTTCATGACAGTTTGATTTTTCTCCACGATACAGATGATTTCTTAATTGGTACGGCCGCAGAAGTCTTCATGCTGAGAAGTGCAACGAACATCTTTCCGACTGACATCATGATGAAAGGACAATTTTACTTTATTGGTAGAATTGTGCAGCTCCTGGAGGTACAGTGTTTTACATCGAAGATTTAATTAAAGATTAGGTGTCGAACAGTAATCATCTCTTCTTGCTGTTCCGCAGTTGGGTATACGTGCCGAGGGACTCAGCGAGCTGCTTGGTAGCGGCATCCCTGGTTTTAATGGAGATCTCAGTTTCAGTGACTTGCAGGCAGTTCTCAAAATGGTGAGTATAACGGCAGCATCGTAACTGTACTTTGATGTGTGGGCTTTATTTGTTTGGGTGACCATTGTGCTGTATCATTTTCAGCTTAAAAACTGGAAAGTTCTGCCCGATGATAAGTCCATCGTGGCAGCCTATTCACGGGTCTCTGGACAAGAGTGGTTCTATGCTGATCTCAAGAAACAGACCATCGATGACCTCATCAAGGTGAGAGAATGAGTGAAAACAGTTCAGTCAAGAAAACGGACCATGTGTGTACAAAGCCTTTTACATACTGTTCTCTTGCGATCCCACTTGTAGAGTATGAGTCCTTCTCCAGGGAAAGACAGTCCTATGTTGGCCCTGATTGAGAGACTACAGAGCGGACTGTCATGGCATTGGACAAAGCCTTACCTAATCGCTGAGGTTCGCTACTTCCAAGCTATGATCCTGGGTCTCCCACTGGAAATAAGCAAATATTATCATACCCTCAATGGAATCAATGTAAATGGTGAGGAGTCAAACCATACTGCGTATGACACCTTACATCACAATCATATTAGTATTGATGAATGACGATAATAATGTGTTTTTTTTTATCTTAACCATCATTAAACTCAGTTTTTCTTCCATAGCCAAAGGCACAGTAACTCCACCACTGAATGGACAGCTTAGCCGACTGCTTACTTCTGACATTTCCCTGGAGACTGATGGTGTTATTGGGTAAAATATTTAATGTTCCTTTAATTTAAAGAACACACACTTCTATCATGTTTAGTAATTATCATAGAAAGCAAACCAAACTGCCTATCTAAATTTCTTATGTGGCTTTACAACTACTGAATTAACCACTTCCTTTTTAGTTTTACAAAGGATTTATGGGTTTACTACGGAATCAACACGGAGCTGTTCCAATGCGGTTCCGAGTTCAAAGCCAAAGCACCTCTTGCAGTCCCGTGGAAGTTTGCTACCAAGCTCAACATCGCAGAAAAGAAGTTTGAACTTGACTTCCCTCCATGCAAAAAAGAGATTGCTATCTATTCAGTCAAGTATGTCAAATTTCTTAATGCAATTTTCGAATGTCAATCATGAAATCATGGCTCCTCCTCCTAACAAGGCACTGTGACAGTTCTGCATTAGCACGACATCAAGACTTATTGCTTACAGTCATTTTACATACTGCAAAACAGTAGACTGAAAATATGAATAAATGATCTGTGTTGCACTGCGCAGGAGTTAAAATAGTTCTCCTCACCTATGTCTCGACTCACGAACCAACGTCAAAATAAAGTTCAAGTTGTTCTACAATTTAGCTATTGAAGCAGCAGTGTGTAAGACTTAGTGGCATCGAGTGATGACTACCCCTTCTCTCACCGCTCCCTTTCCAAGCATGTTAAAGGACTACGGTGGCCCTGAGGTAATGTAAAAGCTTGACAGGTCCTTACTAAAAACCGGTGTTTGGTTTGTCCATTCTGGGCTACTGTATAAACATGCTGGTGCAACACAGTGGACTCTGTATGTAAATATAAATGCTTGAAGTATTCTGTAACAAAAACACAATATTACTTATTTTCAGGTGACTATAGACTAATAAAACTAAAGTTATGGAAATATATTCCATTTCTGCCAATTAGTCCCCCTTAATCCTACACACTGCTCCTTTAACAATGCAGCCAGCGTGCCAAGCCCAGATGTTCTTATTTTCCTTTGCAACCAACAGCTCCAATGTGTACGCAGTCACCAGGAACATTGAAGAGCCAGATTTGGCTAAAATGACTCCAATCATACCAAATCCTATTGACTCCAATGCTGAAGTCAGAGTCACATTGAGACCTGACTCAGATCAGGTACAGTTCTAAACCTTTGGCAGATTGAACTAATTAACTCATCAACATTTACAGAACTCAAAGCAGATTGATGTATTTGGGATTTTCATCCAATCCAACAGATCTGGACAACAAACAACTGGAATGAAAAAGCCAAAATGTGTGCTGAGAGTAACATTTACGGAGTTGGTCTGTGTGTGGAGTCTGAGTTCAGGAGAGAATATTATCATGATGAATACCCCCTGTACTATTTCCTGGGATACACCCACATGACATTCAAAGTAGTACCAGGTATGCACAACAGGTCCAGCATTTTGCACAATATTTCACGATGCTTTTGTGTCAGCCTGTAAAAGCATTGTTTGTATTACTCTTTGCTATTGTAACGTGTGCACTTGTATCAGTCCAGGGAATCAACCCTGTTGACAAAATCCACTTTGAGGTGAATGCCAGCCCGAGCGGACATTCAGTCATCATGCTTGAGGCCCTGAGGTGGCTTCCCAAGGTATTTGGCTACCCTTGCAATGTTATTATCTGTGCACCTGCTCTCATGTTTTATCAATTCAAATTCTCCTGTTTACAGGAAGTCAACCAGAAAGTACGCCTGTCCTTTGATTCAGGAGAATCTAAAGAGAGCCCTGATGAGAACTTAATGGAAGTATGTTAAACCTGTTGCACAGAGATCCATTGACCCATAATGTGTTACACTGCAAAACAATATGCACAGTGTGCACTGAGCAGTGTCATTATGTCAAATCGTTCAGCTGTGCTAGTGATTCGTGATTCCATCCCCCAGAAAAAATAGTGGTCCATGTTTTAAGACTGCAGCTATTTGGGTGCATAAAAACCCTCCATATATACAGCAGATACAGTTTCTTTAGGTCTACACATGAAATCAATTCTCTGCACCTGTTGCACACGATGCACACAAACCCATAACAGCTAAATGGATTGCTTTCTTTCTTATTCAATAGGGCTGGAATTCAACACCTGAAGCTGTGTTCAATGTCAATGCCTTTGCCATGAGTACCAACCAGAAGCCCCAGGGTTACGATGCAGTTTTCTACTACACACCTGATGCAACAAATAAAAGCACCCAGCTGATTGTGTCCCAGGTTGGAGAAAACATCAACTGGAAGATGTGCATCAACACGTCCGTGAAGCCCCATGTTGAGGCCATGGTAAGGAACTTGAACAAATATCACTATTATTATCATATCATTATTATACTATGAACAGCAAATACCCTGAGAAGACTACAATCAGCATTAGCCATTAAAAAAATATTTAAGAAACATGAACAAACTACATATATTACATCCATCCATCCAGTCCTCAAAATACACTTGTACACCAAAGTTATACAATCTCACATATTTAATGTCTCTTTCTGTTTGTTCGGGTTCCTCTAGTTAACTGTCATGTGGCTACATTTATGCTGACAAACATATTACTTGTGCTTTATATTCCGCTATACACAATGTCCTTCTCGTGGCAGCATTGTAAGGAACAGTATCGTGTAGCATGTGCATACTACACATTTAGCCCAGTAAATCAGTTCAAATACACTGTTATAAATACTTTTAAAATGATACTTCTTCTTTTTATTATATTGCATACCGAGGCCGAAACCAAATCTTTTGATTGTAGACACTCCCTTCATGATTGATCTCTTGTCTTTGGTCTAGGCAAACGTTAGATGGGGAGCTGAATGTCAGACCTATGGAATGTCAATAAAATCCGATACTGCCCGTTTTCCTGGCGCTCGGCCAAAAATCAAGGCAAAAATACAGTGGACCAGGGTCCCAGACAGTTTGGCAGAGGTTTGCACAAGGTGAGTCTCAGAGGAATTAAGGTGAAGTGTGTATCAAGGAATATTAAATGTGAGGAGGAAGAGGAGATTGAGCTGAAGAATGACTTAGATTCACTTACTGTGCTTTACAGAGCATGGTGGGAACATGTTCTGTGTTTACAATGATGTTACAATGATGTTTTTTATCTCTCCCAGATTTGAAAGATACATCCCAGGTATGGCTCTCCTTCTGCACTTCTACGAGAAACATGAGACAAATGCCAAGCAGGAGATTTCTGCATCATTCATTGCCACCTCAGCAGACAGCATCGATGTGATCATTAAATTCCCAGAGGTATTGGTGGAAACATTCACCACCTACAGTTATATTGAACATTTTTATTGAATGCAGTATTAACATGAATGTGTCATTTCTTCTGTCTCGTCATTAGTATACAGTCTCCCGCCAGGCTATTCCATTTCCACTGCCACCTGCCTCTTTCAGGAGTTTCAACATGACATCAGAAACACAATAGACAGCTTTGGACGTGCATGAAAACATGTGAGCGACATGAAACCAGTTTGATTACGCTTAATTGGATGTGCATACTAAATGGATGTGTCTTCTTTAATATTCTCTTGAATGTGTTTGTGTGGATTGTTTTGACAGAGTTCTATGCTAAGCAGATGCGTAAAAACAAGCAGAGAGCTGTGCAATTTTTGATTGCTTTTTTAAAATGTTTTGTGCAGCAGAAAGACAACTAAGCCCAGATGGGAGCCAGATGCCTCTTTTCACAGTGATAACGCTGCAACCAAAAATCTCACCACGGCGATGAAAGTGGGGATGATAAAAGATGCATCAGTAATCTGTCAGATGTCACCAGTTTGAAAATAACCTGTACTGGTCCTGATTTATTCATTATAAAGCATGATACAATTTCAACACCCCGATTTTAAGAGAATATTGTGTACATTCATGCTCATGTCCCAAATCATTGTATCTTCAAATTGTATTTCTTTTGCTCTGATTCTGTCGATATAAATCCAAATGTTGATATAAATCTGTGAAACCCACGATTATGATGCAGAGGAGCCATAAGAACATTTAATGAGTCTCCGCCAAATTCAGTTTCTGCATTTCGAAAGATAGAAGAGCAGCTGGAAGTTTCAGAACACCTTTTCATGATATATATTTTAGAACCAAATGATTGATATACGCGATATTATACTAACTGAGGTGTAATCTGATCTCATCAATACATATCACAGCATATCGTTAAATTACACAATGAAGAGCAGTACTCATGAAATCCCTGGAAATCCAGACCAAGATATACAAAAGATCTTTTTTTAATGTTTTATTAATTGTAAACTTTATATAATGCTGACTTTAGAGCACTCTTTGCTTCGAAAAAAAGAAGAAGAACGAAAGCATTTGCAGATTACATTTGCCAATACAAATTATACTTACAATATGTAAGGGATGGAGTGGAAAGTGCACAATCTGAACGGCTGGCAGGTTCTTCTACTCCAGCAGCCAATTTGGCAACCAAACATTCTTTGTCAACAGGTCCTGTTATTCTCTAAATATCCCATTTGATTGTCAAAATGCTGAATGCTGTGGCTGCCCTCTGGATTGGATAAATGACCTTTTTGGAGTGTTGCTACTGAAAGAGACAGATGTTTACAAGGTCTGTATGACCTGCTCTGTTTGTTTGGTCAACTCACCCAAGAGCACTGTTTGCATATATCAGCACACAGTGTCACAATGCATGTCCTTAAAGTTCACTGCAACACAACGGACTCAGTGTCCTTTGGTGAAACATGACAGATGCTTATTGGACAGTTGAACTCCATTATTTAATATTCAGATAATTGAAAGAAGAGGTACTATTAAAAAAAAATGGATAAAAGATTTGATGAACCGTAATTGGCGCTCCTGATTTAAAAATAACTCAACTTTGAGTCGCAGCAAATGGGACGTGTCGCCAGCCAAAGATAATGATTGCATCCTAACCAAAGACTGGTCGTCCTGACTACTACTGGCTTCGCTTCTCCTGCCTACGCTGATTTAGCCAGATGGTGTCAAATCACAGAGAAAAGACATCGCCATCGAAGGCTGAACAGGATGAGCTCAATTATAATGGCACCATTATGTCCCATTTACATCTCTAATATCGTGCGGGCTTTTAAAGTGCCGGTTGACAGGCTGATTGCGAATCTGTTTTGCCTAAGTCAAGATTCACATCACCTCCTGTCATCTCGAGGGCCAGGACATCCTGACCTTGTGTTGATAGTTGAAATCAGCTGCTGAAAGCATCAGTGAATGATTGATCCGGATATTTTGAAGGAGGAGTGATAGGCCACCCCTTCCTTTTTACTGCTGCTCACTCTGTGATTGTGACTTGCCTCATTAGGCAGACGATACCAGCCCTGCTAAAATCCATCTGAGAGTGACTGATGATTAAACCATGGTTACAGACATTTTATGCAATTTAAGCTATTAGTCCCTGTTGGAGGCACAACTAGTTGTATTGTAAAAAAAGACACCGATTTAACCAATTCAAGTACCACTTCCGTAAAGAAAAGGGTTTGGTGGTAGCTTTTGAAAAGAAAGTGTACTTTATTAAGCATTAACATTAATAGTGTTTTCAAAAAAATCAAACTAACTAAAAAAGTCCTGTTTTCTGGCGTCAACAACAAGGGAGCATAATCCTGTGCCACGCATATTTGTGTGTGTGCGTGTGTGAAAGGTTATGTGAGCACTAGAGGACAGTGTTTACCAGACATTAAAAATATGCCTGGCACGGTGCTAAAAGCCTGGCACCAGTATTTGTTCAGTTCACAGAGAGCTATGCAGTGGATGTTGACATTTTGAGGATAAACAAACATATGTCTTGGCATGGTCAATGTGCTCCTGGAACCTGTTGGCTTGCAAATAGAGGACACATTGTATTTTCAGACAGAAAAAATAGAAAATAAAATAGTTTCTGACAAGAGCAACCTTTGTGAAGCACATTATTTTAACTATGCTTAGTTTTTGTTTTCAACAGATACCTACGGTTGAAGTTCAGGGGATTTGCACTTACAGTTGCATGTGTACTGTCATATAATAGTTTGGACAGATGCGTTACGACCAATGGGGGATGGTTTGGTGTCAGGTGAAGATGAGCATTAGTGAATGATCAATCGGGTCATTCGGAAGAGCCATAAACTGGATTGCTTTTCCTGCAGCACACATAATCTGACATTAATCTGCCCCCTTCTAAGTGAAGGTAGACTGAAGCAAGGCGTACGTGCAGGTTGAAACATGAGTGGGCGAGACCCATCACATCACTGACACTATCAAGTGGGCACACCTAGTCACGGACACTTCATGAGGCCTCCAGAGGGCTAAGAATTGGAAAATCACGCCTGCTATTTCGACTTCCACTGAGCTCACATCATTTCGCCATCACTCTGGCTAAATGAGCTTGTTGCCATGATCCCTGATGCTATTAAGAAAATGTGTTGCTCTGCACGCAAGTAGTTGCACCACGGTTCCAGGGAAAAGCACACTTATTTGTCGTCCTCACTCCTGAGAAGCTTCGTATAGAACAACCCCACATTTAAAAACATTACTGTAATCTTAAGAATATAATTATGATGAGGATCATGAGTAGACTGTTGTGTTAATATCGTAACCATATGTGAATACCATGCTGTGTTATTGCTGTAATGTTGGACCAGCAGCAGTAGTTGCAGCCTCTTTGGGGCAGAACAGAATTGCTAACCAAGGTCAGGTGGCTGAAGTGAGATTTTCTTGCCACGGGGTGTAAGAGCTGCTTACAGTTTCTTCTGTGGAGCGCAAACACTGATAATTCAGCTAATATATGATATATTACCAGCCCCAAGGTTACATACATATTATTCCACAATAATAATACTCATTTCAAGATATCACATCATTAATTTTTTGCAAAACGCATAAAATGCCACCTCCCAAAATTCTGCAAACAATGAAAAAGCTTATTCATCTGTAATATATATAATTGCTTATTCATTTAAATGTTCTAATGGAGTTTATTTATCTTTATTTAGATAGCAGGTGCAATAAATGACATGGTGAAGTTGTGTTAATTGAGAAGAGAGCCTTTTTGTTACCAGTTAATTAAACTCTGATTTGTATTGTTAAGTAAAAACTGTTCCATAGTGCCTGTGTGGAATTAGTGGTTTGCCCCAAGCTCAGTTGCAACAACTGTGACGCTTCTGAAGTTTTTTAATTGCATTCTGAAATAGACTCTGGCCTTGAGTGACCCTGAACAGGACGCGTGGTATAGAAAAGTCGATAGAGAGTGGATTTATGGTTTATATATTGACAGTGGAACATATTTCTAACAATGTTCTGTGGAGCCAAGAGATAATAGGCAAACCGTGGTTCCCCAAAAAATCATTAGAAATGTTTGAGGCCTCCAGAATTCCACAATAACTGTTTTTATGCAGGCTGTGATTCAACATGTAGGTAATGTTCTCTGTTATTATAGTCGACCGGGCTTCATTAGCTAAAGGTTTGGACTGCAGGGAGGACACACATCATTTTGAAGAGAACAATTGTCTGAGAGGCTGCGAAAGGTTCTTACGTTAATGAGAGATCTACTCTTTTGAGAGTAGATCTCTCATTAAAAACAGACACTAGATGACAGTTTTGTTGGAACAATGTTTCCCAAAAACTAAAGTATTTTCAGCCGTTAAAGGTATAAGCTAAATTCTTAAAGCCTAGTGCTTTTATACGATTTAAGATAAGATCAACCTTTATCTTGAATACATTGTGATGTGATTTGTATTGCAGTGAGAGTTTTGAGAACGTAATCGAAAATAGCTTTTTGTAGTGATGTTAACAGTGTGTTCAAGGTTACATAATAAACAGTACAGACAGCATACAAAAGGATGATTTGATGACGAAGATGATTTTGAAAGACAACAGAATGGTATTTATATGACTGTAAGCTATATATTCACATCAAATATTACTCTCTGAATGTCAACTAAATCTGTTCTATTCTATTTTACCGTGGTGGCTTTTGCTTCTGGAATGTTTCTTACATTATTCTCACTTATCTAAAAAAGTACATTTGCCCAGGGCTAATGGCTGCAGTGAAGCTCCTTGCCACCAACCCGAATGAGGCCAGCCTGACCTAAACAATAGCGGTCTATAAAGATAACATAGGTGAGGTGGGCCGCTGGATGTCAAAAGCCCTGAGGACTACACTCCCTCACATACACACACACAAAGACTTACACATGCACACTCCCTCACACACACACACACACACACACACGCACACACACATGTACACACACATAATTTAGTAGCAGCTAAAGACCTTGATTTATTTGTTAGTAAGGAGTAGGTAGACCAAATCAAAGCTAAAGGGTAATAATATGTCAGTGTTGTGTTTACAGTTTATTGTTGCAAATAAGCCCGCTAAAGGCTGAACCATGTTTCAAGTGTCTCATCCACTTAAATTAAACATTAATTTTAACTCCACATTAATTTTCAAGTCCACACCTTCTAACTAATAAAGCCTTCTAGACTTCTCAAGAAGTAGGCAGCAAGGCCCTGCACACTGCATCACTGACCAGAGCATCCTTAAGGCTTCACATTAGTATGCATGATTGGGCTGCTGTAAAATAAAGTTTGAATTACTATCTTGAAATAAATAAAATGTGTGCACACATCTTCCACAGATTATGTAACATATTAAGGGTATTCATTATTTTTCATTGACTTTTTTCCTACTTATGGTGGACTGAAAGTCTGCAGCTATAGATATTACAAGTTTCGAGGTTTCTATTATCTGCCCGCCTTGTTTTTGGTGCCATGCTGCATAACATGTTTTCATGGGAGTAACTGGAGAAATGATCTTCACATACAGGGATGATTGGATAAACATTAACGTGGGAGGCAAAACATAATCTTTTAACTGATCAGACATAATCACTATTTTTACAGACACAGATACATTGTAACTTTTAGTTTTCATTCAATGTCCCCAGTAACCATTTCAGAGCAGTTTCTAAGATAACATAGACAGTGAAACAGCCATAAGGGGGCACTGTTGATCCTACCAGTGACTTGAGGAGCCTTCCTTTCTATTTTTACTTATTGTGAAAAGTGTAACATCTTCCTATTCAGATCAATGCTATTCTCCTTTTCCTGTCCCATTTGACCCAGAAATGCAGATGCACACAATAAAACGGGTGTCATATGAAAGTGTGATGTACAATTTAAATCATACTTTACGGTGCACAGCATGCGGGAACGATTTTAAATTGAATGGAAACATCCCTCACATCCCAATGTACATCTTTGGCACATGGAGCATCTTTTTAAATGATAAAGTTTAGAGACCTGTCAACAAAGCTCTTCATTATTAAGATTGTTTCCCCCCATAAACGTCACAGAAAGGGTAAAGAAAGCAATGTCAAAATCACAAGTAGGTAACTCAGTTACCTGCTCCTCGGAATCAAAGTTACAATACGAGATGATTGCACTGTGAAAGACCAGCGGTGAGGTAACTGTTCAGCAGCCACGGATACATGTGCAGTCTTATAGGGTCTGAATCTATCGCGAAAAAAGGCCACTGATCCTCCCGCCTGTGAAGAGTGGTCGCCATGGCGACCTCACAGTTGATCAAGGTTTTGGGCAATATATACAAGAAGAGTCAACTGATGTTGCACACAGTGATGGGGTTTAGAAATATATTAAAACACACACACACACACATGCACATGTGAGAAAAAAATACCCTTATCTGGTGAGATGAGTCCTGGTTCTCAAGTGTTGATCTTTGAACAGCATCACATGTGAAGGGAAAACATGGACATGTGCTCATGCAGTATAAAGAATCCTAGCAGGCAGCTTATATTGTAGTTAGTAAACATATGCATACTGAGGTGAGCATATGGCAGGGCAACACAGTGATTAGAGATTAGCTGCATGACTGGAGGCTTGCAGGTTTGATCAGGTTTGATCCCTGCAAAGACCAGAATTTACACTGTGTAATACACTGATGCTGCGGCTCATTCAACCACACCGTAACAAGATGCAATTAAGAGTTGCTACAACAGGAATGGTTAACCATCAGAACCAAATCCTTTTTGTAGTTTACGGCATAAGAGATGGAGCCAGGTTATTTGGGAGAACGTTATGGGCTATCTGGTCTCAGTAACAACAGGAATGGTAGAGTAGAGCAAACATATAAAAAAATATATAAAAATGTGTGGCGTTGATGCAATCAGGCTTATACTATAAATATGCGTATTGGCTTCTTTGCAGCAAGTTTAACTAGAATAGCTTCCATTCTAATGTGAGCGTGTGTTATGCATGGAGCTGGAGCCAGAAGCCATATGGAGGCTGGAAGCAGTGGGAACCTGGCATTGTTCAAAGTAAAGAAATAAATAAAGAAAAGACACCTGTAATGCTCACTTATTAAGTCATTGTATTATGTTTGCTCATCCATACTCAAACGGAGATGTACTAAAATAAAGAGTCATTGGCTGTAACTCTGTTTTGGAGAACAACAGCAACCAGATAGGACACTGCACAGAGGGAATAGTTGCATTTTGAGTCCGGATTAAACAACGAAGGAACACAGTGTTAATTAGTGAGCTTTAGTGGTGTTGGCAAGCTTAATTTTGTTTACTTTGAACAGAACCAGGCTACAGTAACCTGCTTCCAGTCGTTATGCTATAGCTTAGCTAATTTACTTCTGGCTCTGGCAACATTATTAAAGTCAAGAAAAATGTAATTAAATTTACTTTATGTGTAAGAAAATGTAACTCGGATTATTTTTTTCTACTTTTTTCAACATTAATTTAACAGCTTCTAATCTTTAGGCTGTTGGCATTGCCACACACTGGGGAATGCTTGAGCCCCATGTAGCCTGTGAACATACAAGACATTCTCCTTTTTGTCTGGAACAGTGTTTGGAGCAATTTAAGATAATTGTCTCCTGATGTTTGGGAGAACTCACTGCTAAGCGACTGCAGCTCAGTGGTAGAGTAGGGTTCAACCCTCGGCTCCGCTAGTCCATGTAAGACACTTAGGTTAACCGCAGGAATGTGTGAATGGGTAGGCTATGCATGTTAGCTAGTCCTGATGGGCAGGTGGTACCTTACATGTTAGTCGCATCAGTGTATGAACGGGTGTGAACGGCTGAATGATGACTAGTGTTAAGGCACTTTGAATGGTCGGAAAACTAGAAAAACGCTTTACAAGTACAGTCTATTTCCCATTCAAGCTAACGAGATGCCAATGGAAAAGTCAAAGCTACTTAGCGTTGCTTGCTAATGTTCACCAGACATCCCACCACTCTTTCTTTGTTAAAGGTACACTCAGTGTGACACTGAAGTTCATCTGGCAGTAATTGAGCAGGAACTATCACTGAAGCCTCATTGTCACCAAGCAGTTCAGTTCAATGTGGTTTGTATCACATCAGAATGGTTATTTGGACATGTCCAGGTGCAAATGTTGTATGAGTACAAATAGAATCACTCCATTCTTGGCTGCACCTCGATCGAGGTTCCGAGCGAGCTGAGCTGTTGCTCGAAAGTGAAGTAAAAACATAAAACACTAAAGACCACTAATTGGTCAGAGAGACCCATTACTAGCGTGACACAGCACATCCTGCACAAACCCGCCACTTTTAAATCCACAAGCTACCTACCGTCAGTAGCAAGAGCAGTATTTTAGTTACTCGACCCAGATTGAATAAAAACAGCAGGTTCGCAAAACAAACCTGTGTGCCACACTTTGTATACTACTCCGCAGGTGTAGGCGTTCCTCTATTTGTTTGCCGTTGAAATGATTTAGTAAGGGTCCCGTTGAAGATGACATTATGGCAATTTCACGCTCCGCTGCTACGGCAATCAGCTGAGAACCTCGCCTCCAACGACTGAGGGGTACTATCTGCAGTGGAAACACGGCATTACGAAAAGGACCTGGCACCAAAAGAGAGCCCAGTCAAGTTGAGTTGAGAAGCGCCGCACCATGCAGTGGAAACACGGAATAATGGAGCAAGATGCTCAGAAAACAAACCTGGGAATGTGTTTTAAAACGAGTGTGTTAATAGTTACCTTCTTTCCTGAAAGGTTTTCAGACCAAATTACATTTTCATTTGCATGGAACTAAGTCTTGCATCAATTACCTATAATATAAAATGGAGCTTAAGTGGTCTTGGATGAAGGACTGCAATCTTGCTTTTGATATTGTCACATGCATAGAAGGATAATAGCTAGAAATTACAGAAATTGCACAATGTATTGAATTAATTTGTTGCTTTCTCTTTGCTAATATGAGCCATTATATTCGTTGTAATGGAGAGTCATTTATGGTGCATGCACTGTTACTGCATAGGTGGCTAATATCGTCTGGCTTCAGATTGTTTATCACCATAATAGTTTCAATAAATATATTAAATGCAAATTGTTGGGCAGGCATGATGTGTTTGTCGTTTATAAAATGTGAGAAGCCAGACACAATATTGGGATGTGATGAAGCTATAAATGTGTTTTACTAGTCAACTTCATTTGACACACTGTTAATAAGAAGTAGCACAATAAATCATGGTGTCACCATGTAAAATAAATGAGGATTTCAATTTTGTGACTACCAAACATTTCGACACACCCTGCTAAAATTTGTGGCTAATCTGCACCTTGCTTGGCATTTTACTGCATTTCTGCTGCCATGTCTGCTCTCAGTGAAGCAGAATGATTAAAGTAACATTCAACACAGCAACTTGACAAGTTGACTGTGGCTGCACAACCTTAGACATAAATAGGTGCAATCTGAATAACCCACACCACAGGGTATCTGTTGAAACACAAGCCACACAAATGAGCACAGACATAAATATCATAATCTGCCATGATTACCTTGACATAGGTAAAAATGGACTAGCATCGGGAGTCAGACAATTTTTCATGAAACTGAAAGCACTTGTTCACTGGTTTTAGCCGACAGACTGCATCAATGTGTCGATTGACTGTGTTTGAGTGTCATGGATTCAGAGAGCATCTATCAGCAACTCCTTTTATTTAAAAATGACAGGAGAATATTATGTTTACGTGTAAGCCTGCATTACTTATTGTAGTCCTGGAAATATAACCGGTTAGCCACGCTAGTTGGTTGGTCCGCAACTTTGGTCCAGACTGAAATATAAGATATAACATTGTGTACATATCTTTATGGCCCATAGGATTAATCCCACTGGCTTTGGTGATTCCCTGACTTTTCCTCTTGCACCACCATCAAAGTTGTCATTTATCTCAACATGTACTAGATCTTCTTAATAAACATGTATGGTTCTCGATGATATTAATAGAATCATTTCTGTTGAAAGATGGCAGTGTACACATGGAGCAGAGAGAGGGAGGGGTATGATATGCAACAACAGGCCAGAATCGAATCCCGGACTTGAGATGTAACCACTCGTCTACCATGATGCTATCAGACAATGCTTCCTCATGACTTACACGATCGCCCGGATTTTTCTCTATCGCCACCATGAAGTCCACATTTGTGGTTTTGAATGACAATTTTCAGCAACTATCGGATGAATTGCCAGAAAATGTTGTGTTCCCTACATCATTAACAGTATTAACTTTGGTGATTCCCAGACACCAAGCCACAACAAAGATCAGATCAAAACTGTAATGTCCAATACGTTGGTTTATGACCGAATACCTGCACAACTGATGATGTTACAATCAGCAACACTTATTTTGTTTGGTGCGAATTAGCTAAGAGCTAAACCAGCATGATAATCAAGGTAAACAGTGAACCTGCGGAACATCAGCATTTTTGCATCAGCATTTTGAGAATGTAAGCATTATCGCACTCCCATTAAGCCTAAGTTCAGCCTCAGAGAGCCACTTAAGAATGGAAACGGAGAAGCATCAGCTGGGTTTAAGAATGAAGTCCCTGGACCTGGAAGCAGATCTTGCAGCAGCTGATGCAAGGCTAAAGGCCCTAGAGGAATTTGAAAGTGGAGCCTCAGAATCTGGAAAGGAAACTGAAGACCAGAGATATGCATCTGCCAAAATGGAAGAAAGTCTAACACAACTAGAGTTTGCACGGATAGGAACCATACCTAAAACCCCCTTACAAAGAATGATGTACATTCAGCACCGACCAATAACTGAGCAACCACCGAGGGCTCCGACAAACGCTCCCACACGTAAAGCTGTGGTTTCTGATGGACCACCCAGACGAGGAGAATCCACTCCCAGACGTGAAATAGCTCAGAGCATCGATCTCACAAACATCATTCAAAGACAGACAGACTTGACGGACCTGCTCGTGATACAGCAGAAAGAATCTAAACTGCCAAGAAGGGAAGTGTTGGTGTTTGACGGCGATCCTCTAACTTTCAGGCCATTTATGAAGGCTTTTAAGCACAACATCGAGAACAAAACCAAGAGCAACGAGGATCGACTGTACTTCCTGGAACAGTATACGGTTGGACAGCCTAAGGAACTCGTCCAAAGCTGCTTTCACATGAACGCCACCACTGGTTACCCGGAAGCAAAGCGCCTACTTAAATATCACTTTGGCGATGAATTCAAGATCATATCTGCATATGTCGAAAAGGCCTTGAACTGGAACCAAATACGCACAGATGATGGAAAAGCACTTCATAGCTACGCCCTCTATCTGAGAGGCTGTGGTAATGCAGTTCAGGACCTACCATACATGTCAGAGCTGGACTCACCATCCAACATGAAAAGACTTGTTTTCAAACTTCCATTTAAGCTTCGAGAGAAATGGCGATCTGCTGTATGTGACATCACTGAAAGAACACAGCAGAGACCTAAGTTCCATGATCTTGTTCTGTTTATGGAAAGGCAGGTCAGAATCATTCAAGATCCCGTCAGCCGGAAGCACGAGTGGGAGAATATCCAGACGAGATGTACAGTATACAAGACCTAGCAGCAAGAAAAGCTTTGCTACGACTGTTGTACCCAAGACAGAAACTTACCAGAACACGAAGGCACAGGAAGGGGCAGACAGGCCAGAGGCCATCCGGAAAGCCATGGACGCTTTCGTCAAGCTTTGTGCTTTCTGTAAAGGAGATCATGTGATGGAAACATGTGAAAGAATAACAAAGATTCCCCATGAGGAGAAAGTCGAGCTGCTAAAGAAAAATGGACTCTGCTTTGCCTGCTTGATCAAAGGTCATATGAGGAAAGAATGCAAGAAGCGTCTCACGTGTCGTTCCTGTGAGAAGAAACACCCCACTGTCTTGCATATAGAGAACTTTATTCCAGGAAACACCAAGCCAGCAGCTAAGCAGGTTTCAGACACCAGGAGCAACTACATGGCTAAAGTTTCATCGGCAGCACAAATTTCTATGGTGTCATCAGCAGCACACACAGGGGACAGAACCACAGACTACAAGCTAGCAGTGGTACCTGTGAAGATAAAGAGCCATAAAGGCAGCTGTTTGATAGAAACATATGCATTTCTAGACCCTGGAAGCACTGCCACCTTTGTCACCGAAAAACTGATGGAGCAGTTGTCTGAGGAAAGAAAACAGAGATCTTACTCCGAATCAATGGGTCATGAAAAGCCTATGAAAACCCATGCGATAAGAGGACTGGAAGTATGCAGCCTGGATGGCAACAGCTTCATAGGGCTTCCAGAAGTCTTCACACAAAAGGCCATTCCTGTCAGTCAAGAGAACATTCCGACGGAAATGGACATAAAAGGATGGTCTTACCTAAAGGAGGTCCACTTAAGGCCCATCAGGGCAGAAGTAGGCCTATTGATTGGTGCAAATGTCCCAAAGGCCATGGAACCACTGAGAGTGATCAGTAGCCAAGGTGAGGGGCCCTACGCAGTCCTGACAAGCCGAGGCTGAACTATAAACGGACCTCTCTGCAGTACTGCACCTATAGATGAGCATGGTCGACCACAGATAACATCCAATAGAATATCAGTGGCCAAGCTGGAAGAGCTCCTTATACAACAATACAACCAGGACTTCTCAGAGCTGGCCTACAATGAAAAACAAGAACACTCATTTGAAGACAAGAAATTCCTGCATGTGATGAACAGCTCAGTCAAAAGGAAAGAAGGTCACTATGAACTACGACTTCCGTTCCGTCAGGATAACATCAGCCTGCCAAACAACAGGAAGGTAGCGGAACAAAGAGTATTAGGCCTTGCCCGCAGATTCCAGAAAGATGAAGCCTTTCAGAAAGACTATAACAGCTTCATGAGTGATGTCTTGAGGAAAGGGCATGCAGAAAGAGTGCCCGAGGAACAACTCCCCCGGAAAGACGGAAAACTGTGGTACATTCCCCACCATGGTGTCTACCACAAAAGAAAGAAGACAATCCGGGTGGTGTTCGATTGTACCTCTTCATTCCAAGGAACCTCCCTAAATAGTGAGCTGCTGCAGGGTCCTGACCTTACAAACACCTTGCTGGGTGTACTCCTCCGATTCCGACAGGAACCAGTAGCAGTGATGGGAGATATAGAAGGAATGTTCCATCAAGTAAGAATACCTAGAGATGATGTGGACTTCCTCAGATTACTGTGGTGGCCAGATGGTGACACCAACCAACCGCTAGCAGAGTACCGGATGACGGTGCATCTCTTTGGAGCAGTCTCATCACCGAGCTGTGCCAATTTCGCACTGAAACGGACAGCTGATGATAATGAAGGAAAGTGTAGTACTGAAGTCGTCAACACCATTCGTCACAACTTCTATGTAGACGACTGCCTCAAATCCATCCCAAGCGAGAGCCAAGCAATCTGTCTGGTGAAGGAGCTCAGATCAGTATGCACCACAGGTGGATTTAAACTCACCAAATGGACCAGTAACAGTCGAGCAGTCCTTGCCTCTGTTCCAGCGGAAGAGAGAGCAAAAGAGGTCAAAGATCTAGACCTCGACAAAGACAAACTGCCCATAGAAAGGGCTCTTGGCATGCGATGGGACATTGAGTCCGACACATTCTTCTTCTCTATCACCCCGAAACAACCATCAGTAACCCGCAGAAGCATTTTGTCCGTGTTGAACTCGGTATACAATCCTCTTGGGTTCATAGCACCAGTCATGCTGACAGGGAAAGGAATACTGCAGGACCTGTGCAAGCTAAACTGTGGATGAGATGAATCGATACCAACTGCTTACACAGAGAGATGGAAAGTGTGGCTGAAAGACCTTAACCTGATTTCCAGCCTAAGAATCAAGAGATGCCTTAGGCCACCAGATTTCGAAGTTACTAGAGCACAGATGCACCACTTCTGCGATGCAAGTGAGCGAGGTTACGTGACAGTGAGCTATTTGAAACTGACCAGTGACAAAGGACTAGCTCACATGGTGTTTGTGATCGGGAAGGCAAGAGTTGCACCTTTAAAGGTGGTGACAATCCCAAGGCTGGAGCTTGCCAGTGCAGTCCTCGCTGCTAGGATAGACAGGATGCTGAAGAGAGAGCTCGAGTCAACCCTCGGAGACTCAGTTTTTTGGACCGACAGCACCGCCATCTTAAAATACATCCAGAATGACGCCAGAAGGTTTCAAACCTATGTGGCTAACAGAGTGACCACTATTCGGGATCTGACAGACAAATCCCAATGGCGCCACATAAAGACAGGACTCAACCCCGCTGACAGTGCATCAAGAGGCATGAAAGCCGAGAAGTTCATTCAAGAGGGACACTGGCTGAGAGGTCCAAATTTCCTGATGCAACCGGAAACAGACTGGCCAGTGCTCCAAGTACCACCCACACTGTCCGACGATGACCCGGAGGTCAAAAAGGTGGCTCTGGTTTTCATAACAAATGCACTGCAGAATCAAAGTCCACTGACTCGTTTTATTGAGCACTTCTCGTCATGGCACAAATTGATTCGATCATCAGCCTGGCTCTTAAAAATCAAAGAAACTCTGAGACAATTGAACTTAAAGAAAATGAGTGACTCAGGACCAACTGGGTCACAACTGTCTGTGGAGGATTTAGGCAAGGCCGAGCAAGCCCTAGTGTCCTATGTCCAACAACAATCCTTCCAAGATGAGGTGACCTCTCCAAAAGGGCTTACCCATAAAAAGAAACAGTAGGATCTATAGACTAGATCCCATCCTCCAACACGGGATCCTGAGAGTTGGAGGCAGACTAAGTTAGTTGGCAATGCCAGAAGAAATCAAACATCCTGCCATTCTGCCCAAGGACAACCACCTGTCCAATATACTCCTACACCACACCCACGCCTCGATGGGTCATTGCGGAAGAAATCAAATGATCGCAAAACTCAGAACAAAATACTGGATCCTTAGAGCAAATTCTGCCGCGAGAAGGATAACACGGGATTGTGTACTTTGCAGAAGATGGCATGGCACAACAATGACACAAAAAATGTCCGACCTACCTCTACACAGGATAACACCTGACTTGCCACCCTTTACCCATACTGGACTGGACTACTTTGGCCCCATAGAAGTCAAGCGTGGCCGCAGCAAAGTGAAAAGGTATGGAGCCTTGTTTACGTGCCTTGCATGCAGAGCCGTACACCTGGAGATGGCCTACTCAATGGATACAGACTCATGCATTTCTGCACTCTGACGATTCATCTGCAGACGAGGCCAAGTGAAGGAGATTGTTTCTGACAACGGTACAAATTTCGTTGGGACAGAACGGGAGCTTCGAGAAGCACTTACCCACCTTAACCTCAGCAAGATCCAGCATTCGATGCACGCTGAAGGTATCAAGTGGACATTCAATCCACCCTACGGTCCTCATCATGGAGGCGTATGGGAGCGGCTCATCCGGATAATCAAAAAAATCCTCTACTCCATCACAAAGGAACAGACCATGGATGACGAGAGTCTCCAAACAGCTCTATGCGAAGTGGAGGCAATCATGAATGACCGACCCATCACAGTCTTATCTCAGGATATAAAAGATCCAGAACCTCCGTCAATTAGTATATATTGATTTGTGTTTACCTGTGTTTGTTTGGTCATGTTTTGATGACGCGATGTCAGTGGGCGTGACATTATAAATGGCCGGCACCTGAGTGCCGGCAGGGGTTTTTTGTTTGAGAGCGGAAGGGAAATTGTTTTTAACCGCACCGCAGCCGCCACGCCACGCACCGCAAGAACCGCAAGAAGCGTATTAAGATATCGCCCTTGGAAAGGCGTTTAGAGTTATGAAGGTTTATTTTCTGTTAAAGAGTTTTACTTTATTTTCTGTTAGACAATAAAAGGATTTAAAGTGACACAAGGAATACAGCGCGTTAATCCACCGACCGCCTCTACAGTGCCGTTACCATGACAACGGTGACGTTACCATGGCAACTGTGCCATTACCATGACAACGGTGACGTTACCATGACAACGGCGCCGTTACCATGACATTACCATGACAACGGTGCCGTTACCATGACAACGGTGACGTTACCATGGCAACTGTGTCGTTACCATGACAACGGTGACGTTACCATGACAACAGTGAAACACGGAAACAAAGCGCGGACATACGCATGAACGAATATAATTAAATAAAGAAGCCACAGAATACTCACGAATATTCCAACAAAAACAGTCGGACTTACTTGGAAAAAACCTGCACAAACGAAAATTAAAGGCTGAGAACGAAAAGTGAAATAATGGCGGAAGGATCTGCATCGGGACTCACTGAAGCCGATAATATTGAGATGGACGCGGCGCAACAAAAGAAAGCATTTAAATCACTCAGCGCAACACGTCGAGGGAAACTCTCACACTGCACACGGAAAATGAATGAAATAAAAACAATGATGAGAGAGTGTGCTGATGTTGACGTTGTGAATAAAGCTGCAAATGAATTTGTAAAACTGCTGGATGAATTTAAAGAGTCTCATCACAAATGAAAACTTGGACTGGTTAGAGCCCAAAATGGCGGATTATGAAGCTTTTATGTCTGAGATGGATCAATGGTTAAAACTTCAGCCTGACCCACAAAATCTTGTTGATGCTGGGGACAGCGTCTCACAGACCAGCTCAAGGAGTTCTAAAGTTTCCAAAGGTTCCAGATCTTCTTCAGTGGTTTCAGCACGAATTAAGGTAGCTGCAGACAAAGCTGCTCTGCAGGCCAGAGCTGAAGCTCTTAACCCTTGTTGTAGGGGTTATTTGACCCAAAATTCAATCAAATACACCTCCCTCCCCATTTTTTTTTTTGATATCGATTCAATATTCACCCTACCTTTTTATTTTTATTTTATTTTATTATTTTACCCTTTGGGTTCAATCAAGACGCCAGCCCAAGAAAGAAAAAATTAGAAATTATAATTTTGTTTTTTTAAGTGTGAGCACTTTATGTATGTGTGTTTGTTTGTAAAAGAAAGAAACACGACATTAACATGAATGAAAGTCAAATTAATCCTAAGGGGGGGGAGTGTGATGATGGTCAAAATGACCCTAAGGCAACACAAGGGTTAAAAATAAACATGAACTGGAAACGGAGAAGCATCAGCTGGGTTTAAGAATGGAAGCAGAGAAGCATCAGATGGAAACGGAGAAGCATCAGCTGAGTTTAAAGTCTTGTTCAACAGTTAAAAGTTTTATAATATTGCCACAAAAGCCAAAAAATTGCCTGCTGGAAGTAACTTTTAAAATGTCAAGTCACTTGTAAACAGTAAACAAGTAAACATACAAACAAAGATGTGTGGTTAGATTAAAATGTATTCATGTGTTGGCACAGACAAAGACATGTACACCAAAAAAACAAACATCAGTGATGGGACTCATTTGCTGACCCCCTCACCGCACTGGTCTTAAACCACTAGTTACCAAAACCCCATTTTGAGCCTACAGTAATGCATATCAAATCAACAGTGTACAAGAGAAAAGGGGAGATAAAAAAGTAACTCAATGACAACAATGATGTTGTGCATTCATGTTCAGGATTAATGGGTCTGCTACTAATAGTATTGGCAATAAACCTTCTTCTCCGCTTGCCTCCATGTATAGCACCCTAAGGCAAACAGCATATGCATGCAATGGATCCTGTAAGATCTTACACCTAATGTTTGTATGCAAGCCCTTACTGAATAATTGAATGATTACCTTCTAAATCAAGTGTTTCATGAACTGTGTCGATGGCGTGTGGAGTTTCAAGCTTTTAGCACTTGTGTTACTTTCACCTGCTCTCGGGAAGGCATGCAGATGGATCCGTTGTATTTATTGTGTGTCTAGCTAGTTAACAATTAGATAGAATCAGCTTTATAAAAATACAAAGTTTTCCCTTAAGGCAATATAATATACAGTACTTTCTTCAAAACATAATTACGTTGCTGCCAGACATTATATCTGAGAATAATTTGGCCTGATGTTAAATATTATTCAGTTTTGGAAACTGTACAGATTTTTCCCAACACGCAGAGGGAGACTATATCTGTAATTTGAGAGAAAATATTATTAGATGCATGTGAAAGTTCAACCTCTGGATGTTGTGAACCTTGAATGCGACACCTAATGTGACTGCTGCATGACAAAGGCTGCCTGTCAGGAGGCAGGTAGACTGACATTCACTGAATTCACAGGTTATTATTGCTGCTTATATCTTTCCAGGTCTTGTCATATAGTTGATCTGACTATTCTCTGTCAGAGATTACTTGGCATTGAGCCATCAGCCCAAGATGTGGTTTGTAACTGATGACAGATTAAGTTTGATGTTATTGCTCAACGATTTCTATCTTGCCTCAAAGGAGCTCTCGGGCTCAGTCCTTGGATCTATTCTTTTAACCATTCATATTTTTGATCTTTGTCAAAATGTGTCAAATGTTAATCTTTGGTATTAAACCTATGTTGGTCTTGTTAATGACGCTCATGTCTTTAGAACTCTCTCAGCAGCTTTTAACACTATTAGTCTCGCATAGACCTTTCTTTAGTTCTGTCACAGCACTGCAGAAATAGGTATGGAGACACATATTATTATGATATGAGGTTAAAAAAATGCTTTTGCTTGTTTGTATGTCTTTCAATCAATCACAATTGTCTTGTTTGATGCTAAGAACAGGATGCAGCGACGATACAATTGCAAAACAGAAAGCAGAAAGGGTGTGCCGCATGAGACTTCTGGCCAATGGCAGCCCGACACCCCCAGTGTGCATCCCATGAGTCAGAGTAATGCTCTATAAGCCGCACGTGTTCAGTTCAAACTTATTCTTTGATTTGTCGAATAAATGCGCTCAATACGGAATTCAGAGCATATATGTTGCCTCTCCGTGGCTCTGAACATGAAGGCGTCTGGGCAGGCGGCTCGCAGCTAACGGTGATAACATAGCTCTGACAAATACGACAACAGTGCTGACAGTGCCAACAGTGTTTAACTGGGGCAGGTCCAAAGGATGGGCGCTACGCTTACGCAACGACGCAGTGGGTCTGGTTGTTATCAGCGGTAGCTGCTGTATTCAATTTCAATTCAATTCTGTTTATTTTGTATCGCCCATTATCACAAATTACAAATTTGCCTCAGAGGGCTATACAATCTGTACACATACGACATCCCTGTCCCAGGACCTCACATCGGATTAGGAAAAACTCCCAAGAAATAGAAAATAAACTTTCACAGGGGAAAAAAAGGGAAGAAACCTTCAGGAGAGCAACAGAAGAGGATCCCTCTCCCCGGATGGACAGAAGCAAAAGATGTCATGTGACCAGAAGGAATCATTACAGAGTTACAACACATTCAATGAGTATGACAGATTGTATGAATAGTTGGTAGTAGGCATGGACCACGATCCAGACCTCCATGATCCATCAGGCAGATGGAGGTAGAGAATCAAAAGGACAGAAGCGCTGATCACAATGCCCACAGGGAGAGTGGCTTCATTCTCTGCTCATGTTGATATTACACTACATCTTTACACGGCAAATAATTGTTTGGTGCTATGAATTATGAATTTAGCATCTTTAAGCGGTATCTGGGAATTTTAACCAAAGTTGGTTTTCGTTCAAAGCTACTTATTGTACCCACCACTTACACTGTTTGTAAAGGTTATTTGCAGCCAGGCATGTTTAGAATAGTCTTCTTTCTTTTTTTGCAGTTCATTTTCACAGAACACATTCCTCAGTGACCCTTCAAGATAAAATATGTTTTTCACAAGCACTAACCTCCAATAATATCAGAGGAAGATGAGAAGGTGCATCCTTGATAAAAGAAGACTCAAATATGTGTTCATATTCAGAAGAACTTGATAATGCAATAGAAAGTTCAATCTTAGGTCAAAGGAGTTGCTTAGCAAAATCTTCTCAGTCAACCCTCGGGGCATTTCTTGTTTTCTGCCTTAACCTTTGGCTCCTGTTGACCAGAGGTTAGTTGCCTTCAAGGGACGATAACACTGATGCAGGTTGAATGCTGAATCACATTCTTTCCTTACTGCTGCTGAAAATGTATATAATTAAGATTTTCCCTGAGTATACGTGCTTGAGTTACTTAGCTGTGCACCTGGCCTTCTCCACACTTAATGATGTCTCTTGTAGAGCACACCCCTTTGTTCTCTGTAAATTAATACTTACTGTTACACTGCAAATCTTTGGAGACAGATTTTAAAGTATTCCTTCCTTTGATCTAATGTTTTCATTATGATGCAACATTGAAATTTATGTGCAACCTCTGAGATCTGAACAGATTTCATAAGGGGAATCACCAGGAGGGAGAGAAAAATGTGATTACTTCGACCAATTTCTGGTTTCTCTGTGACGGGATCAAGAACTGCTGGTGGGTAAAAAAAAGAAGAAGAGGAAGTTGTGTTCCAAAAAACTATATTTGCACATTTTAATACATCACAATGAATGAAACGAAAGGTTGAAGCTTATTTGAAGACTCATGTATAAGGCTAATTCCATCAAATCCATCCAATATTCAAATACTTTGTCGAAGAAAATGATCATTTCCAGTCTCTTGGAATCTTGTATGCATTTCAATGTAACTTGATTGATTCATGTGGAAGATTTACATTAAATTGAACCATGCATAAAAATGTTTGGACGTTTATCAATGCATTTCACTAGAACGTTGCAGTTACTGCACATTACCGTCCAGCACCATCACAACCGTACTCCCTCCTCCCCTCACCACTTGAAGAGAGCGAAAGTAAGGAATACAATGTGATGTACTTGTGTCCTTCAGTGAAAACTCTTCCCATGAATATTTGGAGGATACAAAAGTACTGAAAATAGATTAACTACCGCAGTCACTTTCCACTTGCAGCCCAGG
The DNA here is from genome assembly GCF_029220125.1 of Pseudoliparis swirei. NCBI lineage: Eukaryota > Metazoa > Chordata > Actinopteri > Perciformes > Liparidae > Pseudoliparis > Pseudoliparis swirei. Next base: position 19,508,207 of record NC_079392.1, on the reverse strand, counting down.
GGACTCGCCGTGGGACAGAAAGATTTGCCTTGTCTCCCACTGCTCCTCCCATCTGCCATGTCACACCTACAGGTCACAGCCAGCGCTACCTGGTTTGGCACAGGATGCTTGGAAACTCTGGGGGGAGAGGGGGGGTTAAGGGTTACAAGAGGAGAGGCTAAGGTTAAAGTGGCTTGACAAGAGCTTTGAAGCCCACCTGTGTGCGAGTGTGTGTTAGCTGCTCCCTGTGAAAAATCCACAGGGTTTTCTATATATTTGTCAGTAAGCTCCCAACTAGAGTGAATGTGAGCGTGGCAATGCAATGTCCTCACTGCAAAAATTAAAATCTAAGTAAGATGAAATATCTCAAATTAAGGCAATCTATGCTTGTTTTTGACAACTGATTTCTTTCTTCTTAGCAGTCATGTTGTCATGTTGGAGCATTTTTTTTTTTGTTTTTGTTTTTTAATATCTTAATATAAGGTAAAAATTAATGAGATGTTATTACTTGTGTTTTGAGTGTTTTAATGCGACAAGAATTGATTTGAATCATCATAAGGCTGTTTTCTACACTGACAAGTACAGAACTGCTTTGTTAGTCAGACTTCTTATTTCAAGCTTCCCATCCTTCAGATAAAAACTAGCTGTGAACAATTAACATTTTTAATGTTTCTGTGGATTAATCATGATTAAATTACATATATACATTTCAAGGCACAACAAGCAAGAAGCCGAGAAAGAGTTTGTTTGTGGGGGGGGGGGGGGGGTTTTTTTTTTTTCACACGCGGCATCTTTGCTCGGCGCGCTGGCGAGGGGGAGTCGTGTTAACGCGACGCGTAGAGACAGAATGACATGCTGCTGGTTAGGAGACCCAACAACAACAGACGGATTGCAAGCTCATCATGCGTTAAAAATGTTAAAAAATAATAATAGTTAAACCTGTAATTTTCACTAATATAAAACTCAATGGAGTTTATTGTTTTTGGTGTCAATATTAAAACAGCCGAGCAATTATGTATTCCTGGACCAAATACAGAACACAATTGTATATAATAGACATATAAGATGGTATTTTACTTGTACGTTGGAATCAAAAGGAAATATGTTTTCACAGTCAAAATTCTGACATTACCATTCAGTACTTTGCTTATACCTTCGATGACATCAGTGAGCAGATCTGTAGATTCTCTCTTCAATAAAATCTTTTAAACACATGCATACACACACACACACACACACACACCTACTCAGCCACTGACCCGAAACCTCTAATTGTCTTTCAAATTAACCTCACATATAATATTTACCTAAATATAATACATTGAGGTCATGGAAATAATCCTCCAAAACCTTCACAAGAGGAAACCAGTCTTTTAGTTAATTTTTCGTTTTTTCACTTAAGAGATGTGGATCCTCTAGAGGACATCTGACCTTATTCTTATATTCGCATATTCATTTTTTGATAGACAGGGCCTATGAGATGAGGGGTGAATTTCCCCAAAACACCCACAAACAGATCTTTTCTTTTTTCCCAGTTGCCCCCTCCCAAAAATGGCCCAAAACCATGAGGGCCACAAATCTAAGCTAGCATAGCCCCCTTGGTAGCGGTTTAAAAAACGAGAAGAAAACAAATGCGAAGGTTTTCAGGAAGTCCTCAAATGTTTTGATGTTCTAGAGTCTGTTGGACCAGTCAGTCTGATGTTGGAGATGTTAGACCCAGCTTGTTGGACCAGTGCTGAACTTCTCTCCATACCTCTGGGGGAGGCAACATTGTAACTGGAAAAACCAACCGACTCACTAAACTGGTGTGGAGGCGGCTCCATCATTGGCTGCAAAGATTGACTGTCTGAACAGGTGTGTTTGGAGAGACTGATGGACACACCCTCTCCACCACCTATACTGCAGGACAGCGGAGCACCGTTCTTCAACAGACTGCTTCAGCCCGCTTCACAAGGACAGATACAGGAGAACATTCTTATAGAGGATATTCCTCTGACAGAGAACCTTCATGATACAGAGATCCTCCTCAAATTGAACAACATCAATGAACATTACACCTTTCACTTATTATTTAAATTTTAAATGTAATGTCCTTTCCTGCGATTTTATTTACAGAGAGAGAGAGAGTTCAAAAGGCGAGGCCAGGTACAGTGAAACCCAGTTCGTTCTCCTCCGGAGTTTGAGCGCGCCGCTGCTTCTCGCCGGCTTCAGTGACTGACGACGCCACAGAGGGAACGAATTTAATTTCAGAGTACAGTTGTATTGAACGGGCAACGTTAGTGACACTTTGAGGTTTCTACTCGGCTCTCTGGTGAGGAGTTGTTAGCCCTCGTGTGAGCTAGCGGTAGCTACTTTGAATTCGAGGCATGGTGTTCTGCAGTTCTGTCGTTGGACGCCAAGAGAAAGTTAACTTAGCTATCTGATGGTTAAGTGTCTTCACGTTCTTTATCATCGTCGATATAACGAGGGTTGTCGGTTTCTGTGTTGAAATGTGTAGCTCGTGTAGTTCATTAGGTGGCAGGTGGGTTAAGACACCCGAGGGTCACGGCTACACACTTCATCTAAAGCTCACATATACCGCGGGTCAGTCCGGACGATCGGTCTGTTCACGTGACCGCTTTGCGCGCGCATATGCTGCTGGGCGGGGCTGTTAACGTGGACGCTTAACTTGATGCTGTTGACGTGGTCGGGACTCTGTTCACGTGACTGTTGTTTAATGACGCTTTATAACTGCGCTGTGGCGGAACATGACAGCTCACAGCTCCTCAAAACTCCGTGCACCGTGAGCTGTCCAGTGAGTTATGTACAGATAATTAAGAACATTTAGTTTATTTTATAATCCATTTAAATGCAAGAAGCATGACATTTTTAAGATGTTTTTCTTTATTTGTGTTGAGAGAGCACACAAGCACCACAGGGGAAATCAAACCTGGCCTATGATGGCGACAACATGGGGTTGATGCTTGAGATGATTTTGGTTACCAGCATGAACCTCAACACCTTCTTTGCTGTTCCACCAGTGTGACCCATGATCAGATACAAGTTGTCAAGGATAAGTGGTTTTAAGTTCAGTGTGTTAATTTAACAACAGAATAAATTGTTATTGTTGTAACCACTTTGTCATGTTGTAAATGCTATTTAAAGTTATATTATTGTTAATCTTTTCAATTGTCTTTTTCTGGCTGTAGAGGTCTTCAGTAAATGATGACTACGCCTGCCTTAAGTTCCAGTTTCCTGAACACCTGTCTTCAGTCTGGACCTAATGACTCAGACACCAGTCTTGTCGAGGCTAAATCGAGTGATGTAGTTCAGTATAGCAAATGATAGGTGCAAGCACAACTCAAACCTCCTCAATTGATCATCCTCAATTAATTTTCTTGTGGTTTGAACTGATATCCCCTTAAATTTAGTTCACGTAAAGCAGAAACATTTAATTACTTCTATGGCATATCGTCATGTGTACTATCTTTCCCAACCACCCTAAATAGGTTTGGTGACATGTACTATAAATGTAATGATAAATGCAGGAGGGCATTGTTTGCAATTGGACTGGGTCTCATTAAAACAATTTATATAGATATATCAGCTATTGTACACTGAGTATTTCTGTTATACAACGATAGGCTCGACTGTAATCTAGTTTATCCTTTTATCAAAAGGTTTTATGTTAGTGTATCTTACAAACATGTTTTTAAATGATGGAATTAATTGGATGGCTGTTACCCTGGTTTGAACCCGAACCAGGCTGCAAGATTACAGACATGTAACATATTGTAATGATGCCTTTATGCTAAAATATGTCCTTATTCAACATTGAACCTGACTTATTAATATTGTTTAACTATAAAGGTGACTTTATCATTGGAGCTCAGTTTACCAGAAGGCAGTGAATGTGTATCTGTTTCAGCATCATGCTCAAGCACTGCATCAATCTAACTTTGCCTTTGCTTTCAGTCAAGTCTGGACAGAGACTCATTGCTCTTCATCAACTCTGGGCAAGTGGCTAATCTTTGCTTATTCATGGGATATCCTTCATGTCCACATCCTGTTTCTTCAAGATCTCAACAATGCTTTGTGATATACGACACACATGTGTGAGGGATCAGTCAAACCTTTTTTCACAGAATTAGTTTCTTAAGGTTTTCATCAACGATGGTTTGTATCTTGTTTATGTTTTTGAGGAATTCTGACTGACTTTTTGCCAGCAACTTCTTTGAACTGTTATAAAAAAATACCACTGTAAATAAAGTTTACAGTATAACAGTTGTTTTACAAAACTTACTGTCATGTCTTGTATGTTCACGTAATTGGAACTTTTCAATAAAGTACCATAATATATTACATTGTCAAATTACTGATTTTAAGCATATTATGGTATTTTCTCTGTAAATTTCATGATATTCCAAGAATATTGCATGAGCATTGAGTGTAAAATTACTTATTTTAAGATGTATTGCCTAACATATAGCCTTATTGCAAGATGATGGTACTTTCATTTCCAGATTTTGAAAATAATTCATTGTATCAAGACGAATGTACTTGTTTTTAGTGTAACATTACTTATTTTAAGATATTATATCCTTATTGCAAGATGATGGTACTAGTATTTGCTGAATTTAAGCACATTTTCCTACATATTAAGAAAATAATTCTTAAATTGTTTCATTGTATCAAGACAAATTTACTTGTTTTTCATCTGGCTACACTAGTTTTAAGATATTTGTGGGTTCTTCAAGGCTAGATATTTTTACTTGTTTTAAGAAATCTTGGCAAGTCAAATTTTCCTGTTCTGTTGGCAGATAATTTGGCTTATTTCAAGTAATATTCCCTCATTTTATTACTTTTTTTTCTTGTTTTTTGAGGCCGAATTTTTGCAGTGCTCCTGCCTCTCCGAGGCTTGTCATTCACACAGTGGGCTTTTTTCTGGATAACACACTACTTTCCTCGTTTTTCTCTGGTTCGACAGGAGTCTTTCAACACGCTCTAGTGAGTGAAGCATATTGATGGGCATTGAAGGGTTCTCGCACCAATGCCTCCACTGCGTCCCACATTGGCTCTGACCTGAATTGAGAGAACAGAACCTGGCAATGTGACCAATACTGTCACAATTGAGCACATCAATGCCTGGTCATGCTCTGCAGCCTCAAAGGAACCCAGTCACTACTTTGTAAAGGATTTCATTTTACAGTAAAACATTTAAAGGGGCATTATGTAACCTGTGACCAGACCAACTATGTATCATATACACTGTCAGATAAAATAATTAGGTACCATACTGTATCATATTCAGTATGAGACCTAATGATGTTGCCTCATGTGTTTCGGTGATTGATGCATTATTTGACTGTAAGGCACTGTTAGTGTTCTTGTCCTGTGTGATACAGGTGAATGGCTGGATATTAAAAAAGAGACTGTGATGACCCTTTTTTTTACTACCATTCCTCCACTTTCTGTACAATGTGTACTGTCTTAATATACTGGCAGACTAGATAGCTTAAAGTTTTGCTTTGTGTTGATTTGATCAGCCACGAATGATTGTAAGAATACAGTCTGCAATATGTAAGCACAAATCTAATGATAGTGTTGAAACACAAGGACATCTTCAAGACAGGATTACAAGATCAGATTATAAAGGATGACCCACTTAGATAAATAAACAGTTCACACACAGTAGGCCATGGTATCCCGGAAGTTATGCACCCCAGAAGCTCCAGCACAGTTGTGTGTGGTGGGTACGTTTAAGGCTTTTTACTATGTTAAGGATAGGGAACGCTCATGTGTCTGTGTTCATTTAGAAAAGGTACACACCATGTTTTGTGTCCACTTTGAGTATTTCAACTTTCAGGTGCCACAAAAAAACATGGCGTTAAACATTCCTTGCATATTAACAAGGAAAAGAAAATGAAATACTGTCCATACACTGTGCAGATGTAATGAGAGTGAACATTCTGTGACTTTATATATATATGTAGAACACATTAAATCATTATGTTGATAGAAAAATATAATCAAAGGGTTATGACTTATGTGTTACACAACTATATTTTCTGTTGCAAAATTAGCAATAAATAAACATAATTTCTAGGAGACTGGGTTAACTTGACTGTCTGCACCAAGACATTGCAGCATTACAAAAGATCTCTGGAACACACAATGAATAAACGGAGATGAATTAGCTGTTGAGCAATTAAATTTAATAATGCAATATATTGCAAGTTCAAATATTTAAATAATGATAGCATTTGTCCTGCTGCAGAACTGACCTGCTCCTTGTCGGATTGCCAACTTTCATCCATCAAAAAGAGCAAAAGGTCACACGGTATTTTTTGAAAAGCAGACTGCTTAGGGCCTGTTCATACCATTAGTTAACCCCGAACGATATAACGCTTATAACAGTCATTTTCTCTTGTGGGATGGTAAAAAAATCTGACTTAATGCACTTCTCACAGCTACAAATACATACAGGCCTGTGTGGGTGAGGAAATGGAGTAAAGGAATTCTTTGTTTGTGGTTCCAAGGGTGAGAAAAGAATGACTTGTCGCAGATCAATATAAACTCTGGTTTGAGTTTCGTAGTCTATTACCGACTGCAAAGGTAAAACACAATTGTTATCCTCACTGTGCGTTAAAGTACTCTCCCTTTGAGGAAGTCTCTAATTGGAGACTCCAGGCAGACTTTGCCAATCGAGCGGTTTGAGTATCGCCCTCAACTCTCACACTTTGGCTTTGCTCCGCACATGTTTGTGGCAGATCACTGGGCCATCTCTACAGAGGAAGATGATGCAGGATGGTCTGTCTAGAAACAAGCTTGTGGGTTTATTGTAAAAACCTCCTATGCGGTGGTACGACAAGACCAGCTATGGAATTATTGATATTTATTTGAAATATGACTATTGATCAATCAAATACTTGACATTTTTGCTCATGAAAAACAATCTTCTGCATGCTGATCTGACATGATGAATGAATCCACAATTCAGAGCCTATTTATTGCACAAATCTATGATTAATAATAGTATTTTAAGACTGTAATCACTCACATTCATTAAATAAAATATCATCCATTATGTTTAATGTTCTCAAAACAAATAATGTAAGAATTATGTTTGAATGAATACATCTAATTGTCACATAAGCCAGTCGCATAGTCTAATTCCTGACTCACTGCTAAAAATCCTAAAGCAGTGAAAATGTGGTAAACTCTCTCAGGAGGACACTTGTTTCCATGGAAGGATTTTGTGAATGCTCTTTTGGGAGAGTAAACATTAATAACCTTGAGAAAAAGGGATATATGTATGTTAATGTAGAGATGCACGTTCCTGGCTTTGAAAAGTTGTTCAAAATAGGCCTCTGAAGACTCTATAATAGTTTAAGTGATCATGTATGTGGTGATTCAGATAATGCTGGCTCAGCTAATATAAAAATGTGTTGGGCTTGTTGTTTGGGGGAAATACGCCTGTTGGAGTGCACCACAGCATTCATATCAGGCCTTTGTTCTCCAAGCACAACAACTCAAATATAATGCAGCCCATATGTTCCCCCCCATTATCGTTGACCAAATTCTTCACACTGAAATCACAAATTCATTCATATCATCCTCGACAGGTTAATCATCTCCCTAAGTTCGTATGAACAGATATAGAACATCAAAATACACTTTTCTAAAACAGAGTCATTACATTTCGTTAATGATGTTGCTTCTTTTTCTTGATTTATTGATCTGTATATGTGCATATATATATATATATAATTTCATATTCACTATATTGTCGTTTATGTATTTCTATGTTTTTATTGGTTAGCTTAGTTTCCCTCCCCGCCCCCATTTTTGTTTGTTATTCTCGTTTATGTTTTGCTGAAGTAGAGGGGAGGTCTGTTGCGTAAACCTTTGGCAATTCACCTCTCCTGTCACATTTCTTATTTTCCTTGATTATCTGAATTTTATGAAGTTTTATACGTGAGCAAATAAAACAATAATAAAGAATGCAGCTGAATACAAGTAAAAAGATATCTCTCTATTAAGAATATTCATTGCAGTGAAGTACGAAACCACTTTGCTGAGAAGCACTGTACACTATATTAAATTACAGTTTATACTTCCCATCTCATGCCGCAAATATTGTTTACATCTAAGTGGTTTCCTCTATAGCGTGCCGGGATGATATCCTGACAGCGAATGCAAACACTTGAGTTTAATATATCACAAACACTAAATGTGTCTTGTGGAGAAAAGAAAGAAAGACAGAGAGAGAGAGAGAGAGAGAGAGAATAAAAAACCTGTCTAGCATAATAACTGTACATATACTGTTAACATCCATATCATCAAACAGTGAACCCATGGAGATAAAATGCCATTACAGTAGAAATGTGTTCTGCATAAATATACAGATGTCAAAATATGCTGCTGTAGCTGTTCTCAGTGGAAACAGCGGCTCGAGCAGTTACAGTCTTCTATGTCTGATGATTTCGGGGAGCAGTGACTTCTTGCAGCTGCAACAGCAAGAAGAAACTGAACCTGTACTTTCCCATCTCTGCACCCTGTGGCAGTGTTAAATCCAATGTTTCCGCACTCATACCCTGCCTGGCAGGAGCAGGGTTTGTTTTGAAAGATTGGGTCAAGACAGGAGCAGCTGAAGATCTCCTCTGCTTGAACAAGGGGCATACGCGTTCTTCAGACAGACCCGCGACCCCCGGGTAAATTATCTGTTCCAGCAGTGCTGTGCTGTCTGCATAAACATGGGCCCCTGTCAGCCATTTTTACAGTTCCAATCTTGCACTTGTCAAGCGCCACACAGTTAGATTAAACTTGTCAACACTCCTCTTCTCCTCGGCTTCCGGCGCCTGGTGAAGGCAATCACCCCAGGATGCACCCGTGGCTGCCGATGCCTGCCACTCACCCCGGGTCACTGTCATAGCTCCGTGCTTTGTTCCTCCCTTGCCATACAGCTAACCTCAGCGGAACTGGAAATACAGCATTATCATATTATTTATGAGGGCTGGCCTTCTGGGATGCAGCTCAAGCAGGAATACCAATTGCGCTCTCCTGCCGCCCTGCTCCCAGGCCTGCCTCCTGGGCTAAGCACTTGCACTTCTGCTCCCTGGGTAGTGTTATCTCCAAGTTGAGGCTCAGTGGGTGTTATTTATTCTCCATTTAAGCAGGCGCTGAGCAAACTGTAGGTGCCTTTGTAAGAACCCTACATTTGCAACTCAAAAGAAAACGAATCATAAACCCAATTTTTGTTTTTGGGATTGTCGTGCGCCTGATTCCCTCTTAGTTTGTGTTAATATAAGGATTTGATTAATATGCCTGAGCTCCACTGTAGCTCCCCGGTGCCAACACAAGGAGATGATCTACTGTCTGTCTTGGCTACAGACAATCCGCCAATCTGTTCACCGGGATGTGAAACACAGAGCTTCTCCCAGTGTTTGAACTGACAGATTAGTTTGTTAGCAGGAAGTCATTATTTCCAGAAAGCACACTAATCGGCAGTAGCTCTCCGAAAGCAAGACCTTTACTTACCCTCCAGACACAGGATATTGTTTCAGAATTCACATTAGAAATGGAACCAACAAATGTGATTGCAATGTTATCTGAATCCGAATCACATCGATGACTCAGGTATCTCTGTTAGTCATTACTGCGTCATGGCTTTTTGTCGGAGAGGACTGATGAATCATTTTAGATTATTTCATGCTTTAACAACTGATCAGACTGGATCACACTTTCTCCTCTCCAAAATACTTTAATGCTGAGATTAATAGGATCTAACACTGCTAATTAATAGTGGAGCCTTTTTTTTAGCATATACATGCTTTCACTATGAAATGTCCTCTGTCACAGTAAGATAAGATGACTGAAACTACAGAAGTATACAGCAAATCAGAAAAATATCCCATTTTAAAATACCCAGTGTATACCAAGTCATTTTGGCTCAGACTGTTTCCTTGAATAACTCGTCTGAATGAAACTTCACCTAATAAATCAGCTTGGCACACTCTGTCGCTATCTCTCAGAGTGATTGCACAAGCACAGGGAAAAGGCTTTGATTGTGTTCCTTTGCATGACAAAGAATTGGCCAAATTTGAAACATTTACATGGCTGAACAGTCAAAGAGAAAAAGACTGTTTAGTTGCTCTATATTATTTGCCAAGTTCTTTGTATAAACTTTTGCTGAGTTAAGTCGGGTGAAGAATAATTTTTCTGGGAGGACTGAAAAGCACAAGCGCTTGCCTTTTGTAGAGATTCCACTCAAACTGGCTTAACTACCACAATGAGGGAAGTATTGGATTGAGGTAAAGATTTTACAATCTCCACTCTCCAATGATGCTCACTCCTGTTGCACAGCTCAATTGTAACAACCACAAATCATATAGAGGCTATGCACATGTCACCCAGGACTGATAGTTGCAGACACATTGCAGAAATTGCCTCATCCTCCTGAGAGCCTTTTCTCCTATACTGTCCTCAACAGCAAAATACCAAGAAGCAAAAGGTTGCGGGGCGAGGAGTGGCATCTTGGGAACATATTGGCCTCAGCAGCATGTCTCCTTTCATGCCTCATTCATTCACTTTATCTAGCACAAAGCAATAACAAACTTTAGGTACAAAGAAGTTCAACCTACATACAAGAGTAACATAACAGAAAAACAAGAATAACAGATACATTTAACAATCATATAAAGTGAAGTACCATAAGTATTATAAATAAAGTATCTATGCAGTGCTAGTGCTTGTTTTGGAAAAGGTGTGTGGATAGTCTGTTTTTAAGTGTCTGTGAAGAGTGTGCTGTCCTGATGTCTGTCCTGATGCTGGTGGGATGTCGTTCCACCACTGACTGACAGTGGGGATGAGGAATTAGGATTTCAGTGATTAGCTACGAGGAGGAGTCGAGGCTGTGCGATTGGCGGGCCGAGGTTGAGCCGGTGTGCGGGTGCGTGAGATCGGCGTGTCCGGATGTCGGGACGGGCCCGATCCGAGGGCAGACGCATCTAGCCGCGAACCAGTGCCCAGCGGCAGCCAGCGGAACCAGTGGAGAGTGAGTGAGGTGGGAGTGAGCGAGGGCTGTGCTGGGCGGTGGTGCTGCATTCTGCCGAGTGAGCTGGAGGGATGTGGCTGGGGTCGGGCAGCCTTAGGTGGTGAGCCAGGAGCAGAGGGAACCTGGATCAGGCGTGAGCCCTGGAGAGCCCGCCTTCTGAGTATTCTCTGATTGACCGGCGTATTCTCTGCAGTGCAGCATGATGTGCAGCAGTGGTCGCAGCGTAGGGACGCGTCGTCAGAGCGTTGTTGGTCGAGTGTCAGTCGGGGTTTCTGGCAGTCGGGTAGGGGCACACTGGGTGGGGCCAACAGGTGATGGTGAAGGTCGTGGTGGGAAGGTTCCTGGAAGCTGGGGAGGCTCAGTCTTCAGAGGGTGTGGGGTCAGGTGGTGAGCAGGTGACCACAGAGAGATGTCAGTCAGACAGGCAGACCGCAGTCAGATGGTGGCACGGATGGAAGATCAGAGGTGTCGGATCAGTGTCATCAGCATATATCAGGTAGGAGAAGCCATGCGAACAGATGACACGAATTTGTACAGAGAGAGAGGAGAGAGTACAGAGAGGAGAGGAGGGGGGCCGGTGGGAACCCCAGTAGTGAGAGGACAAAGGATCAGACCACACCAGATCCTCCTTACCAGTCGGTGGCGGTCTTAAGTAAGAGAAGAAAAGAGTGCAGTGGGTGCCTGAGGTCCTGGAAGAGAGAGAGAGAGGGATCTGGTGGTTCCGTCAAATGCTGCAGAAAGGTCGAGAAGGATAAGGACAGAGGAGAGAGAGGCTGCTCACCTCATTAGATGAATGTGAAGGTGTGGAGGGGAAGTCTTGTCACCCTGAGACAGAAAGGGAGGAGCCGTACTCTATCTTCTCCTCCCTTGGCCCAGCTCTCCCCTCTTGCTAGTTGATTGCGTGGCTAACATTGCTCCGGGGGGAGGGGGGGGGGGGGGTTGCAAGCTGCCATATGAGCCCACTTCATCAGGTGACAAACAGCACACGGGCAGATTCAGGGTTGAAGGGGAAATTAGGGAAACAATGTGAACAGGCTGATTGTTAGATTAGATTAGATTCAACTTTAGTGGATTTTAACCAAATTGTAATTGTACTACTTTTTATTTCTGTCTCCACATAACATCTATTGCTTGTTTGTCCATCTGGATAGAGCTTCTCTCTTGCTAATATAGGCACATGTGTCAGTTGTGATTTTTCGGCTGCATCAAAATAAATGTAATTCCTGCACAATCTAAAGCCTGCAATTCCGTTTCACTTCCTTTGTGTGATTCATTTATTAATGGTAATTTGTCCAATAAAATCGTGCCTCATTTATTTCCTTACCACATTATATTTATTGATTTTTTAATACTGATTCATCCGTTTAATTAAAAAGGTACGGTAAAGTGTATTCTGGAAATTCCCATATCACCAAGCAGTGTCCTAAAGGCTTTGTCTCTTCAATATTTGTCAAAAACTTCTGTGTTGAACTGAGAATCAAATGTCAGACACAAGAAAAGCTAAACCATAAAAACTACTCCAATGCAAACATATGAGGGAGGAGGACACGTCATAAAAGATCATCCTTGAACACATCTGCAAGGTGACTTCTTGCAGCTGGTTTGTATTGGTAACAAAAGCTGAGTCATTCTTGGCCATATTGTACTGTCACAATTCTGGGTTGAACAGAGACTCAATAGCAGACACAAGACATGAGGCAGGTAAAAATTCAAAATGATAGGGTGTCACTGAAAAAGTCGGGTCATACATTGGTCATGAGTCAGAGAGAAGCAAACAAATCCAGACGGACGGTAGAAGGCAACCTTTCAGAACCAGTTAGGTTGGGAACCTCAAAAAATAGAACTGTGGAAAGCACTAAGCAAACTGGGTAGAATAAAGACAATCTGGCAGGGGAAAGGGTAAGAAAATGAGTATGTGAACGGGTAGACCGTGGGCAAAATGAGGGGCAGGTGAGTAATTGAGGCCAGGTGTGATACTAAACGAGGCGGGAAACACACAAAGGTATTTAGTAAAACAAAAGATGAGGAGGGAACCTACAAAATAAAACAGGAAACGGACAAAACATAAATGAATCATGTGAGAAAAGGAACACTTAACAATCTAGATAAATGATAATATACAAACAAAGATGGATAACCAGTGGAAGATTGCAATGCCACATTCAAATCTTCGATGTTTTGGTCTAATAATTGTAAAATGTAAAGAGTATTATGCCCAAAGCATTCGCTATAAGCTACATTAATTAAAATGCATTAACTCATATTGGTAAAAACTCAGGAAGTACTTACATATAAGCAAGCGTGTACTATATATGTTTATTCTGGTTCCACATCGGAAAAAAAGCTGCTCCTGTTGCCAAATTACCTCTGAGCGGAAAGATAGCAGTTGTGAGGATGATACAGAGGTGATGAATTGCACCGGCTCGCTGGTTTACAAGAGAACATCGGTCACACCTGCCCTGGATACATAACCCAGATGAAACCATGAATACACACAAACCGAAAGAGAAAAACCTAAAATGTGTCTTTTATTTTTTGGTATGTTGCGTCCAGATATGACATTAATCATGAGCACCATCCACACTGATTTGGAAAAGGTAAGAGACAAACCATTGTCCTCACTGTATCGCAAGATCTCTGTGCAGAATACAAATGGAGCTTTTCATTTTGTTTGTCGGAGAATCTAAGTCAGGAGAGACACCGGAGTAATGTACAAGTTTTTAGAAGCTCTATCATTATGCTCTGCTTTTTTATTGATTTCCTTTGGCCTCAACGTTGTCTTGAATCCCTCCAGTACAAATTGCTTTCATATTGTTTGGAAATAGCCAAAGCACAGCCCACTCCACAATTGTTTATTAGATGCGTTCCTTGGTTCAAATTGCTTTTTGCGGAGAATAAACAATAAGTAGCTGTGATGAGAGAAAATCCCTTCCGATGTTTGAGCTGTAGCCCTTATGTACCTTGAAGTTAATGTACAAATAGATACACTAGAATCAAATTCTCCACGGTAAGAAATAATCCTGTATAAGTACATTATGTGTCTAAGCCCCCTCCTGAATAGAATATAAGAATTATCACTTTAAATATCTAAATATATTAAGATCAGCTGCCAGCTATTTTTTATTCTAATGCTTTTAATGTTGGATTTTCATAGATGTTCTGTCAGCTGCGTTAAAAGTAAGTTTAAAAAGCTAGTGCTTCATATGGGTATGCTGTTGGTAATCTACATATTCTACCTGAGCAATTGCAACCTAGTGGCTTCTTTAAGTATCAGAGGAAATAACCTTTGACCTCCTGTCCAGCCAGGATGTGGGGGCACATGCCTTGGGAAGTAGCTTCTGTCAGTGATTCAAGTCATCTGAGTAAGTATGGGGGTAAGCCTCTGTGAAGATAATGTGTGTGTGTGTGTGGGGGGGGGGGGTGTGTGTGTGGTGTGTGTGTATGTGTGTGTATGTGTGTGTGCGCGTGTGTGTCTGCCTCTTCTTTCTGCAACGATTTTTGAATTCTATTTGTTGTGCTCATTATTTGACTGTAGACTCAAGGAACTCTCATGATTCTGGTGATTCACCAATTGTGAAAAGCTACTATACTACTTCTATACTATAATGTCATAGACTACTGATTCCTCTCAAGAAGCAAGTGATCAATTTGCTTTTCAGCTACTTAGCAAAACAGCAATCGGCTAGGCTGAAAACAAGCTTTACCTGGTCTGTTGCAGGCCGTATGCTGGCTTCATTGTGGCTGAAAGGGTTTGGTTTGATTTTGGACCGGAGCATCTGTAGGTTCATTCCAAACCAGTTATGTTTTGATCCACTGAAGTCATAGAAGCCTAATAAATCCCTGGTTTTGTCGTCTTTGCCGCCATCTTGATTGCAATGGAGCCGGGAACAGTTGAGTGAGATTCAACTCTTTTTGGGAAGGACATGTAAAGATAGTTTTGTGTTTAGTCCACAACATTTGTCTCTATCATTGATTGTTTATTGTTTCATTCAAGCTGTCACCTTTGTAAGTAAGAGGGGACTAGCTAGTTTCTGAATCCGGCAAACATATGTTGGTTTCGTTCTTACATCAGTATATATGTAAAGCACTGACATAAAAGACATATATGTATATTTTGGCACAGAGACAAAAATGTTTAAATAAGTTCTGAAGGTTGAAGTATATAATGTCACACCTTTTATTTCACTTTTTTGTCACAATGAATTGAATGAATCTTTTTTGATTACATTGTTGTTTTCTTTATAGTTTCACCCTTTCTCCTTGTCCATAAGACCGGTGGTAACAACATTTGGGTCTCACAGTAAGTGTCGTGGTGAGGAAAAGGCGTCTAGCTGCTACAATGGATTTAAGCGGCATCATGTCACAATTTCTTTTCTCCAAATACCCTAATGCTGACTTTATTAGAATTTAAAATCTCAGCATGCACATTGAAATGTCCTCTCTCACAGCGAGAGAACTCGGAATCGAAGGTGTCTAGATATGAATTGGTTTGCTTTGGGGTTATGCAGGGTGTACTTTAAAGCAAGACTATCCTTCAATGTGTAAAGTATAGATGTATGGTGTGTATTAATATGGCACCCATTAAAAACGTAACCTTATGAACTGCCAAATAGCAATACAGATGTATAAAAGTGATGACAGGCTTCTTTGAATTAATAAACTGTCAAGCCCAACACATGGCTCAGTGACAGCTTTTCCTTTAATAGCAATTACACACTGAAGCATAACTTGAAGAAGAACTCATTGAATAATTCATCATTGGCAACCACGTTTGGAGAGAGTATACATTTCCAGTTTGGATAGGACTTGAATACAACATGTAAAAGGTTGACCGGAACGAGAAACTGACATGTTGACCTAGTGCTAAGTTTATCTTTCTGCTGCAGTGTACAATCATTGGTGGCTTTAGTGATCTATTTCATTTGTTATTTATTTTGTTATTTACTTTTTATCTCTATTTAATCTCTTTAATGTAATGTTGTTCGGTCATTGATTTTTACTGCGAATAAAATTAAGCTTTTATTTTGCTTGAAGCAAAGCTGCCACTGCTTTTCTTTTGCTTTGCTATCATTAAAGTAAATTAACTAAACACTAAAGTGGGTAACAACATCATTGTAGCTAATGAAAGTATTATTATTTACTTGTGTTCGCCCACATTTCCCAGCCGGTGTTTTCACAATTAAAAAAATATTTATATATTCCCCGAGTGGCGTGAAAAATCTCCCGATCTGCTGAAATGTCTTGTGTTTTAATATGTCTGTACCGCCCACCCTCTGCCAAAAAATATTTCTCGGACCAACTAAAGGCCCTCCTATCTCACCATGCAGAAGCAATTGTAATCGGGGATTTTAATATCAACTGGGATGTGATGAAAGACAGAAAAATCCTTAAACAAACCATGGATCATTTTAACCTATCCCAGCTGATTGAAAAACCCACCAGGTTAAGTAACTACTACAAAACTAGAATTGATTTGCTATTTTCAAACAGACCTGAAAGAATTGTAGCCACTCATGTCTGGTAGAGACATACTTTTTATAACAGTCGCTGAAGAACGGACTGGGTACCGACGGAATAAGATTTACAACGAGCAGAAATAACATTACATAAGGCTAAAGCCAACTTTTTCCTGGAAATCATGTCAAATGCACAAGGTAACGGAAAATTGATCTGGCAAAACATTAACAAATTGCTTGGCCGTAAATGCAAACAGGACAAGGAACTAGAGCTCTCTATAAATAACTCTCGAGTGAGGGATCCCATCACTCTGGCTACGAGTTTAAACCACTTTTTTTTTGAGTCAGTGGATGAGATAGCCAAGCTCTTCTCCTCTCCTGAATGCAATGAAAGCCCGGTCAACTCTATCCAACCTATCTTTAAGATCACTGAAATAACTTACTCAGTAGCTCATTAGTGGTATGAGGAGCTCCTAAGCAAAGGATGTATTTGGCATTAACGCCAACTTTCTTAAAGAACATAAGGACTCCTTAGTCCAACCCATAACTCATCTGGTTAACCTATCCCTGAAACATGCAGTGATCCCCTCAGCCTGGAAGATGGCGCTGGTAACCCCAATCTTCAAGTCTGGGAAAAACAACAGACCAATTTGCATCTTACCGATAATATCATAAAAAAGCAGAGAAATGGGTTTCCCAACTTCTCGTAGAGCATCTCAACAAAGACCGTCCCCTGTTGTATCCTATAAGGTTTGGTTTTCGTGCCAACCACTCAACTGAGACGGCCCTGTGTGTCCTCATTGAAAGAATTAAGGGTCCTTTGGACAGGAATGCATTTATCAGTGCTATCTTTTAAGACCTCAAGAGAGCTTTTGACACCGTAGATTACCAAATCCTAATGTCCAGGTTAACCCATTTCAACTTTTCCACCCATGCTCTTAACTGGTTTAAATCATACTTATCCAACAGAAAACAATCTGTTACTGTAGATCAGGGGTGCTCACACTTCTTCAGCATGCGAGCTACTTCTAAAACCTACGGGGGGGGGGGGGGGAGTGCGTGTGATTTTTTTTTTTTTGCTGCTGTGTAGATACGATCAACAACAGACGGCTGTTTAGTTTAATAAAAGAACAAAGATGTGCTATAGAGAAAATTTCAGGGGGGCGGGCCAATTTCTTTTAATGTCATGCGATCTACCATACTATGCCGCAATCGACTGGTAGGTCGCTGCGATCGACCGGTCGATCGCGATCGACGTATTGAGCACCCCTGCTGTAGATGGTGCTAGGTCTCCCTTGCTTGAATGTCCTGTAGGTGTTACTCAAGGGTCAGTGCTTGGGCCGCTTTTATTTTCCCTGTTTCTTAACACACTACCCAACTCCTTTCAGAATATACCTACACAAATGTATGCAGGATGTATGTAGGTTTCTTCCCTTTTTTCCTCGTGGGGTTTGGGAATTTTTCCTGGTCCGATGTGAGGTTCTGGGACAGGGATGTCTATATGTACAGATTGTAAAGCCCGCTGAGGCAAATTTGTAATTTGTGAGAATGGGCTATACAAAATAAACTCAATTGAATTGAATGTATGCGGATAATGCTGTAATCTTTACATCAGCTAAAAACAACCAAGAAGCTTTACACATCCTATCACTGCTGTCTAATGTCCAGGCTTCGCTCACTAAATCCTGCCTCCTGTTGAATGCTAAAAAAACATGTCGGATTTTTTCCAAACATGCCCAAAAATAACACACTCGAACATATTTGTAAAGGGAACAGAGCTGGACGTAGTAACCAAGTTTAAGTACCTTGGGGTAGCTCTAGACTCCACCCTGACCTTTAAGAGTCTTGTCAAAAAGGGAGTGAGCTACATCAAATTCAACCTATTAAACTTCAGGCACATCAGAAACAGCTTGACAGAGAATGCAGCCAGGACATTCCTACATTCCATGATCTTCGCACATTTAGTGTACTGTCTGACCAGCTGGTCACTTACGTGCACAGCAAAACTCAACCACATAGAATCTCTGAACAAGAGAGCACTAAAAGTTTTTGACAAGAAACCGCAAACGCATCCTTTCTGCCACATCCTGACCAAACATACGTTTTTTAAAAGTTTTAACAACCTTATCAGCCTTAAAGAAGCCAGCATCATTTACAAAGTTATTAAATGGTCTAATATCTCCTCCGCTGAACAAGTACATCAAACAGAGACCTGTCTGCGGCCCTCCAGCCACCAGAGCCTCCGACAGAGGTGACTGTTATCCCACACAGGCGCTGCACCTTTGGTCAGACGGTTCTGTCTGTCAAAGGCGGCAAACTCTGGAAGAGAATACCATCTTCTGTTAGGAAGTGCCTAACCTTTAGCAATTTTAAAAAGCAGATGAAAGGGATGGCTGTTGTCCACCCAAACTTGTGCTCATAGATAGTACTGTCATGGATATGTGATGTATGAATGCTATATGAATGAATGAAACCTTAAAATGTGCTAATTAATTAATGTGCAATTTATCTGTTTGCAATATGATGTATGTGAAATGTCTTCATTACACTGTGATATTTTCTCTTATTGCTTTTATATATATGTATGCGATTCTTTTTTAAATCCATTGTTAACTTTTAATTACCGAACTGCTATGTATTATTATCTATACACTATAATTGATTGTAGTTTATTACTGCTGCACTTTGGCATGACTTTTCCTCTAAGACACTCAGCCTGTACATTCTGGCAGGGGGACAGACAATGGAAATCAGCCTTGTGGCTGTAATACGGTATATTTACATTTTAATTTAAAGTGTTCATCATTGACCCTCTCGAACGAATAAAAAACTTGAATATACTAAGATGAAAGAACAAAATGAATGAAGCAGAGAAAAAAGATAAAGAGAGGGGGATTCCTGACGAAGGTCAAAGTGGGATTTCTACTTACAATTCATGTCGGAAATTGTCTCCGGGCACCAAGTCGTGGTGAGCGAGGCGAGAAGAACTTCAGGTGATGTTGGGTGCTTACCACCTCCACCTCCACCTGCAGAGGAGATTTCTTTATTCTTCAGCTGAGCTGAACTCTGATCTTTCTGTGAAAAGATCATTATAGTCTAGAGAATCAATAATCTTTACCATTTGTGCTGGACCAGGTGGTTCCATGTTATTGCTTCTCTAAGTGGGGTTTTTTAACAACGAAAACTATTTATAATTGATGGACAGGACAAGTCAAAGCCTTAGAATGTGTCCTCATTAAAAAGGGCAACAACAGATACTTCCATGGAAACTATTTTTTGTTTCATTATTTCAAAAACTATTTGAGAAAAGTTTGGATCATGCCGCTGCCACATTTCCAGGCAAGTGGTCTTTATGTGCCTGAAAGAGTTCAATTGAGAATAATAGTATATGATGAGAAAAAGGTGTCCAATTAAACACTGAACAGGTCCAATTAAAGATATAATTGCCTGAGGCAACAACAAAGGTGAACAGTAAGGAGAGAAAGACTTGGAGTAATTGTACCAGAAGCAGCCTGAGCAGTTAGATAAGAGCGCTCCTCAATTCTGAAGAAATGTGTGTGGTCAGACTGCAAAACTGTAGCTCTGTAACTGTCCAGTTGAGTAAGGAAATTGGGGCTCTTGACTGAGTAATTGCAATGAAAACGCTTTGACACACATATCTATAAAGCGCTATAAAGCAAGGAATGTTAGTCCGTGCGCTTATTCGATCTACTCCACACTTAGTGGGTGTATTAATGGAGACTTAAAGAACAACATCATTAAACTAACTAATAAACAAGCTTTAGTCTTCTGTACGGCAGTGGGGGGCGGGGCCTCGAGATACTGTGGGGCACTGGTACTTTTAGTTTAAGCCTCAGTATTATATCTTGATATCATGGATGTGGCCATCTGATACACACTTAAGACCTGTTTTGTCAATACAGGATTAGACCTGAACACAGAAAACGGAGGCAGGCAGAAGCGTAAAACAGACTTTCCCTTTCAAATCAATGCAGGATGGCCAGAGCAGCGGACGTTTTTATGCGTACCGTTGACATTACAGCCGTTGTGGCGGACCAGCTTCTGTATAAACATAACAGACTTACGACAAGCTGTCGATTCATTCAAGTTAGGCTTTTGGTTTTTGGATGAGCAGTGAAGTCGTCATATCACAAAGCATAGCAACAAGAATAAATGTCATATTCCATAATGTCAGGCTTCATCCACAAGCTATGTTCACCAGCCCACTGTCATTCGGTGACGCTGGCCACGAGCCCAAAGTGCAGCTCATGTTCTGTAACCAATGTAGCATTAAAGCATTGCACAATTAGCAAGCTAGCTAACTAACCTCTGGTTCGCTAGTTAGCCAGATTTCTTGCTCCACCATGACTTAATCCGACAGTGTTTACAGAACATGAGCTGCACTTTGGGCTCGTGGCCAGCGGCACCGAATGACAGTTCTACTGGCAATGAAGGTCCCTGGAGCACGGAGACAGACTGTGACCTCTTTACAGTACTCATTTATTTAAAATAAAATCATCTGGAGACTATTTCTTTTCACTAATTATGGACCTATAACTTCCCGCTTAATTAGCTGGCTAACTACAGCGGATCAAATCTGAAAGATTGATCGTCTTTGGCTAGAAATGTGAAGTCCGTATTTGTTTGCCATCTGAAATCACAGGACCCACTGTCAAAGAAAACTATTCTGCATTTTGATTGGTGAATTTGCCCCCCTGATCATTACAATGTGAAGTCTTTAATGGCGGGCATTGCAGCGGCAGTCACTCAGTAATAGCAACCCTAATGAAGCTTCGCGTAAGTTCAGACAGGAAGACCACACGCCTCACACCAGCCTTTCATCCCTCAGTCCGATAATCATTTCCCACACATGCGCACTCATTACTTACTCGCCGTCAATCATGACTCCAGCTGTGCAGATCAGCTGGTCCACTCTATCCAATAAGTATGTATAATATACATATACCATCTACTCACTTACTTATAATTTCTTATATTTACATATTTTTCTTATTTTTTTTTTTTTTTACTATTTTTTTTTTTTTTGATTTTTTTTTTACTGGGACTGCTACTCAATTTCGTTGTTCTTTGAACGTGTTCTCTGTAACAATGACAATAAAGAAAGTCTAAGTCTAAGTCTAAGTCTAAATGAGGACATGGCGAGCCAATCGTCTCGCTGCTGTCTCATTCAAATATGACCGTCTCTCTACCTTCAGTTCATTCAGGTTGCTGTCATGCACCCCTCCGCCACCCCATCTCCAGCCAGTCTTCAAGGATCCATCAGCTTCAACTCATCATTCCATCAGCTCATCAGCCACCACCAGGTCTGGACTCCACGGGGGGGATCTATCTCGTTGCTGATCAGGGCAGTCAGCCCTCAACTACAAATCTCCCCGTAGAGTCCAAGAGCAAAAGACTCTGAGACTTCACCATTGCGCATCACATGTTAACAATAAACATCCTTTCTTTATTCATGGGTCTTACCTGATTGAACTGTGTTAGTGCCATGTTACACAGGAACACTCGACAGGTCAGATTTAGCAGAATCGGAATATTTCAAGTATCGGGTGGGAAAACTTTGGTTTACCAGAGGAAAAAAGAACCCTATGAAAGTGTTTATCACCAGGAGCGATAATTTCAATCATCTGATTACCACATTAAATCACGCCGTCTCCCCTCGTAGAGCTTGACATTAATTTTAGGAGCCTGCCAAGCATTGAATGTCGCAAATAAAGGAATTATGTCTCAATGACATTCTTCATGGATAAGGCCTCCTCCACTATCAGTAATCAGGGATTAGCAATCTAATCCGGCACTCAATCACACAGAAAGACAGATGGAACGATAGTTAACTACACTTGAGCAGATTCACCCCGATCTATTCCAGACACAGTTCCAATTCACAGTCAAATGTCCATGTTTTCTCACAGGTTGCCTCACAAATCCGTGTACAGCGCAATGTTATTTCTCCTTGAGTGGTTGGCCACATAGAGCAGGGACCTCCCTCGGGAGATAGAGAGCATTTCATTTCACACTAACACATTCACCTCTTTCCTCACCATCCCACTGAGGGTTGCCTGGATTGTCAGCGATGGGGAAATGAAAAAGCAAGTCAAGCTTTTGCCAGAGTCAAAACAACGTGAAAACTACATTTGTGACCACAGAGCAAAGCTGGGAACAAAACTGCTTGGATCTATCGTTGGGAAACGTATTTATGTTGTTGTAGTTTAATATCCCTTTTCTGTCTCTCTCAATTGTGCTGCAAAAAAGCAAAAAGTAAAGACAGACAAATGTTTCTATACAGTAGAAGGAATAAAACTCTGTCATTCCCCTATGTATTTTGATGCTAGAGGTGAAAAGTGTTTGTCTTTGGTCAAGTCAGGGTCAGCGTTCCAATAAAGCACACATGAGGGTTGGTAGCAGTCGAATAAATTGGATTTGATATGCTTTCCGTGAATATAAGGCTCATCCAATCGAGGGACTACTCTGCACTTTTCAGACCATTCATGATACCCTCAGGCTTTTCATCTCCGGCAAAGCGTAGGCATATCACTTCTCATTATGTCTTGCTGAATCTTTCAATCTAGCCAATTCGGGGTAAAATTCGACCCATCCGTTGCTCTCCTGAGGATGAATTTGCTACATACACTGGCCAGGAGAAAACAAAACATTAGTTGTTGTTTCCTGAGCTATTTATTTACATAATTTGCTACTTCCCCTCAACATGCATTCATCTTTTAAAGGCGGGGGCGCTGATAGTCCTTTGTCATTCGGGTTACACAAGGTGAATAGATTTTTTTCTCAATCGTCAACGTTAGTTTTGACACATTATCCGGCATATTTGGTTTTTCTATATATATTTTATACATATTATTTGGTGCCTGTATAGATATTAGTTGGAGATTTTATCTGCTAAATTTCTAGGTGAGAAACGCTCTTTTCTGTTGTCTGGAAAAAGCAGGAGATAAACAACTCTGTGCTATATGTGGATTGTAGTCATTCCCATGTGTTCCTCAAAAGAACACAAAAGAGTTCCTGTGCACATTTTCAAATGATTAGCAATTGTTTAGATGCAGACAAGCTCATCCAGTAACCAAATTAACTTGTTTTTAAAGAACACAGTGGACTTCATTGTTTCTCATATTGATGAAAAAAACAAAATGCCTCTAATGATGTACACAAAGCCACTAATGAGCAACCAGTCTGATGTCCTTTTTGGTATGCATAAGGCAATGCAGGTAGTTAGAGCGGAGGCTCTGGAGGTAATCTATTTCTTTCTGCCAGAAGGTCAGACAGATTAAACCCTGCTATGAAGATCCCCATTTTCCATGACAGCTGTCTGCAGGGGAGCCACACAGCTCGAAAACTGAACTATCAATGAGATGTCAAATGAACTTCCCATCTTCTGGTGTAAAGGTCACGCTATTGGCCGAAAAAGAGCAGTCGCTTGATGCACTCTAATTGTAACCAATGCGTTTTTCTAGGGCCACATTCACAGGCAGATGCCATACGTCTTGAAGTGTATTGTGAAACCAATCATTGGTCACTTCTCTTCATAAACTGAGCTATCATTTACTGTCTGGTATTGAATGAGTGTAATCACCTGCGGTGGTAATATTTTCTCTCTTATTTATGTATTCAAAATTAGCCCCTCGTAACACATACATTTTTCTTTGGAACGATCACAGACATATATATATTTATATTTGCAGTATTACCACAAACAATACTATTTAGTTCTGATGGTTTTTAAGGTCGAGATTTGGTCCTTAGTATCGTACTAACATTATCTATATATAATGAAGATATTTAAGAGCCAAAGACAACTGTTTTGACTTCAGCTGGTCTCAGCTGGATTTCCCCTTAAACTGGATGCCCCCTTTAAAGATGACAATGTTAATTGATTATCTTTAATTACCTGGGTTGTCGTTTGGAATATCTTAAAAGGTCACTCTCCAGCTGTTAGGATTAATAGCAAATTAAATTTGCTGCTGACATTCAAACTCTTTTATTGTACGAGACGTTATTTACAATACATAAACTCGAACATGTTTTTGTAATGTTTAAAGAGAAGAACAAACTAATTTGTTGGCATATGCAGGTCAATGTGCACGCTGGGTACTCATTTGTCTATTTGTTACTTCCGATTGCTAAGAAATTAACTGTAGTTCCTCAAATAGCCACTTGGCCTTTCTCCATAGACTCCCGCGTAGAAATGCTTGGAACAAAAAACTGTCTCTCTAGCTAATACACCCAAAATTGGGCTTGTTGCCTCTTTAAGTGAAGAGTGGGTGCCATCTCAGGTCACAGGCTGCTATCGTTCTGCTCTGCTAGGTCACCTGAGATCAGGCACGTGCACAGATAGAGCCCTAGTGGTGCTCAAGCACCAGCCCCTTTGCCCTGGATGAGAAAATTGCCCTTTTTGCTGGAGACACATTTTTTTCATTCATCCGTATTTAAGAATACAAGTTTCTCTCTCTGTCATCAAGTCACCCCAAATGTGTTTTAATATCCGACGGGGCATTTATTTGAGTTATTGTGAGAATTTCGCCCCGACCCGCTCCGCGGCGCTCACGCCTATCTGGTATTGTTCAGAGGGCCGGGCCAAATGTGGAGGCGGGCTGTATCCGGCCCGTGGGCCTTAGTCTGAGGACCACTGCTCTTGGCTGTTGATGTCTATCAATATCGCTCATTTTGAAAATGACGTCAGAGGGCAATACGGATCTGTGTCAGACCAGGAGGGCAATACGTGGCTGGCATGACGACCCATTAGCCAATCAGAACGCTTGTACTGTTGTTGCTATATAATAATTCATCTTTATTCATAAAGAAAATGTAAGCTAGTGGTCTGATGCTGCCCAGAGGAAACGCAGGTCGACGACAGCATCAACAGTGTAATGCTGCTAATGCTTCAACTCTGTCAGAAATTTTTTTTGGCATTGGGTGCCCTTTTTTTTGGTTTGAGCACCTGCCCCCTAAAATGTCTGTGCACGTGCCTGCCTGAGATGCATCAGCTCCACCGACAATCCACCTCTTTGCCCATTTTAGAGGTAGGCTATGTCGTCACTACCAAGATGGCGACAGCCGAAGCCACCCACTTTGAGCTTCACAACCGCTCTTGAAAAACGTATGGGTGACATCAGACTACATCACTATTTCATACAGTCTATGGTTCCTTTACAGTAAATTGATATGGTTATTTGATTATGTCTTCATTGATTTTCAAATCCTCAGAGAACATTCTTAATTTATTGACAGCCTTGAAATTGTACAGTGAGAACATATATTTTTTTCCAAAAAAAGTTGACTTTGAGGAACACACTCCCTCTTATATTCTCTTTTAGCTAAAGACTCAACATGTTCACCGCTGTACCAAGAACTTTGAGCAAAGTCAAAAAGAAGAAAGCTGAATAAGCTAGAAACCAAGAGAGGAAAACTGTTTTGATAACAACTTTTTCCCATAAAAAAATCAACTGCTACCAGGTTTGATATTTGCAATATAAGCACTGCCTGCAGGCTTAAGAAGCTCTAGTCAAAGAAACCTCTGCTGGAGTCGAAAGCGTCAATGAAGGCGCGATTGTGATGGTGCATGTAATGCTCACAGACAGCTGCAGGAATGTGTTCCAAATGTAGATGATATTAAAGAAGGAAAATTAAAGCTTGATGAGTGACATTCAAATCAACTCAGGTGCATAGCCCCTGCCAAATGTAACCCTTGAATGTGTATCCTTTCTGAGATGCAACTTCAAGAAATAATGCACACAAAAAATGCATGAAAAGGAAAGTTTGATTTTTTCTAAATGGGGCATATGCGCACTATTATGAATGCCTAATTTACATGATCACAGATGGAATTGCGCCTATAATTGTAAGGTGTTGACTTGACATGTCTAATTTCTTGCAGAAAAACATTGCTTTTAAAAAAAGTCTATTTTAATTCAATAATTAAAAACAGTCATTACAAGTATCTGAAAAGTGCTTTCTAAAGTCCATTAACATCCATTCAGAAGCCACTGAGGAGTACTTTTTCAGTGATTACTCAGATGTGACTTCCTTCTGCATTAGAGCCTTTAATATCTACTCATTCTGCTCAAACAGATTCATAAATGACTTTCAATAAAATCATAATCAGCAGAACAGGTTTTTTACTGTATAATGTAGACACTTTAGAGTCGCTTTAAGAAATTTATGATTCTGTATCGACCATGTTTGAAAATATTGTAAATTATTATACTATTCTGACTTGTACTTGATAAGATGATTTATTCAAAGAGATGTAAACAAGTGTTTAATCTTTAATCTGTGTAACTCAAACTTGTTGGTACACACAGGGGGGCTTTGCCATGCAAGCTCACACAATCAAAGAAAACAAACCGGAGCTGCTGCTCTGCCTGTGGCTGGTGTTTGAGCAGAAGAGAAGAAAAAAGGAAGCCTAGGGAGCAGGAAGGCATGCAGCGTTGCACTTTTCTTTCCCTTTCTTTCTTTGGTTTACACTGCTAAATGCAAACAAATAACGTGTTCATTACAATACATTCCGTGTGAAAACATGACTAAACATGTTTGTCTTCTGAGGAATAAAGGTGACAGTTTTAGGAATTTCTTTCTAATTTAAATTCATTATTAAGGATGCCTCTCATTTTTAAGTTGCACTAATCAATATTTCCACAACAACATGTTGAGACTTATTTCACTGTCCATTAATCAATATAGGACATTTCATCCCATTAGGTCTTTGGATATTTGTCTGCCTTCCAGTTGAATATTATTAAGGGGGTATGTTAGATTTTTTCTTTCATGTATTTAAAATGATCAATTAAAAAATCTACTTAATAAATCTTTTATTTAATACATATTGAATACAATGTAAGTATAAGTTCATAAACTGAATTGTATATATATATTCTATATTAAATTAGACGCTGATGGCACAGCACTGTGTAGTTTTTACCCAAAAATGTTCACAGGGGGTACATCTATGAAAAAAGGAACCGCTGGTCTAAATTTAAGGACATTTTTTGTCAAAGGGCAAACCTGTGGAACTAACATTAGCAGAGTACGTCAGCACATCATTAACCAGCATTGTCACTTCTACACAAGCTACTGAAGGTATAAGGATGCTTTGGCTTTTTAATGAGTGTACCAGTGAACAAAGACCGACCCAGCTTTACTGGAACAGTGTTGCTCCTTAATTTAATTGTCTTCTATCTTGATTGCCAGGTGATGTGGTATAATTCATTTTTAAACTGTGATCTGACGGCTTTAGATCTATCTTTATTTTTTTAACCGGTTTGCCCTATTAAATCAGTTTGACATGATGGATATGTCCATAGTATATACCTTCTGTCTGCTCCTTTCTTTCATATTGTTTCGAAAAACATAATTTGTAAGCACTGAGTCTTGTTAGTGACAGTGTGGACTCCATGATAGCTCTGACTGCATGTAGGAGGGGCAGTGGGGGCGGAGCTTAGCAAAGGGTCAATTGTTCAACTGTATTTATAGAAATAACTCTGCTTGGGCTCATTAAATTATTACTTTAGTATTGTCATAGTTTCATGTGTGCTTCATCCATTGTTAGTTCCCAGAGTCTCATTATTATGTAGCCTAAAGCATGTAATACACCACGGACCACTGTGCATTCAGCCAACTGGGCAATCAACTGTTGCAGACAGCTGTTCCACATTTAAGCGATGAGAATTAACAAAAAACTATACTATATTCTATAAAGGTGTCAGTAATGTCTCAGGGTTGCCTATTCTCACTATATGTTGTGACAAGATGAACTTTTCTCCCGCCATCTTTTAACTTGACTTATCAGGCTGCCCTCCACATCAAGATTCAAGATTCAAGATTCAAGATTCAAGATGTTTTATTTGTCACATACACACACAGGGTGTGCAGTGAAATGAAAGTGGCAATGCTCAGCAGGAATGTGCAAGGGCAACAAGTACACACTATTTACAAATAAAAAACAACACAATATTTACAGTAAGTGTGTGTGTGTACACCACTCTTGGGGCTAAAAGATCTGTTTCCTGCTATATCAAATGACTCTGGAGAGCTTTTTGAACTAGCCACCATGTATGAAATATGGCATGTGCTTTCTGAACGTACAAATCGGGTATGAATCATGAGTGTTTTGTCCCACATGAGCAGTGCAGGAAAAGCAAAGAAAGGAGCGGCTGAAAAATAAATCACTGCTGGAGTGCTACATATATCAAACTCCATAGTTCATTCAAAATGAGTTTTGTTCACTATCTATGTTATGCATTTGGACTTTGACAGGAGGATAAAGTTTGAGAAATGTCATACATTACTTTCTAGTCAGACACGATAAGTCGTTGAACTATACCATAATTGATTTCAGGATGTGAAGAACTCAAAGCAAAGGCATCACAGTTTCCTTCTTTTGTATTTCATAGAAAGGGAGGTCAGCCTCCTGTATGTGTATTGTATTCCAAAACTGGAGATGGATAGGGCTGTTCAACAGGAAGCTTTATCAGTAAAATACAGTTTTTGTATTTTTGGTACAAAAATGTGAGAACGGTTATCCCTAAATGTTTTCCTCGTGGATCTTTCTTATGTCTCGTGAACACAGACTGCAGGAGTACATTTAATAGAACTGCTCAGCATTCACATGTTGGTGTTTGCTGTGATCGATTGCTACATTTCCCTGCAGGATGTCGACCATTATCATAATAGCCAACCAAATCACTATTCCAGAAAAATGACCATGCACTTACCAACTTATGAAAACAATAGCTTTTATCCGGCTGCATTACTCAGGTTAATGAATTAGCCCGGTAAACTGTGATTAGTATTGTGTGTAAAAGCCAAACATACCTAAACTAAATAGGGTAACAACATGCAATAAGACAGGGAAACAAACAAGAAAGGATTTATGTAAATGAATGTTGGTCCAATCTCATCATTCAGTCAGAACAGTTAAAATAGGGCAGCATATGCTTTAGTGGTTTTTGCCACATCGTTAGCATACAATTAAGACAATAAACACAGTTTTAATGCTGCAGACTATCTTAATAACCACAGTCAGACACACAAATAGGGCCATTCTTCTTGGATGTATGCTACACGTTTAAAGATGCCGATAATATTGTCAAGTAGTATATATTGGGGAAACATGTTGAGAAAAATAGGCAATTTTTTTCTATGTCACTTCATTCACTAGCTATTAAAAGAAAATTACATGCATTGATTTCACTCTTTTTAAAGAATGCTGGTAATGAACACTGTGGAAATGTCTACGATATCCATGACTCAAAACAGCTCCGACTTTGTGATATTCCACTGCCTGATCTCTTTCATGTTGTTCATAATTCCTGAGGATATTATGAGTTGAATAGTAGAGGCTGCCAGTCTTCTCTGCACACTTGCACGAACACAAAATGGAGTCATCGTAATTATAGCTTGTCTGCGGGAAGGTTCATTTTCTGAGGTTTTCTTAAAAAGGCTCAGCAAAAATGAATATGTATATTGTGACCAAGAGAAAGATGCTAAATATCTTACTGTCTCAGACCAAACTACCTCTGTCACAAAACCAGAAGTAGTGTTGGTGTTGATGGCATTATCACAGCCATTAGAGGGAGCTTCAGTTATGCAAATTAGAATATTGTGCATGACAAGATGAACTTTTCACTCCCCCTTTCAACGCTGCTTGTCATGGAGCATTGGTTGTTGACTCATTTCCAACACAGTAAAACGTCCCTTGTAACCTCTGGAAACCAGCTCCTTGGCTCTATGTCACAACCAGGCCTGCGAATAGAAATGTGTCACAATGTCCACTGTCTTGTACCATTGGGTTAAACAATTTATCTCCTCAGATGAATAATAACCAAAGATGGAAAGGCAACACCCACGGCACCCAGACTTAATTCATGTGGGATCAAGATTCCTTTTTTGTTATCAAACTAAAGGCGAGGCAGTATTCTAAAGCTATAGTGTTAGTGTAAAAACTGAAGCAAAGTGTTCAGAAGTTCACAGCCACTCCCATTTCATCTTAATGGAGCAGCTCCAGAGAGTGCATCTTGATAACATTCTAAACTGCAATCCTGGGTCTGTGTTCTGTGAGATAAGAATTTAAGATAAGATATCATGAAACTATATTGCTCCTGATGGAGAAAATCATTACACAAATTAAAATGATCTGTTATATAGAATGCAGAGGAAAATAATAGGACATTTTTCTATTTTGGATATAAATGTAAAACTGGAAAATAAAATCAACAATAAAACAAAAAAAAGAAGCTGAAACAACAACACACATCTGTTGCCCAGGATGTGAGATGTTACAGTAGCCTACCAATTAAAAATTCATCTTAAACTGAGTCAATTTGAAGCTGTCTGACTGATAGAAGCAGTCTTTTTGATTCTGTTTTGTCTGTTCTGAAAAATCCGCAGGGAAGTTTTGTGAATGTTTTGTGAATGATTTGTGAATAACCCAGTCTGCAAGATCTGAGGAGCAACGCCAACATGTCACCTCAGAGAAATGTATGTCATTTCCATGGTTACGGCTGTACAGTCTGTTAAGTATTATGTAGGCTAAGTCAAAAGGCTTAGAGCAGCATAACGCAGAGGGCTACGGCCGTAAAACTGTGCATGCTTATTGTGTGTGTGTGTTTGTGTGAGTCTCTCTCTCTCTCTCTCTCTTTGTGATGACTGTGTGTGTGTGAACTGATTGTTGTAGTTTTTCTAACATAACAAAATATCACTCACAATATTCCCCCAAATCTCGATTTAAAATTGTATTTCATTGCTTTGAATTTGTACATTTAATATACAGTACACATTATATTCGTAGCATACATTATGACATATTTCCGAACATCAGTGTTCTGTCATATTGTTATAGTACATTTTCAGAGTACAGAGTTTTCCTATGCGACACACGCGTCAGCATCAGAAAGCTCAATTTCCTCCAAATGCTGATATTGTTCATTTCCTTGTGGGGAATAAATCGGGGCTGGCTCTCCAGTCCATATCGTTAATTGTCCTTGTATCAATACCTTCCGGTTTCACTGCTCCATCACCAGCCACTGGGAACGGGTTGCCCGGGAAACGGCCGCATGGCAACAGGATCAGAGCCTGGGGGTTGTCTGCTTCTAGGTCTGCTCCCATTTTACATCGCATTTCCTCACTAGATGGTGTGCGAGCCACTGGAGAGTACACTTCCCCGCTCAGTGGGCTCTACATCCAGCAAAAACACAACTGGGAAACTACACGGCGGACCGTTTCTTTACAGGGCTCCGAGGAGGAAAAGTGTGGAAATAAAGCGTCGTTCACGTCAAGGTTTTTCTTTTCTTTTTTAAAGCTGACACTTTGCCTTTTTCTATTTCTTTTATTTTTCTTGCAACACGAAGACTTGGGAAACGCGGCAATACAATACAGCCTTGATGGACATAATGATTGCGGTGCAGGATGCTTGTGTTTCTGGTCAGTGGCTTACTGCGATCATTCTCAGCCTGTGCTGCGTTCTGCCGTCATGTTTGCCCGCCGGACAAACTGTGGACTATTCCTCGGTTGAAAGTGTGGTCAGCAGACAAGGCGACACGGCTCTCCTGAGGTAAAACAAGCTAACGCAACTTCACTTTCTCCCGCTCACACTCGCTGTCTGTCGGGACTTCGGTCCTCTCGGTCTCACACACGGGTTCGTTGTCTGTTAACTACTTTTTAAACTGGTGCTATCGCACAGCGCTTGCTATAAACGCACAATAGGCCATTTCCCCTCCATCCCGTCCTTGTTTTCTGCCTGACAGGGGAGGGAGGGAGGGGGGCGGCCAGAGCCGCGGCAACTACGCAGGACGCCGCTGTTGCGACAAGTGGAACGGCTCGTTACGGCAAAGTTTTCGAGCACACTTTCCCCTTCGTGTCCACCCGTGAACTGCGACTGCTTATATGTGGTGTGTTTGTTTTGGATATCTGCTCGCAGTTGGGACGACATTGTTTGAATGAACGAAAACTAGCCCGCCACTGCCTCTCGAAGAGGAGCCGAAGGTACACACAACATAGCGTAACATGCTTTTATTCTTCTTCTCAGCGCTGTCTTGTCACTTTGGCTGCATGTGTTGTGTGATGTCGCAGTTTCCAAACGGGGCTGAAGACTGAATTTGTGGTCGGTCTCTGTTTATCAGAAGCGAGTTATGGCAGTGACGCGTCTCTCCCCCATCCGCCCTCATCTTCCCGTTACGATGCCAGCTGCAAAGATAGCTGCTCATTACGGACTAAATCAACTGGGCATGGCTGTGGTTTGGACCAGTGGGCTGAGGAGTTTTCTTTTTTTAAATATTTAATTTCATATAGGCATATTATCAAACACATTGTCAAAAATAGTTTACAGTTGAAGTACTATTAGTACTTTGAATGCATAACTTCCAATATACCACTCTTTCAGTTTTATTTCCAGGCTACATTGCAAAAACATCTCTGTAATCTATTTCATTTCTTCAGAAGAAATTCAAAACTACTCAAAACAACGAAAAACGATGCAAATCTTTGGAGGGCTGTGATAATATCTTGTTCTATCAAATATCCGTTGTGATGGCTCTGAGGCTGAGGGGGCAGGTCTGCCCCATTTCAATATGAACTCTGTGATGTTGACTCAGAGATGCTCAGCGTAGACCTGAATACAGAGCGGCTAACTGTCTAAAGTTCCACTCAGCTTGGCTTTTAGTCATCGTTGTCTCATACTTGATTGCTGAAGAGCTGAATTGTTTCTGTAGCATAAGGTCGTCCTAAGTGGCTGTATGGAGGTGAGTGCCTTTCAATGAGTGTGGTTCAAGTGTGTAGGTGTTCAGTGCAGAAAAGCCGTGGCAACAGCTCAGGGGTACTCATCATCTTTTCCCCTGTTCCCTCCATGTCCTAAAGGCACGCCCCTGAAAAGAGACTTACACCTCTAACAGTCTCTTTAGAGAGTGCGTCTAATTCTCTTGTGTCCATTTGGATTGGCTGTGATCAGTGGCAGAAGCTTTGTCTGAATCCTGATTGTTTATTGGACCAGAGATTATCCCTGTGCGATGACTCCACTCAAGAAACAAGTTTCCTCCCACCCCTAAATAAGGTAACACTCTCCCTTATTAAATGCCATCTAGGATATGGATTGGGAAAACCTCTACAGGATGCTGTTGAGCTCACACCTGTTGACCTAAGAGAGATCGTAAACCTCTGAAACATCTCTGCTCGCCTCGAGTTGCAAAACACACCAACGTGATGATAAAGGCCTACTCCGTCTTGGTATAGTAATTTCCTCAAAACACAAGGAATCATGGCTCTGTCTTTTGCCTCTCTTTGTTTTTCCCCCTGGTCTTAGGAGTCAGGCATCACCACATACACCATTTCCTTTAGGAACTCAGTACAGAAAACAGTGCCTGTTTGTTGAGTTACTTCATTGTCAAGACCCCCGACTATTAGAGGGCAATTTTTCTGTGCCCTTAAGCTCATTGATGGGAAAAAAAATTGAGCATTCTCAAATACCGACAAACCCAGAAGCACGCAATTAGTCACTGCCTCTGGATTATGGAGTAGCTCCCGAGTGGTGCGTCTGCATTTCCCGCACCTCTTTAATTCTTAGCACTACATTACTGCTGCCCTGATTCAAGTTGGGCAGTGGGTCCACATCAATTAAATGATTTGAGCTTCTTCCAGATGATGAATGGTCTGCGTGTGGATCATCACCATTTAAATCTTTTTTTGATTACTTAAAAGCTCAGCCATTTCAGCCTCTAATAAAGGCCCTTTTATTCTGAAATGAGTCGTCCTGCAGCTTCTACAGTGTCTTACACAAGTGCATTCAAGTTATGCATGCATGCTGGATTTTTTTACACACTGTAATTCTATGAGCTAGGAGCTACACATCACTTTCTACCATCCCTTCATATAGCAGGTTTCATATTTTTTGGATTCCATTAAATAAACCTTGACTTCCCAGTAAATGAATGCTATGAATTTGAGGAGGCCAGCCAGATGAAAAGACAGTTCTCCATGCTGTCAGGAAACACACGATATCCAGTGGCAGCCTCTTCTATATGAATAAGCATCTTTAATCAACAGCAAAAAGAGAGTATCTGCAATTGTTGTCCAGACAGACTGAAATCTAAAGCATGTGTTGCTACAATATTTAGATTTGCGGTACGATTTCATAAGTATGTCTGTCTTTTTATTGTTGTATTTTTTATTTTCACAATGAAATATGTTTGATAGGATGACAGACGCATAAAAGGTACCCTGATCTTGCTTCAAGAGCTACATTTTTACATTTATACATTATGGAAAGGCAGAACATAGGAACCAGGGGAATATATTGGAGTGAGGCAGTACACATCAAGAATAAGATAGTTATCCAAGCCTTTTTGTGTTTAGTTTAGTTTGACAGTTGGCCCTCAGCCACAAAGAAAGGCCTGCACCGAGGAACCTGGTCTGTAATGGTTCAAAATTGACCTGTCAGTAGTTTGAAAGTCTGGTATTCGTGTAAATCTAAAATCATTGCCTCATGTCAAACAACCAGTTGATGAAAATCATTTCTGACTGTACTTGATTGTACTGGAGCTTTTTCTCGCCTTATCCAGGACACAATTGGTGCCATATCATCTTCCTCAACTGTGTCATTATTATGGCTCCGAAAGGTCTTGACATTTACTATAAGCACTTGTGCCAGAGACATCTAGTTTAAATGGCTTGGTGTCCCCATCCCAACGTAGACGCTGGCAAGACGGACTTATAGGGGAATATTAAGTGACACTCTACAGGACATCATTTAAAGAAATAAGTGTGGACTATCTCCTGAACACAGACCATACCCATGGCTGAGAAGCACCCTCTCCACTTTCTGCATTTCATTAATTAGCCAGTTCTATTGAAAAGTATAAGAAAGGCTCCTTCCTCTCCAACAGCTTGGTTGGAGATACAGCATGTCCAACAGTTAGCTGTCAAATATCTGAAGTTTTTAATGCACTCATTTGTGGGAAAATCTGGTTTACCTCTTCTGACACATCTGTGGGCACACCTGAGTCTGTCACTGTTAATTACGCTAAAATCCCCTCGCCTGTTTTCTGCGCCACATGTTTAATGCGGTGTTGCTGTCAGCACAATGTTGCTCTCTTTCACAGTCCTTATTGTCATCGTGGTGCCCACATCTCGAGGATCAAGTGTTTGGCACGTAATCCGACCTATTTTTGTTGTTGTTGTCGAGTGAATGAACACTTTCATATTGATGCAACACAATGGGCATGGGGGAGGGGCTGTTGTTATGAAGGGACTCTCCCAGCCTGGCACAGATACAGCTAATGGCGAGAAACGTGAAACAAATCTGACCTTTCCTTTAAAACAGTGGAGTCTAAATCCTGTTGCTCAAGTGAAGGCATCCATTTGCAATAGTTGTGTTTTAGTACAGATGGAAATCAGCTAATATGGTGACATGTTAGCTTGAGCAGTGGCGAAGAACATTTTTAGAGCAGCTGCCTCATTTGAAACCTCCAGTTAACCTCTTCCACACAATCCTTTTGAAACTCGGAGCCTGTCGAGGCTTGTTTTTATCCGTTTCATTCAGCTCGTAGGCGAAAGCAGCATGTTCTCCCAAAAAAGATAAGAAATGATCTCAAATGTGTGTGACTTTTTTGTCTTGTGTCAAGTTTCACAGTATATTGAATACAAAAAGTAATATGATACTCATGAGAAAATCAAATGTTTTTTAAATAGATTTTCCGATATGCCGAGGACCATACCATGCAGATAAACATAAAACCAGATCTAGTGTAGGAAGATTATTATTTCTCTTGACTTAGAAATCGAACACTTTAGGATGTTTTTCGGTTACATGCCATGATTTATGTCCTCATGTTGTAACATGTTGTGGCTTACGTATATCGAAAGCAAAACAAAAGCACATTATGAACCATTTCCAAATGGATTACATTTGTAGTCACCATTTGTGAGGCAAGTCAATGTACTTTCTAAAAATGAAGTATTTCTATTTCTAATATATTTCAATTAGCACTTAAGTGATTGAGTACCCCGGTGTATGAAAGACTAAATGGAAATGCTTTCTCAAGGTAAATCCTTTGAGGGAAATGGATTCTATGCTAGCTTTTAAAGTAACTTTCTAGCATCCTTATAATCACAACAATTATAGGAGATGGGAACAAAATATTTTTGCTGGAAATTGGAGCTTTCGCCCATCCCGAGCTGCGAACATTCAGTTAATTGCAAAAAGACAAATCTCGGGAGTGTTTTTGTGTTGGGGGGGAAAACTCTACGCCTCAGAATTAGGCTTGACAGAGAGTGACTGGACCGGCAATAACAGGTTATCTCTTGCGAGATTAAAAAGTTTAGTTACTTGAAACGGGAATTTTTACTTTAAAAAAATGGCATCAATGAAAGAGTGTGTCTCGGAAACAGTTTACTATTTAAATTGAGCACTGGGCTGTGATTTGCCCACTTATTATTTTTCAAGTGGGATCATCACATGAGTGTGAATACTTTCAGTCAAGTGTCGGCAGTTTTCATCAGACTGCATTGATTTTCAATGGGCTGTATTAGAAATAACTTTTTTTTGTTGCATGTTCTTGTGTGACATAGATTGTCTTTTTGTTCAGAACATTAAGTCTCTCTTTTCCAGAGTAACATTTTTTTTACCACCTCTTTTGTTGAGTGTGTACAGCCTTTTCTGCCTCAAATCATAGGGGATGGCAACACTTCCAGTCTTTCATCAGAGAGCTGAAACGATTCCTCAGTGCCCCTTCAATTAAAATCCTTAATCAATTAGTTAGCATCTCCTTGTGTTTCATGATAATTAGTTGTGCTACTCTGACAACATAATCTCATTCTGGTCCTCCTCAGTTGAGCCTAGTTGGATAGCAGCAAGTCTTGGTATGCGTCTTGTGTCAGCAAGTTATAAACAAAACTAGCTGACATCAGAGTTTCAAGCCTGTGTGATGTTGAAGCTGTGAAACAAACAGTGCAGGCATATGGGCCGCACACTTTACACTTGGTATGCCGAGCATGAGAAACACCTCAACCTTTAGTCAGCATCTGTGATGTGGGAAATCTCTGCAGGAGGCATCATCACATATCCCTGAATGTAGCTCTGTTTAGTGCAAGTCGTAAAGTGAACCTTTCATGTAATTTCATTTGATCCATATCTCCATTTATATACTGAGACGTGATTCTTCACGTTTTCAATTGATTTCCGGTGAGTGTTAGTTGTAGATGAGAGACCGAATCATCGTCACGGGAGATATTTCCTTCGGATAGAATGGTTGATGTCATTATCGTCAATGTAAGATCTTTATGTGTGAGCATGGTTGGAGGCTGGAGGGACTTCAGGTAAACACTAGTTTGATCCCAACGGTATAATGAATCAGAAGTGTTGACACTTGGTTGTTTTAGCGATGCCCTTTAGTGAGTTAAAACATTCTATAGGGACTTGCTCTTCTAGAGGGTATTTTCTTGCTCTAATGAAATTTAACATTAGTCTTATATCTTGGGTTTACACAATAATCATTTCTCTCTGAGACTAGAACCACAATTTCAGAGTAAGGAGCAGTATAGCTGGCTTGCATGCTGTCCTCTAAATGTAGAACTTTCAAAATGTTGCTTATAAGTGTATACATACCTGTATCATAGTTGTATAACTGCTTTTACCAGTAAACTAATGATACCATGTAATACGTTGAATTTTTGAAGACTATTGTCATTTTCAAATTTTTCTGGTTGCCATATTCCTCCAACTCCAATATCAGCTCCATGAGTTACACATATTTCACTACCAAGAAATCTATATAATTACGTTGTCAGGGTTTTCAGTCAATCAAGAAAATTCTCCAAATCAAGAATTAATTATTGACTCTAATCTCTTTTTCAAGCCCTTTAGTTAGCTCACTCGTATTCACGAAGTCTGCTCCTCACAATTGGTTAGAAAGTGCAGCAGCTAAAGGAGATTCATATTGTCATCATTAATTTGGCTCTACGTTGGAATGGCTAAACCATTTTAAATGGAGTCGCTCTGGGCAGTTTTTTGAGTTTTGTTTTATCTGTATGTGTGTGTGTGTGTGTGTGTGTGTGTGTATGAGCATCTCTATAATGAGTGTGTGGATTTCAGACTGCTGAAAATGTTTGCTGGAGATGACTAATTATGAGCAAAGAACTAGTGGAGCTAATCAATATCGCTGAGAATAGTGTTTCCAGTGGGGTCAGGAGTTGAGGTAACATGAATCAAGGCCTAATTTGTCAGAATGATTGTGCCGACATTATGAACAGTCGGTGTCGGGCTATTATTCTATACAGTGTTGCAGTGCTGTTAATAATAATAATAATAATAATCATTTATTTTATATAGCGCTTCTCAAGGCATGCCGACATCCCGAAGTCGCTTTACAGAGTCCAGTAGTCACACACACAGTCATCCCGGTGGTGGTAAGCTACATCAGTAGCCACAGCTGCCCTGTTAAAATGACTCGAAAGCTTTTCTTCACCAGCTGAGACAGCGATGCTCAAATTGTTTTCACCTGGTGAGTCATCAGAACAAACTGGTCCTGGAGACACCGGCAGCATCGGGAACTACCTCAGCTGCATTTTGTTGAATACTTTGCTCGTTGTTTCATGTCTCTTGTTTGTCTGTCTGTCAGTGGACTTTACTCCCCTGACCAGATTTGGCTTCGGGGCTGTTTTGATGATGATGATGATCTCCAGTTTATTTTGTGGTAGGTTAAAGCCAGCCAAAACAAGTACCCCTGTTGGATAGTTGATGTTTAATTCTAGATTCATGACAGTGTATTAACTCTTTGTACAGATGTTACAATGGGTGTTTGTACTGTGGAACAATCTAGTTCAACAGAACAACAATAATGTGTTGCTCAAGTGTACTTTAAACAGTCACCCCAGGACTTAACTGATGGCATCACATATTATCATCGGCCAGACGGCCACACAGGTTAGTGCTGTGTTATTGAAAAGAACTCGACCCCCATTGTCTAATGGCATGCATAGCAACATGTTCTCAGATTCTCCTGACATTTAAAACAAATCAAATTTAATATAATTAAGATTTAATCCCAAAACGTTGACATAAATAGGGCGTCAGGCGTGGTCCCAGTCACACCATGGCAGGGAGACTCAATCTGGGCTAATGTTAAACAGTGAATTCATCAAGTGATCTGTGAGACTGCCTCTCATTACAGTTCTAATTTTAGACTCGGAGGCGTTTTGCAGTTCATAAAAGGACGCTTTCTGATTCTCTCACTTTTACATTATCTCTACCTATCTCTCCGATCATTAATTGCATATGAGGGTAGGAGCCAAGGTAAATGTAGTCGTGATCAGTTACTCCCCAGTGTTGGATAAGCGGGCTGGTATTCTCTGCACACTCTCTAGAGTTGATTCTATCTTGTATTTAGTCTGTTCGTATTCAGCATGTTAGCCGTGTTCGTTTCTTGGTGATATTCAGCAGTCAACTCATTGTGCTTTAGGTATCACAGTTAATCAGGGACTGGAAAATAAGAAGCATAAACTGCAGCCAAGGCCTGTATCAATCAATGATGATCAATTACCCCATTTGAGACCGAGGCTGGAGGCTTTCAGAATCACATATCACCGTTATAATAGAGATGCACAAATAAAGCCACCATCTTTGCTACTTGTCGCAACACATGTCTGAATCATTTTATTTAATGTATAACTGTCAAAAATAGAGATGCACCGATCAAGTTTTTGGTGCCGATCACCGATCACCGATCACTGAAATCAGTATCTGCTGATCCGATAATACCGATCACCGATCACGGTGTCGATTGAAGCATTCTATTTATTGTGTAGCATTATTGCCGAGGACTATGAGGAAATACATATATAAAGCAACTCAAACATTAACGAAATTACAGATTTCTTTAAACATTTCGGACTTTTACTTTGAAAGATGTCCTAATTGATACATTAAAATTGTTTGATTGCCAGCGTAGGGGATTTCAGATATGTATGGAACACATCTGCATTATTCATTTCCTGGAACTCTTGGGGAAATCTATTTACAGGACTTTTTTTAACATACAAAAGTCTGACTTATTTTTATAAACTCTTCCTTGGTACAGTAAAAATGTTTTAATGTTAGCATAATTTAAGCTAAATCTCAAACGATCTGTAAAGATACAAAATCAGTTCATTGTTTACTTTTATATGTTAGTGTTTGATTTGTCGACATCTTATTTTGATAAACGGATGTTGTTTCACGTGGTTCTTTCCGCTAACTTTGCAAAACCGGATGTTGCAACTTAAATCCTTCC
This sequence comes from Pseudoliparis swirei, assembly GCF_029220125.1. Lineage (NCBI taxonomy): Eukaryota > Metazoa > Chordata > Actinopteri > Perciformes > Liparidae > Pseudoliparis > Pseudoliparis swirei. The sequence continues at coordinate 19,467,456 of NC_079392.1, read as the reverse complement.
GCTAACTTTATCAAAACCCTCGCGCGCTCCCGATCGAATGCGTTTACCGTGAGCATCAGTCTATAGGGGCTCAGACATGTGAGAGTCGGCTGAGTTGACCCAGAGATTCAACTCGGGGGACGGGGACGCCGCTCGGTGGTGAGGATCCCCTCGTGGACCTCTCACTCTGCGGCCCTCGCCGGGCGCATCGTCTCCGTTGCGGTGCGCGGCGATTGAAACGTCTGATAGTTCTCGCAGATGTTACGTCATCTGATCGGCCGTTTTGAGAACGCCGATCAAAACCGATAATGGGAATATCGGCCGATATAGATCGGCGCCGATCAGATCGGTGCATCCCTAGTCAAAAACGTTTTCTCTAATCCGTTTCACTAAACCATTCGTCAACTAGGTAGAGCAGCAATGTCAACCAGTGGCGCTGTAGGTCTTTGTCATTGAGCTCTTTTACCAAAGCTCAATACTTACAAGTATGTGCCTAAATCATCATTTATGGTTTGATTATGTATGTTTGATTAACATTTTGTGAGACGCATTGTGCTGTTTTCAATCATATTGAAAGCTGTACAACATTGGTCAATTAATACACAAGTGGATAAACAGCAATTTAATCTACTACAAAAAATGTTGCAATTATTTTTTAGAATCGATTAATCCTTTAAATGAAAAAAATGCTTGTATGGTAAGGATCGCTGCTTTTCACAGTGATATGATCGTCAACATATACAAATTAGAAAGATGTGATCTTGAGAAATTGTTATGCTTGTTTTCACATTTGATTTGACATTTTGTACATTTAAAAATGTATCTAAGAAAATATATTCAGATTAATCCATTATGGAAACGATTGTTATTTGCTACCCTAAAATGTGCTACCCTTGATGTGCAAAGACAGCCAGTAATCCAAGGCTATAGCCCAGTTCCTTAGCAGCAGATTTAACGACATTGCTCTTCTAACGGTGTCTCAAACCCACAGAGTATGAGCTTGGCAGCATTAAAAGCTGTTCTACTAATTCAGAAGCTTTTGGACCAAGAAAAAGGATTGTATTTCTCCCTTAGGAGATATTTTAACTATCCTCTTTAACGCCATCAAACTTACATGCAAGCTTTACAGAACAACATGGAATTAACCTCTGCTAGGTTCTCTGTAGTGATGTCGGGCTCTGTTTCTCCTCCTTGTTATACCTAGTTAGCATTATGAAAAGGGAGATTACAGCTCCGAGCTAATGAGTATTCAGCCCTAGGAGCTACACAATGAAATGTATTTGTAGATAATACAGTGTCTGGAGCTACCATACCTCTGTCATGTTATAATGTGCTTGCACGTTGTCAGATTTGACACACACTGTTTCATCTTACTGTATTTTGAGAGAAACAGTGCTCTACCACAATAGAACTTCCCTCAGGCATGCAATCAGTCTCCAGCTCCATACAGTACATTCTGCAATCTCTAAAACAGACGGTTGTCTCCTGTGGAAGTGTGTGGGCCATGTCTTTCTTCTGTAAACTTCAATCCAGGCGCTGTCTTTGATACCAACACAAAGCCCCCGCTGCTTTCCTCTGCACTGTGTGAGTGTCACTTTCATTTACGAAAATTCACCCTCGTTTTTGCCAGTGCAGTCGCTAATGGGTATTATTTTCAAAGCCTAAAGGATAGTCCTGTCATCTTTGTTTTCATGGCCACCTCAAGGCCATTCAACAAGTTCAAAAGAAAACTTCTGCAGAGTAGTGTTTATGAGATTTGTTCCACGTGTTTTCTATATCTGCCATCCCAGGCAGGGCTACATGTGTAAAACAGGTGTTGTGCTGAATGACTTCAGTGCATTGTACTTACTCACTTAAGGGAATCTCTGAGCCAGATGCTTTATTTGGTTGTGTTAATGCTGATGCCTGTGTACCACAACCGAAAAGGGCATGGGTGGGACGGAGTTCTCGAAACAGTTCAACTAGCTTTCACCATCAATTTATGCTTGGTTTCCAATTTCTTGGGCCGATGTGTTGACGTGTGAAACAACAACCTGGTAAACAGCTATATTCTTCCTGACAGGCCAATGTGGCCATTCAAAGATGATTACGTTTACAGTCTCTGTGGATGCCACAGAGTCTCTCTGATCTTCACTCTAAAGGATTCGCTGGTTATTTTTTTCATCGAAACAAAATTATTCACATTGAGGTTGGATTTGATTGCTGGAGAAGAGCATATTGTGCACGTAATGAATACAAATTTCCAGGTAGTGGAGAACATATTATCGTAGGAAGGAAGCTCTAGAATCAGATGTGTTTGCTGCAAAGCCAAACAGAGGCTTCCTCGCTTGTCCAATAACTAGAAATGTGTCATTATGTGAATGTGGATGTTATCAAGGCTGAGGTATTTTTATGACAGACAAAGAGTGCATGCATCCTTATTACAATGTGTAGCGTAGGATCTCATTTACCCAGTATTTTAAGTTTACTAACTCAACAATAAGGGCCCAGCTGGCTAGCCCGTTTCTTCACTACAAAAAACACGCAGGACACAAAGTAAAACACAAAAAACACAACCCAGAATACAGTTCATTCAGTGTCTTTCAAGTTTTATATAGTTCTTCGGGTCAAAAGAAACAAACATTGTCCTTTAACGGAAAACCCAACTCAAAAGGAGTCTGCAGATAACTGAAATATTTCTCTTATCACGTTAATTAAATCACATATCATTTCCAAAACCACAATGAAATAAGTGTGTGGGGCAGTGGGATGTGTGTAATGGCAGGAGGGTGGAAATGTCCGGTAGAGTCCAGTTCAGAAGATGGGGAAGGTGTGTGTGTGTGTGTGTGTGTGGGATTGTTGGTAGAAACAGAGAGGTCGGGCCTGGAGAGGAGGGTGTACAGGACTTATCTGTAGGGCATTTCTGTAGGGAAGGAGATTCTCGGGCATCCGAGCAGGATCTGGTCTGGAGGGCTCCTGACAGCTACTTGGATCATCTGCTTCTCAAGTCTTGCTTTTCCGGTTTCACCCACTCTCGCTCCTCGCTCTGGTCACCATGTTGGTTTTTCCCCAAATGTTTGTTGGTTCTCCCCTCTTTTCCTGCTCACAGGTGCTCTAATTTATCAACTTTTAGGTTCCACCCACTTTTCCTGTGGGGGGAGGGATAAGGCTGTCCTTCGCTACAAATGTGAATGAACAAGTATAAGTGAGACAGCTTTTTTGCATGGACAAAATAAATTACATGTATCATCTGTAATGCACATGCATTACATTCAAGGGTGAAATAAAGTAGATGATGATAAAATACAACCTAGTCCTACACAAGAATTGCCAACAAAATGTTTGAGAAAGTAATGCGTGTCGTTAAATAACAACATAAACAATGTCTCGGAGCTATTAAACAGAAAACAACGTTCTATCCATTCCGGCATTAGTTTAGGTCAGTATTGTCGAGGGGGGGGGGAACAAATTAATTCCTCTATGTATCGCAGTAAGGCTGGCTAGGATGCCCCCTGATATCTGGTTGTAAACGGAAACCGATAAGACAGAAGTAAATACCCGGAGTATCGATAAAGTCCAGAGTTATCGGTTCTGCTATCGTTACTTTAGAAGTTACGAAGTAAGATCTCCACGGAAAAAAAAAGCAGTATTGCAAACTGTTTCTGTGTCCGTCTTTGACCCTCAATACAATGAGAAAAACACATGACAGGGAGAAGACAAATACCCAATGTGTGGCTACATTTGAATCGAATAGATGCTGAGAATGTAATCAAATGCAATGAAACTCTCAAAAGTAAGAGAGGAAACACCAGCCATCTCTCAAAACATTTGGCCAACAAGCAGAACACAAAAGCGCAGAAGTGCACAATTTCCGACTGTTTGTCGAACAGCTGTCCATCCTCGTCCACTGCAGGGAACGTCGGCAGCAATGCAGAGTTTGATAATGAGAAAAGGCGAATCAATGAAAGCTAATCACGCAGCTAATTGTTTATCTGCGACTGTATTTTAAGGATTTGGGAACTTCTTGTAGATTGTCGGGCCGAGGCTGCAGCCATGTCTCAGCCCGTCCCCCCTCCCTCTCCCACCACCGGTCCCAGCCCGAGTCCCTAGTCCAGGGAAGAAGACACAGCATTGTTAAAGACCTGCACTCCTTCTCAACAGTTGAGTCAAAGAGATTTAGGCCACTAATAAGTCTGTCAGTGTATATTAAGTCGCTTGATACATAGTTATTAATAAAGGGAGCAGCTGTGTCGTTAGTTAGTGCTGTAAATTAGTTTGAAGCTGTTTGTCCCACTCCCGCCAACACACCGTAGCAATAATTGTTTTTTCACTGTAGGGAGATGACCAAGGCTCTCAACTCCAAGTATATCCCTCCCTGTAGGAATGTTCTGAAATTTAATTTTGTTCTTGGCATTCAACTAGTATCGTCAACAATAGTGACTGGATAGTATCACAGCTGCAGAAGCATGAATCTGAATGCACAAAGATTACTGTGCAGGAGAAAGGATGTCGTCGAAAGACATAAAGCAAAGTGTCTCCTCAAACTCACTTGAATGTGATTCGAGATGATGTCATTCCGAGTCCTCTACAACAGTATTACATCGTCTTAAGTAGGTTGGGGCGATTAAAGGACTCAAAACTACTCCTGTCACTATCTTGTTTTTGATTTATATTGTTTCCTATTGTAATTGAAACTCTCTGCCTCCTATTGATAGTTTGACTTCCTGTCTTTGTGGCTTCTCCCTCCTTTTTGTCTGTGAGCACCTGAGTTGTATTCGTCTGTTCCCTTGTGTTTCTTCCACCAATCAGCTTTCAGGATGCCCTCGTGTCTGCCCACCTGTGTCTGATTAGTTTCTTGTGTATTTACAGTCCTGTCTTTTCTCTGCTATGTTCCGGTTGTTATCCCTTGTCCACATGTCTGATTTGCCTGGTCCTGTTTTGTGTCGTTTTCACACTCATTAATTCATTACTACTTTTGTACTCACCTGGCAAGTTTTGTTTTGGACATGTGTTTATTAAAACCCATTGTATCATCCATCTGCTCCCCGTGTCTCTGCATTTGGGCCCATCCCCAGTTGTCTTTTTGCCGAACCATGACAACTAGTCATTGAAGGATTCAATTATTTATTTGGTGTTTACATAACAGGTCATTCTTTTTAAAGCAACTCAAATTGCCCAATCCAGAAACTTAGTGCACCATGTGTCTAAGGGAAAGGATTTTTTTCTATAAAGCTGGCTAGTAAAATTGGGGAGCAAAAGGATTTGAAAAACAGAACTGTTCATTATGTCCACTCAACTCAAAACGAGGCAGATTTCCACAAAAAATAATTGTGTTGACATTCACATTACACATTGGTTCAGTCCAGGAATGGTGTAGTCTGGCAAAGGTTTAAGGGAAGACATATCTGATAATGTGGTTGTGTAGTGAGAGAGGACAATGGCCTGAGAATTAGAGGACAGATAACAGTCAGTCAGTGAGAAACCAATTTCCCATACTCGGGGGTTTAGGTTTGCCTTTTCCTCGCCATATGTATCAAGGGAAAGCTTGTTTTGTGTCCAACACACCCTTGTTTCAAACTCTTTACAAAAGAAGAATCACTTATGCAAATATCCATCTGTTTCATGTAACGAAGAATTGTAACTGCTGTATATCAATAGTTTGATGTTCTTACTTATCAATGGAGTGAGTGTTCTGCAGCACTGATGCAAGTGTCTTACAGTCCAGAAGGTTACATTTGCCCTAAGCCCTAACATTCATAGGATATTTTTGTTGGCTTCACAAACTAATAATTACTTTCCGTGTAGGTCTGTTTTTCAGCTGCCATGACAATGAACAATTACATGACAATTAAATTGAAAGCTTTTACAAAAATGTCAAAAGCATTTGGAAATGGAGTAACACAGCCTTGAGTGACCGATAAATATGTCCTGTCAGGGAGTATAAGTGTGTGTGAGCCTAAAACAAATACTGTTACTGACTTGTACATACTGTTCAGTAGGTCCCTTTGTACTTGTGTGCGCATTTGTTGATCATACATTTGGGCGTATTTTCCACACATTGATAAAGTGACACATTGATATGGTGACATGCTGCAGGCATAGCTCAAGCAGACATTGCATTCACTGTGAGCGAACGTTCAGAGCACGTCATATGGACACTTCCCAGTTCCTCTAAATTGATTTTAATTTTCTGCGATCAGCTCGACTGTGCACTTGTGTGTCAGCTCGGCTGCCGCTTTGCCGACTAAATTATTCCACAGAGAGATATATTTTTCATCTCACAGTTAATAATAGGGGGGGTACTGTATACAGCTGCATGAATAATTCATGCAGGCATTCCTTTGTCGAGATTAAAAACAGAATAAGAATAATTCATGCTGTAAGCTTACATAAATGCTTTTAGAAACGGCTCATCAACTCGCAAGCCTGTCTGGGGCAAGGCAGCTACCTTAAGTTGCAAGTTCGTCCTCAGAAGTGCCTGCCGAAGCCCAGCTGAGAGCCAGCCAGAGAAATTCAATTCAAAGGCTTCTTTCCATATCACCTCCACCTCCTCCTCCATATATATTCTTATGATTTTCTTTTGGAGGTGACACAGTGAAGACTTTCTCGGTTTACTCTGCCGCTGAGGAAGTGACAGGCCCTAATTATACAGTCTGGGCGCCGAGAGACACTCAAACATGAACAACTACATCTGGATAAAAGCAGCAGATAAAAAAGGGAATAACAAGAAGAGAAAGAAGAGAAATAAGGCGAGAGAGAAAATGACAGAAAAAAGAAAGAAAAAATTGCCGATAAAGGAAGCAAGAGGTTGAGTTTGTAGAGAGCAGCATGACGGTAATGGTTCTTTCGACTTGTTTCAATATCATAATCAGATTTAGAGGCACATCATGTATATTCATTCAGGAAGCTTTTATACATAATATCCATTGTGTTGTGCTCATCAATTGCACAGATCAGTCATGCCTCAGTGCGCATGAACAATTTCTCAACCCATAAGCGGAACCTTTGTCCTTCATGGAAAACCAGTCGCTGCAGCAGACAGTTATTAGAGCTCTATCCAACCATATGGTTTGCAAGTTGAATAATGGCCTGGGCCTGCATTACAGGCCATTTGGGGTGATTTCATGATCTAAACGTGCTGTGCGGTTTTATCAAACAGTTCTAAAGGACACTCGCCTTCTGTTTGCTCTGTAAACCTCCAAGCTCTGAATTGATTAATGATCCTGAGGTAGTCGGTTCAAACGCAGGCGCAGAGGATACTGCGTATGTGTCCTTGACCGAGGCACTTAATCTAAGCTGTGTCAGTTAATATCCGTCTTCATAAACGCATTACAGACACATCATAGGTTATGTAAGTCACCCTCGATGAAGTCAGGAGAAATAAACAATGTGAGGCCCAGATATCATCTTTGCCCTCAACACAGTCCAGGGGAACATCTCTCGTACGTGGCTCAACAAAGTCGATCAAATGTCCTATTATCCCGCTTAATTTAACGAGATGATTGACATCAGGCTATCTCGATTTCTCAAAGGCCCTCAAACTATCTCGTTAATTTGAACCAGACGTCAGTACTTACGATGATTGCGCGTGCCCGTCCAACATCAAAAGGGGGAAGCGTCGATCACAGAAACCTTGATTTTATAATGGAACAAAGTCAAATAAACTGAAAGGAGAAGCCTCTTTTTTCCTCGCTGACGAGCAGGAGATGATCATATGAGGAATTCCAAACCATAATCATGAACATCTAACACCGCTGTTATTAAATTCATTCACTTTCTTTGCGCTGTAGAGGGGGCGTGGTTTATCTCTGGCTTATCTCCATGGAAACATTCATACACCATGGAAGAAATAACCACTATTTCTGCTTTTTCCTCATTGTGGAACTCCCACAAACGTTGGAACATCAAACGCCCTCGTGTTTGGCTTCATAACAATATCATATATATAACATCACCCGTAGACTCACACAGCTCGGTAACTTTCACCGCCGACTACGTCTGAATAACTGGAGGAAAATCCTCTTCATTCTCATCCATTCTTGTGCATTCTTGAATCTACTCTCAACGCTTTTGGTGTTAACGCAGCATACTTGTTGGGAAAATGTATCGGCTAATTTGAAGTCCCTCATTACCCGAATCAATCCGATTATATTTCGTTAAATGTGCCTGCTGGCAGTCGGCTTAATGGCTCAACACTTCCAGAACAAGTCGATCATATATATGTGTATATACATGTATGTGGAGATGGCCATATAGAATAGGAGTTTGAATATATGTGTGAGAACCTTTGTATGAGCCACATCCAGAAGTTTCTTAAGCGCTAAATAAACTTTATGAACAGCTCTGCATAGAGCGTCTTTCCTGCAGGGTTCGTACGGTCATGGAAAACCTGGAAAAGTCATGGCATTTTAAAATGGTCATTTCCAGGCCTGGAAAAGTCATGGAAAAAACTTAAATCACAAGTTTTGGAAAAGTCATGGAAATTTGTTATAATCACATGTTCATTTGCGTCGAGTTTCACATAATTAATATGTTTTTGAAAGAAAGTGGTCAACGTGTTGAAGGGCTGATGTCTTTCTGTCTGACCAAAGCCTGAGCCACTATTTACAGTCCAACAGATGCATTTGCACATAGAGGACAATAGTTTGATTAAAAGAATAAACATTTATAAGAATAAACATGTATATGAATGTTTATTTTTTTAATCAAACTATCGTCTCATTTATTTGTTTCATTTAAGGTATCCTGTATGCTTTGGAATTCTCATTGTTTAAATCCTAAATGTTCTCACTTTCATGTATACACCGAGATTTCAGTTTGGTCATGGAAATTTGGTTTAAAGTCATGGAAAAGTTATGGAAATCCATGAGTCAAAATGTGTAAGAACCCTGTTCCTGATGTTCTGCATCGCAGACACTGTACAAAAATATACTACATTGTACAACAATGTGCAACGCTGTACAACAATGTACCACTCGCACACAAGCGCGTGGCTCTGCAGACAGTCTGTGAGACAATGCAGGCTGCGGCGTGTGGCGTTCAATGTGGCTCCAGAAGATCTGTAAATAAATGGTTCTTTGTGGGCAGAATGGATAGCGCTCAGAGGAAGTCATCATTACGTGATAAGAACTCTCTCCTTATAAAACTAATCTAACTTCATCAACGAGGAAGTGAGATCCATTTTCTTCAGGGGGCGTGGCCAGATTATCCAGCTAGACTGAAGGAGCCTGCGCTGGAGCAGGTTCACATTTGTGGATGTGTTGTTATGGTGATTTTTTCCAAACTTGCTTCGTGGAACAGAAAAAGCCTCGCTTGTGTGTAATCTCATCCTCGAAATGATCCCGCTAACATGTCAGCCAGGTACGAGAAATAGGGCCCCGGGGAATATCAAGTGGCTGTCATCTGGATTGCATTGCCTTGTCATTGTTTGGAGTCCCTATTCTAATGTATTCTGGAGCGGCATAGAGGCCCTTTTTTGCTGGTAGATATAAGTAGTTCCACTTGTCCAAAATACACTCTTATGTTCTTATCTTCTGTCAATATAGTATCCCTCATGGTTCCTGCCTGAGTGTATAGCAAGTGTGCAGTAAACGGTTGCGTGGGTTGCTTACATGCTCGGGGGCTTGTGGGCAGCGCTTCATCAGAACAGTGTAGCTCAGACACTTCTCTGAGTGGGCGCTTTGCTTAGACCTGGACCCCACATATTCGGGGAGGGGAGTGTGTAGGGTTGCCCAATTAGTGCTGAAAAGTGTGGCAGTGCGTCAGCAGGGAAGTGTGCACCAGAGGAGGCGCCTCATCAATCATCACTCTGGCTTCAGGCTCGTTCCAGCCCTTCTCTCGATCAAGCACAAGGAGAAATAGGAGAGGGCAGAATGACAGTGGTCAGCCAATTCCAGGAATGACAACCAACTGCATGAGAGCAACTAGCTCGAGGTATCAATGAAGTGAAATGATTTATTTTGATTAGTAATTAAATTAGCATCGAAACAAATATTCAGCTTTTTTTTCACAATATGACAATATTTTGTGTTTTATATGAGTTATGTGCACAAACAGCATCTTCTGTTTGGATACTTTGAATTAAGCTTTATTCCAAATGGAGCGTTTTCCGATGAAGACATGTGGGTGGTCCTGATAATATTCAGGTTTTACGGGAATTCTTCTGACAAGTATACAGTGTATTGGGAATATGGTCTCAATGGGGTTTTACCGCTCTTAGTGGCACACAAGGCTTCTTGCTAGATTACGGCCAGCTCTCTTGTACAGTAGATATACAAAAAACAACTACCAACAGTCTGCAAAGATGCATGTCCAAAAGAAAAGCCCACATTTTTGGTCGAAAGAAGAAACACACCTACTTTTAAACATTATGAAAGTCGATCAACAGGTTTTTAGATATGCACACATATTGCAAAAGATACTTTTTCAAGAAGGTGGTTGGAGGAATGAAAGAGGCTGTGTTCACACGGACGCACAGTCCGCCACTGGCTACGTTAATTAAATTATGCACAGCAGCATGTAAATGGGAATATTATTGAAACATATGACTGTTGTCTTTTTTGGAAAAAGGACACAAAACAGAATATTAGTTTTCATATTCATTGTTTTATGTCCTCATAAGTAGATACAGCGAGGATATACATATAATAATCATGTAGTTAAACGCTAAGTAACGTTATGTTATGTGTTTTTCTTCTTCTCAACTAATGCCATGAAAGAGCAAAACCAACAACTCACTAACTTATATTGTCAAAGCCTGATATAAGTTATTAGTCTGTGCCATGAACCTCCGCCAGTGAGTCACATTATTGCACTGGGCGATACGGGATGTTCAATCCCACATACACCATCATGCCACATATAGATGCTCACTAGCTAGTGGTCGGCTGTAGCTCATGGGGGTTTGTCCCGCAACCACAAGGTACCCGGTCCGATCCCCGGTCCCCCCATCGATGCATGTCGAAGTGTCCTTGAGCAAGACACTCAACCTCGAGCAGCTCCCCGGGCGCTTCACTGCATGCAGCCCACTGACTGCTCTTTAATAACTAATAACAAAGGATGGGTCAAATGCAGAGAATCATTTCCCCACGAATAAATAAAAGTGTACATTTCTTTCTCCGACCACGGCGAATGCAGCATTTACTTCTGTTTGAATATTGTTTTCTCAAAACTACAGCGCCCACTGCCCAGCTATAATAGGAGGTTATTTAGCTATTATGGGAGCATGTGCGGATCAGCAGGTAGAGTCGGCAGTTTGATCCCCGGCTCCTGCTGTCAATGTCCAAGTGTGCTTTACCAAGACGTCCAATTGCTCTCATAGTTGCTGCCATCAAGAGTGTAACATACAGGAAATCCATGATTTGACGACCAAAGCGGTTTAACTGAAAAGGAATTAAATTCGGCATATCATGGAGCATCATTCATTGTTCATGGTGTACGTGTGTGTCTGGTTATTGATTGCTAATCACCATTCCCAGTAGGGCTGCAATTAACGATTATTTTGATAATATGTATGTATGTACATGTATGTATTTTTGTGTGTGTGTGTATTTATGTATACATGTGTATATGAATATATATATATATATGAATACGTATACAGGACTGTCTCAGAAAATTAGAATATTGTGATAAAGTTCTTTATTTTCTGTAATGCAATAAAAAAAATTAAATAAAAAAAAAAAAAATAAAAAAATATTTCAGTTGATTTGTAATGAATCCAGAAGAAATGACATTTTTTTGTTTTTAATTGCATTACAGAAAATAAAGAACTTTATCACAATATTCTAATTTTCTGAGACAGTCCTGTATATATATATATGTATACATGCACATATATACTTATATGTACATACAAAATCTTATATTATATCTACTAATATGTACATACAGAATCCCCCAACCCCATCTGTAAATCTCACAGAACCCCCCTAACCTGGGAGGTGGTGTAAGCGACTAAATAGTGAAATTCTGTGAGTCGCCAACTTAAAAAACTGTAATGTTCCACCCTTTATTCAAAACAGGGTTTGTACGGTCATGGAAAACCTGGAAAAGTCATGGACTTTTTAAATGGCTATTTCTAGGCCTGGAAAAGTTTAAAAAAAAAAAAAAAAAAAACATTTTGGAAAAGTAATGCAAATGTGTTATATTCAAATATTTATTTATACGATATATATATATATATTTCCAAAAATATATATATATATATATATAAACGGTATGCTTTGGATTTCTCATTGTTAGTTTAAATACTACATCTTCTCATTTTTTCATGTATACACAGGGTTTTCACAAAACGTTTAATCATGCAAATTTGGTTTAAAGTCATGGAGAGGTCCTGGACATCCACTGGTCAGCGTGTGTATGAACCCTGTCACGAACAGAACTGACAGCGCTTGACTCGCCCGACTATTTGTGGTTTAATCGCATCATACGCGTCGTTGAGGGGGCGTGGCTTATCTCCGTTGCTTTGCTCTGGAAAAATATATTCCGCCATCTGCCACAGAATAATTAACCACTTTTTCTACGTTATACTTCTTGTGGAAATGCCACACACGTCGTAACATCTAACGCCCTGGTGTCTGGTTTCATAACATCAGCCGTAGGCGCACACAGCTCCGTGAATGTCACGCCGACTACGTGAATGACTTCCGCTTAGAGTCCCATTAGAGCAGCAGCAGCCAGTTAGATTCACTCACGGAGGAGCAGCTGATTGGCTCTCACAACGCAGCGTTCTGTCTGTCCTCTCCCTCTGCGCCGCTATTTTTTCTCCTGTGCCGGTCTGCGCTCAATTCAACTTTTCTTATTCTCCGCGACTTATTGAGTGCGGTAATAATCGCGCGACACAATGAATCGATAATGAAATTCGTTGGCAACTATTTTAAGAATCGATTTTTATTGATTCGTTGTTGCAGCCCTAATTGCCAGTATGCAACATCATGCATCATGACCTCACACATGCATTCAATTTGTCTGATGTTTACACCACTTCTCTTCCCTCCTGTGTCAGCCATGTACAGACTACTTGGCTTTAACACTGACCCATAGTGTGTCACTGGCTCAGAGTTTCTATAAATGGGTACTTAACTTTGTCTGAAGGGTATAATGATAATGACGGTTACTCTTCATATAAAATGCCTCTCATTTAGTGAGTCTTAGCAGTGTCAGCACCACCTAATGAAAGCCGAACAAATATCTCTGAATATTATCTTTGAACTATTTCATAATGTATGCTACTTCTAAAAGCTCCATACTTTCCAATTTAAATCATGGCTATCTTTTTTGACATTAGTCCTTTTGTTCATTTCATGCCCTCCACTCTAAATGCTTTCAGATCATCTTTCCTCAGGGAGGTATGCAGCGTTATCATACAGGATATAACAAGCTACCCTCACATGGAGAGTGAGACGAGGGTTGTGATTGCAGTTATGGCTGAGTCCAACCTTTCTAAATACCTACATGCTCAAATTGGTCATTCTGGATTGTAAAATCAGGACCAGGTTTGCCAACATGAGATGGCCTATAGTTTACTGTCCAACTTTCTGACATCCAATCTTCATAAAACAGTCATCAACATTAGCTGAATTGTGTAATTAAGCTTAGGACCCTCAATTATAGCAATATTTCATCATTGGCAAATTATCCTCAACAACATTATCTTAATGTGAATGTCCATATGGCACCCATGATGACTGTACCAATCTCACTGGGGTATAACATGTTAATGTAATGTAGAGGACGAGCCAAGTTTTTCTAATTTCTTTTATGTCTTTAAGGTGAGAGTTCAATGTCTTTGGCTGTGTTCTGAAAGCATGGCTTCATCGCAGCACGTGCTCACTAAATCAGCGGTCCCCAACCTTTTTTGAGCCACGGACCGGTTCCGTGTCAGAAATTATTTTCACGGACCGACAATATAAATGACGTAATAAATATGACGTCATACAATTATACGAAGGGCATAAAGTGCCAAAACTACAACTCATCATAACGCCGAGTTGTGAGCCGTGCGCTTGTTGACCTGCAACGAGCCGCTAATGGAGACGGCGACACAGACCTGTGTTTGGTCCGCTGCTCCTCACCGAGTTCTGGTCGCTGTCATTAGAACACCGGCAGAGTTGTTGTGTGAAATGTCCCTTAAGGCCACCGTCATTTGCATCTCCAACACATTCTTTTATAGCTCGGACGGGCTCGATTCACCGGGTGGGTTTGTTTACAAATGGGTTGCAGGTCTATTCTTTTGCAGTCGGGTCTTTTGTGGTTGGAGTCCCGCTCAAACTCTTTGAAAAGCCTCTTCCACCCGGTCAACGTCTGAAACATGGAGAATATTCCGCTGTTCACTCGCCCACACAGCAGCGACTTTATCGGCCAACTTGAAAACAGTTGTCATTTCCCTGTGACAAATTTGTTATGAATCTGATTCTTTCTTAATTTGAATGTTGTCACTGCCGCCAGTCAGCAGTTGAGGGCGCGTGAGACTTCAGTTCAGCGATATAAACCCGAACTTTAGACTCCTGAAAGCTCAGACGTACACACGTGTATCCGGTCCTTTTTTTCAAAATAAGATATTTTTTTCCGACTGATTTTTTTTTTTTGTTGTAAAATATTTATCACTTTTCCAGCACGTGCTCACTAAATGATTGTACTCGGGTCAGAGCAGCATGCTGTCTGTGGAAGAGTGAGGTATACTGGTAATAACCTCTTCTTTAAACCAACAGTCATAACAGACAGGGCTGCCCTCCATGCTCTACAGGAGGAGTCTAACTCTCTTGTTAGTGTGCACTGGTGGGGAATTGTTGTCTCTTCTGTCAGGAGGTGATACGTTGAAGCTGCAGACTCTCAGCTAAGCCTAAGGAGAAAAAAAGAGCCACAGGGCCACACACTATTCAGCGTATATGTGTGGCTGTGCCTGTGCACATGTATGATTGTTACCTTCGCATTGAAAATGCGGAAGGTTATGTTTTGATCGCCGTGTATTTATTTGTATGCGTGTTCCTCGCATAACACAAAAAGTTTTAAACAAGAATCGCATGAAATTTGGTGGGATGATTGGTTATTATCCGGGGACCATTTGATTAGATTTTGGGATCAATCGGGTCAAAGGTCAACGTCATGGAAAGGTCAAAATCTTCTTTTTACCATAGCGCGGTCAATTTTTATTCAATTGGCATGCAACTAATGCCAAAATGTTCATAATTTAATGCGCAATCTTGTGATATGCGAAGGTATGCGCTCTACCGAGTGCCCATTCTAGTTTCTTTTGTTTGTGGGCAAGTGCACACGGACATGCATTTGTCTGTGTGCATGTGACAATCAGTGCTTGTGCGTGTGCTTGTGTGAAAGGGACAGTAGGAGAGGTTGACTGACAGCCTTATCTCCCACAACACTGGAGCTCCATACGTCATTAATCGCTGACAAAAATGAACATTCTGCTGTATTCATTGAGGTCTAAAAGACCATACCACCGGCTTTTCTATGTGTGTGTTTGATTGTGTGTGCGTGTCTTTGTGTGTATGAGAAACACAGTGTGTAGGTGAGAATTCACTACCAACCTGAGGTTTCTGACCTTTGTGTTTGGTTCAGTGCTACTATGATGGATGACATGGTTATCAGAACCTCACCTTCAGTATGGAGGCTGTCTTATCTTGCTGTCAAGGTCAGTGGTTAGTAGCTTTATAACAGGGTGGTTATAACAGTGAGCTTACTAAAATGTGCCCTATCTATCACATCAAATGTCAAATTCAATAAGTTAATGACAAACCGAAGCGTAAGCAACTAATTGGTTAAATCTGACCTGAAAAAAATATACTATACTGGATTACAAGTATGGGACTTTTTATGGCCAACATTAGCTGAATGTTTATTTATTCATAAATAATGCAGCCTTTTGTGCGGGTGCATCCCAAACGAAAGTTGTGTGAGTGAGCCAGTCACATGACAGCTTGGTTTTGGCTTGATTGGAGGGACTAATATTGAGCCAGGGAATTGGCCTCTCCCAATAGTCCACAGGGAGTTGATAACAGATTGCAGGCTTTAGTACTAAAATAGATTCACCAGAAATGAGCATATAGCATAGCTTCCATTGTGAGATGAAAGTCACCATCACCCTGCATTTAGTAGGACACTTAACATTAATGTTAATTATGCTTTTATGCACTTATGCTTCTTTTCGCTGAACTTGATCAGGTTTTCTGACACACAATCTGTCAAAACAACCATTATCAGTGAGCAAAAGTGTCTGGACTTCTACAAAGTAAAGTTGATAAAAACATAATCAGGAGGAATTTGGCCTTACTGTGCTTTTTTAATACCTCTGTGGGCTTGTTCTCACAGACCATGTGCGTTCTTTTATTTTTTTTACACAATTCTGCAAAGTTTGAATTTTCTCCGCGAACCTGCTGATCGCAATTTTGGTTGCTTGCCTTCCGGAGGCGCTGCTACAGCTACTTTGAATCTCATGGGCCAGTAAGATTACTGTCCATAATTCAGCAGTTTCTATTGTTTTCACTTTCATGCTACAAGTGACGGCCCTGCTATCGTACGCCAGAGCAATTGGGCCCGCAGCAATCTGACTGGTGCTTTGACTTGTACCTGGGTTTGCGTTGCATTGACAGAAATTAAAAGATTGTATGAGATACAAATCTTCAGGTCGCTTTTGTGTTTGTGTGTGTTTGTGCGCGCCTTCCATTTCAATACTATCACTTTTGTACAGCAATATGGACAGCATTACAACAGGGACACATTAAAATGGTCTTAGGTCAGTGTTCATACGGTCATGAAAAACCTGGAAAAGTCATGGAATTTAAAATTTGTTTTTTCCAGGCCTGGAAAAGTCCTTGAAAAAAATGTAATCCCAAAAGTTTTGGAAAAGTCATGGAAATGTTTTTAGAAAGCCGCTCAAAATATAAGTATGCTTAGGGCTCGATCACACCAGACGCAAAACCATTGATTCATCTTTCAGATGCGCCTTTTAACCCTTGTGTTGCCTTAGGGTCATTTTGACCCGATTCAATGTTTCACCCTCCTGTTACCTTTATATTTACTAACATATTTTACCCTTTGGGTTCAATTTGACGCCAGCAATTAAAACCTCCAGAAAATTATTAGAATTAATATTGTTTTCAAAGTTTAAGTGTGAGGCACTTTATGTTTGTTTGTTGACTACCGAAAGAACACCGACATTAAACATTGAATGGGTTCAAATTAATCCTAAGGCGGGGGGAGGGTGTAATATTGATTCGGGTCAAAATGACCCTAAGTCAACACAAGGGTTAAATGCCTCGCCGCGCGTTTTTCACGCTTAAAAGTTAAAATATTCTCAACTTTAAGCACGAGGCACGGAGGCGCACCGCTCATCAATGTCACACTCGGCCAAGGCAGCCAATCGGATCAAGCAAGAGGCGGGCTTTCCTTCCTGTTTTCCCGACGAGACAGCGGTATTTAATTACGAAGAGCTTTATAATTCTAAATCGAAACACGACTCCAACTGAAAGCGCTCGTCATCAAGATACAATTCGCGAACTAGATGGTGGTATTCGCCGTACTCTTTTACAAATATCGCGAATGTAAAATCAACGGTTGGTTGTGCACGCAGGTCGGCTACACAGGCGCACCGCGCTTATAAAAGTGGCGTCTGGTGCGATCGCGCCCAGAAGCTTTCATTCTCGCGGCACATGTTTTTTCGCGCTGCGAGTGAACGTACCGTAACTGAAAATGTCGGTGGTCATAGCAACAGTAGCTCAGGGAAAAGGTCGGGATAATCCACTATGCCAGGGAAGTGTAGATTTAACCTTGGCTACATATGGAATAGTACATGGTCATGGACATTTGGTTTAAAGTTATGGAAAAGTCATGGAAATCCAGTGGTCGAAATGTGTGTGAACTAGCTGTGCAGGAGTAATGTGCTATAAATGGTGTGGCAGTCTTGTTATTCTTCTGCTCGTGGTGGTCGGGACACTGATCAAGATGGTGCCCATTCATTTAAATGACAACTGTTCACTGAGCACATGAGCTCATGAAGTTTTCTGGCTTCTTGGTTTACATCTGTGTGTTGCGACCCACTGCACATGTGCATTAGTGTTTCTCTCCCCGGCTACTCTTGCTTGGTCTTGCTCTCCGTAAACACACTGGGAGGGCTACACACACACACACACACACACACACACACACACACACACATGTTTTTTCTGGACTTAAGAAAGTTTAGCAAATGGGAAACCTTCATGGTTTAAAAATGTAATACAATGGTAATAATAATCAACCTTATTTGTAGTTTAAGCTGTCTTGTCAACATCTTTTACAGATGTCTCTATTAAAATGGCATCAATGAGAATGTTTTGCTTCAGTACTACAGTTGGCCTTATTGCATTTCTGATTACACCCGAGGGGTTATGCAGTTAACCAGCCCTCCAAGGGGTTTTCTCTCATTCTGCAAGCTTTAAAACTTATCCTGAGACAACAACACATTTGTCAGTAACATCAAACTCTAGGTCACAACAAGAATGTGTAATATTCGCAAACAACAACAACAACAACAACAACTTACTGTAAGTGCAACTCATAATGGTTTTGTTTTGTACAGGTTGCAGTTTATTGTTGTTTTTATTAGATATACAGTGTAAAACTCTTTATTGCCAAATATTTTAATTTGTTTAGTTTAGTTTTTTATGGGTTGCACATTAATGTTATTATCTTGAAAAGCTATTTAGTGCAAAACAGGTTAATTGCAGCCACAAACAACTTTTTTTTTAACCGTGTTCAAAAAAACTGATTCCACATTTGTATGATGGAGCAATCTGGTTCACTTGAAAGTGATGGCAATTTTCTTTTTTCCATTATTTGAAAAAAACAAATATGAGGAATCACAAAAAGTTGTTATTTAGATTTTGTTTGGGAGGTGGGACATGAAATTTTTTCTTCCAAAGTGGGGCGTGACAGAAAAAGTTTAAGAACCACTGACACTCAAATGCTAACCCCTATTTGTTTGGATCAAGTTTACATATCTTATGTTGCATCTTCAATGTTTCTTAACCCTCACCCACTTGGCGAGTTCACAACGTAACCTAAACGCATCCAGAGCTCTGTTCAGCCACATTTTGGTAAACTGTGTGTAACAATATATTTCATTTAATCCTGATTTTCACAGTGTTGATATAATTTGCTTCCCAATTTATATGGTGAGTTCTTGCAATAACTCTGAGTAAATATTTTCTCCAATCATACCCTAAAAAGGAGGCTAGCGAGATTGGCTCCAGGCTCTAACGAAACCCACGCTGCCAGATGTGTATAGTAAAATGAATATGGCGCAGTATCTGGATTGTGTTTCAGCGTTTACGTTGTGAGTATTATATTCATAAATTACAGAAGAAATGCCTTCCATCCATCTCACGGTGTCCAAGGCTTGAATTGAAAACAATTCTCTCCCATCAAATAGAAAGCATGTCAGTTGAAAAACCCATTACATTTGCCTTAAGGCATTTTCCTATTTAACACTGTTCTCCTTAATGGGGTTATTCAGTAAACCTTGCGGGCATTTTCATACTAATTGCATGTTTCATAAACTGATAAGAAAAACATCACGCTGTTGCAGGCTGCAGCCCATACATCTTATTTGGATTCTTGCACTTCTTTCGACATCCAATTTGAGAGCTTAGTTGACTTAACTTCTTATCATTTATTTTACCGTCAGACGAAATGAGGTAGTCTTAAAACTACGTTTGTGTGGGCTAGATTTGGGTGTGTACAAGACATAAGCATGAACAGAAATAAGTTTAAATCACATAGTCAGTTATGTGTTGTGTTTTTCTTGAGTGTTTGATAAGACAAGCTTGTATCTTGTGGAGAATCATCAGCTCATCAGCTCAAACCCGGCAGAGTACAGTATTGTGTGTATGTGTGCGTGGTCATTTGCCATGGGTTCATTTGGATGTTTGTAACGTCGATAATGAGCAGCCAGAGCCGGTGAAGCGTATTAAAGCCCACAGAAGGGATGAGATGGATTCTCCGGTGTTTTTCTTTCACCATTATTATCCTGGTTGCCAAGCTACTAAACTCCCAGATGCAGCAGCAATTTACATGGGCTTAATGTACCTTTTAGCTTAGACATACTTTGCCTGCTATTCCCCTTCACCACTGGCACATGGTTAGAGAATCAGGCCCAAATCCATCATTTAACTAGAATGGGCACTTGGTAGAGTGCATACCTTCGCATTTCACAAGATTGGGCATTGAATTATGAACATTTTGGCATTATTTGCATGCCAATTGGATAAAAATTGACCGCACTATGGTAAAAAGAAGATTTTGACCTATCCATGACCTTGACCTTTGACCCGATCGATCCCAAAATCTAATCAAATGGTCCCCGGATAATAACCAATCATCATAATTTCATGCGATTCGGTTTAAAACTTTTTTTGTTATGCGAATAACACGCATACAAATAAATAAATACACGGCGATCAAAACATAACCTTCCGCATTTTCAATGCGAAGGTAATTAGCCTTAGATAGCAACATGATGATGGTTAATATGCTTCTGTGCCAGTTGGGCATTGCTTTTGCAGCTCTGCTGCATGTTACAAGGACTTTATTCAATTGATTGGATGTACGAAACAAGAGGAGCAATTTTCCGCTCCTTCTTTGATTAGTTTTGACAGTAAAAAAATGAAGGTGAAGACAAACAATTGATCAGGACTCTGGTATGTTATTGAATTGCTGCTGCACTTGGATGTTTTTTTTGTATTTTAATAAGTTGGAAGATTATTGCCACTAATGCTAAACTTATTGTATAATTTAGTTTCTTACTCATTGCCAATGATTTCTTTCCCCCTCACTTGTCTGGAGAACATTTCCAGAAAATATGAGCAATTTCTTGTTCAACACGACAGTCCCCTCATTTAGCTCCAAATAATTATGCTTTACAAGGTCATTTAGTAACAATGTAGGTTTTGGATAAAGCTCATGCCCACATGCAAAATGTAATGATGTCTTTTAGATTGTAATTGTATTACTGCTTATCTTTCGATGTTCTTTTTTTTGACAGTCAGTCATTTCTCGACATTACCAAGATGCCTCAAAGTAAATTGAATTTCTGCTTCACTCCGTCACCAGACTCAAGCTCTTAGAGATTCACACCCATAGAGTTGATGACTGTTTGGATAAAAGCACCAGCGAATGGGAATGAAGCAGAATATTTTTAGATAATAATAAAAAATAATAAATAATAATATTGTATAGGTGGAGGCTGTTGGACTGTTGCACATAATGTTTTTGTATTAATTATGATAATAATTTGAATGCCAGCATTGTGAATTAGCTTTAAACTATTTGGCACAGACCTAGCAATTACCATGTAGTCCTTTTATTCTAGCAGGCAACAAGACGTGAATAATTTGTTTTGTAAGACGTGCGATAAACAAGTTGGCACTAAAGATGAAAGCATCACAAATCTGAATACAAACCATCAGAGTAAACGAGTCGGCCACCAACTTTATCCAAAAGCAGCCGAACCAAAACTCCTATCACAGTGATCCATCAAAACTTAATCATGAAAGGCAACACAATATAAACACGACAGTCAATGGGTGACAAACTGTACTGACGGTGGTTACTACCAGTTTGATTAATTGATCTGATTTATTTATCTTGCATTTCTGTGAAATTGTACATTGTGGCCATTATGGGTATTTCAACATATAGTCTTCAATCTATCGAAACTTATATCTATTGGACATCTCGATAATTGGATCTTTCCCTTGATGATAATTATATTTAAAAGCAATATTGTAATGCAATTTAAATATCTCCCAACCCTAGCTTATATAGACATCTTTTCTTCCCCGTATGAATGTATTAACTTAAGTTCGATAATGTAACCCTGAAACAATTTAGCACTTACAATGAACAAAACATGTACTATTGATAAATTCAGGTGTTTCATAAATTAACATGTTGAGACACATATATCTCAGAAGACATATCAATACTATGACTTTGTATATGGCCGCCCAAATGCAAACATATGGTACACACTGCACTACGAGGTCACAACATCAATGTTGATTCGATGAGGAACAAACAAATAGAACATACAGGAAAGCTAAAGTTAAGCTTGATGACCCTGCAGAATTGGTGAGAGGTCACTGGGATTTCACTGAACAAAAGGAGGAACAACCAAAACAAATCAATTGTTAAAAACATTGTTGTCCGACACTGCTCTTTGAAATTAAGTTAGTCGGCAAGTAAACAACAAGAAAAACTCAAGGAAGAATCAGGAAACTTGAAACCTGTCCTCTGTTTAGTGTTTATCATTAAAAACAACTTGTTTGTCCCAGCTCACCTTGCACGCACCAGCCAGCTTTGGATTGTTTGACTGCCTCTTTCAAACTGTTTACCAGTATGGACACTCCTGCAGGAATTGGATTGTTTTCACCCTGCTGACCACCACTTCAGTGAAGCAACAGGCTTTGAGTCCAAGTGGAGTGAGGTAACTAAGTGCCTCTTCAACCCAAGTTGTGCCCCCTGTTGGCTGTCATCAGGACATACGGTTTAGACTCTTGCTGTCATTTTCAGACTCCTTTTCACCGTGTCCCGAAGTCCCCCGGATAGACCCCACATACACTAAGAGGTATATTGATCTCTTTAACTGCAGTAATGGTATTTTACCCGTACTGTGGAGACCTTACAGTGATTAAGGCCATCTCAGAATGCAGTATTTGCTCTATAATTAAAAATGATTTACTCAAATCACTGTTATGAATCAGAGACCTTGTTCGCGGACGAACCTTAAACTGAGCATAATCCTTGCCAAATGGACTGGCGATTAGATGAACCAAGGACTTGTTGGTCCCTGCCAACACACAGGCTCTGCATTTCAAGCAGAGCAGTATTCATCACATTTCTGTATTCATCCAACTTTCTGCTGCCTCCTCCCATCTAAACAGGCATGCACAAAGAAAAATATGAATCTTCTACATTTTGTAATACTTTTCAGTATTCACAACACTGCTTTTGAATAATATATATATATATTATGTGGTGAAAGCAGAATGCTGAATTTGTTGTTGCTGTACAACCCAGTTCTTTCACCCACACTCTGAACTAGGAGAGGCAACTGCGCATGTGTAAGACCACAAGACGCATACAAAAAGTACTGTCCCTAAATCAAGCAAATAAGCACGAATTGGGCATGTAAAATATGTCTCCAGCGGTGCCTCATCTCTGCAATGTATTTATTCCAATATTTGCAGATGACTGAAAGCAGTTAAGTGCTGTGGCAATTGCTTCTTTCCCTTTGTCAGGATGATGAATGTGGTCGCACCTATCGGACTGTGCAGGGGTTCCAATGCCCTCTGACAATGAAGGATTGTCCATTTGTGCCTCGGACACAGCACATCAAAAAGGGTGGATAAAGCTCTGCAGGAAAGCAATAACAAACACGCTCTTGTAACTGTCATTGTTTCTGACAGCAGGATTTTAAAGCAATTCATTTTTCATGTCATTTGCGAGCATTGAAGACCTGACACTACCTGACATTTCCCTTGATAGGAAGACGCATCTAATTTGTGTATCAATGTTCAGTAAATATTAGCTCTGTCAAAAGGCCTGTGAGGCGTCGTAATATACACTCCATTCAAACTCAAAGTCATCTTATAAGATATTTCATTCATCTGGCCAACATTTAAATTAGCTTGAATATCTTTGGTAGAGATTATTTGATTTTTAAAATCATTTTCTTGTGTTAATGGGATGGTCTGGTTGTTTTGACTACCACGTATATCAAAATCGACATTTACATTGTGTATAAAACACTGTTTGCTCTCCTGCTTGTCACAAACAAAGGCAAGTATGCACTAATGATAAAAAACATTATGATTAAAAAAATGTAATGATTAAAAAGTGATGTATTTTTTATACTTTTATTGTAAGGAGATGAAGTCACACGACATTCACATCTTCATTTAAAAACATCAGTAGAAGTGATGAACATAAGAACAACAACCATATTTGGTACAGCCCTGAAGTATGGCACATACAGTATGTTGTATGGTTTTATGTTCTTTGAGTATAGATTTGTGTTCCTGTTGAAATAACTAATTACCCTTTTTATATGGGCATACATCATCCCCAGAGAAGAAACCTAAAGGGATGGCAGTTGTTGAATGAAAGTGACTATAACACAAAACAATACACAATAAATACACATTTACTCTTAGTTTTGAACAGTGGCCTCCTCTAGAAGACTGTCCAGTGATTGTTTAACCCTTCCACCTTGTGTCCTGCTCGCCCCGTGTGGATGATCCTTCTCTTTATTCTAAGTTCGGGCCTCTGACCGTCTAATATGGACGCAGGTGGGTTTACATTGGAGTTCGTTGAAAGCCCGGCCCATTGGGCAGGATTGCAGTGGTAGGCTGTTGGCATTCATACTCTGGCAAATGTTGCTGTTTGCCTGTTTGTTGAAAAGGCTTAGACACTGTTTCACCTCAGCTGTTGCTGTCTGTAAAGATGCCAGTTCTGGCTTGTTGACCAGGATAATGATCTGCTTTCTAGAGTTCTCCTTCTCCTCCATGCAATGCCAGATGCACTGTAACTAACTGTACAACGTAAACACACAATGGGAAAACGTTAATGAGATATTATATTGTCTTTGTTGCACGTTCTCTTAAATATCTTTAATAATAGATTTCCTTCCGGATTCAGTTTCAACTGAAATGCTTTTGCAGATTTTGGACTTATGGCAGTGATTTAGAGTTAGAACCATAGATATATAAGGTATCGTATCGCAATATGTCGTAATACAATATATTAGGGCTGCAACTCACGATTATTTTGATAATCGATTAATCTGTTGATTATTTTTTCGATTAATCTGATAAAAAAAAATATATATAATAATTTTCAACCCTTTATTCAAAACAGGGTTCTTACGGTCATGGAAAACCTGGAAACGTCATGGAGTTTTTAAATGGCTATTTCCAGGCCTAGAAAAGTAATTGAAAAAAATAAAATCCCACAATTTTTTGAAAAGTAATGCAAATTTGTTATATTCAAATGTTAATTTACACGGAATATATACTGTATGCTTTGGAATTCTCATTGTTAGTTTAAATACTACATTTTCTCACTTGTTCATGTATAGACAGAGTTTTCAAAAAATGTTTTATCATGGAAATTGGTTTAAAGTCATGGAAAGGTCCTGGAGATCCACTGGTCAGCGTGTGTATGAACCCTGTCACAAACAGAACTGACAGCGCTTTAATCGCCTGAGTTTACCCAGCCGACTATTTGTGGGTTAAACGCGTCATATGTGTCGGTGAGGGGGCGTGGCTTATCTCCGTTGCCTTTCTCCGTGGAAAAATATTTTCCGCTATCCGCCACGGAATAAATAGAAAGTTGTGGTCCAGCCACGGCGCCTGGTGTCTGGGTTCATAACGTCACCATATCGCCACACAGAGGCTATTACACCCCGCGCCGTGCACGTCACGCCCACTACGACTTACCTAGCGCCACGAGCAGCAGCACTTCCAAGCAGCCATCAACAGAGGAGCCAGCCAGCAACTCACGGCTCTTGGCGCTCAGCATTCTGTCTGTCTGTTCCTCTTCTTCGCTTATTTTTCTCCCTCGCCGCTTATGCTGTATACGAAATTATCATTAAATGAAATTCGCCATAATTTTTTTTAATCGATTGTTGCATTCATGTTTGCGTATTCGAAATTATGGTAGAACACTATGAAATATGGTACTTTATATATACCTAATCTAATCATGCCCCAGCAGTGAACCAGCAGGTAAACAGCTACTAGTCCAAACTGTTCTTGTGTGGTGTTCCCAGTGGTGAACCAGTGGCTGAGCAGAGCCCCACAGACAGATCTCACGACTCCACAAGTCCTAGTCCCAGTGAGTGAAGTTGAGTTTGTGAGTTTGAGTGTAAATTCAAACATGTGGAAGGAAGGTCTAGGCAGAGTCATGACTGAACGGCAAGTTTCTTCCATTGGGATTGGTACAGTTCAGAAAATAAAGGATGAAATGAAAGAGAATAATTAATGGGTGGAGCAGTTGCCCATGTTGTTCCTACCCTTGCTCAAGCCATTTTCTTTTTGAAACAGAAAGTTACAAAAAATCGATGTCCCATGCCAACAGGCCGTGAGTGAGCGCATCCGACACCGAGTCTTGACCTGTCCCTCTGACTTCACTTCCCTCGCTCTGCAGTGCACCTCGCTTGCTGCACTGCCAAGCCTGACCTGCCACTTGGGCGCTGAGTGTTGTGGGTAAACTGTTCGGCAGCAGAATGCCCAACCAGGCACAGCACTGATGAAAGGAATCGCCTCAAACACACACACACACACACACACTTCAAAGCACAAACAAATGAGGTTGAAGAGTGTACTAGAATAATGATCAGTCCATTTTGAAAAGAAAAAAAATACATTAAAGTGGGGCAGTAATCAGAGATATTCAAAATGTCTTCATTTATAAAAAAATTATTGATCTTTTTGTTCCTTCAAAGTCTCCATGGGCACCTTTCCCACAGTTTAACTTGTGCACACCTTGTTCTCACCTCAAAAAAACATCATACTGCATGTTGACCCACTTTTTACATTTCGTCTGTTATTTATTCATCTGTCATTGATAACTGATGGGGAAACTCTTCAGCTGTCATCACAGATTGAGGACTGAGATGACAGCTCTGATGTGCGTGTGCGTGTGCTACACTTGCATGTGTGAAGATGTGGATGTAGAAACCAGAGAGAGAAGACTGAGAAAGGAGAGAGGAAGGTTGACGGAGAGGGAGAGAGAGGGATTAGGAGGACCAGAGCACAGATGGCTCTGGGAGGCAAATGTCCCCACTGAGCTGTTCAGGGTAGTCCCTGCCAGCTCAGAAACGGTAACAGAAGTACGCAGAGCAAATAGGCTACCTCAGAACGGGTGGCTAGATTTCGGAAAGCAGATGCTAAAAAATGCGTTCCATGCTCGGAAATGCCACTGGTACCACAACATCGCAGGAAAACAGTAACCCTCCGAAGAATTGTGTGAAATCCTCAAACATGCACAGCAAAGAGGAAAAAAACATTTGGGATGCAATTGTCTCGATTGTAGTCTTGCGTGTGTCTTTTGAACTGTTCAGCATTTTCCTAAAACACCTGCCAGCACTCATGAAAAAAAAGAAAAAAAGCTTCAGCAGCTCGATGCGAAGGACGTTTTGGCATTACGGCTTCTTGCAGGACTTCAAATAAATTAATTAGAGCATTAAGGATGTCCCAGTAGTCTGGGTTTATAAGCCCTGCACGTAATACTGGTTGTAATGACACAGTAATAATGACATGTTTCTTCAGTTGTGTCAGAGCACTGAAGTCATGCATAAAGCCAGCTGGTCTTTCTAATCCGACAAGCTTTTCACTCTCACATCTGATTCACATGCTACTGTGATGTGGTTTACTCCGTCTGGCGGTACATAACAGGTTGTTGTGATTGATTCTTTTTCTTCAACTTCAGGTGTTCTAGTTTTTTTTACCCAAATTGGTGTTGGCAATCTCTTGCCTTCCGCTTTTTGTTTCCAAACATGATCCTATCTACAAACTGACCTAGATGCCATCTCGGGCTTTGGGCACTTGATTTATTTTGTGTCTTTTTCATTTTTTTTTCATTTTACAGGCCAAAGGATTACTTGGTTTATCAAGAAAATAATCATTGGAGTCTTTTGATGAACGGCCCCAGACATGCAGGAGAGAAAAATCAATAATACGTTATGTAGTGTACTGTTTTCTGTCCACACATTATACCATATTTGAAATGGAATGAAGCATAATTAAAAGGATCCCAAGGCCCCGGCAATATTATAGTACTCCAAACTCCATGTGTGCTTGTCTGGGGTTTGTCAACAATCCACTGCTTCCCTTAGTTTGATCTCTGGGTCTTTAATACAAAGCATAAATGCAGTTATATTCCATATTTATATTACCCTCCTTCTCCTTCTCGGTTATTGCCTATAATCTCCCTCCACGCTTTCCATTGGAGAGGAATTAGACAGAGACGCATTCATGGTGAATGTCAAATGCCAGTCGCATGGCTTACAATTGGTGCATTAATCAGAAATGGGAAAAACGTGCATCTCTGAATGCCCATTCTTTTGGTGGACATCAGTTGAGTTTCAAACATGACCAAAATGTGCCTCTTTGTGAGACATGTTTTATAACTTTCCTAAAATTATTTGCTAAATTGTCAGTCCCTCTTCGAGTGGTAACCACGGGGATGTGTACAGTGTCAAACCGCCAGTTATGAAGGACAAGGTAATTCGATTTGGTAGATGCGTTGTTGGTGGTTTCTGCATCTACAAGTAATTACAGCCTCTTGACAAATACCTTAAGGGACAAAGCTGTGTGCTATTTATTGAGCTATTCTATAGTCATTTTCCATATTAGTGATACATAACGGCAATATCCAATCACAGAGCTCTCCACCAGGAGTTCTCAAGGCTGTGTGACAAGTAACGGTTAATGTCCTGTTGATCGCAAGTGTAACGGCCTTGCTATATTTTCAATAACAGATCTCGGTTAACACTTCAAGATAGTGGTAGCCTCAGGAAATGATGAAGTCTAGTGTAGTATTATTATTGAAGGACGGATGATCGGAAATAAATAGTAAATGGCCTATGATGCTTCTTCCTCGCTCTACTGGGATGCAACAGATCCGAATAAACTCACGATCCATGATCGTAATCACGCTTTTAAGTCATGGATCGGATCAACAGAAAAAAGAGGCAGCAAATATATTTTTTAGAGATGGCCCAATCACATTCTTTGCCACAGATACTGATTGCCGATTGTCAATGAGCCATATTGGTTAATACACATTGTCTTGCTGTGAGAACAACAGTATGATCTTAACAGGTCACGGATTGAGTCCAGTCTTTTACACCACGATCGGACATAGAGTGCATTTTGGATCACATCGCTGAATTCTCTTTCACTCTGTAGCAGAGAAACTGAGGTCCAGATTACAGTTCAAACATTTAAAATTGCATTTCTGAAGTGAGAAGAGCTTGCTACAATCAAGTGGATTGTGTTATTCAAGAAATCCAACTGTTCCACCGCAGGATGCTTGGAGCAATCTAAAATAACTGCCGTGATTTGAAATGGGTTTTAAGCCTGCAGCATATTTCAAGTTTCATGAAAGGAATACATACTCATTCATCTCCGACGTGTTTATCACTGTGAGTCATTGCTACAGAAAGTTCAAATGAGATTTGTTTACCAGTAAATGTGTTCAGGATGTGTTTTCCAGTCCTTTGTTTGGATCCTTTTTAAGATGGCTGAAGGTAAGAAAAATATATGCTGTTCAAGCAACGGTGCTGGAGAACACTGTGTAGTAATCCTAATAGTTATCCTCATGTAGTGGTTGTGATTCCATCTGAGTTTGTGGTCTAATAGTGAGTTCACAGAAGTGCAATCAAACAGTGATATTGATTTATTTGAGAGTTTTCCTTAGTAAATACTGTATGTGTGTTTGAACGGGTAATGGTGCAGTAGACTGCTTGAATGTTGGATCTGTGCTTTGTTGAGCTGGATTTTGAATGCGTCATTTACCAGTAGCTGGGTGTGCAGTGGACTCATTTTGATGTAAATGTATAACACAGAGCTCATTCACATATTTATAAGGGGGGATTGTCTTGGGTGAAAAAATGCTCGCCCATTATGCCTCAACAAAGGCTAATGTTCATCCTCTCCAAATTCCAGCTTTCAACTTTGTATTCAACCCCTAATTTGTCAGCCCCATTCTGCTTCATTCACTGGAAGTTGAATTCATTCAGTCAATAGCGACTGAAAAAATTGCATATCGTGAATGGCTTTGACTCAGCTGGTTGCACGCATGTAGGTCATGTAGGGCTGCAAGTAACGATTATTTTAATAATCAATTAATCTGTTGATTTTTTATTTTTATTATTTAAATAAAAGAACAAAAAAACATTAATTTCCAACCCGTAATTCAAAAACAGAACCAACAGTGCTTTAACTCAGGTGAGTTTACTCTCCTGACTATTTTTGGTTTATTTGCGTCAAAGAAGCTTATGACCGTTGCTTTGCTCGGTGGAAACAGTTTCCTCTGGGGGGGGGGGGGGGGGTCAACTGACCCGTTGCCGTTGAGATTGGAGTGAGACGCGGAGAAAATGCGATGTGGTGATCTTCACAATAAAATATCTTTGATGGGACGTGTCTCTGTAAGGTTCTGTTCTGTGACTTCTCTGTCTCCTTGATTGCGTCATTCCCTGCACCTGCCCTCAGCCACTCTCGTCTCGTTAATGTCTCATGTCATACACCTGTTTCCATGTCGTACACCTGTTTTCCCCCCTATATATTGTGCCACTCTTTCCCTTGTCTGTTGCTGGATTGTTGTCTTTTTTCCGTCGTCCCGTCTGTCGTATCTGACCCTGCCTGCTTCGACCCTGCCTGCCTGCCCTGAACCCTGATTCTCTGCCTGCCCCGTTTTGGACTTTATTGGGTTTTTTGTGTGGAATCTTTTGACTCATTAAAGAGCATCTTTGTGTTAATCTACACTAAGTCCTCAATTCCTCTGCGCATGAGCTCCTGCTGACAGTCTCTTCTTGGCCTATTAGCGTTAAAATGTCTACAGCTGTCAGCCCGCTACATCTACTTGAAAACGATATGATTTAGCATATTTTTAGTATCGATATTTCATTAAAAGAGAGCGTGATCTGCACGCGCTGCGCTCTCAGCGAGTGGCTGTAGGCTAATACTAATATTACTGCCATTTGTTAAGTGTTGAAAAAGTTGGTAAAAAGTGAATCATACAGATGTTTTATTCATTATTATTATTATAGATAAATATACCAGTCTCGTATTTATGGTATTGAATTCGAGGACTGTGCAGGCCAAGAAAAAAGGAATTTGGTTCATGAATGACTTTAACCATATTATATATAATGACGATGTATATTTGTTATTACTATCATTATAGAGGACCTTTTGTTCTGTAACTGTTGATTATCATTATTTAGATTTGTGGTCAGAACAATAAAATGACAGGCTTCACCAAACATTGAGGATGTGGTGGACAACAAGTCATTCAAGCATTGGTCTCTTCCTTTGGATGCACTGGTCGTAGAGATGGACAGGTGCACCTGAAGGCAGTGGCGGACTATCATTATGATGCCATGGCTCTAGACCAGGGCTGCTGTTCATTTATTAAACTAAACAGCCGTCTGATGTTGATCGCACAACAGCATGTCATTTCTACGGAGAAAAGAAGAAAAAAGTCACTTGTCTTGCACTAGTTTGTTCACTAAACAGGGCATTGTGATGATAAAGACACATAACTATTCACTGAAAGCCATTTTATTTTGTGCCAAACATACAGACACATTTAATAAAAAATAGAATGCATTGTATGCCTACTCACCAAAGACTGATTATTTGAACACAAAATCCATCCTTCTTTCTTTCCTCAAGAAGACTTCAATGACTCTGTTGTACAGTCTATCAAATTCAGTTTCCTAGTTCTGGAGGTTCTGCATTTACCTGCCCATAGGCCCCGCCTCTCAATATTGGTAATCCAATCAAACTAGA
Organism: Pseudoliparis swirei; assembly: GCF_029220125.1. NCBI lineage: Eukaryota > Metazoa > Chordata > Actinopteri > Perciformes > Liparidae > Pseudoliparis > Pseudoliparis swirei. The sequence continues at coordinate 19,435,921 of NC_079392.1, read as the reverse complement.
AGGCCTAGAGGAGCCAACTCTGAAGCTGATTGGTTGACACAACATTGTCATTCCCATTCACTTGTTGATTCTGAAGGCCTGGCAACACACGATGGCTGAATATGATTGGCTAAAAGATCTAACATAAAGACCAGCCTCAACCAACCAAGAGGAAAGCTATGAAATTAAGAGAATAACTAAATAATTGAATACATATTTGTGGGAAAATATATTGAGAAAAAAATATATATTCTGATGATGTTTAGGCCAGCAGAGAAGGCCTTGCTGGCCCTGACGGCCCGCCACTGCCTGAAGGTCACCCAATGCTGGCGAGGACAAGAGGAAGCCGTACAGGATTTGCTGTAATAACAGCTGTGGTACTCCTTGGGGGCATTGGTTTTATATGCGGTCAGGGGTCTGGCAATGTCTCGCTGCTCCCTCAGTTATCAGCTTGAGACAGTTTGTCCTCTGTGTCTGTGATGTTAGGAGTTGGTTTCAGCGTTGCATCTGTGTGGATTATAGCTGGACACAATCGACAGGATTATTGTGGGCCTGGTGCTCTGAGAGCCCTATTTGAATCATGCAAGCATCAGTAACGAAGGCGTCTCTGAGAGCACCTTCTATTTTGGTTCAGTAGTGCAAAGTGCAAAAGAGCTGGGTGTTGGTGAATAGTAACTTCATAACTCATGGAAGACCTGAGCCAATGACACATGATCACAGCAGCTCAATCCATGAGGAATCGAAATCAGGTTGTTGTCGGTGTTGTCGACATCGCACTGTGCTACATTTTCAAATCAGAAGCTTATTAACAAATCTGTTCTGCTGCTTTAATTTTTATGCAAAATGCAAAACATCCACTGTTTTCAGCTCCTTAAATGTGAAGAGGTGTTGTTTTAAATTGATTTTCACTGTTTTTGGACTGTTGGTTAAAACACACAGTTTGAATAGGTCAGCTTGGGCTTTGGGAAATTGGGATTGGCAAGATTAATTCATATTGAAAAATTCATTAATGTTACTAATAGTTCTGACCTCACAGCTGAAGAGCCAGTGTCACACACTCATCACATCATCCAGACATTCAGTTTGAAAACATCTTTATGGCTGTATCACAGCCTCTCATTATACTCTTCAATAGCCTTATTTCATTCATGCCAGTTAGTTCAACATTGACTGGAAAATGAAATATTCCAGGTGGTCTTCTGCAGCTTGATTCAGTGATTAAAGGACAGAAATGACACCGGGCTGACTGTTTTGATAGGTTGACAACCAACTGCACTCAGCTCTCTGGTCTCAGCCCAGCTCCATGGTGTTGCTGTGGTCCAGTGTCACTGTTCTATCTACCCTTTGGCTTTTAGGAGGATAATTCTGCTCCATGTCTGCTGGATTTTCACCTCCCAGCCACTTCAATTAAATAAATCAAAAGTATGCAGAAGAGGATGAGTACACAATAACCTTATACAAGTTAACACAATTATTTCAGCAGTGCAACAAAATAGGTCTATTAAATGTGGTCTCCTAAATATTCGATCTCTGTCATCTAAAGCTGTGTTACTGAATGATTTAATATCAGATAATCACATTGATTTATGTTGCCTAACTGAAACCTGGCTGAGCCATGAAGAATATGTCTGCCTGAATGAATCGACTCCTCCAAGTCATATTAATACTCACATTCCTCGAGGCACCGGTCGAGGAGGTGGAGTAACCATCTTTGAATCGAGCCTATTAATTAATCCTCAGCAAAAATTGCACTACACCTCATTTGAAAGCTTTGTTCTTAGTCTTTCACATCCAACCTGGAAAACACTACAGCCAATTCAATTTGTGATTCTGTACCGCCACCAGGTCCATATTCAGAGTTTATATCTGAATTCTCAAATTTATATCAAGTTTGGTTCTTAAAACCGATAAAGTTATTATTGTTGGAGATTTTAATATCCATGTGGATGTTGATAATGATTGCCTTAGTGCTGCATTCATCTCCTTGTTGGACTCGATTGGCTTCTGTCAGAGTACAGAAACCCACTCACAGCTTTGGCCACCGCTTGATCTTGTTCTTACTTATGGCGTTGACATTGAGCATTTGAGCGTCTTCCCACAGAATCCTCTTCTGTCAGACCACAACCTCATAACTTTTGAATTTATACTACCGAGTGTACTCCGTTAGTCAAAGTTTCTACACTAGATGTCTAACTGATAGTGCTGTAGCTAAATTTAAAAGCGATTCCTTCTGTATTTGATTCGATACCACGTCTCAATATAACAGAGGACTCCTGGTCTAACTTTAGTCCGTCCCAGATTGATCATCTTGTTGACAGTGCCATAGGCTCTCTGAGAATGACACTGGACTCGATAGCCCCTCTGAAGAAGAAGACAGTGAGGAAGGAGGTTTGCTCCTGGTATAACCCTCAGACCCGCAAACTGAAGCAAGCGTCACGAAAGCTTGAGCATATGGCGTTCAACTAATCTCGAAGAATCCCGCTTAGTTTGGCGAGATAGTCTTAAAACATATAAGAAGGCCCTCCGTAATGCCAGAGCAGCCTATTACTCATCAATAATGAAAAAAATAAAACAACCCCAGGTTTCTCTTCAGCACTGTAGCCAGGCTGCCAGAGAGTCACAGCTCTGTGGGGCCGTGCATTCCTATAAACCTTAGTGGTAATGACTTTATGAACTTCTTTGATGATAAGATTTTAACTCTTCGGGACAAGATTAATAATCTCTTGCCCATAACCAGTGCCAATCTGTCCTTAAGTGGAATGGCCTTGAAACAGCTGTATGCCCTGGTGTAGATTTGAAGGGTCTTACTCCTATCATCCGTGACCAAGTCTTTTCAACGGTTTCTACTTGAACACGTCTACCTGTCTCTTGGACCCCATCCCGCGAGGCTGCTTAAGGCGTTTTGCCTTTAATTGGCGGCTCTCTATTAGATATTATCAATGTGTCTCTGCTAACAGGCCACGTACCACACTCCTTCAAGGTGGCTGTTATTAAACCTCTCCTGAAGAAGCCCACTCTGGATCCAGAGGTATTGGCTAACTACAGACCGATCTCTAACCTCCTTCCTCTCCAAGATCCTTGAGAAAGTGGTATAAATCAGTTGTGCGACTTTCTACATCATAATAGTTTATTTGAGAAATTTCAATCAGGATTTAGAAAACACCACAGCACCGAGGCAGCACTGGTGAAAATTACAAATGACCTCTTAATGGCAGCAGATAAAGGACTCCTCTCTGTCCTGGTCTTGTTAGACCTTAGTGCTGCATTCGACACCATTGACCATGACATCCTGTTACAGAGACTGGAGCAGTCGATTGGCATTTCAGGCACGGCACTAATTTGGTTTAAATCCTATTTATCAGATCGATCTCAGTTTGTATTTATAGCGATGGCGCCTCGATAACCACTAACGTTAATCACGGAGTTCCACAAGGTTCTGTGCTTGGACCAATTTTATTTACCTTATACATGCTTCCTTTGGGCAATATTATCAGGAAACACTCCATAAACTTTCATTGTTATGCAGATGACACTCAACTATATTTATCGATAAAACCAGAGGAGAGCAACCAACTCTGTAAAATTCAAGCATGTCTTAAAGACATAAAAACATGGATGACCTGCAACTTCTTGATGTTAAACTCAGACAAAACCGAAGTAATTTTAATCGGCCCTGAGCACCTCAGAGATCAATTATCTGGTGATGTGGATTCTGTAGCCGGCATTGCCCTGGCATCCAACACCACTGTAAAGAATCTTGGCGTTATCTTTGATCGGGACTTGTCCTTTAACTCCCGTAAAGCAAATCTCAAGGACTGCATTCTTTCATCTCGTAATATTTCAAAAATCAGGCACATCTTGTCTCAAAAGATGCAGAAAAATTGGTTCAGCGTTCGTTACTTGAGACTGGATTACTGTAACTCCTTATTAGCAGGCTGCTCTAATAAATCTCTTAGGTCCCTCAGTTGATCCAGAATGCTGCAGCTCGTGTTCTCACTAAAACTAAGAAAAGAGATCACATCACTCCTGCACTAGCTGCTCTGCACTGGCTCCCAGTAAAATCAAGAATCACTTTTAAAATTCTTCTCTTAACCTACAAAGCCTTGATTGGTGATGCTCCATCATATCTTAAGGAGCTTGTCGTACCATATTGCCCACTAGAGCTCGCTCACTAAATGCGGGACTACTTGTAGTTCCTAGAGTCTTAAAAAGTAGAATGGGAGCCAGAGCCTTTAGTTATCAAGCTCCTCTTTTATGGAACCAGCTTCCAATTTCAGTCGGGAGGCAGACACAGTCACCTCGTTTAAGAGTAGACTTAAGACCTTCCTCTTTGACAGAGCTTATAGTTAGGGCTGAATCAGGTTTGCCCTGGTCCAGCCCCTTGATATGCTGCTATAGGCTTATAGCTGCCGGGGACGTTTTAGGATGCACTGAGTACCTATCTCCTCTTTTTCTCTCCTTAAGGATGAATTTTCATCTCTCAATCACACGTTACTAACTCTGCTTTCTCCCGGAAGTCCTTTTGACTTTCGTCTCATGGGGTCATCGGACCCTATGAGGCGGCATAAATCTATCTGCCTGATGGATCGTCTGGGTCGTAAATTCCTGCTCATGACTACGCCACTGTCCTGTTGAGACTCCGCCCTCCTCCTCCCCACCGCCATCTGCCTGATGGATCGTGGAGGTCTCCATCGTGGAATATGCCTACTATGAACTATTCATACACTCTGTCATATTCATTGAATGTATTTTAACTCTAAATCTGTCCTTCTGTACACATTACATCTATTGCATCTGTCCATCCTAGGAGAGGGATCCTCCTCTGTTGCTCTCCTCCAGGTTTCTTCCCTTTTTATCCCCCTGAAGGGTTATTTGGGAGTTTTTCCTGGTCCGATGTGAGGTTTTGGGGCAGGGATGTCTATGTGTACAGATTGTAAAGCACTCCGAGACAAATTTGTAATTTGTGAAATTGGGCTATACAAATAAACTGAATTGAATTGAATTGAATCTTTGTGTTAATCTACACTAAGTCCTCAATTCCTCTGCGCATGAGCTCCTGCACCTCGCTACCTGTGACGTAGCCCTGACAGTCTCTTCTTGGCCTATTAGCGTTAAAATGTCTACAGCGTTGCGGGGTTCGGGTTAGCTTGAATGTCAGCCCGCTACATCTACTGCTGTCATGTATCGATACTAACAAAGTACCCATACGTTGAAAACGATATGATTTAGCATATTTTTAGTATCGATATTTCATTAAAAGAGAGCGTGATCAGAGCGCACGCGCTGCTCCGCTCCCTCAGCGAGTGGCTGTAGGCTAATACTAATATTACTGCCATTTGTTAAGTGTTGAAAAAGTGAATCATACAGATGTTTTATTCATTATTATTATTATTATAGATAAATATACCAGTCTCGTATTTATGGTTTTTATGGTCTTGTATTGAATTCTCGTATCGGGTATCATGATATTTATGGCAGGTATCGTATTGAAGTTATAATGTTAGTAACGTGACAACCAGGTAGAGACAGAACAGACTCCTTGAGGACTGTGCAGGCCAAGAAAAAAGGAATTTGCTTCATGAATGACTTTAACCATATTATATATAATGACGATGTATATTTGTTATTACTATCATTATAGGGCTTAAGCAGAGGGGAGGACCTTTTGTTCTGTAACTGTTGATTATCATTATTTAGATTTGTGGTCAGAACAATAAAATGACCGTAGTTGTAGTTCTAAAATCTGCGAGGCTTCATCAAACAATGAGGATGTGGTGTGGTGACAACAAAAAAGTCACCTGCCCCCTCCCCCCCCCCCCGTCACCTTTTTCACCCCTCATGAGTTTGCAGGTATGTTTATATTGATCTTATCGATGCTGTTGTTAGAGTTGTGAAACAAGACAAAACCAAAAGTCATTCAAGCATTGGTCTCTTCCTTTGGATGCACTGGTCGTAGAGATGGACAGGTGCACCTGAAGGTCACCCAATGCTGGCGAGGACAAGAGGAAGCCGTACAGGGTTTGCTGTAATAACAGCTGTGGTACTCCTTGGGGGCATTGGTTTTATATGCGGTCAGGGGTCTGGCAATGTCTCGCTGCTCCCTCAGTCAAAGGTGAGACTGAGAAATGACACTGAGATCAGTGTCATTTCAGACAAAATTGTGCCTGAAATAAAAAAGAAAACCTTTAGAATAGATCAACTTCTAAGTATCCACACTTAAGGTTAGATTCGGGAGCTTCTATCAGCTTGGAGACAGTTTTTATACTGTCCTCTGTGTCTGTGATGTTAGGAGTTGGTTTCAGCGTTGCATCTGTGTGGATTATAGCTGGACACAATCGACAGGATTATTGTGGGGATTAAGAGCCTGGTGCTCTGTACCTTGGTTGCACAGCACGATAGTATGTCCTCATTCTTGTTCCCTCAACACCCCCAATCTCTAAAAATACCCAACCTCCAGTAACGAAACACAAACCTGCACCTATGGCTGAGGGAAAAGGTAGCACCACTGCTGCGCCCCAAAACATTCTTTCAGGTTAGGAATGATGGACAAAAACAAACAAATCAAATCCTCACAATTGAGAAGATAGTTGGCAGCCAGTGTTCTGTTAATCCCTTCATACAAAATGTACCCAGAGCCCTATTTGAATCATGCAAGCGCACCGGCATCAGTAACGTTGTAAGTCTTGCGGTTCACGGCCTGTGAAGGCGTCTCTGAGAGCACCTTCTATTTTGGTTCAGTAGTGCAAAGTGCAAAAGAGCTGGGTGTTGGTGAATAGTAACTAAATCGTACTATCTCTCCTTTCATAACTCATGGAAGACCTGAGCCAATGACACATGATCACAGCAGCTCAATCCATGAGGAATCGGCTCCTCTTGGAAATCAGGTTGTTGTCGGTGTTGTCGACATCGCACTGTGCTTTAGGCGGGACATTTTCAAATCAGAAGCTTATTAACAAATCTGTTCTGCTGCTTTCAGATGGCTGCAGGGATTCACTTGCTTGTTGCACCACCACAATGTGGTCCTTAATGTATTGCAATAAGGATTTTTGTTGTTGTAATTTAAGTATTTTCCTTTGTAAGTTATGTAAGAAACTATTAGTTGATTCATCAATTGTTTAACATTTATTTGATAGGCAATCATTTTTATAATACATTCATTGGTTAGGTAATTTTTATGCAAAAATGCAAAACATCCACTGTTTTCAGCTCCTTAAATGTGAAGAGGTGTTGTTTTTGTCGTCTTCTTTTACAGCAAATTGATTTTCACTGTTTTTTGGACTGTTGGTTAAAACACACAGTTTGAATAGGTCAGCTTGGGCTTTGGGAAATTGGGATTGGCTAATGATGAAATAATATATCAAGAAAGTAATTGGAAGATTAATTCATATTGAAACATGGGTTAGATGCAGCCAAACATAATTCCTTTTTGAAGATGAAACACATGCTCTTATTTCCAACATTCCTGGAATTCATTAATGTTACTAATAAAGCAAAAGTAGCATCGTAATAAAAGTTCTGACCTCACAGCTGAAGAGCCCCGGGAGTGTCACACACTCATCACACGTTGCCACCTTTCACGAGTGCTTCATCATCCAGACATTCAGTTTGAAATGCATTTTGACATTTAAGGATAGTTGGACACATGAGCTCTGTTGAAGCCAGTGAGTCGTTGTGAAGGTTGTGGAGCTAACGGTTCAGGTGGAGTCATGACAGCACCTCTCTCTTTATGTGTGGAACTTCTACAATGGAGGGAAACGTCCGTGCCAACGTTGACAGGCTTTTCCTCTTACATCTTTATGGCTGTATCACAGCCTCTCATTATACTCTTCAATAGCCTTATTTCATTCATGCCAGTTAAGTGGGTGCCGCTATTAACAGAAACACAAAAGCATTGTTTTGAAGCAGATGTTCCACGACAATACAATGATGGTGTGCACCGCTCCATTTTCTGACGCACTCCAGTTCAACATTGACTGGAAAATGAAATATTCCAGGTGGTCTTCTCAGGGGCTGCAGCTTGATTCGTACTTCAGTGATTAAGTGTCATTCAACATGCCGCAGGACAGAAATGACACCGGGCTGACTGTTTTGATAGGGTTGAGTGTCAAGTGTTGCTTTTCCTGAACGATCACAGATGTGATCATCTGTCAGCCAAGCTGTTGTTGGAAGCAGGATTTTATTTTGTACCTCCTTATAATTCAGCAAGCCATCTTGTGCTGTTCTCATATTCTTTCGTAATCACATTAAACTATTTCCTTCTTTCAAATTACGCAACATTTCATCTTATTGTGAGTCAAATTTTTTCTCATGCAGAAATGTCAGCCTTTGGTTGCTATAGTAACAATAAACTTGGTCTCACCGTGTCATCTTGTGCTCAAGTTCCTGTCAACTGACACTTTGCACTGCAGAAAAAATTGTCCTTTGTTATGCTTTATGTGCCAATTAAATGTAGCTGTAATCTACTTTTGCATTCAAAGTGACCTAATGATATCCCAGGTTAAAGCTGCACCGATCAATTATGTTATTAATAATGGATTAAGAATTCATGTAGGGTAAAATTGGTCGCTTGTTGTGACAAACTCTGAATATTGTCAACCAACTGCACTCAGCTCTCTGGTCTCAGCCCAGCTCCATGGTGTTGCTGTGGTTCAGTGTCACTGTTCTATCTACCCTTTGGCTTTTAGGAGGATAATTCTGCTCCATGTCTGCTGGATTTTCACCACAACAACTTTATAAAAAGAAAAAATACATCTGAATTTGCCTAAATGCCAACAATAGAAAGGGACAAATTAACAAATAACTTACAAACTAAGAAATACATTTATGAGAATGTATTTATTCAGGGGAATAGGTATACAGCTTTAAAGCTGCACTCGCAGTGTCTGCTGTTTAAACATCCTGTGTGGTTATTATATAACTGTTACATAAAAACAACTCTCAGACTACAGAGGGAATCATCCAGTGATATAGACACAAACTGCTGAATATGACTACACTGTGAAACGTTGCTATATTTTTGCAAGACTGGGGAGTTATTACCAGAAATAGTATTTACAGGAGAATAATAGTAAACAATTTTATAAAGCAAATAATAATCAGGGTCAGAATCTAGTGTTTGGCGAAACAGATTACAATCCCCTTCTCTTACCAGCTGCCGCAGTGTAATAAATTGTTTGTCATCATGCTCTATTCATGTCAGGTACTCAAGCACCAGTTCATCGCTTTCATTTCTGCACACTGCCTAATCACTGGGGTTTCAATTGAACTGTAATTTGTGAGCCAAAATATATATTTTTTAAAAAGAAGCTTGTAAAAAAGCTCTGCAGTCAAACATCAGAAGCTGGGATAAATAAAAGTATCAATTAGTGCATGTTTTAGTCAAAGCTGCTTCAAATTAGATGCTCTGAGGTCTGTGGAATAATTACCTCAGCTTTGTATAAACCATGGGACGTCTGTGTCCTGGTGGGCTCCTCCAGAAAAGGGGCTTGATGAAAGCAAAGCCCTTCTTCTGTGTTCGTGTTTGCTGCTCCGCCTGATTGAGGGGACAGACAAGGGAAATGTGGCAGAAGAAAGACCGAGCTGATAACATGTCTTTGCTGGGGTTTCAAGCTGCTACTCAAGGTTTTAGCACATGATTAGCATGTTTGTAACGCTTTTTTGTTATAGGATATTCCAAAAATGTATTTTGAATGGAAGAAAAGATGAATACTCAAAAGCTTTTCTTCTCAACTAAATTGAAAAAACAAGACAAACCTCCTAAAAGCAACTAATTAAAATATCATAAAGAAATGTAATTACTTAAATCCTTGCCTTACTCCGGTATTAAGCAGGATATGTTCCGGCTTACGTTTATGTGTAAATATGACAAGGAGGGAAAACAGTCCAAGCTAAACTTCCCTGGTGCTGACACTCCTCCCCTTCCCGTCAAACCAAGCAAGATGAGGATTTAACTTGAGGGTAACAAAGGTTTCTTTGTGATCATCTGCAGGAAACACTCAATTAAACCAGTATTGAATATCTAGTGTTTGGTGATTTCAGGCATATCAAGTTGACAGGACTGATATCAATTCAATTCAATTACAGTACAATTTATTTGTAAAGCCTAATATCACAATTCAGACATTTGCCTCAGAGGGATTTGCCATCTGAAGGCTGCACCATGTTATTGGGATATCTCAGGAACGCCTGAAGGGAATCTCTTCAAACTCGGCACACATTTCCACTTGCACTCAAGGTGGTGGTTAAAGGTCACTGGGACCTTAGAAAACAGGTTTGGGCCAAAACCCATTGATTCATTTTGTGATAATTTTAACACGTTAAATAGGCTTCAAACCGAGGCATACAACCGCAAGGCCGTACTTCTTCTTTATCACTGCTTTGCACTAACAGCAGCCTCTACTTTTTCACACAGGGTTGTCAAACTCATGCCAGACTTGTGAGTTCTAATATAGTTCCAGTTCGGATAAGATTGCAGCAACAAAGGAACAAGCCACAGTAAACAACAACGTCTTAGACAATGTGCTAATGTAAAAAATGTCCTGTTTTGACACAGCTCTGTGAGGTGGTGTTTAGATACAGGCATCTGTTCCACTCCTTGGTGTGAGATTACAAAGACAGTGAGATAATAATAATGGCTTCGGGAAGGAGAGTGCACAGACACCAACAGTGATAAGCAAACAAAAAAGAAATGGAAAGAACATTAAGGATGGATTCATCTAGAAGAAGTTGTCCGGGCGTAGTGTCCTTCCGCCATACGTCTCGTACGCCGGCTTAGTTGATTCCACATCTGATCTTGGAAGCTGGCAGCAGTAGCTGTGGTCGGCAGGATATTAAAACCATATATATGCTGCAGGAGTGGCTGGAAACCTTTTGAGAATTTTACAAGCTGTCGAAACCCGTCACCAATGAAGTACACTCTAACTGACAGCCGACCACAGCCTCTGATCTCTTTTGAACTTTGTTTTAACAGCCACCTTTCAAGCATGCATGGAGTGAATATTTGATTCTGAAAACACAATTATAGGGTGAGCAAACAGAGAAATCAATAGCTGCTACAAGAGACATTTTATTTATGGTTACCCTGGTACACAAGGATATAATGATGCAAGCCCAGCAAATTGTTGACAAGTTGTTGACAGTGGCTGAGCAGAGGTGCATTGTGCATCAATGTTCACGCCTTAAGTCGGTGCTCAGCGGTCCCACACAAGTGTCTTAAATTATTAGTCACCCGCATTCGCTGAGGTGGGTAGCAACCCTCGATGCTCTTTGAAGCTGTTTCTGTCAAAGGCAGAGAAGGCTTTTAAAATTGGCTTTATTCATGTCATTTTGATACATTTCTACAAAGGTCACGTTTCCATTATCACGAGAGCTAAATTTGTACTTGACTTTTTGTTGTCAAAAACAAACAGAAAACAGTAAATATATGAAGCTTGCCTTGAGGCTCCTTTAGTGAATCTTGCCTGAGGCCCACGGCTCAGGTGGTCAACTGGCTAACTAACCGACGGGTCAGCGTGGAATTTCCAGAGGACCTAGACTTCTCTCTTGAGTTGTTTTTATTACTAGCCATACTCCATTGTTTGCCATTTATTTGATACGATACCTCGATGGCAGTGTCTTCTCTCAGGGGAGACCAGTCTGGGCGAGACCATTGTCCTCGACCCATTTACCTGTCAGACATGTATCTGCCATTGCGATTAAAAAGCTTTGTGGTTAATGCCAAACTGATCTTCTTGGTTGCTTGACTACTGGTGCTGGAAGTCTCCATGGCATGTTGACCACAGCTAAAGGGACACACTTGATGGCCTCTGTTCCTACTCATTATTACAGTATTTGTCACAGAATAGGGTGAGTTTTCAGTGCTGGAATGTTGGTAATTAAAATAAGTGCCTTTTGACTATGGTGACCCCAGCATAATCATGTCTAATTTAGTGACTTTTTCTCTCCAATAAGCTTTCAAAAGTAAATTGTATTGAGCGCAGTAATGTGTCACGCAGGAATCAAAGCAGGATCCTTGTATGCGGCCTTTTTAGATCCGAGGATGTTAGATTTGTGTTGCCTTCCATTGAAGATCACATTAAAAAGCTTTGTGCAGCCATGAGTTGTAATTGTGAAGTTATAAAAAAACTGCTACTATTCATACAATGTATTTACTGTGAATATACAGTATACTGTATTTAATTTATTTCCACCTTTTGTTTGACTTGCTCTCTTTTTCTCCGCCCGAGACACTGCATGAGTAGTTTTCAGTGGCCACTCTACTTAACAGTCTGAATGTATTCTAAGTCATAGGTCAACAGTGTTTTTACTCAGTTACGTAACTTCAGAAGCAAGCTTTTCACTGCTCTGAAAGGTGACATCCCCATTACTATGACATGACTTAGTGAAGTGGACCTAAGTTGTTTATATTATCCGGAAACTCTGAAAACTGAAACTCTTTGTTAATATGAATCTCCAGTGTTGTGAAGCCAACATTGTGGGTCAACTTACTCCTGATGAGGTGCTTCAAAATAGATCGATGTTTGCTAAACCAGATCTTTGACTTTTCAATGAAAAGAATGTAGCACCATAACTAAAGGCCTTTTCCCATTTAGACGATGCATCAACCACAGAGCATCCATATCCACACATGTTGCTCATGGCTCTGGCTATTTTGGTTTGAACTCAAATCCAGCCTCAGCCGTTTTAACAGGTTGAGTCACACTCAGGTGCTGAGATTTATTTCATTTACGACTGACTTTCTGGCACATTACACATGTGTGCCTATAACTGAAATGGGATACTTTATTTGGTCCATATGCTCTCTGGTCTTGCATTCAACAATCTATATAATTCATGAAGACACAACCATGTGTTAACAGCTATAATTGCCTGCCAGAGAGTGAGATTACTTATTGCCAGAGAAGCAATATGTCGAATGAGTGAACGAGTATTCAGCCATCAAACCAGACTCATGTTAAAAACTCTTTTTGACAAGTAATTATCCTGATCTGACTGAAGTGTCTCTTGTCATTCCAGGTGCTACCTATTGGATGGGATCTCGAAAGGAGCCTGGCTGAACCGCTCAAGCATCATTTTCGCAGGGAACGACAAGTGGTCTGTGGACCCCCGTGTCTCCATTGTGTCCAGCGTTGGGGACAAACACGAGTACAGCCTTCAGATACAGAAAGTGGATGTATCCGACGACGGCCAGTACACATGCTCCATTCAGAGTGAGCGCAACCCACGGCCAAAGCTCCTCAACCTAATTGTAAAAGGTGCGTATTCCGTAGTCCTTGTTGTTCTGTACAGACGCTGGTCTGTCTATGTATTAAAAATGACTGATGGATTCCAGTCGTTTGCACCTGCATATGTCAGGTTCTTGTGACGGGGTGAGGCTCAGGCGCAGAGAGACAGGCTGAACGCAATATGAACTAGAACGGGCACTCGGTAGAGCGCATACCTTCGCATATCACAAGATTGGGCATTGAATTATGAACATTTTGGCATTAGTTGCATGCCAATTGGACAAAAATGTATCGTGCTATGGTAAAAAAAAAGATTTTGACCTTTCCATGACCTTGACATTTGACCCGATTGATCCCAAAATCTAATCAAATGGTCCCCGGATAATAACCAATCATCCCACCAAATTCCATGTGATTCAAGAAAATTTGACCTGTTCATGATCTTTGACCTTGACCTTTGACCCGATCGATCCCAAAATCTAATCAACTGGTCCCCGGATAATAAACAATCATCCCACCAAATTTCATGTATTTTGACCTGTTCATGATCTTTGACCTTGACCTTTGACCCGATCGATCCCAAAATCTAATCAACTGGTCCCCGGATAATAAACAATCATCCCACCAAATTGCATGCGATTCGGTTCAATACATTTTGAGTTTTGCGAATAACACGCATACAAATAAATAAATAAATGGCGATCAAAACATAACCTTCCGGCATTTTCAATGCGAAGGTAATAACAAAAAAAGCACTCTTTAATGAGGCAAAACAGTTTACAAAAAACAAGGTCCAAAAGGGGCTGGCAGAGAATCCAGGTTCAGGGCAGGCAGGGTCAACAGGCAGAACCAGGAACACGGACAGGACGACGGGAAAAGGACACGGAACTATAGACGACAATCCAACAGGAGACAAGGGAAAGACTGACACAATATATAGGGGGGGAAACACAGGTGTACGACATCAGACAGTAACGAGACAAGAGTGGCTGAGGGCAGGTGCAGGGAATTAAACAATTAAGACAGAGAAGACACAGAGGAGACAGAGGAGACATAGGAGACACGGAACACAGGAGAAACAGAACAGGGTGTTACAGCATATATATGTGGCATACTCTTTATGGGCTGGTGTACCATTTTTAATTATTCATTTTTTCTTCAGATTTCTGTCCTATGCCTTATTATAATCTAACGTTGTTACTTCTGACACAGATCATTGAGGTAATTTTCCATATTAACAATTTCTGGTGGGTCCATGTTCCTAATGGCCACACGTGTATCTGCCACCATAAGTCATTCTCTTATGAGTAAGAACAAGAGCACAATCAATTGTTGCATGACATATTAAAACAAAATCTTTTCAGAACTTTCTTCTCTGGGGGCGAAGTGACATTGCAAGGTACATTTTGTGCCCGTGGCCATGCAACACAAAGGATAAGCTGGTTGGTTCAAATGACTGGAGGCAGACTGTGCACCTTTAATCAAGCTTATCTGGGTTTTGTCACAGCAGGGAACAAATACGATGTGAATCTTAACAATTTGGGATAGTTTTTGATATGCTGTGTGTGTACTTGCTTTAGTGATTAAAGCTTTGAATTTCAGTCTTCAACCTAATAGGAGTTCAGTATTTCCCCTAGGTTTACAGCTTCAGGGGGGCGGGACTAGTGCCACCCTGTTATAATGTTACATTGAGTACTAAGTGGCGGTTCAAATTGGGCTTCATCTTGTGAATCTCTGTGTTTAACAAGGTCAATAGGTGTATTTGTGTTTTTACGGGACATTAAGAAGGCTGTTGTGGGCACGGAGAGCTAATTGACGGCAGCATCCGAATTGTTGGGGTAATAGGGTGGCAGCTGAGTTTTTATGCTCATACCTCAGACTGGCCATTAGCAGCAAGGAAACAGCCTCACTGGAAACCAACCTTACGAGCACCTTATTTTCTATTTATTTTAAAAGGCTGATGCAAAGGTTTACAGCGTTCATGGTCCACTCGGCTCTGCACATGTTTGGTCCGGGTTATTAATGATGTTGAGAGACGAACTGTAGCATAATAAACAGGCCTTTTTCCATTCTGTTTGAAATGTCTGTATTTATTTCACAACATGGTGTGATGACCTGCTCTCACTGCCCACTGTAACACCCATTATTGTATCTGATCAGTTACACGATGTATCACAAGTGCAAATCAAAGGATTCTCATTCTGTTCAAGCCGTGTTTAGGATTTCAAAGGAACATACTGTTGGACTCTGCATATTTTCACACAGACAGCATCGTATAAATAGAAGAGTTAAGGGTCAGACTAACTGCTTGTAGAGGTGTGAGCTGTGTGATATGTGAAATGTGCTAGTGGAAACCACTCTCCAGCTGGTATTGCAGTTCTAACATATGGCGTGGGTTTACAACAAATATTTTAGAAGTGTGAATATGCAAGTTTGTTTTTGTTAGGTCAAAAACACAATATTAATCATGTTTGTTTTGTCTTCATTTTGTTCTGTTCTGCAACAAAGACACTCGAGAGAAGAAAGAAATCGTCACATCAATTCCCAAACAACGTGGACAGTGTTTTGGTAAACTGTCATCCTGAGAGGTGGCAGAGTTCACCAGGGATTAACACAATAGTCAAACCAAATCGTCATTTACCTTCTCACGTGTTCACACCTGTTATAAAGATGTCAACACATTGGACACTATGAGCAATGACCCTGAAACCACCTCACCTCTTTTTGTTATTCCATATTTTCTAAGCTGCTGGTTTATCATGTGTCAACATCCACCTCCCTGCACTCTACTGAGTGGGAGTTGTGTGGTGCTGTGGTTTAGTGTGAACATGCCCAATTACCTTTCAAATCATTGTGTTTGTTTATGTTGTTGTTTATTAAACTGGTTGGGACAGGGCTGATGATAAGAGTGCTTCCCTTCTCTCTTTCCTTGCTGAGGGGAACGAGTCTGTTCCATCATCAGAGGGCCACAGGATTAGTCCGTAATTTAGAAGTATCCTTCACTCGCTCTCTTACTGTTCGCTGATGAAGATGCACACCCGCTTAAGCCCTAAAAGCAGCACACGTCAACTTGTCAGAGCACCACGGCCTTCCCAGTTACAGTGGCGGTCTCATTGCTGGAAGGTCGCAGGAGGGCAATCTCTTCAACTGCCAACGTGTCCGTCAGAAGCCTTTTGTCTTGTTGAAGTTCCCTCAAGCAGGCGACCCTTCCTGTTCCACTGCTCCTTTTTATTTCTCTAGTTTTTCTGCACTTTTTTGCAGGGCAGCTATTTGAAACATTGAATGGACAAAGTAACATAAGATGTATCACATTTAACCCTTGTGTTGCCTTCGGGTCAATATGACCCGATTCAATGTTTAACCCTCCTGTTACCTTTATATTTACTAACATATTTTACCCTTGAGGTCAATATGACCCCAGCTATTAAAATCTCCAGAAAATTATTAGAATTAATATTGTTTTCCAAGTTTAAGTGTGAGGTACTTTATGTTTGTTTGTTGACTCCCGAAAGAACACCGACATTAAACATTGAATCGGGTCAAAATGACCCCAAGGCAACACAAGGGTTAACAAAGATCTCTCTAAAACAATTAAATAACACACTGGTATCATATCATCACTTGGCAACAACTGATAGCCTTAGTTTAGGGACCAGGAGAGAAAGTCGTGTAACGGCGTACCCCCAGATGTTTGTACCATGAAGCTGAGATGGTTCAGAAAGGTCTAACTGCAAGTCCAGGAGTTTTAATGACAGGAGGCGTTGCAATCTGGAAGCATGCTGGAAACGATTCACTAAATCACGATTGATGCGTCCTGGATTGTGCCCTTTTTATTTCCTTGATAACCAGAGGTGCTGCGTCCCGTAAGAGTGTGTGTGTGTGTGTGTGTGTCACTGTACATTTAAAGACATACTGCACAATTAAGCATGTTGTAAACTAAATGACATGTATACTGAGATGAAAGAGAGCGTTAATATTGACATTTCCTCCGTCATTAAACAATATATATAGTTTAGATCAGTCTTAATTGTATTTATCCGATTAATTAATCACCAACTCTGGTAGCTTTCTACAGCGGCTCAGAATTAGTAGTTTAAATGAGATGAGGTGTATAATAAGCTGCTTAGAGCTAGTGTTAGGAAGTTAAACACGTCATTATTCACTCTCTATAATATATGTTATATTGCTGTGAAAACCTCCCTTTCACCAACATTTCCATTTTACATTACATTTTACACATGATAACGGTGTAATGTACCTTTGCCAAATACTACTTTTACTCAATGCAGTCCATGCTAACGCTACGCTAGCTTTTAGTTGTGTTATTAAACTGTTTACTTGCCCCCTGCACACATGTATGAAGCTTTACACATGCACGTTTATTTAAGAGTCGGTCAAATGGCCACTTTAGTTCCCGGGGACTCTCTGCCTTGAAACCCCATCAACATCACCGGCTACATAATGCCCCATCCATGTCCACTTGCTGGTTTCCTGTAACTTATTGTGCTCCAGCTGTCATCATTGCCTCATTGTCCATTCTTTAAAGCAGTGGCCCTCTTTCCTCATGTCCAGTCCTGAGAGTGAGTGGAGTGTGCATCGGCTCACAATGAATGACATTCACACTGACGGTGAGCAGAGGTAATGCCACTTTCCCTCTGCTTCAGCGTCATTTTAGAGGTGCGCTGTGCCTCTCAATATACGTGTGATGAACTGCGGTCAACAGCTTGGCAGGCAGTGACGGTCACTACAGGACCGTCGTGTTTCTGTAGATGTTTCCTTTCTGAAGTACAATCTGTAATGGGAATCTTACCAGGGCTCTTTTGGGTCATGGCAGCGCCTCACCACTGGCCATATGGCCACAATCAAACCGAGGCTAATGTGCCAGCTGTCCACTTTATTATAGTCTGTTAAGCAATGCCCAGAATTCCTGATGGATGTGACCTAGTGGTTGAAATTTGGCAACGGTTTGACCTACAAATACCATATTGTTGCACTGCGGTTCACAAATGTGACACGTTGTTAATTCAGTCAGATGTGCCACTTATACTCTGAAGCAGGCGTTTGTTTTCCAAAGAAATGGGTTCAATAAAGCTGAAAAATAACACGTTTTGTAACACCTCACCAGCAGCATACTTAAAGCTTCATAACACAAACACAACCACGAGTCTGGAAGCCAGAATAATAATTGGACAGTGATACAGGAAATTGACTGAGATGAGGACGAGGCAATACAACAGTAAGAAAAGAAAGTTTGATATGCTTGGTGACTTTTATCGTTGACTGTGTTATCTACTCTGGAGTTATCAGGCAAACGTGTCGCCAGCCATTGAGACCGAGCTGTGATTCAGAGTGTGAGCTGCAGGCAGGAAGGATGTCGAAGTACAGATGACTCACGCCAGCTGATGAATGCCTGTGGCTACTTCTCTGAAGGTTCTCCAGGTAGTTAAAAATGTGCTTCATTACATTGCCAGCCACTCTTGTTTCTTTATATCACGTATGGAGCCACAAATCTGTGCTGTTGTGTCACCTCCGTCACGTCAAACCACATTGTGCTTTTGTTTATGCGCTCCGTGTGTTGTGAATCATTACCTGTCACCGTACAATACTTGTGTACACATGCCCACTCATGGAGAACAGAGGGATTTCTTTACAGATGAGAGATGTAGCAAGGGAGCAGCTGTGTCTTGCTGTCGAGGCTTCTGGGAGCATGCTGTTTGTTCATGTGCTGAGAGGAAAGGGGGGCAAATCAGGACACTTTAACTGGGCTTTTCAGTCCAGCATACGACATGTATTAATGCTGTCGCATGAATGTTACAGATGAAGGAGAAGGATTTCATGGCATTGGATTTTTAGCACTTTTGCTTTCCGAGACAACACAGAAAACGGGAGCAAGGAGGGATTACTTTGTATGTATGTACACTACCGTTCAAAAGTTTGTGGTCACTTAGAAATGTCTTTATTTTTCAAAGAAAAGCACTGTTTTTTCAATAAAGATAACATTAATCAAAAATACACACTATACATTGTTAATGTGGTAAATGACTCTTCTAGGTGGAAGTGTCTGGTTTCTAATGAAATATCTCCATAGGTGTATAGAGGCCCATTTCCATCAACGATCACTCCAGTGTTCTAATGGTACATTGTGTTTGCTAATCGCCTTAGAAGACTAATATCTGATTAGAAAACCCTTGTGCAATTATGTTAGCACAGCTGAAAACAGTTATGCTGGTGATATAAGCTATACAACTGGCCTTCCTTTGAGCTTGAAGTCTGAAGAACAAAATTAATACTTCAAATATTAATTATTTCTAACCTTGTCAATGTCTTGACTATATTTTCTATTCAATTTTCAACTCATTTGATAAATAAAAGTGAGTTTTCATGGAAGACACAAAATTGTCTGGATGACCCCAAACTTTTGAACGGTAGTGTAGATGTATAGAAATAAGCAATGGTCTCAACCCATATCCGGTGCATGATGGGGTCCTTGACCAGCGCTTCCACCGAGCAATTATGCTGAGATGTACATCCATGTCAGCTGTGCTGGAGGGCTTTTTTTCTGATCCGTCATGTCATAAAGTTCTGCCAGTACATATACTGTATGTCATGCAACATTTTCTTTCACTGAAGATGGAGATGGACATTTACTTATCACATTGCTTCCTAATTCCCTTAATTCATTTCTGATCAGGGCGAACTCAGTCGTTTGGGAAGCCATTGGAGGTTGTTTTTATTATCTTGCTCAGCCATTGTTGACTGACAATGGGGGAAGAGCCATTCATTCTGCCACTGGAATGACAACTATTTATTTCTAATCACATTCCATGGGGTTCTCTCTTCACCTGAGCGTGACAAGAGTTTTACAGCGGCAGGAGTTTCTCGTTATCGTCACACTTCTTAACACATGAGTCGCATGCTGCTGCATTAGTGGCAGGAGGTTAGAGATGACTGTGCCTGCACACTCATCTCTCCGAATCATTTAATCTCTGCGTGACATTTATCCCCCTCAGAGACGTCGTGTCACTTCAATAAATTAGACGTTTGCATGTGTGCCTCCCCCCGCATAGCTCATTGCAAACGTCAGAACTATACACAATATTTTTGCTCTTCATTCTTGCTCTAAATGGAAAACAAATCTGAAGCTTTATTTGCTGGTGGGTGGAACAATGTAATCCATTTCATAAATGAAGTGAGCGTAAGTATGATACATCAGCACATACAAAGAAAGATCATTTAAATGTTCTCTCCAATGATGTAAAGATATGTTCAACTTATATTTCACATCATACATTAATATAGCAAAAACTGTAAAATGATTTGTCTAGTAAAAATGTGTTTCACGCAGGACATCTTGAGATCTCCCAGTGCCTAAATGGGTCTCTCCGGTAATCTGAGCTCAAAGCAATAATCATCACCGCCATCGGGGTCTGCTAAATTACTTAAAGGGTCCATGTTTTCCAGCAGGTACATTTGCCAGCGGTACCTGCTGAGCAGTTAAACCCTTCCTTTAGATACTTGACTTAACAAGATTAAGCTAAGTGGGTTCTGCCTTGTGGCCTTGCTCTGATTACTGAGTAAAACCGTATCGGTGACATCACAGACGACCCGATGAACTGTGACCATGACAGACTCCTGGTCCACATCAGCCCAGCTCTTTTCCTCTGGTTTTACTACTCTACGGCACCCCTGATCTTCATCTTCACCATGCATAAACTGACCTATTTTCAGTGTATAGTCCTGACCATTATCTGATGGAGGATACAGAGGAATGAGAGATCGCTATCGTCGTCTACACATCACATGACTACCCTCCTCCTTTGCAGCCATTCTTTTTCCAACCTCTCTGTTAATTAAGATTGTAGATGTGATAATGTATTAAATATGCACAGCACCTCTCATCTAAGAATATCTTGTCACAGGGAGGGGGGGGGGGGGGGAGAGGCATGCTTCCCTTCAGCAGTGGCTACATGGGCAGTGGGAATGTGTTCCACGTTTTCATCACTGAAAGCCTGTATGCTAAGCTAAAAGAGGCATTCAAAGAAATCTTGCTGACATTATTGGAGTCAGAATCCAGTTTTATGAATAAAAAGTGCACGTTACCAGCATGCCGTACCACTAAACTAGCAAAAGGAACAGCAGTGTGTCTGTTAAGGATTTTATATAAGACTTTATCGATGCCTCAGGGGGAGTTAACATTTAAAAAAATAAGTGAGACGAAATGCTGTATGATGAAAATGCTTTGGACATTAATATGGATCAGTGAAAACTCCCACCCACGCCCATGGAGTGAGTCAGTGTAGGTAGAGTGTTTCTCAGCAAGAAGTGAAATGGAGGGTTAAACCTCCAGGTCATCGGTCCTCTCTTTGATGTCAGCACAGAGATAGAGTATAACTACAGAGTACGGCATAATACGACCGAGCAAATCTCTGTTTATTCTAAGTCTGTCACTCTCATTAACTGCTGGGTGCATTAAAAAATGATACAAATGTTCCCATGATCTCTGCCTGAAAGTGCAACCCTGTCAACTAAACCATAACAAATGTCTCTGAATGAACCCAGAGAGTAAACACCCTCTCAATGACATCCTCATTTACTGTTCCTATTCCTTTCGAGGATGAACTACATCAATAATATAAAGTTTAAGCATAATTTCAACCCAGCTCAACCTTTTTCTTTATTCAATTACAAATTAGATTGCACTGTGTGAACATACTGGTTAAACAATTTCCCACGTAAACTTGATGTTGAGTGGCTTAAACAGTTAAGTGTTACATAAGTCTAATATATTTCATTGAAATGAAGTGGAACAGTTTGTCAATAGTCCCTGTGACTCACCCAAAGATGAAACTGGATGCTACTCTGCAATTTAATATGATAGCCTATAAGTGTTATAAGAAATGCACAACTGAAGAAGTCAATCTTTTCATTGAGAAACCACTTTAGGGACAAGAATCCTTCGACAGGTGTGCAGACTTTATTTCCTAACACAATACTTAAAGTGTTTATTGTAGTTCACTCAGATAGTTTTGGTCTGAATCCCCCTTGTTAATCCCCTTTCGCAATGGATCTACATGTAGAGTATAATAGGTCTCATCGAGTAATTTGACACAAATGTTTCAGTCTTGAAACATTTGTAACTTCTCAATATTTTAGACCAATTGTATAGCACACTCAAAGTTTAGTTCGGTGCCATATTTGTGAAATTTGAATATATACACTACCGTTCAAAAGTTTGGGGTCATCCAGACAATTTCGTGTCTTCCATGAAAACTCACTTTTATTTATCAAATGAATTGAAAATTGAATAGAAAATATAGTCAAGACATTGACAAGGTTAGAAATAATGATTAATATTTGAAGTATTAATTTTGTTCTTCAAACTTCAAGCTCAAAGGAAGGCCAGTTGTACAGCTTATATCACCAGCATAACTGTTTTCAGCTGTGCTAGCATAATTGCACAAGGGTTTTCTAATCAGATATTAGTCTTCTAAGGCGATTAGCAAACACAATGTACCATTAGAACACTGGAGTGATAGTTGATGGAAATGGGCCTCTATACACCTATGGAGATATTTCATTAGAAACCAGACGTTTCCACCTAGAATAGTCATTTACCACATTTACAATGTATAGTGTGTATTTTTGATTAATGTTATCTTTATTGAAAAAACAGTGCTTTTCTTTGAAAAATAAAGACATTTCTAATTGACCCCAAACTTTTGAACGGTAGTGTATACGAAACATGTCAAACTACTACATTTTGTTGTTGTGCTGCACCAGTCAGGTGGTCCACTATCTAACTATCTGAGGAGCCGTCATTGGACACTGTTTGGAAAAGGACAGGCACTTTAAAAAAATTCTTGGCAGGAGATCGGATGAACCCGTCAATCACAGTGTTGCCAAACGAAAAGCACACATTGCTGTTTTGAACAAACGTCCCGCTTCTCTGTGACGTCCCACTAGTTCCAAGCAGCTCCTCACAGGACGATGACCGGTCCGTGCTCCGTCTCACCAGCGCCGAACTTGAAGCTTGAGAGGATGGATTCTCGTGACATCACGAGAATCCAGCTTCAGTGAAAAGTAAACATGTCCTGGCCTTCACATCGTATTCTACAGACTTGGAAAAACATCTTAGTTTGGTACGGATCTTCATCATAATAACAACGTGCTTCAACATTTGTATTAGTTTTTTAATGACAATTTGAATATTAACGTGTATTTACTCTTTTCACAAATCACACAATTGTAAGTTCAGCCAAAATATTTTTACGTGACATTATTCCCAATTATTTGCTCAAATATATGCCTAAACTGGCATTACAGCGACACTTAGGATCTTGTTAAATTGGTAAGTGTTCACTGTAAATACTAGTGAGTAGTCTAGAGATAATGATTTTGAGGTTAAGGAGCTTCCCTTAGAGTTGACCGATATCCTCTAGTATTTGTACAAATGAACCCTTGGTTGGTATCAAAGTAAAGAAACACTGATACGCAGTTTCAAAAGTACCGAATGGCTGTATGTGTTGTAAGTGCTGGTCGAAGAGGCCAGTGAATCACTGTTACTGTCCCCAGCTGGAATAACTGTGGATCAAGAGTCTCAGCGGAATAATAATGTCTTAAAACAACGCGGCCTGCCATGAATATTGTAGGCAGTGTAGAGAGAATATGAGTGTGTCTAGGGAACAGATTTGCCTTTATGACCTCTAGCATTTAGTTAGCCACTAATCATTGTAGTGTGTGTGTGTGTGTGTGTGTGTGGTTGCGAATATCTTAGCGCGTGTAAATCTCTTTTCTCTATGATGTGTTTGCGTGTGCTTCTTCATGCACTCTGGGTAGGTGATTGTGTGTTTTTGCGCTCGCACTCATGTGAGTCCTCATCATGGAAATGGCTGTTATTAGCCATGGCTAATTAAAATGAGTGAGGTCCAAAGGTCAGCCACTCAGCTCTCACGTCTCTCTTCTCTAGAGGGGGAATAGATACAACACGAGTGGAGAGTAACTCAGGCATTTTTCTTTGGGCACTTGGAATATTTTTTCGAGATGACACAGCTTAAGATCACGCTGGATGGTTACACTGTCACTGCTGCACATTTACTCTATTTCCTTTATCAGTGTAGCTCAACATGTCAGAGTTGTCTCAGATTCAGAGGGATCCGCATGATGATGTTGGACCTGTTTTACTCACAGCGAATTGCTGAGTGATGTTTGAACTCTTTGTGCTTTGAGATGCATGTTTACAATTGTACATCAAAATGAGCTTCAGATCCCAGTAATGGGTGTTGTGCAAACACTTCCTTCCAGAGTAATGTCCTGGAAACTGTGCTGTTCTAATGATGCGTCCTTTTCCAACTTATTCTCCACACGCCTGTGTTTATGGATCATATTTGATTAATGGGCAGAACATGTTCATCTCTGTTTTCACTCACTGCAGTATATATTGAGTGAACTAAATCAAGCCCCCATCACTCCATGAATGATGTGCAATTGCTTCTGAGCTAGATAAAGAGTTCTTCTATGAGTTCACAATGGATGAACAATGAGACCCTGAGACCATCCCCCACCCCCCCACCAACAACCCACACAGACCATCACCTCCCCCCAGCCCCCAGGGGCTCACACCTCCACCCCTGACTCTCCATCGGCCGACGCCGCGCGGCCTGGAGAGCAGTCAACAGGCTGTTTAAAAAAAAGAACCCCATAGAAAGCAGCGGCCCCCGGACTCCCTCCCCTCCACCCTGAAGCACTGTGCGGACCAGCTGTCTCCGGTGTTCACCGACATCTTCAACACCTCCTGGAGACATGCCACGTTCCAGCCTGCTTCAAGGCCTCCACCATCATCCCGTCCCAAAAACCCAAGATCACAGGACTCAATGACTACAGGCCCGTCGCCCTGACCTCGGTGGTCATGAAGTCCTTTGAACGCTGGTCCTGTCACACCTCAAGACCATCACCGACCCACTCCTGGACCCCTGCAGTTCGCCTACAGAGCCAACAGGTCTGCAGACGATGCAGTCAACATGGCCCTTCACTACATCCTCCAGCATCTGGACTCCCGAGGAACCTACGCCAGGATCCTGTTTGTGGACTTCAGCTCTGCCTTCAATTCCATCATCCGTCCCTGTTGCAGGACAAGCTCTCCCAGCTGCACGTGCCCGACTCCACCTGCAGGTGGATCACAGACTTCCTGACCGACAGGAAGCAGCACGTGAGGCTGGGGAAACACGTCTCAGGCTCCCGGACCACCAGCACGGGTTCCCCAAGGCTGTGTTCTCTCCGCTCTGCTGTTCTCCCTGTACACCAACAGCTGCACCTCCAGTCACCAGTCCGTCAAGCTCCTAAAGTTCGCGGATGACACCACCCTCATTGGACTCATCTCTGGCGGGACGAGACCGCCTACAGGTGGGAGACTGACCACCTGGTGACCTGGTGCAGCCAGAACAACCTGGAGCTCAACGCTCTGAAGACAGTGGAGATGGTTGTGGATTTCAGGAGGAATGCAGCCCCACCCGCGCCTCTCATCCTGTGTGACTGCCCCGTCAACGCTGTGGAGTCCTACCGCTTCCTGGGCTCCATCATCTCCCAGGACCTCAAGTGGGAGCTGAACATCGGCTCCATCTCCAAGAAGGCCCAGCAGAGGATGTTCTTCCTGAGGCAGCTGAGGAAATTCAACCTGCCAGGGAAGATGATGGTACAGTTCTACACGGCCATCGTTGAGTCCATCATCTGCTCCTCCATCACCGTCTGGCACCCTGCAGCCACAGCCAAAGACAAGCGCAGGCTGCAGAGCATCATCCGCCGGCCGAGAGGGTTATCGGCTGCAATCTGCCTTCCTCCAGGTCCTGTTCACTTCCAGGTCACTGAAGCGGGCCAGAAAGATTGTCGCCGACCCTCCCACCCTGGACACTCCTGTTCGAGTCCCTCCCTCGGGAGGAGGCTGCGTCCATCATGACCACGACCTCCCGCCACACCAATAGCTTTTTCCCGGCGGTCGGGCTCATCAATGGACCCGGGACTGACTGACTGTCACCCCAGGACTACCACCTCTTCTTCCACCTTCCTCTCTCCTCCTTCTTCCCGCTCCTTCCTCTTCCTCCTCCTCCCTCTTCCTCCCACTCCTCCTCCCTCCTTGCGTTGATTGTTGTTTGTCATGTCCAAATGTTGCACCTTCCACCAAAAAAAAATTCCTCGTTTGTTTGTGAAAACATTCATTCTTTGGCAATAAACCTGTTTCTGATTCTGATTCTGATTCTGAAACACAGCACGTTGTCATGGTGCAGTTTTATAATTGTGATAAGCCATGGGCCATATTATATTCCAGGTGTCGGCATGCACAGATGTCTAATAAATAAAATACAACCTTACCAGAAGCATAACAGTTAGTGTTCAAGGCATGAATTTAGTTTCCACAGCATCTTTTCCATTGTTACAAAAACACATATACCATACTAGCCAGATAATCACACTAAATTGCCATTTTATTGGTATTTAATTATTCAGCCTGAAATATTGTTTATGTTCTAATTGTTTTGATTCGCTGAAATACAGTAAGAGTAGTAATAGTAGATGTGGGCAGACATATGTAGAACCATGCTTGCTTAAATGCAACTGTTGATAATCAAATAGTCTTATGTTTGACCTTAAATGCCTAAAAATCACTGGCAATTTTAATTTCCAAAATGTCAATATTTGATGTTTATTTAACAATAAGAAAAAAATTATATGTATATTTAGGTTTTAGACTGTTGGCCAGACAACACTCAGACTCTGGGAAACTTAACACTGTTTTCTGGCATGTTCCTTTTTTGTCCAACTGATTTTTGTGTGTGGAGGAGAAGGCGAGTGGACATGAGCTTTCTTCAGCCCCTCTTCTTTTGGATATGGTGGTGTGCTATGCAAAGAAAATGTAATAACCTGTCTTTACTTTCCGAGGGTGTTTTTATTGAATTCTGGACATGCATGTCACTATGGAAAACGCCATAGAAGGTGAATCAATCAAACTGAGTGTGTGAAAACAATCAACATTTTGATCAACCAGTGGTGTTAGACCATGACTTCTCTGGTGCTTAAGATGTTTGTTCTCAGCGGTGTAAATCACAACAAAGAAATAGGTTCTCTCACTTCTGTTTGGATCCATGCACAACCCTCTCTGCATTGTTTATCATACACCACCTTCATCAACAGGGTAGCTGTGAAACAGATTTGTTGGGGGTGACACTTTGGCAGGCATCTCAGGGATACGCTGGCCTTAATTGGGCATATAAATATCAGGGGCTGCACTCCCTGGCCCTACAGCACTGTTGCATAAATCACACTGAATGCAGACTGACCACCAGCAGTGAGGCGCTGCCCGCCGGTCTCATCCCTGAAATTCATTTGTTGCCCAAAGTGCAATTAAAGAGCAGTGAGGGATCTCCTCCATCGGTTGGCTTCCTTGACTTGTAGCTGTATTAGGGTGCAGTAGCAGAAACCCCCCCGCTTTGTTCGAGAATTCAATGGTCGGCTTTATTTATAGAGTGGCACAGGGCGTATTATCAAAGACACAAAAACCAGGCAAAGCAGATAAGGGACCTTTTTTATTTATAATGATCACTGACGTTCTGTATGAACATCATTGTTTGGACAATAGTGGTTCTAGTCTAAAGTAACATCGTAAACAGACAAAGAATGGACATCTGTTTCCTGCAAACTACAAGCTCAGGGTTTTTAATAATGAGCAATTTATTGAATAGTCATGACTTTGGCCTTTCCAAAGCTCTCAGTGGGTATGAATTTCCCCATATCAGCGACATGTTGTTTGGTCCAAATCTTTTCCTCCCAGCCCAAGGGGCAGATCGTGAAAAAAAGCAGTCGATAGTTGTGGGTGTGCACAGGTGCACACACCCTCTGAGAATCACTAATCCTCTTCAGCACTTAAACCATCAATGGTTTGGCATTCAGTGTTATTTATCATAGACTTATATGACTCGCCAATTAAATAAATGAATCAAGACAGAGAGAGATATAGGACAAGAGAGTTTGACAAACAATCAGAGATACACAATACCATTTCCAGGTAATAGCTTTGTTATTACAAATGTATGAACAAAGACAGGGAATTGCATATTACTGCGATGGTAACGGCTCCTCGAGAAAACCCAAACTCTGATATTTCAAAAGACACTCAGAACTATCAAGGACACTTTGAGAAGTATGACATTTGACAGTTTGTGTGCCACAAAAAAGGTTTTCAATAAAACAACACGTCTGAAAATGCAAATGCAAGTTAGCGTTATATGCGGATGATCATGATATAAACCACGTGATGAATGAGGTAATAATGTAGATCAAAATGTCATTGATCTGGTTTTGAAATTTATCTTGAATTTTGACCCGTAATTTTGAAAGATGATGACACTAACAGTGTTGCCAAATGCCTTTTGTATGTCAAACTGATGAACAAAGAACCAGTAAACAGCCAATTGAAATCTTCGCTGAGCCACTCTCCTGCCCTGTGACTGGGTGAACTGTACGTCTCTTAGCTGCCAACTGCTCGCTCCCCGTTAATCACAACCCGGGTTCTAAAGTTTGAACTTTGACCTTTAGCTCTGTATCAAGGCTCATTGACAGATGGAGACAGAGCTTTGTGTCCTCACATCAGATCATCCGTTTCACACACACACCCACACACACACACACACACGCTGAGAGCTGAGATGCATGGAGGATCACCCAGCTGATATTTCGTTGCTTGAAAGCAGCTTGCCCTCTGACAGTCTGACAAACGGTTTGAAATGAGCCGTGTGCATGGCAGCTCCAATCAAAGACTTTGTTGCCACGCAGCTAATTGAAAAAACAGCAATCATCCTAATAAACAAAAGCCGAGTGGCCCATGCTGGGCAACTTTGTTTATCATAAGCAAGATGCTGAGGCTGAAAGACACTGATTAGCATGAATAAATTAGAAACTATTTCAATGAGTGGGTGATAGCTTATCTTTGAATTACATGCTTAGTGCAGCTCTCCCATTGAAGATTAATTGCCTCTCTCAAGGTATTTTGAAAAGTTCATATTCATCAATTGATTTCCTTTAATTCATGAATCTCCCAGAAGTGCATGAAATTGGTAACAAGCTCTCCATAATCACGCTTTCTGCATCGTTAACTTCATTGGCAATTACTCATCATATTTATCAGTTGTGACATTTGCGGAAGCATGTTATTTTTGCACCATTGGGTCATGACAGGAATATTATCATGAACTAATGATTAATTACAAGTTGAACAGAAACGGTGTTCCTAGTTTCCCTAGATTTCTGCAAGGAGCTTGTTTCCAGCATACTTAATCGTGAAACATTCTATTTTGTTCTATTGTTCATCCCGATCAACTCACTAACTACCAATAATATGACTCACAGGTTATTATAATGGTGACCAGTACATACGGATATAACAACTGACAACAGAAGCTGTTCCACCAAATTACCAAGAACTTGGACATGGTGAGAACTGTTTCACTACGGCCCCCATATTTGTTACTAAACATGGTGACTCATAGTTGGAGGCAGAATAATTCACTGCACATGTTGGTTCAAGTGTTGTTGTCTTGTTTCGTTCCCAATATGTACAGTCAATCACTCTCTTGAGGCCACACGTGTTACTTGAGAACATTTACATCAACCAGCTGGAACATACTTGTCAACCCCGGTGCTGCGGGCAGAAAACGGACGGTTAGCTGGTTAGCTAGCTAGCTTGTCCACCTCTAGAGATGGCTTATGAGTGAGCTAGTCCTCAGACCTTCCATCTGCTCTCCTTCCGTTGAAGTACAGTGTCCTAGCCCGAGGACTAAGGATGGCCACCTGTCTGCAGTTGGGTTATTTTCTGTAACCAGTGGCAGGCCGTCAGGGCCAGCAAGGCCTTCTCTGCTGGCCTAAACATCATCAGAATATATATTTTTTTCGAAATATATTTTCCCACAAATATGTATTCAATTATTTCCCAGAGTAAGAGTTATTCTCTTAATTTCATAGCGTTCCTCTTGGTTGCGCTGCTGCCAGCCGCAGGTTGAGATTTGGAGGGCTGGTCTTTATGTTAGATCTTTTAGCCAATCATATTCAGCCATCGTGTGTTGCCAGGGGGCTAAAATCTGCCCTTAGGCCTTCAGAATCAACATTGCGGGCGCTGGTAGCTTCAAGTGAATGGGAATGAACATTTTGTGTCAGCCAATCAGCTTTAGAGTTGGCTCCTCTAGGCCTTCTAGCTGGCCCCGGAACCGGCACAGGAGCCAGCGAGCAGGCGGAGTGCTGCACGTCTTTTGATTGGATTACCAATATTGAGAGGCGGGGCCTATGGTCAGGTATACCTCAGAACTAGGAAACTGAATTTGATAAACGAAATAATTTGCGTACTACTAAGCTGTTTGTTCAACCCACAATGGCGGAAGGAGGAGAAGATGTCGATTTGGTCGAGGATATAATTATAACGCCATTCTCAACGAACTTTAACACCGACGCTGACGCTACAAAGCCCGTCACAGGCGGGGAAGGGGCTCGTTCGCCACTTTCAAAGTTCCAACTACGAGCGCGACCAACGGCTCAGGCTCCGAGAAGCTCTGCTCACTGGACTGCTGCAATGCCTGTTGCAAGTGATCGATTTGGTGTTTGGAGCCACACTGGCTTGGAAACTTGAGTT
This sequence comes from Pseudoliparis swirei, assembly GCF_029220125.1. Lineage (NCBI taxonomy): Eukaryota > Metazoa > Chordata > Actinopteri > Perciformes > Liparidae > Pseudoliparis > Pseudoliparis swirei. The sequence continues at coordinate 19,405,054 of NC_079392.1, read as the reverse complement.
GTCTAACCGAGGCAGCAACCAAAGTACGGCTCGGCGATTACAAGCACCGGTGCTTTGAAAACTTTTGGGGACACGGAGCGGATCTACAGATCAACGAACACGCGCGCAGGGCAACGGAGCTGCACAATGAACAGGTGAAGAACAAGAGGGACATATTGAAAAGACTCCTTAATTGTGTCATGTGTTTGGATAAACAGGAACTTTCATCTTCATCACGGTGAAACTGCTCTGGTGACAATGCGCTGTTTAGTGAACACACTGTAAAAAAAAAAGTTGGACTTAAAGCTAAAAGTTTGTGGACCAGAAATGAATAGAAGAAGAATATTAATATAACTCTGTTGCACTCGAGTATGTTCTTGCCTATTAGTTGAACTGTACTGTATTGTACTCTTCCCCTGCAATTCTCTGAAGAGAAATGTCAATTTCAAGGTGACGTAACGCCTGGTTATCCTGCGTCTCTGTCTACCTGAATCGTGTCTAGAGCCATGGCGTCATAATGATGTAATGAGAGGTGGATTAATTCGGGTGGGACTGTGTCGGACCTCACTGAAGGCCCAGGCCCACGGCACGACACTGCCTGTAACGATAGTAACATTACCATAAAAGCATGGGGGAATCAGAAAGGTAGCTCGCTAACAAGCCAATGAGTCATATGTTAATTTTTACAACTTCCTGCTTCATCCACAACGCTGTATGGATCTCTATTTGTAACCAGTGTTGCATGAAAGCATGGCAAATTAGAAAGCTAGCGAAGTAGCTAGCCATCCACTAGTTAGTTTGCTAATTCTGTTCTGCTTTATTGCTGCGCTGATTGCAAAGCCCAACAGCAGGCCGTCTCTTCATCTCAAATATCTTTGCCTTTTAGCAACATTTCTCTCCATCTCTCAAATGATTTGGCCTTCTGCGGTACATCAGTCATGACTGCTGAGGAGGTGCTAAAGCTAAACTATTCGCCACATTTTCTCAGTACCTCTGAAATGCTTTGCTCATTTTGTAGCTTGTTAGAGCCTTATATCACAGTTGATCATCTCAAATGTATGGGGTATCAATCCTAGCACCCAACTAGGTGTGTAACGTTAGCCGCTCCTGTGAGCTGATTTGAGAATGCCTCCAGTCTTTCCTTTGTTTGGCCTCAATCTAACATTGTGACGTAATCATGGCGTTGGCTGAAAAAGGGTCTATATTAGTCTGTTCATTGCAGGGGTCTTTTTGGAGGCTCGATGTTGAACTGTCCAATGATTTTTCTTTTTCTTTCTCCAAGCAATCATCCCCTCACCAGTACATTATTGTTACCACAGCATTGGGGTCATTTCTGTTTCAGTCGGAGACAGGAATGCTGCTTTGAAGGACAAAAAAACGGTGTGCCATAATCCGAGAGTAGACCAACTAAGTCACACCAACATGAAAAAAAACTAAACTATTTCAGAGAAATCTATGTTAAACACTTTGCAATCTTACTAATTAAGACACATTGTTAATTAAAAAACACCAATCTCTGATCAATTTGAAGTTGGAACTGATATTGAGTTATCATCATACATTCCCACACTACTACACACTATCATTGGACCCTCTGGTGAATTCCTGAAGTACATTACTAGCGTAAATCACTGGATTCATCATAGATAATGATACCATCATGGAATAATGTTCATCAGCTAATGTGCACTTGCTGGGAATCTATTTGTGTTTTTTGCTGTTTGCTGTCTAATGCAACTCCTCACATCTCAATTCTTTATTAATCTACCCAACATCTTACCCACACGGAAATCTTGGAATATGAAGAGATGCCAAAACCAGATAAGCCATAAGGGCTGATGAGGTTTTATGTCTCGACCCGACCATTCCAGCATTTAGTCCACCTCCTCAATTGCTGCTGGGCTCAAATAAATCGAAAGAAAAAGAAAACATCCCTTTGTTCTAAACATTTTTATTGCTTTTTATTATTGGAGTACGGTTGTGTGTGTTCTGTTGGAAATGATTGAGATTGATATGTTTAATAATGCTATGAGAGAGCAGCAGGTGGTATTTGAGGTATAGCTAGAGTGGCTTTCAAGGTTCATGGCCTGGAGTCAACTGCTGGATGTTCTTAATTTCAAAGCACATATTGGCATGTTTATCCCCAAAATCTACCCTTTCCTTTACAATGAGGCCTACATACATAAATGTCCTAATATAGTTATTAATAAGACATAACAGTGCTAAAAACTGACTTTGAAAACATGATTTATTTCCATGCGATATTTCTCCCTTTCTAGCAAGCTAAATTTACAACATGAATGCTGGTGACATTTTAACATTCGACTGTGAGGGGGTCAGTCCACCTATTTGAGTCTGGGCCGCTGTTGAGCTGAACTTTGGGGTGAACACCCTTCATCTTAATCAGCAAGCAAGACATGGCAGCTTGGCTTGGGTCTTGAGGATTGTACCATTTATTCATCAACAAATACACTATACACACACACACACACACACACACTGAACTACTACATTTACAGATATAACATTACTGTTTATTTCATATTAAAATACGGGTAGATGTAATCAAGTATTCTGATTAGATGAGAGTGAGTCACGGTGTGTACTTTATAGAGCCATAATGTCCTGTACACCTGTTTTCATTTATCTGAGCGTTCCATATCAGTGCGCACTCAAAATAACAAGAACAGATAGATTTTGCGCGACCATTATTTGTTATTTCAAGCTTGACAATGTTGCCCAGGATATGCAAGGGGCCGGTCGCAAACATCTACACCAATCACACCCTGCGCAGCACCTTTGTGCAAACTCTTTCTAATGCTGGGTTGGAAGAAAAATAAATCATGGCAGTGAGTCGATATACATCCGAAAGCTCCCTTCAAAGCTACTGGGCACCAACTCTAAATGAAAGAAAGCATTGGCGTAATATCCTTGCTGGAGAAGGCATTTCCAACAACGAGCCACCGACAAAGAGAGAGTGGTTGGAAGCGATATCATCAGAGACGAAGGGGACATGAGAAACATTCTCCACGGATGCACAATTAATGGAGATATCCAAATCAACATTAACTGTGTCCCATTGTAATTTTTGTCATTTTAATGGCAACTTTTATAAAATGAGCAATGTGAATGAATGAGATGCTGCGAGATCTAGCTTGGCCAACAAACAATGTTCCCAATGCTGCTTGTCTGTTGCCTAGCAACAGACCCACACACAGGGACTATTTTCTCTAGGTTACTGAGATGCGATACACAACGTTTGGTGGCGACAACTATTTTGTGCTGAAAGGCAGCTTACTATTTTCTTTACTTGTACAAGCAATAAGGTACTCAAGGCAGTGCTGTATCGGCAATCATGTCCTGTTCAAGGGTCTAACGACACCCTTGAACAGGACATTATTGACAATACAGTACTGCCTTGAGTACCTTGTTACACACACACACACATGCCTGCAAACTTGTCACCTTTCAGCGAAATTCGCCGTTTTGAAATCAAAGTAGGTCATCCACGTGAATTGTGTAGATCTGAAGAGTTTTTAGTTTTGGGGTGTGTTTGTGGGGGGGAGGGTCAACTGGCCGGCCGGCGCTTATGAGATTGGAGTGAGACACGGAGAAAATGTGATGTGGTGATCTTCGCAATAAACATCTTTGATGCGACGTGTCGACTCTCGGCCAATCAGCGTTCAGATGTCGACAGCGTTTGGGGGTTCGGGTTAGCTTGATTGTCAGCCCGCTACATCTACTGCTGTCATGTTGCACGGTGTATCGATACTAACAAAGTACCCGGAAGTTAAGAACGATATGATTTTGCATATTTTTAGCACCGATACTTCATTAAGAGTGCGATCAGAGCGCACGCTGCTCCGCTCCATTAAATGCTGTCTGCACGCAATGCGCTGCGCAGCGCTCTCTCAGCGAGTGGCGTTAAGTAGCGGAGCTTTTGAGGCCGTCTTCGGCTTTAAAAAATGTTTTCTATTTTATTACTACTGTAGATAAATATACCAGTATCGTATTTATGGTATTGTATTGAATTCTGTTATTGGGTATCATGATATTTATGGCAGGTATCTATAGAAGTTCTAATTTTAGGTAGAGGAAGGAACAGGCTCATGGAACAGAATCACGGAACAGAATCATGGAACAGAATCATGAACAGACTTATGGAACAGAATCATGGAACAGAATCACGGAACAGAATCATGGAACAGAATCATGGAACAGACTCATGGAACAGAATCACGGAACAGAATCACGGAACAGAATCACGGAACAGAATCATGGAACAGAATCATGGAACAGACTCATGGAACAGAATCATGGAACAGAATCATGGAACAGAATCATGGAACAGAATCACGGAACAGAATCATGGAACAGAATCATGGAACAGAATCACGGAACAGAATCACGGAACAGAATCATGGAACAGAATCATGGAACAGACTCACGGAACAGAATCATGAACAGACTTATGGAACAGAATCATGGAACAGAATCATGGAACAGAATCATGGAACAGAATCATGGAACAGAATCACGGAACAGAATCATGGAACAGAATCATGGAACAGACTCATGGAACAGACTCACGGAACAGAATCACGGAACAGAATCACGGAACAGAATCACGGAACATAATCATGGAACAGAATCACGGAACAGAATCATGGAACAGACTCATGGAACAGAATCACGGAACAGAATCACGGAACAGAATCATGGAACAGAATCACGGAACAGAATCACGGAACAGAATCATGGAACAGAATCACGGAACAGAATCACGGAACAGAATCACGGAACAGAATCATGGAACAGACTCACGGAACAGAATCATGGAACAGAATCATGAACAGACTTATGGAACAGAATCATGGAACAGAATCACGGAACAGAATCATGGAACAGAATCACGGAACAGAATCATGGAACAGAATCACGGAACAGAATCACGGAACAGACTCATGGAACAGAATCACGGAACAGAATCACGGAACAGACTCACGGAACAGACTCACGGAACAGACTCACGGAACAGAATCATGGAACAGAATCATGGAACAGGCTCAAAGCTCAGCAGAGCACAGGAAAAGTTGGTTCATGAAGGACTTTAACCATATTATATATAATGACAATGTAAAGTTGTTATTACTATTATTAGGGCCCAATCACTGAATTATTCAGAGGACCTTTTTTCTTAAAATGTGTGTTAATATTATTTAGATTTGCGGTCAGAACAATCAAAAGACCGTAGTTATAAAAGCTTTGAGGTGTCATCAAACAACGTGGATGTGGTGTGGCAAAAAGAAGACAAAAAAGTCACCTGCACCCTCCCCCCCCTTGTCACCTTTTTCACCCCTCATGGGTTTGCAGGTCTGCACACACACACACACTCTCTCTCTCTCACAACCACACACTTGCTAATGTTATGCCAGGCTCGTAATACACTGGCAGAAACCCTGACAGACTATGCCAGGCCGACACACAGTTAAACTAATTGATGCATTGACAATTATTAAGAAAGTGGCTGTATGTGTACACAACACTGCACAAAGTGGTATCAGGGGTGATTGTATTAGAGTAGTTTTATGATTTCAAGTATGAGTACTTGAGCACAATATCAGACCCGATATCGGTAACTGTGCCTCCCTATTGAAGATATTTTTGGTATTATACATAAAAGTCATCTAACTAAGCATCAGGGCTATGAATTAAAGACAAGTCAACCAGCTGTACAGTACACATGGTAAAGGGGCTGGCTCTGGTTTTTCCAGACCCTAAGGTTCTGTATTTTTCTCATGTGCATTGGAAATACCTTGCGAATATTGACCGATTTCTCTTTCCACTTGGATGAACTTTTTCAAAAGTTAAGTACCACAAATTGTCTTTCGCTGCTTTATGACACTGCAAAGATAGGTAATCCCTTTGAGTAATATAATCTGTCTCTGTTTATGTTTAGTCTCCTTGTCTGACAACCAATTAACGGTTGGAAGTTGGTTCTCTCTCGCTGCCTGCTGTGAGGAAAGGGAATTGAAAACCTTTAGGAATAGCTGTGTAGGAACTGTCTCATTACTGAGGTTTATATTACGCCCTGCAAACACATGTATATTTTACAGGTTTATATGATGATCCATCAATATCAATGTCACGTCAAACAACCTGCGGTTTATGGAGGCTTTTGAGTTGGTTAGTTTAGAATTCCAAAGAGCTATTCAACGATTGCCTTAGGATTTGTTCAGTGTATCAAATAAAGCTGACAATTAAAAGTGAAATCTGTCCCTAATTCAATTTCAAAGTGCTTCATGTTGTTGATTAGGCATGATCAGTCCTCAGATCAGTATGCATCTGATTTTAATAAGACCGTTACATAGTTTTGTATTTGGACAGGAGCTCCTGGGGGCAGTAACAACACCTTCATCCAGTTCTGTGTGTAGGATGACAAATTAAGTATTTCAACCACAACAAATAAAGCAGGAATTTCTCTCCTTTTCTCTCACTTCCTCTCAGCTCTCTCTGAATGCTCGACCTCCTCACCACCCATACTGCCATCCATTACAACATGTGTCCGGGTTTCCCCTCTGTGCTCTAATTGAAAAGCTGGATGGCAGAAGGTTTAGCCAGTAATGGGGTCCTGCAATTTGGTAGCAGAATTCATTCTGGGGAGACTTGTCATAATGCATTGACAGGCCCAGTTGTGTGCCTCCCACTTCACAGCCTCAGAAAAAACCCTGCATGTTAATGTTCAGCTGTAAGCATTTCGCTAATTCAAGGTGGCGTCATTAGAGGCTTATTTATTCACCCGAGGTGTCTCCCACGAGCAAGATGACGCCACCCAGATCAGCTGTGGCAGCTCACGCTCAGCACCTCCCGCAGGGCTGGAGAAGGGGAAATTAGAGAGGAATAGGCAAACACGACAATCATAGCGTCGTTACTGAATTAGGACCTAAATAAAACGACGAGCTGTGTGTAGGTATTGAGAGATGGGTTATAATGATCTGCTGTTCGGGAGGCAGCACAGTTACATCCGTTCTGATGTTTCAAGAGGAGGAGTTGTAGAAAGTATCAAATGTGGCACTCAGAGAGATGCACCCTGGAAAAGAATTATGGTAATGAGTTCCATGGTAATGTGGTAACCAAGAAATAGGCAAGTGAGAACGCCTGCAGCGATGTCTATGAGGCATTTCACTGCAGTGAATAATGTCCTCCTCCACAGTCTTCCGCTAACCTTGTCTTACCAAGAGGTCGCTTGTAATCACAAACATTAACCAAGGAGGGAACCAGTTTGGCAAAACACTTCACCTGAATTGAGAGAAATTATGGACTACGGACATTTCTTAAAAGTTTGACATTTTGGAAAGTCGAACAATTTGCTTCCTGAGAGAGAACGAGATGAGAAGATGAATGACGAGACATCCAGTAGCCATTAGTTTAGCTTACCACAAAGATTGGACACGGAGGGAAACAGCGAGGCTGGCTCTGTCAAACAGTAACAAATCTGACTGCCACTTGTTTAAATATCTTAACATGTTACATTTTATTTATTTAATTGGTAAAAAAAAGTATTAAAACTATTAGGTTCATTGGGGGGGTTATGTGCCAGACTATTTATTGCTGAGAGGCAGAAACTTACTGGAGTCTTCGCTGGTTGCCTGGCAACTGTTCAGAGCCAAGTAGTGCGGTGTATAACCTCTTGTAAAATAGTGATTTGTCATTTTTACTTTTTTTATGTTGAGCTACAACACGCTGATTTAGGTGCTGGGAGGCATATTTTGTAACCAATGGACGGAGCAGGCCAGCTTTTTCCACCTGTTATTGATACATTTCCAACAGAAAGTGAAAAAATCTATATCTCTTAATGTGGAACTATTTTCAAGAAAACATTTGTATAAATTAATACTCTTTCATAATGAGATATTATTAACAATGTTTATTAGCCACATTAACACTCGATCATCTCTGGGTTTGGGTCCCCTAGCTTACCTCAAGATCAGATCGGCATTACAGCATGGCAGAGTTTTTACTGCAATACCCTCCCAAGCTGAGATAAAAGCTGATTACCTTTAACACGTTAACTGTTTATATGCCAAACATATACACTTGAAGCACACTTTAAAACATTGACATCTACTGTGCTGCCTTCTGAGGAACTGTCAGATTTACAGTATGCCTGAAGAATCCAAAAAAGGAACATTGTTATTGCTGACGCTACCTTTAGTCTCATTTTCTTTCAAACAATCCTGGTGCATTTTCTCTATTTTGATCTGAAATGCAAGAACAAAAAGTAGTAAAATCATCCAAACCCAAATTCTGAATTCAACTTGTTAGCTTTAATGTTGTCAAAGTGAGGTAGAGCTAACTTAAACAAGTCACTGGCATTGCCCTCAATACGAGTCTTTTCTGATGTGTTGACTTTTAATATTGCCATTGTTGGTAGTTTGTTAACTGATGCTAATAACGCTGCTAAGTTTGAGACATCAACAGTTATTAGTCATTGAAAATATATAATTCATAAAACACTGAAAGGTAGAAATAAACTGAACACTTCTGCAGCCACCTGGTAACTTGATTCCCTCATTAGGAATTACACAATTTGTATTTTCTATTTGCCAAACAGAACCCCCCCCCCAGCCCTCAATATCAAGTACTTCAATGCTTGCCATGTCTCATCACTGTAACCAAGCAACAAGACTCACTTACTGTCTATACAATTTTGTTTAGGAAGACCTTTGTTTTTTTCTTAATGAGGGACAACAGGAGGCAGAACCATATTTGGCTTATGTATTTGCTTTGTCCGAAACCCCTCTCACTCATTCACCATGCCCCACATAATGATAAATGCTTCTTTTGCAACCGTAATCAGTACATTTAAATTTAGGACACATGCACAGGTTGTGACCTGCCTCATCGGATCGTGATCGGATACTTTACATTTTCAAAGGAGTAGCTGTGAAACGTTGGATGAACATATTTCATCTCATATGAATTCTTTGTTATTTTTGCTACTTGCTCTTCCTCCAAGCAGTACTAGACTTGTTTTGTGTTTTAAAATAGCCTCTTACGAAGCTGTTAATTTGGTGTTCACACGTTTTCCTATAAGTTCTTCATAATAAAAGTCTTTTATCTTTTTGTTTTTGTTTTTCAACAGTAGTAACTTAGCCAACTAAGACACCAGGTCCCTGCTCTTTTCCAAATCCAGTTTTCCTCCCCTGTTCTCAATGCTCGAGAGAATGGTCGATGATGCAAGACCTGCGTTTGAATCTCTCCGGGTTTTGCCCACATGCCGTCCACACTTCACGGAGAACCAAACTCAATGCGAGCGAGCTCCGATCTCGGCGCCTACAGACTTGACAGTTTATGAGTCCTGGCATGATCGGATGATTATACTGGAACTGAAAAGGCAAGTGTAACCACGGCCTCACTTTTTGAAGCAGTTTTGGTTGCTGCAGGTTTGAACTGTTTGATGGTCTCAAACTACAATAGTTTTGACATGAAACAAAATCACGGGTTGTTGTCGGTTGAATAAATTACTGTGCTGTGTCTAAAGTTTGATGGACTTCTATTGATCATTTATTCTGTTTCCATGGCTTTTTGTTATTCTCTGTTGGAACAAACAGTTTTCGACAGTGAAGCAACTTAGCTCCAGTAGCTTTGAGCTGAAAAACTGAGGGCTATTCTTCTCGACCTTTGAAAACCTCTCAGTCCCTGTCAGGGAGAGATACAATATTTTAGTGGGGAAGACAAGAACAGTACAGTAAATCTAAATCAGTAAAGAGCATATTGTGGATAGTTTCATTATTCACACTGTGTGTTTGTAGCCACATCCTCTTTATGTCATTATCCAGAGTTTTTGTGTCTTGTTTTGTGTCTTATTTTGAAGTCCCTGTCTCTTGTGTCATCTGTTTCCCTGCATTTCCTGTCCCTGTGATTGTCTGCTCTGTTCCTGATTGTTTCCTCCTGTGTGATTGCTAGCCCCGCCCTCATTGTGTCCACCTGTGTCTCGTTCTCCTGTGTCCAATCACCTGCACCTTCCCTGTGTATTTAAACCCTGTTTGTGTTGTTCCCCAGTGTTGGTTTGTACTGTTTAGTTGGTGTCTGTGTTTGACCTGTTTTTTTAGTTAAGAAGATTCAACCTTCTGTGTAAAGTTGTTAGTAGTGATGGTGAGATGAAGCCTCATGAGGCATCGAACCACTTCAGCCAATTGGTTCGAGAAAGGGTTCATTTCTCAAAGTTTCATGTGCACACGAAACCACCTACTGGCCAAGTGTATAATCACAGGCAGCTGTATCTGAACCACATAATGTGATGCATTGCATTGTTGTGTCTGTTATGGCTGTTGGGAATGACTATGAATTACAAAAATGTTTGACCAAATCATTTCTGTACATAAATGATCACATGTGCATAATAAAATATTGTTTAAATGTATTCTGTGTGTGTACATTTTCCCAAAATGGTAGTATCATATGATATGGCAGGTTGTGTAATAATGTTATTATGTCCCTTTAGGAAAATGGCATGGGCTTAAGCAGGCAGAGGACAGTGAAAGTGTGTGTGTAACTAGGAAGAGGGGACTGAATATGCTTGTGTAACTTGGACAGTGATGTACAGGACAAGGGACATTTTATTCATTTTTATTCAGAAATACCAGTTTCTCAACAGTTCCATCTTATCACCTATCCTTCTCTCCTCACTCTCCTAACTCTCCAAACTATCTCTCTCTCTAAACTCTCCAAACTCTCAACCAACAACCCACATGTTGAATGGAGCCTGACGGGTTTATATTGCTGTCAAACCTCCCAGAAATATCTGAACCACTTCCCGAAGCAGTCACATGGTACAGCCGGGCAGCGAGGCTTCGGACGTCATCATTTTTGGCTCCTCCCCTAAATGAAGCAAGCCTCGATGCGCGCTTTGAGGAAACGCCCCCTCCATTACTCGACACACGCTTCGAAGCGTCGGCACATCTCGAAACAACACTAGTTGTTAGCATTGGGGCCTCTCTGTGGCTACAACAGCCATCCTGACACTGTTGCTCATATGAGAGTTAAGAGGAGCTCAACGACAAAAGAGAACACGTGACTCAAAGAAAAGTTAGTTGGTCATAAGAGGAACTTTGAACATCGTTGAATCAACTTTTCCTTTGTTAGTTTTGTCGCAGGCATCAGGAGGGATCAGAGGGTAGAATAGTTGGAAGCCCCAGATGACTGAGAAGCTATTTCTGTCTGGCACAGTCCACTGCAGAAACGCTCCCTCAGAGATTAAAATCTTGCAGATTAAAATCGTGTTTGGTAAGCCTGTATGCGTGTGCACGTACACTCATGTGCCAGTGTGTGCGCTCCGTTAAATGTGTTTGAATGCCTCTGTGGGTGGCTGCTTGTGTGTCTGCGTGCGTTTGGAGCAGCCTAAATACCGAAGCTTTTAACATCAAAGAGGATTTAAGTGCTTAGAAACTTGTCAATTAGGATTGTAAGTGATGTCCAGCAGGAACCGATGTGGAGCTGCCCTCTATAGAAAGAACCTCACTTTTCTTCCTCGGAAATATGCTTTTAACAGACTTTATGGATTTATGATGCACAGCTTGCACACCACCTAAAGTGAAGCCTTGTACCAGACCTATGAGTCACTGCCCACGTGTTTCTGTTGAGTGATTCAAACCGGTCTCGCTTTGTTCTTGTGAATAGCGGTTTGAGAAATGACTGACCCAATCGAAGCCTTTGTGGCTGAAACTAACTGACTGCCAAGCTCTGTCACAAAATATTCAACACAGATACGATCAACAGCTCATCACGGCTCGTGATACATTTACATGTCGAACTATGAAGACATTAATCATTCCTATGACGGATTCATTGTTTTCAAAGAAAGGTGAGTTTATCAGACACAGGCTGCTGAACACTAGCCCAGCTTCACTGCCTCACGAACTTTTGCTATCACACTACGTTAGCTGACATGTTAGCAACCAATAGGGTTTATTTAAATCTAGAACCATGCTCTCAAGCATCCAGGGCATGTCCAACTCCTTTTCTGCAGGTAAAATGGAGGATAATCTGTGGGCAAAGTAAGGTGCGAGAGGCTAAGTGGTTGTAGCTCGCCTTTTAATTAATCCTTGCTACTGGCCGGCCGGCGTTTATGAGATTGGAGTGAGACACGGAGAAAATGTGATGTGGTGATCTTCGCAATAAAACATCTTTGATGGGACGTGTCGACTCTCGGCCAATCAGCGTTCAGATGTTGACAGCGTTTGGGGGGGTTCGGTAGCTTGATTGTCAGCCCGCTACATCTACTGCTGTCATGTTGCACGGTGTATCGATACTAACAAAGTACCCGTACGTTTAAAACTATATGATTTTGCATATTTTTAGCCCTGATACTTCATTAAGAGAGCACGCTGCTCCGCTCCATTAAATGCTGTCTGCACGCAATGCGCTGCGCAGCGCTCTCAGCGAGTGGCGTTAAATTACAGAGATTTTTAGACCGTCTTCGGCTTTAACATATTTTTTTTACATTTTATTATTACTGTAGATAAATATACCAGTATCGTATTGATGGTATTGTATTGCAATCTGGTATCGGCTGTCATGATATTTATGGCAGGTATCATATAGAAGTTCTAATTTTAGGATCGTGACAACCAGGTAGAGGAAGGAACAGAATCATGGAACAGAATCATGGAACAGAATCACGGAACAGAATCATGGAACAGAATCACGGAACAGACTCACGGAACAGAATCACGGAACAGACTCATGGAACAGAATCACGGAACAGACTCATGGAACAGAATCATGGAACAGACTCATGGAACAGAATCATGGAACAGACTCATGGAACAGAATCATGGAACAGAATCACGGAACAGACTCATGGAACAGAATCATGGAACAGACTCACGGAACAGAATCATGGAACAGACTCACGGAACAGAATCACGGAACAGAATCATGGAACAGAATCATGGAACAGAATCATGGAACAGAATCACGGAACAGACTCATGGAACAGAATCATGGAACAGACTCACGGAACAGAATCATGGAACAGACTCACGGAACAGAATCATGGAACAGACTCATGGAACAGAATCATGGAACAGACTCATGGAACAGAATCATGGAACAGACTCATGGAACAGACTCATGGAACAGACTCATGGAACAGAATCATGGAACAGACTCACGGAACAGAATCATGGAACAGACTCACGGAACAGACTCACGGAACAGAATCATGGAACAGGCTCAAAGCTCAGCAGGAAAGGAAAGTTGGTTCATGAATGACTTTAACCATATTATATATAATGACAATATAAAGTTGTTATTACTATTATTAGGGCCCGATCACTGAATTATTCAGAGGACCTTTTTTCTTAAAATGTTTGTTATTATTATTTAGATTTGCGGTCAGAACATTGAAAAGACCGTAGTTATAAAAGCTTTGAGGTGTCATCAAACAACGTGGATGTGGTGTGGCAACAAAACAAAATAAAGTCACCGCCCTCCCCATTGTGACCCTTTTTCCTCCCTAATGAGTTTGCGGGTATGTGTTCTAAAGTACTGTTATCTGTTCGTTTTTTACGATATGTATGTATTATTGCACATGTTTATTGTTTTAATTACATTTGTGTTCTTATTGTTCTGTCTGTTTATTTGTATGCACCCCTCTTCGCTCTCTTCGAGTCAAATGTATGACTTGTATGTGCAACGTACTTGGCCAATAAATGGTAATGATTGTGACCTCAGTCAACAACACCCAATTTTAGCCCATTTATGAAAATGAATAGATAGATAAATCAGGTCCTCCTGATATAAGTATATTACACACTATCAGTTCATATTTTTCTATGACGGTTGTTCCTTACAGTACTTTATTCTTGGTGTCTTCAGGGACCAAAGTTTGCAATTTCAAACAGATTCATAGAGTCTGAATATAAGGTGCCTGGGTGTGATGTAACCCAGTCAGGGGTCATTTAATTAAAGCATGTAATGTATCTCTTTGCTCAAAACTGAAACACAGGTCAGTTCTCACCGGGTGAGATATCAACCATACCTTTAACAAATGTAATAATACATACTGATGATGTCGATGAATGAGCCAGAGGTTGCAGATATGAAATGCTGATTTTGTGTCTGTATTCTTTTCTGTTTTTCTAGTTCCTCCCAAGATCTATGACATTTCCTCTGACATCACGGTTAACGAGGGCAGCAATGTGTCGCTCATCTGTACAGCCAGTGGGAAACCCGAGCCAAGCATTTCCTGGAGACACATAACCCCATTAGGTGAGTTCACTTCACCTCTCACATACCCATGCTGATGAAAGGGTGGATGGATGAATTGAGAGAGGAAGCAAGGAAGCATGGACAGGATCAATAGGTGATAGACTGAGGACGAGAGAGGACTGGTAGTTATGTGTCAGATGAAGGGGGAAGGGGAGAAGCAAGCACTGGAGGAGGTTTGATAGATTTGTGGCACAAGGAAGGAGGAGGAATGGATAGCTGTATAATAGATTCAAGTAGACGGGCAGTTTCATGGCGACTGAGAGACCTGAGAATATATTAATATCCTACAATGGTGATGTAGTTCAGGTCGGATGCAATAGACAAGTCATTGTTTCTCTTTAAACTAATTATAAAATAGTTTCCACCCACTAACTGAAAGACTCACCTTATCTCTTTTGGGATGAATTTTGTGGCTCGTAGAAATAATCCCAGTAACGACGGCACAGTGTCAAGAGACAGCCCAGTGATGGTCGTGGAATCACGAGCATCGTCTAGAGGAAAATACATTTTCAGAATTTCTTCCATGGTCTTTTATTTAACATATCTTCAGTACACCTTGAAAGCCATATGAGAGCCTAAATGTTTGTTTTGTTATGATATTTGTAGTCTACTTATAACATCAAATCTAATATGAAAGGCAACTGACATTCGGTTTGCTTAATTTAAGAGAGGAAAATAACGTGACTCTGTTAACTCACTTTAACGTAGTAGACATGTGCGTATGCTTTCAATATCAAATGCATAAAACAAAGTTGCAATATAGCAAACCACATTCTGCCTCAGGCTCACTCCTTTAGAAAATATCACCGGACAAACATATATTTTACATAGTCGCACTTGAATAAAGATATAGACTAACTTATGTGCAGTAGGCTTACATTTATTGTGTTATTTTCTCTAAGTCATTTCATGAGTTTCTTGTATCATTGCACCGCAAGATATTTCACGAATCTAAAAATAATCAAATTAAAAAAGAAAAACCTTGGGAGCTCTGTAGACTACTGAGGTGTCAGGTTTAATGGAAAATGGAAGACCATTTCACATAATATGAATATTAATACATCTATGAGCAAGCTGAATGGCTTAGTCTCCGCCTGCCCGTATGACTGTATCTAAAGGACCCCATAGGGCATTACCTTAAGTAATGAAATCAGCCAATTGTTAATAGGTACACTATATATATATCTATATATATATGGAAAATGCGTCCATAAGTTGTATACAAATTAATATATATATATTTTTTTATATCTCCTTGAATATTCTTTCTTCTTACGTCTATATTTGTGCTCTTCCTTTTTTTAAGTTACACTATTCAAATATTGAACAAATAAAAAGCCATCGATGTTATTACTTGCTCAAGGAAGTATGTGTTAGCAGAGCACATCCAGCCACAAAATCAAACATGCTGATGTTTATTGAGTATTTCTATTATAAAGAAATGCAGCTTTCATCACTGCAGGCGAACCTCCTATTTGCTTTGGCATTTAAGGTGCATTAACAAAAACTTTTTAATATCGTGATAATTTAAGTAGGTGTCTCCTAGTCAGAGCACACATAAACCATCAAGTGCCTTGAATACTGAATCTTCCCTTTAAAAACTCGTTCCAAAGCATTTAACTGTTGCTGCAAAGCCCCCATCCAGCCTCTTCTTGTCCTCCCTCATTTCCATATTCATGGTTTAGAGCATGCAATGCTTATCTGATAGCTGTGTGGATGACTGCATTTATCTTAAGGCTGTCAAATCCTCCTCTCTGGTGTGCTTACCCTGATTGCGTTAGGGGAGTTTTCAGAAGATGATCAAAAGAGCCATCCTCAGAGTCCGAGTGGCAGTCCCTCATTTTACTTTGAAGTGTCCACGCTTTGAAGTATGTCGGGTAAGAAATGATATGCTGGTCAAATGAAAGGGCCCGGGACAAAATGTAATCACAGACCGTCTCCCAGCACATCAGAGAGGAAACCATTTGCTATGGGATCTTTGAGTCGGTGATTGTAGTAAGGGCCATTTGTCCAAAGGACAGGGTACAACTGAAAGGTTGTAATAGGCTAATTACCTATCGATGAAATTAAATTAAATCTGTTGGATATGCAGAGCAGTCTGCTGCAGCCAGTGCACAAGCAACCTGAGTGTGCAGTCAAAGCTTATGGAAATATGCATGTCAGTTATGAATGTCCCTTTCAATAAAAGTAGACAAGCAACCACTAAACTACTTAGACTACCATTAACACAAACAAAAGAGTGCATGTTGCTTTTCAGGATTGGAAAAAATGCCAACAGGCAGTAAATACTAATAACACCAGTCTTCTCAAGAAACCTAACGAAACTTAAAATTAAGTTTTACGTTTAAGAATTTGGGGGGGGGAAACGTATAATAACTACTACGTCACTATGTCTCGACGCAAAAACAGTCATTGCCACATTTTCTTTGGAAATTAAAGTTTGTGTCCAAGTAAAGTTTGGAGACTCTTTGTTTTCTTCAGTGAATTGAGTTTGGACTTGGTCCATTGCTGCAATTCAACACATCATAAAGAAATGTGCTGCTAATACAGAAAAATACAAGCAAATACACAAATACTTCAAGTTGAACACATGGAGATTACAAGGGAACGTATGAAATAACCTTTGTGTTTTAGGCCTTTTTGTCGTCGACGGGGTGAAGATCTTTCCCATTTCCTTGTGTTGTGTGATTTGACTGTGCTGTATTGCAGCATGTTGAGCTCCCAGTAAATCTAAAGAAGCATCTACTTGTAAAAAAGTGAGTTAGAAATTCATTTAAAATAGTATACAGGACTGTCTCAGAAAATTAGAATATTGTGATGAAGTTCTTTATTTTCTGTAATGCAATTAAAAAAACAAAAATGTCATGCATTCTGGATTCATTACAAATCAACTGAAATATTGCAAGCCTTTTATTCTTTTAATATTGCTGATTATGGCTTACAGCTTAAGAAAACTCAAATATCCTATCTCTAAATATTAGAATATCATGAAAAAGTATACTAGTAGGGTATTAAACAAATCACTTGAATTGTCTAATTAACTCGAAACACCTGCAAGGGTTTCCTGAGCCTTGACAAACACTCAGCTGTTATAAATCTTTTTTTTTACTTGGTCTGAAGAAATATTAAAATTTTATGAGATAGGATTTTAGAGTTTTCTTAAGCTGTAAACCATAATCAGCAATATTAAAAGAATAAAAGGCTTGCAATATTTCAGTTGATTTGTAATGAATCCAGAATGCATGACATTTTTGTTTTTTTAATTGCATTACAGAAAATAAAGAACTTTATCACAATATTCTAATTTTCTGAGACAGTCCTGTAGATGCATTTCCAATACACAGTATCAGGAATAGGAAAACACATTTCCAAATTTCATCGTGTATCTTTCGTCAAACTTTTTGCATTGTGAGTTTATATCAAAATCCTGATTTTTGTTTCATGAATCATATTAGCACCGGATGGTATCATTACACCTCCACCACATGATTTGGGCTCTTTATGTTTGGCAGGAGAAATTGCTTTCATTGACATGAGGCCAAGCAGGTGACTGTAAAATGCCTGTAAAATGACAAATACGTCGACATGACAGATTTCGTTTGCCGGCCTTACTCTCTTCAATAGTCAGCCTTTTTGGGGTGGAGGTGAGATTTCTTTGCTCCGCGGATAGCTCTGCTGCAGCAGTCAGTGAAGTTTGACAGGATGATAAATTGCCCTGACTGACTGTCAAGTTCCTATTCCCACTCCGACTGTTTTGTGTTTGCATTTTTTCCTTCTCTCCTCTTCCTTCAACCAGCAAACTGCCAACTTTGTGTATCCAGTGAGGTGTGGCCATGAACTGTTTATTGAGACAATAATTTTGCTCAGTGTGTGTGCATATTAAGTCAATGAATGCTCTTCAGAGATGCAAACTAAAGCAAGTGCACAGATAATCTTTGTTGACATGCTACGAGGAGACGAAACGGGGTCACCATATGTCTGGAGCTCTGTTGGCTTGAATAAGCATTGCTGTTTTGTGGAACAGTTTAATTACCCATGTAAAAATTGTGCTTGGCAGTGAAGTCCTCAGGAGTTTGTGGTGATTGCTGCTTGATAACGTTGCTCATGACTGGAAAGCCCGCTAGAGTCCCGTTATCAGCTGGTGAAATCTGGATGTGCAAAGTGAATGTTTCATGCTCTCACTACCCTTATTAACCGTTGTTGATGTGCCCTTGAGCAAGGATTGTACCCAAAACTGTTCCAGTGCTACAGCAGTCCCCAGTTGAAAATAATGAATGGGAAGCTGCCAAGTTTGTGTGTGTCAATGCGATCATTTTGGAACCTGCAGCTGCTTCACCAGGATGGATGATGTTCTCAATGAAATGGTGCAAGAAAAGCCGGAGTTAAAGGAGAGATACCATGAGAAGGCGAGGAGTCGGGATACTCCCAGAAGCAACTGTGTCATCATACATTTATTTAGCTCTTCACATCCCTTCTTACTTTGCGCCTAAAGCTCACAATAGCTCGTGTGATATGTCAGCCTTTCAGGGGATTGCTTGCACACTGTGCTGTCGTTCCTCACTTGTCTTTAGGTCACAGGGAGGGGAGGGATAAGGGGGGACAGCCTTTAACAAAAGTCTGTTTCAGGTTGGATGGCTGGGAAAAATGCTCTGATAAGCTTTTTCAATTGAGATTTAAATCCATGGGATAGAAGTGTGACCTTTGAAAAGGCTGGCTGGTATCGCAGAATACGTATTTGATTGTTTCCTGCGATGGGACTCAGCTGGGGTATGTTCTTCTCTCTCACTTTCTGATCTGGAAAACTTGTGCTTTAGGTTAATTTTCACTGAGATGAATTAAGAATAACTCGATGAGCCTCAGCTTTCCTTCCATGAATATATGTTTATTACAACACAGATCTAACGTAGGAGAAGATCTTGGTCCAGTCAGTATGCATGGACACAGTCATAGTCAATATTCCATTCACTCAGCATTATACAGTATGTCCCACATAAGACAGAAGGAGAGTAATCACACCATGTTGAAGGAGACACGCTGTGTTTAAAACCTTGGTCCAGACTATTCACCATAGGATGTGTAAATCATCACCTCAGGCCTCCTCACACAGCACAGAACCCGCCCTAATCAAAGTCACCAACGTACTCCTCTTCTCCGATGACCGTCGTCTTTGATCAAACCCTCTCCTTTGACCACCATGTCAATCACATTACAAAAAACGCCTTCTCTCATCTTAACCCTTGTGTTGCCTTAGGGTCAATTTGACCCGAATCAATATTACACCCTTGTGTCGCCTTAGGATTAATTTGACCCCATTCAATGTTTAATGTCGGTGTTCTTTCGGGAGTCAACAAACAAACATAAAGTGCCTCACACTTAAACTTGGAAAACAATATTAATTCTAATAATTTTTTGGAGGTTTCAATTGCTGGCGTCAAATTGAACCCAAAGTGTAAAATATGTTAGTAAATATAAAGGTAACAGGAGGGTGAAACATTGAATCGGGTCAAAATGACCCTAAGGCGACAGGAGGGTTAAATATTTAATCGGGTCAAAATGACCCTAAGGCGACAGGAGGGTTAAAAACATCCCCTTTCTACGCCCCTCCCTCTCCTCCTAAACTACAGTACATCCAAAACTCAGCTCCCTGTCGTCTCTCCCACTCCTACACTAGAGACCACATCACCCCAGTCTTTCAAAACCTCCACTGGCTCCCCAGAAAGCAAATAATCCAGTTCAAGATTCTCCTCATCACCTTCAAAGCCCTTCACAACCCTAACCACCTCCATAAGTGTACAACTGAAAACTCGTCAAAAAATGTATAATTGATTCTGCATTCACCTTGAACATACCGCTCACTATCTATAAGATACATTTCTGGCAACATAATATCAATCTCAAATCAATCAAAATATACAAATTATAATAAAAACAAATCTATTGAGCTATTTAACTTAAATATATAAAAACGGAATTGAAGATAAATGTAAAAACATGTAAACAACAAAGTGTATACATATATTTACATATATACACTGTATTTATATATATATATATATACTATGAATACTTTCTAGAAAAAGATGTCCCCTTCTGCTCCCAATCACTAAACGGAAAGATCTAAACATTGTCTCAAAATGTAACTTTAATTTAAGTGAAATGTAATATAACCTACTCTCTAACGATAAACACCTCGAGGCTCTAAACCGAATCAGCATCCAAACAATTGTCGATTACAGGAGGACATGTAGGTAGAGTTTTATTCCAATCAAGGGTCAGTTTCTTGAGGTTTGTTTAACCGTTAGATTCGTAGCTATCCTCAAACTTTCCTTAATACAGGCTGATGCACTGGTGCATAACATCATCAGTTGTTCTCAATCTCTGAGCACAAAGCGTCCTTTTGCCTTTGACAGTGTGGAGACATCATCGATGTCCTCATCTAATCTTTGGTTTTTCAGATAAGGGCTGCTATGTGTGAATGACCCGGAGGCATCCTGTATGTTTTCTTTTGTTTGCCTTTTCATTGAAGTGCATGAGGCACTTAAATGTTTCCCCAATACATCCCCCCAGGAAACCGATCGCAGGACCCTTTCAACCGACATGTAACTGCAGCGTGTGGATAGTCGCCCACTCGAATCCGGATGATCCAACAGAACTTGCTTTGTCCTTAACTAAGCAGCAACAGCAAGTGTATAATTGCGGCAGCTCAGTCGGTTTCAATGTAAATGGTACATTGAATTATTAAAACTTGACTTTATATCACTACTACAAGCCTGGAGTTGTCTCTGCAATGTCGCATTGGAATTTGGCAACTCTTTATGAGATGCTAATTAAGTTTCTGCCGGTCTGTTCTCCAGTATCTCTCATTCATCACTGGATTCCTTTTTTTAGAGTTTGAAATGAACTGATGCGCAGTTCAAGAGCCGACACTTGAGCATGCTTTAAACACGATGGGAGGTGAAAGATAAAGAGCTGGTGCAGATTTTTAAATTTCAGAAATCAACAGCAGGAGTACTGTGCACCACTTCCCCATCCAGCTGGTGAGCTGCGTTTCACAAACTAAAGAGGTGCTCAATGGGCACATGCTTTAATGGAGTGTTGGTAACATGATGACAAATAGACTTTCAAAAAAAATAATCTAATATGTGATATTGAGTTACTGCCACTCTGCACATATGTAATGGCAGCCGGCAGCCATAACTTCCAGGCAGCGACTTACAAAACAACCCCCTTTAGAAGAAAACTGTTAAATTAAAGTTCTAATTTCATATTCAGAGCATTAATATAGCAGCAAATAAAGGAAGGTTAAATATAGTAAAATATAGTTTCAGATTCATATTGCAGTGTGTTAAGTATTCATACATCGGCCAGGCTCCACAGATTGATTCAACTCCACACACTGTGGTGGCCAAGGCACTTAATTCAATAATAAGCACGAGTTAACTTTTGGTCACTTACACACTACAGGATAGTCAAAAGCGTTTCATATTTGTAACTCATATCCTTAGGCAGTATGTGTGTATATATATATATATATACACTACCGTTCAAAAGTTTGGGATCACTTAGAAATGTCTTTATTTTTCAAAGAAAAGCACTGTTTTTTCAATAAAGATAACATTAAATTAATCAAAAATACACTCTCTACATTGTTAATGTGCTAAATGACGATTCTAGGTGGAAACGTCTGGTTTTTAATGAAATATCTCCATAGGTGTATAGAGGCCCTTTTACAGCAACTATCACTCCAGTGTTCTAATGGTACATTGTGTTTGCTAATCGCCTTAGAAGACTAATGGATGATTAGAAAACCCGTGCAATTATGTTAGCACAGCTGAAAACAGTTATGCTGGTGATATAAGCTATACAACTGGCCTTCCTTTGAGCTTGAAGTTTGTAGAACAAAATTAATACTTCAAATATTAATCATTATTTCTAACCTTGTCAATGTCTTGACTATATTTTATATTCATTTGATGAATAAAAGTGTGATTTTTCATGGAAGACACGAAATTGTCTGGGTGATCCCAAACTTTTGAACGGTAGTGTATATATATAGTTTTTCTTATTACCTACATCTTTCCTGATCGACCACTTATTTGGGGTATATACACCTTAGGTTTTAAATATACTGATTAAATCCATGCCGTATTTTTACATATTGATTCATGCATCAATTCTAATGTACAAACAAAAATCAAACATTAATCTTGTCCTCAGTCCCACAAATTAAGAGTTTTACTCACTGTATTTATTTGCTATATGACAAATGCTGCCCTCTGCTTCGTCAGAGCTATTTTTCTAATGCACAGTCACATAGATCTCTCAACCTCAGTCTAAAAGTCCACTCCCTAAAATGGTGTTTGCCTGCCTACAAATATGACAGCAATGAAAGTAACAGTGAGAAAATGGTATGGGTCACTGAGGTGAATGCACACATGCAATCAGACATGACTTTGGCCCATTTCCACTCTGTGGGTTTTACTGACCTCAGTTTCACAGCCAAGGAGCAGGGTAAGGGTTACACTATCAACGCAGACTAACAGGGTTACACTTTGTATCAAGGCAGATTAACAGCATGTTTTCCATGCAGACCCAGCACATCGTGCGATTGTAACCCTAGTTCTTGCCCACACCTTGAGTTGGGGCCAGAAGGCAGCCCCACACAACGTAGCAGTGTGGGATGTTCTCCATTTTCAGGAGTTAAAAGGATAAATTGATGTGGAAAATGCTGCTCTATGCTATAATGGATTCTTCAACGATGCCTGCCCTATCTACGTATTGCAGCCCTGAAGGAAGTGTACTCACAGCTCCCCTACACAATGTGGGAAATTGCACACTGCAACAGGGCGTAGCAAGCATTGGCCCTGAATGTGAAATTAACCTCACTCTGATTTCTTTAATTTGCTTGGAGTGACATCTCCCTCAGGTGAGAAGGGCCTCTGTAAGTCTCTCAAATATCCCAGCATGGATTTACACGCAACTTGTGTGAAGTCAGTTGGTGGTTTAACTTTACTCACGTCATCAATGGATTTTCTTCCATTTATTATTATTCATATTAGTAGAGGATGCATCATGCTATGTCTGTTTTTCTTTCTTTCTGTCATGTCAAGGTTGAGCATTCAACATATAATGCTCTTCAAAACGTAGGCCTCTATGATGCGATTCCTGTTTAATGGCATCCATGACCTTTGCAAAGCCCCTTTGGGTTGTAATCGATAGGAATACCATTTGCAGCCCGGGCAGGATGATTCAACTAAATATATCGGCTTTCATTTATCAAGGAAGACTGCAGCCTAATTAGACTTTTTCAAATGTAAATTTTGGAGTCGAGAATGTTGGAGTAGAGAATGACTCTTCTGCACGGCTCAGGAACAGCAGAATGCATCAACGTTACCTCATGGTTGTGGGTTGTAAGAGCACAATGACATGTTGATTTCTGTGGTCTTGGCAAACTATATACAATTATGGTCATGTTATATCTTCCAACATACTTCCTTTGTTTAACTCATCGTGGAGGCTTGACTAATCTTTGACCATCTCCAAGAAGTCATTGGAAGGTATTTTCACGCTGAATTATCAGCATTGCGCTCCACAGTTCTCTTCATGTTTGTGAACACACAAGCTGTAATATTGAGCTCCATCAATTTAATTGGAAGCCTACATGCCTCCTGTGGATATACTCTGTGCCAGAGTTGCATTTATAGCCTATGATTTGTGCAAGCAGACATTTTGATAACATTAATAATGGCTGCATGGCATTTCTAAGGCACTGATATATTGTGTATGTAGGTTTACCGGGACACCTAAAAAGATTTAGCCATCGTGGATTCAATTACTCACTTGCTTATGACATGCAAGAATATGAAACGGGTACTTTTCATGTTCAAAAAGGATTTTGTATCGTAACATTTGTATGGTTTGAATCCGTGTTGTCATATACCACAATTAAAGGTGCAGTTAGCGGTGCTAAGCCAATGCAATTCTTCCCGTTTCTCAGGAATCGTTGACTCCAGCTTTAAGGCAAATACAGTTAAATAGTCCTGCTGTTCAAACTGGATATAGACGTCATTCCTGCTGTGAATCGTCCCCATTCTCTTTGCCCAAGTCTTCAGTTTATATTTGACCTGTTCTGCATCCTCAATGTCCAGTGATGCATAACTCACTTTGTCAGAAGCATTGATATTGCACCAAATGATGGATTTCAATTGGATGTGAGTTAGCTGAAGGCACCAAATTGTCAGCCATATATGCTGTTTTACATTATAGGGTCAACCACACATCAGGGACCCATTTAGTACCCATTCTCTTTTTATGAAAGCCACATTGTTGGAGAACTCTCTTTAATGTTCCTCAAGAGTGTTGCATACATATTTGTCGAGGCCATTAGATTTTGGACTATCATTGAAAATATGCTCTGTCGCAAACAGACGTTTATGATACTTACATGTTTTCTTCAGCTAGAACATCTTTACAAATGAACACCAGTTGTATGATTGATGTTAGTTAAATGCTATTGGTAAAAGAAAGCGTCTAATATTACTAAAAAAGCTTTACAATTCAAGAGAGGGGTATCTACTTACGGATTTGATATCTAACATTGAACAAAAGCCTTTGGCTTTGAGACATTAAGCAGAAATGCTCACTCATTGTTGGTTTGTAGAACTCATTCCTCTGCGCTCTCTTGAAACTTGGCCTTTTTTGACATTCTTATCTTATTGTTTGTCTTTCAAGTGAATTTAATTCATATTTTGAGTAATTAAGTCTCAGATTTCATTAAAAATTGCATGATTCCTTGGACAAAAAGGCTTAAATCCACAGAGAAACTGATTGTCTGCTCTCTGGTGCCATTCTCACTGACATCAGGCGCGGCAGCATCGTGAACAACCGCCTTGAACAACTTCA